>NC_141690.1:259086165-260484915 GCF_964263255.1 Lissotriton vulgaris
TATCAGTCCATTATGATTATTCCCCACAAAATGGGACATGTCTCATATTTCTGTACTTACATCTCACAAATCTACATATCCAGTTATTTACGACGTACTTTTCACCCCCTTATAAATGTAGATTTTCCTAGTTATTATGACGGAAAGTCTTAATTTTATTAAAGACACGGAGGCGAGTATTATGCATTCTAATCTTGCATTTATTATAATATCAGCCAAATAGGTGAAAAAAACACAGTTCCCAGAGGGCCAGGTGACAACTGGGCCATGGGAACGAGAAAAAACGATAGTACAGTAACCAATCAGCACTAAGTAAACAGATAAGAGACCACACTCACTGCGCAGCATCCTCTTTTCGCTGACGAGCCGGTCAGATAACATTAGAGAACAAAGGAAATATAGCCATAACAATAGAAAAAGCCAAAGTCCAGGAGCAGATATCTTGAACCACGGGGAGCAAGTGCCAAAGTCCAACGGGAGCAGCTGTAGACGTAGTCGGGAGAGTCGAAGAAGTCCAAGGTGGTGAGGCACGAAGTCTATGGAGAGAAGACCTCCTATTATGAAGCAGGTGGCAAGGCCGGATTCGCTGCAGGGAGGGAAAACACAGATTAGTAGTGTAGCGGTGGGATAATACTCGCCTCCGTGTCTTTAATAAAATTTAGACTTTCCGTCATCATAACTAGGAAAATCTACATTTAGGGCAAGACCGGAGGCTCCTATTATGCTTGTTCAAAGCATATTAACAACATCAGAAGCTACAGAATGAATAGGCGTACAATAAAACATGCGGAAAACACTGTCATTGGACCAATCAGCTGATCTCAGGATGTCCTCTAAGCGGGAGCCGGACCAAAAGGCCTTAGAGGACATGGCTCCCCTGGCCGAATGCGCTCCGAAAACGGAGACGTCAATACCGGCAAGAGACATGACCCAACGAACCCACCTGGCAAGGGTAGGGGAAGAGACGGGGAGATGGGGTTTGTGGAAGGAAATGAGCAGCTGGGAAGAAGAGGACGCTCTGAGATTGGCGGTCTTTTGTTCATACACTTTCAAGCACTGTCCTACACAAAGCTGTGGCTGGTCAGGAAAATAGGGATAAAACACAGAATCTAAATTAGTCTTAGTTCTTCTGCGAATCTGGAACACAACACCTGTAGGAGAAAATTGTCGGGAAGAAATATCTAAAGCTCTAACATCAGAAACTCTTTTAATAGAAATTAAACAAAATAACATAGTCAGTTTGGCAGATAACATTTTGAGAGATAAGTCAGAGTTGACAGGCCAATTCATGAACAGTTTAAGAACAACGGAAACATCCCACAAAAAGGTATACTTAGCCAACGGTGGTTTGGAACATCGAACACCCTCGAGGAGATGCAGATCAGAGGATGTGAGCCAACAGGTTTGCCATCGATCTGAACATGGTTCAGGGAAATCGCAGAGCGATAAATGTTAATGATACGATAGGCCTTACCAGCACTGGCCTCAGAAGCCAAAACATTTTATAATGAAATTTAGAGGGTCTGAAAGGGGATCAATAGTCCTTTCCAAACACCAGCTTGTCCAAAGAGACCAAGCGGATTGGTATGCTTTAGAGGTTCCAGAGGCCCAGGCCTGGTTGATAAAGAGAGCAGCTTCTTGCGAAATGAGGACGTTAGGAGGGGGAGGCCGGAAACTTTCCAGGCCGACAGGGTCAAAGAGTTGTCCAGAATGAGATTGTGGCGAAGGCCCTGGGGGTGGAGGAGAAGATCGTCGAAAGAGGGGAGGAGAACAGGGAAATCTGTCGCCATCTCCAACAAGGAGGGGAACCAAACTTGAGCTTGCCAAAAAGGAGCAACTAACACCAGGGAAGTGGATTGGCGGTGAACTTGAGACAGTACCCTGTTGATCATAAAAAAAAGGGGGAAAAGCATAATTGAGGTAACAAGACCAGTCCTGAAGGAAAGCATCCGTAGCTAGGGCCAGAGGGTCCGGCCGCTAACTGAAGAATTGGGGCAATTGACAGTTGAGGCGGGAAAAAAAGAGATCTATAGAAAAGGGACCCCATTTGTGAGAAAGAGAAAGGAAAACGGAGGGACAAAGCTTCCAATCCCTGGAATCGTGGGGGAACCGTGAGTGCCAATCCGCTACTGAGTTGAGATTCCCCGGAAGGTATTCCGCTGTCAGGGAGAAATGATGTGCTAGGCAGAATTCCCACAGATTTTCGCTAAATCCGCCAGAGGCTTGGACCTGGTCCCGCCAAGATGATTGATATATCGAACCTCAGAAACATTGTCCATGCGAAGTAGGATGGAGCAACGGATTCTGTCTTTGGAAAGGCTTTGGATCGCAAAGGAACCTGCAAGCATCTCTAAACAGTTGAAGTGCAATTTAGACTCCTCTGACGACCATGTAAATGTAAATGTAAATGTATTGGCATTTATATAGCGCACTACCTACCCGTAGGGTCCCAAGGCGCTTCGACCGCTGCGAAACCCTTCCTGGCTTCCCTGAGAGATGGTCCCTTAATGGGTATCTCCAGGGTGAGACCAGGCATCCCCGGCGGTCTGGTGGGGCCGTTAGTGAAGATGAGGCAAGCTAATGCCCAGAGTTGCCGAGTGTGATCGCTGATCAGAGTGGGCACCGAGGCGAGAGAATTATCGAGTCCGCTGACCCTGGTCCAGAAACCTGCCGCGCTGGGAATCGAACCCTGGTCCCAGGCCGTCCTCTGCTCTCGGGTCTGCCGCCTCTAACCAGTGAGCCACACTACTTCACTTGTATGTACCATGTACCTCCAGTCGAGATTTCTCCACATCGGGCGCCCCAACCCGACAGGCTTGCATCGGATTCTAATACAAGATCTGGGGCAGTGGCGAAAATAGTGCGCCCATTCCACTCATCTAAATGGTCTATCCACCATTGAAGCTCGGTGCGGGACTCGGGATCTAGGGCGACGAGATCTGCGTAGGCAAGGCACTGGCGAAGATGCCTGATTTTTAGGCACTGAAGAGCGTTGTAGTGGAGAGGACCTGGAAATATGGCCTGAATGGAGGAGGAAAGCAAGCCGACGATTCTTGCTAGAGACCTGAGGGACAGAAGGGACGACTGGAGGACAAAAGCAATCTCCGCTTTGATTCTGGAAACCTTGGAGAGGGGCAGGCGGAGGGAAGCGGCCACTGAGTCTACAAGGACCCCCAGGAACTCCGTGTTCTGAGACGGAGTCAAGGATGACTTCTCTGTATTGACAAGAACCTAGTTCCAAGAGGAGAGACTGAGTTGTTCGGAGATCGGACAGAAGAGAGAGTCTATCAGAATTCAGGATCAGAATATCGTCCAGGTAGATGATAAGTCTGATTCCGAGAGAGCGAAGAAAGGCAACCACTGGCTTCAAGAGTTTTGTGAAGCACCAAGGTGCGGAAGAAAGACCAAAGGGAAGAGACGTGAAGCAATAGGTCACTCCTGACCACTGAAACTGAAGAAACTTCCAATGGGACTGATGAATAGGAACCGTAAGGTTGGCGTCCTGAAGATCCAAACGAACCATCCAATCTTTCGGAAGAAGAGTGTCCCGTAAGTGGAGAATCGTCTCCATTTTGAAATGACGATATACCACAAACTGATTGAACCACTTTAGGTTGATGACAGGACGCAGCTTCTTGTTTTTCTTTTGGACTAGAAAAAGGACTAGAAAAATGGAGCTTAGAAAGCCGGAAGAGTCGAAGGGAAAAATCTGAATGGCCTGTTTTTGAAGCAGTGTGTGAATCTCATATGGGAGGAGAAGACCAGGGGGGGGGGGGGAAAGAGGTTTGGAGAGGAGGAGAAGAGAACTCTATGAGGTAGCCCTGAACAGTGTTGAGAACCCAGGGGTCTGAGCTTATGGTGCGCCACTTTGACAGAAACAATTTTAGACGACCCCCTACAGAAGGGGAAGAAAAAAGGCTTACCTTGCTGGTTGGAGTTGGAATTGCGGTAGGATTTCTGCCCTCTACCTCGGAAGCCACGGCCTCGTTGTGGGTAAAATTGGGGCTTGTAGTCTTGAGAGGAGTTGAAGGAGCCTCTGGAGCCTTGGTTATAGGGACGACCGGAAGAGCGACCCGTCCGGCCCGTCTAAAAACATGAGGGGCAAAGTATTTCTTGATGGACTGCTGCGCCTTGTCCAGAGAGGCAAAGGTAGAGACGAACCTGCTGAGGTCCCGGACCAAATTGTCGGCAAAGAGAAGACCATTTGCTTTGGGGCCTGGATCCATGGGTGCAAGGTTGGCGAGTTTGGGATCCAGCTTTATCAGAAGCCCCTTACGACGTTCATCGGTGATGGCCGAATTGGCATTGCCTAGGAGACAGAAAGCCCGTTGGGCCCACATATAAATATCCTCTGCAGAAAAGTCTGAACCTTCCAGACGGGCGGATTCTGCCATGTCCAAAATACGGGCCAGAGGATTTTTTCAGGCAAGGAGGGTTTAGGGCATTCAGACTTGAGTCTAGACCGCACCGCAGTCTCCAGAGGAAGGCGTAAACGAGCCGAAATATATTCGCCCACATGATGAGAGGGAAGCCATTCGGTGGAGTTAGGGTGGCGAATAGAGGAAGGGTCGAACATGGGAAGACCCTCGGAGTCATAGACTGGTTCAAACACAAAGGAGTCTGACTTTGGAAGTTTGGGAGGGGGCGAAGGGGGTTAGCCACATCAAAGACATCAAATAAGTCATCAGCATCAGCCATATCATCGTCAGTGTCCAAGACGGTGGAAATAACCAATTTTTTAATTGGTGATTCTGCGTGCTTATTCTTTTGTTTCTTTTTGCCCTCAGAACCGACAAACCCCTCCTTTGTAGGAGGCCTGGGAGGCACTACGTCCTCAGTCACATGCGAGAAGGACTCGCCCATCAAAAGTGACGCCTTTTTAGGCACATGCACAAAAGCAGAGTGGTCCACCTTACGTTTTCTGCTACCCCCCCCAGAATGGCCCAGAGCCTTGGACATGAGGCTGAGCATAGAATTTTCCATGGTCTTAGACATGCGTTTCATTGATAATTCCACAGCATGTTCCACAGAATTGTTAATGAATTTACTTAAATCCTGTTTAAATGAACCACTGTCCTCCATGGAGGGAATTTCCTCTGAGGAACTATCACGTTCCATAATAGCCAAGCAGTAAGTAAAAGAAAGTGGCAGGCGGGGGTTAAAAGGTTCAGGGAGAGCACTGTGGGCGTGTACCGGGCGGGCCAGGCAAAGCAAAGGCTGAGGAGAAAAACCGGCAGAAGGGGCGCGTCAAGGAGACTGTAGGCAGAGCTCCGACGAGCGCCGAGGAGCCCAGAGAAGCGCGAACCAGCGCGAGGGAGCAGCGCCGGACGAAACCACCGGCAGTAAGAGGAGGAGGGGGGAAGAGGGAAAGACCATTCACGGTCGAAGTAAAAGGCAAAGCGCGGAAGCGCGAAGTCAAGCGCGCTGCAGCGCTAAAGAGAAAACGCCGGAGGGCGATAGCAATGTCAAATTACAATGATTAAATAAAACCAAATAAACCATAAGTCATATAACTGTGAGCAAAGATAAGAGAGCACTTATCTGACTGCGAGCAGCAAGAACAGAGGAAGCTGCGCAGTCAGTGTGGTCTCTTATCTGTTTACTTAGTGCTGATTGGTTACTGTACTATCGTTTTTTCTCGTTCCCATGGCCCAGTTGTCGCCTGGCCCTCTGGGAACTGTGTTTTTTTCACTTATTTGGCTGCTATTATAATAAATGCAAGATTAGAATGCATAATAGGAGCCTCCGGTCGAGCCATAAAATTTCTGATTTGACCATCCAAAATGTACCTTTAGAAAAATGTGGGTGTGTGGTACATATTGAACATGTGCTTTGTGTCCAGGAATTTGATCCCTTTCTCCTCAGTATACAGTTTGGTAACCTCAACATAGTGGAGAAAGAGAGGGAAAAAATACCCTCTTTTGAGAGAGAGAGAGAGAGAGAGATAGAGAGAGAGAGCGGACTAGAGGGTGAGAGAGAGAATAGAAAATCTCATTCTTGGTGTTTGGGCTTCAGTCTGCACCGAAGGCCCATAGAATAGAGTAAACCACAACAATTAGACCTAATCTGTTTAACAGATTAGGTCTAATTGTTGTGGGTTATTATTACGAGTGGGGGTGACCTAATCTGTTGTTTTATCCCCCTGAAACTCCTTATTGCATGGAACAGTAGAATAGAGTGCCAGGTCTGTGCTTTGAGAATTATGTTGGTTCTGGGCCCTGTCTGTGGGCACCGCTTTTCCTCTTGTCTGTGGTTAGCAGCACAGCCCAGATATGAGCAGTAATTATCGCTGATGTCCATTTTAACAAGCATTTGCAAAGCAATAGGACTTGCATTTACACAAGACCTACTGCATTGCAAACGAGTGCGAGGGTTAGGGGGGTGAGAAAGCAAGAACAACAGGAGTGCTGCGGGGGCTGAGAAAGCTGGGACTGCGGGGGGGGGGAGCACAGGAAGAAAATAGTGCTCACATTGTAAATAACACATACAGTGCAACATTCGAAGTAAAGGGGCCAGTAGCCATGGAAGGATACAGACGACATGGCCGTCATATGGAAGGACTATCAAGCCGATAACCCAATCGGAAGGCAGCTTTTAAGAAGAACAAAGACACAAGCCAATGAAAAAGATGGGCGGGGCTTTCCTCAGGTATGTCCACTGGCTCAGGGCAGGATCTGAAAATAAGTGGGGAAAAGGACTGAATGAAAACTGAAAGAAGAAGAAAATATTTCAAAAGATTGAAAACGAAGAGTAAGAAGGAAGGAAGGAATTGGGAGATATGATTGAAGGAGTAATTAAGGAAAGATAAAGAAAGTGGGAGAATGACAGAATGAGAAACAAATGAAGAAGGAAGTAGAAATTAACGAGAAAAGAACAGAGTGTGTGAAGGGTGAGAAGGAGAAAGGAGAAAAGAAAGCAGTGGAAAGAAAGAAATGCTTGAAACTGGAGCAGTGAGGAGGAAAGTCTGAGCCTTGGTGCAGATGGGTGCTCCTCTCCAGGTCTGTTTGGCAGCTATAAAGTAAATGTTCCCTTCTGCCTAGGAGGGGGCCTGGAGGGGGCAGGGGGCATCTTTTGTTTTCATGAAATGGAAGAAGTCATTTTAGGGCAGGTAGGAATTGACATGAGGCGTCTCCAAAAGTCACGCAAAAGTGAATATAACCGTGCAAATGTGCTAGTCTGAATGAGTGAATAAATGCAGGGATTATTGAGTGCAGGTGGGAAAGTATGAGTGCACAGGGTGAATGATTGTGGCAGGGAGTGAAGGGAGTATGGTGAGAGTGTAGAGAATGCATGCAACAATTAATAGGTGTGGTGGAGTGAATGGGAAACAACACTTACAACACAACTTTTACAACGCACTACCTTTACAACAAAACATTTACAACACAACATCCATTACAACGCATGCCATTACAACCCAACCATTACAACGAATGTCACTACAACCCATACCACTACAATGCATGTCATTACATCGCAGTCATTACAACGCATACCATTACAACGCATACCATTACAACGCATACCTACACTATCCAACACTTACCCTACTGTTGCACCCCCTGGAGTTAGAATAGTATTTTTTACCCCTACACTATCCAACACTTACCCTACTGTTGCACCCCCTGGAGTTAGAATAGTAAATTTTACCCCTACACTATCCAATACTTACCATACATGCAATGTCATGGTATGTGTTGTAATGGTATGCATTGTAAATGTAGTATGCGTTGTAGTTGAATGCGTTGTAAAGGTAGTTTCAAAGAATACATTGTAATGGCGTGCGTTGTAATGGAATGCGTTGTAATGTATGTTGCGGTGTAAAAAATGCGTTGTAAAGGTATGCGTTGTAAAAGTATGCGTTGTAACGACATTCATCCGGAGTGAATGTATAGCTGTGTGGGACTGAATGAGAGCAGACATGAAGAAGCAAGTACAGAAATGAATAGGTGGGTGTATGGAAGTGAATGAGTGCAGCATAAAGTGTGCGTCTCAGTCAACTAGTGCAACAGTGAGAGAATGAGGAAGTACAGGCAGCAGTGAATGAGCCCATGGATGAAGGAGTTAGCAGCAGTAAATTCTAAAGTACTAGAATGAAAGGATAAGTGACTGCACAAGAGTGAATGTGCGTAGCAGAGAGCTAGTGTTACTGTGAGCGAGTGGATGATGGAAGCATTGAATAACTGCAGCAGCGATGGAAAGAGTACGTCAGTGAGTGAAAATGCGAAGAAGTGAATACATGGTGGATGAATAAAAATATTTAGGTAACTCTGTTATGTTAACTGGAAGGAATCTCTTTGGGAATTCCTGGCAGGCATAAGTCAGATAATTCTTGTCGTAAAGTTATGTTCACAACCAAAATTTAACTTTGTGAACCTGGCCCATTGTCTCCTGCAAAGAGAGGGACCTTTGCTTTTCTACCTCTTAAAGTAGGCGGAGACCACTTTCAATACTTGGGGATGTGGGTGACAGGAGTCTAGAGAAGAGGTTGGGATTTATATAATGCCCTCCTCATTAGTCAAACATAATTGAGATGGGACGTGATTGGGCACAGGCAGGGCCGTAGCTTAAGTGAGGTGTTTGGGGGGGGGATGTGCCTTCCTCCAAATAAATGCCTTTTTGGCTTGATAGTTGGGTCTGCGGGCCCAGAATTGGATCTGCTGCACCTGTGTTGGTCTTTCAACTTGTTTAGTTGGGAAATGTGAGATTCACGCCCTCAGAGTCAGGGTCGGATTGGGATCACAATTCGGCCCGGGCATCCCTTACAAAAGTGGTCCACATTCCCAGATTTCACACATTTGTAAAACAGCATTTGGCTAGTCTTATTGGGCTCATGTTTCGAGAAATGTTTGATAAATTACATATCTTTAAGCTCATTGAGCCAGAAACTTTGATGAACGCTAGAAGCACTAAATTTTGGCTGGAAAAGTGTGGTGAAATAAAGTGGCCCAAAAGCAAACTCCTGATGTGGCTATGTTTGCCACCTGGCCATTTTTTAACCAGCATTACTGGTATTTCAATGTCCTGGTCTTAGCAAAATGAAGAAAATCACCTAATGCTGGTATTTTCTCCTCTGATCAATGTGCACTTTAAACAATAAACATACGGCGAATGGAGTTTAAAATGTGGTCAAAAGCTGCTTTAATGATCCACGACAGATAGTTAAAAACTCAACAAAGGCAGAAAAGCCATGTCAAGAAAGAATAGGGATCATTTTTTATTATTGTATAAAGAATCCTCTTTTATTATTCCAGCCTTTGCAGACACTTAAAACATGAGCAAATAGAAGATTATTTTTTATTGTAGTTTTAGTGTGAATTCAGGCCAAGGGCAGCAATTATCTAAGAACCAGTTATATTAAAAAAATCAAATACATTTTTGTTTCAGGCCTTGGGCAGTTAAGTCACATGCCCAGAATTACAGGATGTTGAGCTGAGGCTGGGACTCAAACCTATTTCCAAATTCAGCAGCTCTGACCCTAACATTACATCCTCTCAAGTTTTCTCTCTGTGAAACATTCCTCACAGTGAGGCCTATGCAAATATACACCCCGCCTATACCAAGGCCTGAAAGACTGGTGCTGAGATGCCAACAACAGGCCCCCAGTGGGGCCCTTTCACTCCCTCTTCACCCTCCCCACCCAAGTATGGCCTCAGGAATGGCCTCGCACGAGAGGGGTAAAGCACAGAGCTGCTGCTGCTGCTCCAGGGGAGCTGAGGTGATAATGTTCCAACAGCTGCATATCGCCATTGTCTAACCCAGGGTGGTGTGGAGTGCAAAAAAACGATGGATTTGGGCCCAGATCTTTGGACTGGGGTGAGTGTGTGACATTGATCCACATTCGGTCCATCACCTGTTGTGTTTGCATATTCCGCCCTAAGTGCGCTGGGGATGCCCAGACGTGGGTCCCAGGCACTCCACACCACTGGAGTCAAGCTAGCCGGGCTGATGAGAGGTGTTACCTCGAAACCGGTCCGGTCCTCGGATGCTTGATTCCGTTCTGGGAAGGACATGGCTTTTGTAGTTCGGACTGGACTGTTCCCATGGGGCACAGGGTCAGAGCTGATTTGCATATCGCCATTGTCTAACCCAGGGTGGTGTGGAGTGCAAAAAAACAATGGATTTGGGCCCAGATCTTTGGACTGGGGTGAGTGTGTGACATTGATCCACATTCGGTCCATCACCTGTTGTGTTTGCATATTCCGCCCTAAGTGCGCTGGGGATGCCCAGACGTGGGTCCCAGGCACTCCACACCACTGGAGTCAAGCTAGCCGGGCTGATGAGAGGTGTTACCTCGAAACCGGTCCGGTCCTCGGATGCTTGATTCCGTTCTGGGAAGGACATGGCTTTTGTAGTTCGGACTGGACTGTTCCCATGGGGCACAGGGTCAGAGCTGATTTGCATATCGCCATTGTCTAACCCAGGGTCGTGTGGAGTGCAAAAAAACGATGGATTTGGGCCCAGATCTTTGGACTGGGGTGAGTGTGTGACATTGATCCACATTCGGTCCATCACCTGTTGTGTTTGCATATTCCGCCCTAAGTGCGCTGGGGATGCCCAGACGTGGGTCCCAGGCACTCCACACCACTGGAGTCAAGCTAGCCGGGCTGATGAGAGGTGTTACCTCGAAACCGGTCCGGTCCTCGGATGCTTGATTCCGTTCTGGGAAGGACATGGCTTTTGTAGTTCGGACTGGACTGTTCCCATGGGGCACAGGGTCAGAGCTGATTTGCATATCGCCATTGTCTAACCCAGGGTGGTGTGGAGTGCAAAAAAACGATGGATTTGGGCCCAGATCTTTGGACTGGGGTGAGTGTGTGACATTGATCCACATTCGGTCCATCACCTGTTGTGTTTGCATATTCCGCCCTAAGTGCGCTGGGGATGCCCAGACGTGGGTCCCAGGCACTCCACACCACTGGAGTCAAGCTAGCCGGGCTGATGAGAGGTGTTACCTCGAAACCGGTCCGGTCCTCGGATGCTTGATTCCGTTCTGGGAAGGACATGGCTTTTGTAGTTCGGACTGGACTGTTCCCATGGGGCACAGGGTCAGAGCTGATTTACATATCGCCATTGTCTAACCCAGGGTGGTGTGGAGTGCAAAAAAATGATGGATTTGGGCCCAGATCTTTGGACTGGGGTGAGTGTGTGACATTGATCCACATTCGGTCCATCACCTGTTGTGTTTGCATATTCCGCCCTAAGTGCGCTGGGGATGCCCAGACGTGGGTCCCAGGCACTCCACACCACTGGAGTCAAGCTAGCCGGGCTGATGAGAGGTGTTACCTCGAAACCGGTCCGGTCCTCGGATGCTTGATTCCGTTCTGGGAAGGACATGGCTTTTGTAGTTCGGACTGGACTGTTCCCATGGGGCAAAGGGTCAGAGCTGATTTGCATATCGCCATTGTCTAACCCAGGGTCGTGTGGAGTGCAAAAAAACGATGGATTTGGGCCCAGATCTTTGGACTGGGGTGAGTGTGTGACATTGATCCACATTCGGTCCATCACCTGTTGTGTTTGCATATTCCGCCCTAAGTGCGCTGGGGATGCCCAGACGTGGGTCCCAGGCACTCCACACCACTGGAGTCAAGCTAGCCGGGCTGATGAGAGGTGTTACCTCGAAACCGGTCCGGTCCTCGGATGCTTGATTCCGTTCTGGGAAGGACATGGCTTTTGTAGTTCGGACTGGACTGTTCCCATGGGGCACAGGGTCAGAGCTGATTTGCATATCGCCATTGTCTAACCCAGGGTGGTGTGGAGTGCAAAAAAACGATGGATTTGGGCCCAGATCTTTGGACTGGGGTGAGTGTGTGACATTGATCCACATTCGGTCCATCACCTGTTGTGTTTGCATATTCCGCCCTAAGTGCGCTGGGGATGCCCAGACGTGGGTCCCAGGCACTCCACACCACTGGAGTCAAGCTAGCCGGGCTGATGAGAGGTGTTACCTCGAAACCGGTCCGGTCCTCGGATGCTTGATTCCGTTCTGGGAAGGACATGGCTTTTGTAGTTCGGACTGGACTGTTCCCATGGGGCACAGGGTCAGAGCTGATTTGCATATCGCCATTGACTAACCCAGGGTGGTGTGGAGTGCAAAAAAACGATGGATTTGGGCCCAGATCTTTGGACTGGGGTGAGTGTGTGACATTGATCCACATTCGGTCCATCACCTGTTGTGTTTGCATAACCTGCTCCCAGCCAGGCATCTTAGTTTAACAGCACAGCAGGGAAGTGAGACACTGCTTCTGAGTGTCTGCCCCAACCGCATGGGGCCTAAGCTAAAGTCTGCAGTGGCCAGAATACTGACAGAGCGACGTTTCCCACCCATGATGCAGGCTCAACATTACAGTGGCCGGGCAGCAGGGCCGGACTCGCTGTAGCTGGCACCTGGCATTCCCCCGGTGGGCTGCAAGGTTGGGGGGCATGAGCCCCTGGGGGCCGTTTTCAGGTCCCGCCTGAGGCAGCGCATGCGTTGCTCACTGACATTTAGTAAGCAGGTTTTCAAAGTGCTACCAAACGCTTATGCTGGCCTCAAGCTTGCGGGCGGGTGAACGTGCACAGGCCATCTGGCTTTCTGTAATGGCTCATTAAGCCTTACAGCGAGTGAATCATGCTCCTCAACCCCCCTTGCTCTCTGCTCTCCCTACCCCCTCCCTTCTCCCCCTCCCTCCTCATTTTTGCTTCCATCTGCCCGGAACTCTGTGCTAACAGTTATTCGCATATTCTTCACTACTTGTGCCAGTTCTTTTGCCCGCACTCTGTCCTAATTTGCATATTCTTCACTACTTGTGCCTGTCCCTTTGCCCGCACTCTGTCCTAACACTTATCATCAGGTTCACAGCTTGCCGTGCTTACCCCCCCTGGCCCGCCCTATCCTAACACTTATCATCAGGTTCAAAAGTTTGCCGTGCTTACCCCCCTGCCCCCTGCTCTGTCCTAACACTTACCATCAGGTTCAAAGCTCACCGTGCTTACCCCCTGCCCCCGCTCTATCCTAACACTTATCATCAGGTTCAAAAGTTTGCCGTGCTTACCCCCCTGCCCCCTGCTCTGTCCTAACACTTACCATCAGGTTCAAAGCTCACCGTGCTTACCCCCATGCCCCCGCTCTGTCCTAACACTTATCATCAGGTTCAAAGCATTCAAGCATTAATATAGCCAATAGGTCTCACTTTTGGGACCTTATAAGTGTTTCGCCATGCAACAGTTGATGTTGTTGCACCAAGGACATTCTACTGCCTAACTAAATACTTATAAGTTCCCAAAAGCGAGACCTATTGGCTATGCCAATGCTTGTTGTTACCGGGCCGTTTTTGGTTTCCAGCCCTGCCTGGCAGGGAAGAGACAGTAAGGCTCTGTGGGCTGGATGATAGAGTTCACAAAAACTGGCCAACAGGTGACCCTGAGGCACTGGCCCATCAGCCAATGCCGGTCCGATGCTGTCCAGAGTCTCACCGACTAAACTACGCCCCTGGGCACAAGAGCAACTCCTCGCAAAGTGAATGCTCCAGAGGTGATAGAAGGTCAGGAGGATGGAGAGTACCCAGTCAGCAATGAGAAAAAACAAAATGCTTTATGAAAGTTCCTAATTTTTATTCTTGATTGGTACCTGCTACATAAATAGTCATTAACATTGCTGATATAATAGTAAATTAAGTATAACAGGTTAAAAGTAAATGAAAGTCCATCCTGTTTTGAAGCAGAATTAATTGCGTTTAGCTTCTGTTGTATTTTATGGTCTAGATTTTGAAATGGAAAAGCAAATCTAGAATTGGAAGGTGGAAAAGAAACAACCATGCTAAGAACCCCAGAACGCCAAATCATGTTTGCTTACAACCTGCACTGGCTGAAGGTGTCACACGCAGGACGGGTCACTTGGTCACTCTTGAAGTATTGGTCACTGACGCCATCCCTCTTGCTCATGAGGCCTTCCTGAACCTGGCGGGTCAATGACCACTCATCTAATGCTGCCTGCAAATTATTTTTGAACTGCTGAGCCTTAACAGAAGGCCGAAGTGGCGGTGTTCTCCTTTGCATGGCTATTGATAGTCGGTCCGTTTGCAAACGCATTAAGACAAACTGTCCTGTGTTGAAAAAAAAAGTCAGTACCTCGTTTTGTTCAGATTAGAGGGTTGATCCTGGTTTGCTTCATCAGGCCTCTCGCAATGCAGACTTTAGATTCATGTTGAATGAGGGCCTGCCCGGAGCAAACAAACAAGCGTTGGCATAGCCAATAGGTCTAGCCTTTGGGACCATATAAGTGTTAAGCCAGAGCTATTGGCTTTGTCAATGTTTTTAAGCTATGTTGTAGAGCATTGTGGCTGTTGTGTAGCACATTGAAAAGTTATAATAAAAACGTTTCATACGCGTTTTCGGCACCTTATATATAACCAAGAAGACAATATGTACACCTGAACATCCTTATTAAAAAAATAAATTCACATAAACAATGTATTCTAGTTTTCTGTCCCTGCAATGCTGGCAACTTCTTCCTGCCTGTTCTAATGCTGGTCTGGTATAGCTTTTTAAAATTGTCATTGGGATGGGGACATAAACATCAATTGGGTGGAGGTTAGGAAATAGTACCTAAATTAAAACACAAACAGCGGACTGACACTAGGGGAGAATCAACAGATGCCAGATTCTGAGGGCAGATTGAGGTGGTGCTGAGTGATGCAGAGGTGGAGCATTGGAGTGTGGAATCAAACAAATCAATTCCCCAGAAACCACCCATTCTGACAGCAGCGTTATGCAAAGACACAGAGGCACAGGCGGCTGGTATGGGAAGAAGAAAGCGGAACGGGAGGACAGGTGAGAGGGGAAAAGAAACAGGGACACAGTGGGGATAGGTGAAACAATTGATAAACAACTGGGACGGATTGGTCTAGCGGTATGTCTGACACTGCAGTGCCTGGCACACACACACACCTAGTTGGTGTCATGCTTCATCATCTGGTTCCCAGCTGAGTAGCGAAATGCTACTCAGCTGTGCTGCGACACCTGATTACAGTGAAGCTATTTTTTTGTGTAAGTGTGATGAAGTGGTGTATTAAAAATACCCCTGGGCCTCTAACTGATAATTACTTTATTCCCAGTGTTCCATGGTATACTTAAAATAAATGAGTGGATAATATAAAAGACTGTTAGTTGCGTCTTAGTTATCAGCTAGGTCGACATGTTTCAGCCTGTGAAAAAATTGAATAGGGCTTTCATCAGCACCTTTCTCACAGTAAATTAAAATCGTGGTGAAAGTGAAAAAAGTGAAAAGTGAGTGGCAAAAGATTTTTAAACCACATGTATATGCATTTTGTAGCACACTCGAAAAGGTGTGCTAATTATACTCTATGAACTAACCGCAATTTGGGTCCACATCTGTGTGAGTACCTGTAAAAAAAATTACAGACAGGACAGGACAATACATTATGTATCATATACAAGCCTGCAATGCATTATATGCTCTTTCCATCTTTTGTTAAGTATATGGTGATGTTTTACAGTACTCAGTATCATACGAACGTGTGGGGCCAAACATACACATCATGCACTCCAAATGCTTTTATGAGTGTGGTAAACATGCATGTGACAGGGCTAGACAAGGTGCTGAATTTAAATTGTTTCAATACAGTTTCAATCTGCGTGATTGGTGGGGCGCAGATAAAACGTGAATGCTCAGTAATTTACAGCCTACTTGCGGCGATCGAGAAATCGCATGCTGTCCGGTGAGAATGCGCCATGCATGCTTTAGCTCTATCAATCTATTAGGTGATCAGCGAGGCCCGCGACTTTCGTGTGGACCAAAGGGTCTGTTTTTTGGTTTTTATTTTTTAGTCAAAAGTTAAGTTTCTCTGACCCTTTATTCGTTAGTCAAATATCAATTAGGTTACAGAATTGAAAAAATAGGAAAAATAGAATTAAGACAAAATGTATTATAGATTGCATACAAAGTACTCCATCAGAAAGGGAAACCCCTAATTCTATGTCAGTCAGAACTCCTTAAAGAGTTTCAGGAAAAGTATAATTCAACAGTGAGTTTTGCATGGCTAATCAATAATTAATAATTAGCAAAAATCACCCATAAAGAAAAATAAATGCATAAGACAAAAAAAAACCTTCCTGATCTCTCAGCAGCTCTCTTCTCTGGTCTGTTCATCTGTGCTCCTCTGTGTCTCACAAAGAGAGGCTGCTCCTTGAAAATGCCCTCCCTTCACAAGACCACAGAAGAATGTGATCTGCCAAACAACACAAGGCCAGCCTACACCTCTCTAATATATGTGAATAAGGCCCCCCGTTCTATGTGGCTCCTCGGATGCAATCTCCTCCCAGGCTGCACCCGTGACGTTCACGTACCTAACCCAAATGGTGTCTGGTCCAATCTGCTTCTTCTCTTCTCTCCTACCCTCTCCTTCTGTGTCTCTCCTGACACACCCTCTAAGGGGTCATTGTTTATACTCTAATTTTGGCTGACTATACTAATAATGTTGCAGTTTCAGTAGAAACTCGCACTGTGATTGGTTAGCACAGGTGGGTGGGGTTCTCATCATCCTGTTCTCATTGTAAATCCAATTCATACTGGTTTTAACAAAGGAAGCGTTAAGACTTAATACAGTCATATGTTTCACCATCAATAATTATACAATATTGCAACATTTAAATGACAAAATGTATCTGTACATTTCCGTATCTCTTTCACATCACACGCAGGGATGACACTTTCCCGCAAACACTTGTACATTGGCACAATGGCAAGATTGTGCAGATCACTGTGGCCTTGACCTATGCGTCTTCACTTGAGGCACCTGGCAGATCATGTAGCTGGTTGGCGCATGCGCTTCCCATTCAGCACACCGATGACAATTTTCAACCATGCTGGATTCTTAGGCATCCATTTTATTTTTGGGCCCAATGTATACTAAGGTAAAACATAGAATAACAACAGGAGGGAGGTAGAGTATAGAGATAGGATTCTTACTCCACGGGCACTGTTACACAAACAAAAAGAATCCTACTCATAGTGGACAGGGAGAGTGTAGACCACAGATGTGGGGGACACTCAGTGTTTTGTAAAATACCACTCACACACCAACAGGCCCCTTGGTGTCATGCTTCATCATCGGGGTCTTCGCACCCCTCTAATGGGATGCGGCGTGCTGCGACGTGCGACTATGTGGGAGCACTGAAAGGGTAGACTATGTGTGGTGCGTGTGATGAAAGTGATAGGGTATTATGGATGTGAGTGGTGGGGTATGGTGAAGGTTTAAAAAGTACCTGGCTTGTAGGTGTCAGGGAAAAAAACTTTATTCACAACCTCGGGCTGGTACTATTAAAAGAAGTGCAGTGTGAGGTTAGTTGTCGTAATTATGGACATTACCTCTGGTGTGCGTCGACATGTTTCGGAGCTTGTGCTCCTTCTTCAGGATGGGGGCACAACTTCCCCACCTTACTCACGTTTTTCTATGAAAAAGTGTAAATTACTAAAAGTGAAAGATTATTTACAGTGATAAACTAAGGCTATAATGTGCCTACAGTGGTATTGGTCAATGCAGTTGCATGACCTGAAAGAACAAAAAAATTGAGTAAATTTGGTTGCCCCAATGGGCTGGCTCAGACAGGTGCAGTCACCTGGAGCCCCAAAGATGCATTGATCCTGTAAGGGAAAAGAAAAGACATACACTACACACAACAAAAAAGACACACATTAGGTCAAGATAGCCCTATGAACATACTCATTATGCAATGTTTTCTGGCTTCATGAGCATTTCAAGGACGTCAGGGTTGGTTGCTAGATTCGTAATCTATATGGACAAAGAGATGGTTTCTGTATCTTTTACTCACTGTTTTGGTGGAAATTGGTGATTTTTGTTTGTCTACTCAATACTCCCAGAATCAGGACGAGATTACCTCCGTGTTACCCCTTACGCTGCTCCGCTGGTAATGGTTGTGAAACAGCGCCCTGTCTTATATAGGCCCGATTTCACTGATTGGCTGACTTGTCATACGTTAATTGTCGGATGCATGTCTAAGCCCATACAGGGGTAATCCGATTCTGTACCAGTTAAAGTTGTCGCCTTATGTGGTATGTGTATGGCATGTATAGAAGCCAGTCGCTGTGCGCACGCGTTCTGTTAAGCCTTTGTCGGCTTTGCGGGGCGCATGCGTGTAGACGCATCTTGTTGCCGCTAGCCACTGCACATGCGCAGTGTTCCCATTACGTTACTCAAGATCTAGCGAGGTCGCTCGCTACTGCGCATGCGTTCTTTCTGATTACAGTTACGCTAATCACGATTTAGCACGGTCGTACCTTGTGCTTGGAATTCAATGTTTATTTATAATAAGGCCAGGAGCAGTTCTAAAATTGCCAGTGAGAAAATTTGGGCATTTATAACGGAAGTGATTGGTAGTTCAAATATCCTACCGAGGTGTCTCTATGTGGTTTTTATAACACTCCTATGTAATTCCACAATGTGAGTGGCCTTAGGTCAATCAGGTTCTGTTGGCAACACGTTGGTTGTGAGTGAGTGGGATTTATCAGGTTCAAGGCCCAGATTAATGTAAATTCGACAGCTGGCCCCAGGGAACATCATCGTTGAGACCATGGATATGGGTACCCAGACGGAACACCCATTGTTGTTCTTTCTGGAAAAGGCCAGTTTCGGATGGCAAATGTTCAATTATCGTCCATCGCAGATCATTCACACAGTGTTGCTTTTCTAGAAAATGGGACGCCATTTTGGTGGTTGACTTTTTGCAGCGTATGTTGCTTTTATGTTCTCCCACTCTAGTTTTTGCGGGTCTGGTGGTCATGCCAACATACTCTAAGCCACATGGGCATGTTATCATATATACAACATTCTTCGTATTACAATTTGTGAATTGCCGTTGTTCCCACGTTGTCCCATTGTTGAATGTCAAGGTATTGCTTTTTTTGTGTGAGATGGCAACTGCTGCAATTACCACATGGAAAATGTCCTTGAAGTCCAATTGTGGTCTGCCTAGTTGCCGGATTTTGTTTAGGTCTCGTGTGGACCAGTATGTCCTTGAGGTTTCTTCCTCTGCGATGCGCATGCATCGGTTTCTCGAGCTCCAGATTACCACAGTTCAGTATCCTCCAATGTTTGTCAATAATTTTTGACACCTCATTGGACACGGTGGTGTAAGTCGTGACGCATATGGGTCTTTTGTTTGCTTTTTTGTCCTGTGGTTTATCTTCTAGGAGTGCATCCCTGTGGTTGTTTTTGGCCCTTTTCATTGCCTTATCGATGGTTCTGATGGGGTATTGTCTTTGTATCAATTTCTTTTTTAGGTCCCCTGCTTGTGTTTTGAACTGGCTTAGTTCTGTGCAATTGCGTCTTAATCGCAAGAATTGTCCATATGGTAGGTTCTCCCTCAGGTGTCTGGGATGAAAGCTGTCATACCGCAACAGGCAGTTCCTGGAAGTTGGTTTGAAGTGAGTGGTGCTCTTTAGTCTGCCATCTTCAGTGTAGATATTGAGATCCAGGAACACCATGGATTCGTTCGAGATTGTACTTGTGAATTTTAAGTATGCATTTTGATTGTTTAGCCAGGTCACAAAGTTAGAAGCAGTTTCTGAATCTCCGTCCCAAATGATGAAAATGTCATCAATATACCTTTTCCAGGTATTGATGTGGGGTCTGTATGGGTTGTCTGTGTGCAGTATTTTATGCTGCTCTAGGTGGTGGACATACAGTCCAGCTAGACTTGGAGCAAATGTACTGCCCATACTTGTTCCTTGGGTTTGTAGGTAGATGGTCTGGTTGTACTAGAAAAAGTTTTGTTGTAGTGCCAGAGAGATGCCATTCCAGTACCAAGTTGCGTGGAGTTTGATACTTCCAAGAGTTACTGAAAAGTACTTCCTCTATGATTTGGAGTGTTTCTTCGTGTGGAAGACTAGTATATAAACTCTCTACGTCGAGGTTTAGTAGGAGTTGTTTTGTTGGATCAAAAGTTTTTTCTTCAAGTAGCTGTAGTACTGACTTTGTGTCCTTCAGGTAGGTGTTGGTAGACTGTACCAAAGGGTGTAGGAAGGCATCTGCAAACTTTGACAATGGCTCTAGGATGGAGCCGATCCCCGAAGCAATGGGTCTTCCCGTGGGTTGTCGATGTTCTTATGGATCTTGGGGATGCTGTAGAAGTATGGGATTCGTGATGAGGGTTGTTGTAGGAACTCTGCTTCTTTCTTGCTCAACCAGTCATGGGCTAAGCCCTCCTCTACCATGCCTACAATTCTGATGCGTAGCCTCTCCGTTGGATCTTCCGACAGGATTTTGTAATTGCGCTCGAACGAATCCATGGTGTTCCTGGATCTCAATATCTACACTGAAGATGGCAGACTAAAGAGCACCACTCACTTCAAACCAACTTCCAGGAACTGCCTGTTGCTGTATGACAGCTTTCATTCCAGACACCTGAGGGAGAACCTACCATATGGACAATTCTTGCGATTTGAATTCTAGCACGCCGCATCCTGTTAGAGGGGTACGAAGACCCCGATGATGAAGCATGACACCAAGGGGCCTGTTGGTGTGTGAGGGGTATTTTGCAAAACACTGAGTGTCCCCACATATGTGGTCTACAGTCTCCCTGTCCACTATGAGTAGGATTCTTTTTGTTTGTGTACTATGGTAAAACAAACAACAAAAGAATATTAATTTATGAAGTAAAGCCGATTATGTTTACCTCCCCATACTAGTACCCTGTATTAGTTATTACCTATCAAAAGCTATTAGTTTGAAGTAGCTTTTCTATTATTTGTGCACAACATGCAAATGTGCAATGTACAATATAGCATAAACATGCATTAGTGCACATTTTCAAAGAGCAAACAGTTAATTCATACTCATAGCAACATGCTCTAATGTTTGGATAGCTTTTCATGCAAAATGTGTTTGCCCCACATGTAGTGTTGGTGCATGGCTGATTAATTAATACACGTTATAAGAAAGATGTGTTATGAACTGAACACGCATTGTCTAAATATGCAACAAAGCCACGGTCTCTTAGACGAGAGCAGAGCGTGTGATTTATATAACTCAGCGCCCTTCTGAAAAAACCCACAGCTGACCCCACCGAACTCAAAAACTACCGCCCCATCTCGTTCCTTCCATTCCCGGCCAAAGTCATCGAGAAAGCTATCAACAACCAGCTCGCCGCCTTCCTCGAAACCAACTAATCCCTCGACTCCTCACAGTCCGGCTTCCGAGCCAAACACAGCACTGAGACCGCACTCATCGCAGCAACAGACGACATTCGAACTCTACTGGACAATGGAGACACAGTCGCCCTCATCCTCCTTGACCTCTCCGCAGCCTTCGACACAGTCTGTCATAGCACCCTGCTACAACGCCTCAGAAACATCGGAATCCAAGGAAAAGCACTGGAATGGATCACCTCGTTCCTTACCGGAAGAACTCGGAGAGTCCGCCTTCCACCATTCAAGTCAGAGGCCACTGAAGTCATTTGCGGCGTGCCACAAGGATCTTCACTAAGCCCCACCCTCTTCAACGTATACATGAGCCCCCTCGCGACCATCGCACACCAACACCATCTCAACATCATCTCCTATGCTGATGACACTCAACTGATCCTCTCACTCACCAACGACCCGAACACCGCCAAAACCAACCTACATGAAGGAATGAAAGAAGTAGCCGAGTGGATGAAGCACAGCCGTCTGAAACTGAACTCAGATAAAACAGAAGTCCTTATCCTAGGTACCTCCCCCTCCGCCTGGGACGACTCTTGGTGGCCAGAGGCCCTTGGAAAAGCACCCATCCCGTCGGACCACGTACGGAACCTGGGCGTCATCCTGGACTCCTCACTCTCAATGAACAGACAAGTCAACGCCGTTTCATCATCTTGCTTCAACATTCTTCGCATGCTCAAAAAAACATTTCGTTGGATCCCAACCGAAACTAGAAAAACGGTCACCCACGCACTGGTCACGAGCCGCCTGGACTACGGAAACACCCTTTACGCCGGTACCACCGCAAAACTCCAGAAAAAACTCCAACGCATCCAGAACGCTTCAGCAAGACTCATACTAGACATCCCGCGTAAAGACCACATTTCCGGTCACCTGAAAAACCTCCACTGGCTCCCCGTCAATAAGAGGATTACATTCCGCCTCTTAACCCACGCACACAAAGCACTTTACGAACTTGGACCCGATTGCCTCAACACACGACTTTCCTTCTACACCCCCTCCCGCCAGCTACGATCCTCCAACCAAACCTTTGCTACTGTACCTCGCTTCAACAAAACCACCATGGGAGGAAGATCCTTCTCCTACCTGGCAGCTAAAACCTGGAACTCACTTCCCACTCACCTTCGCCTCACTCAGAACCACCTAGCATTCAGAAAGCAACTTAAAACTTGGATATTCGACAAATAATTCCCCTCCCTTCTTCAAGCGCCTTGAGACCCTCTGGGTATGTAGCGCGCTATATAAATTATTTGACTTGACTTGACTTGACTTAACCTACAACTTTGAAAAATGCACTTTAGTGCATTTTTCAAAATTTTGGCAAATTACCATGAAGTTCAACTTCATGGTTATTTGCGACGGCTAGTAGCGAAATCGCCACTTGAAAGAGGTTTTTGCATTGCATTTAAGGAATCGCAAAATATGATTCCTGAAATGCAATTACAATTTGAGATCTTGCAATTAATTGCAAATTCTCAAATTGCGATGGCCTTGACCCTTGATGCATCGCAAAAGCTAATTTTGCGATCGCAAATGGGCGATTTTTGCGAATCGCACCATTTGCAATCGCAAAAAGCTTTGATGCATGTGCCTGTTCATGTCTTTCACTTTGCATGCACCAAAAGTGCCACTTTTAAAAAGCGTTTGACTAGGCCTCATTTCATGTTTGATGTGCCATGTGTTTAAACTTGCATCAAAATCTGCGTGCCATTTTAAATGTAGTCTGTCTGAAACAAAACACAGCGTTGCTTAATCTTGATGAAATCTGGCTCTATCACAACAGTGAGTGATAGTAAAGAAAGAAGGATACTCACGAGGGAACCCTTTCGGGTTCTACTTATGTGAGAGGGAAAAAGGAGAAAATGAGAGAATGAAAATAATGATGTGACCCACGGGGCAACAAGATAAATGGGTAGAATAATTACTCCTATTCATGGTTAACAGTAAGGAGAACTTACCTCAAGTGAGAGTGGGGCTGGCAATCCGTGAGTAGCACAACGCTAATAATGAAGCCCAATAAGAAAGTGTTGTACTCTCTTAAACTCAGACAGCTCAAACAATCTTGCAAACAATTTGAAAGGAAATGAAGGAAGGATTTTACAGAGACTATCAAGAGCAATTATAGAGAAGCACTTAAGCTTTATAAAAATTAAATAAAAGTTGCTCAAGCTAGCTGCTATCATTGAAAAATTGCTTCTGCTTCCAATTCCCCTAGGGACATTTTTTGAATTCTGAATTCCCTGCTCACCCCTCCTAGCCCTCCTATTGAATCTGTTGATGCTCAAAAGCGTTGTGATAAAAAATAGTAAATTTCTTCTCTACAAAAGTCTACAACATCTATTCTACGTTCCAACAAACTAATCTGGACCTAAATATACCATTGCCTACTCCACAAGTCAGGCTGGAGGAATTTGCTCCGCTGACCCTACCTTCCCTGCAGAAACTTTTGAGGGAGCTTAAATCGGGATCTCCGGCAGACCCCGCCCCTCCGTCCATTCTCAATCTGGTCTCAGATATCGTTTCTCCAGCTATCTTGGACGTAATAAATTCCCCCTTGTAATGGGGCAGTTCCCGCTTCTCTGGAAACAAGCAAGAGTCAAAGCTTTTCTGAAAAAGTCCAATTTAGATCCTGAGGACTGGGCCAATGATTGCCTCATTTCTCTGCTGCCGGTAATTAGTAAACTTGCAGAAAAATATGCTAACTCCATACTGGCAGCTTTTGTGGTGGAAAATAAATGCCTCCATCCCACCCAGACTGGCTTCAGATGCTATCAGGACACGGAGACCCCCCTTCTCGCAGCGGTTGAAGAGTCCAGAAAAATCTTGGACAACTGAGGCTGCGCTGCGATCATCTGGTTAGATCTCAGTGCAGCCTTTGATATGGTAAACCATCAAATTATGATCCAAAGACTCAGGGAGCTGTGAGTAGCAGGGACTGCCCTTAAATGGTTGCAGCCCTTTCTCTCAGACAGATCATTTGCGGTCTTTGAAGAGGATGTTCTCTCGAAGCAGATTTCCTTGCAGTATGGAGGCCCCCAGGGATCTTCGCTGAGTCCCACCATGTTTAACATCTACATGAGGTCCCTTGCGGATGTGGTGCTCCCCTGGGGGATCCAGACGGTCACGTACGCTGACGACACCCAGTTGGTGGTGGCCCTTAGCCAGCAAGATAAAGCTGAATTAGGTCTAACTTCCTGCCTTGTCTCTGAGTGGATGGATCTATCTTTTCTTAAATTGAACGGTGCTGAGACAGAAATTATGATACTAGGCCATGCGGCCCCCATGAATTTAGATCCTATGTGGCCTAGTTGTCTTGGCCCCCCTCCTGTTCCAAAAAACAAATAAAGAGTTTGGGCGTATGGTTTGACTCCAACGTCGGCTTCAGAGTTCAAGCACGTAAAGTTGCCGCTAACTGCTATGGTCTTCTTAGATCGATAAGGAAGATTTTGCCTCTTCTTCCATTTGAGGCTAGGCGTATGCTGGTCCAAGCCCTTATTTTATCGCGGCTGGACTATTCGAATGCAGTTTACTTGGGTACGCCACAAGGAACCACTAAGATCTTACAGACTGTCCAGAACTGTGCGGCCCGCCTTTTAATGAATGTCCCAAAATGTAATTCTGCTAAGTTAGCGCTTAGCCGGGTGCATTGGCTTCCTGTTCAGGAAAGAGTCCGGTTTAAGGCAATGTGTATTGTCCATAAGTCCATTGCTGGTAATGGCCCCCCATGATTCAGTCCATGGTGCAATTATATCGCACCAATCGGACTCTTAGATCTAACAATAAACAACTTCTTGCAGTCCCCAGGATTAAACGGTCATGGACGGGAGGTCGACGGTTCCTCTATATCGCGGCCAAGTTCTGGAACCAGCTTCCAGACTACATACGTCTTGAACATAACTATCTCAGGTTCATGGAGGAAGTTGAAGACTTTTCTCTTTCGGTGCGCAGTGGTGAATGATAAGGTGTCATCAGAAGCGCTGGGATGCCCTTGGGTATCCATGCGCTATACAAGTGCATATTCATTCATGACACACTCTATTGTGTGTGGGCTGATGTTAGGGATGGGGAACTCTGGGGAAATGGGAAAAGAGTCAAGGCCTGCGTGGAATATGATCCATGCATAAACACAGGATGTGTAAATAGCAACGTGAAGTACCTTGAATGTGGTTGCTGAACACAGAGGATGCTCTAGCGATGGTCTGTGTAGGACGAATCAGAGCAATTTAGAGGTTTGTAACCTGTAAATACCAAAGATGACGAATTAACTATTTGCTGGTGGGTGCTCCAAAGAGAAGCAACAAGGCTGTACTGAGAAAATTTGGGATTCTTACCTAATTGCTGTGTCTGGTACACATACAGTCTACGTATAGATACGGTGATAGCGTGAGTCTGTCTGCGAAGGCACAGACAATGGGGAGGGAGGGAGGTAGGCGGGGGGATTTTGAAGGCACTGACAACAGTAGAGTGGGGTGGGGTGAGAAGGCACGGACAATGGGAGGGAGGATGGGTGGATGGAGAAGGCACGGACCACGGGAGGGAGGGCGGGCAGGGGGAAGAAGGCACCAAAGCACGTTGTGCCTGTTGTAGGAGAACCTCATTAACAAAAATAGTGATCCCAGTCTAAATAACAGTACCGTGTAACACTTGAAGTAAAGGGGTCAGTCGCCAAGGGAGGCGGTACTAAGGAGGGACTAACAAGCCTATCGACGAATCAGAAGCCAGCATTTAGGACAGACAATGACACAAGCCAATCGCAAATATGGGCGGAGAGTGTGCGGCGCTTCTATTCACCTACTCCTCTACAGTAAGCCTCGCTGAGCAGCACATGTGCGCTAGCTCTAGAATCCACCTAAAAAGTGAAAGGATGTGGTTACTATGGGCTGCTATATCCATTCCCTTGTATGTACTGCCATCTTGTGGACAAGGTTATTTTGCGATGATCATTGTAGAATAAAAAAGCTCTTCCAGTTTTCTGAGCTCAAATGAGCCGTCAGGGGACTGCTGACGCTGCAGACCAGGAACACTACAGTGTGCCCACATTCTAGCACCCGCGGGGTTCTTGGTCGACAAATCACACATGTGCCTTGAATCCAAGTGACACCCAGTAATAAAAGGCTGGACGAGGGATATGTGTGATGAAATAATAAGAATGTAGCCCTGCCGGGAGCCACGAGAAGATCTCTTGAAATACATAAACAAAAGTTCCACACAAAAGCGAATGAACACAGTACTTTGTAAACGGGAACTGATTAGGGCACCCTTTTAAGATCTATTAATTACAATAGATTTCACAAGCACTGCTCAAGCGCTGTGCAGGCGAAACCCAAAAATGCGATCAGAAAAGAAAGGGGTATACAGAGGATGAAGGAGAGAGTTGAGTTATTGAGTAAAACAGAAGATATCAAAGAACTAGAGGGTGAGAAGAATACAACGAGAGCAAACATGGAAATGACACAAAAGCAGGCAAGCACAGACATGGATGAGAGAAAAGAGAGGCCAAAATTGAGGTGGGTGTGCCACTCTAGGCCGGCCGAAGGAGGGCGGCCGTAAACAGAGAACGGCACCTTGGTTCAATGAGGAACTGCGTTGTGCTAAGAGGGATTGTAAGCGAGCAGAAAGGCAGTGGAGGGTAGCCTATGACAGCCAGGCGAGAGAGCGATATCTCGTCAATAGACGGGCATATCACAACCTAATCAGGAGAGCGAAAACTGCCCACTATGCCGATAGGATCATGGGTGCAGAGAATTCAGCGAAAGAATTGTTCTGCGTTTATAAATCCCTGGTCGTCCCCAAGTCCTCGGCAGGACTAGAGGATTGTTCAGTTGCTGCCTGCAATCGCATTGCTGACTATTTTGGCGACAAAGTGTCCAAAATGTATTCAGCCTTTCCCGTCCAACCCTTGGCAGGGGGACAGTTCAAAGCATCAGTAAGTGAGGCAGATGGACAAAATCTGTTGCTTAACTTCTCCACCCCACCAGTAGAAGACCTGATCAAAATATGTAGATCAGTGAAATCAGGCTCCCCACGGGATCCAGCATCACCTAATCGGCTGGGGGACAGCTTGACGACACTAGAACCATACATTAGGCATCTGTTGGATGTCTCCTTCAGGTCCAGCACTATGCCTAGGGAATGGAAACAAGCTGTGGTGCTTCCCCTCCGCAAGAAGCCTAATATCAGCTTCGAAAAGCTGGAGAATCTGCGTCCCATCTCCCTCCTACCCTACTTCTCTAAAGTGGCGGAGAAGGTGGCCAATTTGCAGTTAATGCAATTTGTGGAAGATACCAATCTTCTACATCCCACCCAGTTTGGGTTCCGGCCTCGACACTCGACGGAGTCAGCGCTCCTCATGGCATCCGAAACCATCAGGCAGGGTGCTGACGAGGGCCATACTATGGCCTTGATCCTTCTGGACCTTAGCGCTGCGTTCGACACTGTAGCACATTCCATCTTGCTACAGTGTCTGAACAAAGGAGGGGTAGGAGGTGCAGCGCTAAAATGGATCCAATCGTTTCTATCTGGCCGAGGTTTCCAAGTCAGGCAGGGCAACTGCTACTCCGAGCGAGTAGTCTTGGACCAGGGGGTGCCGCAGGGCTCGTCCCTGAGTCCAACTCTTTTCAATCTGTACGTTGCCCCAGTTGCCACCATAGTGGAGAGTCAAGGTTTGTGCATGGTGTCGTACGCCGACGACACGCAGCTGGTCATCTCCCTATCGCGTGCACCCGGTCTCGCGGCAGACATCTTCAGAGCATGCATGCAAGACCTAGCTGCCTGGATGTCTGCCAACTGCCTTAAGCTCAACGGAGGCAAGACTGAGGTGCTGGTGGTGGGGGGAGACCGAGCTGCATGGACGTCGGCGTGGTGGCCACCTTGCCTGGGACCAGCACCAATTCCCTGCCAGGAGGCGAGGAATTTAGGTGTCTGGTTCGATTCCAACCTAACTTTCAGACCCCAGGTGAATCGGGTGGTTGGTACCTGTTTCGGGATCCTCAAGACCCTCAGGAAGGTTCTGGAGCTCCTTCCTATCAAAGCCCGCCAAACACTAGTGCATGCACTAGTCACGCCCAAGATGGACTATGGCAACCTGCTCTACCTGGGGACTCTTGAGAAGAATCTGAGCCACCTGCAGGTTCTACAAAATGCCGCAGCCCGGTTGGTTCTCAGACTGCCCAGAAGATCAGCTTCTAAAGCCGCGCTTCAGGCCCTGCACTGGCTTCCGTTGAGAAGCAGGGTGGAATTTAAAGCATTATGCACCTGTCATCGGATCGTCAATGGCAGGGCACCTCTCCCCCTGCACGGTCTGCTGACACAATACGAGCCCTCTTGTTCTCTCAGATCTTCTGGCTCGGGGCGCCTGTCCATCCCTAAGGTGTCCAAAGCACGGATGGGCGGCAGATCCTTCAGGTATCTGGCTGCATCTAGCTGGAACAAACTTCCTGTGGCGTTGCGCCTGGAACCCTCAGAGCCCATTTTCAGAGCCAAGCTAAAAACATTTCTATGTGCCCGGTAGTGGGTTCCCACCTTAGTACCTTCTCCTGCTAGCGCTCGCATCCTAGCGCGGGGACACGCAGTTGTGCATCACCAAGCACTTTACAAGACCCCCTATTATTATTATTATTATTACAGATGTCAAGACACCAGAGCGCCTTCCCGCCCGGCAGCTGTTCATGGACTATCACATCACTCTACACACCTCTCTGTGGGCAGCAGAGGAGGGACTGGCTACTTCCATTTTTTACAATCAAAATACAAAAAGCCTGTGGAACTGGCCCTGAAAGTAAACAGGGGAGGCAGAAAGGAAGGGCTACAAGCCATATGTGATAGAGGATACTGTCTGGAGACATTCCCATTGAAGCTGGGAGCACAGGGCAGACTGCAGAAATAAAGGGGCAGGGAAGAAAACCGGAAGATAGGAGAGAAGGTGCAGGGAAAAGGGAAGAAAGAGTGAAAGAAGGTGAGAAGGGGCAGACAAAAGAGAGCGATAAAGGCAGAAGAGAGAAAGTAAGGAACCAAAGAGAGAGGAAAAAGTGAAGCCAGAAAGAGCCGGGCCAACATTCTGAATGAGAGAAAATTAGCGAGAGGCAGACAGGGAAAGTAAGACATAGGGAGAGAGATAGAGAGTGAGAGACCGAAAGAGGGAAAAGGAGAAAGATGAGGTAGAGAGCGAGGCAGATTGGGCCAGGCCCCAGGAGACCACTGGTAAAGTCCACCTTGGAAGAGGCCCAGTAAACAAACCCTGTTTATCCTGTTGCCCTCGAACGGGTCGGACAGAAGCAGTCTTTGTGGAAGAACACAGACAAGGTATGTATAAAAAAGGTTAGAAGTAAAGTATCCTTTGATTTCTACACACTTATTTATGCATAGTTTACTCCTAACCCATAACATTCAACCCCAAGATTGAAAGCAATAAACAATATAGCCCAAGCAGGTAACACAAAGAACTGTCAAGAGGAGAGATTTGACGCTTCTTCTGCACAATTCGTTTGTTTGACTGGAACCATAGATACCGAATGAGAGTGGACGTATGGGGTTCTAGTCAACATTTCTTTCTTTACGAATGTGTTCGATTAAATGACGTTGAAGAACAATTACATATTTTTTTAATAAATATTATTGTACTACATTTCTACTCTTGACAGAGTACAAAAGATAGAAAAAACACAAAAGATGGAAGGAATACAAACAATGGAAAGAGCAATGGTCAGGCATGCAACCATCATGAAAGTGGCCTCAGAAGTCGTGCAGGTAAGAGGGGTAGTGGGAGCCTGTGTAGGTCACACGCTTCTGTCCCAGTCACATGTGTAATTGTAATCTCTGCATCATTCCACTTGGTTTGAGTTTGCATCACACAGGAATCATGTTGCTAAGATTGGCAACACGTGAAGTTGCTCTGACTCATGCTAAAGTGGACTTCAGGTACTCCAGGGCCACTAACAATCATTTCAACAAATACTGCACCTGCACCTTGTGTCGCACATATACTCCTGCAAGCTCACTGAATTGCCAACTACCTTTTACTAAGACTTTGACGATCACTATGTAGAGATGAAGAATGGAAGATGGTCCAGTTAGTTTACAATATATATATATATCTTACAATACTATGATTATTGAGTAAGCTTTGTGCCTTTGGTTGACTAAGTAAGTATGTATTTCTGTTAAGTTCTTGAAGGGCCCACAACACATAATCAATGCTTCAGGCAGCGACAAAGATGCAGGGCTCTGGTACTGATCGTGGTGCAGGAATCTGAAACCAGTCGGTCACTGGTTAGCGAGGACCCCACTTAGAGCAGGTGAGCATCACCGCAAGAGCCAGTCACTCTTGGTTTTCAGCAGTCATATGAAAAGGTTGCTCAGATGCTGCTGCAATGTCAGAGGGTCACCGGTCCATGGTCTCGGGAGTGTGTCAGCCAAAGGCCAGACATACTGCAGACATCAGTGTCCAGTGGGGAATCAGGAGGGGTCTGGATGACTGACACCAAAGGGGAAACAGTTGTGGTAGCAAGATGCTGCATCACAAGTACCTAGGCTCTCGGGGCTGAGATCCACCATGGGGTGGGGGGCATATATGGCACTTTATTCACGGAGATTACATCCCTGAAGGGGGCTGCCCTCAATGGTGGCCATGGGAAGAATCAAATCAAATCTGGTGTTTGTTAAGCGCGACTACTCATCCGTAAGGGTCTCAAAGTGCTGGAGGTGTGGGGGGTTTGCAGGTTCCAGTCCATCAAGGAGGGGGTCTGTGGAAGAGCCAGGTTTTGAAGTTTCTTGCGAAGATGGGGAGAGATGTTATCTGTCTGTGGTGGAGCTGAAGGTCGTTCTAGGCACTGGCCGCACAGAAGGAGAAGTGACCTCCCGATCTGGTCTTTCTCTTGTCGGAGACCACAGCGTAGGAGAGCTGGGCTGATCGTAAAGTCCTTTGGGGTGCCTTGAATTTGTGTAGGCCGTTCAGGTATGCTGGTCCGGTGTCATGGAGGGCCTTGTGAGCGTGGGTTAGCATTTTGAAGGTGACTCTAGCTTCGATGGGGAGCCAGTGGAGTGTGTGCAGGTGCTGGGAGATGTGGCAGTGGCTTGGCAGGTTGAGGACCAGTCTTGCGGCGGCGTTTTGGATGTTCTGTAGCTTGCGGGTGAGGTTTTTGTTTATTCCGGCATAGAGTGCATTGCCGTAGTCGAGCCTGCTGGTGACCAGGGCGTGAGTGATGGTCTTTCTGTGTTCAAGGGGGATCCATTTGAAGGTCTTACGTAGGAGGCAGAGGGTGTGGAAGCAGGAGGACGAGACGGAGGTGATCTGGCGGTCCACTTTGAGCTCTGAGTCCAGGATGTTTGCCAGGTTGCGTGCATGGTCCGTGGGGGTGGGCAGGCTTCCGAGGGCAGGGGGCCACCCGGTGTCGTTCCAGGCATCTGGGTTTGGGCCCATGATGAGTGCTTCCGTTTTGTTTGTGTTTAGTTGTAGGCAGCTGTTTTTCATCCATTTGTTGAAAGCTTCTATGCCTTCTCGAAAGTTGTGTCTGGCGGTGTTGGGTTCGTTGGATAGGGAGAGGATGAGTTGGGTGTTGTTTATGTATGACACAATGTTGAGTCTGTAGGTTCTGATGATGGGGGCGAGCAGAGCCATGTAGATGTTGAAGAGCGTAGAGCTGAGGGAGGACCCCTGGGGTACTCCACAGGTGGTAGGTGTAGGGTCTGAGAGGAAAGGGGGGAGTCTGACACGCTGCATTCTGCCGGAAAGGAAGGAGCATATCCAGTCAAGGACCTTGTCTTGAATCCCTGCGTCAAAGTCAAAGTCAAAGTTTTTATTTGTGTAGGTACTCAACAGAGGACCACAAATTTACATTTTACAGAAAATAAAAGAGGTGATTACACATTTTAATCAATACAATATTAAAAAATATTTAAGACATTTATAAAAATTATAACAGACAAATTCGTTTGGTGGCTGTTTACATAATTCTATTAATTCACTCACTCGGGAGATTCTGCAAGTGCGATAGATAGGGGCAAGGAATCTTGTCCGTGCGGTAGATACTTTTGAATTAGGACACACGAACAACAAGTGTTCTAAGTTTTGGTCTCCCCCTTCGCACAGGGGGCATAACAAAGATCCTCCTGGCAACCATCTTACTGTATAAGTTAGTGTGGGTAAGATGCCCAATCTTAACATGGTGATTGACCTCCTTGCACCATGAGTCAAGGAAAACCCGATGTATAGTTGTTTATGCTTATATTCCAAAGAATCTACAAAGGATTTGTAAGTTGACAGTTATTTACAATGTTGGTAATCTAATTCATAACTTAACTTCGGGGTGAAGCATTTTAAAAAGAGTTTCATTTGGGCTGCTGTCCAGCCTTTTAACATTTCCGGGCAAATTTTTGCCATTCGAAAAATATTTATCATATTTTTTGAAAACGTCTGGTTTTTAATTTCACCCTCGAAGATTTCTTGTTTCAATAAATGTCTTAATGTGCCTTCCTTTGCATGGAGAAGATTGTAGCTCCACCTGATTACATTGGCTACCGCCGTGGCATACGAACTTGTGATCGAGAATTCCAGACGTAGTGCTTGGACTGATGTGGAGTCGGAAACTTTCATTATCTTTTTTAAAATTTTTCCCTCTTTGCGGTCCATATAGTTCCATTGTTTCATCGGAATATATTCTGTTGCATATGACAGTACGGGAGGAATTTTTGCCTTATATATTTTTATTAAAGAGGAGAAATGTCGATTCCCAGTTGAACGATAAAGTCTTAAGAGGGCCTCAGTATGTACTTCTGACTTCCTCATTAAGTTTTCTAACTGTTTTACATTTGTGTTATTCTTTGAGAGTATCCTGCCTAAATATGGGTATTCGCTTACTATTTCTATTTTTTCTCCGCCTAGGCTCCATCTGTATTTGTCACTAGATTTCTTTCTTGAAAAGACCACAATTTTTGTTTTTTTTAAATTCGGAATTAGAAAGTTTGTTTTTGAATAATTATAAAGAATGTCCAAGGATTTTTGTAGACCGAAGGGAGTGAGATCAAGCATCACTATATCATCAGCGTATAGTAGTACTTGAATGCTTTGTTTAGCAATTTTTGGGGATAAATTTGAGCCCTTTTGTAATTGCTTGGGTAAATCACTGAGGTATAGGGAGAATAATAGTGGGGCCAAGAGACACCCTTGCTTTAGGCCGTTGGCTGTTTGTATCCTTTTTGTTAAGCCCTTTTCACCCCCCATTTGTACCTGGCACCAAGTGTTGGTGTGAAGGTTCACTATTGTTTGGAGCAGTAGTTCTGGGATTCCAAGTTCCCTAAGTTTGTGCCATAGAGTAGGTCGGTCAACACGATCGAACGCAGTCGAGTAATCTACAAACACTGCGTATACCGCCTGAGATTTTCCTGTTACGTATTTGTCTAGTATTGTTTGGATGATAGCAATATTGTCCGTAACTGAATGTTTTGGCCTAAAACCAGCTTGAAATATTGGGATTTTATCCAGTGAAAAAGCCCAATCCTTTAATCTTTGTAGAACCTCTGCTGCAAAGATTTTTCCTGCAGCATCCATTAATGCAATTTGCCGATAATTTCCAGCAATTGTCTTACTTCCCTTTTTATGTATTGGGATGATGATACTCCCCTGCCAGGATTTTGGCATTTGTCCAGTTTTAAGAATATAGTTAAATAGATGCGATAACAACTTACTCCATTCCCTTGGGTTTGCCTGATAGATCTTTATGGGAATCTGATCTGGGCCAGAAGCACCTGTTTTTCTCGCTTTTCTAATGTTCCATTCCACTGAGATAGCTGTAACTCTGTATATTTGTAAGTCAACGTCTCCTTTGACTTGTTCTGAGTTTTTCCCCTCAAAGTTTATCGGGTTTGCTTTGTATAAATCTGTAAGATAAGTTTCCCAGTCCTTTGGTGGAACAGGTATTGCTCGGAGCTTCTTTTTCATCCCAGTTAGTTTAGCTACGAGGGACCAGTATTTACGAGAATTTATGTCTTTTGCAGCTACTTGAATGTCCACCCAATTGCGATCTTGGATTTCTTTTTTGATTCTTTGCTTTTCTCTCCTGAGTTTGTTTTTTAATTTATTGATTTCTTTCTTAATTGACATAGAATGATTCAGGTATTGTGCACGTACCAGTCTGTTCAACTTTTTCTTCGTAATAGAATTTTGGGTATTTTGTGTGTTATTTTTATTACGGTTATTATTATTCCCATTGTTGGCACCTGGGGAGGCATGGTGCAATTTATCCAGTAGAAGATTTTTTAGCTCATTAGTAATGTGTTCAAAATTTTCTATTGGGTCATCCGAGATTGTTTTTACTAGGAGATCATTATGTTCAATCAATGACGATATTCTGTCCAGTGTTTTGGAGCTCCAGAAAATTCTTCTTTGATCACTATTTATCACAACAGATCTTCTGTGGAATATTAACTGCCTGTCAGTTGCTGTTTGAGGCCTCCATTCAGAATTTAGAATCAACAGTGCATGGTCGCTCTCTTGGCTTGGCTGTATTTGTAGATGAGTGACAGTCTCTAATAGATTCATATTACAAATGATATAATCAATAATGGATAGACTTCCGTTGCCCCGTCTGGTGTATGATGCCGGAATGTCTCCTTCTATGTTTCCATTCAGAATTACCCCTCTTAGGGTAGGGAATGTCGATAGTAGCAATTTCCCTCTTTTATCACATTTTGCACCCTTGGGGAATTGCGGGGCTAAGAGTTCTACAGATTCCTCATCATAAAGTTGAATCCATTTACTAATTTCCAAATTGGAAATTTTGCCATTTAAGTCGCCTGTTATTATGTATGGAATATATAATTGATCTTCTACAATCTGTGTGATGGATTCCATGATTTCTAGAAAAGTGGTATCGTAGTTCTTGCCAGGAGTGGCATATACATTGAATAACAAGATTGACTTTTTCGGTGTTGCGTTATGGGTTTTTAGAAGGACCTTTAAACATTGCAGATAATATGATTTAGTCTGGATTATTTCCTGGGCCCACATATTATCCTCCTTCAATAGTATGGCCAAACCACCTTTTGCATGGCCCCGATTGGATGCTTTAGCTGGGATGTCGTAAACAACGTAGTTTTTTTGAGAAAATGTTTCAGTTGCCCAGGTTTCTTGTAGCATTAATAGATCTGGATCGTTACTTATGGCTTCCGTCAATTTGGTCTTAGATTTTCCCACCATGTTCCATGATATTATTTTTAGACCATTGCTAAACAGATTGTCCTGGACATGAAGAGGATTTATTGCTATTCAGGTTCTCAGATACCCATGACCAAGATCTCGTACTTTCTCTGTAATCCTTTTCCTTTAAATCTTGCTGCCATACTGACCTTTCTCCATTTTCCACTTTTACCTTTATAGTGTCTTTCCCTGAGTGTTTAATTCCGGAGTACGTTACTCTGGACACATCAGTTTCTCTCAGAGGATTTTTATATTGAGAGTTAAAGATTTTTCGAATTTGTTCATCATACCCTGGGGGAATTCTGTTTTCTTTTGGATCCCTTCTTACGTAGACATCGTATCCATGTTTGTGTAGTGTTTCCTTTTCACTGATTATAATCCCAGGAATAACGTATGACCAGAAGGTTACTGTAACTATTTTATTGTTTTCCTGTTGCGGGAAAATTACTAGATCTATCTCATTGCTGTCAAGGATTCCAATGGCTTTATGTAGTGAAGGAGATTGAGGACCCTTCTTCTATTAAGTGGTATCGTATCCATTAGAAAAAGTTCTTCAAATTGTAGTGTTCTGGAGTATGGTGTTCCTGCTCCATGGTGATTTTTTCCTTTGTTATTTCTTTCAGTCGTGTTGTGATTTTGTGATTCTTCAAGGACATTATACGGAAGAAATTCTTTTGCTGCCGGATCTAATGGTTGTAATTTTTCTTCTCTTTTTTTAGAGCTAATTTCCGTATTTACAATGGTCCCGGACTTTGTGAATTCAGTTTCTTGTGCTTCTTGTGTATTATTGACAGTTGTAAACTTTTGAAATTTCAACTTGCGGTTTTTCTTTCTTTGGATACGTCTTAGTGGTTTTTTCCTCTTTCTTTTTCCTTCTACTTGCTCAGTATGTATCGTATTATTCATTTTTTCTCCTTTTTCACTTTCTGGTGTATTATTAAAGCTGACTTTTTGGGTATTTTCATCCATATCTTCATTTTTTGGTGTATTTAATTTCTTTGACTTTGCGAAAATTGGGTATTGCTTATCATTGAAAGATTTTTCTGTAAAAAGTTTTTTCAAGGAGAATATTGGTGTTTCATGTTGTCTTACTAACTTTCCCGTTTTTTGCTTTGAAACATCTGATGTCTGTGTACTGCAGTCGTATTTTTCTGTCTCCTTTTCTTTATTTTGATAACTTGTGTTATTCCTTTGTTCATTATTGTTGGGCATCAATTGATTTTTTTCCATTTCAGGAGGTTCTTTCCTTTTCTTCTTTTCCTCCACTAGATGCTTAAGGATTCCAATTTGAACATCCAAGGTTTGGTCTGAATTTTCTAATATGTTTCCCAGAAAGGAAAGGACCGACTCAAGTATTTCATGTAAGGAGAACAGGGCTTTTGACATGGGTGTAGCTATGTTAGCTGAATAGTTGGTTTTTATATTAAAAGGGTCTACAGATGATTCAAGTGTGTGAGGTTGTGCTTGGTTTTTTTGTGGAAGAGGACTATTTGTTATATTAGGCTCAGGTTGGTTTTGTGATATCTTGGAATTATTTGCACAGAGTTCTTCCAGTTGGCACGTATTTCCAGGGCTTTTTTTTGGTGTTGAAGATGTTAAATGATTTTCCTCTTGACCCTGGGTTTGAAAATTTTTAGAGTTGTGAAAAGATTTTTGTTTGTTGTCAGGAACCATATTGCTCAGATTTAGATTTGACCCAGATTTAATGAGAATACATTCTTCTAACCCTGTATGCAATATTGAATTGGGTATCATTTCTGTCTCAAATTTTTTTTTGTCGATTTCATCTTTAGATGTTAGGGCAGAGAAATATTCAGTGATAGCCGGGATCCGTGTGATTCGACCTTGTTTTATAGATTTATCTGAAGTTTTCCGTACAGCGTCCTCTGTACCCATACGTTTCATAAAGATGGTCCTAGATCGTAGTTTTATAAGCCCCATTTCTTTTTCCACAATATCTTTTGTTACTTGCTAGCTTCTATTCCCTCGTGGTTAAGGAGCGGAAATTGGCACTAGTTGTGAGAACAGATCAAAAGGGGACTTTGCTTACCAGGAGCAGATGTTTAGTGGGGTGGCCCGTCCCGTCCTAGTTCGTCCTCGGACGGCCTCAGACGGCCCGCCCTTTGCCCGGGCTTAGCTCCGCGCTTAGACCCGCGCGCGTCCCGCGTCGCGGGGAGCTAGTGGTATTATGTACGTGTCGCCGGTGGGCGTGTCCGTGGGCGTGTCGCCTGGGGGAAGAGGAATCAGCTGATCCCAGCTGGGATTTCTGGTCCTCGCAGTCCCCCGGGCTGAGTGTGCTATTATTGCACCCTGGCCTCAACCCTATGGACTCAAGCTGGGAGCGTGGGACAGAGCGTGCCGACTGCAGCTCTCGCTCACACCAGCGAGTCCAGGGGAGGCAGCACCACGGAGCGCTGGAAGATGAGCGATGACACTGGGCAGGCAGCGCAGGAGACAGACAGCGTGGAGAGATTCCTTCGCACAGCAAAATATCACAGCGGAGCAGCAAGTCCTGGTGAGCGGCGCCCGCGAAGCGGGTGTCACGAAATTATATCCTGCTTCGCCGGTGGGCGTGTCCGTGGGCGTGTCGCCTGGGGGAAGAGGAATCAGCTGATCCCAGCTGGGATTTCTGGTCCTCGCAGTCCCCCGGGCTGAGTGTGCTATTATTGCACCCTGGCCTCAACCCCATGGACTCAGGCTGGGAGCGTGGGACAGAGCGTGCCGACTGCAGCTCTCGCTCACACCAGCGAGTCCAGGGGAGGCAGCACCACGGAGCGCTGGAAGATGAGCGTTGACACTGGGCAGGCAGCGCAGGAGACAGACAGCGTGGAGAGATTCCTTCGCACAGCAAAATATCACAGCGGAGCAGCAAGTCCTGGTGAGTGGCCCTGCGTCGTGGAGTCTGTGTATTACGGTGCGTGAGAGACTGTGTCGAACGCCGCTGAAAGGTCGAGGAGGATGAGGGCTGCTGTTTCTCCTTTGTCCAGTAAGGTACGGATGTTGTCTGTTGCGGCAAGGTTGGTGGTTTCCGTACTGTGGTTTTTTCTGTTGACGGATTGGGAGGAGTCGAGGAAGTTGTGCTCTTTGATGAATGTGGCGAGTTGGCTGTTGATGGCTTTCTCGATGAATTTTGCTGGGAACGGGAGCAGGGAGATGGGTCTGTAGTTTTTTTAGGTCAGTGGGGTCCGCTGAGGGTTTCTTCAGGAGGGGGTTGATCTCAGCGTGTTTCCAGTCAGGGAATGAGGCGCTTGCCAGGGAGCGGTTGATGGTGTGGCAGAGCTTGGGCACGATGGTGTCGGTGGCTCTGTTGAAAATGAAGTGGGTACAGGGGTCCGTAGGGGCCCCGGAGTGGATTGACTTCATCGTCTTCAGTGTGTCTTCATGGTGAGGGCTGTCCTGTTGTCGATTGCTGGCTTCAGGGTGTCGGGGTGGTTGGTGAGGGTTCAGTTTGTTGGTTGTCTTCGTCAAAGTTGTCGTAGATGCTCTGATTTTGTGGTGGAAAAAGGTGCTGAGTTTGTCGCAGAGGTCTTGTGAGGGAGGGATGTCGGTGGACTCGCTGGTGGGTTTGGCGAACTCCTTGATGATGTTGAAGAGTTCTTTGCTGTTGTGCGCATGAGTGGAGATTCTGTCTTCAATCACTTTTTTCCTAGTTTTTCTGATGAATTGGTGGTGGGCGTTGGAGGGGGCTTTGAAGTTGTGGGCTTCTGTGGATTTGGTGTTCCTCCAGGCTTTTTCGAGGCAGTGGCAAGTGCGTCTGGACTCTCGAAGTTCGGTGGTGAACCATCTAGCTTTCTTGGCGTGGGCGTTGTTGTTTTTCATGAGGGTTGCTATGGTGTTGGCACTGTCTGAGATCTATCTGTGCAGGGTTTGGGCTGTAGTGTGGTGTTGTCGTTTTACGCGATGGTTGGAGTGGAGTTGCTGAGTTGTCATTGTTGCGTTGTAGTGAGTGGTGAGCTCAGTTGCCTATAGATCGTTCGAGTAAGGGCTAGTAATATTCTTACCCTTTCGTCCAGGTCAGCAAGGGGAATCTGTCTTAGATTTCTTGTCCAATGAAGGGTATTCTTTGGACGGGTAGGAGAGTGGGACAGATGGTTGATGTGAAATAGAATAATGTGGTGGTCTGACCAGTCGACAGGAAGGATGTGGTTGACAGTAACTGTATCTTTCTGAGCTATAATGTCATCCGGGATAGAGCCTCTATTATGCATTTTCTCTATGCAGTGTTGGGTAAGGTTATTATTGAGAAGATCATTTTGGGCTTGGATCAGAGTGTTTGCATCATTCCAATGTAGGTTAAGGTCCCCTAATATTACGTTGTCGGAGTCTAGGAGAGAGCAGTGTGCTATCAGGTCGGAGAGGTGTTCTCCGAAAGAGGGAGTGTTGCCCATCGGGTGGTAGAGGAGATGGCAATGAATTGTTTTGTCATCCTTCGTCTTAATGGTGGCGGATAGATATTCAAATGTGGTGTAGGAGAAAGAGCCGATTTCGGTTATAGAGATGTTGCTCTTGTGAATGATTGCAGTACCGCCGCCACAGTGGTTCTTCCTGTCTTTTTGTTTATGATTGAGAACCCGGGGGGCACAAGCATGTCAAGGATAGGTAAAGAGGATTCTTTCAGCCAAGTTTCTGTGATGAACGCGATGTCAATGTCATGGGTTAGGAAGGTTTCTGCCAGTTCTGTTGCGTGTTTAGTCGCAGATCTGCAGTTTATAATCATGCTTTGGGTTGTTGTCTTGTTGGCAGGTTTCATAGGAGGAGGGGCCAAAGAAATGTTTATGAGGAGGGCCGGCAGCCTCTCTGCTCTAGGAGTGGTCTGGTCTCTCCCATAACCCGTGATTACCTGGATCGTGTAATTGGGGTTGTTAGCTGTGGAGGAGTCATAGGAGTTAGCAAAAACAGTCACCTCTTCCATGGACATTGCGGCACTTGTTCTCTTGGGTCTATGAGGCTGGTTAATGAGGGGGATTGAGATCCAGTTGTGTGTCCGTGGATTGTAAGGGCTAGAGTGTTTTTTGTTGGGGATAGTGGGAGGGGAATGTAAGAGTTGGATAGGCTCCAGATGTGTGGGGATGTTCGATAGTATTTTGCTTAATCCCTGTTTTATAATCTCAAGTTGGCTTTTCACCCAAGAAAGTCTTAACGATTTATTCAGTGAGTCGGGAGAGTTTAGATTCGATATGCCTTGTGCAGGATAGTCTGGGGGTGGTGTGAGCCTGTCGCAGAGAGGGTGGGTTATTATGTAATTGGCACCTGTGTTGCTCCTGTGATTGACCGAGGGCATGTGGAGGGAGTGCACATGTTGCGTTTGAAATAACGGTTTGTTACGTTCTGTTGTGAGGTGAGAGTAGGGAGACTTTGCTTGTGTCTCGATGTTCCTGGGTGTCCGTAAGGCCGAAGTTCTGCGAAAGGGGAGAGAGGAGAAGGTGGCTGTGAGGGGGCAGTGAGTTTTGGAGGAGACACATCTCGGAGATGCTCTTGTTGAGAGGAAGGTGTTGGAGGGAGTGACATTGGCTTTGGTGGAGTGCGTCTGGAGAATGCTTTGTGAATTTGCATGGGAGGGTGGTAGGTTAGGGGAAAGGGGGATCGGAGGTAGAGGGTTGAGTGGGTGATTATATTGTAAGTGGGTGATGGCATTCTGTAGCATGGGGAATAGGGAGTCAAATGAGTCTAGGTTGGTGTTGTTGGCTGGCATCTGGACTATACCGTTCTTGTAGATGGTGGCATCGGTGTTTCCGCTGTGCGAGGGGTGTTTTTCATTGGAGATCGTCAGTTTGCAGCTGAGAGGGATGCTAGTTGTTTTGGATATGTGGAATTGGATCTAAGTATGGTGTTCCATTTCACGGGTCGTTTGGTGTGGAAGATGAGATCCATTTTCTTTTGTCCTCTGGAGGAGCAGTGGAATATATCAGCGATGAATTTTGGAGAATTGTCTAATCAACCTATGTTTGAAGTTTCTTTTTGCTTTGCCTGACAGATTAGGTGGGAAGATAATGGAGAAAGTATTAGGGCTGTGGGTTTTCAGGCATTTCATAGGGCGGCGTTGGGAGGTAGATGTGTCGAGAGGCATCTTGCCTCAGTGGGTGTTTTGATGATATTTCCGCACAATTGACTGGTTTCCACTAGAAGGTCTCCACTAGTGGGGTCTCCCCAGGGTGGGAGGGAGAAGCGGGTGGACGGATCCCCATCTTGCTGGAGTCTGGTATTAGTGCCTCCGATCTGGCTTTGTAGCAAGTCGTGTTTCGCAGCGGGCACAACTCGTCAGGCCTGGTGAGTAGGTATCACTCTAGCCTGAGTTCTGTTGACAAGCTAGGAAACGGACAGGTGTGCGCCTGGCATTATGATAGGATTATCATGATTATCATGGTTCCACATCCTATAGCTCCTTTTGGGTGCTCCTTCTTGGCGGGCATCTTGCGTCTCTCTCTTTGCAGCAGTGTCTGACGGACATGACCCGGATTTAATATACTGAGGTCTGAGTCATTGGTGCCATTTTAGGGGCAGGCAGTGCTCTCTTGAAGATCATCTTGGCAGTGAAATTGGCCTTGCGAAGAAGTGCTGCTTCTTAACACGAAGCACCACATCAGTAGTAAAACATGCACGTCACTGGCCAGTTGTAAAACACTTGATCACAGAAATGATTGCCCATATCTGGTGCAGGGGCACCATTTTAAAGTCAGGCGTTTTACCCATGAGAATGCTGTGTTGAAAGGATTGGCTTGGCAGTAGCTCGCTCCTTGTAGATATCACACCACATATCGGGCTTACGGAAAAGATGGCAGGTCAGATATATGCCACTTCATACTCCGGTTTTGCATGGGGGCACTGCTGTGGATGGCACCGTGGGTCCCATTCCAACACTTCCAACATGTCCTGGACCCTTAATGATGGTGCATCATTTTGTTTGGGAGGTGGGAAGGTATGGAAATGTGTATTATAAATGTTTATGCGCCTAACTCAGACTGCCCCCACTTTTTTCCAGCAGTCCTAATGGCTGCGACACTATATATGGGCGCAGAGATTTTCCTCTTTGGAGACTTTAACTGATTCTTTGACTGGGAATTGGATAGAGAGCCCCTAGAGAGAACACCAAACCCTGCATGACTAGATCCCTTGCAGGCATCCTTCAGGGTATACAGATACGAGATGAGTGGAGGACAGGCAACCCCACTAAAAGAGTTTTCTTGTTTCACTCCCGCAGCGAATACCTTCGCCCAAATTGACCACTGCTGCCTCTTAGCTGGCCTTTCTGCCACAACAGAGGGCATTTCCTATTTACCACAATATTTGTCCGACCACGCACCATTGCTACTGACCTTGACTAGCGGGCCAGGAGGAACTGCCATCCCACTATGGCGTCTTCATGCTGAGGCACTTGCGGACCCTCCATATGCAGAGACTGTGTTGAAGGCCTTGCAACACTATTTTGGGGAGAACTGGGGATCTACAGCAAATAGATCCACAGAATGGGAGGCCATGAACGTCGTAATTAGGGGGCTTTGCATGAGGACTACGTATGGGGTCCAACATCAGCTTAGTACAGACATCAATTCCTTAGAAAAATGACTAAAGACCCTGGATGACACTTTGCATAGGGTTCCGGCTGATATGGCCTTGTGGACGCGGGTACGTGGGGAGTTACTAGAGGCATGGTCCTGATTAGAGAAACACAGATATCACACTTATAGGCAGAGACTACATATGGAGGGGGATAGATCAGGAGCGATCTTAGCCCGATTACTTCGGACTGAGACGGAACACGTACCAGTGTTGCAGCTCCGCAATAGTATGGGGAACGTGGTGAACACGCAGGATGCGATTCTAAAAGAATTCATGATGCACTTACTACAAACATGCTCGTCTGCCACCCAGGCTAGGCCGCTTGTACTGCAGGACTTTCTTGATGGGATAATGCTTCCTACCCTGGGGGAAGATGAAGCTGAGGCTCTAGGGGCACCGATTTCTAGGGAGGAAGTACAAGCATTGATTAAGAAGCTGAAATCAAAGAAGTGCCCCAGGAGCGGCGGACTCCCAGCAGAGTTTTATAAAACGTTCGCCCCACACCTAGTGGAGCGCCTCCTTGAGGTGTTTAATGAAGCCTTGGCCTGTGGGGTACTTCCTAACACCATGATGGAAGCACTAGTGTCCATGATCCTTAAGCCGGATAAAGATACCCTGTCCCCGGGCTCTTATAGGCTCATCTCCCTCCTGAATGTTGATGAGAAAATAGTAAGTGGCATGCTGGCGATACGACTCTTGCCATATGTGACCCGACTGGTTCACTCGGACCAGGCCGGGTTCATTCCGGGTCGAAACACCACACATAATGTGCACAGACTTGCGCATAAATGGCATGCACCAGACCTGTGGGAGGAGGGCTGGTCTCTGTGTCTCCTGTATACTGGATATTCAGCAGGACTTCGACTCTGTTGAATGGGACTACATATGGATGGTGTTTGGTGGGATAGGTTAGGTGAAAAGTATATAGGGTGGCTGAAACTGCTCTGCACTAGACCGATGGCTCAGGTCCGCCTCTGGAATCAGGTGTCTGATAGCTTCGAGCTCCAGAGGCCCTGGTGATCACCCTTAGAAATAAGATAAAACGATGGGGCATTCAGTTGGGAATTGCTATCCACATGGTGTCAATGTACATTGATGAAACACTGGTGTCCCTTCAGCATCCTGAAGAGGCAGTACCTGTGCTCCTTCAGGAGCTGAAGGGCTTTGGGGAAATATCGGGACTGTGCCTCAACTCGGGGAAGTCTAAGCTCTTCCCCATGGGAACCCTGATGGACATCCTAGTGGGAATGCGATGGGTCAGGGAAGCAGTAAGTCACCTTGGGATCAGGCTAGTAGACACACAGCCTGCCTATCTGGAGCACAATATGGGGAGGTGCGTGGAGGGCATCCGCAAATTGATTGAGTTCTGGCGAGACCTACCATTGTCTCTAATGGGCTGGGTTGCCCTGATAAAAATTGTGATCCTTCTGCGCTGTTTGCATATCATGCAGAATTCCCTCTATCGTATACCACAGGAGCATTTCTGCCAGCTAGACCGCCTACTGGTGGACCTGCTGTGGGGATCTAAAAGGAAAATGGTGAAATTAGACACACTACAGAGGACATGGGAACAGGGGGGATTGGAGGTCCCTCAATTGGGCCGCTATTACATGTCGACACAGCTTCAACATGCAATACACTGGCTGAAGGAGAACGACAATTGGGAGAGGTGGTTACTGGGCGGCATTCACCGGGGGACTCCCCTCCCTGACCTTCTTATTCTGGGATCGAGGGTGTCCGAACGACTCTCGTACATTGTTAGACATGTGGCTGCAACCTGGGAGGATGCAATTAAAACTGTGGTGAAACGGGTGTCTTAGGCCCCAGCTGCAGGCAGTGATACTATTTAAACGTATAAGTCACACCATGTCCATTACCAAATGGACGGAGGGAGGCTGCCGCATGATGAGGGATTAATACTCTGGTCAGCAGTTCCTTACTAGGGAGGAGGCAGAATCAGGGTTTGAGTTGGGCAGTGGGTAGTACCTCCAATACGCGAAAATCTCGGCAGTGGCCTGCAAGTTGTGGCCAATGTTACCACAGGAGCCGCCCATATCCGCTACTCTACAGGCTCTCTTGACATTGGCAGGGGGACATAGGCTTGTTTCCCACATCTACAGGGCACTAAGGGAGGACATAACTATGGACCCCCTCCCACTCCAAGCTTAATGGGACGTGCTGGCAGAGGAATCTTTAACAGACTCTGAATAGAAAAGGGTGCATGAATCGGTCAAGCAAATTAGCTCCAATGCCAGATTTAAACTCACCCAATTAAACATTTCCATCAAACCTACCTGACTCCACGAGTACTACACAAAATATACCCGGACTGCTCTGCCCACTGTCCCAATTGTGGTTAAACCAATGCCCATTTCTTATATATGACCTGGGACTGTCCAAATTGAAGCTAGTCTGAGGTCGGTGCTAGACTGCTTGCGAGAAGTTACTGGGTGGATGCTGATTTACTCCATCAAAGAGGTACTTCTGGGACTCCTCCCTAGACCTAAAGGGCGTAAGCTTACGAGGAATTTTCTCCAGCTTGGTTGAGCACAACGCCCCCCACAGTGAAGAGCTGGGCCAAAGACTTACGGGAATAGGCAACAGTTGAGCTAGGCAGCAAGAGGCGAGTTTGGAGGGATGAAAAGTTGGAAGACGATGCAAGGTCCTGGTATACCATGATCACAGAGATCCACATTGGGGGGGGGGGGCTGTTGTCGCCTCACAAGAGATGGAGAGGACTCAAGCTGATCACCCTGCTCAGGATGGTAGTTCCATCTGGGAATACCCATAGTCCGAGAATGTAGTACAAGCACCACAATAGCGAGATGTAGTTTGAGTTATGGTACATGGTCTGGGGAGGAGTTTCCTCCTTGTGCCCCTGGGGGGAGGAGGAGGGGCGTGTTATGAGTTACAATGTTATGATTTGTTTCCATTAGACACTGCTGTTTATGTCCGGACACAGTATTATGATTCATTATTGCAATCTCTCAGTTGTGTTCACGTCCTATCCTTACAATGAATGTATTAACAGTTTTGGTATAATCTCCTGGGATGTGTAATTTCTGTCATGATCTTATTGTGATTCTGGACGACCATCAATATATAATAAAAAATGTATTTAAAAAAAACCAAAAAACTTTTGTTGCAACACTGCTGGTCTAGGTATGGGTCCCCTATGAGTCGTCTGTGCACCTCTGGTGGCTGTGTTCCTTCTGAGCAATTCATGAAAGTTAGCAGTTTTTAGTTCTAGGGTGATATCGCCATAGAAGGGCTCACCCGCGTGTTGCCCTCTTTGAGGGTCTCTGGATGTTTCCTCCTTCCATTTGCATAAGTTTGGTAATTTATTTTTCCTTTGGTCGTTGGGGTTGACGACAAGTTGGCGTTGGTGCACTTCATTGTTCGTGCGGCTACCTGTTTTTGAATTAGAACTTTGTTAAATGTTAAATCAGTTTAGTTACGTATGCTCTGTTCGCAATGGTTTTGAAAAACTGTATTTACCATATGGGTGTGATTCGATCAACCTACCAGTTGCAATCTGGTGAGGTATCAGAAGGTGACCAAAGTTGGATACGTCTTTCCGTGATTATGGGAGTAAGGGTGATTATTGAAACATTATTAACAAGACAGATCTTATTTATATTAGCTGTTGAGCCCCCCCCCCTGTCCTTTTAGAGTGGTTTCAGTCACATTTTGGCTCTGAGTGGGCAGATCAGTGTTGGGTATGTTTTGGAGTGGTTCCATGAGTTCAGTGAGGGACAGGATTGTGACATTAGCAGGGGTTCTATTGGTGTCACTAGTTTTTCAAAATACACCTTGCATGCTGTGTGCATAAGAGTGCGAATCCTGTGCGTGCCCTTCCCGAGGAGAAATGTTCCTGCTTGCTGCTACCTGTTTTGATATTATGCCCAGTTGCTTGCTGTGAGTTGAGTTTTTCAGTCCTTGTACGTTCACTACATGTGAGTGGAAATATGGGAAGCGGGCGTTTTGCTGTTAGGTTTTGCTTATGTTTGCAATGTGCCCAGTCAGCAAGTTTTTATGTTTGTGCATCTCCCTGTGCCCAGCACGTGGTCTATGTCTATGTAGGGGTATTTGTAGAGCGCACTGTTACTCCCAGGAGTGTCCTGGCACTAACAGTTGAAAGGAGAGCAGTGGGGAGGAGAAAGTAATTAACAAGAATGAAGCCAGGTTTTCATTTTCTTTTGAAACAGAGGTGTTGATTCAATGTTTCTTAGGTGAAATGGCAATTTATTCCAGAGGACAGGCCCAAGGTAGGAGAGAGCCTTGCTCCCTGTCCTCGACTTTCTAACACAGGGGATGTTTGCTAACAGCAGGTCAGATGAATGGAGAGTTCTACATGGGGTATAGAAAGTGATTTTCCAATTGAGGTACTCTGGTCCGGTCCCATGTAGGGCTTTCTGGGTAACAAGTAAGGTCTAGAAAATCACTCTTCCTTACTGGGAGTAAATGAAGGCTTTTCAAAAGATGGGACACATGTGCATGATGTGCTATGGGGTCCTCCCTTTTGACATCAGTTGCTTTGGCTGATCTTGACTCTGTCTTTTAGGTCTCGCCTAGCATTGCAGCGCATGCGCTGATCGCTTTGCGAGGCATGCAGTATACATTATAGTGTGGAAGCTTCGTGGAAACTCTGCCCACTCTACGCCCAACTTTTTCATTTGCTTAGCTCCTAAATTCTGCCTTCCAATTGGCTCTAGGATTGTTAGTCCCTCCTCATGACGGCCATGTCATCATCAGTATCGTTCCACAGCTCCTGGGCCCTTTACTCCTAACACTATCCTAACTCTATGTTCGAGGCATGTGGGCTGCTGAATTCATATCTGTGCATAGATCGCCGCCTAGTGTTGGGTCCGGATGATTGCACCTTGTTGTCCTGAAAGAGTCTTCGAAGTATCACGAGATAGGTGACTCCCACCCTGGACTACAGTGCACATGGGCATCTTCTCCATCCTCAGATTGTTTTTTTCCACCATTGGGTTCGGATGTTATTCCTATACTCCAACTTCGGAATCGAAACAAAACTTTTCTAAAGGCCAAAAGGCCTTCGACTTCGACGGTATTGTTTTTGCTCGGTACTTATTGACTCGATCGAACTTTCCATCTTGAACCGGTCGTCGTTGCGGGCCGTTGGGCCTTTTCGACGCCACGTGAGCCTGCTGCCGATGGAAAGGAGCCCGTTTAAAAGATGCCCACAATGCCACTCCAAGTTCCCGCATACTGAAAAACACTCAGTATGCAACAAGTGCCTATCACCAGACCATAAAGAACAAACCTGCCCAGCCTGTGCCCAATTCCGGTCGAAGAAAACCATCTGGATTCGACGGGCCGCTAGGCAAGAGATGCAGCGACAGGCACCGGGACCAAACAACATCTTCGATGATGACCAAGAACTTCCAGAAGCTCCAGATTCGGACCTAGAGATCGTCACCGTCGAGGACTACTCGGATTCCGACGACGAGATCCCACAGGGGCAAATCGTGAGCACACAGCCACCGAAACCGATTACCCCATTACCGAAGGCTCCGGTCGAGGCATCGCCAAAAGGCCTTAGCCAAGATCCGAAGAAACATTCGCCAGCCCCGCCGTCCGGCTCGGCTCCGAAATCGAAACCTAAGCCTTCAGAGACCCCAGGGCCAAGTAACGTGATCCCAAAGAAGGTTCCAGAACCCAAGAAGGTCGTCGACCCGAAGGGCGTCGAAACGAAAAAGGCCGTACAGCCTAAAGGCGTTGACCCGAAGAAGGCCGTCGACCCAAAAGGCGCCGAAGCAAAGAAGGCCGTCGAGTCAAAAGGCACCGAACCTAAAAAGTCCGTCGAGCCAAAGAAGGCCACCGAGCCGAAAGGCGTCGACCCGAAGAAGGCCGTTGAGCCAAAAAAGCCCGCTGCGCCGAAGGTCGCCAAACCAAAGAAAGTCGCTGACGTAAACAGTGCCGTATCGAAGCCTGTGATCCAGCCGGAGAAGGCTATCGAACCAAAGACAAGTGCTCCAAAAAGACCGGTCGATCCCAAAAAAGCCATCGACTCAACAAAGGACAATCAACTGAAAAAACCTGTCGAGCACAAAAAGCGCGTCGAACCGAAAAACCCGGTCAATCCGAAATCACTCGTCGACCCGACCAAAGGGTCCGAGCCGAGAAAAACCAATAAGCCACCAAAAATCGTCGAAACAGAAGGGGGTATCGACCCAGAGGCAATAGTCGATCCAAAACAGACTAACCTGAAGAAATCAAAGACACAGCCATGGACAGTGGAAGAAGAACTCTTCCATCCAGATCCATCAGACGACCAGGCTAAGATATATATTAATCCTGAGACTGGTAAAGTCACAATCCTACACAGGAAGAAGAGACCACTGGACACTGACTCTCATTCCCCCATTCCTCTAAAGAAGAAGGACTTTGGGACTGCTCCCTCTAGACCTTTCATTCCTTTATATCCCACTATGCCTACTACGCCTTTTGCTCCTTACTCTCTTTCTCACTATGGGGACAATGAGGGCAACACAGGGGAAGATCCTCAGCATGATTATAACTATACAGAGGATCCTAAACCCCAAGATGAACCATGGGGGAGCCAACTGACCCATATGACACACATCCCATCCCTGACGTCCCCTCATACCCAACAAAGCTGTCACCTACTGACGACACCATTGTCTTCAACCAACTAATAGACAGGGCAGCGCAGTACCACAACGTAGACATGCACAATGACCCTATAGACGAAGACTTCTTATTTGACAATTTCCCTACTTCGGAAAAAAACGTCAGAACACTCCCTATGCTAAAGGGGGTATTAAAACACACACCTGATATATTTAAAGATACAGCCAGGGCACGTGTAATCAATCCCAGGATTGAAAAGAAATATAGAGCAGACCCTACCTATATCAGAGGTCAGTTACCATTAGACTCGCTGGTAGTGGCTAATGCACGCAAAAGGGCCAACTCACAGACACCAGGGGAGGCTCCTCCTCCTGATAAAGAGTCCAAAATACTAGAGGCCTCGGTTAAAAGGGTAGCATCACAAGCCTCCAAGTCATGGAGAATTGCGAAAACACAAGCTCTGCTAGCTCGTTACGACAGGGCACACTATGACCAGCTTGAAAGCTTAATGCAACACATGCCTGAGCCTTTTAACGCCCAAGCTAATGACCTCCTACAGGAGGGAACCTTTATTAAAAACGCCTCCATCAAATGTGCGCTTGACGCAGCCGACACTGCAGCCAGGTCTATTAACACTAGCGTTTTAGTACAACGACATGCATGGCTGCGTATTTCGGGCTTTAAGAACGAGGTGCAGTTAACCAACCAGTCAATCAAGACTTCCTTTTTGGCCCTGCAGTTAACACCATTCTAGACAAACTGAAGAAAGACACAGAAACTGCAAAATCAATGGATGCTTTGCAGTTTCAGCAACACAGAGGTTCCTTTCGATGCTCCTCATACAGAGCAGCTACACGAGGCAATACTTCACAGACATCATCTACATACAAAGGCAACACCCAAGGTTCCTTTAACCCCTTCGGGGCTGATGACGAGCTGGGCTCGTCATGGCGTAGCCTCCTCGCACGCTGATGACGAGCCCAGCTCGTCACGTAACATGCGATTTAGAAAAACTCAGCGTGCGAGCGGAATTCCGCTCGCACGCATGTGGTTAACAAGAACTCCAACAGAGGAGGTTATAGGGGCAACAATAACAAGGAAAGAGGACGTAAAGGCAACAACACCAGAGGCTCCACTGCCACAAAACAGTGACTCCATTACGCTACCTCCAGACCACCTAACACCGGTTGGAGGCAGACTCCAACAATTCCTACCTGTCTGGAACGCAATTACCACAGACAGGTGGGTGAGACAAATTATCCAATATGGTTATTGCCTAAAACTCACCTCTACCCCACCAAACATACCACCCAGACGCGTCCTATGTCCAAAGAACACATCACCCTGCTACAACAAGAGGTAAAATGCATGCTGGAAAAGGGGGCCATAGAGCCAGTCCCTTTCCAACACCAAGGGACAGGAGTTTACTCCCTATACTTCCTTATTCCCAAGAAGGACGGTTCACTCAGACCAATATTGGACCTCAGACCCCTAAATCAAAACATACTGTCGGAACACTTCCATATGATCACACTACAGCAAGTGCTCCCGTTGCTACAGCAAGGAGACTTCCTAGCAACATTGGACCTCAAGGACGTGTATTTTCACATACCCATCCATCCAGCTCACAGAAAATATCTCAGGTTCACAATAGAAGGTCAACACTACCAATTCAAGGTTCTCCCCTTCGGGGTGACCATGGCTCCAAGAGTGTTTACAAAATGCTTAGCGGCAGTAGCTGCACATCTCAGGAGGCAACACATTCATGTGTTCCCGTACCTAGACGATTGGCTGATACAAGCAAAATCGTACCAACAGTGTGCAAGAGACACGTCTCAAACAATTCAGCTGCTACACAGCCTAGGGTTTTCCATAAATTACCCAAAATCGCATCTACAACCATCCCACATACAACAATATCTGGGAGCTACTATAGATACCTCAGTGGCAACAGCATACCCAAACTCAGCAAGGATAGCCAGCATGCAGATGCTCATTCGCAAATTTCTGCCACAACACTCTCTTCCAGCGCGAGTCTTCATGCAGCTCATAGGCATGATGGCCTCCTGCATATTCATTGTCTCCCATGCCAGACTTCACATGCGCCCATTGCAATAATGCCTAGCAGTGGAACCAAGCTCAGGGACAACTAAAGGACCTAGTGTTGGTAGACAGTTGCGCTCACAACTCTCTGCAGTGGTGTAACCCATAAAACCTTTCCAAAGGGTGACTGTTCCAAGAGCCGGTTCCACAACTAGTACTAACAGCGGACGAATCACTGACAGGCTGGGGAGCCCACCTCCTTCACTACACAGTACAAGGGCTCTGGACAATCAAACAAAAGAAACTGCATATCAACCAACTAGAGTTGCTAGCGATATTCCTAGCCCTGAAAGCATTCCAAAAATACTTGCACAGCAAGACTGTGTTGATCCGGACGGACAACATGGCAGCAATGTACTATATCCAGAAACAGGGAGGAACAAACTCTCCACACCTGTGCCACTTAGCACAGAGTATATGGAAGTGGGCAATTCCAAAAGATATTTTTCTCCTGGCAGAACACCTCCCAGGGAAAGACAATCAGATTGTGGACCTGCTCAGCAGGCACAACCAGCAACTACACGAATGGGAGATTCACCCCCAAGTTCCCCAACCATTCTTCAGGCAGTGGGGGCACCCAGAGATAGACCTGTTTGCCACAAACGAAAACTCAAAATGCCAGTGCTTTGCCGCCAGGTTCCCTCATCCGTTGTCACAAGGCAATGCGATATGGATGAACTGGTCAGGCAGATTAGCGTACGCTTTTCCCCCAGCACCACTGATTCCGCTGGTGGCACGCAAACTGCGGCAGCAGTCACTCGCATTGATCCTAGTTGCTCCCACATGGGCGAGACAGCAATGGTACACAACGTTCCTGGAACTTTCAGTAGTTCCTCATCAAAGGCTGCGCCTCGCACCCCATCTTCTAACTCAGAACCCTGGAGAAATCAGACACCCAGATCACAGTCAGATGAACCTAGCGATCTGGCTCCTGAAGTCTTAGAATTTGGATACCTTAACTTGCCTCCAGACTGCATGTACATCATTAAAGAGGCAAGACGACCAACTACGAGAGCATGCTATGCAGCTAAATGGAAGAGATTTGTTATTTACTGCAACAATAACCAAATCAACCCTTTAGATGCTTCCATACAGAACATTATATGTTACCTGCTGCATCTTCAAAGATGCAACTTAGCGTACTCTTCCATAAGACTACACCTCGCTGCTATAGCAGCATACCTTCAAAATAGGCAACACCTTTCACTGTTTAGAGTACCAGCAATAAAGGCTTTTATGGAGGGTCTTAAAAGGGTGATCCCCCCAAGACACCCACCTTCCCCAGTCTGGAATCTAAATATAGTACTTACTAGACTTATGGGACCTCCTTTCGAACCTCTACACTCATGCGAACTGCAATTCTTAACGTGGAAGGTAGCATTCTTGATTGCCATTACCTCACTCAGGCGAGTTAGCGAGTTACAAGCACTACCAATTCAGGAACCCTTCATGCAAGTACATGCTAACAGGGTGGTTCTTAGAACAAACCCTAAGTTTATGCCAAAGGTCATATCCAATTTCCATATTAATCTATCAATAGAACTGCCAGTGTTCTTCCAAAATCTACAGTCAGTGGCTGAAAGAGCCCTACACACACTGGATGTAAAGAGAGCTCTGCTTTATTATGTGGACAGAACGAAATCATTTAGGAAAACAAAGCAATTATTTGTTGCTTTTTCACCACAACATAAAGGAAATCCAATATCAAAGTCAGGAATAGCCAAATGGATCGTTAAGTGCATTCAAATATGTTATCAAAAGGCTAAACACACTTTAACTGTCCCCCCAGGAGCACACTCTACGCATAAAATGGGGGCATCCAGGGCTTTCCTAGGGAATATTCCTCTTGAAGACATATGTAGAGCAGCCACATGGACTACCATACACACTTTCAAAAAACACTACTGTGTAGACGTGCAAGCAAAGCAGCAAGCTGCTGTAGGCCAGGCTGTCCTCAAAACTCTTTTACAAACTCTTGCAGCTGGTACAGGTGACCACCGCTAGAGGAGACACTGCTATACAGTCTATGCACAGATATGAATTCAGCAGCCCACATGCCTCGAACTGAATATGCTACTTACCAGTATGCATCTGTTCTTGGCATGTAGGGCTGCTGACATTCATATCGCCCGCCCTCCTCCCCGGTTCCTGTCGCAGCTACAGCATTATCTTTTGCATGGCCATCTCTTACTTTACTATCTCCATCTTTGCCACAATGGCGAAAAACAATCTGAGGATGGAGAAGATACCCATGCGCACTGTAGTCCAGGGGAGGAGTCACCTATCTCGTGATACTTCGAAGACTCTTCCAAGGACCACAAGGTGCAATCATCCGGACCCAACAACAGATGCATAGTGGTAGGTAGCATATTCCTTTCTTCCCTGTCTTTCCCCCTGCCCCCTCCCGCAGTCCCTGACTTCTTGGCCAACTCCCCACTCCCATTTATGCTGTCTCGCCCCCGCACTCCCGTTTCCAATGCAATAGGTCTCGCATAAAGGAAAGTCCTATTGCATTGCAAATGCTTGTTTGTCGTGAGAAGCGCCCTCAGGGCAGAACTTATTTTCTGTAGCTCCTGTCCTGTACAGCAGTCCCTCGTTTGTGTCGAGACTCACATGTCTACGTTACCCGGAAGCGGAAGCGCGGCTGCCAGAAGGGTCAATGTCAGCAGCATGCCTGCCCCGAGCTGGGTTATACATCATTTGCTGATGAACCGATGAAGTACCAAGATACTGTTTATGGACCGCAGAGGCACGTGCAGATCCACAACCAGTAAGCACTTTGGAGTTCTATTCCTCACACTAGCCTTGCCTGAGTTAATCACAATGCTCCAATTCAGGGTCACCTTACACACTGCACACTCTGATACGGCTCCAGACTGTGTTCAGCTTTAGTATTGGCTTTTATACGACCCTGAAGTTCGGAAATACAGACAAATGTCATCCGTTGAAATAATAATAATAATGTGCAGCGGATATTAAGCTGAATTCATGGGCGGTTTATGCAAGTGGTGGATAGGGGGTCACCTTACTTCCGACCCAGGTAAGCCTAATGGGACTGTATTATTTTTTTTTATCATTCATGGGTTTTGTAGAGTTCAGCATTTGCCAATATCTTGGCCTCCTGTTGGGTGTCTCGGTAGGTTGTTGGTTGTGGTTATGCTCTGATAGATTGGGGAGGAAGGATCTTATTTTCTACAAAGCCTTTGTTGAAAAAAAAGATGTTTAGTTCATGGATTTTGTGTCAGTACGGCTAGTATGATTATGTGCCTTCATCTCTGAAATTAGAACACTTAATTTGTGGGATTTGTGCAAGTACGGATATTACAGCATTGTTCCTTGCTCTGCCACTCAGCGACAGTGTTCAGAGAAGAACTGAGTCACTGATACACCCAGATTTAATCTATCAGCATTCCTTAGTTTACATGATGATCTATGGTCTGCTCACCTGTTTTACTCTTCTGGAACTACCCTGGCACTTTCTGTAGTCTAGATTGCTCGTTTGTAACCCCATTTCACGTTGTATCATAATATTGGTACTGATCCAGCGGAACACCAACCTGTAGACAAGTATCACTAAAATACACACATTCGGGCCCATAAACCACTCTCACTTACAGTATCTGGTTGATGAAAACCCCGCTGAGGATCAATTTTAGGGCTTTTCTATATGTCCGTTTTGCCTAAAGAATTTGAACTTATTTAATTACTTAGCCCTTCCTTACTCATGGATCTATTTTAGTTGAGTTAGAGTTGGTAATTAACGACATTAAAACATTTACCTATTTATTTCATTGAATAACCACAGACTCAGTTTAAGTTTTAAATTTTATCTGAAATATTCAGTGAATCAAGTACAAAGTACAGTATTAACTCCATCCTTCTGAAGAGGTAAGATTCAGTTACCTACATTTGGCTATACATTTTAATGACGAGTACCTCAGGAAGACAGGACATAGAGAAAAGGCACATTGACATAATACACATTTATATTTACCTAGGATGGTGTGAGATCAGACCCCTCTGGCCAAGAGTTTGGACCCCACAAAATATCAGGTAACCGGTTCAGGGCAGGATAAGAAGAGGACAGGTTACCTCTTCTGGATTTAACGCTAGCGTCAAACCCTTTCTGATATTAGTTTCCCTCCTCGACTATCTTCCACATCTCGTTCCTAGTTCCCTCGCCTCCTCGTTCCTCTTCCGCAATCTCATTCCTAAGTTTTATTTGTAAAAATTCTAAGTCTGCTTTCAAGTAAATCGATCAGCAATCGGACAGCATCTCTATCTCTCAGCATTCTGGCAGCAATCAGGCTACTACATTTAGCTAACTATCCCAATTATACCTTTTGGCAGCATGTTCCACCCCCAAATATGTCAAACTTGTGTAAATTGTGTATTCTGATTGGACAAGCCAAGGGGATGATCGTCACACCATACTATGTTTTACTTTTCTTAAGAGCATTGTCTTATGTTCCCACCCATTTAATATGTTTCACCCAAGTTTTATTCCCACTGGTTTCTCATATTAATTTTAACATTGTATATAATTTATACTTTTGTTCATTGAGTCTTCAGGATGTTCCGTCATATTTCTATCTATGAGAAAAGATCGTCCTTGATTAGGTTCCAAGACTTGAGATCACGCCTCCAGGGTTGCTTTCTACTGCGACTGAGCGCATTACCCACGTAGGTTCATGCCTTGTCTCTCATTTTCGGGCCCAATTACTAACTAATAGAGAAGTCAAAAGGACAAGATGTTAGATTCAAATAAAATGGTTTCACTGTATACCACTTATGTGTACTCTAATCCCATTTAATCAAAATAATTCTTTATGCATTAGCATTAGTATAAATACAGTTTAGTTTCAAGCAAAGCAGATGCTTAGCATGTGAGTTCTGAAGCGGCCATTTTGGACATTAGTGCGCAGAAGCAAAGCTTTCCCTTCAACCGTTATGACATCATGCAGTTGGCACTTGCGCAATTTGATTCTGGCCTTTTTTTAGCGCCCATTTTAGTCTCAATACAGTTACTTGTTATTAGACACATAGGCAAGCTTCCCCTGCTTCTACGTTGTGTACCAATTTCAGTATTAGTATAACAAACATTTATTAGTACTTTATTATGATTATACGAGAAGATTCATCCAGCAAATCCTTGCTCCATCAATCCCCTCTCTGATGTCATTTATGCCATCAACAACTACCCATATCCAAATCAAATGCCAACTTTAGCATATTTCCATTCCTTTCTCTAATATGTCCATTTCTATTTATTTTTTCCCTTCCATGTTCTTAATTTTCTTATATAATTCACCTTTTAATTCTTCAAGCCAAATTTCTTCATATTTTCTTTTCTTTCTCTGCTCATTTATCTCCTATTTTCTTCTCCTTTTAATGCATTTGCACCAAATAATTAGTATAAAACATATCAATGTTATTCCAACTATAGGTAGTATTATTCAAACTATTACTCCTTTACCAAAACTAGTAAACCAAGACCCTATTGAAGTTTAGAGAGAGTAGTTGGCCTAACGGCTAGGGCGGTCGTCCTTGAATCTGGGGAACTGGGTTTGAGTCTCGGCAACAATGCTGAACGTCCTGTGATTCTGGGCAAATTACTTAATCTCTCTGTGCCTAACAATAAATTAATGTGTCCTCATGTAACACAACTGGTGCTATGTAAAGCGCTCTGATACTCGATACATTCGGGTCAAGTACACGCTATAAAAAAATAAAAAAGTTGAACTATTTGTTAGTCTTTTCCATACATCAACTTCCAGTGGTTTTAATTCTTCCAAATTAGTAATATTCTTAATATATTTCCCAATTTCTATACTTTTGTCAGCCATGTAAGTGCAACAATGTTGCGCTTTCAACATTTTACAGACTCCACCCTCTTTTGCTAATAATATAATAATGATAATAATAATAATAATATGAAACTTATAATGCGCTCAGCTTACCCAGGGGCATCCCGGCGCAGACAGACCAAAAGGAGAGACTCAACTAATCCCTACTGTGGAAACAGAAAGGTCTTAAGAAGTTTCCTAAATAGTAGGATCTTGGGCTCAGAGCGAATCTTGAGGGGCAAAGAGTTCCACAGAGTCGCCACCTGCACAGAGAAACGCCTGCCCCCAGATCGAACTCTCCTTACTCTCGCTGACTGCAGCAGATGTTTTTGGTCCGAGCGTAAAGGACGTGGGGGCTTATACGGACGGGCCATGTTAGAAAGGATGGGGGGCCTTTGCCGTGCAGAATTTTGTGGGCCGTGCATAGCGCCTTAAACTTCACCCGCTCCTTCACGGGGAGCCAATGAAGCGTCTTTAGGGCCGGGGCAGCAGACTGTCTTCTAGGAAGATCCATAAGGAGTCTAGCCGCTGCGTTTTGCACTTGTTGGAGGGTTTTAAAGGTCGCTTCGGGAGCGCCGAGGAACAGCGCATTCCCATAGTCTAGCCTCGATAGGACTGACCTCAGTAGACCGAAGCAGACCCCCGCGGTCTTCTTGGCGTGGGTCCTGAAGGACAGATCTTCCTCCAACCATACTCCCAAGGACTTGATCTCCTTCTTGGGAGATGGTGGCTCACCAAGAGACCGGGGCCAACAGCTAGCAATAATGGAGGGACTGGAATTGCCCAGGAGCATCAGCTCTGTTTTTCCTCCATTAAGCTTTAGGGCAGAGTTAGACATCCAGCGATAGACATTGGCCAGGCAGTCGTGTAACACCTCAGGTTGTTCCGCCAGCTGAGTGAGGCCCACCACCAGCTGAGTATCATCAGCATAGCTGATGATCTTCACCCCCGAGGGGGCGACCACTCTTTCAAGTGGAGTCATATATATATTAAATAAGGTAGGGCTCAGCGATGAGCCCTGCGGGATTCCACATTGAAGGGGAAATAGGGCAGACTGCTCTGCTCCTTCCCAGACTTGGTAGAAACGGTTGGAGAGAAAAGATCCCAACCATTTCAGGGCCGTCCCTGAGACACCTACCTCTGACAGACGTTGGAGGAGCACCTGATGACTCACGGTGTCAAAGGCAGCACTCAAGTCCAGGAGGATCACTGCCACTGACCCTCCTGTATCTAGAGTGCCCCTAGCTTCCTCCACTACTGCCAACAAGGCTGTGTCTGTTCCCTGGCTGGGACGGAAACCAGTCTGGGAGTCTCCCAACAGGTGGTTGGACTCTAGATGGTGGGAGAGCTGGCGGTTAACCAGTTTCTCAGCAACTTTAGAGAACCCAGGCAGAAGTGAAATGGGCCTAAAGTTGGTCAAGTTGGATGGGTCCAATCCTGGCTTCTTCAATAAGGCTTTCACCACTGCCTTTTTCCATCGCTGGGGCACTGTACCGTGAGCAAGTGACAGATTTAGGAGGTCGGTCAGTGGGGTAGACAGAGTATTGGCCACAAGCTTGAGATATTTTATGGGCACTGGGTCACTTGGAGATCCACTCTGCAGCTCTAGCAGGACTTTTATCACTTCTTCTTCTGAAAAGGGGCCAAAGTGGGCTAGCTCAATTGGGCATGATATTTGACAAGCAGCCGGCTCCGGGATTTGAGGGATATCGGGCAAGGAGGATAGTATTTTCTCTATTTTAGAATGGAAGAAGCTAGCCAATTCCTCACATTTTTCTTTGGGATTGTCATGCACAACTGGCGGGACCGGGGCTTTCAGAAGTTCCTTAAAGATTTTAAACGATTCTCCTGAAGAATTACTTGCCCTCTCAATCCTATCGCTAAAAAAGTTCTTTTTAGCAACCTTCAGAGCATTTTTGTATTTCCTCATCTCTCTTTTGTAGTTGGCCCGGCTTCCTTCCGTCTGCTCTCTCCTCCAGGCACGTTCAAGCCTTTTACAGGAGGTTCTGAAACTCCTAAGTTCAGAGGTATACCAAGGAGCAGAGGCAATTCTTCTCTCCCTGACAAGCCTCCTTTTTTTAGGAATCAGTAAGTCCAGAGAGTTAGTGAGCCATTCACCCAGATGCTGATCAGCAATATTGGGGTCATCTCCAAGGTAAGGACAAGTTCTAGCGAGCTCTTCCGCCCAACTGTCCACCGGCAACTTCGACCAGAGTCGTTCTACAGTATGTTGTCTAGGTACGGAGTCTCTCCGGTTCCCCAGCAGCCAACTAAACGGAATAAGATGGTGATCCGTCCAGGGGAGAGCCAACATCTGGAGAGCTTGCAGGTTCGCAGAATTAGCAAGAACCGCATCAAGCTGATGCCCTCTATTATGAGTAGTTCCCACATTAACAAGGTGTAAGTCTAGTGCACCAAGTGAGCTTAGCACATCTCTTGCTACTGCATCATTGGGGTCATCGAAATGAAGGTTGAAGTCCCCAAGAATAACAAAGTTGGACGAGGCGGCAGCCAGTGGAATAACGGCCTCCATCAGAGAGTCTACGAAATTCCCCAGCGCTGCGGGAGGCCGATACACAAGAAGGCCGGAGATGGAGACAGTAGAGGATATGCAAAGAGAAAATTGACAAGTTTCAGAATTGTTAATGTCACAGTCTACTGCTTTGTAAACGAATGTGTCTCTATACACAATGGCCACTCCACCCCCTCTCCCATCCGGCCTATCCAGGTGATAAATGAGATATCCCGGAGGGAGAGCGTTGACAATATCGGGACCAGAACATGTGGTTAACCACGTTTCCGTCAGGAATAAGACATCTAGACGGTGATGCACGAGGACGGAATGGATTTCCAAAGCGTGACAAGGCAATGATCTGCAATTAAGCAGAGCCATAGTAAGTGAATCCTTGTTCCTACAAATATTATCCTGGCGACACCCAAGACAATGATTGAATGCAGTACCCTCAGCCCAATAGTAACAACAGCTGGGATGCTTAGGCGTGCGAAGCGAAAGCAGAGTGTCCCGTGAATACCTGTACGCGGGGGCCAGGAGTCTAGATGGATTGGGCAGAGTATCGTGCCCTAAGCCCGGCTGGGCCCGGACGGGCACAGACGGGCTTGACTCTGGCGAAACTCCGGCGACAGTCCGGCGATGACGCTGCGTGATGACGCTACGCATCAGCATGGCTGGCTTTATGTTCGCCGAGCGCGTGGACACTAGAGCGCTACCCGCGCCGCCTGCAATGTCCCCCCTCCCAAGATGGCCACCAAAACGAGACAGTGGGCAGGGACCCGCTAAAACGCGGTGATTTGACCAAATTTAAGTGGGAGTAAGGTGGCAGCAATGCGGGTATGCGAGTGGCCCTAAATTAAAAACAGGGAAAAACGAGCAACTAAAAGCAAAAGAAATGGGCGAAAACGGGGATGTTTTAAAAACGCATTAAATTCAGCAGCCAGCAGCAGAATAGCAGTAGGTGCCGAGCTTTCCTAACGCTAATGGTCAGAGATGTTAAGGGTGCTCACCTGTGGGTTGCCTGGCTTTATGCTCGCCGAGCGCGTGGACACTAGAGCGCTACCCGCGCCGCCTGCAATGTCCCCCCTCCCAAGATGGCCACCAAAACGAGACAGTGGGCAGGGACCCGCTAAAACGCGGTGATTTGACCAAATTTAAGTGGGAGTAAGGTGGCAGCAATGCGGGTATGCGAGTGGCCCTAAATTAAAAACAGGGAAAAACGAGCAACTAAAAGCAAAAGAAATGGGCGAAAACGGGGATGTTTTAAAAACGCATTAAATTCAGCAGCCAGCAGCAGAATAGCAGTAGGTGCCGAGCTTTCCTAACGCTAATGGTCAGAGATGTTAAGGGTGCTCACCTGTGGGTTGCCTGGCTTTATGCTCGCCGAGCGCGTGGACACTAGAGCGCTACCCGCGCCGCCTGCAATGTCCCCCCTCCCAAGATGGCCACCAAAACGAGACAGTGGGCAGGGACCCGCTAAAACGCGGTGATTTGACCAAATTTAAGTGGGAGTAAGGTGGCAGCAATGCGGGTATGCGAGTGGCCCTAAATTAAAAACAGGGAAAAACGAGCAACTAAAAGCAAAAGAAATGGGCGAAAACGGGGATGTTTTAAAAACGCATTAAATTCAGCAGCCAGCAGCAGAATAGCAGTAGGTGCCGAGCTTTCCTAACGCTAATGGTCAGAGATGTTAAGGGTGCTCACCTGTGGGTTGCCTGGCTTTATGCTCGCCGAGCGCGTGGACACTAGAGCGCTACCCGCGCCGCCTGCAATGTCCCCCCTCCCAAGATGGCCACCAAAACGAGACAGTGGGCAGGGACCCGCTAAAACGCGGTGATTTGACCAAATTTAAGTGGGAGTAAAGTGGCAGCAATGCGGGTATGCGAGTGGCCCTAAATTAAAAACAGGGAAAAACGAGCAACTAAAAGCAAAAGAAATGGGCGAAAACGGGGATGTTTTAAAAACGCATTAAATTCAGCAGCCAGCAGCAGAATAGCAGTAGGTGCCGAGCTTTCCTAACGCTAATGGTCAGAGATGTTAAGCTAATATATCAAGGGCAAGTCAATTTTGCAAAACCATAGATCTGATAGCAGCCATTTCAGTATTAATCATTAGAAACCCTCCTGCAGTGTCAGTCGATAAGCGATCAACTACTGTGGATAATTTACAAATTCTTTGTGCATTTAGAATCACTTCCACTGAAGGTATCAATGCACTGAATATATTTCCTACAATTTCTGCAAAACTAGCTCTTTTACTACGTATTAGTTAATTATCGCTTTCATTGGTTCCAGTGATTCTTTTTACATTGTAAACTTTAGGAAATACTATATCAAAATTGCAACTACCGTACCACCTTTCAGGTAGCTTAAAATAAGCTTTGTTCCCACATATATATTAGATTCCAGGAAATAATGGATCTGTTCCTCCTTTTAGTCCCCATCCTCCAGTAATCAAGAAATTATGTTCACATTCACTGGTACCAATAAATACATTGTTATAGTCAGTTTTCAACCTATGGAGACAAATCTTCCCTTTCATTTCAAAGACTAGTGCCCTCGCAACCTAAGCCTTACCAGGTGTATAAAAATGTCCTTTCTCCGCCCATGATGTAATTTTGCGTTTCTTTTCTTTGTCTTACTTCTAGAAATCTTGTCTCCTGTCTTCAACTAAATTCAACTATATATTTTCGTCTTCTTTTAGTAAACATGTTAGATTATGTTTATGAGCTTCTGCTATATCTATTGCATTTTGTGCTAAGAAAAATTCTCCCATAAACTGTGCAGCTAGACTAGTGAGTACTGGATTCATATTCTTTCTAACAGGAACTTCTGAAAATATCACATCTAAGCTTGAAAAATTAATACTGCAATTTTCCTGTTCTATAGAACAGACCTGTTAGTATACTACATGATATGCCATAAATTAACGGTAAATGGTGATGTGTGAATCCTTCTGCTACTGAAGCTGGTAATTGCATGCATACATAACAATCACTAATCTCCATAGTATCTACATATTCCAATAATAATTTTGTAAAAATAAGATCTGTGTTTTTATCTGTTCTTGTGTGATGTATTTCTAACTCATCTGGTGCTTCTAATTCTTCTCTATTTCCTTTTATGTTAGCTAGCTTTCCATCTATAAATGTAATGTTTTTCTTTTCTATACTCATCAAATATGGTATTGCTATGGTTAATCCTAACCATACTATAATCACTAATAGAATGTTACATAGGCTTGCTCTACAACATTTTTGTAAACAATTTCATTTTGGTCTTTCAGTAACTTTATTTTTAGCCACAATTTAAGAAGATTTCTCTTCTTTCTTTCAGAAAATTCACAATTTTATTGTTTTGTGTTCAAGCTGGTCTCACCTCTCCTTCGTTAATTTGATCTGCAATTATTTCTTCATCACTTTCTTCATTTAAATCTAAATTCTCAAGCTCTTCAAGAATAATATAAGTTGTCATTTACCGGATAGTACCATCTCCCTGGTGTATAAAAAATTGATCAATCACAGGGCAGACCTACTGTTGAAATTGCAAGATCAATGGACCCGTGATGGCCTTGAGCTAGATGATGACTGGCAGTCTGTGATCTCCTCCCCCAAGGAGGTCGCGATTCCGGCACGGCTCAGATTAGTTCAACTGAAAATATTACATAGAGTATATGTCACGGGTCCCCGTCTGGTTCGCATGGGCTTCTCTGAAGAGGGTCTTTGTCAACGGGGTTGCGGGCACGTTTCTCCACATTATGCAGGGAAGTCGCTGTTTATTGGAGGAGGGTTCATGAGGTTATTCAGGAGGTCACGGGGGTGGCTCTCTTGCCAGAAGCCAGGCGCTGCTTGCTAAATGTCTGGGAGCCCACTGACCATAACATTGCTCAAACTCAATGGGTGACCCTAGGGGCTATGATCGCCAAACGTAATATCGCTCAATTATGGGGATCCCAGAGGCCCCCTACCCTTGAGGTTTGGATGGAAAACATGGATTAGTGCATGTTTAGGGAAAAAACTGTATACCTGGCTCGGGGTCGTCAACCGGAAGTGGCACAATATATGGGGTCCTTGGAACCGATATAGAGGTGACATATGTGTACCACCAACGACGCCTGCCCTTGATGTCACGCTTTCCCCCTGACCCCACATTCCTACTTGATTGCTTAAAGGTTTCTGATGCTCCCTCCTCTCCCCCCGTTACTGTATTGATTATTTCATTGTTGATCTAATGATGTACCTGCCTTTGCACAGTCCATGCACTTTATGTAATTTGTTGCTGCCATGCTTGTTCTTTCTAATAAAAAGAAATATAAAAAAAAGAATAATATAAGTCCAAACAGGTCCCTTGAATTTATTATTCAATATTCATAGTCTCTGGCTTCTTTGCTTTTGTTTCTCACTATTCTGTCCTGATTGACTAGTGACTTCATTCGCTTTTTCAGGTTCTTCATCAATAGTCTTAAGGTGATACCTCAATCTTTTGACATATCTGGGCCAATTATCACCTCTTCTGACTCTTTTGGGTTGCACTGTATTTTTACTTTCCTCATCACTTTCAAGTATTCTTTTATTTGTATTTTGTTGTGGCACAACTTGATTTTCTTCGTCTTCTGAATCCCTCTCTAGTTGACCGAATTCAGGATTATTTGAAGTACTTCTCTTCACCTAAACATGTTCTGCATTATCTAACTGACCCTGTGCTGATTCCCTGCTAACTTGTTCTTCTCCCTTTTCTTATTTCCATATTCTTATTTGGCATGAATCACGTTTTTCTTCTTCCGAATTATATTTCAAATCAGTCTGTGTATTTTTCTTGTTCTTATCTTTTCTTGTTCAGAGTCTTCAATGTCATTCTCTATTCCCCGAACTTGATCTCTTATCTCTATCTGATCCTCATTAACTTCTAGCTTCTCTGCTTTTGTTCTGCTCCTTGTTCTTACTTCTGCATCAGGTAAATTGACTGCTGGTAAACAATCCTCCGGACAAGTGCATGGTTATTCTTGATTGGCTACTTCAGAGTTATTCTAGACTCTTCAGCTGTACAACCTTTTGCACCTCCAACTTCAATTTCTTGTTGTTGATTTTCTACATCAGGAGCTGGTACTTTCTTTGTATGGCTGGCATGTATCGAGTTAGGCAAACCTGCACATTTCAGTGTGGTTGTTGTAACCAATATGACCTGTTTTGGGGTACTCCACCTGGGTGCAAGACATGTTTCTCGGGTGTGATTCTTCACTATCACCCAGTCACCTGGATTTAGATCATGCGCTTGATCCAGCTGCCTGGCCTATGCGTCTTCTCCAACCTGGTGAGAGACGGAATGCACTGGGTCAGCCAATCTTTTACAATAATCCAATACCAGATCATCAGTTATGCTTAACAATCTGTGTCCAGGTATGAATGCTAATCTCATTGTTTTTTCCATGAGCACTTCATGAGAAATCAACTCGGTATTTCTGTCAGGAATGTTTGAGTCCCAATAGAAGAAGAGGCAATGCATCTGGCCAATACAGTGAAGTACACCTTCGCCAATCTTGATTTTATTGTGCCATTCAATTGTTCCACTATCCCAGAAGCCTCTGTGAGATAGGCAACTTTTCTAAAACCTTGAATGCTTCACAGATCAATCAAATTATTTTATTATTAAAGTGAGATCCTCTGTCTGATTCCACCATTACTGGAAAACTAAAACGCTGAATAATCTCCCTCAACAATACTTTGGCAACTGTTATACTGTCATTTTGTTGCGGGGATTCTGCTCATGCACAGAACTATGCACAGGAAAACAGGACCTCTGTGTATTGTGGTGTACCAAAAACCCACCTCGGTGCCTAGAACCCCAATCCGACTAGCATCAGTGTCTCATTCCTCCTCCATGCTACAGCAAAGCTACCAATGATTAGACAATCCAGAACAAGCGACTTAGGAACCTCTCAGGAATCGTGGGAATCAAGAACACTCTTTAATTTTTATTCTCTTAAATGTCCACAACGTGTGTAATCAGAGCCATGGTATAAATTAAAATGTTTATTTTAACTACATGCTCTAAGATGCAGTATTTTTGCTAACATAAGTAAAAAGATGCATAAAATCAATACAATCTGAATTGTTAAAATTCCATAAACTACAAAGGGAGAAACCATATTATAATGATAGTGGTACCAAGTCTATATCCCCTTGCTTGGAGCTAGGTATTATAATAATAGAAGATCTCTAGATTAAAACGGGGAACCCCATACTTCTAAAATCAGGTGAAGTGAATCACATCCCAGATCAGCAAAGCACTTGAGTGATACGATATGCTTTATTCGATTTTTTGATTAAAATCATAAAAGCTTAGAGTTAAAAAATACAGTCATAGTTAAAAAATACAGTCATAATTAAAAAGTACACACATGTGAGACACAGATTATCGACAGGTTAAAGAAAACATTTGCTCACCCTGTGAATGTAACCTTCCTGATAATAACATACTTTACAGGGTTCATAATGACAGTTCTTCCGTTTCATCAAAAGGGAAGGTGCAAGAGGTTTCAGTGGTTAAAAAGTGTTATACAGTATTTCAAATCTGTTTGGGGCGGGAATACTACAATAAAACGGTAAGCAAACTCCTCTACCCAGCCTGGTACAATCCTTAGTCATTGGCCTGGAGGCAGGGATATATGATGTGCTTGGATAGAAGTCATGTAGATCCCAGATGGATATGGGGCCATCGCCTTCTTTAGGTTGCCAAGTTCGAAGGTATGGAACAATGTTTCTACTCCTGAATCTTATTAATACCAAGTCACCAATAATATCTTTTGGAAGGGGGCCTAACCAACCCAATCTCCTCACGCTCACAATCCCACCGTCAAGATCATGGGGCAGGGGTCTATTTTTAGTTAGCCAAAACTGGACCTTGTTTAACAAATCATGTTGTCTCTCTGGTTTTCCCTTTTTCAGTTGCGGGACTCCCGAGAGGACGCATACGAATGGAGCTGCCTCTGGAGGTAGATGAATTCGAGAAACCCTGTTGCGCTCTACTCTGGGTACAAAATTATGCGTCGTAGTGGGTTTAGGAGGGGCTTTAGGAATATTTGAGGGCAGAATGGTGGGAACTGGTGCTCGAGTTTGGGCAACTTTATTTTGAATGGCTGGTTTAGGCTTTTTTGGAGTAGCAATTAGCAAGAGATGGGTAGATATAGAAGCGTGGGTAGAGGTTAACAAATTAAATTTGATTTTTTCCTCAATCCCTGTCAGTCTATCCCCCAGGGTGTTGATTTTGTCAATTAGGGGGTGTATAATGGATTTGATCAGTTGTTCGATCATTGACAATAGGGCCGTCTGGGAAGAGGGAGCTAGGTCGTGTAGTTTTTCAACCACCTCTGCAGTTGGGGGAAAGTTGGTAGGGGGCGGAGTTAAGATTGGGGATTCATTTTGTATTTTTTGTATTTTGGATTGGCTCTCATTATATTTATCCCCGTCATGCTTCCTTTTGTTAGGTGTAGCCCGGACGGGTACTATATGTTGGGTGTTTGTTTTTGTAAATATAGAAAAGTGTTCCAGCACTCTCTCGTTTGGAGTTAACTGATTAATGTTATTTGGTGGGGATGGTAATCCTGCAGGGGCATAGCTAGTCTTACACAGACTATTTATTTCCTCCAACAATGAGAGTCTACACGCTGTATTGTTTGTTTGAGGAGAGGAATGATTACAAGGTGGGCTATCTACAGGCTGATGGCAATTATTTTTATCAGCGTCTGTACGCGGAGGTAACAGTGTGTTATTTATGTGTTTATCTTGCATCCTCAAACAAGTATCCGACCGAAGCGCTAGTTTTGTGACCACCCCTTTCTGGGTCATAATACGACTTGGATGTCAATGAAGTGATTGAGTTTAATGGGCAAATACTACTGTCCAGTTCAAAAAGTCAATTAGTGGCTTTACCTCCTCCTGGTAGACCAAGTGGTGTGGCCCGTCCCGTCCTCCTCGGACCTCTGAGGGCCACAGAGGGCCCGCCCTTTGCCCGGGCTTCGCCCGGAGCGTCCCGCGCGCGTCCTCGCGGGGGGAGGGACCTGTCCAGTCTTTATGCGCCTCCTGGCGTGCTCCTGCTCACGTCGTCGCGCCCCTAAGCATGCTGGGGGATGTAGTCTGTGGCTAGACCGGCGGAGCCAAGTCCGGCCGGTCGTCCAGTGTTCAGGAGGGGCGGAGCCAAGCCCGGCCTCGGTGAAAGGTCCCTGGGAGCCCCGGTGGGGGAGAGCAGCCCAAACGAGTAGAAATCAGCAGGACACCCTTAGTCGATGGAAAGGTTTTCTCCAAAGTGCCTATCTCATGCATGCAATGCAATATTAAAAGCACCTGAGTTTCAGTAATGTGCAGCTGTGTGCATGTTATGTCTAGAGCGTGGGAAGATCAACCTGAATCAACACCATACTTTGTTATGTAACTTTCAACACTCTGTATAGACTTGAGGTCACAGTGTAAGTCTAGAGATGTGAAAAACAGACCGTTCTCATGAGAAGAAAAGCAAGCAGTTTGTCTTCATAAGAACAGAGGCATGTAGTGTCGTGTGCAAATGCGGCAAAATGGTGTTTGAGCAACTAACTCACTTATGCTAACATAGAAATGTGTGCAAGCAGAACCGTATACTCACTACACCCTCCCTTGATCGGGCCAAGGTACAAAAGGAAACATAATAAGAACGCAGAGTTCAAGCTCATCTGAGACAGAAATAAGATCACTTTTGTCAAATGGGTCACAAGGAGATGAGAGGGACAAAAATAAAAGAATGTCTTTAAAAAGAAAAAATGCAAGTGGAAAAAAAGTCCCCATAGGGAGAAGAAAAATAACGTAGTATTGCAGGCATCACATGTCAATGTCAAACATTCTTTTATAGTGCACATATCACCGTGAGGTCTCATGGCTCTAGCTACAAAAAGACGAAAGCACAGACAGCAATCCGAGACTAATTAGCTTACTGGGGAAAAAGCCAGGTTTTAAGTTTCTTGCGGAAACATTTGTGATCACCTACGGATGAAATGTGTACAGGTAATTTATTCCATAGCATAGGGGCAAGGTATGAAAAGGAGTGGCCCCCGTTGCGCAAGGTTTGAATACGAGGCTGAGATAGATATGATTTAGTGCCTGACCTTAATGCTCTTCCCGGTATATACCATTGAAGTTTGTTTTTTAGGTAGTACGGGCCAGCATCATACTTTGTCTTATGTGCAAGACTTAAGATTTTGAAATGGCATCTTTGCTGGACCGGGAGCCAATGAAGGGTCTGAAGATTAGGGGTGGAAGGAGATCTCCGGGGAAGATTAAGGACAAGTCTAGCTGCAGTATTCTGAAGAATCTGGAGCTTGTAAAGCAAGTCTTTATTGTAAGCTGTAAACAGGCCATTACCGTAGTCAAGACGGCTGATGACAAGAGTCTGCACCAACGATTTCTTTGTTTCAATGGGTAGTCACTTGAAAATTTTGCGATGATTGTGATTGCGCATAATCCCGTACTGATGACTTAGGAGGGGGACACGTACCTAATTCCGAGGGCCACCAGTCATACGACCAGAATTCCTAAGCTTTTCCAAACAAGATGATTTCAGACTTGCTGCTGTTTAATTGTAGCTTGTTTGTACTCATCCAGTTGTTTATTTGGACCATATAGCTCTTAAAACGAGATCGAATGCCAACATAGTCACAGTCACGGGTGACGAGCAGTTGCGTGTCGTTGGCGTAAGACACCGTCTCGGAGCCGTATAATCTAATGATCCCAGCTAGGGGTGTTAGGTAAAGGTTGAACAGCATGGGGCTAAGTATAGAGCCATGCGGGACCCCAACAGTCACTGGATGGCTACGTGAGGTTATTGAGTCCACAGCTATAGTGGTGGATCTGTCTGCCAGATAACTCTCAAACCAGTCTAAGGCTTTCCCTCTGATACCCACCTCTCACAGTCCATGTTTCAGAATACTGTTGGAGATGGTATTAAAGGCGGCAGATAGGTCTAAGAGAACCAGAATAGCTGATTCCCTTTTTACCAGTTTAAGCCTAATGTTGTCAATAATCTCAACAACAGCTGTCTCTGTACTGTGGGCGGCCCAAAAGCCAGACTGTGAGGGGTCAAGGAGACCGTGTTTCTCTAGATGGACAGTGAGCTGCTTATTGACTAGATGTTCTAGTACCTTCCCAAACAGGGAGATGGGGCGATAGTTGGCTGGTAGATTGGGGTCACCCAGAGATTTCTTAAGAATGGGCTTGATTTGAGCCTGTTTCCGCCTCATGGGAACTTTACCAACATGTTAAAAATTTGAGTTAGAACATTGGAAAATTGGGGCACGATCTTAGTACAAGCTCGGGTGGAAAAGGGTCGGCTGGGGAGCCTGATTTAATCTTAGTCATGCCTTCCAATATTTCAGTGATGATTATAGGTTCAATTTCCATTAACACAGAAACATCGGTTATTTCCAGTGGTGAAGACGTCATAAACATGTCATTAATTGAATGATAGAGATCATTGTCGTGATGAGGAAAGAAAGAACGGATAGTTTTAATTTTGTTATCAAAAAAGGAAGCATTAGAATCTACCCACTCTTGAGGAGGAGAGAAAGAAGACTGTTCCACCGATAGAGAGGTGAATTCTTTCAGTATTTTATAAAGTTCCTTACTCAAATGTGCAGAATTATGTATTTGTTGTTAGTTAGGATTTTTGAGCTAATTTGATATTTTTTATATAGTTAAGATGGAACTGCCTATAATTCCTCCGATCTTCGTCAGTTTTAGTCATCCTCCACTGGCGTTCAGCTGTCCTACGAAATGCGTAGGGCCAACTATCCTCTGCATTAGTCCTAGTGTATTCATTGCTTGAATTAGGTGGCAGGTATCGGGGTCCAGCTGTAATTCCGCATGGTAGTTGAAATCGCCGATTAATAGAACATTGTCCACTGTTAGTGCGTGAGGCACTATGGCTTTTAACAGCTGGTTGACAAATGTAGTTTTTGAGCCTGGGGGTCTGTAGACCAGGGCTCCTCTCTAGGTTTCAGTGTCAGGAATTTCTAAGCTAAAAATCAATATCTCAAGCACTGTAGTGGTAGAGGACTCTAAAACATTAATCGCATAGGGTTTTTTAGTGGCGACTGCAATGCCTACTCCTCTACCAACCTCCCTATCTAGTCTAGTTAGGTGGTACTGATGGGGGAGACTATAGTAACATCAGGAGAGGCCTGGCTGTGCATGTTGGACCGCTGCCAATTTAATCCATCAGCGTGTATGCACGGTATGTCGCAACAGCCTCCAAAAAGAAGTCATAGTTATTTTCAGCAAAGAGATCTACCATCCAATTTCGCAATGGAAATGAACATACATGTTCTTTGATAGCAGGAGCCTAAAGCACGATCAGAGGACAACTTGCGTTTTCTTCCAGATAACTCCCTTCCAGGAGTCATTCACAGCCGCACATTTGTCTCAATTTGTCAAAACTCAGTGCACCGCCGTGCAGGTCATAATCCTGATCCCAGAACAGGCCAACTCATTAGATGATCATAATCTGGAGCAGGAAACACTGTATTTGAGAGACAGAGTTCTAATGCCCATTCGAATTGGCAATTCAGGCAATGGAACACGGTCTGAACGCAAGTAAAATATGAAAAGCAGAAGGACAATCTGTATGCCACGCTCAATGTGGCCAATGGCAGTACTCCATAGTGTTCAAGCATACGATCACAAAGCAGGGTCAGCCGGGGTCGGCTGTTTCTTGACACAGACAGTGCAGCCATTTCTGAGCAAGCAAATCAACAGCAGCACGCCGATAGCTAAGGCGAGAATTAGAGGGAAGCCGCCAAAGATGCTGGAAAAAATAAAATGAAAAAATGCTGGTATCACACCAAATATGGTTTGGAATGAGGTCGCAAGGCTAGAGCTAACAATTTTTTTAAATGGGCCAAGCCTGTAGTGGTTGAGGCATTAAAGATAGTGTGGATCAAAGCGCCAAAATGAAGTGGGAGATCCGTACTTAAAAGTGTCTGTACCTCAGTACGCGTGTTAGCATCATGAAGGACAAATGTTTCACGAGAAGAAGTAAGAGGGACTTCTTTCTGGGACAACAGAGCCCTTATTCTGTTTAACTTGTTAAACTCTGCTTTCAGGGTCGGAATGGAAGGCCGAATGGAGATATCAAGCCTCCCATGCGGGGCGGGAAAAGCACATTTTTACAGCAAACTACGCGCTGCGAGACAGTGACAATGTACGGAATTCCAGCCAACATCCAGCAGCAAGCTTCATTATTTAAAAGTAAATAGCTACCGTTAGATAATAGTGTGAATGTTGGTGTGATAGCTTGCACTGGATTCCCTTTCAAAATGCAAGGTCCATTCGGAGCCTGTACGGTAAAGGTGCCGTGCAATTGTATATTCTTGCAAACGAGTGAGTGATCAGGAGTAGAGTTGCACTCTTCCCCCTTTAAGTAAACCTCTTTGCTATCTCTCAGACATCTTTATGAGAAGGGCAGAGACCAAACTTCATGGAGAAAAGTGGTACCAAGTGGTTCATATCTACCCATCAGCTAAATTTGATTTGGCTACAGAAAATTGTAACGGTTCTAATTTTTTAATATGAATTAAAAGGTAAAAACAATGACAAAGTATTCAAGTTGTCCCAAGGCTCTTTCCCAGATTTTAAAGTTTGTAAAGTCCAAGCAAACTGCATTATGGAACGCAATTGATTTTGACCATGGTACAAAACGGATACTTAATCTTGCACAATATCCACAACAGATGAAACAATGTTATCTAAGGTGTAAACCCTGGAGGAGAGCATGTTGATGCTATTATCAATGACAGCAAGCACCTTTTCCAAATTTGCCTGGTCTATTGCTCTTAAACGGGAAGCAGCCTCAATTTGCGACAGTTTCCAAACTTCATTGTAAATAGCTTATATATATATCTCTTGGATCTGCCACCCACAGAAACTTTAATAAAATCAGTCAAGTTTAATAAAGATAAATGATGTTTAACAGACGCTAGGGTGATCATATCCTCACTGAATGGGTAGTAACTGAATGGGAATTTTTTAAACGGGAATCGATTCTGTTCTGTGTAAAGGCAGGGGCTAGACCCAGAAAGCGTTGTTGATAAGAAGCAGGGTCCCGGGACGAACTGTGTTTGAAAATAATGATTGCAATTCATCAAGGGACATATCAGTATGTTTATCCCAATTAGGGTAAGCATACAGATTAGGAATTTTAGGGGTATTTGTGTGTTTTGAAGTGGCCAAACCAAGACATGTTGTTGGACAGGCCCCAGAAGGGGGCTCGCTCCCTCCCCGCATGACAGAGCCAGGACACCGACTCTCCAGAAGCCACCCCCAGAAGTAACCCGTAACCCGTCCCACACGGGACGCCTGCCCCCGAACATCTCCGTAACACCAGCCTGGGCCTACACCAGCACCATCGCCCGGGCCCAGCCGCCATCTTGGACACTGCACCACGAGGCCGCGTGGCCTCAGCTCGACCCTAACCCTGGGCCTGGCCAGGCCCCGACAGCCCGGCACCACCATCCACCCGGGAGGTGAACGGACCACTTGGCAGGTCAATGGGAGAAAGGAGTTTCGATGGCTCTCCCCCTCCAGGTGCCGATCGCCCCCGGCCTCCCCGGGCGCTGGCTCCACCCCCCTGCTGGGGGTCTGGACTCCCTCATCCCAGACCTTCCGACCTCCAAGTGCGAGGGTCCGGACATCAAAGGGCGCCAGCCCTATAACTGGGGCAGCTCCAGAGCAGGAAGGCAGTTGTATCCTGGAGTCGAGAGACACCGTGACTGCCGCGGCCCGTTGCAACCACCATCTTCGTCGGGACCTGCTGGCGCTGCCACGGCCCGTTGCCGCCTACGATCTCCTCGGGACCTGCTGGCGCTGCCGCGGCCCGTCCTCCTAGAACGCCGAGCTCGAGGATTGTGAGCTAACCATTATTTCATCGCAACTACCAGATTGGTAACAGGACTGTCGCGCTACCCCCTTTTCCCATCCAAGAGACTAGAATCGAGGGGACCCCTGAGTCCTGACCTCCTTGTACCATTCTACCGTACTTCAAGATTGCTTATAAAGAACGTTAAACCTTATCTTTGTGTGGTGTCCATCTGTGGGGGGGAAGTTACTTGTCTGTACGATCGCTGGAGACGGCTCTCCCCGGAGACCTCTCCCCTTGTCCTCGGCCGACCCTCCAGGTCCCGTCTAACACATGTTGTCTGCGAAATCGTACTATTTAAAAACAACATGTGGCCCGGAATAAGACATGCACGGTGCAAAGCCTCAGTGCCCTGCACCTGCCAAGGTTTAGAACCCCAAACAGATGTTAGATCTATTGTATCTTTCCATAGTTCATAGCCACCCACAGCTAATTGATCCATAAAAGATTTGGAATACACTAATTTTGTGTGAGTAAGCCTCCCTTTAGAATTCGATTTTGAATTTAATTTAAAATAAAAGGTGCTCGGATTAGACCAATCAAAGTCAGTGAAATATGTGAATTTTTTTCAAAAGGGTAATGGAGCTGCCTTCTATGGGAGTGGGACAATTTTCCCAGTGGTTGGTATTAGCCACATTTCTAAATGTATTAGCCTCATGCAGAAAATGATGGCCATAGTGTTGGTAGCAAAACAAGTCGGCATAGTTTGCGGAGTCTAAATATAAATCCTCAGCATCAAAAGCAGCATAATATTTCAAATCAGATGAAAGAGCCTCAATGCCCTGGATATCCCAATCATCAGAGTGTACGTTTTGTTTCACAACATCCCCCATTGAAACACGAAGTACATTTGGAACATTAACCACCTCTGTAAGTCCATGAATTTGAAGTTTTACAGCATCCCATACAATCCCATCTAACACAGGCCAGGCAGTGAAATCTGGTCTCTTTTCAACCTAATTGTTGATCGTTCAGTTACTAGACGAAAAATACCATCACAAATCCATTTGATATGAACAAAAAAATGATAACCAACCAGAACAAGTTGGAACAAAAACATTTCTTTTAAACCAAGTAACAAAAAAAGAAAACCTCGATGGTACACTCAATGTTATGGAGTCTGAGTCAAATGAAAAACGTGACTGGTCAACTGGACTTGTCTGCACACCAGGCAATGACACATCTGTTGGATAGGTGTACTCAATATCTTCATGTAGATTGCCAGCCGGCGGATTTAATAACTGATTAGTAACTGTGGACATCTCATCCCATAGATCGCCTGAACAAACGCCCACCAGAGAGAAACAACCAACAATCACTTGTGGAGTAACGAGGCCCGCAATTAAATGGTGATGAACTGACCTGTGCCTGCAGGGCCTGCCAGGCGACACCCATTTTGATCCCGGAGCCCCTGCCGCCTGACTGGCGCTGGGTGGGCAAGACTCCGATCCCTTGCCCGCCAATGGTGGTCTCTGAGATTGACCGATGCCCTGGCGTTCTGACGGCAGCCGACCAGCTCAGAACGGGGGAAACAACCTCCGCTGATGTCTAAGGTGAGGAGAGGGCACCACACTCAGCAGCTGAGCCGCCGTGCCGCTTTCTGTGGCTGCGGCGACTTCCGACAGTCAATACTGTAGCCAGCCGTGGGCTGCTTGTGGGGTGCCGACCTGTGACCAGCAGGATGCCTCGCGTGGGCCGGGAAACAGCCACTACAACGCAGCCGTTTCCACTCTATACTTAACCACGCATGCTTTACAACGCATGAGTGGTTACCACGTATAGCCTATACCACGCATTCCTTTACTACGAAATACGTTGTAAAGGAATGTGAGTAAAAGGAAGAAATAAACAAGCATTTACAATGCAATGGTCTCGGCATTATTAAAGGTAGAGCTATTGGCATTGCGCATGACATTTTTTTTTAAATCTTAAATAAATGGCATTGTCATTTACATTGCCAATAGCTTAATCGTTAAATAAATGGCATTGTCATTTACATGGGTTAATCGCTCGCAAATGCATGACCTATTTCATTTACACCCACACAGAGCCACACACACAAAGCCACCCACACACACATACAGAGCCACCCACACACACAGAGCCCCCCCACACACACACAGAGCCCCCCACACACACAGAGCCCCCCCACACACACAGAGCCCCCACACACACAGAGCCCCCCCAACGCCACACAGCCCCCCACGCACACAGCCCCCCACACACACAGAGCCCCCCCACACACACAGAGCCCCCCCACACACAGAGCCCCCCCACACATGCACAGAGCCCCCCCACACACACACAGAGCCCCCACACACACACAGAACCCCACACACACACAGCCCCACACACACAGAGCCCCACACACACAGAGCCCCACACACACACACACACACACAGCCCCACACACACACAGAGCCCCCCCACACACACAGAGCCCCCCCCACACACACACAGAGCCCCCCACACACCCACACAGAGCCCCACACACACCCACAGGGCCCCACCCACACCCACACAGAGCCCCATACACACACACACACAGAGCCCCATACACACACACACAGAGCACCCACACACACACACAGATCACCCACACACAGAGCCCCAACACAACCAGAGCCACACACAACCCCAGAGCCACACCCAGAGCCACACACACCCCCAGAGCCACACACACCCAATCTATTATCCATATGCATGAAAATATTACTGATAGTGTGATCAATCTTATTAACTCAAGTAGATTAACATCACATGAACCCTGCACAATCTCAAATTACGACAGACACGCATATCAATGCTCTAAATATCAACCTTCAGGAATATCAACTTTATACCTCCATCCACCGCCTGTCCTCATAACACCTCGAATCTTCTGCCCTGGGGGCGGCAACGCTCTCCACCTCAGGCTAGCCATGTACCAACCCTGGAGCTTCCAGCTCAGCTTTCTGAAAGCAACGCTCTATCCCTGGGTCCCTCGAAGGATGGATGGTGATGAGAAGCTCTGAGAGGTCCCAAGCCCTTGCCTCGGACACTCCCACCACAAATACCCTCCTCTGGTGCAGGCCGAAGTCACGTGCAACCCCTCGGGGAACGCACTACAAAACTAGAAGCGAACACTTCTCTAATACAGATTAGTAAAAATGTATTTCCCGTTAAAGATTTCCGTACCTGGCCAAAATCAGAAAACAGATTGAGGAGCCATTTCTAGACAGAGACTTTACTTGGCTCATAATTCAATTTACAAGTGGCTGAGGGATTTTAACAAACAATCATAAGCAATGGCACAATCAATGCTTTAAAACAAACTGTTTTAACTCGTTTCCTACTTGTGCATTAAAAGCAATAAAGATACTTACGTTAAGTAGAATTTATCTTGTGCATTAAAAAAGTAGAGAAAATGTATTTCATATAAATATCATTATGTGAACACAACCAATAAATATGCCATGTGCGCCTCGGTTCAAATACGGTTACTTCATTTCAGAAGGCAAGTTAATGTGCCTCCTTTTGAAACCAGTGAAGATTGTAGTAAAATTTGAATCATTAATTTGTCGCATTACGTTACACGAAGACAACGTCATTTTTTAGGCACAAGGAGGTTAGGTGATTTGCCCAGAGTCACAGGATGGTGAGCAGGCGCCAAGACTCTCCTGGTTCTCCAGTTCAAAAGTGTGCACCAATGGCGGGACCAACACATCCGCTCCCTTGGCAGTGTTTACACCGCGAAATCTCTTGTGCGTTACCAGTGCTCCGAGAAAGTTGCTTCCTTGCAGGAGTACATGAGAAAGTGAAACCCTGGCCTTGGCCGTCCATGGCTATAAGAGACATCTGAGTAATGGTGACCCCCCTCCCCAGACAGTAATCCATAAATATATGAGACAATCCTGTGGGCCCGTTCCAGACAGAGCATGAATTAATAGAACGGTGAAAACTCTGAAGCACGCGCGGGTGGGGGAAGTTTACAGGCTTATAGGGGCAGAGACATCGGGCGAGACAGACGAGGCCATAAGGGGCGCGGGCAGGGAGTATGAGTGACTCTCGTGACTGGCTGAAAGGTCTGGTTCGGTGGGACGTAGGAGGGGCTGCAGAGGTCACATACATACCAATATGTTCTTGGGCAGAGAGGACGGTACATGGCAGCGGCGTAGGCCAAAACGATGGGTTCTAAAGTACATACCACCCCGAACTGTAGATACAGTAAACAATCCCAGGCAGGGCTCAAGTCGGGGTACCACGCGGGTGGACGGCGTCCCCCCACTTATTTTACCAGGGGGACGCCATCCCCCGTGCCAAACAGCTGGACTTCACTCTTTGGCCTCTCTGGGAAGAGGAGCTCGGCACCTTTCGTGACATCACTGCCTGTCGTGACGTCACTTCCGGTGACAGCGTCCCCCCACTTCTTTTTTCAGGACTTGTGCCCTGATCCCAGGACATGAACACTTTCTCCCACATTGTGACTTCACTGAGCAACAGAATTTAAAATGGCAGTCTACCTTTCCAAAGCCATTAGCTGTGGTGGATGGCAACGTTTTCATAACTCATGAAAAGTCATGCGTGGATCCCGATTCATGGCATAACCGCAGTTCACGGAGTTTCATGCATGTTTGCTTGCGAATTCCAACCTGAAAAATTGCATCAGGTGATGTTCTTTGCCATAAGGAACAATACTGCATAATTATGAATAAGGGCCATTAGAGGAACGAATATGAAGTTCTCGTGTGTCATACCATCCCAGGTCTTCAGAGTACAGGAATAGATCGATCTACTATCAAACAACCTTGGATCCAGCCTTGGTCTGCAGGATTGAGCGGTAGCGCCGCCAAGTACTATCCAATGTGGTGCTCAGCATAGCTACTGCGGTGCCTGCGAACCAGTGCAGTGCCACGTTGTAATCTGTGCCGTTCAATAATTAATGCCAGACTATCTGGGTAAAGGTTTTTGACACAGTGCTTGTAAAAGAGAGGAGAAATTACTTCATGATATTCCTTTTTCGGCGTGCTTACCCCCCTGTGTCTTTTTTTTGTTGTTGCAGATTTATTTAGCGCAAACTCTACCCGAAGGTATTGGAGCGCTTCACATGAGCACCGGTTACGTTACACAAGGACACTTGTCATCTTCGGCCCTATTGAGATGTCCTAATATTAACCAGCACACTTCTCTGTTCTCCCTCATCCACTGCAGTGGATCAACCTTCTTCTGTTTCCATGCCTCCATTACCTCACTTCCTGTGTACATTTATGTCCCACTGTCCTTCAGCCTTCTTACTAGGTATTTTGTATGCAAACTTCATATGCACTTCAGGGTGCTTTCTATATTAAAGGCTGGTCATATTCAGGGGCGTGCCTATCATTACCCACTACAGGAACTCAAGACACTCTTACAGAATTCTTCAACTCCTAGGATTGAGCTGCGGCGGTAAGATAACATCTCCCACGGCCATAAAGACTAGTCCTCCCCAGTGTCCTCTAGTGCCCCTGGGCATAAAGGTACTGCAGGGCTACATGCACTCCCCTCCTGTTTTTATTTAACAACCCAGTGCGTTCTGGGAGATGTAGTACTGGTTCACGTCATTTGCTCAATTGAAAACACCTGAAAATAATGATTTTTAAATAAAAAAAAAACACAGGACGAAATCATTGTGAAAAGCATTGTGACCTGGGTAACACTAAGCTAGCAGGTATTCCCATTAACACCGGAGGTTATGAAGGAAGTTACAGGAACAAAAAGAAACACAGTCCTAAAGGCAGTGTTGTTTTCTGCCCGCCCTCTTTCTCCTGTCAGAAAATAGTAGGATGGTAAGGGGCTGACGGGCAGGCGGGCGATCGGCCCATCCTGAAAGGTCGTTGATAGTCAAGGTGTCTGTAAAGTAGGGCCATCGGAATTATGCGCTTGGGAGGGAGGACCAAAGTGTGCAGCAGGGGTGACTACATTATGCATCGTGAAAAGCATAATTATGCAGCGTACTGCGGCGCATTTTGTGACAATGTTTTGTAATTTGTACACATTGGAACAATGTCTGGGAGCAGCTGTCACCTTATTAGTACCAGTTTAACATTAAAATATAGCTACTGCCAGTAGCCTACTGGGCAGGAACACGTGTTTCAGCGATTTTAGTAACTTTTGATCCGTTTGAGCTACAAACAAGGCGTGTTGCTAAAATGTGCACAATTGCAGCAAATGGTGGGTTATGTGGCAAATCCATAATTATGCTGGTAAACGCCGAACTGCAGCCGCAGAAACTATTAATTTCAGTATTCTGCCTGGAAAGTGATCTCCCCTACCTCGAGCGTCTTAAATAAAGGTTCAAGCTGGCTCCAGTGTTGTTGTTACACAGAAAGGATTAATACGCCTCAGGCTATCGGCTTGGAGCATGCCTGCACTATAGTATCTCGGAGCCAGCTGAGTGGCACATGAAAGAATAACATGTCAGAAACACGCAGATCCCGCTTCCAGCGCGAGCTCAAGTTCGAATATGTGATACGAAAAATTACATGGTACAGCGGCACTGTTCTGGCCTCGGTTACGCATGCATCTGTGATTCTGCCCTGTGACACAGGAACACACTAACAACCGCGCATCATCTTGGTGCTGTCATACGGAAGCCGTGGACAGGGTCAGGGGGTGAGACGGATGTAGGTACGTGGCCGCCGCTCCCGGCTCTGAGCGCATCAGGACAAGGCGGTGGTGGGTGCCGAGCGGCTCGAGGTCTCCATCGATGGCCTGACGCTGAGCCCAGACCCCGGTCCCGGGGAGCAGGAGCCGGCGGTAGTACAGTACTGTCATACGTTAGACAATTGAATTGTTCTGTAACACAGAAGCATAATTGCAGCCATTACAGTGGACGCACACAAGCCAAAAGAGGGACCCGTGTTTAGTCATTCAATATGCTATCTGCTGGCAGTGTCCGACTCTTACATGGAGGACTGGAAGGCTCCAGATTAATGTTGCCATGGCAAAGTTGCCACCTGGTGAAGAATCGGATACACGAACAGCGGGAGGGGGGCGGGAGGGAGGACAGCGGGAACCACGAACAGCAGGAGGGTGCGGGAGGGGGGACAGCGGGAGCCGGGGACAGCGGGAGGGGCGGGAGCTACGAACAGCGGGAGCAGGCGACCTACCTCATCTAACTGCAGAAAAATGGCGCCCAGAAGCTTCCGATATTTTTCGGATTTGGGGGCGTGGTTTTGCTGTCCTGAGTGACGGGCTACGTCACGAGCTAAAGAACAGCAAAAATGACGCCCCCAAATCCGAAAAATACGGAGCCTATTCGGAGGGACGGCTCTCTCCTCCAATGGCTGGCCTCCTTTTAGGAAGCCAGCCAATGGGAGAGAGACAAAATTAGAGGCGGGATAAAGAGCCCCTCTAAGAAACATAAGATCTCTCTACTTCCGGTTCTGCGAACCGGATAGTACCTCGACCTAAAAAGGGGGCTTGAAGGAGGGCTTGGGGGGATCTCCCCCCCAATAAAAACAAACACGAGTGGGTTTAATTAAAAGGAATAAAAGTCTTACCTATAAAAATCTCTTCTGTGTGTCCGTCTTTCAATGAGCCTCAATACCTACGTAATAACGTACGTGCGTCTACGTACTGAATTAACAAAAAAATAGAAGAAGGACCACATAAACAGAGAATGAAGAAGGAGAAGTCCGTCGATAGAAAAATAAGGAAAACTGTGAGCAATTTTATTTATTATAATAATTTTTAATATTAGGCATACTTAAAAATAGATTTATAGTTATAAACAAAACAAAAAAGCAGGCGGTAAAGGTGTGGAAGGATTGGGGGCTGAGGGCTGAGGGAACATATAAGGTATTGGGGCAGAGATCGGAGAAATCATTTAGCATGAAAATACCATTATCATGCATAGTTATACAACGAAAATCGTTGTATAACTATGCGTGGTAAAGGTATTTTCGTGGTAAAGGCATATTCGTGGTAATTGCATTCCGTTGTAACGTATGCGTGGAAAAGGCATGCGTTGCAACGGAATGCGCTGTAACGACATACAACCGCGTGGGCCTGGTGATGCCGCAGCCTGTGGCCTTGGAGCGCGTGCCCTCCGACAATCGGCGCACAATGTGCCTGCAAGTGGACTCCAAAGTCAAAAGTCAAAGTCAAATGATTTATATAGCGCGCTACATACCCAGAGGGTCTCAAGGCGCTTGAGGAAGGGTGGGGAATTACTTGTCGAATATCCAAGTTTTAAGTTGCTTTCTGAATGTTAGGTGGTTCTGAGTGAGGCGAAGGTGAGTGGGAAGTGAGTTCCAGGTTTTAGCTGCCAGGTAGGAGAAGGATCTGCCTCCCATGGTGGTTTTGTTGATGCGAGGTACAGTTGCAAGGGCTTGGTTGGAGGATCGTAGCTGTCGGGAGGGGTGTAGAAGGAAAGTCGTGAGTTGAGGCATTCGGGTCCAAGTTCGTAGAGTGCTTTGTGTGCGTGGGTTAGGAGGCGGAAAGTAATCCTCTTGTTAACGGGGAGCCAGTGGAGGTTTTTCAGGTGTCCAGAGATGTGGTCTTTACGCGGGATGTCTAGTATGAGTCTGGTTGAGGCGTTCTGGATGCGTTGGAGTTTTTTCTGGAGTTTTGCGGTGGTACCGGCGTATAGGGTGTTTCCGTAGTCCAGTGCATGGGTGACCGTTTTTCTAGTTTCGGTGGGGCTCCAGCGAAATGTTTTTTTGAGCATGCGAAGAATATTGAAGCAAGATGATGAGACAGCGTTGACTTGTCTGTTCATAGAGAGTGAGGAGTCCAGGATGACACCTAAGTTCCGTGCGTGGTCCGTCGGGATGGGTGCTTTTCCAAGGGCCTCTGGCCACCAAGAGTCATCCCAGGCGGAGGGGGAGGTACCTAGGATAAGGACTTCTGTTTTGTCTGAGTTCAGTTTTAGACGGCTGTACTTCATCCACTCGGCTACTTCTTTCATTCCTTCATGTAGGTTGGTTTTGGCGGTGTTAGGGTCTTTGGTGAGTGATACTATCAGTTGAGTGTCATCAGCGTAGGAGATGATGTTGAGGTTGTGTTGGCGTGCGATGGCCGCGAGGGGGCTCATGTATACGTTGAAGAGGGTGGGGCTGAGTGAAGATCCTTGTGGCACGCCGCAGCTCACTTCGGTAGCTTCTGATTTGAATGGTGGAAGGCGGACTCTCTGAGATCTTCCGGCAAGGAACGAGGTGATCCATTCCAGTGCTTTTCCTTGGATTCCGATGTTTCTGAGGCATTGTATTAAGGTGCTATGACAAACTGTGTCAAAGGCTGCGGAGAGGTCGAGGAGGATGAGGGCGACTGTGTCTCCATTGTCTAGCAGAGTTCGAATGTCGTCTGTTGCTGCGATGAGTGCGGTCTCAGTGCTGTGTTTGGCTCGGAAGCCGGACTGTGAGGAGTCGAGGGATTTGTTGGTTTCGAGGAAGGCGGCAAGCTGGTTGTTGACAGCTTTCTCGATGACTTTGGCCGGGAATGGAAGGAGCGAGATGGGGCGGTAATTTTTGAGTTTGGTGGGGTCAGCTGTGGGTTTCTTCAGAAGGGCGCTGAGTTCGGCATGTTTCCAACTTTCCGGGAAGGTGGCGGAGTTGAGGGAGCAATTGATGACGTCTCAGAGGTGCGGTGCGATAATGGAGTCTGCTTTGTTGAAGATGTGGTGAGGGCATGGGTCTGTGGGGGATCCTGAGTGGATAGAGTTCATCAGGCGGATGGTGTCCTCAGTGGAGATTGGGTTCCAGTCATTGAGGATGTTCAAGGGGGGTGGGGGTCCTGCAGAGGGTTGGGTGGGTTGGTCTTCGGGTCGGTTGTCGAAGCTGTTGTGGATGTCTGCGATCTTGTTGTGGAAGAATGAGGCTAGGGAGTTGCAGAGGGCTTGAGAGGGGGTGATGTCGTTGGAGTTGGCTGAGGGGTTGGTAAATTCCTTGACGATGTTGAATAATTCCTTGCTGTTGTGGGCGTTGTTATCTAGTCGGTCCTTGAAAGCGGCTTTCTTGGCATTCCGGATCAGTTGGTGGTGTATACTGGTGGCGTTTTTGAAGGCGTCCCTGGTGCTGGTGTTTGGGTCTTTTTTCCAGGCCTTCTCAAGAGAGCGACAGAGTTTCTTAGATTTCTTAAGATCATCGTTGAACCAGGAGGCCTTCTTGCTGCCTAGTTTGATTTGACGATTTTTCAACGGTGCTAGGATGTCAGCGCTGTTGGATAGCCATTTGGTGAGGTTAATGGCTGCTTGGTCGGGGTTTGAGGAGTGGGCGGGGGGGTTTTGAAGAAGCGATGAGGAGATCTGGTCGATGGTGATTTTGTTCCAGTTTCTTCGCAGAGTGGGTTGAGGATGGTTGTTGGTTGTGGTCTTATTGTAGGTAAAGTGAACGCAGCTGTGGTCCGTCCAAAGGAGAGCTGTGGTGTGGCTGAAGGAGACATGTTTGCTGGAGGTGAAGATAGGCTCGAGTGTGTGACCTGCGGTGTGGGTGGGGGTAGTGACAAGTTGTTTGAGTCCGAGGTTGGCGAGATTGTCCAGAAGGGTGGTGGCGTTGCGGTCGTTGTTCTTTTCCAGGTGAAAGTTGAGGTCTCCCAAAAGAATGTAATCCTCGGAGGGGATGGCGTGTGGGGTGATAAAGTCCGTGATGTCCTCACTGAATTGTGCACGGGGTCCTGGTGGCCTGTAGAGGAGGGTGCCTCTGAGTGTGGTCTTGGGGTGGATGTGGATCTGGAAGTGAAGGTGTTCAGCGTTAGCGAGATTGACGTCTGAGCTGGTTGAGATGCGGATGGATTTCTTATGGACGATAGCGATGCCTCCTCCTGTTTGGCCGGTACGGTCCTTACGGATGATCTTGTAGCCTTCCGGGATGGCAATGGTGATGTCTGGGGCTGATGTGGCGTTCATCCATGTTTCTGTTAGGAAGGCGACGTCTGGAGAGATGGTGTCAAGTAGATACCAGAGGTCGATGGCGTGCCTGTGGACCGAGCGGGTGTTGAGCAGGATGCATTTTAGGTGGTTTGTGTCAGAGAACTGTTTTGTGTCCGAGGGTGAGGAGTTGTTCTTGGTGCCGTCGAACTTGCAGGAGTTGCAAGAGAAGGGTCCATGGATGTGTCCAGGAGCGGCTTGGACGGCCGGGGTTTAGGGCTAAGAGGGTGGAGGCGTCGTATGTGATGCGGGTGGGGTGGGTGGGACGGGGGCCAGGGGGTCTGGCGCTGGGCGCGGGCTTGGCGCGGACGGGCGTAGACGGGCTTACCTTTGGCGCACCTTTGGCGCGAATGGGGCGCGACCGCTGCTCGTGAACGCTGCGCGCGACAGCATCTGTCATAAGTGAGTGGGGAGGGGGGAGGGGCGAGGGAGGATCAGATGGGAGGCGGGTGCGTGGTGGAGGGGGCGGACTCATGGCAAAACAACAACAACACAGCAAATGGCGGCTACAACGCGAGTGCAGACCGGGTTGGGGGAAAATGCTGAGGTTATTGCCAAAATTATTTCAAAACAGTGAACAAATGCAGGCACAGTCGAGCGCACAAACAGGCAGGCACGTTCAAGCGCTTAATGAGGACAGCAGCGCTATGCAGGCTACAGTGAAAATACAGTGCAACAAGCAACTTCAGGCGTTAGGATAGCTCAGCAGCGCAATGCACACGATACCAGGCAGCGGTGGCCTTCTGCCAACCTGCTGGGGCCGACGGCGGCCGAAGAGACTTGATGACTCATGGTGGGCAATTGAAGTGTAGTGAAGAGACCTTGCGAGGCCTCAGGACAGCCTCTGCACCATCCCCCAGCCCTAAATCTGTGAATGCTGCAGACCTGCGACCGGCAGGGCGCACCGTACAAACCGTTTCCCCACAAAGACCAACCAACTTGAGCAGGAGCAGTAATTACCGCAAAGGGCAAACTCTAGTCGTTCCGCAATATGTGGGCTTGCACACCCGCCCATGAAAGAGGCCCCCCCCTCTTGGAACCCGGTCATCCATGTGAGCCTATTTCTCTGTTCCCGGAGGTGAGCTTACAATCATCGTGAGTGCCTGGTGGGCCACTAACCACGAGGTGCAAATGGAGTAAAAGGAGAAGGGTACTGCATTGGTCTGTGGCATGAGGTGTGAGACCTAGGTCCAACTGAGGGAGGGCCGGACTGGGACCAGTGGCCCAGCAAGAGTGGGGGCACCACTGCTTAACCTGCATCCGTTGGAGGAGGGCACTGTTATATTGCAGTCCATGTACAAGTGACCACATACTCCTGAAAGTCACTGGCTAAGAACGCCGACCACTCCCACCTGCCCTGCACTCCTTCCACTCTGAACGCTGGGCCACCTACACAAACAGTTGAGCCTGAGCTCTGTGACTGTGTCGACTGTTATATTCCAACCCTCGCCTGAACTCATCCCAGGGCAGCGGGCCCCTCTCGTCTGGCCGGGCCAACCGGTGCTTCGGTGACCCAGGTGGAGGTGTGTGCTGCGAGGTTGGGCCGACCCCCCTTGGGTGTCTGTTCCATCATGGGGAAAGACAAAGGAGCAAAGGCCTGCCCGACCGAGACCTGGATACCATATTGCAAGCAATCAAGACATGTCAGGAGTCTATGAAGACCAAGATAGGAGAATTCCATGTGCATATGGCCCTCATCCGCCAAGATCTCCGCAACGCAACTGCCCGGGTAATGGCATGGAATTCCCTTTTCAGAAGTGGAAGATGATGTCTCAACACTAAAAACGCAAGTGAAGCAACTTCTATCCCACACATCCGATTTCCATAGGTGGGCTGGGGACACAGAAGATTGCTCCCGCCGGAACAAGCTCTACTTGGTTGGCCTTCCCAAGGGCACAGAGCCCATCCAAGTCAATACCTTTATTGAAGACTGGATCAGATCTTGGATGCCCGCAGACGACCTGTCTCCCTGGTTTGTTGTGGAACGGGCACCCACACTCTAGCCCCTAGACTGCCACCAGATGCCTCTCACCGACCAATAATTGCGAGGATTCACGACTTCATGGACTGTGATGCCGTACTGCAAGAGGCCCGCTCCCGAGCAGAACTACTCATTAAAGGGGCCAAATCATGGTCTTTCCTGGCTACACTAAGAAAGTACAGGGCCATAGAAGATCATACACCCACGTAAAACAGAAGCTGCGGGCCCTAAATCTGCCCTATAGACTCCTCTTCCCGGCCCACTTCAATGTGATTTTCCAAATCAAATACTACTTCTTTGATACGCGAGAGGCAGCGTGGACCTGGGCAACCGAGGAATGCCCAATCCGTCCAATGAAGAGTTCCCCTATGGCAGACCCTCAAAAGGTTCCATGGGGAGCATACCTACAGCCTCCTGTGGGTGACGTGCTGGGTCCCGTAGAAGACGCAATGCCCGTTGAGCAGCATCTGCCTCACCTGCTGTCTCCCCCTGAGAGAGAGAAGTGGATCGCCGGGTCTCTGAGAGAACTCAAACGAATTAGACCTGCTGACGAAACGGGTCCCAATAACTCTACAAGGCCCAGCACTGATGACACCGTTCTGTCATGCAGCCCCCAAATCTGAACCCAAGTACTGCCACTGCAAAGAATTCGACCTGGAGGAACGCTAATCCTTAAACACTGAGGGGCTCAACATGTAGCCCTACACCACGCCCCATAACTAACTTGTTCACACCTTAAGTCTTTGTTTACTGGGTGACAGATGCTTTATTTAGGGAAGTATGGGGTGGGGGGTTGGTTTTTTTTTTTTTACGGGGACTGTTCTCCCAGCCCTCAGTTGTGTTACCTTGTTTTACAGGAACACTGTGCACCACATTCAGGATCCTCCTTCGGGAGGCCCACGTAATGACCCGAATGCACCCAGGCTCCCTCAGGGCCCAGCTACTTGGTCCACCTTAGCTCTCCAGATCGTTGGACCCGTACACCATCACTCTGTAACAATGCCATGTCCCTGCGATGGGGGTGAACCCCTGAAAGCCCTCTCATGGAATGTTAATGGCCTTTTGGACAAAATCAAACAGACCGAGATTTTAAAATACACCCAACGGGTTAACCCAGAAGTCCTACTATTACAGGAGACACACCTGATGGGTAATCGATGTCCCTTTCTGGTGCTTCAGAGATTCAACAGAGTGTGGCACTCCAGTTTCTCTAGGCGTTGTCTAGGCGTGCACTGGCTGCCTATCCACAAACGTGTACTGTTCAAAATCTTGGTCATCACTTTCAGAGCATACCACCAGAAAGGACCCAAGTATTTCCTAACTTGGTTCTGACGTTATGTACCGTCTCGTACCCTCAGGTCCTCTAACATGAACCTGCTGCTGATCGCCAAGTTCAGGTTATCCACGAAGGGAGGAAAATATCTCGGAGTACTGGGTGCCAGGGCTTGGAATAAGCTTCCACCCAAATTGCGACAAATCCCCTTTGAGAACCAATTTAGAAAGGCCCTGAAGACTTGGATCTTGAACCTCCCGGATACAGCATGTATGACTCTGGTATAAACATAAGGACGCAGGCGAAGATGGGACTGATGTGTGAGTAGTTTTACCGGCCTATTCCCATTCTAGGTTACGGGCTACAGCGCCAAGATGCTCCTTGGAGAGATAGCTGCGCTCTATAAAAGCTTACTTACATTACATTACAAGTTGACGGCTACTCCCAGGGAGCAGAGTTGGAGTGCCATTGAGAGGGGCCTCTGAATAAACTGAGATCATAACTGTTTTGTACTCACTTCCTGGGTCAAACTGACCACAGACTTCTCAGATGGCTAATGCAGATGAAAGGGGAAATTCCGAAACTTTTGATGTGCACCATCTCCGTACAGGGAATGGACTTCACAGGTGGAACATAGACTTGAGACTGCCAATGCAGATGGCTTTTCCAGATTTTTCCACTTAGATAATGAAGACTTTTAATGGGAAGGTTAGTCTCATCCCCTTTCGTTTGAGAGGGGGGTTGTGCAGGAAAGTGTCCCTTTTTGCATGGTTACCCCCCACTTTTTGCCTGACACATGATGCCCTTTTGACTTGGCGTGCCCTGGGTCCCTGCCAATCAGGTTCCCACAGCCTGTGTGTTTTTCCAAAGCTGTACATTTGTACCCACAATTGGCACATCTTTGGCCACAGGTAAGCCCCGTGTGAAAGGTACCACGGCTACCAAGGGCACTGTGAACAAGGAGGGCCTCTAGTGGCCGCAGTACCTCTTGTGCCACCCTTAGAGGCCCTGTACCTTAACACTCACACACTACCATTGCGTGTTCCGGTGCAGAGAAAAGTAAAGAGTCAACATAGCACACATCCCTGTGTGCCATGCCTGCAACCCACTGTCTGGGGGCTAGATAAGTCACCCCTCTAGCAGGGTGCACTAGCCCCAGCTGAGGGTACAGAGGCATGAGCCCTGTACCCCTACAGTGTCTAAGTTCATTCTTAGACATTGTAAGTGTAGTAAAGCCATAAAGAGTATATGGTCTGGGAGTTGGTCATTATGAACTCCACAGCTCCATAATGGCTTTACTAAAACCTGGGACGATTGATAGCAAACTTCTCAGCACATTAAACCCACACTGATACCATGCTAGTGTGGGATTTATTATACAATGCACACAGAGGGCATCTTAAAGATGCCCCCTGAAAAATTTTCTGCCCTGGTGGCTACCTGCCATTTGCCACCACCAGACTGGTTTCTGGACCTCTGGGTGGAGAGCCTCCACTCTCTGGGTCCAGAGACAAAGCCCATTCTGGGCAGATTTGTCATTCCTCCTCCTCCAGGATGGGTTGTGTCCACGAAAGGGGAAGCTTTAAAGGCCTGCCGCCTTTGTACGCTGTCCCTGCCTTTTGCTGTCCCCTGCAACTGGCTCCCACCGGTTCTGACCCCCACTTTGGGCAAAAGAATTGGCGGAAAAACTGAGCTAGGAGGAGAAATGTGCCCACCTTTGCCAGCCCCAACCCTCAGTTGGGGAGGCGAGGTGAAGCACACACCTCAGTCCCGTTCATCTTGGAGATGAGGGGGCCCAACCAATTAGGAAGAGGTTTATGCCCTCCTCCCACTGGAGGGTGGCATAATAAGGGTTGTACTCACCCCAAGGAAAGGTTTCCTCCAGGAATTCTCCCTGCCCGAGCATTCAGTTTCTTTTCTGAACTGAAGATCTCCATTGATATCCACTGGGTGCCCGACGTCACTTTGGCACACTGCACCTGGCTGCCCCTGTGCCGCTGGTGGTGCAGCTCCTGTGCTGATCGTTAGCCCCTGCTGTACTGATCTTTACCTCAAGAGCTTTGCCCCACACCTGTGTGGTCCACTCATAAGCAGCCCCTGAACGAAGGCCCTCTAAGCCCCATTGGCTAACATTGGGCCCCTGCACTCTGCACCCGGCCGGTTGGTGGTGCAACTTGAGTGCCAACCTAGACCTTGGGGAACCTTGGTCCTAAGCCCCAAAACTCCCACTCATGTGTCAAGTACTAACCTGTGAAACCGATACCCATTTTTCTCTCATAGAAACCAATGTTATGTGTTTTTGTTCCTAAAATGTTTTGTATGCAGAAAAAGTAACTACACTGCAAAACTTAAAAAGTCTTAATTACCGTGTATTGAGAGATCCCTGCCGTGGTATTTAGGCATACCACCCTGTGTATTTGATGTAATTCAAAAGTATTCCAAAGTAATTACTGTAATTTAAACTGTTTTTTGAACCAATACCTACCTGTAACGATTGTAAATTCAACCACAACTGCATTTACATAACTGTAAAGTCTTGCATTTGAGAATATATTTTACTTACCTGTACCAAGTCCTGCTTGGTTCTAAAGATAAAACATAAGTATACCTTTTTTATACTTACCTAATAGGTCTGGATTCGGTCTCTGAGTGTGTGCAGTCAGTCTTGATTGATTGTATACAATGAATGCTTAACACGCCCTCTGGATAAGCCTAAGTGCTCGCCTACACTACCGCAAAGAGAGCTGTTGGTACTTATCTAGTTTAGCCTCTGCTATACCTCTGGGACTCCCTGGACTCTGTGCACACCGTTCCTTCCTTTGGTGTAGTATATACAGAGACAGATTCCTATAAATGGAATTAGAATGTTAATGTTTTTTTTTACCAGCCTTGAACAGATTGTTGGGAAGATGTGGGCAATAGCGATGTCCGTGTATGTGTGTGAACCTTTTGCTGCAGGATTAATGAATGATAAGAGATATTCTGCTTATGCTCCATGTTTTGCAGATTTCACCCAAAATATTGTTTTCTAACTGAATAGATGTATAAACTACTGCCACAAAATGTGTTACATAATTGCATTTTTGCTGCATTATTGGATAATCTTGATGAATAATTTGGTCCTCCATGACACACAATCGTAGTAGCCCTGAGAGTGTTAGAGCTCTGCAGAGTTTGTTGTTATGGTGACGAAGTCTGTATTTCACGGCTCCTTGTTATATGTGTACTTTTATAGCACTGCATCTTGTGTAATAACCACATCAGTACTTGTGATCGATTGATGGACGGATAGATAGATAGCGCCATGAACTCTCAAGTTAAAAGTGACCACAGTAGTCTGCTGAAATCTACAAACCCACCCTTCGTTGCTGTCCTCCTACAACTGAGTATATTTATATTTTCCTTGCCTTAACACCTTAGATGCGGCGCAAATATCCCTCCCCAGTGCTGCGCTGTCCATTGGAACTAGTGCTGAATGGACGTCCAATGGACGTGCGCAGCACTGGGGAGGTAGTGCTGCCGTCGGCCAACGCCCCGACGCAGCACTTAAGAGGTTAAAATATCAAGGTTTTGTGGCACTCGGCCTAATGTGTGCCCTCCCTCCTACCTTATTGGGAGTACAAATAGAATAATGTCCAATGAATTACCATTCCTTGGATGCTTCATATCTTTCGAATGGTCACCTACCCAATTTCAAAATAAAGAACGCCAATTCAGCCAGATTGGCGCATGATTTTTTGGCAGTGAGTTCAGTGGATAGAAATAGCTAGAAATCCTAAATTAGGTCCATTCGGGTTGTGTTCCCAGATAGCATATTTTGTGCCCTTACATTTAACTCCGGTGCTAAAAAATATTGTGAATTGTGCCCAATACAGAAACAAACCTCGATGAAACAACCACTAATGAATCTATAACTATAAAAAGAGGCATGCAGAAAACCACTTGCTGATTAATTATTTTGATCATTCACACTGCATAATCATCTGCTGGGCATTAGTTAATTATTTAAAAAAAATATGTGAATGTGTGTACTCTTTTCTCTCAACAGGTCGTAAACTCCGTTCAGCAAAGGACTTTCTAATTGAAAGCATTCAGATTGAGAAGGAAAAGAGCAAGCCGTCCATTCACAAACTTCAGCTTCACAGACAGAAGATTGACGCGTATGGACATCTTCAGAAGTGCACATTTGGACCACAGAAGCCTACCTATGATGACAAGGTGATCATGATGCTTGGAGCAAGAGGGTCAGGAAAAACCACTTTAATCAATGGGATGGCCAACTACATCTTAGGGGTTACGTGGGAGGATGGTTTCAGATTTAAACTAATTGATGAAGAGACAAATCGATCACAAGCAGAGAGCCAAACTTCGTCAATAACCTCGTATCACCTCATTCACCAGGAGGGTTTCCAGGTGCCCTACAGCCTCACCATCATAGACACACCAGGATTCGGCGACACTAGGGGCATCGACAGAGACAGGTTCCTCGTTGAACACATCAGAGAGTTCTTTTCTACACCTGGTGCTGTTGCTCATCTAGATGCAGTATGCTTCGTAGTTCAGTCCTCATTGGCTCGTTTTACGCATTCTCAGAGATATATATTTGATTCCATCCTCTCTATTTTTGGGAAGGATATGGCGGACAACATACTCGTACTGGTCACCTTCGCCGATGGTCAAAAACCTCCAGTGCTGGAAGCAATTAGAGCTGCAGAGATGCCTTGTCCGATGGACAATGGTACCCCTGTCCATTTCAAGTTTAACAATTCTGCCCTGTTTGCTCCCAATGGATGTGATGAATCCACGGAGGATGCAGAAGAGGATGACAACTTCGACAAGATGTTCTGGAAGATGGGTGTGAACAGCCTCAAGAAGTTTTTTACCGCACTAAACAAGCTGGAAACCAAAAGCTTGAGATTAACCAAGGAAGTTCTTGAGGAGCGCAGGAAGCTTGAGGTCACCGTGGAAGGTCTACAGCCCCAGATCAGAGCTGGTCTAGCAAAGCAGGAGGAGATCAGGAAAACAAAGGCCATCTTGGAGCAGAACAAGGATAAGATGAAAGACAATGAGAACTTTGAGTATGAAGTGCCCAAAACCGTAGCAAAACAAGAATTAGTAACCGATTTCATAACTAATTGTCAGAAGTGTCGCCACACCTGTCACTATCCGTGTAGGACTGCTGATGATGAGAAGAAGTATGAATGTTCGGTGATGGATAACGATAAGAAGTGCACAGTCTGTCCAGGGCACTGTATCTGGAGTGTTCATTTCAATCAGAAATATAAATGGATTTATGAAGTTGAGATTGAAAGAGGCACCTACCAAGAGTTAAAGGAGAACTACGAGGCTGCATGCGGCGAAGTGATGACGGCTGAAGGGATATTTCAGCAGCTGAATGAGGAGTATGCTTGCGTTGAAAAGACAGTTGCAGAGCTCACTGATGAGTTGTCCCAGTGTCTCCGGAGACTGGAAGAGATCGCCCTGAAGCCAAACCCGCTTTCAACGCCGGCGTACATTGACCTGCTGATCCTGTCGGAGAAAGAGGAAGCCAAGCCGGGATACATGGCGCGCATCCAATCACTGATGGCCGTGAGGGAGCGGGTTGAGCTGATGGACAAGGTTTCTGCGGGAGAGAAAGTAATGCCAAGAGGCTGGGGGCCCTCGAGCTCTGGAAAAAACACCAAGAAGGGTACACTTCAGAATATTAGAAATTGGATACATTATAAATAAAGAATCCTGGGTTGTGGTATTGACACATTTGTAAATTAAACTAATTCTTCCCAGCAGGTTTTAGTCGTGAATAGTGTATTTTCCGGCATAGATATTACTAGTCTGCCAGTGTTCTTTCTGTTCACTTTAAAGTCGAGCGTCACAGCTCTGTAGTCATCACTTTCATCCCAAGAAAGGCGTCTCCGGTGGTGGTTAGTCCAGCTTCAAACAACACATGTCCCGAATGCAGAACTCTTATTATCGACTCTTGCCTCTCAGACATCAACATGGGGTATTGAGGCCCGGGCTGGATACATTGAGGACATCAGGAGGGCAGGTGAATGTAGGGGACGCATGATCAGGAAAGAAAGGGAGCAGGGTCGGAAAGCCAGGTGAAAACATCTTGTTGCAAGAACGATATTTCAAATTTTACTGTGACCGTAGAAGATTGGGTGAAGGTGCAGGAATCTCTCAATTCATTGTCTTTATCAGTTTTGCTTCCTCGATCTTGAATCGTCTTTTCTCAGCGATTGTAATCTGACTTGTAATTGTATCTCACATGAAATCGTATGTGACGTAATTATATCTGACATGTGATTGAGCTGGCATGTAATTCTATCTGGCATGTAATTGTAATCTGACATGCACTTGTATCTGACATGCACTTGTATCTAACATGCACTTGTATCTGACCTGCAATTGTATCGTTAACTGTGATTTGTCGTCTTTAATGCTTGTTCACACCTGTAAAATCACCAGCCCTACTCCGATATTTTGTCAAAAGATCCAATAGTGATTCTGTTGATTTCGGTGTTATGATAATGGTATGACTTTATTTCTGTAAGGCATATTATGTCCTAATAAAAAGAAAACCGAGATGAAGAAAGGCCCAGGACTGGCTAATAAACATCTGTAGCTCACTTGAAATGATTTGAGTGAAACAGAAGGAGCGTCGCATGTAAGTACAAGAGTGACATGAGAAAGTGATCAGATGTGGAAAGAAAGGAGCTGTACAAAACATGAGAACAGGGGATGGGGAGAGACTGAGAGTAACCGAACAGTAGGGCGAGGTGTGAGAGGGACAGGAGGGGAAGGGAAGGAGGTAGCAGGGTCATAAATATCACTTGCAAATCAAAACAAACATTGGCAAAGCCAATATATCACATTTATAATGCAAAGTGCTTCTTTGCTGAGTGTTTGTGTAGTTGGGTGACTCATATGAGAATGAGTAAGTGACTGAGGTCATGGATGGAGGGGAGATGAATGGTTGAATGAATGTACGACTAAAGAGGCAGGGGAACTGTGCGGGGCATGGTTGGGGAGTAAGTCTGAAACAGTGGGGACAGACTGGAAGAAAGAGAGTGAATGGGTGAGTGACTGAGTGCATGGGCTAACAGTGATGTCATGGTTGGATGGGTCACTAGATGAATGTTTGAGTGCATGAATGGAGCTTGGGCTGTTTTGTTAATAACTCAGCCCTCCAAGAGTCTCCAACAGTCTACATCATCCAGCTGTGCGCAGGCGGTGATGCGTCAAGAGTCAGCCGTTGGCGCCAGCAGCTATGAAAACAACGTATTTATTTTTATTTATTTTATTTTTGTTGTTTTATAAAGCGCACACGTGACACAAAGGTACCAGAGCACTGTACATATGACGACCATAAACCAAGATCTAATACATAAAAATAACTTCTAATAAAATCAAATAGCAGCTTTTAAGAACCCCAGTAAGATCTGGATGGTATGCAGGAACAGAGTTATTAAATGACTATGTCCATTCTTCATGGATCATTGGAATAGTATTCCGCTTTGCGTCGGTTCAATTTGAGGACCCCAGGTGATAGTTTGCGTGGGTTCTGCAGGGAATGTATGTGCTTCAGCCTTGTATTGTTATTACACTCATTGTAGCTGCTACGCAGAACAGGGGACGGGCTCATCGTGACTTTTAAGAGCGCAATCTGTTCATTAAGATCCTTTTCACCTCTTTTTTGAAAACGCGGATCGATGGGTCGGACCGAACCTTGGGTGGTGGGGAGTCCCAAATCATTGAAGCTGATCCAGAAAAGGAGCACATGTAGGTCGTTTGTTTTCTGATTCTGGGGGGTTCTAGCCTGCGAAAGTGTGCACCTCTGAGTGAGCGGCTTTCCAGCTGATAAAGGTTGAGAGTTGAGATGAAGGCGCTATACTGCTCACTGTCGAGGCCAAGCGAGATCGCAGAGGTACTTTGCATTTCTACATCCCATGGCAGGCGAGAGGTGCAGGGTGCAGGGAGGCGGCAGTTCGTGACCTGCATAAATTCCTTCCATAAGCTGAGGTTGTGCAATGCAAGTAGAGGCAATCATGTGTTACACTGCATCACGGTGCAGGGTTTGCTGGGGCTGTGCAATGCACTGCTGTGTCACAGGAGCCAGGGCACAGCAAACTCTCAAGGATGTACTAGGAGCACTGTGATTGGACTAGGACAATGGCACAGGACCGACAATTGTTAAAATGTGGTGAGTAATTCCAGAGTGTAAAGGGTAGCGACGGTGGGACTGGTGAGTGACGCAAGACAGTCAGAAATATTGTTCAAACTGTAGTGAGTGATGTGAGAGTAGATGGGAGGCAATGATGAGGTCAGTGAGTACAGCAAGAGTGTTTTTGATAACTGTGGTGACAGCGGTAAGTCATGTGAGAGTGTCGTGCTGAGGAGAGTTGTGAGTGATAGGAATGAGAAGGCGCCAAGACTGGTGAGTGATGCGCTGTGTGATGGATGGTGATGGCAAGGCTGTAGTAAGGGATGCAAGAGTGGAATGCGTTGTGATGGTGAGCGATGTGTATGTGATGGGTAGTAATCGTGATTGATAGTGACTGGAAGTGTGATGTGCAACACTTTATAACACAACGTACCTTGGATGTGTCAAAATCAAAAGCAAGGACAGCTGCAACGAATGTGATGAGTCTATTCCTTACGCGCAGGGAAGGTGATGCATCGGTTCCTTACTCCAGGGGAGATGATGCATTGGTTCCTTACTGCCATGCAATGGAGGTGATGCGTTCATTTGTTACTGAACGGGAGGTGATGCGTCGGTTTCTTACTGTGCAGCTACGTAATGCGTCAGTTTCTTACTGAGGCCCCAGTGTTCTTGTAGACTTGGCGCCCCTGTGCGATGCGTGATGATCGGGGATGCGTTGGTTCCTGATGCCCGGCGCTTGCTTTGATTCTTCAGCTGGGGTCCCATGATGCGTTGATTCTTGCAGCCACACAGCAGGGCTTGTGTAGGAATCGGTGCGCATTCGTAGATCAGTGCATTCGATATAGTGTGCAGTGATTTCCCGACCCACAGGCAGGTGCTGCGTCAGTTTCCTCAGCGATGTATCAGAAAAATGTATGGATGCATCGCGCTTCTCCTTGTTGCATTCATTTTCCAGCTCCCAACAGCAGGAACAACCCCCAGAGGCCCAGACAGCAGCAGGTACCTCTTGGAAGGTCAGAACTCTCAGTAAGGGAGTTCAGGAGAGCTGGGGGTGAAGTCTTTGTATCCCTGAGACTTCAAACACAGGAGGCAAGCTCTACTTCAAGCCCTTGGAGATCTTCCTCAAGCAGGGGACACAGCACTCAGCAAAGTCCTTGTCCTTTCCTTGGCAGAACCAGCCACTGCAGGCAAACCCCGAACAGAACAAAGCAAAGGGGCAGTACTTCTCCTCAGTTTCTCCAGCTCTTCTCATTGGCAAAGTTTCCTCTTCAATTCTAGAAGTAATCTTTGAAGTCTTTTCTATCCCTGGGACTTCCAACAGGAGGCAATATCTACTTCAATCCCTTGGAGAAAAATGACCAAGGTGGGCCAACCACAACAGCACACAGCACAGGGGCAGTACTCCTCCTCCAGCTTTCCCGGTTCTTCTCCCTGACAGGTTCCATAGTTCAGAAGTGTGATGTCTGTGGCTGCACTGGGGGGGTTTTGTGAACTGTTGTATAATAATAATAATACTACTGCCATTTGTAGAGCGCGAACAGCTACCTCCGAAGAGGTGTCCCAGCGCTATAGCAATAGGTGGCGTGCAAAAGAAAAGCATGCGGAGTTCAGAGTGTGGTGGGATTATTTTTGATTAAAAAGCCAAGTTTTAGCTGCTTTCCTAAATTTTGATTCCGAGGTTTTCTGGCTCAGGGCGTTAGGCAGGGCATTCCAAATTATGGAGGCCCTGAGCGTGAAACATTTGCTGCCCATCCGTGCTTTCCTGACTCGGGCGATGCATAGCAGGTTCTGAGTACTAGACCTGAGTGGCCAAGTCTGCGTGTACGAGCCTAGCCTCAGCTTCAAATAACTGGGGCAAGTTCCATAAAATGCCCGAAAGGCAAGGGTTAATGCCTTGAATTTAATTCTGTTTGCGACCGGCAACCAGTGCAATTCTTTAAGATGGGGAGAGATATGCTGTCTAAATGGAACACGTTTGATCAATCTCACAGCCGCATTCTGGACCATTTGCAATTTCTTTATCTGGTATGCGGGTAGACCCAGATAGAGGCTGTTTGCGTTGTCCAAGTGAGAAGTTACTGTGGCATGGACAACGACCCGCCGACAGTTTTCGGCTTCTCAGCCTGCTAAAGCAAGCACTTGTCACCTGCTGAATTTGGGCCGAAAAGGTTTTTATCAAAAACAACACCTCTGTTTTGTCTGCATTCAGCTTGAATTTGTTGTTATTCATCCATTGAGCTATATCTTTTAAACAACTCTTAAAGTTCTCAAACAAATCACTCAACAGATCTTTAAAAGTAAATACAAACTGGGTATCGTCGGCTTAGGAGATCACCTTCACACCCCAGTTGGCAATCGGCGAGAACAGAGGGGCTAGATAAATGTTTAAAGGAGGTGGGCTCAAGGCCGACCCCTGTGGAACCCCACATCATAAGTGCTTGCACTTGGACTGATGTGGTTGAAGCGCCACCCTCTGCGTGCGCTTATGGAGGAAAGATTCTAGCCACTCCAGGACTATTCCCTCTATCCCCGAGAGGCGCTGGACCTGTATCAAAGCGTCTGAAATATCCAGGAGCGCCACCTCTATCACCGCTGACTCTGTGCTGAAACCAGTGCGGAAGCCAGATTGGGTGTCGTGCAGGATACCATGGCTCTCGATAACATTAGTTAGTTGTCTCTGCACCATCTTTTCAAGCATCCTAGCTGTTGCAGGCAGCAATGAAATTGGTCTGTAGTTATTCAATTCGCCTGCATCAACATTGGGTTTCTTTTTGAGGTGCAGAATAGTGGCGTGCTTCCATAAGTCAGGAAAGATGCCGGTAGTGAGTGAGGTGTTCAATATTTCAGACAGTACCTAGATGGAGGAGTTAGCCAGCTCTTTCCACAGTTTCGGTGGGCAAGGGTCCTCCGTTGAGCCTGACTTACAGCCCTGGATCGCTGCCGATGCCTCCTCCTGTGAGATCTGGTTGAATTCTGAGAAGGAAGACCTAGGTACTATCCTTATCATTGTGTGTGATTTGACCATTTCAATTATTGCCGAAAAGGCATTGTAGAGCTTACGGATTGTGTTGTCAAAAAAATCCACAATTTTCTTACATAGTGCCACAGACGGTTGTGCGTCAGTCATCAACTCGCAAGGTTTGAGAAAAGCGTTTTCAACGCTGAAAACAGCCTTGCCAGGGTATCAGTATTCTCAATATATTTAGCTTTATAATCTCTCCTAGCTTCCTTCATTATTTATGCATTTCTTGTAACGATTTTTTTATATATTGTTTTTGCTGTGCTATCATAGTCCACTCTCCACTGTCTCTCAAGGCGCTTGCATCTGCTTTTCGTAGTCCTTATCAACTCTGAAAACCAAGGAGCAGAAGGTGATTTCCTAAAGGATTTCATGATTTTAGCTTGTTAGAAATGGGATCCCTGGCTGGCCAGGGCTTGCACCAAAGTCAGTCAGAGACCACCACTCCTAAGTCAGGGCAAGGGAGTTACACGCCAAGATAACCCCTGCTCACCCTCTAGGTAACGTGGCGCAAGCAGCAAGGCTAAACTTGGAGGCGATGTGAGTTAAGTATTTGCGCACGCACTCCAGCAACAACACCCAAGGCCCACCACAAAGGAAACTCCACACAAGGTTATATATAAAAATAGCCTTTGTATTACACCAAAACACATTAGATAAAAACACACATTTTACAATGTGCCAACAGGTACGGGTAGAATTTACAGGGGATATGTACAAGACAGGGTCACCTGGACCACTGTCAGGAATCAGCACTTTTAGAACTTAGATCATACAATCACTGTAGCACAAATTAGAACATAAAGTACACAACCAGTAACTACTGGTAACGGTTAAGTACCACCTACGCAATCCTAACCACCTTAGGAACAGGTCACGCAGTGAACCAGGACCTCACTAGCACCACCTGTACTAGCAAGAACAACAACCACCTAAGTATCACAATACCTGTAGGGGTATAGGCATATCACACATGATGTATCACAACACATTCAGAGGTGTAGGGAAGGAAAACACATGATGCAGAACCTACATTCAGCGGTGTAAGGAACAAGGCACATGATGCATAACAACACATTCAGAGGTGCAGCAAAAGAACAATTGCGCCAAACTCACATAAGTCACCACAGGTGACTGTCCATAGGCCAACTGGCCTCGCAAGGGCTGAAATGCCCTAAGTCCCAATGTCAGGCAGGCGGCGCAGGAAGCCAAGAACACAAGCCTAAACGTAGCAACTGCCCACAAAGTGCTGGGCAGTTGAAGTAGACAAGATGGGGCCAACACGGTGGAGCCTCGCAGGCTCTGGCCACCAAAAGCACTTGTGAGCCTTGTGGGCTCAAGAACAACAGGATGGCACTCAAGAGCCTCTCTGGGGTCGTAGGACAAATGTGGGCTGTGAGGAGCCTCGGGGCTCTGAACAAAGAAATGCCCTCTAGAGCCTCTCGGTCTCATCAAACAAAGAACTGGCCCTCGAGCCTCTCTGGGCTCGTAAATACACAAGATGCGGGCGTGGGGAGCCTCGTGGGCTCGCAGAACTGGAATGGCACCTCAGAGTCTCTCTGGGCCAAACACACAAGCATGCAGCCTCACTGGGCGGTGGGGTCCCTCACGGAGGACCCAGGAACAACTGGAGAGCCTCTCGGGGCTCTAGAACAACTGGGGCCCAAGAGCCTCTCTGGACTCAAAACACAATTGCGAGCGCGGGGAGCCTCGTCGTGGGCTCGAAAGCAGAAATGCCCGGAGCCTCTTGGGGCTCAAAGAAATGCACCAATTGCCCCCAGGAGCCTAGGGGCTCCAATTACAGGAATGCGGGCGTCGTTGGAGTCCCTTTCGGGGGACTCAGAAACAATTACAAATGCCCCCAAGAGCCTATCCAGGCTCTCAACACAAAATGCGGGCGTGGTCCTGGAGGGGAAAGGGCGGGCACCGACAGCGTGTCCAGACGCCCTCCTCCCTTCACTCGCTCCCCCGGCCCCCACTCACCGGCTCTCTTGCTGGGGCCTCCGCTTGTGTTTCCCGGCTCCTGCGCTGTGCTCCGGGGCTCTCCCTCGCTCTCGGTAGCCCCGGGGGAGGGACGCCGGTTGCGGGGCGGGACTTTCGGTCGGGCCGCGCTCGGATTGGGCGGCCGGCCAACCACTTCTGGGTCGTCGCGGGCAGCACGGCGGCCCGTTTCAAGCACTCGTAGGCTGGGGCTGAATTAACCGAGGGGTGGGCTCCCTCGAGTTAAATGACGAACAGGGTCAGCTCCAAATCTCTGGGCAATGCCGAGTGGGCACCGGCCTCTTGCAAAAGCGCTCCCAAGCGCTATAAAGGCAATCAAGCGCTCCCAGGCGCTAGGGGTAAAAGTACAGTGCTCCCAAGCGCTGGGGGGAAAGACAAAGCTCCAGCCAGGTCTGGAGGCAGGCAGGGGGCAAGGCTGGGCCCAGAGCCAGCTCACTGGGTCTCCAGGCAGGGAGACACTCCAAGTGGCGGTCCTCCTGGCCCCAGCAACAGCAGCAGCCCCCTCAGGATCCTGGAACAGAACAGAACCCCTGTAAGGGGACACAGCCCCATTTTTATACACAATATTCCTTCGTCTTGGTCACAGGGTGAGGGGAGAAACCAGTCGCAGCTGGTTTTGGAGTACCCTTGATGTGCTCAGTCCCTCACTCTATTCACTAGCAGGGATAGGGTCATCAGTCGCACCACAGGGGGCGGAGCCAACATTGTGTGGGGAAAGCCCAGCCCCATTCAGGAACCAGGTGCAGCCCTCCCCAGCCATCAGCATGCTAATCTCACACTCACCACCGGGCAGACCCATCCAGACTTCCTGGAGCCAAACTGACCAGCCAGCTCCAGCCAATCACATGCCAGGCATATATTACACTAATATGCCAGCATCTAGAAGTGGTACTTCTACACAAGACCTAATCATGTCACATACATCATAGCGCAGCATTCACTCTCACGAGTTCGCACATACAAACTCGAGCATGCACGCCTCACGCATCAGGAACTACCAGGGACACAGACATTCCCCATGCATTCCTATGGGAGGGCAGGCCAGCCTCACTCCACGCACTCAGAGTGCGCACGCACTTTCCATTGGGACACACTGAAAGTGCGCAGAAACCAAAAATCACTACCACCAGGTCACATTCAACAAGCAAAAAGTTTAGGGGTGAACCTGCCAGAAGGGCCAAGTCCAAAATAGCTGGAGCAGTGGCTTCTACTGCATTCGCAATCAAATTATGGAGGGTCCCAGAGTCTGCATTAGAAAGTGCAGGTTAAATGACGTTGAACAGCTCCTTGGCGTTGGTCACGTTAGTCTTGACTTTGTCTCTCATGAAGGTTTGTTTGGTGTCCCTTATGAGCTGGTGGAGTCCTTCAGGCGCTCCTGTGGTTGTTCTGTGCTTCTGAGGTTTTCTGGTTTCGCCAGGATTCTCTAGGCATCTGCAATGGCGTCTTACGTCTTGTAGTTCAGTGGTGAGCCAGGCGGCCATCAGGGGGCGTTGCTTGGTGGGGTGCGAGCTTGTCAGCGCAACGTGGGATCCAGCAGTGAAATTCTGTGACTGCGGAATAGGTATCGGTCGAGGTGCTGGGGGGGGGGGGAGGGAGTATTGGAGGAGCGTGGTGCAGAGGAGTCCTCTGTGACCTTGCTCCAGTTCCTTTGTGGTGGTTGCAGTGCAGGCTTGGGTGCGGAGGTGGTGTTGAAGGTGAAATGGACACAGTGGTGGTCTATCCAGATGAGCTGAGTGGTGTGGCTGAAGTTCATGTTTGTTCCTCCCGCGAAGATAGAGTTGACGGTGTGTCCAGCTATGTGAGTGAGTTTGTTGACCAGTTGCTTCAGCTTGAGGTTGACGAGGTGGTCGAGGAGAGTGATAGAGTCGGGGTTGTTGCAGTTGTCGAGGTGGAAGTTTAGGTCCCCGAGTAGAATGTAGTCCGTGGAGGTGATTGTGTGGAGTGCGGCGACCTCGGCGATGGTGGTTGCGGACTGGATGCGTGGTCCCGGTGGTCTGTAGATGAGGGTCCCGCGTAGCGTAGTTCTGGGGCTGGTCTGGATCTGGAAGTTGAGGTGTTCTGTGTTGTTGTGGGGGTCAATCGTGCTGGAGGGTCGGAGGGGGGTTTTGTGGGCGATGGCGAGTCCTCCTCCTGGATGGTGGGACCGGTCCTTTCTCTGGAACTTGTAGCTGTCAGGGATGGCAGTAGCAATGTCGGGGCCGGAGGTGGCGTTGATCCAGTTTTCAGTGAAGAAAGCGATGCTGGGCGAGAGGGTGTCGACCAGGTCCCAGATCTCCACCACATGTCGGTGAAGGGAGCGCACATTAAGGATGCATTTCCGGGTTTTGGTGGTGCGTGTGTCGGTAGGTCCCTTGGCGGTAGTGGGGCTGTTGTCACTGGTGAGGGATCTGCGGCAGGGTAGGTACGAAAAGGGTCCATGGGTGGTGTTCGGCGAGGATCTTACGCATTCGGTGTGTCTTCTGAGGGTTGAGTTTGTGGAGGGTAGTGGAGTTGTAGCAGTGAGGCCTGGGAGAGCCAGGGTTCCTGGTACTGGTTGCAGACGGGCGTGTACGGGCACAGACGGGCTTGCCTTAGGCGCCCCAGCCCCGCGACCGCGCAGCGGTTTCCATTAAGTAGTGGAAGGGGGTGGGACCAGTGGAGGGAGGCTGGAGCAGCGCTGTGTCAGGGGGCGGGGCCGCAGGGGCAGCAGCGGCAGTAAAAGGGACCATGATACCGATGGGAGACTAACACAATAATCCAAAACAGTAAGGGGAATACACAGGCTAAAACCAGTGCACAACAGTAGGGTGCGAACACAGAGTAATAACGCAGGTAACAATAGACAACATAAATACCGAGGAAAGTATGAACGAAATGGCAGGCAATGAGGATGCCCTGAGGCTCTGGGAACTGGCAGCCAGCGCAAACCCTGGTCGTGAAGGGCTATGAGATGGAGCTGAGCTGCTGTTAAGGCGCTGCTGCCGGGGAGAGTGCTGCCCTGGACCAGAGGTCAAGGCTTCACACGCGCTCCCCCGCAGTGGTCACCATTAAGTAGGGGATGGGGCGGAACTAGGGTAGGGAGGCGGGAGAGGCGCTGTGTCGGGTGTCCCGCCGGGGCAGCGGTGGGGGAATAGGAACCAAGATACCGCTGTGAGACTAACAGAATCATCCAAAACAGTAAGGAGAATACATAGGCTAAGACGAGTACACAACAGTGAGGGGCGAACACAGAGTAATAATGCAGGCAACTATAGACAATAAGAATACAGAGGAGAGGACGAACCAAATGGCAGGCAATGAGGAGAACCTGAGGCGCTGGGAACTGGCAGCCGGCGTGAACCCTGCTCGTAAAGGGCTCTGAGCTGGAGCTGAGGTGCTGTTAAGGCGAAGCTGCTGGGGAGAGTGCTGGCCTGGACCAGAGGTATGTGAGGAGGACCCAGCAAGAGCCAAGTGACGTCAAGTGTTCAGACAATGCAATGCCAGCAAGCTAGGGGAGCAACTCCTACAACATTCTGGAGTTCTATAAAAAATAATAGTAGAATGTGACCTGCTTTAAAAAAGAATATCTAATGAATGTAGTAACTTCTTCACTAATTAACAAACGAAGTCTACTCATGCTGTTGCCTATATCTTTCAGGAGGTGTGATATTAATAACTGTAATAATATTAGCAATGTATCTGATATTTCCATAATTCTGTTTTGTCTGGGCTAACACACTTATCATGCTCAGCTATTATGCCTTATTCATCGAATTACCAAATAACACATTAGATCAGGCACCGAAACAAGAGTCTGTTCATTTATGGATATATATGAGAAGATAAAATGAGGGAAAATGGTGAAAATTCAAGTCACTTACATTCACTCGCATTCTCACCCACCAGGTGACACTTATTGTGCTTTTACAGAGCAGGGCTTTCATTTTACTTCTATACACCTCTCTCTATAAAACATCTTTTCTAGCTATTAAGGGGCTTATTTATAAGCCCATTGTATCGCTAGTGTGTCACTTTTTTTATTGCACCAGCGGCGCAGTGTGCCTGCCCATATTTACAAGGCTGAGTAAAGTCACCCGCATTACTTTTCACGGCCTTGGAAATATGGCCCACGTTCACACATTACTCTGCGTGAATGTGGCCAGCATTGGTGTTGCTGTGGGTGTTTCAAGGCAAAATCCATGGAACCCGAAACATTCCCAGATTTACAAGGTTTTGTAAACCTGGGAATATGCCAGATTCCTACGCCTCCCCAAGGGAGGTATAATAGATGTGAAAAGAGGAGAAATGCCAATATTTCTCCTTGTTTTTCCTTTTTCTATGTTTGCTACATTCTGCAACACACACAGAATTACACCTCTTGTGATAGTTTTTGTGCAGGAAGGTGTCCCTTCCTGTACAAAAGCAATGACCCCTACAATCCAGACACCCTTACAACATGGAGCCAGGGTGCCTGAATTGGCACATAGCAGCCCATTAGGCGCCAGCCCAGGGGAAAAGGACATGAATGCACCATACCATGTATGTATGGTGCATACCTGCCCTTTTCTCTTGACGCATGGCAGCGCAGGAGGGAGGCTTGCCATGCTGTTGTGCATCAAATTATATTGTAAATGAGGACCTATATCCTTTGAATGGCAGCAGGTCTGAGGACATGTTTGCGGCACCGAGGCCAGGTGGAAGCTTCCAAATAAAAAGATGCGCCACTTCACCCTGGTGTAACTCTGGATATAAAGTCACATGTGGAGCCGACACCTGGAGGATTCTTGGTAATCTTGTTTCACAAAATGTGGTTGAAATGTTATTCTGAAAACATGTCTCCTCATGTACGTCACACATTTCATCAAGCCAGTCCAATCTTACCGACACCCAACTATCATGACTGCTCAGTTTGCCGAGGAGTCCAGACAGCAGTGGAGCCGCGAGTACTTTCAAATCGCGGCCTGAGCCATTTCCTAAATGTGGCAGGAGCCGCGAGTATTTCCAAGCACGGCAGGAGCCGCAAGTGTATTTCTGTAAGCGCCAGGAGCTGCAAGGGCATTTCCAAACACGGCGGGAGCCGCAAGGGCATTTCCAAAACACAGCGGGAGCCGCAAAGGGCATTTCCAAAACACGGCAGGAGCCGCAAGGGCATTTCCAAAACACGGCGGGAGCCGCAAGGGCATTTCCAAAACACGGCGGGAGCCGCAAGGGCATTTCCAAACGCAGCAGGAGCCGCAAGGGCATTTCCAAACGCGGCAGGAGCCGCAAGGGCATTTCCAGAACACGGCGGGAGCCGCAAGGGCATTTCCAAAACACGGCGGGAGCCGCAAGGGCATTTCCAAAACACGGCGGGAGCCGCAAGGGCATTTCCAAACGCAGCAGGAGCCGCAAGGGCATTTCCAAAACACGGCGGGAGCCGCAAGGGCATTTCCAAAACACGGCGGGAGCCGCAAGGGCATTTCCAAACGCAGCAGGAGCCGCAAGGGCATTTCCAAATGCGGCAGGAGCCGCAAGGGCATTTCCAAAACACGGCGGGAGCCGCAAGGGCATTTCCAAACGCGGCAGGAGCCGCAAGGGCATTTCCAAACGCGGCAGGAGCCGCAAGGGCATTTCCAAAACACGGCGGGAGCCGCAAGGGCATTTCCAAAACACGGCGGGAGCCGCAAGGGCATTTCCAAACGAGGCAGGAGCCGCAAGGGCATTTCCAAAACACGGCGGGAGCCGCAAAGGCATTTCCAAACGCTGTAGGAGCCGCGAGGGCATTTTCAAACATGGCAGTGTCCTTTTCATCTTTCATTCCTCAGCTTGTGGTCATTATACTGCGCATTCAATCCTTCACATGGAGCCCCCTAGTTCATCTTTGGCTCTTTGAGCTGGTTGAGCGTGGAACCGGAGAGACTCGGGCAGAAATGGAAGAATGCTGACACGGCCCCAGCTCACCTTTTGCAGCAGGCATCGCCAAGGTAGGAGAACGACAGTGTCAAGGGATCCCATAGATAAAACAATACACAATAGCCTGTACAGCCTGAATATCCAACAGGAGTTTTTGCTAGAGGAGTGGCTGACTCCGGGTGTCTTGCAGCTTATTGAGACTTTACTGAGGCCTTGTACCGGCACTTGGGTTTTGTACTCCCTTGCCAAATGTTTTATAATGCTGCAAATATAAAGATACAGTTTACACAATATTACCACGATCCCTGCTTCCAGACTCGGGCATTAACGTGGCGACTTAATGCATTCTGGGTGCTGTAGTCGTGGTTGGTGTTCGTTGAGTTAGTCTTTCAAACCAAATACAGCTGATACGCATTAACCAGGGGGTCCATAAGTACTGAATAGTACTGAATGGAATCCTCCAGAGCCCCCTGATGCCGGCTCTTAAATATGACGCTTAAAAAGATGCGGCCAGGTATGGAGGTGGAGGTTGACCCCGCAGGTCCTGCAGGTCCTGCACAAAGAAGGATAACAAGGAGTATAACTACCCTACAAACTCCGAAACTAAACAACGGTAACACCCTCCCCCAAGGACTCATCACTTACTTCTTTCAGGCCTCCAGTAGTCCAACTGTCTCGGACGAGGGGAAAGGAGAGACAGAGACCGTCTCCAAGCCATCAGGAACCCCAAAGAACAACAAGGTTCAGAGCGGGCACCATTCCTGTGAGCCTGCCACCACACAGAAAATAGGGAGTCCTGAGACCAGTCTTTAGCCCGCTGCTAGGGCGAAAAGCCCAATATGGATCACAGCTGATATCCATCAGTGGCCCACAGAGGAGGAGGATGATGAGCTTAAGGAGGTGGTCGTGGCTAATCCCCCAATGAGCAAATGTAAGGGAAGTGCTCCAACAGCGATACCCTGGGTAAATCACAAGATAACTTCCCCAGGAACAGATGTCTTAACTACCTCCTTCCTGCAAAAACTAGAACAGACCATTGAAAGAACACTGGATGCAACACCAATAAATCCTGGAAGAACCGCTGACTTGAGAACGCTCCAAACAGAGGGTTGGAGCCCAATTGGCCTAGCAGATCAGCAAAGTGCAATGGAAGAGGCTACTCTCAAAGAGTTAAATCTGTCAGCAATAAGAGAAGTACAGGACGCAATGGCTAGGGCATTGCTATGGCAGTCTACAAAGATGGAAGTACAAATTGATTTACTGCAGTCAATAGCTCAGCACCTGGTGCGCCAAGATGACAAGCAGGCAAAACTAGAGACGTCACATGAAGTCCATAATCCCACGCAGCATACACTAGCTCCTGTGCCGCCATTATAGAAAAATGGTCAGAGCTACCAGAAGTATTAAAGGACATGCTGGCACTTGCCAAGGGACAGAGGGAGATGTCTCCCCATTAGAACAAATAATCCCAAAGGCATGAACTGTGAAGACGGCGCCACCAAAAATGACTAACTATCGCCCAGCAGATAGCTGTGTATCCAGGGAGCCACCGGCAGGGCCAAGCAATAGGAACATCACAAAAGCACAAGGAAACGGGGAATCTGAGGCCCTACCACTTGCCACAACTATCGATGTTTCACAGGGGGATGCTTCCCCGGCGGAGAAGGTGGATGGAGTAGTGGCAGGGGTAGAAGCCCTGCTGTCGAGGAGGGCGAAGAAAAAGCTGAAGAAACAACTGAAGAAATCCAAAGCTAAAAGAAGACCAATATTACCAGCAATACCAACTTCCTGTGCTACAGAGAACAAAAACAGCTCAAAGCCACTTTTCCCCATTTTCAACTTCAAACAGGTAACCAAGGCCAAGACGACAAGGGAAGAACATTTTGTGTCAAGGGAGGATCTAAGTCAACAGAATACCCATTGGGAGGCCCCACAAATAGTTGGGCAAACATTAGCGAAGACCCATGATGAGGATGTTCAGCAGTGCACATTACAGGAGGATGCCAGCACACAATCCAGGGCCTCTAGCTCCCCAGACTGGGAGCACCAACACAGGACTGCAAAATATCCTAAAAGCAACCAGGACGAGCAGCAAGAAGAACAAATAGAGACGGGATCGCCAAACGGGGCGATAGGCAGACATCAGTCAGGAGACGTCCATAAAACCCACTAAATCTGAATTTCCAGAGATACAACACCTGGGGAGACGGACAGACACTGTGCACCTCCAAGCATAATAATCAGTCAGCAATACATGAGGTGATATACAGCCAAAGGCTCTTACGACATTCTGAACAGGTCCAACATCGTCTGCCTCTTTGGCCATATTGAATCCTTGGCACAGATCACCTGAGATAACATATAGTGGGTAAAGTTTAGAAGTCTGGAGAGGGACACCCATAGTGACTCCACTCTGGTCGGATTCATACAACAGCAGGCTCAACATGCCGTCCTGAGCGAAGCTTCACATCTCGCAGAATGGGGTATTGAAGCTACCGCCCTCAGTGCGCCAAAATATCCATACGTTCTTATGCTCAGTTACGATCAGCAAGAACCCACATCAATCCTCAAAGGTACAATGAATAAAAGCCTAGGTTGCAGAGAGAAACCAGGGAAACTAAGAACCCCGTTAAAAATCAATATCTCGCTCAGAGACTCGCAGCGAAGAGTACAGCTGCTCCAGCAAGTGCTGGCCCACATGGAGGACATATGGCAACAGGGTCCCTAATAAAATATACAGCAATGAAAAGAGAGGGTGTTCAACCCTAATTAGTGGCCAAGACTGTAAACTACCCTTTATCTCATGGAATATTGCTGGGTTAAGTAACATCTTTAGAGACAAGGCAGCACTAGACTATCTCATAAAGGGGGACATATTGTGCTTTCAGGAGACCTGGGCCAAGTCAACCACCCCAATTGGCGGCTTCTATGAACATCACATACTAGCGACCAAAAGGACCATCTTTGGATGCCCGTCTGGGGGTTAATCAATTTTTTTAAGTCACACTTGCAAATTTAAAATCAAAGAAATAAAAGTAGGGTCATCTGACCTTCAAGCCATTATAATTGAGGGGCTAAAAAAGGGACAACAGCCCCATCTCCTGCTACTAATTAATTGTTACATTAACCCAACTAAACTTCAAACTCAACAGGCCATGGAATCCTTCACCAGCATCCTGGAAGACATACTCATCAGATTTGAGCATCCTAATGTGATAATTGCAGGAGACTTCTTTATCACAAGAGGTCTGGGTCAGATCCCTGTCACACCCAGCAATGGGAAGAAGTCGGGCCCATTGATCTCACTCCTCACAAACTTTAACCTACAATCCACTCATGGAATAAAAACAATCAGCCGTCCCTCATCGATCCCTAAGTCGACCTTCAGGAATGTCTCCTCCATAGACTATATTTTCATCAATGAAGGGCAGGCCCACAAACTTTGTGACTTTAATGTGGACGACAAAGACAAAAGCGACCACAGGCCTCTCTGTGTCTCCTTTAATCTGGCCCGGGAACAGGAGGAAGCCCAGGAAACAAATGGAGCAACCACAGGCGATGAGCGTCATCTAGCCCTCAAAAGAATAAAATGGACGGCCAACCTTAGTCATAGCCTGTCTGAGTATGTAGCCAAAAGTGAGGCGGAACTAAAGACACAAGATATAAAGAACATCACACATTTTTGGGAAACACTGATAATGGATTTACAGAAGCACTTGGTAACACCAACCAATCGAGAAGCAGCCCACGCTCAAATCAATCCTCGCCGGAACGAAGAAAACTGAGGTGCCTGACACAAAGTAAACGAGCCCTTAATAAGGCAACTGAGGCAAAAAAGAAAGGTATCTACTTGTCACAGATGACCTCCATGCCTTGCGAGACACCTATAAGAAGAAAGTCTGGGAGTTGAAAAGACAGCGGAAAGAAATGAATTGGCTTAAAGTGTTCTCACTAAATAAAGAAAAAGACAACAGCAAGCTATGGCGATAAATCAATAGCGCAAAGAAAATAGTGTTGCAGGCAACATGTGGGAATAGTACATGAAGGGTCTGTACACTAGTAGAGCAAACAAGATGGGCTTTCTCAGCTCAGAGTGGTTGCAGGTGGCAGCTTTAACCATTAAAAGTAAGAGTGTGCAGAAAAAAATTACAGTGCCCAGTCAGCCCATCACTTATATAGTGGAGGAGACTGTAAGGAACATTAGGGCGATATGAACAGATGGGGCCCCTGGCCCAAATGGTATCCCCGCCCAAGCTTCAAAGCTGCTCCTGCCTTTTTTGCATCCATACTTCTGTAGTAGGGGATCTCTGTGTATAGTCATAATCTAGTGAATAGTCCTGCCCATGTGCGTGGATCCCGGAGCAATCAAAAATAATCTCTTAGGGCCAGATGTAGGTAATCTCCATTTACCTACTCTTAAATACCGAAACATACCGATTCGGTATTTAAGAGTAGGTAAATGGGATGTAGGTAATTTCTCTTTTGAAATTACCGAATCGGTAAGATTCGGTAATTACCGAATCGGTATTTACCGATTCGGTAATTGCCATTCATTCCTATGGGCCTGGAGTCCCATAGGAATGAATGGCAATTACCGAATCAGTAAATACCGATTCGATAATTGGGGAAAACATTGAAGGGTGGCAGGGTGTCACTTTGACACCCTGTTGCACCCCTCAATCATGTATGGGTGCACATTTTGCAGACATACATGCCCTAAGGGCATGTATGTCTGCAACATGGCAGCATTTGAAAAGCAAATAAAATGCTTTTTCAAGGCTTTTCATTATTTACCACCAACATAACAAATTCTTAAAGCCCTTTAGCACTGATTACAGTGCTACCTACATCTAAAAATACAGATTCGGTAATTTTACCGATTCGGTAATTTTACCGAATCGGTAAAATTACGAATCTGTATTTTAGGTGGCCCTACATCTCAGTATCCAAATACTGGTCGGTAACGGACGAAAATCGTTATTTTCGGCCGTTACCGACCGGTATTTGGATACCTACATCTGGCCCTTAATCTCTTAAGGCCGTTCTGTTGAATCAGCTGGGGTTGCACATAAACATGTCCAAGTCTGTCCCGACTCCTGTCCAGTGCCTACAGTACTTGGGAGCCTCCATCAATACGCTGTCAGCCAGCATGACTCCTTCAGAGGAGAGACGCTTATCGATCCTTCGGAAGGCTCAGGCTCTCATGGCTGCTCCATCTACAACAGTGAGGATGGTGTCTTCTCTACTGGGGTCGATGGCCTCTTGTATCTTCCTCACTCCACATGCACGCTTACACATGAAGCCGCTGTAGGAATGTCTGGAGGATCAGTGGGACCAGAGACAAGGGAACTGGGACAACAGGATACGACTGTCTCTGCACGCTCAGCAGTCCCTGAGATGGTGGTGTTCAGCAGAGAACCTCCTCAAGGGGGTTCCGTTCCATAAGGACATTCCCACTCAGACGATCGTGACGGATGCTTCTCTCCACAGATGGGGAGCGCATTCCGAACATTTACAGATCCAAGGAACGTGGTCCCCGACGGAGTCCACGTATCATCAATTTCCTGGAACTCAGAGCTGTTCACTTGGCACTGAAGGCCTTTCATCCGTCCTTCCAGACCAACTCTCTGCTTGTACAGACGGACAATACGACCACAATGTATTACCTCAACAAGCAGGGGGGCTCGAGATCGCGCACACTTTCACAGGAAGCGCAGGCGATCTGGAACTGGCTGCTAGCCAGAGGACTGATGATAACGGCTACACATCTGCCAGGTGTGCAGAATGCTCAGGCGGACGCACTCAGCAGACTGATTCAGGCAAACCACGAGTGGGTCATAAACGACGAAGTGCTCACAGACGTCTTCGCCAGGTGGGGCACTCCGGACGTAGATCTGTTCACCACCGCCGAAAACAGGAAATACCGAGACTTCGCATCCAGTTATTACCAGCAGGGGACTCTGGGGAGTGTGTTATAGATCAGCTGGTCGAACAGCTTTCTGTACGCTTTTCCACCCATTCCCCTGATTCCGGCGGTGCTTGTCAAGCTGTCCCAGTCCATAGCGCGGATGATACTCATTGCACCGGAATGGCCCAGACAGTGGTGGTTCTCGGACCTCCTTCACCGGTCTCTCCTTCCTCACCTACGGCTGCCGTGAATCCCGGACCTTCGCATGAAATTTGGGGGGCAGATGGTGCACCCCAACCTCTCGTCTTTGAGTTTGGCGGCATGGCTCCTGAGATAGTGCAATATGGCCATTTGAATCTTCCTGAAGATTGCATGGACATACTGAAGGAGGCTAAGTGACCTTCCACTAGGACTTCCTATGCCTACAAGTGGAAGAGGCTCTGCATCTGTGCACGTCCAAGAACTATGATCCGACGACATGCAAGGAAGATGTCATCTTTCCATACCTTTAGCATTTGGCTCAGTCTGGCCTTAATTTCCATTCCATTAAGGTTCACCTCGCTGCGCTGACTGCCTACAGGAAATGCTCTTCACAGACATCCTTCTTCCAGATTCCTGTGATAAAGGATTTTTTGGAAGGGTTGAAGAAAGTGTTTCCTCCTGTTTGGCTTCCTTCACCTTCGTGGGAGCTGAATGTGGTGCTGTCCAGACTGATGAAGGAACCTTTTGAACCCATTCATAAGGCCTTGCTGCAGCACCTGTCATGGAAGGGGCTTTCCTCGTGGCCATTGCATCGGCCCGCAGGGTCAGTGAAATTCAGGCATTGTGTTGCCAGGAACCTTATACTGTATTTCCTGCTGCTAAGGTTGTGATGCGTACTCACCCTAAGTTCCTTCCTAAGGTGATCTCTGATTTTCATGCTAATCAGACTATAACTTAACCTACGTTTTTTCAGAATCCTTCCACTCCAGCAGAAAGGTCTCTTCATTCCCTGGATATCAGAAGGGGGTTGAAATTTTATCTGGCTAAGACCAAGGATATCTAAACAGTCCATCTCTAGGAGGATTGTGTCCTGTATTCAGTTATGTTACCAAAAGGCTAATAAGACCTTAGGAGGTAAGCCTAAGGCTCATTCCACCAGGGTCAAAGCGGCTACAACGGCTTTGCTACGTAATGTTCCCATTGCAGAGATCTTCAGGGCTGCCACGTGGAAGTCGGTCCATACCTTTGCTAAGCACTACTGCCTAGACTCTGATGCCAGAGCAGATGCTCAGGTTGGGCAGTCTTCATTAAGAAATCTGTTTGCACAGTAGTGGTCTTGTTTTTTCTCCACCACCGGTTGTTGTATGGATGGGCTTGCAATTCTATTCACTAGATTATGACTATACACAGAGATCCCCTTCTACAGAAGGAGTAGTTTCTTACCTGTAACTCCAGTTCTGTAGTATGGGTATCTCTGTTATAGTCATAAGCGCCCGCCCTCCTCCCCGGTGGAGAAAATGGTACTGTAATGTATGCTACAGGCCTTGCTTTACACACCGTCAAAAAGAACTGAAAGTGAAAGGAGATTGCTGTGCATCATGGGATATCGAGGGTCTCTGGAGAGTTCCTTAAAGGCACGGTATCCCTTTTCCAGACACATAATGGCAGCCTATGAAGCTTGTCTGTCCATCCCTTCCTCTCTATCATTACAAGGATTTTGTGAAGGGAAGTTTCTCTTTGGATGAAACATTAGCAGACTGTATTAAATGTGATTTTGGTGGAACATCCTTTGCATTTCTAGTTGAAGTACTGGACAGTGTAGCCTTGTAGGTATAGGCTGCATTATTGTCTTTAATTTTCTCTTAAGTGTCTATGCAGGACTGCAATGAAGACAGTTTAAGAGATTATTTTTGATTGCTCCAGGGTCCACGCACATGGGCGGGACTATTCACTAGATTATGACTATAACAGAGGTACCCCTACTACAGAACTGGAGTTACAGGTAAGAAACTACTCCTTACCCCCCTATACAATCATTCATTCTTCACAGCAATGTTACCAACATCCTGGAAAGGCTTGGTCTTATTTCCAATACACAACAAGCACTGGCATAGCCAATAGTTCTCGCCTTTGGGACTTTATAAGTATTTAGCCATGCAACACTTGATGTTTTTGCACCAAGGATATTGTGCTGGATAACTAAACATTTATAAGGTCCCAAAGGCGAGACCTATTGGCTATGCCAATGCTTGTTTCTGATTATTAGTGCTCAGCAAGTAAACAGCAGCTTGTGCTACTGTTCGCCAGAGGGGGCCACATGTAAAAGTCAAGAGGCCCGCCAGTGGCCGCAGGGCGTACTCTGAATATCACTGCTCTAAATGGTACAGCATGTGCAAGAGCGCACACTTTCCCTTCTAAATGAAATAAGAGTCACAGCAGACTGTAGACACACACACCAACACCATATGCAGCTGCAGTGCATGAATCCCAGTGTATAGGAAATAAGCCCTGCTACTGCTGCCCCTGTGCTGTATATTACTGAAGATTCAGAGAGCATCTTCTTGATGTACAAAAGCTAAAGCGATGGGCATCACCAATGCTTTGTTGAATTTTCTGAGGGAAAGACAGGCGCTGTCTAGAGTAGCCCGCTCTATCTCCGAAGGGACAATACTGTAACATTACACATCCCTTGCAGACGTCACCCGACGAGAGGAGCCAGCCTGTGACAAGATAATCCACTGGTAAGGTACGGGTCCACAAATGATGAATTCCTTGTTTACTCTCCTCCAACTTCCTTGGCAAAGCCTGTGCTGCAAACAGACTGTAGAGCTTCACATTAAGAGGACCCGAACCAGGTGGCGCGGCGTTTCCAGCAGACAAGTCATTTATCCCGATTGCATTATAAAAATGGCTGCCATATCAAACTCGTTACTGAGGTTGTTAATGTTGCTTCACTTCAGTGTTTCATAAGAGCTGAACGCAATGTGTAAAGGAAACACCTCCAAGAGCTGAACAACGGAAACAAAGACAACAGGGAATCACAGAAAACAAAAAACATAGGCCTGGATGTTCAACTTATCGTAAAATAAAACAAAAATGGCCTTATCTAGTAAAGACATTGAAAACAACTATTTCAGCAAATATTTTAAATATGCCTATAGATTCAGGGGGAGCATATAGAGCATGGAAGATTGAGCCTGACAGAGGATGCCGGAGAGAGACATAGAGAAAAAGAGCTAGAGGGACAGAGAGGAAGCAGGAGGTGGGAGAGGGGGTGAAGAGGGCAGTAAAGGGGAAGAGAGACGGCCGATAGGGAAAGACGGGGAGAAATGGGGAGAGAGATGGAAGAATAGAGGGAGGGAGAGAGACAAGAATAACGTGAAAGAGAGGAGCAGCACAAAGACTAGGAAAGAGAAACAAGCATTACAGCACTAACGCTTTACTTTCAACATTAAAAGTAAAGCGTGGGTGACGCGATTATAGCAAAAGTAAAGAAATAGATGTTTGTTTCTATTTCTTTACTTTTGGTATAATTGCGCACCCGCACTTTACTTTTAATGTTCTAAGTAAAGCGCGGGTGGCGCCATCACACGCACAAAAACAGAAGCCAAATGGCAGCTGTGCACAAGGGTAGCTGTGCACGTCACGCACGCACTTGTGCGCGTGATAGGAAGCTGGTCGCCGGGAAAGTAGCACTTTTCCAAGCAGCTACTAGATGTCTCGGCCAGGACAGCGCATGTGTTGGATCAGGCCGAGACCTAAAAGGGAGACCTCTCGAACCCTGCTAATTATAGGCTCATAGCCCTGCTTGACATAGAAGCCAAGGTTTATGCCCGCCTATTACTAAGGGACCTAGAGGCTTGGGCGGACAAGAACGGAATCCTCCCGCCTTCTCAAACTGGCTTCAGGGCTAATAGTTCCACCATGGACAACATCTTAGCGCTCTCTCACCTCTCGAAGCAAGCCGTATTGAGTAATAAGCTGCCCTTGTTTTCCTGCTTCATAGACTACTCCAGGGGCTTAGACCAAGTCGATCGAAGACGTTTATGGGTAAAACTCGATTCCCTGGGGATCCCAGAAACCCTGCTAAAAGCAATAAAAGCCCTCTATGAGGGGACATGGGTCCTGGTCAAACTAAGTCCAACAATTGTAACTCCAAGAATCAAAACTAACACCGGACTAAAGCAGGGATGTATTTTGGCCCCCCTACTATTCAACTTCTACACTGCAGAGTTGGGGCCTGCCTTGAAAGACGCCAGCTAGTACCTCCGAGATTGGGGAAGTTGTCCTTGGGAACTCTCCAGTATGCGGACAACACAGTGATCATGGACCACACTAGGTTGGGGCTCCAAAGTGCATTAAATAGTCTTTCAGTACACAACAAGGAAAATAGCCTACAGATCAATGAGAGCAAGACCAAGATAGTAATCTTTGGTAAATACCCTCACAAAAAACAAGCAACATGGTCTTTGGGTGAGCACCGAATCAACAGCTACATCCTACAATTATCTCGGGTATGGGTGTCGGAGAGGGCCATAGCAGCCAAACACATAAAGGAGTTAACACAGAGAATTAATAAAATAATCCTGTCTCTCACACGTTTAAGCCATTGCCTAGTAAGTCCATCTATAGAACCCATGCAGACTGTACTTAGGGCAAAACTAATTCCTGCTACCACTTACGGTCACTTAGCCTTCTCAGGAGCACTTGAGAAAGTCATCAATGCGGCCCAGATAAAAGCTTACAAGACCATGCTACAAGCTCCTATACAGCAAGGAACACCAGGCTAAGGCTGGAAATAGGATTGAACAGACCAGACTTGGCACTACAGGGGGACCTAATAAAATATTACATCAGAGTACTGAAAGCCCCTGAAAACAATCTTAAATATTTCCTAAAATGTATTTTCATCGCAGCGGGTTTCCCATGGCACTCCAAGTTGGAACAAGCAATAGACCTACTGAAAATCGAGGCAAAGAGCATGCCTCTTCACAAAATTCCTTATTCTGCCTGGGCCAAAGCTGTGAAGTGCCAAGTCCAGACCATCTCGTCTGAACTGGATGGTTCATCACTCCAGTACAACTCCCTCACACTGACCCTGGATGTCATATACTCCTTGGAAAGCTCCACCATATTTGCGTGACTCACTTTCAGCCCAAGCAAGTAAGAAAAATCAGTATTTGCGCCTCACGGCCCTCAAGATTTGGGATTTTAACCAAAATGGGCATGTACTGACAGCATCATCTCCTGCCGGTTATGCAGTTACCATAGAGAATCTAGGCTACATCTTTTATGCTGCTGCCCAAAGCTGGCCAGCGATCATTTCCGTTTGCTGCGCCCGGCCCTAAGGGACTTGGGCCTCAGAACTTGCAGAGAGGCTTCGAACTGGTGCATTTCAGAAACCACAACTTGCTTAATTGCCAGAGTTGGCAAGTTTATCCATCAAATTAGAATTGCACTTGATTCCTATCAAAAGGCCGCAAAACTCAGGGGTCCTGTCATTTTCTAATGAAAATCATCTGGTGCCCTAACCCTGTCATTCATCACCTAACCCAGGGTTTTTTTGCAAGGTCACTGGAATAAGAAATTAAACTTGGGGCCCATCAGGGGGCACGCTAAGAACTTTTCTTAATGGCAATTAATATTACTGTTGGAATTACCCTGTTGGATTTTTATTTAACCATTGATCCCTATAGGTGTAAAAAGCGAAAGGGTGATAACGGGACGCGCTTTCCGGAGGGTACGCGCTTTCCGGAAGCCTGGTTGTAATTCCTGCTACCTTGGAGGATATCCTGCCCTGATTTCTTTTGCGAGGACTGTTACCTGTTCCAGCGAGGCCCTCTGATTCTCCGCACCACACCAGCCCTGCTATCATCGATATCGGCGCAGCGGGGAACTCCAACACCCAGAATACCCGGCGGCGCAACGAGTCACAGCTCTGCGCCGGGAGGCGCATAAAACCATACGGGCCCCACGCAGCGCGGGACACGTTTTCTGGAAGCCTGGTTGTAATTCCTGCTACCTTGGAGGTTATCCTGCCCTGATTTCTTTTGCGTGAACTGTTACCTGTTCCAGCGAGGCCCTCTGATTCTCCGTACCTCGCCAGCCCTGCCGTCACCGATATTGCCGCAGCGGGGAACTCCAACACCCGGAATCCCCGGCAACGCAACGAGTCACAGCTCTGCGCCAGGAAGTGCATAAAAACCATACAGGCCCCATGCAGCGTGGGACGCGCGCGGGCGTGCCAAGCCCGGCCAAGGGCGGGCCCATCCGCGCCCAGAGGAGGCCGGGCTGGGCCACATCTCTAACCTGTGCTGCGGAACCCGCTAAGACTGTAAGGCTGTCTATTTTATCGGGATTTTTAGTGTGATTGTTGTGCATAGTAATCCGCTTAAGTTGACCTCGTGGATAGCTACCTATACATAAGCCTGCAGATATGAGCAAAAGGAAGGTCTGGGACAGGGTGGTGGGAACACTTGATGCCTTTTTAAACCGGGCAGAATCGGTTTTGATTCACGAGATTCAGGTAGCAGAACGTAGGCTCTCCCTGGAGCCAGCTTTATCCAGGGGAGGCTCGTTGCCCTGTGCCCAGCTATCTGCTGCACAAACAAGTACTGAAGGGAACCGCTCAGGCGACAGTATTTTACCTGATCCATTGGGCATGTCTTCCAAGACCCCAACTCCCGATGCCTCTTTGCTTTTATGCAGCTCTCAGAGTCCAGCTATGGTTAAAACTAGGGGGAGAAAGGCACTAGAGGGGGCTGTGGCTGAACCGCCACGTAAAAAAAGGAAAGTCTGTTGCTCGAATAAGCAGGCCGCAACTGGTACTAAAGGGTTTTATGTTTTTGGGAACGCTAATGCTCCTACATGCAAATCATCCGCGTGTACCACCATGCAGCCCAATATAGACAATTTGTGTGTATTACTAAAGGACCAGCTAGCAGCCCTTATTGGACCTATCCTCAAAAGGCGCGATTCAGTCGATGAGAGGCTAAATCAAATAGAAAAAAGTCTTTCGTGTAGCAAACAAAGGATTCCTGTTACACCTAGAGTTCAGGATATTGGGGGTGTTTTTCTTAATCATATAGAGGTGGATGTTAACGTGCAACAAGGTGATACTCCACAGGCACATGTAGGTATAGCCCGGGGCCCTCATGCGCCGGGCGTTGTTATGCCAGCTAGGGCGATCCCAAATAATGATATCTGGGCTCAACCACAGCAGTAGAAAGAGGTGGTGGGTACTGGGTTAAGGGTAGATGAAGGATTAGCAGGGAGTCAGGATATGCTACCCAGTCTCCACCTTGCCCCTGAAGCTACACCATATACTATCATCTTAGCGAATGTACCCCTACTCCCAGAAGGCACCTGTGAACACTGGTCTAATCTCAAAAACAAAGCTCTTTATTGTCTAGGGAAAAAGACCGGCAATTGTAAGGCACTGTTTGATTAATTTAAAATGGTGAGGCATATCAACTGGATTGGTCACTCACATAAGACCCTGGCGGGTCACCGTCTTTTGTACAACACATTTTAGAGTTGGCTGCCCACCATCCTTCCTCTATCAATGAGGTAAAAATTTTACCCCTGGGTTTCTTTTATAAACCTGGTAGGGTCCCGCGATTTAAGGAGACCTGGGTCCCCCATAGGGCTTCTAGCCTGGTTAACCACCCTATCCTGACTAGCAATCGTTTTGATCTTTTATCTACCCTAGAGGATAACCATTGACTGAGGGGAGGTGATAAACTCCTGCGGGCAGAAGAACATGGGTTTTGAAAATTACGGGTGGGTACCCACCCGGCTCTCATTTCAAGCAGGGTGGTGGTAGTAAATCTACACAGGATATTGTTACTGGTACTGCAGGTATTACATGTGAGAACCTGGATCAGCTAGTGATTTCTGCTGATCGTGTGGCTAGACCGGTAGCAAGCCCCTGTTCGAGTAGTCCCTCTGCACCCTATCCTCGTGGTATATTGCTGGCTTGGAATCTAAGCTACTCATACCAGATTGGGCAAGTTTCATAGAGGAATCGGACATATGGGCCTTTCAAGAAACCTGGGCAGTGGAAGGAACCTTTCGCTTGGTTTACTTACATTTTTTTAAGCCAGCAGCTAAGGAACCAAGGGGAAGACCAGTCGGTGGTCTGACCATCTGGGTACGCCAGTGTGAGGGGTTAATGGTGGATGAGCTTTCCATCAATAGTCCTGACATTTTGGCTGTCCGGGTTAGATCACTGAAGGGCCTTAATGCACTTATATATAATGTCTATGCGAGGGGTCTTCCGGGTGGAAGGAGTTCCCAAACTGTTTCATTTTTGGAAGGTCTTCTCAATCTGGTGGAGGAAGTTAGTTATCGGATCATTGCAGGTGACTTTAACACATGCTTTGAGCCTTGGACTTAAAGCCCATAAGGAAATGGCCCATGGCTGCTCTGCAATTGAAGGGGCTGTGTTTGGATAAGGGTATGAGGGTGGTTAATGGCAGGACACAGTCCGATAGGTTGGGAGTGCAAATGTTTAATAATGGTAGATCAGGTAGCCGTATTGAATACATTATAGTTAAGGTGGAAATGTGGCCGGATATTGTAGACATGGCGGTTGTGAGTAGGCCGGAAAGCGACCACAACCCCTTAATTTTGACAGTTAATGACAACAGTTGTAGTAGCTCCCCCGCATTTGAAGCTGCAATAGTACATGAGAAGGTAATTCTTACAAATGACCAAAGAAGGGTTTGGTGGCCTAAGATAGCCACTAACGAAAGAACCCGGGCTGATATCCGAGACATGGTCACAAGCTCTATGTGTAAACTTAATAGCTGTGAGTCACAAGAGGGCCTTAATGATAAAATGCTGAGCATTCACAGTGACCTTTTTTGGGGGCTTAAAAGGTATTTTATTAAAAACCTTCCATGTAAAGTGCTGAGGCCTAGCACATGGTATAATAATAGCTGTAGGCAGGCCCAACCAGCCCTGGGGGCAGCTATTAAAACAAGATCACCTGATTCTATCAAGAGATGCAGGGCTAGTTATAAATCATCGCAGATTGGCACCAAGAAAACGTGGGATGAAGACCATTGGAGAGAGCTGTTACAGGCATGTGATGGTCGTAATATGACTCACTTTTGGCATTTACTTAAGTGGGGGAAGTGCCCGCAACTATTGACACCTACCAATCATGTTGAGCCACAACAGTGGGTAACTTATTTCGAAAATCAATTTAAGATTTTGGATGGGAATGCCAAGGTTGTTTTGCCCCCCAGCTGTGATGCACCACTGGTATTTGCACCTAGTGAGGTGGAGTCTGTGCTGAAAATGATTCCGAGTGGTAAAGCCCCAGGGTCTGACTGTATTCCTGCAGGTCTATTTAAGTATGAGCCTGCATTATGGGTCCCATATATACCTGTATTAGCTAATGCCCTAGCTAGTGGTGCATCAGTCCCGGATTCTTGGTTTGGAGCAGAGGACTGATGGTCTTCGCCTCTATAACGACAATAGGCGAAATCAGGGCTCTGGACTTTCACATAACTCTACCAAGTGTCATACAGGTGGCAAAGCTCTCACTCCCCTTAACAAAGCAGCATCAGGAAGTCATTATTATAAATACATACATCCACCCCAAACGGAAACAAAAATCGGTGGAAGAGCTGGCGCACGTTCTACAAAAAATAAGGCATTCTAGGGCGTCGGACACCTTCATTCTGGCTGGCGACTTCAACATGCTTCTCATCAGCAAAGAGCAAGGCACTGACCTCATTTACGAACTGGACACAGCATGGGGCGTGCTGCCACAAGGCCGAACAAAAAACAATTATTTAACGAAACATTCAAAAAACTTACTTTTGCTACTGGATAACCATAATCTAAGGGCCTTAAATGGACATTATGCGGAAGACGACCCACCCGCAGCCACCTTCCACTCTAGTACACAATCCTCGCATCTGAATTATATGTTCATGTCTCTAGACATGTTCAGCTGGATAGCATCATTTAAAATAGATGCAACCGACTTCAGCGATCATCTGCCCCTTGTGGCCGAGATAAGATCCAACTCGGCAGAGGAAAAAGAAAGCTATACTGGCCCAGAGACAGAAGTCAGCGCTAACCTAAAGCGGATACGGTGCAACCCCGATAACATCGACCTTATTAACACCACAGCGAAAACCCTCTTCCACCAAGTTCATGGCTCATCCAAACTAGCGAACGTCTGGCAAGACTTCATTAACACCATCAGTGAGCAAATGGGAAGTACCAGGTCTATTAACCCTCGCCTCGTGAGGGGAACCGCATGCACGAGACAGATGCGGTTGGATATGAAATTACAAAAACGTTTGATTAACCAAACTCTGAGGCGGATGCGAAAGGACCAGGGAAGCCCTAGCCTGCAAGTAGTGCTGAGGGAAGCAAAAAAGCAACTCAAACGGCTGAAATGGGAAAGCCAAAAGCAAAGAAATGACGACCTTTGGGGGACACTTCTCTATGAAGGGAAGCAGAAAAACAGCTCTAGGTTCTGGCAAATGGTGAAAAGAATACAGAACCCTGACCATTTGGGTCAAAACTCGCACATAGCAGAGGACGTATGGACCAAATACTTATTGTCACATTTTAATAATGACAACAATACAGGAGACATGACAACAAAGTCACCCTGCATGAAGATTACAAAGCTTGGTCATGATGGTAACTTTAAGAATCATAGGGGGACAAATATGTGCGGAATGCGGGAGAGTAAGGGTACCACTCCACCGCAACCTGACTATCTAAAATTGGAAGGAAGATCTGTAAAGGACACGTAGACAGAGCTAACAGGATTTACCCCAGCAGATATCGGACGGCGAATCATCAAGGGGCGACCGAATGGAGCTCCGGGGCCGAATGGGATCCCTCCCATGTTGTATAAATCTGACGTAGCTTTCTGGAGTGCATCCCTGGGGCTAGTTTTTAATAAGGCTAGAGTTACCTTGTCCCTTCCGGACTCCTGGCATGGGTCCGTTATAAGCCCGATTTATAAACATGGGAGCAAGAGTAATCCGAATAGCTATCGCCTCATTGCTTTGCTTGATATAGAAGCAAAATACTTCGCTTGACTCATTCTGGAAGAACTATCGGCATGGGCATCCAAAAAAGCCATCATACCTCCCAATCAAACGGGTTTCCATAAAGGCCAAGGGACAACAACCAACATCATGGCCTTGTCCCTACTGATGGGTGAAGTAAAAGCTACTAAGCTACCGCTATTCCTCTCATTCATCGATTATACTGCAGCCTTTTACCATGTGGACCGAAACAAACTTTGGGAAAAACTATTTAACTGGGGCATTCCGAAACACCTCTTGGATATCCTAATACTGCTTCACTCTAACACCTGGGTTCAAATCAAACTTGGAACTGGCCAACACCTCTCGAAGCCCATTAGGACAACTAAAGGACTAAAGCAGGGGTGCTTATTAGCGCCCATTCTATTCAATTTGTTTATTTCAGATTTACCTGGTGAACTCGACAAATGCCGCAATCATGCACCCAAGCTAGGAAAAGCCACCCTCTCAAGTCTGCTAAATGCGGACAACTTAGTACTGATAAGCCGGTCGCCAATAGGCCTTCAGCATCTCCTGAACTGTACCCACGCCTTCTCGGTAAAGAATGCCCTACAAATAAACCTTAGCAAATCTAAGGTCATGACGGTGAACTATAGGAAGAAAAGGATCCCTTGTTGGTACCTGTACGGAGAAAAGCTTGAACGGGTAGCCACGTACAAGTACCTTGGTGTGGTGCTGGATTCTAAGAATACGTCTAGGCCACAGCTTCAGCCCTTCCGAGGGAAGACAACAATGACCTACCTTGCACTAAAATCACTAAAGCCCAAACTCCCTGACCTCACCCTCAAACCCTTCCTTGAAATCCTCCGAGCGAAACTTCAACCAACGCTCACTTACGGGAGAGAATCTCTGCATGGGAAGGACGCTGCACTGTTGGACACAGTTATAGCCAACTCTTATAGGGCCATCTTTAACCTCCCCAAATATGTTTCTCCGGCCCAAATTCGTTTAGAATTTGGGCTCATCAAACAAGCACTAGAAAGACAGAGCGCATATGTAGCCAACTGGTGCAAGATCCGCGATTCAGACCCAGACTCCTTAAATGCCAGCGTCTGGAAAGAGCTACTCAGATGTCGCACTTCACTGCCTAGGGACTACCTATTTGGATCTCTTGAAGTGCTAGGTTTATCTGACATTTGGGAAACAGCCATAGACCTTCAGTCCTTCAAAAAATTGGCCAAAAAGTCTGCTCGTATAATCTCAGCAATAGAAGACAAGAAAGATCTAGGCAACAGAGCGCACGGATGGATAACGGTGGGAGATTACGGTAAAATACGGCCACAAGCCCATCTTAACATCGGGATGAAAATGAAAGTTTAAGAAAAGTTTCTAAAACTGCGCCTTGGGGCGATCTCCATACTACCGCACCTGCCTCCATGGGAGAGATCCCATGCCTCGGACTTGTGTCGCCTGTGTAAATCTGGCAAGGAGGACATTGTCCACGTGATATGCATATGCCCGAGATTAAGGGACCTGAGGCACAACCTGCTGCTATCATTTTTTAGATCATATGCTGTTCGGACTTGTAGGCAGGCAGTTAAACTGTGTTTTACCACTAACATCAAACTGAACTGCCAGGTTGTGAAGTTCTTTGATCTAACAAAGGAAAGACTCAACCACATTTGAACGACTCATTGGGGCATAGTAAAAACTTGAATTGACCACAGTAATTGTTGCATTTAAAAAAAAGTTAAATCATTTTCCTTTTTTTATTGTCATATGGCTTTTATATTTTTGGAAAGATTTTAATTAATCATATACAAATTAAATATTACCTTACCTTACCTGATTCTATCAAGAGATGCAGGGCTAGTTATAAAGCATCGCAGATTGGCGCCAAGAAAACGTGGGATGAAGACCGTTGGAGGGAGCTGGTACAGGCATGTGATGGTCGTAATATGACTCACTTTTGGCATTTACTTAAGTGGGGGAAGTGCCCGCAACTATTGACACCTACCAATCATGTTGAGCCACAACAGTGGGTAACTTATTTCGAAAATGAATTTAAGATTTTGGATGGGAATGCCAAGGTTGTTTTGCCCCCCAGCTGTGATGTAACACTGGTATTTGCACCTAGTGAGGTGGAGTCTGTGCTGAAAATGATTCCGAGTGGTAAAGCCCCAGGGTCTGACTGTATTCCTGCAGAACTATTTAAGTATGAGCTTGCATTACGGGTCTCATATATACCTGTATTAGCTTATGCCCTAGCTAGTGGTGCATCGGTCCCGGATTCTTGGTTTGGAGCAGAGATTTTGCCGATCTTTAACCCCTTGCGTGCAGGGCGTATTCCTCGCCTGTGCTGACTCCGCCTTGCGCGGGCGGAGTCATGACGGAACGGTTCCGTCATCAGCACAGCTCAACCGACGCTGATGACGGAACCGTTCTGTCATCAGCATGCAAGGGGTTAAGAAAGGTGATCGCTCTGCCCCGGCCAATTACCGCCCGATAAGTTTAATGGATGCGGTGCAGAAAATAATAGCACACCTAGTGGGGGGGCGTGGCTGGCGGCCGAACATGGCGGCAGCATAGAGGACTAGCTCCGGCAGGGAAGCGGCCTCTCCATCTATCCGCACGATAATCCGTGACTAATTCTTACCTCCAACGGCGGCACCGAACGCCCGAGACCGGGCGGAACTGGCGGCAGGTTCCCGGACGAAAATCGTGGATTGGACGACGGAGTTATCGTCGAGTGCTGATCCGACCGGAGCACAGGCCCACCTCCGGGCACTCTAGTGGCAACTGAGGCCGACCGGAAGTGCAGCCCGCTCGGCTACTACAGACAGGAAGTGGTCGGTGCTGGAGGACCACACCCAGTGACGGCCCTGCCCAGTAACACACTGCTCGCTATACCCAGCGGAGGTTCATAGGAAGGGTGGCCGTAGTTTATCAAGACTACCATCCGAATTTTGTCCGACAGTCTGCCCTGCGGGGACCATCGGGGCGTCTCTCTCATTGCAACGGAAGCCCTCTTCACATTGAACTGAGGACCGCATCGTGACAGTGCTTTCTCTTGATATCCCACCGGACCGACAAACTGTATTCTCTCCGCGACCGAACAATGGCCGGGAAAGGTGTGAAAGGCGGTACAACCCAGACTCGTATTGACCGCTTCACAAACGATAGAACCGCTTCCCCTTCGGCGGATGGGAAGAATCCCCCCGTAAAACCAGGCGAGCCTGGGGGAACGAAGAAGGCGACGCTGGATGACGTTATGAAGGCACTCTCGCAGGTCCAAACGACGGTGGGCTCTATCTCGACCGAAATCACCCTTATCCGAGCGGACTTCCACAAGATGGCCGAAAAAGTAGGCTCACTAGAGCTTGTCACGAAATCGCTGGTGGAGGATGTCTCGGAACTGCAGACGGCCATGGAAGCGGTCATGGCGGAAAACAAGCTCCTTAAAGACAAACTCGACGATCAGGAGGGCCGTTCCTGGCGGAACAATGTGCGCATTCTTGGCGTTCCGGAGACTGAAGGTGTGAGGGCGATGGATTTGTACGTGGAGGATTTCATCAAAACTCATCTTCAACCTAAAGGCCTATCGGCCTTCTTTTCCGTGGAGCGGGCCCACAGGGTCCCGGGGGGTCAACCGAAACCAGGGGCCTTGCCTAGGCCGATCCTAGCAAGACTGTTTAACTACCGCGACCGGGACGTCATCCTCCAGGCGGCACGTGTCTCACCACCGGTGAAAATCCTCAACTCAACGGTGGCATTTTTCCCGGACTACACGGCGGAGGTGGCCAGGCGGCGAAAAACATTCTTGGATGTTAAAAAGGAACTTAGGAAACGTGAACTCCCTTACTCCATGATCTTCCCAGCCAGGCTCCGGGTGGTGGCGGAGAACAGAACCTGGTTTTTTGACGACCCTGGCACTGCACGAGACTGGCTGGACGGCTGGCGTCCTGCCTCCCACTCTCGCCGCCCTGGACGGACTAAGAACGGCTCGCATCAATCTGACCGTAACGATGTTGGAGACGCTGGTACGAACAGTGGCAGAAGCTCACCGGTACGAGACGAGGCTGACCTAAGTCAGGAGGTGGACCCTTGAACACATGTACGTGACATTGATGTTTGGGACTGCGGCTGGAACCGCCAAGGACACTGGGCCGAGGGCCTCCGTGGAGGGTACGAGGGGTCGCTAATTCCGGAGTGCTCCTCACCCCCAACGAGCAAGTAACTGTGTGTTTTCTTTGGGGTGGGTTTAAGCACTCTGCTAAATTGGGGTGGCGGGCAGTTTGGAGTCCGTGTAGCAGGGAAGCAGGGTGGGTGGGGATGTTGGGAACGGGGGGGTTAGGTTGGTTTGCTTGTTTGAATTGTTCGGCTCTATTCCTCATTTTGAAAATGCTAGTAGTCATATATGACCGTATTCCTGGCACCGGGTATGTCGCCTCTGATCCTCAGACACTGATATGGAGCAAACGTGTGAATAATTGCACAGGGATGGGAAATTCTTTAATCAATGTGGCTCCATCCTACCCTCTGGGACACCAACTTGCACGCACGATTACAAAATGGCGGATCTCTCACGACCTACTGTCGTAACGCCTGACACTGGGGTGGGGGCTGTGCCACCGCTACAGGTAATGTCATGGAATGTTCGGGGGTTAGGAGATAAAGTGAAGAGGGGGCTGGTCTTACAATGTATTAAGAGACTGAATTGTGATATCGCCCTCCTTCAGGAAAAGCACTTAGTGGGGGCGGCCACCAAAGCTCTGGATAGGAGAGGGTATCGCATGGTAATGCATTCGGACTTCACTTCAGGGTCCCGGGGGACGGGTGTCTGGGTGAAAAGAACGTCACGCTTCATACATCACTCCACGAAAGCGGACAAGCATGGCCGCTTTGCAGCGGTGTGTGGGCAGTGGGAGGGCGTGCCCATTAATGTGGTGTCTGCGTACATCCCACCAGCGCTACATTCATCGGCACTTCCGGACCTGGGTAAATTTCTTTTGGAACTCCCGGAAGGGGACCTGTTGGTGGGCGGAGACTTCAATGCACTGGCTAACGCTGACATGGACAGGTTTCCGGCTCGCTCCCTCCCCACTGGCCCAACGAAATTCAGGGACTTCTTGGAGGCACAAGGTCTGGTCGACATTTGGAGACAGCTTTACCCTACTGATCGCCACTATTCATACTATTCATCCACCCATGACTGCCTGTCTCGCATTGACTATTTTCTCACACTGGGGGGTGGCAGACTCACTTTTGCCGATGTACAGATTGCGCCACGGGGTATATCAGACCACTCCCCCTTGATCGCTAGACTGTCCTGCTCGGCCACGGCTCGCAAACGACTCTATCCCATTTACCCCGGTTACCTTAAAATCCCTCCGATCCGAAAATCCCTCAAAACCGCCACTAAGCATTATTTCCAGGAGAACTCCGGATCGGTGTCCTCACCGACGATACTCTGGGAAGCATACAAGACAGTATTGAGGGGCCAGGCAATTGCGACCATAACCGATCATAAACGTAAACAAAAACAAGAACTGGTAGAACTGGAACTGCAGTTGGAACAGGCTAATGTGACTCATATGACCACACCGTCAGAAGACACTCGACACGCGCTGACCCTCTGTCAGCAAAGACATGACGACCTTCTCCGTCGACGGGTATTAGAGCATATAGAGTCGACTGCATGCAGAGTTTATGATGTGGGCGACAAAGCCAACAAATTGCTGGCCTGGTTGGACAAGAAACGGGACGGAGGCAGGCACATTCTGCAGTTGCGGGACCAAGAAGGGACGTGTTACACGCACCCTCCTAAAATCGTCGACCTCTTAGCAGACCATTTCCAAGGGGTATACACCCCAGAGGTGGTGGTCATGGCAGAGACGGCAGAATTAGCACTCCAAGATGTAGAATTAGAGATATTAACACCGGAGGCGCGGACCGAGTTGGAAGCGGACCTCACGGTAGAGGAACTCCGTATGGCGATGGGTGCACTGCACACAGGCAGAGCATTGGGCCCCAATGGGATACCAATCGAATGGTTTCAAACGATGTCAGACACACTGGGCCCGCCAATGCTGGCCATGTTTGAGAACTGCCGTGAGACCGGAACACTGCCTTTAGACCAGCGCTTGGCGACGATAGTAGCTATCCCAAAACCTGGCAGACCTCCAGAGCACTGTACGTCTTATCGCCCGATCTCGCTCATCAATGCAGAGGCGAAGATCCTAGCGAAGTTGATTGCTAATAGGCTGACTCCATATCTCTCCCAGCTGATCCACCCCGACCAATCCGGCTTTATGCCACACAGGAGTACAGCGTTAAATCTCCGTAGAGTGCACGGCGCATTGGCACGAGCACATTCCCTGAAAGAACCGGCGGCCATTTTGTCACTGGACGCCAGGATGGCTTTTGGCATGGTAGAGTGGCAATACCTGTTCGCAGTTCTGAATCGGATGGGCTTCGGACCGAAGTTTCTATCATGGGTCCGACTACTCTACACAGGCCCGGTAGCCCACGTGGCGGCCAATGGCCACATCTCACGAGCGATTTCTCTAGCGCGTGGGACTCGCCAGGGCTGCCCCCTATCCCCGTTCTTATTCGCACTGGTCCTTGAACCTCTCGCGATTGTTATCAGAAAGACACCACTACTGAAGGGTATTAGATGGACGGAGACCTGGGAAGATAGAGTATCATTATATGCCGATGATATGTTGGTCTACGTGTCTGCCCCCGAATCGAGTGTTCAGATTCTACTGGCACTCTGCGATAAACACGGCGCGGCCTCTGGCTATACAATCAACTGGACGAAATCGGTCCTTTATGTTCTGAAGGGCCCCTGGCCAGTCCTCCCTGAACACTGTCCTTTGGTGTTGACCGATGTCTCCTTCAAGTATGTGGGCATTCATGTCACTGGCGATACGGCCGTATTCTACGACCGGAACTTGGCACCCCCCCTCCTGCGTCTGAAGGCAGACGTGCGACATTGGTCATCCCTGCCGCTCACGCTCCTGGGCCGGCTGCCCTGTTTAAAATGATGGCGCTTCCACGCCTCCTGTACATTTTGGAAAATACCCCAGATGTAATCCCGCCCTCCTACTTTCAAAGAATCAACGCAGTTGTCACCACCCTGCTATGGGGTGAGCGTCCTCCGAGAATAGCTCACCTCAAACTTAACCGCGGTTGGTACGATGGAGGGATAGCACTACCGAATGTGCAGCTATACTATTGGGCATCTCAACTCAAGGTACTCAACCAATGGATCCATGCATCGCACAATGACCCGGCATATCTGGCTGACAGGGCCCAACTGGGAACACAAAGTCTGTTGGCCCCCCTATATAACCCAAGCCTCCTCAAGGACCTGATTGGCCCTACTAAACACACAGTCACCTTATGGTACAAGGCGCTCACCAGGCTACAATGGAAGGGAATCATCACGAAGCTTACCCCGCTTTGGGATATCAAGAAACTGGGCTGCCTCAGGACCAGTAAGGGGTTCACCCAGTGGGATAATATAGGCATCTCTACGGTGGGGGATCTCTGGTCGTCCACAGGGGTGATTCCATTCGAGCAACTTCAATAGCAATATGCCCTAGGCCCCACTGAAACATACAGATACATCCAAATCAGCGGTGCTGGCGGTGCTGGAACCAGGAACTACGGTCCCGGAGTCCTCACCCCTGGAAGACCGGCTTCTTACGGATTTTTTGCAATCAAGGTCCACCTCGCTCACATACCGCAAACTGATGAATAATCTCCCAGACCCCCTACAGAAACTGCGAGAAAAGTGGGAATTTGAGTTGGGTGCTATGGATGAGACGGATTGGAATGCTGCTATGGCGTCTCCGAGAGAGGCTGGGGTATCGGCCAGGTTCAGGCTCATACAGTTAAAAGTGCTGCACAGAGTGTACTATACAAGGACCACCTTACACAAAATGCACAGGGCTGATTCCCCTCACTGTCTCAGGGGATGTGGGGAGGACGGCACATTGTTACACACACTGTGGGGTTGCTCTCTCATCGCCGGATATTGGCAACAGGTCATGCGCACAATCTCACAGGCCCTTGATACCTCCCTCACACCAGAGCCACGCCTTTGTCTCCTGAATATATGGGAGGGCACTCCGACAACAGGAGTGGGTTACAATTGGCACAATGGTGGCAAAGCGCGATGTGGCGCAGAGATGGGGGGTGGCGGAGTTACCTACTTTGGCGTTGTGGTGCAAGAACATGGACAAATTGATGCTAACTGAAAGAACTGTATATAAACTCAGAGCGAACCCAAAGAAATGGAATAAGGTATGGGAGGCATGGAATAGATACAGAGGGGACCTGTGCGACCCGCTGCAGGAGGATGAAGATGAGGACTCAGATGATGAGGAGGAAATGATTGATTAACCTGTAGGATGCCATGGGGTGGGATTAGAAATGTAATCTTGTCGTTGAGAATTCGGCTCACGCTGTGCTTGGGGGTGAAGAGGGATGGCCTGGGGTTGGGGGTCGGCGTGTTCTACTAGCAACTCTTTTTCCATATTGCTTTATGTCTATTCACTACAAATGAGCCACTACGTTTGGTTTGGTTTTTATTTTCATAAAAAGGAACAAAACAAAAATGAACTTTAAAAGTAAAACTTCATGGCTCCGAAAACTACATCCTGATGATCTGCCATATCATCCTCATCCTGTGCTGCCGGACCGGAGGGTTGTCGGCTGAATAGCTGTGTAAAAGTACGTGATGTTCTCTTGTCTCACACCATTCTTACTGTATAAATGTACTGCTGTTACTTGGATGATAACTGTCAAGAAAAGTTTTACACCAAAAAAAAAAAAAAAAATAGCACACCTAGTGATGACCGAAGCCGATATTATAAGTCCCCTTCAGGCGGGTTTTCGGTCGCACATAGGGACCTTGGACCAGGCTTTTAGATTTGTGCTATTGTATTGGAAGGAGGTTTTTCTTGGAGGGGGCATGCTTTTTGCGGCCTTTGTGGATTTAAGATCCGCGTTTGATCTTGTGCCAAGGGCAAAATTATGGGAAGTACTTCTGGAGATGGGTATGCCCAAGGAAATTGTTGCTATCCTGGTTAAACTCCACGAACATACCTATGCTCAGGTCCGCTGGGGCAAGCCATGGGAGGTAACCGAGAGGTTTGAGGTGTGTAAAGGAGTTAGACAGGGGTGTGTGCTGGCCCCCACCCTGTTCTCCCTATTTATTTACGGGGTGGTCCAGTACTTTGCTAACTATCCGACGGACGCACCAATTTTAGCTGGCATGAAAGTCCCACTGCTCATGTTCGCGGACGACGCCTTACTTATATCTAAGACGAGACAGGGATTACAACTTGCATTGTCTCGTTTTGAGGTGTTTTGCCGCGATCATGAGTTGGAGGTCAACGTAGGGAAAACTAAGTTTATGGTGCTCCATGGGTCAAGGCGGGTTAGAGCAAGGGTCCATATGGGAGGTGCCCCACTGGAGCCGACACCTGTTTTTACGTACTTAGGCGTCACCTATAGCGATAAAAAGAGTTGGAATCCCCAAATCGACATGCTAGCATTAAAGCACACCCAAATAGGTGGTGCTCTGATTAAAGAGCATAGGCATTCCTTAACCAAACCAATGCTCCACTTGTCAAAATCTATGGCTCTAAAATGTTGTCCGCAATTTTGTATGGTGCCGAATTGTGGGGCTTCAGTAACCTGTCCACATTAATTGTTGCACAGAATACATTTCTGTGGATGGCTGTAGGTTTACCCCAATCTTCCCTGCGTACTCCCCTACTGTTAGATCTAGGCTGCCAGGCTGTTGAGGATGTGGCACGCTATAGACCTCTGGCGTTTTGGCGATGTCTCTTGACCACACCAGAACTTTCCTTATATGCTAAAGCTATGATGGAAGTTAAAGGGCTGGGTGGTTCTTACAAGATCCCCTGGTTGGCTGAAATAAAAACATTATTGACAGATATGGGGATGGGGGATCTTTGGGCTAACCCAGATTCAGCTGCGTTTCTATCCAAAAAGATCTATAGTGCTGTGTACTGGGACATGATTAAAACCAAGAGGTACTCATCCTTGGTAGGTAGCACCTTGACAGCAACCTTCCTTGATATTAAGGACGAAGCTCGTCTGGAAGAGTACTGGGGTATTATTACGAAGCCTCTCGATCGTAAATTGTACCACCAGCTCAGAGTAGGCACATTGCCACTATGATGGTTATCCAGTATATGGAATCCTACTGGAAGTGATAATTGTGTTTTCTGTTTAGACCAAATTGAAACCATTGATCCGTTTTTTATTCGCTTGCCCCGTGTACCAACAACCAAGGCACGTATGGCTAAAACCTGTTTGTACGCTTATGGGTACAAGATCAGCAAAGGTTGCAAGCAGAATATTGAAAAATGACACTTCCAACCGAGTGGTAATCAGCGTAGCTACATTTTTGAGCTGGGCATGGGTCCTTCAAATTAAAAAGGGCGGGGATTAGTCTGTAGGATCGACCCGAAGCAGGTATCATAGTTGGGCGCTATAACATGATCTGGGTCCCCGTATGAGATTTTAAATTAGGGATTTCCTAGTTTGTCTAAGTCTATTGCCTATTTGCACATTTAATTCTATTTTAGCATCCTTTTATTTATTTAAGTATTTATGTATCATGGGATCTTAGAAAGAACCTAAATCTTTTTAGCTTGTATATGTTGAATTTTATCTTGTATTTGTTGTAGATTGTCTTTTATGATGAAGAATCGCAATAAAGACTTATTGACTGACTGACTGATAACCCAATATTTTAACTCTTTTTTTAATTGAAGTTTTAAATGGACATAAAGTAGCAAATAGAGCCATGTAGCCACGGTGCTATTTTAAAGCTGAACACCGGTTGTTCCTGGGGGAACGGTGGTTGGGAGGGGGGCGCTGTTCATGTGTTTTATACTGTAAAGATATTAAGTAATCGCACAGTTAATAATAAAAGAAATCATGACTGCTACTCCATGAGTATCCCCTTAAAAAGCCCATCTTCGCTATGCGAAAAAATACCAGCATAGTACAGCAATTAATCAGAGCGGATAGCTTTATCCCGAAACCGAAAAGTGACCTAATAGCAAAGTGGAAGTTGAAGCCGGTATGTGGTCACCACAAATGTGGTAATTGTGTGTCTTGCCCATTACTATCGAGGGCAACCTGTTTGATCATAATGCCATAAAATGGAAACATGACATGTTCACAACATGTAAGACCAAGAATGTGGTCTACGCTGTGGTGTGTCCCTGTAACAGAGTTTATATTGGCAAGACCTGCCAAGCTGTAAATGTGAGAATTACGCAGCACCGCTCAAGGATAAAGAAAAAGGTGGTGTCTGCCCCGATGGTGGAGCATTTCAATTAAAAGAACCATGATGCAAATGATTTTAAATAAACCGTGCTGACATGGATTGACCCAAGCCGTCAATCACATATTATTGAAAGCGCCTTACTGCGCAAGGAGGCGTACCTCATATTGAAGTTTGATAGCATCAATAAGGGGTTAAATTGCATGAGCGAATTGAGTAGGGTGTAGCTAGTCGCTACTCTGGTGCTGGGCAATAAACCCTAATTCCCTTGCCGCTCCGCCATACGGGCAATAAATAAATGCATCACAATTGCAAGAATATGCAATTTTTTTTTCATAAATAAAAACATTTTTTAACACACAACCTGCCCCAACAGCAGGTGACCTACACACACGCTATGTGCTGCAAAAATCATTCAGCGCATTTAAATTTCTTCATTATATATTTTTCCATAAATACATTTTGGGACTACATGCCCCAGAAGGCCTGTGTTGTATTCACCAAGCACTGAATACACCTGATTGGCTGATCACTAACATGTGACCAAACCTTCGTTTTTTGAAACCTTTGGTGTTTGTCTACACTTTGCTTCGTGCTCATGCAATGAGAGAAAACAGAAAGATTAGAAGGTAAGACCGCGAACAGCGCGCTGCCCGGCTTTGGGCACTTGGTTAAATTTTGCTGCATTAAGCATGAACACTGATTCTGTGTTCGTCTACCTTTACAGACATAATTCCTACTCACAGCGCCACACGCTCGATTGCGGTGGGCTGTTCAGCCTTCAGAGTTATTATAAAATGTGAGTATGACAAACTTGATATATTAAAAGCGGCAGGCGCCACATTAAAAAAGGTTTTAAATGTAATGCAACTTTTGATTCAGGCAGCATGTTTGTGACCCGGGTTCATTTCGCAAACTTTACATTGCAGAACCAACTTTAAGCACAGTACCTCACGCAAGGTTGCGGTGGACTGTTTGGCTTCTGAATAGAGAAGACTTGTGAGTACCCCCATGTTTTTCTCATAAGTAATGCAAAGGTATTGCACAAATATATGTAGGCGGACACTGATAAAAGCGTTTATCCACACTTTAGGTCATCTTGGAACAATAAACAATGCCTTGACAAGAGACCATCCTTGAGGCTTTCACTTAAGGTAATTTCACTCCCTATTTTGCAGCACGGCGTGCGTGCGGGCACCTTCTTTTAAAGGACAATCATTTCAATATATTCCTTCTCTGTTGCAGTGTGAGACACACAGTGGTGCCACACTACTATTAATAAAAGGTCGCACTCAAGCCCTCAATCAGGTACGATGCATCCAGTGGATGCTTTTTTAGCTTAGTGTTGTTGGTTTTTAATGGAGTTGGAGGAACCCTTACTAAACATAGATCCTTCATTTTTTTCATTGATAACAGTTCCCCGTGGAATCCATTTAATGCTGCCCTGATGAGAGCCCTGTGACTTTCTTAACAGGACTCGAAACGCGTCGGCTACAGCACTAGTTCGTATAAAATTCTTGTTAATACATTTAATATGAATGTTCAAGTTTAAAAGGAATGTTTAAACTTTGACTCATGTGGTTCTAAAAAGAAATAGTACACCACATTGTGGAAACTGAATGCATATTTAATATTGGCAAATTCTTTCTGTCCATGATTAACTGTTTTTTGATAATTGGAATGAAATGTTATATGTTGATTTAATGTTCTTTGTATGTCACATGTACATTAGTCCTTTTTTGTTAAGGTCTATTGATGATTAATTCAATGTTTTTTGTATGTTATTTGTACATTAGTCTTTTGTGAAAATTCAGTCGCTAGAGGTTGAGTTGATAATGTTGATTCTCTTGCCTAAAAAATAATCATCTAAAAAACTGATTCTAAAGATACTGACAAAATAAACTGTCTTGGTAAAACTAATTCATTTAGCTTTATCTATTGTCTTACTGAGTGATTTAGTAATACATCCCGGAGGCATAGGTGCAATCCCCTTGTTTTACATTTTCCCCTACGCTGGCGTCCTTTTGGTTGCCTAGCACCAGCGAAGGCGCCCTTGCACCATCATGGTGCAAGAGCAACTCCATTGTATGCAGGGTTGTTTGTGTGCACAAAAACAAGTCCCTGAGGCCTTTTCCTCTTTCCATGTTTGCTGCTGATTACAGCATGCCTACAAGGATGAGAAAATGAGAAGAAATAAAAATATGTCTCCATGTTATGCCTCTCCTGGGGAGGCATATCCTTTTGGTGCTTTCCGAGGTTTACAAGTTCTGGTAAATTTGGAGCTGCGTCAAGAATATGGGAGTCGCGTGGGAACACCCACGCACACCATGGAATGTCTCCCTAGCACTGAGTACGGCAACACAGCAAATTGCATTGCGTTGCTTTACTCCAGATTTTTCAGGCAACTCAAGGCCACACAAAGTGGCCTTGTGTGGGTTCATAAATCTTACTTAATGTTTGTGTCACGCATGTATCATGTTGCGTGGTGCAAATGCGATGCAAACCAGTTCATAAATATGGCCCGAAGCCCATCACAGGATGTTGATCTTATTCCAGACTCAATTCGTTTTCAAAGTTGGCAGCTCAGGCCGTTACACCACATCTGCTCCCATACACTGTTCTCCATCTCTAATACACCCCACACAATTCTGCTTTCACAGCTTCTGTTCTGGACTGAATAGTGGACATCGCTTTGGATCCCAAGAACCTGTACCCAGCAGGAGATCTCAGCATCTGGTTTGACTACACCAGGCCTCCCCTGTTCTCTCTAACACAGAAGTCCTTGGCTACCAATTTGGCACCTATACTACCCATTCGCCCGGTCACATCCTTGATGCATATTTAGTCTGTTAAGCCTAGTTATAGTCACTGAAAACAATTCCACTTTAAGGCGCAATCACACATATATTTGTCAATGAGCACCTTCATTCTCATGGCAACCATCTACAGGCTGTAATACTATCACAGCTACTAGACTCAATCAATCAATCAATCATAGCATTAGTAAAGTGCACTACATACCTGTTAGGGTCTCAAGGCGCTGGGGGGGGAACGCTGCTACTGTTCGAAGAGCCAGGTCTGGAGCAGTCTCCTGAAGGTTAGGAGGTCTTCGGTCTGCTGTAGGAGGATGGGGAGGGTGTTCCACGTCTTGGCGGTGAGGTGGGAGAATGATCTGACGCCCGTAGTCACTCTTCGGATGCGGGAGACGGTAGCGAGGGCGCGGTCTGCGGAGCGGAGATGGCGGGTGGTGATGTAGAGGCTCTGAAAGAGATTTGATGTAAAATAATTGCAAAAATATTCTCTTTCCACAGCATCACTGCCCACAGGTGTATCACAGAGCCACAAATGGATAACTGGGACATTGGACATAATGGCCCATCTGAAAACCCTGCGCAAGATATCATAAAAACAGCAAGAAGGCATGTTGTGATCAATGAAAATAAAACTAACATTTCAAACATAGTTAAAATGTCATCTAAACCTACTTCTATGCACTACCCTGGGAGAGCATGTAGTAGAGCAACTTGTGCACTGGAGTTTCTGGGGATGCAGCGGTGCACTGTTGACAGCTCAGGCTGTTGATACCTGAAGAGCCGAGAGGGAAGCATTCCCTGCGAGCGGCAAACACTCACTGCAGTAGAGGCCTCCCCCTGTACTCTGCTCTTATTAGCTTCAGGCAAGATGCATCAGCTTATCAGAATGTCACCAATAACCAAGATCATCTTCGCATGGTATCTTGTAGGATAATCTGCGGTGAAGGACCTCTTGAGTGGTTGTTATCAGTGACATTGCTAGACCTTTGACCGCCCGGGTCGGTCACTCCTTTTGCCGCCCCGTGGCACCCATAATAAAGAGCCAGGGAGTGGTGCTGGCATTCCTTGCATTGCCACCCACAACAGCCGCATTGAAGGTGGGTGAGGGGTATTGGCTATTGCAGGTAAAAGCTGGGGGGAGGCCACTGCCAACAAGACTTGTGCTGCCCAGGGTGGACCCTTCCCCCCCCCTTGCAATGCCACTGGTTGTCCTTAGATACTAAACATTATCAGGGATGACGACCTTTGTGATAGTTTTAGGAATGTGCTGTATAAATTACAGGCTCCAGAGAAGGGGTACTAGACATTTCTTTTAAAAAAATGGGAGACGAGTGGACGTCAGCTTTAACCACACCTATTTGATGAATTATCTAGGGATGCTTCTTAATGGCCTTGGCATATCGATAAAGAACACATGTTCCAGACTGAGGGTCTTATTTAGTGTCATATCTTGGTCATTATCGGAACACTTTACACTTTCTGTCTCTTTCTCATTTCAACGAATGATGAGGGTGGACGACATTCAAGGTGTTATCATTACAGATATGACAAGATTGCAGAAGGAGTGGATCCAAGATGGATTGAAGGGTTTGACAGGAAGGAGTCAGACCTTAGGGACTTCACATCACCCCTTTCTTCTGGCTTGAGGTGCTGTGGGCTAATTTAAAGTATTCTAATTTGCTGTACATTAAATATAGTTAATCTCCCCCACTCTATCAAATAGCGATCACTTACCTGAGTGTTCCTTTGAAGTATTTTGGGGTGTTGGTCCAACCTTGATTATGAAGGTTGTTAGAAATGGGTTTTCGGGTAGGCTAGAGCTCGGGCCGGAGCCAGGCGGAAACCTCCACTCTAGTCAGGATAAGGGAGTTACAGTCTGAAAATAACCCCTGCTCCCCCCCCCCTTGGTAGCTTGGCACGAACAGTCAGGCTTATCTTAGAGGCAGTGTGTAAAGCGTTTAGCACCCAACCGACAGTAATACAGTGTAAGCTCTACAAAAGGACACCACACCAGTTTTAGAAAAATAACGAATAACCTTATAAACAAGACCAAAGATGATAAAAATCCACAATACTTTTTAAACAAAAGTCTGTAATTATCAAAATAAGATTCCAACAAAGTTCCTTGATGTCGATAGCTCCGTCCGGGGCTATCACGGCGTTGTATACAAACAGATCCAAAAAAGTTCTGACTGGTCGCAGGACGCAGCCCAGCTGCCGTGTCGGGAGGACCTAAAAACCGTACCTTTCAGAGATGCAGGGCGATGTGGCCCCTGAAGTCACTCGCTTCGCAGGTCGAGTTCCTTTCTAATGGGATCAAGAGCCCTGGCGCCAACAGGAGTCGGGTGCTGTGGTGCAAAGTGCAGCTGTGCGCGTGCGGTGCCCCCAGGTCGCGGTGCGAGCAGTGGCTCGTGGCAGCATTGGATGGTGTCATCAGTGAGACCAGGCTCAAGGTGCGAGAGGAAGGCGGTGCTCATCACAGTGCTAGAAAACCACGGTGCAAGCAGCGACGTCTATTTCGGCGGGAAGTGGCGCATCAGGAAGATCTCAGCATCGTCCTGTAGTGAGGCGGTGCAGAGTTCTGTGCCCACAGGTCGTGGTGCGAGCAGTGGCTCTGTGATGGTATGAGCAGGCGGCGTCGGTGAGACTAGTGTCGCGGTGCGGGGTTGTGGCTCTGCTCTCTGCAGTACCAAAGCTTCAGCGTGAAGTGAGGCGTTGCGGAGTGCGTTGCCCACTGGTCGTGGTGTGAGCAGCAGCTCAGTGAGGGGTCAGCAGGTGTCGTCGGTGAGACCAGGGTCACGGTGCGGCGGTGCCCTCTGTGGTGCCTTCAGTACATGGAGTCAGCAGGGTCGTTGTAGACGTCGACTAGTTGGCGTTCTTCAGGTTGCAGCACGAAACACACAGTCCACAGTGCTGCGGGTCGAAGAACCTGAAGTGTTTGCTGTTCCTGAGACTTCGTGAACAGGGGGAAAACTCTACCTCAAGCCCTTGGAGAGGCTCACAAATTCGATTGCAGAAAGTGCAGTCCAGGCCTTTCACTGCCCAAGTCAGAAGCAGCCACTGCAGGTCAGCTCAACAAAGCACGCAGCAAAGCAGTCGTTCCTTTTAGCAGCTTCTCCGGCTCTTCTTCTTGGCAGTCTTCTTGATCCAGATGAGTTCTATAGTTTATGGGTCCTTTGATCTTCCAGGCAGAGGGTGTCTGTTCCCGGCCAGAACCAAGTCGGCATTCTCTGGTGTGATTTCCTGGTAGGAGGTGGAGACGGCAATGCCAGAGTCAGACCAGGCCCTTTGAGGTGAAAGGAAATCTCCTCCCTCATCCCCCATCGCAGCCCAGGTCTATTCGGCCCTTTCCTGACCTAGCTAGACTATCTGGAGCCATACCCGTTCCCCAGCCTTCTGTCCTCCAAATCCCAGACAGGCAATCTACATTCCAGCAAAGGCACACAGGATGACTGGGCAAAATAATACCCACTTTCTAGAAGTGGCCTTTACGAACTCAGAATGAAAAGGGCACCTTCACTAAAAGCTGCGTCTTTAGATTCCGACATTCAGGCATACAAAACGTAATTTCCTTACCTCCTTCCCCAGGCCCGTTGTGTTTATACATTGTGATGAACCAACTGCCCGATCCATCCTACGGGGAAGGGGTGACCTTGCATTAGAGAAGAGCGAATTTGGCTGTATTCACTATCAGGACACGCCACACACCTGGGCATGTCCTGCCTTTCACTTACAATGCACCCTGCCCATAGTGGTACCTTGGGCCTACCTTAGGGGCGCCTAACATGTAAGAAAAGGGAAGGTTCTGTTACGGGCCTGTGTGGGCACGGGGTGCGTCAAGATGGCAGTTGTGACTGCGTACAGACTCTGAGGTGGCAGGTCTGAGATACCTTTTTAGGGCTACGTACGTGGGTGGCACAATCCATGCTGCAAGCCCACGGGTAGCATTTGATTCACAAGCCCTGGCACCCGTAGTGCCCTTTACTGGGGACTGACAAGTGAATCAAGCATCCAATCATGGAAACACCAATTCATAACACAATTTACCACAGGAGCACCAGCACTTTCCCACTGATCAGCAGTGTGTGAAATGTTAAGCCAGCAAAAACAGAGTCAAAATCAAGAGGTCCGAAAGCAAAAACTCAGGGGAAACACGCCAAAAGATGCCAAGTCTAACTAAGGTTTGTATTTATATGAATAATTCAGATTCCTTGTGATGTGTCCTGAGAAGGCTGTGGAAATGATTGGGGCTGATACCCGTCAACAGTCCCAATGCAGGAGTCTATAACGTTTAAGATAGATCTTGAACGAAGTAATGGGTAAAAAAGACATATATACCAATTGTATGATTATCTTGCGGAATATATTCAGACACTATAAATAGTCTGTAAGACTCTTTTTTTTTCAACTTTATTTCCCATTAGGTACATATAGAGGATACACACGTGGAAATCTGTTCACTCATTAATTGTTATACATTGTTGCTGTCCAACATTACAAAAAGGATAAAAAAATAGTACAGGTGATATGACCATCCAGGCTGGAAAAAAAGAAGTTATACATCAAAGGAACATTTATAATTTACAACGAGCGTAATAGACCCTTCAAAACCTTAACCTCTAATTGTATTCTGATAGTCAATTGTGTAGGATCACCCTTTCTATACCCAGGCTCATCCCAACAGCCAGATGGTGGCAGATTGCCAGAGAGGATAGGGTCCGGAGGTTCACCCCACACCCGTCGCAACAATGCCCTGTTCTACGGTAGAGTTGGTTATGCGAGACATGTTTGCCACATATAAACGATATGGACCCCAGATATCTCTGGGAAGGGATGTGCTAGGCATTATGTTTGCATAATTTTCGCTATGAACATTGCAATATGATCGGCTGTGGAGCCATCCCTGTGCAGTGGGTGCTGATTTATGGCCCCAGTGTATCGCAATCTTCTGCTTCGCTAATAGAAACCCCAGCAATGCGAACCGCCTAACCGTCTTGGGGAAATTGACTGTCTATCCCATCAAAGCCACTTCCGGTGTAGGGATCAGGGGTAGGTTTATTATTTTCCCAAGAATGTCGTGAATGTGTTCCCAGTATGGCAGTAGCTTAGGGCATGTCCAAGTGAGATAAGCAAAGTCAGCGTATGGCGCCACGCATTTGCGACAATTGTGTGGTTTGGATGGGTCGATTCTATGCGCCAAACATTCTCTTCCCTATGTGCTCTGTACATGTCCTGCCTCATGTTCCCTTTTCTAATCCTGTGCCATTTGCCCTAGGGTCACTGTCCCATGCACTCATGGTGCCCCATCTGCACCTAAGATGGCGGCCGCCGGTGACCGCGGAGTGAAGATTGGCGCCACGCGGGGCCTGCTCTTAACCTGCCTGGCCCTCCTGCGGTCTCCCCCTTTCATTTCCTCGCCTGTTTCCATGTTGGCCCCCGGGTTGGGACTGTGTTCTTTCAACATTGCGGACAAGGCCCAGCAATACCTGCCTGACCTGCCTTCAGCCCCGAACAGCCTCCGGTAGAACAACTTCTGAGGGGTGAGCCATGCTTTAGAGGACCCTGGCCCTCGCGCCCCGCAATGCCAGTGATTGCTATTGTATGACACAGGACTCCTGATCAGATCCACTACCCCTGTCGGGCAGCTGCTACCCGTGGTTAAGCAGGTCACCGATACCCCGCGAAGACCTGAGGATCCTTTTGCCACTAGATTGTTTTGGTTTTTACTGGAACTTGTTTCTGTCTAAGTTTGGTTCCCTGGCTCAAATCTGCAATCATGGACCACAGACTCTCATGGACTTCTTTACTTTTTCTTTTGTCCTGGCCGCCATTTTGCTGCTGTTCTCGGCCATTTTTCTCTGGACCCCGACCCTCCATCTTGTCCATTCCCTCGTCTTGTACCCTTCTCCCTCGTTTCCCCCTTGACGATCTTCAAATGTTTCTTCCCTTTTCTGTTTTGCCTTTTCTCCATACCCTTGTATCCCTCCCACCCTCCCTTGGTGCTGTGACTGCGCCCCTCCTCCGACCCCACTTAATGGAACTCTGCCTGAGAAAATCTACTTTGTGTGTATATATATGTATATAGAGATAACTTTAATCACTAGTATATGCAGTAGACCTTTGTACTCTCTACCATTCCTATGTGACTCTTAGAGTATATCCATTTGTATCCCTTCCCTATGTATATAGAGATAACTCTAATCTCTAGTATATGCAGTAGACCATTCTACTCACTACCATTCCTATGCGATTCTTAGAGTTTATCCATTCGTATCTCTTCCTTGAGTGACTTTACTACTTGTACATTTGCAATTTTTCTTTCTGTTTGTATCCCTTCCTTGAGTGACTTTACATCTTGTACTTTTGCAATTTGTTTCTGCTTGTATCTTTTATTTAACACATGTAATCCTAAGTCTTTCTGTTTCGCACCTGGTTCTTATGTAAAGCGCTCTGACACCTTCGGGTAAAGTTCGCGCTATATAAAATCGCATTAAATAAAAATTAAAAATAAAAATATATCACCCAGTGCCAAGCGCCCAATGCTCAACATGTCTCACTTGGCTGCTGCAAACTTGGTTTCACTTTCGTTTTTACGCAGCCTGTTTTCAGGAAGAGCATGATTTTTGGGAAAGTGAAACTTAAAGGATGAAAATAGATCTGAACATAAACACTTGGCTCCTCAGTTCGGTGGTCAGTGTCAGGCTCTCCTGTTGCAGAAGTAACTTCACACTTTTCTATGAATTCCACTTTATAACACACCAGATTTACGGTTACAAAGGTATTAATAATGTTTGGTGATTCTCCTTCATTGTTTTTAAAGATACATTATTTCCACAGCATGCCATGAAGGCTGAGGCTCCTGAGAGAGCGCAATTTGAGTAAAATGTAGAAGTGCACCATATTTACAAGCACGTTGCACGAGTTTAGTTAAAGGAACACATAAGAGTGTAGAATTTATAGAGTGCATATACATACGAGTGTTTAACTAATACAGAATGCATATATCAGTGTGAAAAGCTAATGTAGTAATGTTTAGAAGATGTTAGAATGTTATTAATTTCATGTTATGTGACTGTTGCAGAGGAGAATGTAATGCTGTTAAACGTAGAAACGTGTAGGCCTCATGGCTGTTCATTGAAAAAGAAAACGTGCCTTTACAGTTTCCCATAAAATGGATTACTGTTGTTATAATTCAAAGCATTATTGATCATAGTCTGCAAATATATGTTTTATAGAAGTGTTTCCTATAACCAGAGTGTGTAATAAGTTAGATTACTGTTTTAGGCTGGGAAATAAAGGTTCATAGAGTGTACAGGCCTGTTTCACGTAATTCTAGTAGGCCTGGAGAGATAAGTCGTTTCTTTTGATCTGCATGTGCTCGTTAGAATCAGGTCGTGTTAAGCATAAATTGTGAACCAAGCTCGAAGTTTTACGACTTAGGAGATAAGTTGGAGGCCGGAATTTGGGGCCCACTTCATGGGTGTCTGTTTGCAGGTGCGAGGGGGTTCCAATCAAGAGAGTGATGAATAGAGCTCTGTTCTGGGAGACAGGCACAGGCCTGGAGGAGGCTTCAGGAATTTCCTGGGGGGTACCGTCTTGCCGAGAAGAGCCTGAGAAGCAAGGTCAACGCTAACAAGGAGCCCAGAGGAGTATCAGCATGGAAAAAGCCAGAACTGACACCACGTGAGGGGTGTACGTGAGGGGCGTCTCTGAGGGGCGTTTCAACTGTAATTGTGATTTTGTATTAGGGACAGCACCCTTGGGTGGAGTTAGAGCAGATGGCCTGAGGAACCTTAGAGAGCGGATGGGTAGGCAGAGAGGGCACAACTGCAATGCACAGATTTACAACAGAGACTAAGGGAAAGTGAGTGCACTTCTTTGGAAGTCACCACGGCTGACACCTTTTTAGGTTAAGATTCTGCTAAAGTAGGGATGTCACTTAGTCTAGGGCAGGGACAGTCTAATCTGGATTTTTTCTTTTGTAAATGACACTCAATTTACAACTTGTGTCTATTCTTGCAAACTTGCTGATCTTTGAATTAGTCTTGGTGATATTCTTCTGTCGCCTAAGAGCATTTAGAGAATTCATGTTTGTATTGATGCCAGATTATCTTTTGAACCTTATATTGAGATGTTTGTATCTCCAGTTATCTTTGGCTTTATAATAAAACTTTAAAACTTATTTGTGGTAAGTGGTTCTTCAGAGTTGCGTAAAGTTTTGAACTGATTAACCTAGTAGTGGATTGCTTTTTACTCTATGACAGGTAAAAAAGGTTCAGTCGACCTGAGTTGGGATCTAGATCTATAATGATCAGATAAGAGATCAAAAATCCCGCCGTATCAGTTGGTAGCAGATTAGGATGGTTGCCTTCTAGAGGAAGGTGATCTAGACTAGGTTAAGATTACCCCGAGGCCCCTAGAGATCGAGAGATGAGCAGCAGAAGAATCGCCTGCCGAAGAAGGTGCTGACGGTGCGAGAGAAAAGCAGCAGAGTCGGTCGAGAGTGAGTATTATAAGGATCATGCGTTGTCAGATTGCAGTGTTTTATGTTGTACTTGTGTCGTAATGTCATGCGGAGTTGAATGCCTGTAGTGTGATTGAGGCAGGGTTGTGAGCGCGCGCAACCTGGTAAAAATCTTAAGTTCAGGGAAGAGCTTAAGTGGTTCGGGTGTATCGGACATCCAGAGTAATTGTCGACCATTGTAAAGGGGGTCATGAGGTACCATTGATGGCCCGCAGGACCGTGATAGGGGGAACGCAAGAGTGAGTGTATGGGTAACGGACGCTGGTCGGAAGTTACCGTGTGTAAGTAACCTATCAGTTAAGGCGATTGTCTGGACGTTCAAGGAAAGACATTTCGTCAGTTAAGGTGACAACTACAGTTAGACTGTGGGTGTACAGTCAAGAAAAGTGATCGCTTGGTCGGAAGTAATCATTTTTTAGGGTATGAATGGGACGCATGCATGACCGGGAGACGAGCTGAGAGAGGAGGGGAACTGCTGCGAATGGGAGACGAGTGACGTCAGAGAGAGCCGCGCTGTGATAGGTCGGTTGGTGTGAAGCCGCGCTGTGATAGGCCGGTTGACGCGCACCGCGCTGTGATAGGCCGGTTGGTGTGAAACCGCGCTGGGATAGGCCGGTTAGCAAGGACCGCGCTGGGATTGGTGGATTGTCATCAGGAAGTAAACGAACGCGGGGAAATAAGAAAATCTTGTAGATTTCGAACATGAAGTGTTTTAAATGCTTGAGAGGGATCTTTAAGAGAAACAGAAGAAACTCTTATTACGGGGAAGAGGCCCCGCCAGAGGGTACACCAGCTCATTATATGGCTACGTATGTTGGGTTGCATACTATACTGTAGATTGCTAATTGGAGTAAGATTACGGAAGGGAACGAAGAACTGACTTTTCCAAAGTACGGAACGTTTAAATTAGAAGTGTTGCACCAGCTAAAAGCAGTTATGTCTTCACTGAGACCTTTGCCCAGACCAACACAGTTTGAAGCCCTTAATGCGTGGATTAGGGCGGCGCACGACAGGAATCAGAACAGGCGTCAAGAGAGAGTGAGACGATCGGTAAGAACAGTGCAAGACGCCAAATGGGATGAGGAAGCCAAGAAATGGAGAGTGCAGACTATTGAAGTGGATAAGTTGTACCCAGTGATAGAGGTTACAGGAGACAAGAGAACACCAGAGGAGGATGATGAGAGTGAGACAGAAGATAGCCTAATAAATAGGTTTTTGATAGATAGACCGCCTCCGTACAATAGAGAGATGGAAGGTACCGAGCTCCCAAGGGAAGATAGGGTTGGCATAGGGGAGTATAAACCACTCCCTATAACGGATTGGGAACCCACCAAAGGTGAGGAAACACCTCAACCTAGTCCAGTACAGAGAGTAGTCGGAAGGTTTGTGGTACAGAAGGTGCCAGAAACGGAGCGTGCTGAGTCTTACAAATTGCCAGATGCTCTCCAAGTACCCGTTACCATAGGTCCTATTGTATCGATTTATAACCCAGAAAAAGTGCGAGAGGAGGAACAGGTACGGCTAGACAGAGAAAGAGCAGAAATGGAAAGGAGGAACAACACGATAAATGTCCGGAGGCAATTGCCAGGACCGAGAGAATGGAGCACCCCATTGGATTCAGCAGTGGATCCCATAACAGATCAGGGGGGTCAGAGAGGACCGATGGATCTGAGAGGACCACGGCCGAAATCCTTTAAGGAGTTGAGAGCTGACTTGAGGGAGTGGGATGCTACCACAGGAACCCCGAGTAACAGGTCAAGAGTGGAAGCTGAATGGGGAAGTCAAGGCAATGGGACATTGTCTCACTGCGGGGCTAGCGAAAGCGGTCAGGAGTGGGACGGAAAGAGTCAGAAGGGTAGAGAAGAGATCCGTCATATCCCCGGTGGAAGTAGGCAGGAGCGAGAAGGTGGAAGTACAGAGTGTGGAAGGGCGTCTCGTCTCATTCACAGTGAGGGAGAACGAAGGACGCAAGAGTACAGGGATAGCTTTAAGTGCACCCACCATACACCTGGTGATAACGTACAACATTGGAATCGCGGGAACATGGGGAGACACGAGGTGCCTCGCCATGCGTCAAGCGATCATGGACAGGAGCGGGATCACGGGAACATGGGGAGCTGCGAAGGGTCTTACCATGTGCTGAGCGATAATAGACAGCAGGGGAATTGTGAAAGCATGGGGAATAATGGAGTGTCTTATCATGCACCTAGAGAAACCAAGCAGAATGGGCAATGTGGGACTATGGAGAATAGAGCAGTGTTTCACCACGCACCAAGAGGGGATGGAACTGCATGGGACCTGGAGAGATGGGAGCATGGGAGGACTCCCCATAACACGCCTGAGACCAGACGTAGGACTCAGAGCTGTGATGGGAGAGAAGTAGATGGGCTCTCTAGAGACGACACACTGAAAGCTGCGATAAAGGCAAAGAGGCTCGATGTAACCAGTTTAAAATCTGACCTGGACGAGGGAATAGATGGTACGTTGCCTTTAGAAAGGATTGACATGTACGAACAAGATGAGGTGCTGTTTATAGCGAAGGATATTACTCGGAAGGCGAGAGCAATTCACGAGAAATTATCTGAACTGGCAGACAAGTATATGGTAGACTTGTCGAGAACAAAGGCATTACAGGGTAACCATAGGTTGCATTATACAGATCAGGACCTCGATGAGAGGAGAACAATTGGATTAAAAACACACATTAGGGAACTGATTACAGGAATAAGGGCATGGAGAGATCTGGATAAATGGGAAGAAAGGTGATCCAAGAAAGGGACTGTCAGGCGGAGCACGATTGTGATGTCCCCGGAGGGAGGGCCACTGCGGATGGAGGCATACCCTTTGCGAGAAATAGCGAATGGGACATGTGCCCTGGAGTAGGGGAGATTTGGCTGCATTTACCAATTCATTTCCAAAGTTAAGAGAAAATCCCGTAGAGTGGTACAAACAGGTAGAGAGGTTTGTGAAAATCTCTAAAGTACTGTGGATTGATTTGAACACCTTATTTTGATATTGTGGTGCCAGGTGACTTGTGGACAGCATGCAAGGTTAGTGTCGAATGGCCCACAGCAGAGCCAGAAAAAAATGCTCATACTAATGGACCGTCAGAAAGAGTAATGGAAAAATATGAAAGGGTGATGACATGGCTGAAAGAGAAGGTGCCACCGCAGGATATAGATTGGGTGAAAATAGACCGAACTAGACAGGAACCCAAGGAGACAGTCCATGAATTTTATGAGCGATTGCTGAAAACGTTCAAAGAATACAGTGGATTAGATGTAATGGATCCCAAAGACATAGGACAGTTTGTATCGAAATTCGTTTTGGGATTGAGACCTGATATTTGTTTGATGATTCAGCAACATTTAATTTGCTGGCAAAACAAACCATTGGATGAAATTTTGAGATACGCAAGGTACTGCAGTGATGAAATAGATTCCAAAGCAAAGAAACTTAAGGAGAAGTTGATGATGGTTCAGATGCAGTCGGCTGGAAAGGGTGGACAGCAGCAAAAGGGAACAGGGACAATGGGAAGGAGATCAAATAATCAGAATAGGGACAACGAGGAAAATCCGAGACCTAGAGTAGACCTTGCTACCTTAAAAAGGACGACAAAGTGTCACCAGTGTCACCAGGTGGGACATTGGAAACGTGAGTGTCCCTATAATCCTGAAAACGGAGAACTGGAAGTAGAGGAGGAAGAAGTTCAGACCATTCCAGTAAAAGGGGTGACAGCACCTAAGGGTAAGGTGGTCAAAGGGGGGACATTGGCTCCTCGAGCCCAGTTCCCTCAACCACCAAAGATTGCGACAGGAGGAAAGATCTATAGACAAATGCCTCTTCTAGTAGGAGGAGAAGAGTGTTACCACGTTGATTCACTAACTGGACGGCGAGTGAGTAGAGAGGAGGACTGTACCCTCGGGGCAGTTCTAGAGGTGGATCAAAGGGGACCGTTTGTTGAGGCTGAAGTGGCGGGGTGTCCTACGACATTCTTAGTAGATACCGGAGCTACTCTATCAACTTTGAGATCAGCAGTGGTTCCGGACCTGCCAATGTCGGAGGAAACAATTCAAGTGGTAGGAGTCGCAAATAGGAGAATGACTAACCCTCTGATAGAACCAGTGCTAGTGAGAATAGGAAAATACAGCGATGAACATCAGTTTGTAGTATGCGATTCTAGCCCTGTGTGTCTGTTAGGAAGAGACTTATTGTGCAAACTAAATTGCACAATATATTGCACGCCTCAGGGAGTAGAGGTACAGACTAACGACGATGATGCCACCTTTAAAGTCGCAAATTCAAAAGTATGCGTAGAACTGTATCCTACCCTGACGGTAGAAGAGCTCCAGTGGGATTTAAGGAATACTGTGTCATCTGAAGTTTGGGACTTCACTGGAGAAGAGATAGGATTGATTGAAGGAGTGGAACCTGTGAAAATCATGATAAAACCAAATGTTGAATATCCAAGAACGCCTCAATACAAATTGACCCCGGAGACGATTGCAGGAATAAAGCCCGTGATCGACTCCATGATTAAGCAGGGAATACTGAGGGAAATCGTGGGTAGTCCATGTAACTCCCCGATTATGGGTTTGCAGAAACCTAGTGGGAAATTCAGAATAGTACAGGATTTCCGAAAGATTAATAACATAGTTGTTTCATGTTGTCCAGTGGTACCGAATCCATCAGTGATACTGTTTCAGATACCATTCCAAGCTGAGTGGTTCACAGTGATAGACCTTTGCCAGGCTTTCTTTTCAATTCCATTAGATGAGGAGAGCCAGTTTCTTTTCGCATTTAAGCTGGAAAATCGCGTCTTAACATGGTGTCGTATCCCACAGGGGTATACAGAAAGCCCATTGATTTTTAACCAGCTACTGAAGAAAAATCTTGAAAGTCTAGTACTGCCACAGAACTCGGTTCTAGTTCAGTACATAGACGACCTACTTGTTGCGTCAGAAACAGAGGAAGCTTGTAAGATAGACACCATCACCTTGCTGAACCATTTAGCTGAGAATGGACACAAGGTGTCTCCGAGCAAATTACAGTACTGTCTGGCAGAAGTACAGTACTTGGGTCACTGAATTGAGAAAGGAAAACGGAAGGTGTCACCAGACAGGATAGAGGCGATCATGAAAATGAATTCGCCCACGACACAAAGAGAGGTCAGGATGTTCCTAGGAATGGTTGGTTATTGCCGACAGTGGATAGCTAACTTTTCCCTGAAAGCAAAACCCTTACAAAAGCTGAAGCACAAGGAGGTGAGTGATCCGGTACCATGGGACAAGGATTGTTTGATGTCATTCCTACAGCTGAGAGAGGACTTGTGTCGTGCTCCAGCTTTGGGAATGCCAGACTACGAAAAACCATTTCTACTTTACTGTTGCGAAAGAGAAGGTTGTGCTTTGTCAGTCCTAGCACAAATTCATGGAAATGCCCGTAGACCAGTTGCATATTTCTCGGCTACTTTAGACCCTGTAGCCGCAGCGTTGCCCGGATGTCTCAAATCCGTTGCTGCAACGGGTGTCAGCATTGAGAGGTGTGAAAGTATCGTAATGGGACATCAATTAGTGGTGTATGTACCTCATTCTGTGGAACTGTTAATGACCAGGACCAAGACACAGCACTTGACTAATAATAGGCTCACGCACTACGAGCAAGTTATTCTTGCTGCGGAGAACGTGACCCTTAAGAGGTGCTCTGTTTTGAATCCTGCCACTTTGATGCCACTCCCTAATGATATAGAAGACGAAGAATGTGATGATCACGATTGCCTTGATGTGACTTAACTATGCACCAAGCCAAGACCAGATATTGTGGATGAGCCGTTGACCGACCCCTATGAAATTTTCTTTGTTGATGGCTCATGTGTTAGAGGCAATACTGGTCAGTTGAGAGCAGCTTATGCTGTTTGCACCATTACTGGAGTTGTGGAAGCCGCTTGCCTGGAAGGAGTACACTCCGCACAGGTAGCTGAAATCATTGCATTGACACGTGCCTGTTTAGCAGGTAGTACAATCCGAGTCACCATTTACACAGATAGCCAATATGGTTTCGGTGTAGTTCATGATTTCGGGCAATTGAGGTCTCAGAGAGGTTACATGACCTCCTCAGGTTCACCTATTCGAAATGGGGAGTTTGTGCGACTGTTGTTAGAAGCATTACAAGGTCTGGCAGCAATTGCCGTGGTTAAATGCGTAGCACATACCAAAAATACGGATTTTGTGTCCCAAGAAAACAGGTATGCCGATGAGGTCGCTCGCTATTGTGCAGAGCAAGGATACTCTTTCACAGAAGTGGAAGTGGATGGGACACAGGAAAAGACAGAGTTAAACATGATGCTAGAAACAGTTGATACTTGGGATGATTTAAAAGGCATGCAAGAGAATGCATCAGATTTTGAGAAAAAGGCATGGGAAACTGCAGGTTGTGTAAAAAGTGAAATGGATTTGTGGATTTCAGCAGATGGAAGGGCAGTATTACCAAATGAATTAGTGAGTCCAATGGCACGTCAGATACACGGTCCAGTACATTTAGGAAGAGATGCCATGTTACGGGTATTTAGGCAGACTTGGTATAGCCCCAAATTTAGAGTAGCCACAGAAGCAGTGTGTCAGAGGTGTGTAACATGTCAGCAATTGAACGTAGGGAAAAAGACACCAGTTACATTGAGTCACATTGGGAGGTCTGGTGGGCCTTTCAACAGAATGCAATTAGACTTTATTGAGATGCCAAAATGTAACCGTCTTAGGTATGTTTTGGTGGTTGTGTGTATATTTTCCAGGTGGGTCGAGGCATACCCTACACGCAGGTGCGACACACTCACAGTAGCAAAGTTGTTGCTTAGAGAGTTGATACCACGCTTCGGGGTGCCGACCTCTTTGGAATCAGATAGAGGGACACATTTCAACAGTGAAGTTGTGAAGATGCTCTGCTCTGCATTAAATATTGATCAGAAGTTGCACTGTAGCTATCGACCAGAAGCTTCGGGAATTGTGGAGCAGATTAATGGGACGATAAAATCCCGAATGGCCAAAGTGTGTTCATCGACATCCTTAAGCTGGCCTGATGCCCTGCCATTGGTACTCACGAGTATACGTAGCACACCAGACAGGAGAACAGGTCTCTTCCCACACGAGGTTCTAATGGGGAGGGCAATGAGACTTCCATCTGTCCCAACTGCAGCTTTGTTGAATATCACAGATGATCTGATCCTGGATTATTGCAAGGGACTTTCTGATGCAGGCGGCTGAAATTCCATCTTCCAGAGACCTATGCCACGACCTGTGCCCTGGTGATTGGGTGGTGGTGAAGAAGCACGTCCGGAAGAACTGCCTAGATGTGTGCTGGAGAGGCCCCTACCAGATAATCCTGACAATGAATACTGCTGTCAAATGCGAGGGCTGCCAAACTGGATACACGCCTCCCATACTCTAAGAGTTCCAGCACCCCTGGAAGAAACAGCTCCTCTCACAGATGAAAATCCAGCTGTGGACGAAGAATCAATAGAGGGGACCAGTCAAGCTGTGGGGGTGTCGGAGGAAGCTGGGAGCGCGTCAGATCAAGCGGAAGAAAGACAGGACGACAGTGAAACTGACGTTGCCACAGAAGGAGAAAGTTGCTGTGAATACGACTCAGACACTGATCAAGCCACAAGTGACCAAGAATTGAGAGAGAGAACAAGAAATAGGAGAACAAGGCGTGGAGAAGCTAGTTGGCCTGAAAGGAAAAAGAGGCCGAGCTTGAAGCCAACTCCAGGAAGAACCCTTGCTCCTATATCAGAAGACTCAGATCTGGACGAAGGTGCACAGAATCAAGAACAGGAGGGTCCAAGAAGATCAAGGAGGGTGCGCGTGCCCTGCAGAAGATACGCCACACCTGAGTGGACCTACCTTGCAGCAGATGTCTTGTGCACGGAGATCCGGGAGGGTGAGGGAAGTGACAGTGACCAGTACTGATCCAATCATAACGTTGGAAGTGGCGTTGTTGGTACCTGGAGTAGAGGCCAAAGGGTTGCTGACACTCACTGTCCCCAATCCTCCATATCTGAGCAGAATAAGAGAACTGGTTTTAAACAGAGTAGAATTTCCAACTTTTGGTTCAACGGTACCAGCACTCGAGGAGATCATTCTTCGCTTAGAACTTTTAGAATACGTGATTAGAGCTGCTGGAACACGCATGATTGTAGACACCTAAAAGACTTTGTAAATAACCAAGATTGAGAAGATAACCTAGCGCCAAGTGGAAGAAGAAGAAATTTAGGGACTCTTCCATTTAGTGGATGGAGAAGGGCTAGGGTTGTCTGTTGCTATAATTCAAAGAACTGATTTCGCAGGAAGGATTGTCAGCTTCCAGGTGTGGTTCGAAAAGACCGAATAAACAAAGAAAGCATTGTTGAAGGAGCAAAGAAAGAGACTTTCCGCCATATTCATGAAAATCGGCATTTGCGATTCTGAAATAGCGAAAAATAGCGAATCGCTATTCAGAAATCGCAAATTCGAATTCATGAATAATTGCGATTAAAAAAAGCGATTCGCACGCGATCGCAAAATCCGATAGCGATCCGATTGAAATTGCGATTAATTGCAGACTAATCGCTATTTCCGCCTACCCGCGCCTGGATTGCGATCTCGCAAATAGCGATATCGCTATTTGCGATATCGCTATTTGCGAGATCGCAAACTCGCGAGATCGGGAAAACGGGAAGTCGCATTTCGAGCCCAGTGATGACATCACAACCAGGAAGCTGCCGGTTCCCACCACCATTTTGCACATTGAGGGACAGAGACAGGGAGCACATTGGAAAGCTGCAGCACATCTTGGCAAGTAAACTGATCCACAGATCTACAACCCATACCATGGCTGAGGAAGCAGCACCTGGGACCAGCAGCTCGTCTGGGAGAAAGAGAAAGCTCAAATTCTCTGAGCAAGAGCTGGAACACCTAATCGAGGGGGTTGTGGCCAACCACGACCAACTGTTTGGCGCTAACTCACGGAGGGTGCCAGAAATGGAGAAGTGGCGCATATGGCAGGGGATAGCCTCAGCAGTGAACTCGGTGGTAGTGGCGGCCAGGTCCCTGGAAGAACTCAAAAAGCGGTGGTACGACCTCCGAGGCCGTGCCAAGGAGAAGGTGGCGGCGCGCCTTGGGGAGTCCTCGGGCACAGGAGGAGGAGGACCAACGGTACCACCAAACACTGCCATGGAGGACCAGGTTGAGAACACCCTGGAGAGGGAGGCCTGTGTGGGTTTCACCACACTGGACTCATCCTGCCCCACACAAGACACACAAGGTAAGTGGCATGCGACTGCGACCCTGCCCCCTATGGATGTCCATGACCAAATAGGCTCCCCCAATGTCCCATAGGCATGCCATAGTTGCACATCAAGGAATGTCCTGAAGCATTGTGGGAGATGTAGTCTGGCCACAATGTTGTAGTACCACAATGCAGCCAGTCACGTCCCAATGCACACAAAGCCACTGCCATTCAGGGAATGTCACCCAGCATGCATGTAGCAACTGCACGTCTGCCAGATGCATGCAACTAATGGTCCACCACTTACCCCCACAGGTGGCGATACCAGTGACAGTGACAGGCTGGAGATCGACGAGGGCGTCCCGGAGGTGGAGGTGCCAACACCTACCCAGGCACCAGCCCCTGGCGCTGCATCTGCACCAGCAGCAACTACCACCAGCAGCGTCCCCCCTGCAACTGGTGCAGCGCCCACATCCGCTGGCATGGCAGCCCCCATTGTGCCTCCTGCCACCACTGCTCCTCCCAGAGCCGCAGCCAGGGCAGTCACTCCTGTGCCCTCTGCATCAACTGCTACTGCCACACCAGCAGGCACACCCCCTGCGACTAGCTCACCTGCAACACCGGCGGCATTACCCCCAGCAGCTGTCGCCTCAACATCCGGGGCTACGCCACTGTCCACTCAGCGGCCACCCTCACAATCAGGCCAGCAGGGCAGGCGTGGCAGGTCACGCCAGTGCTCCACAGCAGCTACCAGGCAGGCCAATGCTGATGGACTGGCGCGGCTCAGCATCGAGAGACGGATGCTGCGCATACACCAGCGCCAGGCTCAGCAGCAGGGAGCTATTCAGCTCCAACTACACAATATTGGCCGCAACGTGGCATCTGTTGCTGCCCACATTGAAGGCATGAGGGCCGACCTGGCCGGTGTGGGAGATGGAATGGCCCGCATTGCTGCAGCCGTGGAGGCCAACACCCGTGCCATGTATAGAATGCGCGGTGGGCAACGCCGGCACCACCGCCAACTGTTGACCCAGCTTGGTACTTACAGCAGGGCAAGCTATGTGTCGGCAAATGCGACATCTCTTTTGGCGCGGCGCTGTCTCACCCAGCAGCACACTATCATCCAGTGCAGTGTGGACATGACGAGGGTGCTGGAGACCCTCACCACGGCCGTCGTGGCTCTTCACCCTCCACCTATTCCATCTGTTGTGGGGGGTGATGATGCGAGTGAGGGGGCGTCCAGCCTGAGCTCACAATCTGCCTCACAGGCCCCACTACCCACCCGCAGCACCAGGACCCCCCCATTGCCTGAAGCCCCGGAGGAGGAAGCCCCTCAGAGGCGTTATGGAGGAACACGCACTAGGCACACCTAGAGAACTGTACCTCACGAATGCCACAGGCTGAGGTCAAGCCTGCCATGCACAGCAGTATGGCGTAATACTGTTTGTTGGACTAATTTGGCACAGAACCTTATATTTCATTTTGTGAATTTAACAAGTACTTTTATTTTGCATTTTGGCACTGAACCTCATATTTCATTTTGTGAATTTAACAAGTACTTTTATTTTGCAATTTGGCACTGAACCTTATATTTCATTTTGTGAATTTAACAAATACATTTATTTTCCTACACACATTAGCGTTGTGTCATCATTACATTTTGCATGCATTGTTGATTTGTGGGGTGATGGAAGTGGTTGTACTAGAAACTGTTCACTGTGATGTGGTTGCGACGTCTGTGCCCTTCTGCTGGGTTCTCCCCTTGTGCATGGCGCGCATGTGCAGGTGGCCGGTTGTCCCCCTCAGATTCACTGCCAGAGATGTCAACAGGCATCCGGCGCTTGGTTGCAATGTTATGTAGTATTGCGCAGACAGCCACTATGCGGCAGCACTTTGCAGGACTGTAATACATGGCCCCACCTGTCTTGTGCAGTATGCGGAACCTGCTCTTGAGCAGGCCAAATGTCCTTTCTATGCAATTCCTTGTCCGTATGTGTGCAATATTGTAGCGCCGTTGCTGGGGTGTTGCAGGGTTGAGGTATGGGGTCAGGAGGTATTCACGGAGGGCGTAGCCACTGTCACCTGAATGAGAGGAGCAGATGGTGATTGCCTGTGCTGCGCTGTTACATCTTTGCAATGTGACTTTTAAATCAAAGTGTACTTACCAAGTAGGTGTCCTTCCCCAAACTCTCCCCTGACCAGTCGTGTGTGGAGTCCGCTGTGCCGGAAAATGAAGGAGTCATGGGTACTCCCTGGGTACCGTGCGACGATGTCAGTGATGTATGTCTTGGCATTGCAGACCATCTGGATGTTGAGGGAGTGGTAGCACTTTCTATTGCGGAACATATACTCCATGCCAGCTGGTGGGCAGATGGCGACGTGGGTACAGTCTATACATCCGAGCACATGTGGAAAATGGGCTACATTGTAGAATTGTAGCTTTGTCATGTCCAATTCCTGTTGGCTGGCGGGGAATTTGATGTGACGGTGTAGCTGGGTGAGCATGGCGTCAACAAAAGTGTTGAGGCAGCGTGACATGGTGGGCTGGGATATTCCCCCAGCAGCCGCTACTACCCCCTGGAAACTTCCGGAGGCCAGGAGGTGCAGGCTACACAATACCTGCACATGTGTAGGCACAGCATTGGTACGGCTTGTTGGGTGCTGCATCAGGGGGTCAAGGTCCTGTATTAGCTGCATTATCATTTCCCCATTCAGCCTGTATTTGGCATATATCTGCTCCCTGGTTTGGCCCAGCAAGGTGACCCGCTGGCGGAATATCCTGTCCTGGATCCTGCGTCTCCTCTGTGCTAATCGCTGTAGCCTGCGACGCCTCACCACCATGTACATTCCTGGCATTGTGGGACTCCTAATGCTGCTGCTGCTGATGGTCCTTATGTGTGATTGGTCAGGCCAGCACCTGTTGGTGATAGGTCAACGGTTTTTTGAAAGTTTTTTTTTCCATGGCTTTCATGGTTACCACCTGCTTTGAGTTGTCCTTATTTTGCGCGGTGCAAATTGCGATTTTTGGGTTTTTCGCTAATTGCGATTTTTCTTGAATACCGATAGCGATTATTTTGCGATTTCGCTATTATTATCGCAGAATCCGTGGTGTGTCGCTATTTCGGAATCGCTAATGCTCAGCGGCTGGGATTCTGCGAATTTATTAGCGATTTCGCAAATATGTGTTAGCGAATTCGCTATTTTGTTGTTGAATGCCGATAACGTAAATTGCGCCCGCTTTTGCGATTTCGCAGCGATTGCGGGCGCAATTTCACTTCATGAATCAGGCTGTTTGAGTTGTAACAGGAAATTAGAACTACACTGTCTTGAGATCATGGAGGCCGGCAACCCGAACCGCAAAGCAAAATGCATAGTAGGCACACTTTTAGCGGGAGTAACCTTTCTTATAGTTCTAGTAGTTACCGTATCATATATAGTGGGACATGAAAATGAAGCGAAGGCAACAAATGAAGCAAAGGTTGTAGTAACCCTGAAACCTACTACTGCTGGTAAAAAGGAGGATAATACAGAGAAAGATAAAGCTTTACTAGCAGCAGAAGCTCATAGGTTGCACATAGATGAATCGCAGGGAAATTTCAAATCAAATGCATATGCTAAATTACTGTATGAATACATTGATGCCATGGATGCAAAAGACTGTTACGTCTGCATGCAATTGCCAGCCTCTGTAGACGAAGGTATCAGTTATCATCATCTTCCATTGACTTATGGAATTACATGTAGTTTGTTGCTTAGTATATTTTATGAACGCGATAGCTTTGAATATTACTTTTCAAACTTTGACGCTGTTTTACCAGAGGTCCCAGCCTACAAGCATATGAATAAATGGGACTATTACAAGAGTGAGGATCGATTAAGGAAATTTTTCATTCCTTGGAAAACGTTAGATACTTCATATGCCCGAAGAAATAATTTGACTTGCAAAGTGTCAGAAATTGAGAAAAAATTTATAGGGCAGGTAGATGATCGATACAGAAGACAGAAGATTCTAAAGGCTTCGGGCCAATGGAAAACAGATTGGACCGAGGAGGAAAAGTCACACAAGAGGAAGGGTAGTAACGGTCCAATAGCTTTAGATCGAGAGCAAAGAGGGAAACTATGTATATACATGGGTAAAACCTACTATGAGAATGTGTTTGTGGGAGAAGTAAGTTGTGAACATGCTTTCCAAATAGAATACTATACAAAGGATTTCTTGAAAGGAATGCAGGTAATTCCGAATGTATATTTTGTCTGTGGAAGAAATGCATACGTGAAACTACCGGATAATTGGTATGGATCATGTTATTTAGCAATTGTCTTCCCCAAAATATATCATGCTAAAGATCTAGAAATCATAGAGGGAAGAACTCAAGCCAGAGGGAGAAGGGATGCAAGCACTGACGAGGTAGTTGGAGACGTGTTTGGTGATGCGTTTCATCTTTTAGGGCTAATACTGAATGATATCAAGATCAGGAGATTGGCAACAGTTGTAGATAGATTATCTGCCAGCACTGCTAGATCACTGATGCTGGTGGAGGGAGAGATGCAATCGATAAGGGCAATGGTTTTCCAGAACCGACGTGCTTTAGACGTTCTGTTAGCCAAAGAGGGCGGAGTCTGTAAGGCTTTGAAGGTCCAGGAATGTTGCACTTACATTCCAGACAATTCAAAACCTCTTGAGAAGTATATACGGAACATCACCGAAATTCACCAAGAAATTGAAGATCTGACAAAGGTGAATGTGTGGGAAAAAGTGGGTCATGGAATGGGTAAAGTTGGAGGTTGGTTTGCCAACCTAGGGAAGAGTTTCATTTGGTACATATTGAAACCTATTATCATAATAGTGATTTGCGTAATCACATTGTGGGGATTAGTGAGGCTGTATCAATGGTATAGGTCAAATAGGTTGCAAAGATCCATGAGGGAGCAGGAGCAAAGGTTAGCTGCGATGCAGGATAACCAGTACAGGAGTCTGAGAGCTCTAGAAATGATGCACCGAGGGAGCATTCCAACGAGTTCTGTTTGATTCAATTCATACTCTCATGAATGGTGTTGTGATGGTGATGACCTCTAAAGGTCCTCAAAGGGGGGAACTGAGAGAGCGCAATTTGAGTAAAATGTAGAAGTGCACCATATTTACAAGCATGTTGCACGAGTTTAGTTAAAGGAACACATAAGAGTGTAGAATTTATAGAGTGCATATACATACGAGTGTTTAACTAATACAGAATGCATATATCAGTGTGAAAAGCTAATGTAGTAATGTTTAGAAGATGTTAGAATGTTATTAATTTCATGTTATGTGACTGTTGCAGAGGAGAATGTAATGCTGTTAAACGTAGAAACGTGTAGGCCTCATGGCTGTTCATTGAAAAAGAAAACGTGCCTTTACAGTTTCCCATAAAATGGATTACTGTTGTTATAATTCAAAGCATTATTGATCATAGTCTGCAAATATATGTTTTATAGAAGTGTTTCCTATAACCAGTGTGTGTAATAAGTTAGAACACTGTTTTAGGCTGAGAAATAAAGGTTCATAGAGTGCACAGGCCTGTTTCATGTAATTCTAGTAGGCCTGGAGAGATAAGTCTTTTCTTTTGATCTGCATGTGCTCGTTAGAATCAGGTCGTGTTAAGCATAAATTGTGAACCAAGCTCGAAGTTTTACGACTTAGGAGATAAGTTGGAGGCCGGAATTTGGGGCCCACTTCATGGATGTCTGTTTGCAGGTGCGAGGGGGTTCCAATCAAGAGAGTGATGAATAGAGCTCTGTTCTGGGAGACAGGCACAGGCCTGGAGGAGGCTTCAGGAATTTCCTGGGGGGTACCGTCTTGCCGAGAAGAGCCTGAGAAGCAAGGTCAACGCTAACAAGGAGCCCAGAGGAGTATCAGCATGGAAAAAGCCAGAACCGACACCACGTGAGGGGTGTACGTGAGGGGCGTCTCTGAGGGGCGTTTCAACTGTAATTGTGATTTTGTATTAGGGACAGCACCCTTGGGTGGAGTTAGAGCAGATGGCCTGAGGAACCTTAGAGAGCGGATGGGTAGGCAGAGAGGGCACAACTGCAATGCACAGATTTACAACAGAGACTAAGGGAAAGTGAGTGAACTTCTTTGGAAGTCACCACGGCTGACACCTTTTTAGGTTAAGATCCTGCTAAGTAGGGATGTCACTTAGTCTAGGGCAGAGACAGTCCAATCTGGATTTTTTCTTTTGTAAATGACGCTCAAGTTACAACTTGTGTCTATTCTTGCAAACTTGCTGATCTTTGAATTAGTCTTGGTGATATTCTTCTGTCGCCTAGGAGCATTTAGAGAATTCATGTTTGTATTGATGCCAGTATATCTTTTGAACCTTATATTGAGATGTTTGTATCTCCAGTTATCTTTGGCTTTATAATAAAACTTTAAAACTTATTTGTGGTAAGTGGTTCTTCAGAGTTGCGTAAAGTTTTGAACTGATTAACCTAGTAGTGGATTGCTTTTTACTCTATGACAGGTAAAAAAGGTTCAGTCGACCTGAGTTGGGATCTAGATCTATAGTGATCAGATAAGAGATCAAAAATCCCGCCGTATCACTCCCTTCTCCAAACAGAAGGGCAACGCCCCCTCACACAAGGATCAAGAATAGCAAAGACAGTGCGATTGACTCTCCTGCCGCTTTGAAGTGAAAATGCTCCAGGAGCGGTGAGACTTTCCACCCAGGCTGCATTTGTTTGCTTTTAGTTATATCAACAACCAGGTCATTTATTTTACAATACATTTCCAAGGCATGCAATGGTCCAAATAAACCAGGTCGTCTGCATGAAATAGGGAGTTCAGTGGTGAACAAATTATAACTAGTAGCTTATGGGGGACTTTCATTCATGAAGATGTCAGGTTGTTCCCTTTGTACTTCTCCAAGCATCAGTGTAGATATGTGAAGCATTAACACCATGGGATCACCCACTGCCTTTCATACAAGGCACCACAACAACTCCCACATGGGCCACACTGACATTGCCACACCCTTCCAACCCAGACACACACATGGCTGATGTGGGTAAGTGTCCCGTCCATCATCTTTGCTCACAGTCAGAACAGGTAGCAGTATCCAGCACACACACACACTCACACACACAGTGAGAGCAAGGGAAGCATCAAAGCAAGATCCCCTCACACACCACTCCCATAGCACGGGCAGTGTGGTGGAAACCTTTCTCACATAAGAAGCAGGTCTGCTATGATGGCAGCGGAATCAGAACACGCCCTGAGCAGCACTGGAGTGGAGGTCACAGTTTAGGCCAGCAGCAGCCAGGACACTGCCCTCACATACATGCAGCAAGTATGGAGAAAGTGCAGGCTCTTCTGGCAGCACAGTGGAGGGGCTGTAAGGGGAGCAGGAGCCTTGACCATGACACACACTCACACACACACTCACACAGTGAGAGCAAGTGGGAAACTTTCTCACATAAGAAACAGGAATGCTATGATGGCAGCAAGAATCAGTCACAGTTATAGCCCAACAGCAGCTTAACAAGTGCCCCTCATTTATTTGCGTTTTTTGTAGAGCGCAACACTCATCCCAAGGGATATCACAGCGCTTATATCAAGCAGAAACTACTGATGACTGATACTGAAAAAGTTTAAAAATTGGGGAAGAGGTGGGTTTTCAACTTTTTTCGGAACAGGAGATAATTTGTGGTATGTCTTAAGTCAATAGGGAGCTCATTCCACCTCTTTGCTGCCAAGTAAGAAAAGAAACGACCACCTGTTCTAACTTCATAAATACGTTTGGTCCTAACCAATGCCGATTGAAGTGAACGTAGGTTCTTAGTGGGGACATAAAATTCGATCTTCCCTTGAAGAATAGTGGGACCAGTCTTATGCAGAGCACTATGGGCATGGCTGAGCAATTCAAAGGCAGCCCTCTGGCGCATCGGAAGCCAATGAAGTTTCTTTAAACATTCCGATGCCGAGTCTAGCTTGCCTTTGTTGCAAATAAGTTTGGCCGCCAAATTCTGCAGAACCTGTAGGCGAGAGAACAAGTGTTCATTCATCCCTACAAACAGCGCATTGCCATAGTCTAAACGACTAACCAATAGGGCCTGTGTAACTGAACGTCTGCAGTCCAGAGGTGTCCAGGGAAATAACCTAGCAAGAAGTTTTAGGATGGCAAAAACCTTGCCCCATAGGGATCGCACATGATCGCCATGGAGCTGTGATACGCGGAGGAGCAGGGAGGCCGTTTTCTGCATTTGAGACTTCTTCATCAAAGCGAGAAAGGTGAAGTCTGATACAACAAATCTATCGCACTTGGATCTATATTTCCAAAGATCCCCTGATAGAATAAAAACAGAAACAGATTCCTACATAAAGACGACCCATCCTTCATATTGACGGTGGCTCCTCCGTGTATGTAAAGGCCTTGCTCATCTGAGTATAAAGCCTATGCAACATTAATTCAAGCAATCCAAGCTTAAAGGAAAAGAAATTTGAAGCCTTGTTCATATTAATTCAGATACTGAATCAATAGTGCACAAAAGTCCTGAAGAAGGTGTGAAGAATTAGAATACACCGAAACGCCGCGTCGACTGTTTTTGCTGTACTTTATAGTCATTGCCTTACCACCTTTGGTGGTTTTTAATTTTAAGTGCTTTTTATCATGTTTTAGACTGTAACCCATATTGGGAGGTAATAAATTGTTTTAACTCTTTTTGCAACCAACTAAATTTGATCTGTGGAGTATACTTTCAAATATTGCTGTATGATTGCTGAATCCCTGCCTGCCCCAATAGGTTATCATTAGTGAATTATCATAAGGATAATTTCTCACCTATTTCCCTACCCCGTCCAGTTCTATTTTGTCTGGCCACCTTAGCCCACTACTGTCTAAACAGGGATTTCTTTGTTTTCCCTTCATGGACAAGACATCATCCATGATGATCCCCAGGTTCCTGGCATGTTGTTTTGGAGTGGGGGCCAAACCCAATGAGGGTGGCCACCACGAGGCATCCCACACCCGTTTGGCACCACCTAACAGAAGAATCTCAGATTTTCCTGCATTCAACTTTAGGTAGTGTGAATGCATCCACTGGGCCATTTCTGAGAGGCAGTCATGTAACTTGGTTTTAGGTATATCAGGCCTCTCATCCAGGGCCACCATCAGCTGCGTGTCATCCTCATAGGAGCAGATGCCAATGCCCCACTTCCTTCCAATGTCGGCGAGAGATGACATATAGACATTGAAAAGGGTGGGGCTCAATGAGGCACCCTTAGGGACCCCGCAGCCGATAGAGTTGGGCCTGGAATGGAACTGACCCATGTGTACTGCCTGAGTACGGTTGCTCAAAAAAGAGTGCAGCCAGCTCAATGCAGTGGATTGGACTCCTTTGCTCCGAAGTATGTTCAGCAGACAGTTGTGGGATACCGTGTCAAACGCCGCTGACAGGTCAAGCAGTACCAGTGCCACTGCTCCGCCTTGATCGGTGGAGGATCTGACACTGTCCGACACTGCCAGCAACGTTGCCTCGGTGCTGTTATTAGCTCTGAAGCCCGTCTGGGAGGGATCCAGGAGGAGGTTGGTTTCTAGGTACCTAGTCAGTTGTACATTGACCAATTTCTTCAGAACTTTGGAGAGATAGGGAAGCTGGGAGATGGGTCTATAGTTCTCTGGGTTGAGAATGTCAGATCCAGCTTTCTTCAAAAGGGAGATCACCGAGGCATGCTTCCAAGCATCAGGGAAAATGGCAGTACTTAGTGATTTATTAAAGAGTTGTGTGATCAAGGGACACAGCGTGGACGCAATCTTTGAGAACACAAAATGAGGGCAAGGGTCCGAGGGGGAGCTGGATTTAACTGTGTTCATGGCTGCTAGGACCTCGTGCACTGAAAGTGGTTCAAAACCAGTTAAACGGGGTGTAGTTCCCGAGTCTGGCAGAACTGTTGATACTTCTGTTATGATCACAGTATTGGGGGGATTATCTGTGTTATTGTGAGCATGTTGGGGGGTGAAAGTAGAGTAGATTTTCTTGATTTTCTCAGAAAAGAAGGTGCTAATACGGTCACAAGCCTCAACCGAGGGGGTGATTATTTGAGAGATGCTAGATGGTTTGCTAACCTCCTTCACTATTTTGAACAGTTTCTTAGCTGACTTACTGTTTTCTTGGATGCGCTGAGTAAAATAATTTTATGGCAAGGATATACAGCTTCCTTTTAAGGACATAATTTAGTCTAGCTTCACTTTCCTTGGACTGTCTCCAAAGATGTTCAAGTTTTTGACATTCCCTTTTAAGATTTTTTAGATGGTGGGTATACCTTTTCTCCGTTATAGTTTTTATCTAGATTCCCGCATCGGGGCTAGTTTGTTTAATGTTTGCAGTATTCCAGTGTCTAGTAAGGTGACATCAGTACAGGAATTTAAAATTGGCCTCTTGAAAATGATTCTCAAAATTAGATTCATTAACTAACCTCCAAGCTCGGTTGGAGATCTGAGGAACTGTCTTGGGTTTCAGAGACTTACAGGGAAGGTCAAGTGAAAAAGATATAAGGGAATGGTCCGACCAGGATAGGGGCTGGACCTCACATATGTTAGTAGATTCAATGTTGGTAAAAAGTAGGTTGAGTGTATGGCCAGCTGTGTGAGTGGGGCCCACTACCCACTGCTTAAGGTTAAGAATCTCCATGTCATATTCCAATTGGGAAGCTCCCAGAGCATCCATTTTCTCATAGTGAATATTAAAATCGCCAACAATTAGGTAGTTTTTATATTTTAAACAAAGTGGCAGGAGTTGATTGAGTAATTTGGCGCCAAGGTTGGCTTGTTGTCCACGGGGGTTGTATATGACTGCTCCAGCTAAGATGGTGAGACCCTCATGGAGTACTCTGAAAGGTAGAGTCTGATGTTCGATGTGGACAGCTTTTGGTTCCACAAAGCATGCTAAATGCTCCCTGAATATCCCTGCGACCCCCTCTCCTCTTTTACCAGATCGGTCTTGCGTAAAAAATGTATAATTAAAGGGGAGGGCGTTTGCTAGATCCGGGGCATTAGTTTCGGATAACCAGGTTTCAGTAATGAAAACCAGGTCCGGGGTCTTGAACGTGAGTAAGTCCCAAATATCCAGGGCATGTCTAGGTAAGGATCTAGCGTTAAGGTATAAACAGTTAAGAATCATGTGATTATTAACATGGATTGTGTGATGGCCTAATGGAGATTGACCCATGCTAGACCAACGACAGCGAGGCAAGAAATAGGTCCATAGGATAATCCTGGGCCCGTTTGAATACATAGACTTTCATTATTACCCTTTTTATCAGCATAGGCTAGCAACTCGCTACGGGAGTAGCGATGGGCGTGGACGAGTTTCGGATGAAACCAGCAGGGGGTATGGCCCCTGGTCCCGGCTGGTCGCGGACGGGCGCAGACGGGCTTACCTTAGGCGCACCTTCGGCGCGCCATTGACGCGCCCGCTGCGCCCGTCCACTGAGCCTCGGCCAGCAAATTGGAGTAAGTAGGGTGGGGGAAACGCGGGCTCCTGGCTCCGCCCTCCGGCTCGCAGGGGCTGACCCCTGATTGGTCTGCCGGTCTGCCTAACTCCCCTTTGGCTCTCCACGCAATCGGCACTCAGCTGTGGTGGAACGGAGCCCGGGGATTGGCCGCCAGAATTATTAGGGGAAGAGGAGCAGCCTAACTCGCTGTTGTCCTCACAGTAATCGTGCAATCACAATTTCAAATGCGGGCAGGTTCGAAATGCGGGCAGTGCAATAAACAATTTTAAAAGCGACCAGAATCGGTGCAGGTAATCAATTTTAAAAATACGAACATGGTCAGTGCAAATATGCAATCAAAACAAACACAGCGCTGCAGCTACAATAGCGATTCCTCAGAGGTATGCTGCGCGACTGCTGAGGCATCAAGTTAAATAGGGGGAAGCGCGGGCTCCTGGCTCCACCCTCCGGCTCGCAGGGGCTGACCCCTGATTGGTCTGCCGGTCTGCCTAACTCCCCTTTGGCTCTCCACGCAATCGGCACTCAGCCGTGGTGGAACGGAGCCTGGGGATTGGCCGCCAGAATTATTAGGGGAAGAGGAGCAGCCTAACTCGCTGTTGTCCTCACAGTAATCGTGCAATCACAATTTCAAATGCGGGCAGGTTCGAAATGCGGGCAGTGCAATAAACAATTTTAAAAGCGACCAGAATCGGTGCAGGTAATCAATTTTAAAAATACGAACAAGGTCAGTGCAAATATGCAATTAAAACAAAACACAGCGCTGCAGCTACAGTATCGATTCCACAGAGGTATCATAGACATAGTCTCATAGACATGCAACACGTATGGAGAAAGTGCAGGCTCTTCTGGCAGCACAGAGGAGGGGCAACCACGGGAGCAGGAGTCTTGACCAATACACTCATGCACACACACTCATGCGTACATGCACACACACATTCACAGGCGACCGGTATAGCGTGGCAGCAAGGGGAGCACAAGCCTTGACCATTACACACACGCACTCACACACATGCACACATGCATAGGTGACCTGTATAGCATGGCAGCAAGGGGAGCAGGAGCCTTAACCATTAGACACGTAAACACACACAAGCAGACACACGCACACACACACGCTCACATAAACTCACGCATTCACACACACACGCACACGCACAGGCGATCAGTATAGCATGGCAGCAAGGGGAGCAGGAGCCTTGACCATTACAATCGCGCACAGACACACAAATACACACACACACCCACTTGTGCACACACACACACAGACCAGTATTGCATGGCAGCGAGGGGCGGAGAAGCCATGACCATTAACACATACACACGCGCACACACACACACATACACACATGCACATATGCACAGGCGACCGGTATAGCATGACAGCAAGGGGAGCAGGAGCCTGGACCATTACACACACACACACTCACTCACACACACACTCACACAGTGAGAGCAAGTGGGAAACTTTCTCAGATAAGAGACAGGTATGCTATGATGGCAGCAAGAATCAGTCACAGTTAGCCCAACAGCAGCTAAGTAACGGCCCCTCACAGACATGCAACAAGTATGGAGAAAGTGCAGGCTCTTCTGGCAGCACAGTGTATGGGCTGTAAGGGGAGCGGGAACCTTGACCATCACACTCATGCACACATACACACGCACACATATATACACTCACACTCACGCGCATATTCACACACACATTCACAGGCGACCGGTATCGCGTGGCAGCAAGGGGAGCAGGAGCCTTGACCATTAGACACATAGACACACACAAGCAGACACACGCACACACACACTCACATACACTCACGCATTCACACATGCACACAAACACACACACAGGTGATCAGTATAGCATGGCAGCAAGGGGAGCAGGAGCCTTGACCATTACACTCACACGCACACCCACCCACTTGTGCACACACACGCACAGACCAGTATTGCATGGCAGCGAGGGGCCCAGAAGCCATAACCATTACACACACACACACGTGCACACACACACACATACACACATGCACATATGCACAGGCGACCGGTATAGCATTGCAGCAAGGGGAGCAGGAGCCTTGACCATTACACACACACATGCATTCACACATGCACACATAGAGCAGATGGCACCGGCCCAAATACACAAAGGACAGCATAGGTGTATGGCACAAACCGAATGCAGGACAAAAAGGACAGGGTGAAGTAGGGCACATATCCTACAGAGACCACAGTACTCTACATCAGGGTGCCATACTGTGCCCATAGGACACACAGGACCAACATTATGCAGTACTTTAATGGAGTAGCTAAGAGGCTAGGGACCCCGATACAGGCAAAGAATATAGGCACACATGTCACCAAGGCAAAAAGCAAAAGACAGCCATTAGACGGGTGTAGTTGGTCCATGGGGCCCATGGTGCCACTGCATCGGCCTTACAATAACTGTATGTTAATCTAGCCTATACAACATTATTGTACAATGTGAAGTTTGCACTATTGTTGCTGTGATCTCCGATTTTGAGGAATTACAATAGAACTGCATTAAATGCAAGCATCTCACTTCGAGAGCAATTCTAATGCACACTTTTAACACCAAAACGAAATACAGGCTGATACTTCAAATGCAGGGAATGAGAGACTCAAACTAATGCATGTGAAAAGGCCGCAGTCTAAAATAGCAGGAGGATTCATGGCCTTATTGGGGAAAAATCAATTGCATCAGGGTCCTATTAGGTATGAACATTTCCGCTCGAAAGTACTTAAAGTGCAAGTGCTTTTCACATCAATGTATGTAGTTGCAAGCAGTACTCTCAAATGCTGGAGCAAGGGTTAGCAAGGAAGATTCATGACCTCACAAGGACAATAGGCAATTGCATCAGGGTCATATGAGGTATGAACAATTCTCCTCGAAAGTATTTAAAGTGCCAGTGCTTTTCACATCAATGTCTGTGGATGCAAGCAGTACTCTTAGATGCTGGAGCAAAGGTTGTCAAGGAAGATTCTTGACCTTACAAGGACAAAAAACAATCGCATAAGGGTCACATGAGGTGTCAACATTTCTCCTCGAAAGTACTTAAAGTGCAAGTGCTTTTCACATCAATGTCTAGGATGCAAACAGTGATTTTAGGTGTCGGAGCAAGAGTTGGCAGACGACATGAGGATTACAGTTATTCTAATGTTGAATTTGGTGTGTGATAAAGTGTTATTGAGGGTAAAGTGTGATGTTACTTCTGCACAGGTGAGCCTGACACAAACACAGGCAACTGATGGCACATGCCCGATTTCCATTTTGCATTTCTTGAAATGCCTCAATGCCAGAAATCTTCACATTCAGTTTACTATGTCCCAGGGAGAAATAGAACTGAATTTCCTCGACCTCATGAATAAACATTCGGACAACAAACTATACTCTACACTGTACCGCAAACCTACCTATTGAGATAGGAATTTGTGTGGCAATCTCCCATTTGGGCATTTCCTCAGGGTCGGAAGGAACTGTGCGGGCAACGCTGATGTTTTTAAAGATCAGATACCCTGATTAACAGACTGTTTGAGAGAATTTACCCTGAAGGGTTTCTGAAGCACCCCAGAAAAGAGCATGGACCTACACCGGGGAATCCCTATTGGCGCCTTATAACATAACCGTTTTGTTTGCATTACTATTTTCTGTGCAGCCAATAATGAAAAAAAGAATGTAGTATATCGGGACAGGAATTTGGGAAAAGATGAACTGGACACGCATCAAAAATGGCTCTTTATCTGTAAAAGAGAATAAAAGCAGGGGCAGGCAGTCATCCTTTCACATACTATGAACCTCCCACCACCCCCTGGGGTATTACAAATGTGGTCATTATAAAGCTTGTCAACTATGTATAGAGACTAAGAAGTATGAGTAGCAGGACCACACATACGACATCAAATACCAAACTAATTGCAACAGCACAAATGCCAGACTATGCCCTAGCATTTTTCCTTATGTAGGACAAACAACGCAGAAGGTCAAGCAACGCATCCCTCAGGATTGCAGCTGCATCAGGTGCAAAACACCAGGGGCACCTGTGGTGGGACATGTCGAACAACTGCAGCACAAACCAGAGGACCTAAAAGGCTAGTGCTTGAGAAAGCAAAACAGAACCTGAGAGTCGGCAAAATTGGCGGCATGTTTGACATTTGTGAATACTAATGGATTCATCTACTGGACGCCATCAATAAAGGACTTAACAAAGATGATGAATTCGGAAATCTGAGCAGGGGCTTAACTAATGGATAATTGTGTTAAAATTGCCTCTTAACATCAAGTCCTTTTGTATTTGGTGAGGTGGTTGTTCCTCATTTACATGTTTTACATGTACTTGAGAACTACCAATTTACTATTTACATGCACCCATTAAGTAATCACTTTTTCATCTTGTAATTAAATTATGTGATTACACACATCAACAAGCTAAGCAGATCAAACACTGGATTCACTTACTCGCGCCGGATACTCAGCAGCTCGTAGTCCTAGTTAAGGATATTCTGCTTTTGGATATTAATTGTTTTTAAACTGCCATGTTGCACGTTTGGGGTATTACAAATATCTTTGTTTTTAAATCGAGTTTTCAGTATTGCATTTCATAAAAAATTAGACTGGCTTTGTCCCCTGCTCCCCCGCTCGTGTCCCATAGAGCCTGCTTCCCGGTCCACCGCAGCTGTTGCTGATTGTGTGGAGAAAGCATTCCGGCTCCACTTCCGGCTAGGGGCGGGTTAGCGACGGACGTGCAGCGGACGCACGCAATGGGCGTGCCTAAGGCAAGCCCGTCTGCACCCGTCCACGCCAAACAGTGACTAGAAACCCTGGCCAAAATGGGTTTACTCCATGGAAAAACGTAATAAACTAAAAAGTGCACCCCACATGCCGACCTTTTCGGATTCCCCTGTAGAGAGGCTCCGCTCAGACAATCTGTTAGTGGACAATGGTAACCCACAGAGGAGTGGTGCGCTGGCTAAGAGGGCTATGGACGCAGGGTTAAATGTGCCCTTTGGCTTAAGGGCTGCTTTGCTAAACACTCAGTCCCTTCAAAAGCATAACTTGGAAATTTTCACACTGCTCCAGGAGAAGGAGCTCGACATTCTCGCATTAACAGAGACATGGTTAGAGGATACTTCAGATCCTGATATAGTGGCTTCCCTTTCCCCAGATTACGACGCCCTTACCTACAATCGGCAGGGGAATAAAAGAGGGGGCGGAGTTGCAGTATTTAGCCGGAGGGCACTTACCACTGAAAAAATAGTCGAGGAGAGCCTAGATGGGGGGGGGGGCGGAGGTACTAGGGATTAATATCGGGCTCAAATCATCCTGCCTGATCGTGGTAATGATATACTGCACTCCTCAGTCAACCCTGCTGTTTAACGATCTGTTCCACAAAGTGGTTAGGGATTTGTGTTCAAGATTCCAACAGATTTTGGTATTAGGGGATTTCGACTACCATTGGGATCTGACACCAAGAGATTGTGTGTCTAGTAGGTTTGGAGAAGCTATGACCATGCTGGGGCTGCAACAAATTGTGGAGTCCCCCACCCACGAGAAGGGGGGCACTTTAGACCTCATTTGGGCTACGTCGTCAGTTATGTTACAAACAGAATGCAGACCCTGTAGCTGGTCAGATCGTTCTCTGATCAGCTTTGAGATCCCTGTGGGTAGCCACCCTAGACACTTACCTCCAGTGTGGAGGGTGATACAGAATTTGCACAAGATAGAGTCAGGCTGAGGGAAGCATTAGATGAGATAGTACACTCAGGAACACAGTCCGGCGATCCGGACTTGGAGTACGAGAAATTCTCATACTGGCTGAGGACAGTCATTGACACGGTGGCTCGTGCCCGGCGGGAAAGGATAACGAATAGTATGGAGGGTGCACCATGTGTTGTAATTTGGCAGCGATCGGGGTTAGCATCTAGGTGAAGCCATCTGGTTTTTTCGGCAGCCATCTTGTCTGCCATGTGCTACCACATGCTCATCATGTGCTCTGTCCTTCCTTACTGTTGTTTGCTCTTGTATTCTGCCTGTGAACAAACTATATTTAGCCTCTTCTACTTTGCACATGCTCAGTTGAGCTTGCAGCTGTCCCTGCAGCTGTCCTAGTCTGTAACTGTCAGGATGTGTTTGCTGGAATTAGCAACTGTTAGCTCCTCCCTATTGTTTACTGTGCATTTTTTGTATGACCTTATATGTACATAAAACTGTCTTTTTGCACTTGTACCACCTTCTTTTGAGCCCCTGTGTGGGTATAAAAGGTCCATATTCCTTCTGTTCAGGGTGCGACTTCATACATTACCGAAGGGTGTTGTGTGAATGTAGTTCCACCTCATGAGGTCTAATAAAGCTTTTGTTTATATTCCAGTTTCCGTACCAACTTCTATTCTATTGGTCTGAGGACTCGTGCAGAGAAGGGCGAACCCCTAGCACTGGTAGGCCTTGCTGAGGCTCACCACGACACATGGTGCACGCAAGAACTAAGAGGGGGAAAAACAGGCCCTCCGCCAATGCAAAAAGGCATTGGCGGAATTCATACAACCTATAAGCCCATGAGACGTATAAAGCAAAAAGCATCAATTATCACAACCATATCCGCGTATTATGAATTGAAGATTAGGTAGGCCACAGACACTCAGAAAGAGACTTTTAATGTACTCAGGGAGTTGAGTGTAGCGCTTACGAGGTTTTCACGAACGGGCAGGGAAAAGAAATCTTGTTTTCTTTCATTCAGAGGGGCAATTGCCACAAACATCCACTGGAGGGCGCCTGGTGACAGTGGACTACGCTTCCCAGAGGCTTCAGGGTGACTGCCAGTAGTTCTGCGGCATACAAAGCCCTTCTGAGGCCACGGAACGGGGCTTGTCAATCTTGGTTTCCTGGTATTGCCCTTCAGCGAAAGCCAATGAGAGTCCCCGCCATACCCTACAGTTATTTCATTCGGTGGAGAGTGGAGACAGCGCGGAAGCGCTGTCAGACTTCTCCGTTCTTGCACGAACTTCCTTGGCGGCGTTTGAAAGCCGCATCTGGAGGATAGTAGACCTCCCTTTGTTTATTCTGCATTTTCCCCGCAATACCGTAAGGCGGGTTTCCTCGAGACACAGTGACAGTTGAGAACCGCGCTGGAGCGCGTTGCTGTTCTCTGTCACGCTAGTCTCACAGAGGGGCTTTAATTTAGCACTAACTACATTGTACTTGTCTTGTGGGGATTGCTAGTACCGGTGCACTCTACGGAGTTTTCTTTATAAGCCTTGCCTGCTCAGGAAACACGAGTATATGTGTTTTATACTACAGGATTTGCCTTGATGATTTTACCTTACTTTCAGGGCGGCTCTCTCTGTCTCTCCTGCACTTGACTCAAACAATTTAGCCCATATTGTGGCCAAAGTAAAATCTGGGTCACCAGAAGATCCCTGCCCTCCTTAGGTGTTTAAAATGGTCATTCTGGCGGTAGGTCCAGAGGTGTTGTCCCTAATAAATCTGTCTTTGGCAACAGGGAAGGTGCCACACAAATTTTATTTTATTTATTATTTAATAGCTTGTAGAGCGCCCGAATCACCCCATAAGGGAATCTCTGCGCTGGGACTGCTCCGCTCCAGGAGCTGATAAAGGATGATTAGAACAATGATGTTTGCAGCAGTTTTCTGAATGCTAGGTAGTCCATGCATTGACGCAGATTTAGGGGGAGTTTGTTCCAGTAGTGTGGGACCAGATGCTAGAAGGCCTTACCAAGGAGGCAGGCTTTTTTGAAGCGCAGGACTTGGAGCCAAGCTTTGGCTCCAGAGCGGAGGGGTCTGGAGGGAACTTAGTTAACCTATTTGTCATTTAGGTAACTAGGGCCAAGTCTGTTTATGGCTTTGTATGTCATACAGCAGATTTTAAATTTTTATCCTTTTCCATATTGGTAGCCAGTGTAGGTTTTGGAGCAAAGGGAGGGAAGAGGTTCTAGGGGGGCATTGGTCACCAGTCGGGCCGCGGGGGTCTGTTTATGGCACTTTCATTAGCTGAAATCAGTAGCGCATTACAGTAATCCAGGCAATTTAGGATTAGCGCCTGGATCAGGGTTTTCCGGTAGTTAAAGGCAGAAAGGGGAAAACTTCTGAGCATGCTGAGGCTATGAAAGCAGACTCCAACGGTGGAAGACACATGGTCTCCCAGCGTGAGATTGTGGTCCAATCGGACCCCAAGGTTTTTTTACCACTTGTTTGGGACATGGGGTAGGACCTAATTCCTCTGGCCACCAGCTCGGCGACCATTTCACAGTGGCTTTGCCAAATAACATTATCCCCGACTTTGCAGTATTGAGTTGGAGAAAATTGACTTTCATCCACTCTGCTATAGCCTTCATTCCTTCGGCAAAGGTGTTCTGAATATTGGAGTTGGCTTTGTCAAATGAGAGGCGTAGTTGGGAGTCATCCGCGAAGGATATGGGGATGAATCCCAGTTTCCTCAACATTCTTGCCAAGGGAGTAACGTAGATGTTAAACAAGGTGAGGTTATGGTGATTCCACTACTGAAGAAAGCAGGGGTGGACATCAATAATATGAAGTACTTCCAACCCATTTCCAGACTTCCTTTTTTGGCTAAAGTCCTCGAGCAATATGTGCTTAGAGTTCTTTCATCCTACTTGGAAGAACATCAGCTGTTACATGCATGGCAAGCAGGACTGAGCTGGTGATGTGCTCGGTGCTGGACGAACTGAGGCTCGCAGCTGATAAGAAGAATCCCTCGGCACTGATCCTATTAGATCTTTCAACCGCGTTCGACTTGATGAACCACGTGCAGCTGTTGGCCCGTGTTCGGCGGCTGTGAGTCACCGGGACGGTCATCCAATGGATCTCTTCCTTCCTGGAGGATCAGCCTCAAAAGGTCCAATTGGGGGAATGTACGTCCAGGCATGGAGTCCTGCCATGTAGGGTTCCGCAGAGCTCTGCGTTGTCCCCCCTGCTCTTCCATATCTACCTACAGCAATTAGTAGAAGCTCTGGCAAGATTGGATTGTCAGGTGTTCAATTATGCCGATGACATCCAGTTAATCGTACGAGTTGATAATTCCCCTCAGGCACAGCTCAATGTTCAGAATATTCTCCGGTTCACTATGAACTGGATAACCTCAAATTCACTTAAGGTGAATCCTGATAAGACAGAGGTGCTTGTTCTTACAACAGAGGCCAATCCCTAGTCCAGCCTCTTTTGGCCACAAGAGCTTGGCACCACCCCAACACTGGTGCCAGCCATGAAGAGCTTGGGTATCAAGCTAGACACCAAGTTAACTCTAAACAATCAGGTGTTTGCTGTAGTGGGGAGCTGTGTGGGCCTGATGCAGCAACCCTGGAAACTTGGGACCCTGATGTAATTTTCCACCATGCGTACTGTTGTGACGCCACTAATCTTGTCATGCCTGGATTACGGTAACACAGTATACACAGGGCTTCCTGACAAACTTTTGGGGAAACTTCAGGTGGTTCTAAATGATGCGGCAAGATTGATTTTTAAATTACCAAGAAGAGCACACGCCGCCCCCATGACGCAACAGCTACACTGGTTCCCTATTAAGCAGAGGGTTAGGTTCAAGGGCCTTTGCATTGCACATAAAGCACTGTATGGAGTGGCGCCTAATTACATCAAAGACCGCTTGAGGCCTTATGTGCCCAGATGATGCGTCCGTTCATCTGAGTCAAGCTTGTTGGCCTGCCCGGGCTTTAATAGAGCCGCCCTGGGGGGGGGGGGGGGGGCGGGGGGGGGGGCAGGCTTTCTCAGTTGTGATTCCCCAGTTCTGGAACAAGCTACCGGACAGTATGCAAGGGGAAGCCACCTTACTCCAGTTCAAGAGGAAACTCAAGACCATTTTGTTCACTGAGGCATTTGGATAAGTTCACCTTAATGTGTGCTGAGCCCAGCAGGAATAAGGGATTCCCGGGTTCTTGGTCTATGCTGCAAGCGTTTAGGGACCTCTTGGGGATTTGGCGCTCTACAAATATAAATTAACATTAACATTAGGTGGGTACACCCACTCTGCTCATTGCAAACCATTAACTAGCTCATTTCTTTCGCTTGAAAACACAGAGAAGAGACCATGGGCCAGATGAATTACCATTAGGAATGGTGATTTCGAAATTGTGTTGCTTACCGAATCGCATTTTAATAATCGATATTCCTAAGGGACTAAAGAATTATTTTTAAATAGCGATTCATAAATTAAACGGTTCTCTAAAACATATTCATTCACATTCTCAATGGGGGAGGGGTCACTCTGGGACCCCTTCCCATTTGCAAATGGGTTACCACCTACTTCGAGGAGTTGGTAAAATATTAATGTTAATGTTTAGTGACTGTAGTTCTGTCACAAAATATATCAACACACTCCAGCGCAAATGGATATTTGGAAGGAACTCCCTAAATATGCCCCTTCCAAATATCAAATTGCAAACCCAAATTGCGATTCAATACTAAGTTAAAGGTTCACAATTTGGCTTCTGTACATCACAAACAACATTTTTGCAGTTACAAACAGCCCAATTCTGCGAATAAACAATTTTCATTCTCATAAACGCTTCGTCCTGTGGCCCACAGTACCTATGGCCGTGTGACTACTGTTATCCATGCCCCCTATTGGGGACAGTTTGCTCTGCACCGTCTTTTTATTCCTTACCTGACTATGCGAAGATACATTGTAGCTGTCTGCGTACGCCCCCCTCTGTGTATTATAGACAATACAGCACTCCTTGGTTGTAATTAATACCAAAGACTTGAGTCCGATTACTTACGGCGCGTTCTTTTGAGAAGAAACACAGAGAAGATAGATTGCATCTGATGTGTAGCGAATGTTATCTGCCTCTGTCCCCCACTGAAGGGGACCATTTGCCCAGATTGTGTTTTCTCCTTAGCTGCCAATGGGAAGGCACGCTGCATCCGTGTACATAGCGAGCATGCCGGGTCAAGACTGAGTTGCATAGAGCTGAGTTTACCTGTAATGGCGTAGCGTGGTGTGACATGCACAGAACGATGGATTTAACCCAGATCTGTGGCTGGTGGTGAATGTTTGATTTCTGCAGCATTCCACCCATCATCTGTTCTTTTTGCATTTGTCACCCTAAGTGGGAAGGGTATGCCCAGATGTGGGGCGATTGCTTGCTACACCACCAGATTCAAGCAAGCCTGGCTGATGAGGGGTGATACCTCGAAACAGGTCCCAGGATGCTTGTTTCTGGAGACTATCGTGGATTTTGTGACTAACAGAGCCCCCTATCAATACTTGGTGAGTTTCTTTTCAGTGTTTTTCAGCCCAAAGTATACGTTTTGGTGAAATTAATCCAAACCACAGTTTCATTTACACAAGGGGGCTATACATATATACAAGGGAAGAGGTGGAGCACGGGTACGCCTTCTTGGCTTAACGCTGTGCTCCGCCACATTGGAAATGCATGGCTGCGTCGTATTTACAACAATACAGTGCAGTCCTGTGTTTCCCCCTGTGCTGGTGCTAATTACAGCTGTCTATTGCCAATGCAATCATAGTGCAAGGTGGCCTACATTGTGGGATTAATTGTTTATGTCCAGATGGTGCCCCTTGCACATAATCAATCTTAAATGATGATTTGTAACTTCTATGTGGACTGCTTTTTTGTAGTAAAGCTTTTATTCGACATATTTGTCATAAAGCCATAAAACATTTTAAAATACATTCGCATACAGAAAGTAGAAAAAAGCATAATTACCAAAGAGTGCTTATACATATATGGTGCACCAAGAACAACATCAGGGGATATATACAATTTGTGTAGAAATACATTACTATTTCATTATGTATTCTTTAGCATACAAAATACAAATTGCCACGATTTGGTAGTCAGTTACAGGACCGAATTAAAAAAAAAAACATATCTACATTGTATAAATAATTAAAATGCCAGAAATTAAAAGCATATTTTCACTTATTTATAGATTTAAGAAATTCCTTATGGAATTCGGGCTGAGGGGTATCATGCCCTATGTTTTAACCCCTAGTTTCTTCCTAATCAAGCAGACACTGAGGAGATACCTACTGACTCCAAAAGCTACCAACTGAGAGGTTGTAGATTTAAGTATCCTCTCTGCCTCTTTGTAAGATCTTATGCCCAAATTTTTACAAAGTGGTTTGATCCATTTCGTACGTGGGTGTATGTACACCGGACAGAAGAAGAGAATATGGGCCTCATCTTCTTTATGTTTAAGTTCACACAATTTACAATTATACAGATCATTTCCCGTGGCTTTGCCCCATCTACAGGTATTTACATTTATTTGTAAAACGCCATACCTATATTGTAAGTAAACAGTTTTGGCCAAAGGTGGCTCAATTTCATCCATAAACTGCTCAAACATGGGAATATCCTTAAATTGCAGAAACTTCAGAGTTAGGGAACCGGTGCCACATTCATGTAAGTATGCATTATTTACAAAGGACCAAAATGCAGCTTTTACCTGATCTTTACAATTATTTGTCAGTACAAGTGGGTTATTCCAAAAGTGTGAAAGTCCTATTTTTGTGAACCAAGTGGATATATGTCTCAGCCATTTGATTGAATTAAATATGTCGAGTTCCATGATTTCTTGTAATCCGCTTCTATAATCGACGAGTTCCGGGGTAGACCATAATCTTACCCAATAAAGGAGTGGCCTTAAGCAACATAAAAAGTCTGTACGTTTTACATTGATGTCCAAGTAAACAGGCAATAGGGGCGTTCTTGAGGGTAATCTTAATAAACGCCTAAAGAACGTGTTCTCATCAATGTCAAAGGTCTTATTTGAGTGTGGCCCCCAAATTTCTGCCCCATATAGGGTTGCGGATTGAGCTTTGGCTTTGAATACTTCCATCGCAGGAGTTATGGCTTTGGAAGTACTTCCTCCATGAATCTTTAAAATAGGAAGTGAACTATGTTTGAAAGTCAGCCTGCTTTTTTCCAGTTGATTTTTCCAGGACATTTTACTATCTAGCCTAATGCCCAGGTAGTCGAAAGACTCCACGTACTCTAATTTTATGTTATTTAAGGCTAAATTCTTCTTAAAGGTTTTTGGAGGATTAATGGCCATGTACTTAGTTTTTGAAGAATTGATTTCTAGCCCCTTTACTTCGCAATAACTATAGAATTGGTTCACTAAGTTTTGTAGTCCTTTCGGGGTTTGGGATATAAGGATGGTGTCATCGGCAAATAACAATGATGTGATTGCCTCATTGCACAATTTCGGGGAATCGTGGTTACATTGTGCCAGGTAGGGAGGGATGTCATTCACGAATAAAGAAAAAAGGGTAGGGGCCAGCACGCACCCTTGTCGTACCCCCCTTTTTACTGGTATGGCCGGGTAAGTTCACCATTTCTTCCCCACCTTACTTTGGCAAAATTATCTGTATGTAACTTTATAAGGTTTGTTAGCAATGCACTCAGAACACCCATTTTCCTCAAAGTATCCCAAAGAAGGGGATGTGGGACAAGATCAAACGCTGCACGTAGATCCATAAATGCTACGTAAAGGCTACCCTTCTTTATTTGTACATATTTCCAACAGATGCACATAAACCTGTGCACCTGGTCCACAGTACTTGTCTTTACTCTAAACCCTGCTTGGTATTTAGAGAGGATTTTGGTTTCCTCCATCCAGTCTAAAAGTCGATTTAAAATGTGCCTGGCAAAGATTTTCTGTAAAATATCGATTAAACTAATCGGTCTGTAATTGGCTGGGTTGTAGCGATCCCCTTTTTTATAAATGGTAACTATTTCCGCCCCCTTCCATGTCTCGGGGATTGGAGTGCCTGCCAATATTGAATTACACAAGAAATTTATATAGGGGCACCATACTTCCGTATTGTGGGTAAATAAATCCCCAGGCAATTTGTCAGGGCCTGGTGCCTTACCCGCCTTGATTGCATTTAATGCACGTAGGGTCTCCTCTTCACTAAATTGGGGTAAACTAGTACACGAGAACAAATCATTTCCTGGATCGTTTGGGCCTAGGGACACATCTGCCGAATCATACAACTTAAGAAAATGGTCATACCATATTTTTTCATCAAGGTAAAAGTCCCTGTTGGAGCGGCCTGTTTTGTTATTTTTTGATATCAGACTCCAAAAAGTGCTTTGGTCATGCTTTCGAGCAGCGTTTAGGAGATCTCCCCAGACCGAATTGTCCCATTTCTTTTTTGCCCAGGAGAGAAGTCTTTTGTATTCTTGTCTACACTCTCTTACCATCCTCTGATCCTTGGATTTAACAGCATTGATTAAGTTACTTTTTGCTAGGCGACACTGTTTATTATACCATGGTGTTTCAAGTTCGAGTTGCCTGCTTATATTACTTTTATCATTGCTACATGTTTTGCTCAAGAGGGGAATTAATGATTCTATCAAGTGGTAGTGCATATTAAGAACTTCCTGGGAACCCAAGCGCAAATTGTTGTATAAAGGGATCGTGTCTGAAAAGGTGTTATAAATACCAGTAAGTATATCTTTTTTTGCTAGAATATGTGGCCACTTTATAGCTCTTCTATTATTGGAGACCTCGACCTCTCCCACCTCCCTAAAAGATTCTGGTTCCACAAACGATGTCAAAAATGGATTAGAAAGTAGCCCCAGTTGTAGAGGGAAGTGGTCGCTTTCAGGCCTGTTCACAACTCTGAAATCCAACAATGAGTGCCACAAGTTGGCTGTGACCAACATAAAATCAATAAGTGATTTAGAAATCCCCTTACTATATGTATAATTTGCAGGTTTATCGGGATCCAGACGACCATTACAGGCCCTTAAATCATTAGACACAGTTAGTTCGAAAATCTGTATGGCTGCCACTGAGCTTTTAACTAGTTTCACACTATCTAGAGAGGGAATATCACGGGCCCTGTCTTCGTTTTCTAGTAAGTTTTCAAGCCCCAATACAGGTTCGAATTGGCAGTTGAAATCCCCGCCTATAATAACTTGGGGATTTAGTTCTAATTTTTTTTTATTTTGAAAGTTTTATATAGTGCGAACAAGATCCTTGCAGATATCAGAACGCTTTACAAAGCCGGGAATACCAACAAGAGAGTGAATAGCAGGTCATTAGGTATAGCGAAATTATGCGTGAGGGAGCAAAGTAGAACAGGTACATCAAAAATGAAAGTATTACAGATAAATGTGTGCATAGATAGTCAGGTAAATCAATAATACAGGTAAAACACATAGTCGTAGAGTTCGAGCAAAATAATACAGATCGGTGTAGAGTCTTTACAAGTCCACGTTAATAGGTCAAGTGTATATGGTCATGAGAATAGCTTTTACTTCTTTCTTAAAAAGTGTGATGGAGGAGATGAGCCTGGTTTCAGGAGGGAGTGAGTTCCAGATCCTGGGCGCCATTCCTGAGAAAGAGCGCTAAGAGCTGATCCCAAGGCGGACACCTACAGCCTCAACCCTTTGGGTCAGCTATCCTGAGGTCAGTCATCAGAGAATGGGAGTTTGCATCCGATTCTTGAGAAGGCAATGAAGAAAAACAAACAGTGAAGTCCATTTAAGTCTTTTCAGGAGTAGCTCCGTTCTTGTTATTTCTTGGCATATGTTATTTTCATGGCATGATGTGGTGTGATCTTGAATCCTTGGAGATTGTACCCAGATACGAACTTAACTGTTCTACAACCATAGATTCCTTGTTGTGAGGATTGGGCCTGTTGTAGATATTTATGATGTAGACGTCCCCCATTTCTTTCGTGGTCACCTTTACCCCAAGCAGATCATTGGAACAAAAGTAAAGAGGTAAGACAACAACATTTAGGGATATTCTTATCCAAATTATTAAACCCCCAGACGGTCTACCTCTTGTAGACGCGATTGCCCCACAATGAAAAGCTTTGTAACCAAGTCTGTGAATCATATTGATTGCCCAAGTCTCTTGTAAGAGTATGACATCATGCTCTTCCATGAAAGAACTCCAAACCCTGTCACAAAGGTTTCTTGATATCCCTGCGATAGTCCATGACAACATTTTTATCTCTCGTGTCATTTTATATTGTGCTGAGCTACTAGGGGAGTCATTCGTGATAGTATGTACATTTGGTGATTCCCCCCTTTTTGGTCCAGCCAAGGTCCCATTACTAGACACTAGCTCTTGGGCTTCCATACGTGCTGGTGATAACACATTTTTGTCCAAGACAGTAAGAGCATCTATGGTTGCCCTCTTTGGGTGTTCTCCATCAGTACTAACAACCGGTACACCAACCCGTTGGTTTTTGACTGATTCAGTTCCAGGAGACATTATACACGATCTTATACATCTGTCCCGTGGAGCTTCACTGAATAGAGCAAAGGGATTTTCCCCAACTTCATACTCTCCTTCTTGTCAACGGCCCCACCATGACCAGTTTGTATCCACACCCATGTTCTGTAATGGCATTCCGCCCCCTGGTGTTGGGGGATCAAAGAACGAGTACCTACTACTCGTCGTGCCCGCACAGGGAGGGCCTCTATTGCCTGCTACCGATTGCTTTGGATAAAAATAACTAAGGTCACAAGTTCCAATTCCTGAGTGTCCTCTCTGTTGGTTTTGTCCATACACAAGGTGGGCTACCAAAGGGTCTTTAAAGTTCACAAAATGCAGTCCCCCCTTATGTCCTTTGGCCTGGTACCCAACCAGTTAACTCTTCGAACATGTATAACCTGACAGTTGATAGTATACGGAAGAGGTCTATTTTCTCTTAACCAGTATAAGGTCTTGTTTTGAGTTCATCATAGGACTCCCTCCTGTGAGGTTTCAGAGGAGGGGCCCCTGTGAGAACTACCACGTACGGTTGGCATCCAGGTGGAAGGTCAGCGTTTGGAACTTGTTTTGGCACTAGTTTGTCTAAATTACAATCGGCTACTGAATCTTTAATGTTAGTAGCACAATTTGCAGTACAAGCGGGGGTTCCTACCCCTTCTTCAGTTCTCAGTGGCACTAACGTTTCAGTGGAGATAGACACTGTCTTGGTTGTTGATGCATCCTGTTTTCCTTTACGTGGCGCTGGTTTTGGAGGGACAGCAGTTTGTATTCCTACGTTATTTAACAAAGCCCCAGAAGGGGCTGATTGCAATCCCCCCGGTACAGCATTATCCTTTTTCCGGTCCACCGTCTTAATCTTTTCTTGGTGGTCGAGTTTGTTCAGGTGGTTTAGGAGTTGTTGGGCTTGATTCTCCCCTTGTTGTATCAGCTCTGATCTTTGAGTGTAATTTGACTAGCGATTTTAATGCGAAAAAATTATCGAGTGAGGTTTGTTCAAATTTGTCCAAACGGTCCGAGAGCCCTTTCAGTCTTTCGATCACAGGTGAAATCAGGGTTGACATTAAATGTTGGATGTTATCCATCAAAGATTTGTCTACAGATGGATTCTTTGGGCAATTATCCTGTGAAATATCAGGTTGGGAACTAATTGAACCATTTACAAAGTCCTCCTCTTGTCGGTCGTTAGCTCCTGCGCCTACTTTCTTGGTCTCAAATCCTGCAGATTTACAAGGGGCACCCCCATTCGTAAAGTTTCTTCATATTCTTTTGAAGGCCTTTGATCTATAGCCCTTGCGCGGGGTGACTAATCTTTTCCTTTTTAATGCTACACAGCTTGCTTTTACCGTAGGAGCCAGTAAGACTTGTCGTGTCGGTGCTTCATGGATCATTATCATGGGCAGGGTAGGAGAGTCTACTGATGGTGCAACTGGGTGATTCGGTACTACAACAGCACTACTTGGGCTCCTGTTTGCTGTCTCCTGGTCAGGGAGAATGTCAAGGTTTCCATTACCTTCCCCTGGTTTAGCTATGCAGGGCTGCGTATTACATGGTGTTGTAATAAGTAAGGGTTCCACTGGATTAGTGTTAGTAGGAGATATCGCCCGTACCAGTGCTCCCAAAGAGGAGCGCTTGTGTGCAAGATATTCCCGTGATAGTCTTCGCTCAGCTAAAATAATTTCCTTCTCCACGACAGAAACAGCACGGGTGATAAACTGATCCATAGTGCCTATTGTGGAATTTCCCCCTCGCCTCATACATCTACCGGAGCGAGTAGACATAGGTGTATAGGCAGACATGGATAGATGGCAGCGAATTACTCAGTTACTATATCGCACAATGACAATATTTTACCTGTATAAGTCTTAGGGGGTGGCCCGTCCCGGCCCCTGCTGGCCCCGGACGGCCACAGACGGCCCGCCCTTTGCCCGGGCTTAGCCCGGCGTCCCGCAAGACGGGCCCTTGCCGGATTATGTAGATAGGAGGGCAATTGTGGGCGGGGCACGCAGGGGGCGCTAACCGGATGTTGCTTGGTCACGCAGCGACTCCTGAGAGAGTGAGTCCCTGCCGCGCTACTCTCCTGCAGCCTCTCTTCCCCACAGATGGTCAGCAAACACGGCAAACCAGCAACAGTCAGCGTTGGTGGGCAGTCCTCCCACGAAGCGGCTCCCGCAAAGCGGGAGCGGCGAGAAGTTGCAGGTAGGGGCAAAGCAGCAGAGTATCCCCACAGCATCCAAGAGTTCCACAAAGGGTCACACAGGTCAAGTGCAGCGAGCTCCTTTTCACTCGTTTGCCGGTTGTGGGCGGGGCACGCAGGGGGCGCAGACCGGATGTTGCTTGGTCACGCAGGGACTCCTCGGAGAGTGAGTCCCTGCCGCGCTACTCCCCTGCAGCCTCTCTTCCCCACAGATGGTCAGCAAACACGGCAAACAGGCAACAGTCAGCGTTGGTGGGCAGTCCTCCCACGAAGCGGCTCCCGCGAAGCGGCTCCCGCGAAGCGGGAGTGGCGAGAAGTTGCAGGTAGGGACAAAGCAGCAGAGTATCCCCACAGCCTCCAAGAGTTCCACAAAGGGTCACTGCTTTGTAAAGCACACATAAAAGTTGCAACTCATGACCCCAACCCTTTCCTCCACCACTCTGCAAATGCACATCCTGGAGTATTACTGGTTAGGTGATGAAGTCCCCTTGTATGCTGCTGTGGGTACTTGGGGGCCAACAAACCCTCCTGTTACCTACAGTAAGTCCCACACAGCAGGATTGCTGAGAGCTCATCCAAGGCCCGCCCCCTTTCTCCACCACTTTGCAAATGAGCCTCCTGGTGCAGGACTGGTTGGGGGATCAATCAATCAATGTGGGGTAAAGCACAGCTACTCACCTGCAAGGGTCGCACAGCACTAGAGGGGAGGGGGCGGCTCCGTTGAGTGCTGGGGTTTTCAGAACAGCCCGGTCTTGAGGTCCTTCCTGAACTGGAGCAGTGTAGGGGCTTGCCGGAGGTGGAGGGGGAGTTTGTTTCAGGCCTTGACAGGGAGGTAGGAGAAGGACTTTCCTCCCATTCTGGTCTTGTAGATGCGTGGAATGGTGGACAGAGAGAGGTCAGCTGATCGAAGGTGCCTCTTGGGTGAGTGAAAAGAAAGGCGGTTGTTCAGATATGCTGGTCCGGTGTTGTGGAAGGCCTTTTATGTGTGAGTGAGGAGCTTGAAGGTTATTCTTCTTTCAATGGAGCCCAAGTGGGGGTCGCGAGGTGCTGGGTGATGTGGTTGCGATGAGTGATGTCTAGGATCAGTCTGGCTGCAGCGCTCTGGACAGTCGGAAGTTTGCGAAGTAGTTTCTTGTTGATTCCGGCATAGAGAGCATTGCTGTACTCCAGTCTGCTAGTGATGAGGGCATGCATGACTGTTTTCATGGATTCAGATGGGATCCTTCTGAATTTGTTTCAGATTAAGCACAGGTTGTTCAAGCAGGCCGAGGATACAGTGTTGATCTGGCAGTTCATTGTGAGTGATGAGTCTAGTATGATGTGATGTTTCATGCATGGTCCGTCGGGGTGGAGGCGTTTCCGAGGGCGGGTGCCACGAGGTGTCGTCCCATGCAGAGGGGGTGGACCCAAGAATGAGTGCTTCTGTTTTTTCGGGGTTGGATGTCTTCATGACAGCCTACGCTGATGACACCCAGTTGGTGATCTCCTTGGACCCCAGAACCAATGGGGACTCTGGCAGTTTAGCTCCCTGTATGGAAAGAGTGAATGACAAATAGCTGTTTAAAATTAAATGGGGATAAAACGGAACTAATGATCCTCAGTAACAAGGCAGTCCCCAGGCCTTTAATCAGCTGGCCCAATTGCCTAGGTAGCCCACCCACTCCGAAAGAATATATTAAAAATGCAGGTTTCTGGCACAAAAAGGACCTAACAATGGTGACCCAAGCTAGGAAACTGACAGGTACATGATTCGGACTACTTAGAATGCTCCGGAAACTTCGGGTGCGTATTCCCATACAGCTTAGAAAGACAGTAGTCCACTCCTTGGTCACGTCACGCCTGGACTACAGAAATTCACTTTTCCTAGGGGCTCCTGAATGTGTGATCAACAAGCTCCAGTGATCCACAATGCTGCAGCAAGGATACTGTGCAAGGCCACAACCCGGGAGTGCGGTAAGAAGCATCTCAAAGCACTCCATTGACTTCCGGTGGAAGCCAGAATCAAATTCAAAGGACTTGTCATGACCAAAAATGCTGCTGCAAAAAATGTGAGTGATATCACGCAAAAGGACATAGGAACAAAATATTTCACAATGTGCCTGTTCTGAAGAACATTACCCGTGATTATTGGGTAAGTCGCCACACCTCTACCTTGCAACCGCTCAGGAAAAGCGCACCGCTCTGTCCGCCAGTACATTTTTTGCGGCAGCATCTTTGGTCCTGAAGAAAGCCTAGCCTACTGTCTGGCTACTAGGCTGAAACATGTTGACCGATTAAGTCTTATTTCACCATCGCGGTTTGTAATTTTGACCGCTGGTGCACTGCGTTTTAATCCTGGCAAAGAACGTCTCATATTAAAGATTTTTGGGCGTTCTTGAGTCAGTTTTATCTCACCTTCCTCACAGTTTGTTTTTTGTTGCGCTGCGCACTCACTTACACTCTTAGGTTTCCATTTGTGGATTAAGAATATCCATTGCATAATATAAAAAAGATCCCAGAGCTCCTCCTTCTCAGAGACGGGGTTGTAGCCCCCAGAGGAACTAGGTTTTTCCTCTGGGAGGAGATTCCCAAATGATGAAGCACGTCACCTATGGTGAGTCAGGGATTTCGTCCTGAAAAGGGAAATGCCCAAAATTAGTTTTATTGGGCACTGTGTTGGGTGGCCAGGGCTATGAAAACTCCAGACCATCCAGAACACCGCTGCCAGACTCGTCCTTGGCATCCCATGCCATGAGCACATCACCCAACACCTGCAAGATCTCCACTGGCTCTACGTCTAAAAGAGAGTAACCTTCAAGCTACTCACCCATGCCTACTACTGCAGTGGAGTAGCTTGTGTCCCCCAATGGAGTTTGTTCAGTCAATTGTCAATGCCCTGGCAGGCCTCCGGGTTTCTTGGTAACTGCACAGTAGAAGGACGAGTCTGCTTCTTCCCAGATCTTTGTACTGGGGTGAATGTATGACACTGTTCTGCATTCTGTCCATCACTTCTTGTTTTTGCATTCTACAATTGTTGGGGGCAGCAGTCAGGCTGGCAGTGTTGGCGCCAAGTCAGTTGTTGCTTCTCGGTGCTCGTGGCGGGACCATTCTTCTTCCACCCCCTTTCTTGATCCATCTGAAGTTCTGGTATCTGGGGGTCCCCTAAATGCTCAATTTAGGGGCATTAAGGGGATTGAGGGGTAGTAGTCGATGGGCTACTGACCCCTGGGCTCACTACCACCTCTAGATGACCAATCCCTGTGGGGAGAGGGAATCACCCTGTCCCAGAATTCTTAATTCCACCACACACAATACAGTGCAATTTCTAAAGTTGTGTTCACTACCAGCTGGTCACCCTAAAGGTGTGTCAAGCATGGCATTCCAGCACGCCTCCGGCATAGCAGATGTTCCTGCCTGTCCAGATGCCAAAGGGCTCTGGACAAAAGGGTCCTGTCCTGTGATAGAAACGAGACCCTGCCTTAGGACACAAAAGTCTGTGGTAGCGGTGACTTACATGTATTAGATTCAGTGACTTTGTCATGGCACACATGCGTGTTTCCTGTTGTGCTTCCACTAATGGTTTGCTTGATGTCACACATCCTGCAGTAGTTCAGGGATTAGGCAGAATTGATGGACATACACTCAATAGTCAGTATGACCTTTGTCCAGCAGGACAGGTTTTTATTTTAAGAGATATGGAAAACATAAAAGGATTTTTTACAAGGTGGGTACAACCAGTAACCCACGGGGGACAAGACAAAACAGGGGGGTAAACTTGACGCAACAAAGGCGGTCTGTGCTAGTATCTCAGTGAACAGACAATGGTAAAGTACAAAGCATCATTGTGAACAATTTTCTATTTGTAGGGTACATATGATGCTACTATGTCGACGGCGTTTCGATGCCTACACACAGATACATGGCATCATCTTCAGGACAAAGAATTAATTTGTTTGTCTTGAAAGCATAACAGTTTTTTGGGGCCAATATTGTGGTCCACAAAGTAGTCTGTTAAGCAGTACCTATGCTTTTGGAATCAAAGCAAGTAAGGAAAATGAAGGGTTTAGGAGCACAATAGTATCCAAACCAGGGCAACGGAGCCTCTAAATACGAGACCGGACCAATCGTGTCTCATTCCTGGTTTGGCTGCTCCTTGTCTATGCAGGATACAAAATGGCGGGATTCCCGCCATTTTGTATCCTGCATAGACAAGGAGCAGCCAAACCAGGAATGAGACACGATTGGTCCGGTCTCGTATTTAGAGGCTCCCTTGCCCTGGTTTGGATACTATTGTGCTCCTAAACCCTTCATTTTCCTTACTTGCTTTGATTCCAAAAGCATAGGTACTGCTTAACAGACTACTTTGTGGACCACAATATTGGCCCCAAAAAACTGTTATGCTTTCAAGACAAACAAATTAATTCTTTGTCCTGAAGATGATGCCATGTATCTGTGTGTAGGCATCGAAACGCCGTCGACATAGTAGCATCATATGTACCCTACAAATAGAAAATTGTTCACAATGATGCTTTGTACTTTACCATTGTCTGTTCACTGAGATACTAGCACAGACCGCCTTTGTTGCGTCAAGTTTACCCCCCTGTTTTGTCTTGTCCCCCGTGGGTTACTGGTTGTACCCACCTTGTAAAAAATCCTTTTATGTTTTCCATATCTCTTAAAATAAAAACCTGTCCTGCTGGACAAAGGTCATACTGACTATTGAGTGTATGTCCATCAATTCTGCCTAATCCCTGAACTACTAGGGACCACTGTCTTTTGAAATACGTAACTGCCCAAGGTCCCTAGTGATATTCCTTTGGGTCTCCCTTGTTCTTTGAAAATAACACATCCTGCAGTGGCAGTTTGGGAGGAATTTGTGTGTGGGTCCCTCAGGGTGGTATAAGATATGCTCCAGCCCTTAGAGACCTTTTTTAGCCCTCATGCCCTAGGTACCTGGGGTACCATTTACTAGGGAATTATAGGGGCAACAAAGTCCTCAGCCAATAGCACAATTAGACAACACCTTGTTTTGGGGAAGGAACACTGGCACTGGGGGTTGGTTAGCAGTCCTCGGTGCACTGTCAGAGTCGAAAATTGGCATCCAGTAGCTATAAAGGGGCCATGAAAGTGTGTATTTGGGGGGGGGGGGGTGCTGCAGTAAACCCCCAGTTCTTCACACTCACATTGTAGATTCAACGTAATTTTATAGTCAGTGGTGTCTCTACTTTAAATAAAAAAAGCCCAGTGCCCCATACTGGCACACTTTAGCTCACCAGTTTACTGCCTGGATGCAGAATCTTCATCCTTTCCATAAGAGACTGCGAGAGGAAATGGGGGCTGCTGCAAAAAATCAATTTGCTGAAGTTACCATGTCCTACTCTTCCATACTAGACTCAGTGGATGGGGTGACTCATTCACAGCCAGGGTCTTAAAAGTGTAAATGATTATCATATTGTTTGCTGAAGAGGGAACAGCCCTCGGTAGCAAGCAGAAAGCCCCTTTGGGGTAAGAAGGGTGTGTACAATCGGGCTGATTTTTGCTTTCAACAGAGAATCTATTACCAAGCGGTATAACTGCTAAATTCGATTATGCCTAAACTTTGACACCTTCTTAAAAGGAGGAATGAGGAAAGGATGTGTTATAATAATACAATCCACTGGCAAGAACAGAATACACACAGTACAGCGCATGCCCAGATATTAACATCCTAATATGTTCTGACAGATGTTTCTAGTAAGGTTTATTATGCTTCTAGATACTTTAGAGACTGAACTATTGGCAGAAAAGTGACTTGAGGAATAGCATGATTTCAGCTACGAATGAACAGGTTGTGTCTAGTCGCTAACCTAGCAGCTGTGGAACCAGAAAACAAGCATACATTTAGGTATAAAGTGGAAAGAGTATGCAGTGAATGTCCGGTAGGGGAATCAGAGGGTCTGGTGAATGACATGGCGTGCCAGAGCGCGTCCTCCTCCATATATAGGATATTCTTGGAGAGATGGTATTTTAGGACAACTATCACATCACTGCCTGAACTTGTTTGATCCCTGTACCTGCAGAGACAGCACCGCTGTACAAGGCTATATAGTCTATTGAGCTGGATTATGCTACCTAAGATTGCAAGATTTTCCGAATTTTAATTTTTAACTCATTCCATCGAAGCTCTAACATAAACAATGAGTTTGTGACACAAAAAACTCAAAGTTGGAATTACTAACATCACAATATAAGAAACAACTTCTCCCTCCCTCCAATATGGAGAATGTCAAAGAGCTCCCGGAACACTACAATTTCACAATGACAAAAATTATTGACGATCTAGCCTTGCCAAAACTCAAAAGGATGCCTGACAAAGACAAAAACCCTCAGTTCAATGGTTCTCTCAATGAAGAAAGGCGCAAACTGAGACTAACTGAATGGCAATGGAGACAAAATCCTTCATCCCCTCACTTAAGACTGCTAAGAAAGTCCAGAAACTCCCACAACAAAAGTATCCTAAAATCTAAAAAAGTCTTATCAGGTCAGAACTACACAACGCCAAAAACAGTCCGAGGAAATTATTCGAAATACTAAAATAGCAATCAAACAAACTAGCAAAATCCTCACCCCTGACATCGAAATCTCCTCTAAGCAGCGAAGAATTCTCCTTCTTTACTGCTAAAAGCCACCTCCCTGAAGAAGGAACTCAAGACTGCCGCTGATAACTCCGCTTCCCTTAAAAAGTCCCCAATAACTCATCCAACTCAACTTACTCTGTCAGGATCCAAAAATAAAGCCCACTGGTCCTCCTTCAAACTTTATGACCATAGAGACATCACCAAAATCCTATTGTCTATAAAACCTAAAAACCACTACAACGACCAACTCCCGTCGAGTTGTCTGACAGCTATCAACCATACTTTCATACTCATTTGGACCGAGATAATCAATGCATCGCTCTCTCAAGGATCCATCCCGGACTGCCTAAAAACCGGCCACGTCACCCCCATCCTAAAAAAACCTACAGAGAACCCTGCGGACCCAAACAATTTCCAACTGATAACCAACATTCCCATGTTAGCCGAAGTAATAGAAAAATGTGTTAGACAACAGCTTAACCAATAGGTTATGGAATTCAAGCTACTTGACACCTGCCAATCAGGCTTCAGACCCGGACACAGCACCGAAACAGCTATCCTACATATTGTGGATGGTGGCCTACTAGCATTAGACCGTAATGAATCATGTCTGCTTATACTACTTGACCTTTCATCTGCTTTTGACACAGCTAACCATGGCAAAATTCTCAAGAGACTTGAAAACAGTATGGGTTTATTGGGAAGGGTACAAACATGGTTTAAATCCTTCTTTGACAACAGAACGCAAAGATTCATCATGAATCAAAATCTATCAACACCATCCCCCAACCTACTAGGAGTACCACAAGGCTTAACACTATCCCCATCATTATTTAATCTCTATATCGAACCCTTAACTGTAATACTACAGCAGGCTAACGTCTCCTTCCACATGTATGTGGATGACACTCAGCTTTCTATCCAGTTATCTTCCCTGGAATAAATTAAGATGATAAACCAAGCACCAAAAAGACTGTCCACTGGCTAACAAACAATAACCTTAAACTAAACTCTCAAAAAAACGAATTCCTCTACTTCTACATTCAAAAAAGAAGCTAAGTCCTTCCTAATGAGCAAATTCCTCCCTTAATCCACAGTAACCCGCTCAATACATGTCCTAGAAGCCTCATTCAGACAATCACTCTACCCACCCAAGCCGGGGGAGTATCTCTCTCTGTAATCTCATCCATTACCAGACTCTAGTTGAAGTTCATCACTCTCTCACTAGACGCATCGTGATGGTTCGTACTCACACAGAAACTTCTGGATGAAGACTGCTTCCCCTACTGTCACACGGAGAATACCCAGAACAAGCCTGAATTTATAATAAGCTATATTCTACACACCTCTTATTGTATTAATGATTGTACAAATGTTTTTTTTCCCATTTTATTCTCTCCTCGGCTCTCTTGTCCTTTGAGGTAACCTCATTTATAGGGTCTATTGCAATGTTTAAAACTTCAATGCTATATATATATTTTTGAACTGCTCTAGTACTGTTTATTACGACTTTTCTTTGTATATGTGAAGCGCTCTGATACCCTGTTCTGGGTCTTGTTCACGCTATATAAAACACTAAATTAATAAATTTGTCATAACATATGACTGAGGCTTGACCTGTAGTGGGCGATAAGAAAAATGAAATGAAGTGAAATGTAGATGTGTCAATAAGAAACATGATAAAAGGCAAGCCTTTTGAAATTGCTATATCTCAACTCCTTATTTCATGTATGTTTCAAGTTTTGAGTTTCTTTATTTCCTGCATAGTTACTTAAAACCATTGCAATGTTAGTGCATAAAATACAAAATTAGAGCATAAAAAACATCAGTATATATAAAATTTCCGCAATGTATATATGAGTACCTCAGTTTTCGCTGCTTTTCTTTTTTTTAAAATTATGATAGCAATCTTCAGAATAAAACCAAAATAAAACCAATTGTTGGATAACTCTTTACAGATATAAAATTAGACTTACATTTTAGATATAGTATATGTCCTTATATAGCTGAAAGCTAAATGTTGCAGTTACGTTTTCCATTAGACCAGCCATGAACTTCTTTTTCAGGTCATCTTGTTTGTATTTGTCAGAATTTTCTCCACTGGTAGCACGGGTTATCTCTTTGCTGCTGGCGATATCTCCGTATGGTGGACTGGTTTGGGGCATGTTTCTATCAGGGTGTACTGCAGTGTCAAGGCCTGGTTCAGTTTTTGTAGGTTTAGGCAGTTTTTGTTCAGCCAGCAAAAGGAATTTTACCAGTCTACAGTTTAGTTGTGTATTTTCTGGGTTTAAGCAGGCTACCACTGCTTGCCTCCTGGTGCGGATGCCTTTCTGTTTAAATGGGTCTTTGAGAAACTGTTGCCATGCTTGGTGCAGTTCCTTGCATAGGTAGATTAGATGAACTATGTCGCCTTGTTTGGTTTTGCACAACCTGCACGGCTCTAGTACTTGTGACCTTAGACATGGTGGAAAATGTTGAGCGCAAGGAAAAATTCCCATTGTGTGCCTCAGAAAGTTCATTTTTATGGACTTCGAGTAACCCTGGTTGATAAGTGGTTGAGGGGCCAGTGATTTATAGGAATTAAGGGTCATCCAGGCGTGCAATCTATTTGAAAAGCTTGCTTCGTCCTCCACCAGAGAAATAAGGTTCTTTAGACCAGTTTTTTGAAGTTAGGGTAGCCGATTTGCACATCCCAGAGTTCTGTAAGTTTGGTGTATTCTAAGGCTATCTGAAGGTAGCTTCTGGCTTCGGAGCGCTCCCTGTGCTGTATATCCTGCCACAGCAGATGGTTTAACGTTTTCATGTATGGATTTTTAATCCTTTTAAGGGAGACTGTGTTGAATATTGGGCCATGGGTTTCTAAAAATTATCTTAGGGTGGGCAAACTTGCAGTACTCTAATGGAGGACCATACACGTGTTGCTCGAATACAAATTAACCTTTGAAAAAATGAAGGACAAGAGGCGTTTGGCAATACAGGAACTGATGTTTAATTAAACGCAGCGGCCGGGTGATCAGGCTACAGGCTCGGGGTCTGAAGACTGTCTCAAAGTACATTGTTTCGGCCATCCTTTTATACTTTGCATGAATCATCATAAAACGATTTATGCATTCCTTTGGTGACAGATCTTTGGGACTAGTCACTGAGCCATAAATTGTGGGTTTGATAAGGAGAGCAGATGGGCCTCGTCTTTGTGTGGATTTAATGCAGGGCCAGTGGCTATGAGTCCAGATGACCGCCATAAGGAGCGCACAATCACTGCCTGTGATAAGCATGCTGTGTTCTGATTAGCTGTATATTCCTAACTTGGTGTGGCATCTAACTTTATGGTGTTTTTGAGAATGCACATCTCTCTGACCAATCTGTTTTATTGGTGTCAACCTCCTGAGACCTTTGTGGTGTCACTGCCTATCTGTGGGATCGATCTAGGTTTTCCTGTTGGCGTGCTCTGTGTGTTACATGTCCTCCCACCTGTGATCTGTCAATCAGTTGCTTCAGGCCTAGGTCGTGGCCTGCCTAACCACGTATTTCTGACTCGGGTTGAGAGGGAGGTCACATCGGGTGAATTCAACAACGGTGATGCAAATTCGTTTTCACACATACATATATTTTGGAGTACATTGACATTGTATTTTTCAATATTAACACATATTTAGCTCACTATGAAAGTAGTTGCTTATTGCTGGAGTGCATTTCCAGTGCCTCTGGCTTTTTAGCAAATTTAGTACACTTTTTACCCTCATTTCATAAACCTTTTTTTTGGAAGGACAACCTCACCAACTTGAATATAGCCTTATGGCACAAGCAATGATTAAGAATCCAGTCTTCGAACATTGTACTTGGTTTAGAGCATTTTGATTTTCTTTATTCCAAAACAGCTTTGTTCCAGTTTAGCCAACACATGTTTCATCATAATCCCAACTTCATAAGTGCTGTATATCTGTGCAGGCGGCGTAATACAAAAGATACCCTGTCCTTCTGGCATATCAAATGCCGACCGAAATCTTTACATATAGTCTGGTACAATATCCTGTTGACAGTACGTTCACCTGAAAGGATTTTAGACTCTGGTATTATCTCAGCTTCAAGTTCAATTGTACCATACAGTTTGAGTTAAGTATCCCGGATATGGGTTGGTGTCGGCTCACTTCCCAAAAAACATCTAGTCCAAATTGGAATAAAAATTCCAAATTGGAGCACAAAAGGTCTCAGGTAGTGATCAGTGAACGGCGACATTAGTTGATCGACACTGAACGAAGTTGACGGTCATGTAAATCAGTGTCAACTAATTCTTCTGCCTCAATAACAAGTGAAAGTGAAGAAGATGGTTGGCCATGTTACTGTTTACCTCAGAAAAGCATGCACATGTTGAACTAGCTGCATGGAAAGAAAAATGCCAGTACAAGAAAAGTCGACATGCCAAAGCATCAAAGTCATTCAAACATTGTCCGAAGATTAGCCTGAAAATAAAAGGTTGTTTAATACTTTTCATTATCAACAGTAGAGCTTCAATAAACCTTATGCCTGAGGAGAAATACAATGAATACAATATAATGAATTGTTTCCATTACTGCAACTTACGCCATTGAAAACTAAAGTGTATACATGGGCTGCCTCGAAGCCATTAAACAAAATCAAGGTTCATTTGCAGCGGCAATGAAACACAAGAAAAAGAAGGTGCATGTGCTTCAAGATACAGCATCCAGCGCCTGTTTTCTCAGCTTCAGTACAACTGCTGATATGGGGCTGATTTCCGTAAACTACAACAGGAATGCTCAGCACAAAAAAGTAAGTCAGTTTTCTTCATTATTTCATTAGTTGGGAAAACTTAGGACCATGAAAGTAAAGTTGTACATTAATGATGTCAGACCTATTGCTCAAAGACATAAAGGACTTGTTTTTTCTTTTCCATGAAACTGTTGAAAAAGAATTTGAATAGTTACCCCTGCATGATATCATTGAGGATTTTACAATGCCATTGAATTTTCCCATAGTGGTAGTGCTTAAAAAGGACTGTGAAGGAGCAGTATGCATTTGTGTTGACATGCGTCAGGCAAACAAGGCAATTGAACGAGAACGACATCCAGTTCCACACATAGCTGACATGATAACGCAATTGAATGATTGAATGGTGCAAAGGTTTTCTCTCGCATTGATCTGAATAAAGCTTAGCGTCAGTTAGAGCTAAAAATAAATTGCAGGTACATTACAACCTTTTTCTATGCATGTTGGCCTGTTTCAATGCAAAAGTTTACGTTTTGGTGTCTTCAGCTGCTAAACTTTTTCAAGACTTGATTTGATGTATCATACAGGCTGTGATGAATGTGTTCAATTACAGTGATGAAATATTTGTTTTAAGAGCTACACAAATAGAGCATGATAATGATCGCTCACAGGTATGTCATCTACTTGCTGATGCAAGTTTGACCTTGAATGCAGACAAGTGTGAGTTCTATAAGACAGAGCTAACATTCTTAGGACATATCTTTTCTGATGGGGGTATGACACCTGATCCTCCTAAAGTACCAGCGCTGTCAAATGCTGATTGCCTCAAAAGATGTGTCTACGGTACGTTCATCTCATGGCATGACCAGTTACTGTTTCAGATACAAACAAGACTTTGCTAGTATAAGTGCTTCATTAAGAGACTTGATAAAAAAAAACATTTCATTCGTCACATGATGGTGAGAAAAGTTTTGAGAAAATCAAATCTGCCATGAGAAAGATACTGAAATGGCCTACTTCAATCTGAAGCTTCATGCAGAGGTTGTTGTTGACACTAGCCCAGTCGGGTTACGAGCTATCCTTGTGCAGCACAGTGGACATCTGAATGTTCAAAGGCATATTTTGGCATATTCAAGTAGATGTTTGTCCCAAACATAACATGCTTATTCACACAAAAGATAACGGAACTGGGAGATTCTACATGGACCAGTGTACGTAAACTCAAATTAGCACTTATGATAAAAAGGGTACACTGTTCCAAAGTAGCTAATCCTCACTATCAATTTGAGAAGGTAAAGGGGTCACCCAAAGCAATTGCATACTAGGAGCAAGTGCCCTCACCCACCATTAGATGGCTTCGTCATCGGGTGTGTACCTCGTTGGGCCTTCGCTGCAAAGCCCGATCATCCCCGCAAGAGGGCTCTTTGCTGGGGGAAATAAAATTGACTATAGGTTCTGGTGCAGTAGTTTTACTCTTGGCAGTGGACATATGTCAAGGATAAAAACAGGAAATGGGAATCGGTCAGGGATAATGGTCTGACATTCCCAATGTGTAAGTTTCTATTTGAAATACCCTATCCTACAGGGAAACAATTAGATAGGTGTGTGTGTGGAACTTCCTACGCTACAGACAATGAGTAGACCCTTACACCCTCAGTAGTCCGAAAGGATCTAGTGGCGTTTCATCAGGACCTAAATAGAAAACCTAGTCCTCACTAAGGAAGTAAGGGTGCTCTCAATAAAGTGTTTAACTACAACCTACTGCACTTACCTAGGTGTATGTATATCTCGTCTAGGTGCTCCTCCTCGATCCAGGTTTGGGCCCCTTGGGAAAATGTGGATGCTACATCTCCTTCAATGATAGATTCAGGAAGCTGAGGTGAACTGGCCTACCCATCATCCACGGACCCAGATATACTTTGAAACAGTGTACTTGTGTTTACGATGCTTATTCACAACCAGAAAAATAAAGTTTAGCAGTGATATGGGCTTCCCTGCCTTCCAGTACGGAATGTCGTTTACTGACTATATATGGCAATCCAAAGACCAACATGCCTCCTTGCATTGAACGATGGGGACTACGAATACAAGAATACTATTATATCATTGTGCATCGCCCAGATAAGGCTCAGAACCCTACTGACTCTTTTTCTAGAGTGCCTATACAAGGTCATGGTACTCGATCCAAGACGTCTGAAGCCTATATTAACTTCATTGTAAAATCTAACAAACCAGCTGCCAGTTCATTAGCTCTAATTATCACTGCCACGATCCATTCCAGCGACATCCTAAAGTTGAAGGATAGGATACCTTTCCAAATCAGTCATGGAACCAACACACTCACACTCTCACCAGAGATGGTTAATAATACAAAAATGTCAAAGATGACCTGTCAATACAACAGTAAGGAGGTATACTGCAAGGGTTCACAATACTGATTCCCGAGAGTCTATGACAGAAAATAATTCAAGTGGCTCATGAAAGACATCGTGGAATCGTTGCCACTAAACGAGCTCTCCGAGACCGAGTTTGGTTTCCTTATCTCAATGAGAGTGTTGTAAAAGAATTAAAGGCTTGTCATCTACGCAACTGCTTTTCTACAATAACTATTCACCACAGTTTAAACATGTCATAACTCCCAAAGCACGCATGGGATAGAGTAGCAATTGATTTTTTCAGTCCACTCGACTATGGACATCACATGATGATTTTGAACAAATGCTCACAATTTCCATTAATTGAAGGTCTCCAATCTACCAATCAAGACCGAGTCATTGAGAGACTAGATGGCCTCTTGGTTGTACCTTTTAATAGTCGAGAGTTAAAAGACTGTTTAAAGCATCTGAACAAAAAGCATTTCATCTTTAAGGAAGGACCTCGAGTACTTGCCCGTCAAATGCAGAAAAGAAAGTCTGATGCTCCATTTGTTGCAGAACCTTTACAAGTAGTGTCTACATAGGGAAACATGGGAACTGCCTGGTGCCCTGGGAAGTCTATCACAATATACTCTTCTAATTTTAGGCAGTTGACTCATCCCTCATCTGATCTAAATGTTGAAGGAGAGACTAGTTCTGGAGCCTCTGAGATTGCTGTTGCTCCTACACGTCAACGCAGAGCCTGGATATTAACGGTGTCAGTTTCCAGTGACAAGATCAGGTAGAATAATATGAGTGTCAAAAAGATTTATTGGTGAGCTTTCACTGTACATATTTATATATATTTTGAATATTTACACCTAATCGACCTCTTCAGTGTATCATTCTATTTTATTGATTGCAAAATGTATTGTGCTTCTATTGCTGTATAGCCAAAATAAAGTATTTTTTGACTGGCTGACTGATATATATTTTGTAAACAATTTAAAGTGTTTTTTAACAGAGAGGGAGATGTATTGTCTTGTGAGTTTGCAATGACAGAACCCTTTTGGCTCCTGGTGGACTCTGTTGATCTGTGACGTATGTGATAGAGCAGAACGTAGTTGGTTTAGAATGTGGAGTTTGTAGTTATAAGCAGAAGAATAACGACGTGTAATACTACATTTTGTGTGTGGCGTAGTCATTGGTGGGCACCCGGGCTGGGGAAGAGGCTACAGCGACTAATTAACGAAATGTACATTTCATCCACCTGTTGCTCTCATTGATGATGAAGCTGTAAACATACTCCCTTCGTTTAAGACTGTTATCATACAGTATGTGTTTTTCTGAATTGATGTTTGCTGCTGTGTTACATTTACTAATTTGTTGATTACCCCTTTATAATTTAGAGGATGTTTTATTCATCATCAAAAGTGTGATTTCAGAAGGATTATGTTTCAGCTTTACCACTACCCACCCCTAATCCCTAAAATTACCCTAACCTCCTTTTACCTCTTCCCACCTCCGAACCTTAAAATTAGCCTTACCTCCTTTATCTACACCCAACTCTGAAACTAAAATCATCCTTGCCTCCCTGTACCTCCACCCACCTCTGAAGCCTAAATTGACCCTTATCTCCATTTAACTCCACCCACCCGAACCCTAAAATCACCCTAACCTCCCTTTAACGCAACACATCGCCCAATTCTAAAATCACCATTACCCCTCTTTACCTTTACCCAACTGCAAACTTTAAAATCACCCTTACCTTTGTTTACCACTGCCCACAATTTCCACCTAAAATCACCCTGACCTTCCTTTACTGCTACTGATCCATCACCCTAACATTAATCGTCCATTCCTTTACCTCTGCCTTCACCAAACCTTAAATTCACCCTTAATTCCTGTTCCTCTACCCACCTGAACCCCTAAATTCATCCTTATTTCACTTTAACTCTACCCAGCCGGAGCTCTATATTCATCTTTACCTCCCTTTACCTTCACCCACCCAGAACCCTATATTCATCTTTACTTCCCTTTACCTGTACACATCGAACCCTTAAAACCAGCCTTACCTCCCTTTACCTCTACCCACACAAAAATCACCCTTATCTCCCTTTACCTCAACCTACCCCAGAATCCTAAAATTAAAATTACCCTTTCTTCCCTCTACCTATACCCTCACCAAACCTTAAATCCCTCCTTACTTCCCTTTAACCCTGCCCACCAAACCCTAAATTCACCATTACCTCCATTTGCCTCTACCCAACGTGAACCCTATATTCATGTTTAATTTCCTTTACCTCTATTTACCTTCAAGAGCTAAAATCACCCTTACCTCCTTTTTTTTCTCTACCCACCCCGAACAACAAAATCACCCATACCTTCTTTTACCTCTACCCACCCCTGAACTATAAAATTACCCTTACATCTCATCACCTCTATCCAAACCTAAACCATAAAACACTTACCTCCCTTCACTTCTACCCAATCCTAAACCCTAAATTCACCGTCACCTTCCTTTACCTCTACATACCTGACCCCCAAAATCACAATTACCTGCCTTTACCTTTACCTAACTTTACCTTCTGTTAACTCCACCCCACCTCCCTTTACCTTTACCTTTACCTATCTCCAAACCCTAAAACCACCCTTACCGTCCTTTTCCTCTACCTACCCAAACTCTAAATTCCCCCTTACCTCCCTTTACCTCTACCCACTTCAAATCCTAAAATTACCCTTGCCTTCCTTTTCCTGTTCCCTCACCAAACTCTAATTTGCCCTTTAACTCCCTTTACCTCAACCTCCCTTGAACCCTATATTCATTTTACTTCCCTTAACTGCTATCTACCGCAAACCCTAAAATCCCTCTTATGTGGGGTCCCCAGGGCTCATCCCTGAGCCCCACCCTTTTCAACATTTATGTGGCCCCCCTTGCCAGGCTTGTAAGATCATTTGGTTTGGAAGTACTATCATATGCCGACGACACCCAGATTATGGTCTCCCTCAATCAATCTGTGGAGACCGAGGCATCCAACTTCAGGAATTGTATGGAAGCAGTAGCAGGATGGATGACCCAAAATTTTCTAAAACTTAATGGGGAAAAGACGGAGGTCTTGGTCTTCGGAGGCAAACATGAGATCTGGTCAGCTGACTGGTGGCCATCAGCCCTTGGAGTATGCCCCACACCCACCCCTGCAGCTCGTAACCTAGGAGTTATTCTTGACGCCACACTTTCCCTTGATAGACAAGTGAATAGAACCGTCTCTACCTGCTGCGGGGTTTTAAGGATCCTCCGCAAACTCTCCAACTATCTTTCCTTGAATTCCAGAAAGCAACTGCTGTGGCCCTTATCTCTTCACGCCTAGACTATTGCAATGCACTTCATCTGGGCATAAACAAGAGTCTGGTTCAACGCCTGCAGGTTGTGCAGAACGCTGCAGCCAGGTTTGTTGTCAACGCCCCTAGACGGTCCTCTGGCTCGGCCATAAGAAAACATCTCCACTGGCTTCCGATGTTGTCCAGGATAGATTTTAAGGTCCTATGTCTAACCCACGGTGCCCTTCATGAATCAGGAGCAGAGGACATCAGGTCCCTGGTATCCTTCTATACCCCTGGCAGAGTCTTGCGCTCTGCCAACACAAACCTTCTATCCACCCACCGGACGAAGAAGACCAGATGGGGAGGGAAGGCTTTCTCTGCTCTTGCCCGAAGCTCTGGAACCTTCTCCCTGAGAAGCTCAAGGGCCTTGCACCGCCTGATCAATTTCGCAAAGCCTTAAAGACCTGGCTTTTTACCAAAGCTTACCAGTAGTCCCCCCCCCCCCCTTTCTATTCTGTGCACTGCCCCCAGCTGTTCCATCTTATGCGCCTTGATGCCTCTGGGCAAAGTTCTGCGCTATATAAAACTACTTTCATTCATTCATTCACTTACTTTTACCTCTAGTTTTACCCACCCCAAACAATAAAAGCCCCCTTATTATTCATTACCTCTATACACCCCTGAACCCTAAATTCACCCATACCTCCTTTCCCTTCTACCCACTCGACCCTAGATTCACCTTCACCTTCCGTTACCTCTACCTACCCAAACCCCAAAATCACAATTTCTTCCATTTTCCTCTACCCACTAGCAAACCTCCAATTACCCTTAACTTCCTTTACCTATACTCACCCAAATTCACCTTTACCTCTACTCACCCCAAACCATAAAATCACTGCTACCTCCCTTTACTTCAACCCACCCCAGAATGCTAAACACAACCCATTCCTCCCTTTACCTCTGCCCTCACTAAACTCTCAATTCCCCCTTAATTTGCTTTACCCCTGCCCAGCAGAACCCTAAATTCACCTTTACTTCCCTTCACCTCTATGCACCTGAAACCTATATTCATCTTTACTTCCCTTTGCCTCTATCTACCACCAAACCCTAAAATCACTTTTACATTCCGTTACCTCTACCCACCCCAAACAATAAAATCACCCTAATTGTCCTTTACCTCTACCGACCACTCAACTCTAAAATTAACCTTACATCCCTTTACCTCTACCCACCCCAACTCATAAAAACCCTTACCTCCCTTTGCGTATAGACATCCGAACCCTAATCTCACTTCACCATCCTTCACCTGTACCTACCTGAACCCCAAAATCACAATTACCTCCCTTTCCCTCTAGCCATCCAGAACCCTAAATTCACCATTCCCGCCATTTGCCTCTACCCACCCTGAACCCTATATCCATCTTTAATTCCCTTTACCTCTATTTACCATCTAGCGCTAAAATCACCCTTACCTCCCTTTTTTTCTCTACCCACCCCAACAACATCACCCATACCTTCCTTTACGGCTACCCACCCCTGAACTCTAAAACCACACTTACATCCCTTTACCTTTACCCAACCCTAAAGCATAAAAACTCTTACCTCCCTTAACTTCTACCTGCCCTAAACCCTAAATTCACCCTCACTTTCCTTTACCTTTACATACCTGACCCCAAAGTAACAATTACCTGCCTTTACCTCTACCTAACCTGAACCCTAAATTCACCCTTTGCCTCTAACCACCCCTAAACCACCTTTATCTTCTGTTAACTCTACGCTTACCTCACTTTACCTCTACCCATCTCCAAACCCTAAAACCACCCTTACCTTTCTTTTCCACTACCTACCCGAAACCTAAATTCCCCTTACCTCCCTTTACCTCTACCTATCCCAAATCCTAAAATCACCGCTACCTCCCTTTACTTCAACCCAACCCAGAGTGCTAAAACCACCCGTTCATCCCTTTACCTCTGCCCTCACTAAAATCTCTCAATGTCCCCTTTCCCCCTTTACTCCTGCCTACCAGTACCCTAAATTCACCTTTACTTCCCTCCACCTCTACCCACCTGAAACTTATATTCATATTTACTTCCCTTTGCCTCTATCTACCATCAAAACCTAAAATCACTCTTACATTCCTTTACCTCTATACCCAAACCAAACAATAAAATGCCCTAAATATCTGGGTATCCACATTCATCTAGACACTGCATCGGTGATCCGTCTCAACTATGGCTCCGCTATCGACACATTGGAATCACAGATCACCCGATGGCTCCACTTACCCCTATCCATGGTGGGTAGAATCGCAATTAATAAAATTATAGTATTGCCCCGCTTTTTTTTAATTATTTCAATAATATTCCCGTTCCCTTAACGAAGGTATTTTTCATGCAACTCCGCTCACTATTGCTTCGCTTGATCTGGGGAGACAAGACACCCCGGGTCAGTTGGAAAGTTTTAACTTTACCACCGGACAGAGGGGGGTTGGGTGTACCAGATTTCTATTTGTATTATTTAGTCGCGCAGTGCGGATACGCATACGCTTGGTTTGATCCGGACGCTCGCATACCATATTTGCGGCCAGAGGTAGATCTGGTTCTCCCGAGACGGCTTCTTACAATTATCCCCACTGGCTTCCTTCGTGATCCCCGAGACATCCAGACAGTCTCCACCACATGCTGGGCTTGGATTAAATTGCATAGATTTTTGGGAATAGATCTTTTATACTCCCCACCCTTACCCCTGCCCAATGCCTCCCTTTCCCTATTACCGGGGAAACTTTGGTCGAGCGCCCCTTGGCGAAATTCAACATATGTACCCTCGGGGATTTGTTCCCAGATGGGCATGTATTCTCCTTGTCAGAGGAGGCGCGGTTTAGCGATCGCTCCTTTATGGACACATTCATTCTCACCCGGATACGCTCTGCTTTAAGGGCGAGATTCCCCTCCTTCCCTTTGGCCCCGGTTGAGACCCCTCCCCTCACTTTGGTGATTCAGAACCCGAATAATGCGCACCTGATCTCCAAATTGTATAAACAGTGAGGGACACTCAGACCAATTGATGACTCTAAGCTCAGGGCCGCATGGGAGAGGGACTTGGGTGGGCCTATCTCTGATGATCAATGGGCATATTGCTGCAGGACCACAACAGACATTTCTTTGAACAGTCGTCATAAGTTGCTTCAGTTTAAATTCCTTTGTGGGATGTATTTCACTCCGGCCCGCGCACACAGAATTGACAATTCCCGACCGCACCATTGTCGGAAATGTCTTGCCCCCTTTGATGATTTCGCACACTTAACCTGGACTTGCCCCAAAATACACCAGTATTGGCTAGAAATCCACTCCACCCTGGGTTATATATTGTCCATGCCGCTCCTTCCTACACCTGAAATTGTACTGTTGGGTTATGTTGAGAACTTCCAAAAAAAACTTTGTAAATTAGCGGCTCTTGGCTTCCTATTACCCAAAAGGGAGATTGCATTGCTGTGGGGCAGTAGGCGCGCCCCTACTCTTCGCTCCTGGTTAAACAGCTTAGCGTTCTGCAATGTGAATTGCGAAGAATTTAGTACTTTACTCCCCACCTCTTCCAGGCCAACCGATATTTGGGGCCCGTATAGAGATTATATCTCCCGGCGCCAATTAGTCCATGATTCTCAGTTACAGTCCGAATTACCCCCACCGGGGTGGGATAGTTCCCTTCAGACTCCGGAAAGGAACAGCGGGGAAATGATGACACTGAATGTATTTGGCTTTTGGTCTCTGTTTTCGACAGTATCTATTATTTGCAGTTTGTCATGAGATGGATCTTTCATTAATTATAGGATATTTGTTAGTGTCAGTGCTTATGTATCACATTGCCCTTTGGGTCATTATGATGTGTGTTTATATTTTAATTGATAGGTTTTTCAGATTCCTCACAAATGTCGTTTTATTTTCTCATATTGCAATCTCATTGTTTGTTTTCTTTTTCTTCTTTTTTCATGCAAAACGGAAAATAAAGTTTAAAAAAAAACAATAAAATCACCCTAATTGCCCTTTACCTCTACCCACTACTGAACTCTAAAATTAGCCTTACATCCCTATACCTCTACCCACCCCAAACCATAAAAACCATTACCTCCCTTCGCGTATATACACCGGAACCCTAATGTCACCTTCACCATCCTTCACCTCTACCTACCTGAACCCCAAAATCACAATTACCTCCCTTTGGGCCATATGTATCAACAGATTTCCCCATAGACACAGACTGGGCAAAGCCCTTTGATACATCTGGCCCTTTACCTCTACCCACCCGAATCCTAAAATCACCCCTATCTCTGTACACCCCTGAATTTTAGAACCAGCCTGACCTCCCTTTCCTCAACCCACCTTAAAATCCTAAAATCACCCTTACCTCCCTTTTACCCCAATGCACCCTTGAGCCTTATTACCACCCTTACCTTCCTTTACCCCTACCCACCCGAACACTAAAATGGCCCTAACTTCCCTTTGAACCTACCCTCTGCAAACCCTAATTTCACTCTTACCTTGCTTTACCTTTACGCACCCCACAACCTAAATTCACCCTTACTTCTATTTATCTCTACCCACCAGAATCCTATATTCATCTTTACGTCCCTTTACCTCAATCTACCACTGAACCCTAACATCTCCCACATCTCCCTTTACATCTACCCATCCATGAACACTAAAATCTTCGTTAAATCCTGTTACTTCTAACAATCCCTGAAACTAAAATCACCCTCCAGTCTCTTCATCCCTGCCTGTCCCCAAACCCTAAAATCACCCTTGCATCCCATTACCTCTACCTACCCCTAAACCTACTTCTAACCACCCCTAAACACTAGAATCACCCTTCTCTTCCATTACTTCTACCCATTACTAAACCATCAATCAATCAATCAGTGACACTTATAAAGCGCGCTACATACCCATAGGGTCTCAAGGCGCTGGGGGGGGGGGGGTGCCGCTACTGCTCGAACAGCCAGGTCTTCAGCTTCTTCCTGAAGGAGAGGTGGTCTTGGGTCAAGCGCAGGTCGGACGGGAGGGAGTTCCAGGTCTTGGCGGCCAGGTAGGAGAAGGACCTTCCTCCTGTAGTCGCTCTTCGGATGCGGGGGACGGCGGCGAGGGCGTGGTTGGCTGATCGGAGGTGGCGTTTGGGAGCGTAGAAGTTGACTCGGCTGTTGAGGTAGCTCGGGCCTTGGTCGTGTAGGGCTTTGTGTGCGTGGGTGAGGAGGCGGAAGGTGATTCTCTTGTTGATGGGGAGCCAGTGAAGGTCTCTCAGATGTCCGGAGATGTGGCTGGATCGTGGGATGTCGAGGATGAGTCTGGCTGAGGCGTTTTGGATCCGCTGGAGTCTCTTCTGGAGCTTGGCGGTGGTCCCGGCGTAGAGGGCGTTGCCGTAGTCCAGTCGGCTGGTGACGAGGGCCTGGGTGACGGTCTTCCTGGTCTCTGTGGGGATCCACCAGAAGATCTTCCGTAGCATGCGTAGGATGTTGAAGCACGCCGAGGAGACGCTGCTGACTTGCCTGGTCATGGAGAGGGAGGAGTCCAGGATGAAGCCCAGGTTTCGTGCATGGTCTGTCGGTTTGGGTGCGGTGCCCAGGGCGGGAGGCCACCAGGAGTCGTCCCAGGCGGAGGGAGAGGAGCCCAGGATGAGGACCTCCGTCTTGTCCGAGTTCAGTTTCAGGCGGCTGGTCGTCATCCACTCGGCTACCTCTTTCATCCCTTTGTGTAGGTTGGCTCTGGCGGCGGCGGGGTTGTTGGTCAGGGAGAGGATCAGCTGGGTGTCGTCGGCGTAGGAGATGATGCTGAGGTGGTGTTTGCGTACGATGGCCGCGAGGGGGCTCATGTAGACGTTGAAGAGGGTGGGGCTCAGGGATGATCCTTGGGGGACGCCGCAGATGACTTCGGAGGCCTCTGACTTGTACGGTGGTAGGCGGACTCGCTGTGTTCTTCCGTCGAGGAAGGAGATGATCCATTCCAGCGCCTTGTCCTGGATTCCGATGTTGCTGAGGCGCCGTACCAGGGTGCGGTGGCAGACCGTGTCGAATGCCGCGGAGAGGTCTAGGAGGATGAGGGCCGCTGTTTCTCCATTGTCCATCAGGGCCCGGATGTCATCGGTGGCGGCGATGAGGGCGGTCTCGGTGCTGTGTTTGGCTCGGAAGCCGGACTGTGAGGGGTCGAGGGATCCGTTCGTCTCGAGGAAGGCGGCCATCTGCTTGTTGACGGTCTTCTCGATGACTTTGGCTGGAAACGGGAGAAGCGAGATGGGGCGGTAATTCTTGAGGTCGGTGGGGTCCGCTGTTGGTTTCTTGAGTAGAGCGCTGAGTTCGGCGTGTTTCCAGCTCTCGGGGAAGATGGCGGTGTCGAAGGATGTGTTGATGATGTCTCGCAGGTGGGGTGCGATGACAGCGTTGGCCTTGTTGAAGATGTGGTGAGGGCAGGGGTCGGTTGGTGATCCGGAGTGGATTGAGTTCATCGTGCGGATGGTGTCTTCTGTGCTGATCGGGGTCCAGGCGTGGAGGGTGGTGGTGGGGGGGGGGTGGCTGGTCGGTCGTGGTGTGCGTAGGTTGGTTGTTGAAACTGCTGTGTATGTCTGTGATCTTGTTGTGGAAGTAGGAGGCGAGGGAGTTGCAGAGGTCTTGCGATGGGGTGATGTCGTTGTTTCCTGCGTTGGGGTTGGAAAGCTCTTTCACGATGTTGAAGAGTTCCTTGCTGTTGTGTGCGTTGTTGTCCAACCGGTCCTTGAATGCTGTTCTCTTGGCGGCGCGGATCAGCTGGTGGTGTTTCCGGGTGGCAAGTTTGTAGGAGGTCCTGTTGTCCGGTGTCGGATCCCTTTTCCAGACTTTCTCGAGGGCTCGGCAGTTCTTCTTGGAGCTCTTGAGTTCGTCGGTGAACCATGGGGCCTTCTTGCTGCCGGGTCTGCTAGGCGGGGTCCTCAGCGGGGCGAGTTGGTCCGCGCAGTTGCTGATCCACTTCGTGATGTTATCGGCGGCCTGGCTGGGGTTCGCTGAGCTGGCAGGAGGGTGTTGGCTCAGGGAGGTGGCGAGCTGGTCTGCTGTGATCTTGTTCCAGCTTCTGCGGGCGGTAAACCTTAAGATTGTTTTATTTTTAATTTACATATATGAAAAAAGATTTTTTTTTAAATGTACATAAAAAGTATGCTATTTAAAAAAAACTTACCAGTGTGGTAAAGGCTACGCGTAAAGGCTGTTTCCCCTAAGGCAGCATACTTTCCTGCCCGCTCCTTAAAAACTCTCTTGCCTTCACCTTAGAGTCCCTAAATGTTTTTGGGTCACTTTTGATTGTTTTATGCCCTTCAGTATGTTTGCCACTTCACCTCTTTGACTCTTTACCCGCCCCCCCCCCTCCCCATGCCCTATACTTTAGGCCATGCATAAGGCAACGCATCTGCGGTCACTTTCGAGAAGTTTGCTTACTTACAGGGGACTTGGAGAATGCACATTGTTTACCATGGGTTAGCTTCATTGTGACTCTTGTTTCCTTGTTTCTCTTTGACCAGCGAGTACCAACTTCACTTCCTCTTTGTGTTTTTGTCTATAAACTTCAGCATGGTCCAAGTACTGCTTCCCTTGCCTGATGTCATTCCACTGCTCACAGGTACTTTTTTTCGTTTTACTTGTACCCCTTCCTCCTTCTCCCCTCCTGCATTGTTGCTTGCCCCTCCCATTCACTCCCATTCTGTGTTGTTGCTGTCCGGGGTGCCCCCATACCCTTTGTTGCTTTCCCAGTCCACTCCCCACCTTCTCTCCCTAGCTGGTGCCGGCCCCCTCCCAAACCACCTGAAAAAAAGTGCCCAAATGTCACGCCAACAGGTTTCAAGATGCAAAAAAAAAATTTGATGGCGCTGTGCTCATCTCATAGTCAAATGGCAAACTTCAGCTCGAAGGTAACATAAGTAAACAAATGAGTTTCATTTCATTGAATGCCTTTTATGTATTTATGAGTTCAGACATCGAGGCCATGCCATGAGAACTTCTCGCTTTTGACAACTTCAGACCACTTAACCCCTTTGCTGCTAGCCCCCCCCCCTTTCCCTCCACCCTGTGCTAAGCCTTTTTTGGGGTACTTCGCGCTTAGGGCCCTATAACCTTTTGACCACATAAGGTACCCACGCCAAATTTGCATCCTTTTTGCCAACATCATGGGGATTCTAAAGATACATAGAGTTTGTGGATTCCCCTGGAGGGGACCCAGAAATTAGCCAAAATACATTTTGCTTTTTTTGGGAAACATGCGAAAAAAGGGCTACAGATGAAAGCGTTGGCTTTTTCCCTGCAAATGGTATAAAAAAAGGGGTTGTGGTGCTGAAATCACCCTCTTCCCAGCTTTCAGGGACAAGCAGACTTTTGTCAGAAAACCAACAGTTTTCACACAGTTTTGACATATTTCTGGGACATAGCCTAGTTTTGCTATTTTTTGTGCTTTCAACCTCCTTCCAGTTAATGGTATAAATGAGTATAAAAGCAATAATGGATCCTGGAAAACGATACATTTTGGAAAATTAGATAACATTCTGAATGCAGCAAGGGGTCATTTGTGTAGATCCTTCAAGTTTTTTTTATAGAAACTAACATTTAAATATAGGAAAAATTGGAAATTAGTTAAAAAAACAACAGCCTTTTGTGTCAGCGTTTTCACATGTAACTTCTTCTAATTATGACAACTCTTTGAAAGCAATATACCGTTACATCCGCTGGACCTTACTGGTTGTGGGGATATATAGGACTTGTAGGTCCACCAAGAACCCGACGAACCCAGACCCAAAAACTGAGCAGCGACCTGCAATGGATTTTTTTTATGTACCAGGTATATAGCAATTATTCTAGGAAAATGTATAAATGGAAAAATCAGTATGAAAGACACCTATGTATTTCTGAAATGGGAACAAAATATAGAGTTTAGAAACAGTAGATATTTGCACATCTCCAAAATTTGGAATACTCATACTAGTATGAGAATTATCTATCATTTTTCAAAATTACTTCTGTTTTACATATTGTCTTTCATTAGGAAGGCAGAAATGCATTGAAAGTCAATAGGTAATAACAGTTGCTTTACAAATCTAAATCACCCTAAGACTCCCAATACAAATGGTACCTCTCTTGTATGGGTAGGCCTAAGTGTCCACAACAGGAAATGGTGCAAAACGCAACGTGGACACACCACAATTTCACCGTGAAAATTGACCCTTTTTTGGCAAAGTACCTAGCTGTAGTTTTTGAACACTAGCTCTGCCGGCACCTAGGGAAACCTAGAAAACCTGCACATTTTTTTAAACTAGACACCCAGGGGAACCTAGGATTGGGTGACTTGACTGCCTCTCACCTGGTTCTGTTACCCAGAATACCTTGCAAACCTAATTTTGTTTTTTTAAACATATTTTCCTCACATTTCTGTGGTGGAAAGTTCTAGTATCTGCGTGGATCCACAAATTTCTGCCGGCCCCGCATTCCCCCAAGTTTTCCAAGAAAAACTGTACCTCGCTTGTGTGAGTAGGCCTAGTGCCCGCAACAGGAAACGGCGCAAAACTCAACGTGGACACACCACAATTTCACAGTGAAAAAATACCCTTTTTTGGCAAAGTGCCTAGCTGTAGTTTTTTAACCCTAGCTCTGCCGGCACCTAGGGAAACCTAACATACCTACACATTTCTGTAAACTAGACACACAGGGGAATCCAGGATGGGTGACTTGACTGGCTCACACCAAGTTCAGTTACCCAGAACCCCTTGCAAACCTAAAAAATTGTCCCAAAAACACATTTTTCTCAAATTTCTGTGGTGGAAAGTTCGGGAATCTGCGTGGATCCACAAATTTCCACCCACCCCACGTTCTCCAATGTCTACTGAGAAAAATGGTACCTCACTAGTGTGGGTAGGCCTAGTGGCCGCGACAGGAAACGGTGTAAAACACAACGTGGACACACCACAATTTCACAGTGAAAAATGATCCTTTATTGGAAAAGTACCTAGCTGTAGTTTTTTAACCCTAGCTCTGCGGGCACATAGGGAAACCTAGCAAACCTATACATTTGTGAAAACTAGACACCCAGGGAATCCAGGATGGGGTGACTTGACTGCCTCTCATCAGGTTCTGTTACCCAGAATCCCTTGCAAATCTAAAAAAAGTCACAAAAAACACATTTTCCTCTCAAGTTCAAGTTCAAAATACACTTTATTCGATTTGATTAAAATCATAAAAGCCAATAAAAACACAATGATATTTATAATTTAAAAGAATGCATACAAGTCTTCAGATTGTACGACACATTAAATAATCATAAATAGCTGGGCAAATATGACGACATTCATGTTACAGCGTTACCCTAGTTGAGCCTTGACTTGGTTCTAAATGCTGCAACTAAAAAACTAGCCACAGAATATGTGATGAAAATGTTACCTAAAGACTGTAAGTATAACAGGGCAGGCCTAACTTGTATAAAACCGGCTTCTTTTAAAATAGGTACTAAATATTTATTTCTTGGCTCCCTAAAGGTACTGCAAAACATCATAAAGTGCAACGTGTCCTGAGTTGAAAAATCGTCACATTTACATGGGGCTCCTGATTCTGGTGTGCTCCATTGCTGAAAGCAGCCCAGCACATAAGGAATTTGATTAAATCTAAATTTTATAAGGAGGTGTCTATGTAAAGGTTTAGTAACAAAGGTAAGGTAAGGCTCTAAGGATGGGGAGGATAGCAGCATGTAGTGTACTCTTACTGATGTTTTTGTCAGCTCGAGTTCCTCCCGAGCTAACCTTACATTCTCCATAACATGTTTCTTGACCCAATTGATATCCTCAATCCTGATAGAAGATGGCAGATTAAATAATCCTGGGCGACCAAGTTTTCCAAACGCCAGGCGCACATATTCTAACCAGGGGATTTTTTTCCTATGATCAAGAGACATGACATCCTCCAAAACAGCATGATTAAGAGATAATTCCTCATTAAGCCATAACTTTAACCAATACGTTAAGGGAGCCAGTCTCAGTTTATCTGAAATATAATCTAGGCCCAGCTCTGCGTGCAACGAAAAGGTAGGGGTGGATTGGGGAACAGAAAGTAGTTGTCGAAGAAATTTATTTTCTTCCCTTTGTAAAAGATCGTGGGACAGGTACCCCCATAAAGGTGCGCCATATGTAGCTATTGCGATACATTTTGCGTTATATATTTTTAAAATAGCCTCCATGGGTCTTCCTCCGAACCTGTTCACGAACCCCACAAGGGCTGAGGCGGCTCTAGTCATGGCCAGCTTTTTTAGCTTAATTTGTGGACCCCAGGTGCCCTTTTCATCGAAAGTAACCCCCAGGTAGGGGAACGATGTTACTCGGGACACAACCTCTCCTTTACAGTACAATGGCATGGTTTTATACTTCTTTCGGGCAACCACCATGGTGTGAGACTTCTTGGTATTGATCTTGAGATTTAGCTGGTCCATAAAATTACCAAAAGAGTCTAGCAGGCGTTGGAGGCCCACCCCAGTGCGGGCTATCAGGACAGCATCGTCCGCGTATAGGAGAGCTGGTATTTTTCTCTCTCCTACACGCGGAACATCCCCCTCCACAGCCATCAGATGTTTTTCAAGCCCATTTATATAGATTGTAAAAAGGAGGGGGCCAGGATGCAGCCCTGCCGTACCCCTCTCTCCGATCTGAAACAACTGGTGCACCTGCCCTCTTTTGTCACTCTCACTTTGGCAAACAAGTCCTGATGTAGAGAGGCTATAAAGTTCACCAGAGAGCCGTCCACCCCCATCTCCAGCATGACTGGCCACAGTTTAGCCCTATTAACCATATCAAAAGCCGAGGAGAGGCCCATGAATGCAAGAAACAAAGACCCCTCCTTGGCGACTGTGATTAATAGTTGCAGGTTGAGGCATTGGTCCACAGTTCCCCTCTTGTCCCTAAATCCGTACTGTAAGTTTGACAGCCCCTCCCCCTTCTTGATGTTTTCTCTAAGTTGGAACAATAGGACTCTGCCTAGAATCTTAATCGCAGAGTTCAGGAGGGAAATGGGCCTGTAGCATCCGGGATCATCGCGCTGGCCCTTTTTAAAAATTGGCACGATGACCGCGGTTGCCCAACTTTTGGGGAAAACATTGCTATTGGCCGCTGAAAAAACCTGACTTAAGACCCCTGCCCACAGTTTTGGGGCAAACAGGTAAAAATCACTGGGCACCCCGTCCGGGCCTGGGGCTTTCCTTTTACAGGTTTCTAGGATAGCCCTTTCCACCTCTCCTGCAGTAAAGACCAATGGAGCGCACACTAAAGGTTCCCACGGTTCAATTTGGTTGGCCATCTCGCCAGGACCATAGATTGTGCCAAAGTGGGTTAACCACTTATCATCAGGTATCACACAGTCCATGGGACAATTATCTGACTCTGAGAGAAATGGTTGGTTCACAGTGGCCCAGAACAGTGAGCTATCCCGAACAACTGCTGAGGAAGTCAAATTATCCCAAGCTGCTTCTTTGAGCGCTTTCTTTCTCCCAGTGATGGTTGCTTTATACACCCTTCTGGCTTCTGAGATTTTACCCCTATCTCTCGGACTGCTTTTCAGTGCCCTCATTAATGACCTGTGAGCTTTTGAACACTTGTCGTCGAACCACCTCTGAAGTTTAGGGGGACCTTGGGTACATTTAACAGTTAAAGCAGCTGAGACCTCTGAGCAGATTAATTCAAAGCTGCTCATAACAGCTTGAACAGGTGTGCCTACCTCCTGGCAGATCGCTATATGAGGCCCAATTTTAGGTAAAATTTCCAGCATGAAATTCTCAGGAACCACGTTCGCCCATTTTAGTCTGCGTCCTTGATCTATGGGACGTACTGCTGGTCCCGGGACATCCCCTTGTTGCTTGGTATATAGCCAATCCTCCCCCTGTACCACTAACAGAACAGGGTTATGATCACTATAGACTACAACGAGAGCATTGTATGTCTTAGCTCTGGCTAATATACCAGGTGACACAAAAATGTAGTCTATTATGGAACCAGGGGATGTACCCTTAAAGGTAACTGTCCTGTCACCCCTCTCTGTGATATTAGCTCCGAACAGGTTATGCGATGCCATTAGTTCCTCAAGGGCCTCCCCCCCTTTAGAATGTTCAAAATGGGGCACCAGGTTATACTGTAGGTTTTCCAAATCATCTATTCTACACAATTCGTTGCAGGGATGTACATTAAAATCACCTAATAAAACCAGCTCGAAATTAGTGTAATTATTTAAACTAAACAATGAGAGAAAATGATCCAGCCCAGCCAAATGTTCTCACTCATTAATTCTCTCCCAAGCATTATAGAAATTTATGAAGAGAATAGTGCAGGCTGGTGAGACTACCCATTCTACGACTAAGAGGTTTGGGGAGTCACAGTGGATCTGCCTAAAACTACCCTTCAAATTGAGGGAAAACAGGGACATTAAACCCCCCTTGGCTCTACCTGACCGACTTGGGACTGCGGGTGTGGTAAAGGTGATGAATCCGTCCACCCAGAAGTCAGGGGAGCTATCCCACGTTTCCTGGCATGCGATGATATCGTGTGTCTTAATAAGCTCCAACCAGGATGTGTCTGTCCTCTTAGCTCTTAGGCCTGCAATATTCCAGCTAATAATTTTGCAGGCCTCTACTTCTATAAGTGTGTTGGGCGTGGGGCATATATGTTGTATAAGGGCTGGTTGTCAGTCAATTTCCTCTATGTCTGAAAGAGGGGCATAACGGTTATAACTGGCAAGGGCTCATTACCCCTAGGCTGGGGCGCCCCAAACGATGTGATATTAGGGGACAGGATGCTCCGAGGGGTGGTGTGTGACTGTGTCCTGGGCCTGTGCCCGCTTACATACAACAAGCAAATGGGGAAGGGTCTAAGGGCAGGTTTACCGACCAACCAGGTATGTGCCCCAAACACAATATTATAACAACAAATAATACCTGGGGGTCAAAAGGTGATAGTAAGTCAAACAGAATGGATCACGGAACCAAAACTACGCAAAAAACACCAGTGAGAATTTCATGCAAGCTAGTGACTACAGGCCTAGTCAAGGCTCAAGAGCAAATGGAGAAAATAGTTCCCATCAGAAGCCACACTGTACCGCCCTCTTTCTCATCAATTGGGTTCTCCTTGCCCAGGAGACAAAACGGCCGGTCAGATGTTACCGTGACCGAAAAATGTGGCAAGTGGGTAGTATGTTATGTACAAGAACTAATAGTGGCTACTGAAAAAAGCAGTGTATGGTGATGAGGGTGAAAAGTGAGGGGTATTAATAAAATTAGGTTTCTGCATTACAAAGAACAGAGTTTCAAATGCATTCTTCAGGACCTAATAATAGTGTCGTTCTTATTAGGTCCTGAAGAATGCATTTGAAACTCTGTTCTTTGTAATGCAGAAACATGTTGACCATTTAGTGCGGTTATTATTTCAAACCTGCACTCACACTTGCTTTTTAATCTTAGGGATTGGGAGATATTAATAAATTCTGTTTTTCCACCCAATTCACCTTATTTTATTAATACCCCTCACTTTTCACCCTCATCACCATACACTGCTTTTTTCAGTAGCCACTATTAGTTCTTGTACATAACATACTACCCACTTGCCACATTTTTCGGTCACGGTAACATCTGACCGGCCGTTTTGTCTCCTGGGCAAGGAGAACCCAAATGATGAGAAAGAGGGCGGTACAGTGTGGCTTCTGATGGGAACTATTTTCTCCATTTGCTCTTGAGCCTTGACTAGGCCTGTAGTCACTAGCTTGCATGAAATTCTCACTGGTGTCCTGTGCCCGCTTACCCAAGGATGACTGTTCTCCCTGCGACTAGTAGGACGGGTGTACCTTAGTCCCCGAGCCGGTAATGAGGGCGGATAAAAGTACCCTAAGGGGACAGGTCTCAAATAATCTTCACTGGTGATGTTAGAGCCATCCCAAAATAGTCTATGGGCCACATCGGGGATGTTAAAGTTTATAATGACACAATCGCCCTTGATGAGTTTGTCCCTTTTCCCAATCCATCTTACCCTGTGAATCACATTATTAGCTATATCAGACCCACCACTGCATGTCCCGGCACACCATGATTTTGCCTTATTCACAAGGGCCGATGATGATTCCGCCACCCCTTCTAGCAGCGGGGGAACGCCCACAAAAACAGCTACAAGCGGGGCTGCTTCTGGGGGTAGCTCAGTGGTAGGATAGCCAGACTGTCTGTCCCGATTCACATCTATCGCTTTAGAATTGCTATCAATTGTCTGCGGGGTTTGCTTGGGGTTGGTTAAAGGAGTTCTTTTGTCTATTTGTCGTCCAGCCCCATTCGGGTCTTTGGTGCTCCCACCGCTAGTGGGTAAGGGGCTCGCCGTGTCTATAGCGTCTGATGGTCCCAGGTCCCTTAGAACAGTTCCCCCGGCTAGCTGTGAAGATATAGTTGCAAAGTCTTTAACCAACTTATCGACTAAGGAACATTTAGCCAATAAACCAGATAGGCAGGTGTTAAGAGTCTCCACAATGTCTTTAGCTATATCTACAATTAGAGGTTTGATGCGTGAGGTAAACAAAGTTTCAAGTTGATCGCCCAGTGGGCTCTTAGCCAATAAAGGTGTAGCAAGTATACCTCCCGTTTTCTTCCTCTTTTTCGTGTTGTGCTTAGCACCTTTTGCTTGTGGGGGGGGGGAGGGCTCTGGTACAGAGGGGACCTTTGTACTAGTAGGTGAGGCGGGCCCCTATAGGGTCACAGCTGTAGTGGGCTTTACAATCAGCACCTCTGGGTCCAGAGGAATAGGTGGCACAGCAGCTGGTGAGAAAGTTTGTGGCAAAGGTGGATTTGGTGGTAGGCCCAGTTCAGATTCTATTTCTTTAGTGAGGGCCCCCTCCGCTGAGGAAAGGTACGATAATATGGATTCAGATTGGAAGTGATTTTCGCTTTCTTACCTCCCTGGTCTGAGTGCGCTGTACCTTTTCTTTTGCCCATGATGCGGACTTAGGGGGGTGGCCCAGCCCTGCCTCCTCCTGCCCCGGACGGCCACAGACGGCCCGCCCTTGTCCGGGCTTCTCGCGGGCAGCTCCCGCGCGCGACTCGCAGGGCGAGAGGGGCGAGAGCCTCTTGAAGCGCCTCCGGGTGCGCTGCTGGCGTGTGAGGTGTGCGCCGGCCCCGGGTGGTGCTGGGAAATGTAGTTCCCCGATGGGAACTACAGCCGTTGCCCTCACGGCGTTCGTGGTCTGCCTGACATTCCCCTCACGGCGTGTGACTGTTCAAAGTGGAGCCACTGCCCAGCTGTCGGCAGAACAGCAAGGTAGGTCCTTGTTTGTTAAGTGCCCTTTCCTCTTATTTCTGTTGTGGAAAGCTCTGGATTCTGTGAGGATCCACAAATTTCTACCAGTCCCGCATTCCCCAAAGTCTTCTGAGAAAAACGGTACCTCACTTGTGTGGGTAGGCCTAGTGCCCACACCCAAAACAGCGCAAAACGCAACATGGACACACCACAATTTCACAGTGAAAAATAACCCTTTTTTGGCTAAGTGCCTAGCTGTAGTTTTTTAACTCTAGCTCTGCCGGCACTTAGGGAAATCTAGCAAACCTATATATTTTTGAAAACTAGACACCCAGCGAAATCCAGGAAATGGTGACTTGACTGCTTCGCACCAGTTTCTGTTACCCAGATTCCCTTGCAGACCTAAGAAATGTCAAAAAAACACATTTTCCTCACATTTCTGTGGTGGAAAGTTCTGGAATCTGCATGGATCCACAAAATTCCACCCACCCCGTATACCCTAAAGTCTTCCAAGAAAAACAGTACCTCACTTGTTTGGGTGTGCCTAGTGCCCGCAACAGAAAATGGCACAAAACGCAACACAATTAAAATGACCCTTTTTTGGCAAAGTGCCTAGCTGTAGTTTTTTAACCTTAGCTCTGCCGGCACCTAGGGAAACCTAGCAAACCTATACATTTTTGAAAAGTAGACACCCAGGGGAATACAGGATGGGGTGACTTGACTGCCTCTCACCAGGTTCTGTCACCCGAAATCCCTTGCAAACCTAATTATTTGTCAAAAAAACACATGTTCCTCTTATTTCTGTGGTGGAAAGTTCTGAAATCTGCGTGGATCCACAAATGTCCACTCACCCCGCATTCCCCAATGTCTTGCAAGAAAAATGGTACCTCACTTGTGTGGGTGGGTCAAGTACCCACGGCAGGCAAGGGCCCAAAACCTATTGAGTCTACATCAAAATTACCTATAACAAAACAACCTGGTTTTGCAAGGGGGTTCCATGAGTTTTTGGCCCTGGGCTCCGTGGCCATCTAGGGAATCCTATTAAACCCATACATTTCTGAAAACTAGACACTCGTGGAGTCCAGCGAGTTATTACTTGCGTGGGTCCCCTAACCTTTTCCTACCCAGAATCCCCTGCAAACCTCAAATTTAGCTGGAAAAAATCACTTTTTTCTCAGATTTCTGTGTGGGAAAGTTCTGGAATCTACGTGGATCCACAAATTTTTTCCCACCCAGCATTCCTCCAGGTCTCCCAATAAAAAGGATACCTCACTCGCGTGGGTGGTTCAAGTATCCGCGACACGCAAGGGCCCAAAACCTATTAAAGCAACATCAAAATGGTATACAACCGTTACCACGCATCTTTTACCACGCAATACTATTACCACAAAACTTTTACAACGCAAGTGTATTTACAACGCATGTTTTTACAACGCATGACATTACATCGCAGATGCTATTACAACGCATGCCATTACAACGTAAGTATAGGTAAGTTTATCTTTTTTTTAAAACATTTATTTAATTTCTAGGGTTCAGGGCTAGGTTTGGGTTATGGGGTACAGGGGTATTTTTAGGGTTCAGGGCTAGGTTTGGGTTTTGGGGTATAGGTGTATTTTTAGGGTTCAGGGCAAGGTTTGGGTTATGGGGTACAGGGGTATTTTTAGGGTTCAGGGGTAGGTTTGGGTTATGGGGTACAGGGGTATTTTTAGGTTTCAGGGCTAGGTTTGGGTTTTGGGGTATAGGTGTATTTTTAGGGTTCAGGGCAAGGTTTGGGTTATGGGATACAGGGGTATTTTTAGGGTTCAGGGGTAGGTTTGGGTTATGGAGTACAGGGGTATTTTTAGGGTTCAGGCTAGGTTCGGGTTATGGGGTACAGGGGTATTTTTAGGGTTCAGGGCTAGGTTTGGGTTATGGGGTACAGGGGTATTTTTAACATATATATATATTTTGAGAAAGCCATTGAATAAATCACGCTTTGCACTTCCAAGTGGCCCGGATCTCTTTTCTTTACTGGAGAAGGTTTTGGTTGGATTTATTGGGACTCGCTATCCCATCCGAGGCCCGCCTTTTGACAAGCGGCAGGGGTCTACAGCGAACTGTTGGTTGGATATATATATATATATATATATATATATATATATATATATATATATATATATATATATACAAATTAATTTAAAAAAATGTATTTAAAAAATTTAATTATTTTAATATTTAGTAATTACATTAAAAAAAAAAATTATATACTTATCTATACTTACGTTGTAATGGTATGCGTTGTAATAGCATCTGCGATGTAATGTCATGCGTTGTAAAGGCATTCGTTGTAAAGGATCCTGCGTTTTAAAAATTGCGTGGTAATGGTATGCGTGGTAAAAGTATGCGTGGTAACGTCATACATCCCATCAAAATGACCTATCACAAAACAACCTGACTTTGCAAGGGGGGTCCCATTAGTTTTTGGCCCCAGGCTCGGCGGCCATCTAGGGAAACCTACTAAATCCACACATTTCTGAAAACTAGACACCCAGAGGAGTCAAGTAAAGTATGGCTTGCTTGGGTCCCCTAACATTTTCCTACCCACAATCCCCTGTAAACCTCAAATTTCGCTGAAAAAAATCACTTTTTTCTCGGGATTTCTGAGTGGGAAAGTTCTGGAATCGTGTGAAAACAATAAGGAGGACCCCACTCTACATAGTAGAGGACGGTGGGGAAAATGTCATTAAAGAAAGAACAGACGTCCAGGTTCGTGGGACAAGATGTTGTCTCTTGGTATGGAACCAGTGGGTATCACTTTCTATGAACGAGGGTGTTTATTCCCCTGAGGAAGGCAAAGCGAGTACACACCTATTTTAACATTTTCAATCAGTACTGACAAAAATTCTGCTATATAGACATATTTGGTATTTAAAGTAACTTTGGAAAAATTGCACGTATGTGGGTTTCAAAAGACAGGTCATAGGACATTGACAAAATTATGGGCTGTTAGTTCAAGTATCTATAGTCAAAACCGTACATTCACTTAACAACTGCTCACATATATGGGAAACTCTTAGATTAAAAACATATATCAACTCAATCGTTTGGTCACAGTATTAAATTTTATTACACATTGCACAATGTAAAAAACATATTAAAAACATTTATCCATAAATAAGATCATCACAATGTTAAAAAGTCAAAGAATCACAGGGTCGACGCGGCGTTTCGGCTTTTTTCTAGTATGCCTTCATCAGGACAGATTCTAGACAATTAAAATCATAAAACACAGAGTTACCAAACGAGTAAAATAAGCCCAATACATTTTTTTCTTCAGTGAGCACTTTTACATGTCTAAGCCCCTTGATTTAAAATAATCAGTTTTTCTTACTGTCTATACATATTCTCAGTGCAGTCCACTAAACATTTTTTTTTGTTTCTATTTTCAAACAGTGCAATTGACAGATTTTTCATATGTCTCCTGCTATCTCTTTTTGCCTTCCCCTTGGACCTATATACCCCCCTGTCGGGGACCCCCAGTGATTCCAATTACCAAAAAAAGAAGAAGTACCTCCCATGAATTTGGTGCGTACCTTGTTTATCCAAATGGATATGATTATCCATGTGGTTTGAACTGTATGGTTCTACCAGGAGTCCTTTTTGGTGATATGGACCTCGGTGCTTTGCTTCGCTAATATTCGCAAAGTTGCTCTGTTTTATAAGTAAACACACATATGCTTGATAAGTATTATGTTAAATCATTTTACACCACCGATTTAATTTCTTGTTTATAATGAGAACCCTCTTTCCTACCAAAGTTATGGGTGAGTTGAATTTCCACTCCTTCAACTTAAGCTTGTATTCCAAGTGGTCAGAAAGGTTCTTTCCTTCTTTAAATCTACATAAGGGCATAAAGGTACAGATGAATATCCCTGTTTTCTACCCAAAACCTTGTATTTGTGTCCTCACTTGTATGTTGGTAGACACATACCTTGATGGGGCTATGTATCTGCCGTGTATTTAACTGCCAGGAGGAGCCACCGTTCTGTAATTTAGGTGCCGGGTTCCCTATAAGGTGAGTTTGTCTATTAATAAAATGATTTTTCTTTTAGTTTAATTTTATTTTTTAATTTTACATTTTATAACCCAGTGTAGTACATATCTTTTTCAGCTACTCACCGTGGGAACTGTAGAAATAATTATGGACCTCAACCTCTTTCAATTAGGTAAAGGTAAATTTCGTTGACATCTTCATCTGTCATTAGCTGATATCTGTAGGGATTGCATTACCACCATTAGAATTTTATTAACTCAAAAGTTTCTGTTCTTAAGGTTCTACAATTAAAAATAGATTTTGAGTTTTTTTAGCTGCTCCCACTTTTACTCTAACCTCTACCGTTTTTTTGCCTTGTTAATTTTTAGCCTTTAATGTTATGTTCTGGCACTAAGCTGATTCATAAGACTATTCTTGCAAGGACGTTTAGTTTTAAGAGCAACGATAGCGCCTCTTACCCGTGATTTATCAGTCGGCCTCCCTGCTCCTTGCTCCCTGACAGTTCTTTCTTTCGATCACCGCACGGCGTTCTGTTGTGAATGAACAGACCGTGTTTTGACCTAGCCTAAGTAGTGATTGATTTGGCGCCAAAAAGACGCCGCGGCTGCAGAATCTGTGACGGCCGCCTGGGCAGGGGCGTAGCCGAGTTGCCGTGTTACCATGGTTACGTTTGAAAACGTTGCCATGGTGACGTTATTCTCTGGACGGCATGTAACTTGTGCCGTCGTTGATTTCCTCTCCGTGCCTCGTCTGAATCCCGGGCAATTTATCCACAGAACCTGCAATTCCTAGACGTCCCTGTTTAGTTAATGTTTCGAGGGTATTATGTTTTATTCAGTTGTCTCGTTTTACGGGGGGTTAGAATTCTCGTAGTCTAGTCCCCATTGGTTATCTCCGCATTCAGAAAACGGCCGCTATTGGATAGGTTGACGATCGGACCTATGATGAGGATTGTGATAACGCGTTACTATGGAGATGGTGAAACTCCATTATAAGGAGTTTACATCCCGAGCCCGACTCCCGTGTTTATTAAAGGTCGGTCTACCTAATGTTATCTTAAGTATTATTATATACACTCTATCCTTTGGGTTTGGGATTTGCTAGCGAGAGATAGTGTTTATAAGGCCCCTGCTCTATGGCTAAAGTTCGCTATTGGGTGCTTGGTTAAAGGTGACCAGATTCGACCACGTAGTTCTATTACCAATTACTATTAGACGCTTGGTTTAAAGTGACCACCTTTGACTACGTAGTTCTATTACCGTTTGTTATATCTCATTTTTTATTGGGGAGTTATATATTATTGAATCTCGCTGTTTAGGTCTGTGGTTAAGGGGACATAATTTAAGCGCATTATTTTCAAAAAGGTGATTATTTTGTTCACTGTTTACGGGCGCATTCTAGGGCGATTACCCTTAGTTTCTCACTTGTCCAGAGTTTTTCACGGAAGCTGATACATTTGGAATTTGGGAGAAACTTATTTGCGTAAGTTATGCTCTTAATTCAGAATTATCTTCTCCCAATCTTCCCTCGAGTTCAATCCACATCTTACGCTGTTAAGGGAAGACATGTAAAATTGCTCTCTTCTTTTCCTCTTGTTATCTACGTTCCCTCCTCTTTTGGTCCCTGTGATTTTCTCAAGTCCGCACCATTTCAAGTCCTCAATTTGGTGCCCTGCCTCTTTCCAATGTTCAGTGAGAGGTGCCCCTAATTTGTTTGTCCTTATAGCGGACTTGTGCTCATTCAAGCGCAGTCTGACCTCTCTGGACGTTTCTCCTACATAGGATTTCTGACAAGGACATTGGATCAGATATACGATATTTTTTGTCCTGCAGTTCATGAAACTTTTTATGTTCACTGATCTTTCATTTACAGTCACTGTTTTGCCTTTAATAATGCTACTACAGTTGCTACACCCTGAACAGGGAAATGTTCCTGTTGGCATAGGGGTATCATCAATAGTGCGTTGATTAATGGTACTCTTCTCTCTATAGGTGTGGACTAGGCAATTCCTGATGGTTTTATTTCTTCTGTATGAGAAGATAGGCCTGGGTATCGGGATCTGCGTTCTGTCTCTTATTAGGTGCCAGTTCCTGTTTATGATGTTTTTCACTCTGTGGCTCACTTGAGAAAAATTAGTGACAAACATGATGGGATCTTGGGGATCCTGGATCTTCTCTTTGGGCTGAAACAGATTGTCCCTATTAAAATATTTGGCTCTTTTGTACGCGTGTCTAATCATTTTTTTGGGATAACCCCTATTTAGGAACTTCTCCTTGAGGTTGTCTGCATGTTTTTCATAATCCTTCATAGACGTACAGTTCCTTTTAAGCCTTAAAAACTGGCCGAAAGGGATATTGTTCTTCTGTGACGCCGGGTGATTGCTTTGGAAATGCAACATTGTATTTCTATCCGTGGGTTTTGTGTACAGTTCCACGGTTAGGTGGCCCTCAGTATGTTTGATAACAATGTCCAAAAACTCCACATAATCTTTATTAGTGTGTGAAGTGAACTTGAGATTGGGATCTCCAAGGTTTAACCAACGGAGAAATTCCTCCAGTGTTTCTTCCTCCCCTGTCCAGATGAAAAAAATGTCATCTATGTACCTTCCCCATTCTGAGATATTCTCATAGAAAGGGGCAACATGATTGTAGATATGCACATCCTCAAACCTGGAGACGTACAGACATGCCAGACTGGGGGCACAGGTGGCCCCCATGCTGGTCCCCTTTATCTGCCTGAATAGGTTATCTTGGAAGAGGAAAATGTTGTTTTTTAGGATTAATGTGATGCATTCCAGGATAAAAAGTTGATGATGTTCAGTTATATGCTGTTGGGTGCCTAAAATTTCTTCCATAATCTCTATGGTACTATCTTGCGGAATATTCGTATATAGCGCTTCTATGTCCAAAGTCACTAGTGTCTGTTTGTCTGGATTGAAAGTCAAGCCCTCAATTTTCTGGATCATATGCGTGGTATCCTTGATGTATGCTTTTTGTTTTTGAACTATGGGCTGTAAGAATACTTCGACATACTTGCTCAAGGGCTCTGTAAGAGACCCTATACATGAAACTATGGGCCTCATTGGCGGATCTTTTAAGTCTTTATGGACCTTGGGAAGGCCGTACAGCGCTGGAATTAGCGGGTCTGAATTCATCATAAATCTAAATTCATCCTCACATATTATGTTGTCCTCTTTGGCCTGTCTCAATACCCTTTCTATTTCTTCTTTCAGGGTCTGCCATTCTTCCTTATTGGATTTACTGTAATGGTCTTTGTTGTTAAGGAGTTTATACATTCTATTATTGTAGTCCATAGTCTCCATCAATACAATGCTTCCCCCCTTATCTGCTGGTTTGATGGTTAGGGTCACATCTTTTTCTAAGAGTTCCAATGCTTTCTTCTCTTCTCTGCTGAGATTTTGCGGTGTCCAAATTTTTTGTTTTAGAAGATCTTCTATGCTCTTGTCTATGCATCTTTCAAAAGCCTCTATATCCTTGTGTACTAAATTGAGGGATGGAGTCCAAGTTGATTTATTTTTAAGACCTGACTTATTGTGTTTCGGAGGAATATCTTTTCCTTCAAAAAACACACGAAGTCTCACTTTCCTAAAAAAGTTTTGTAGATCCCTTTCTAACGCATATTTATCTACAGGAGAGCAGATTGCAAAACCCAACCCTTTCTCCAGTAGTTTCATTTCTATTGGGGTGGGGTCATGGTTAGATAGATTTATCACTGCCGCTTTCTGTATATTACTTAGTCCCATTGTTTCTGGCTCCTGGTACGTGGACGTTGAGGGTGTTGGGCCTGTGGGTATTGTGGTTGTTGATTGTAATTGTTGCGGCCCCTCCCCCTCCCCCTTTGTTGCCCAAATTGCTGATTGCGGTTGCCTAAAAAAGATAGACCTTCTTTCATCTGTGGTTGTTTGTTATGTTCACCACTTTTGGCTTTGTCATTACTCTGTTCTCCTTCTGAGTCACTGCTTGTGTAAGATGTGTCAAAAAACCTCACCTTTTTTCTAGGGAAATTTCTAGGTTGGTTGTGCCACTGTCTACGGTGTTGGTATTGTTCCCTAGGACGGTCATAAAAGTCCTTTTGCAAATAGGGATACACGAATTCCGGATTATAGTTCTCTATATCTTTCTTTAGTTTGTTGCTCTTTTTTTGGACCAGATATTCACTATAGCCTGTTATGTCATTCTGTATCTCTTCTAATTTTGCTTTTGCATCTTCTACCGCTGTACTATCCTTTAATTGACTTTCCAGTTCTTCTATTTCTCTCCGTTCCACCACTAGGAACTCGTTTGCTGTCTCTATGATTAACAGGATCCAATCCCTGCTACAGCGGTTCGCCACCAGTGTCCATCTTTCTATAAACTTCCTATCTGTGATAAAGATGCCTGGCTCATTTGTCACCTGTAAACCTTTCGGTATTACTCCATTCTTGCAGTAGTCTACTAAGAATTCTGCATGGAGATCTGCTCTAACAACTTTCTTTTTCATATTCCATAGTTTTTCCCATTGTTCCTCATCTGATTTGTCTAGTCTGGCCGGGGTTGTTGTATTTCTGGGTTTACTGTTGTGTATTAGTTTATTAAATTGATCTTCCGAGAATGTGTATGTCTTAATTCCCTCCATTCTCCCAATTAATATTTGGATACTAAATTTTATAAAGCTCCTTTATAGAGTTTAAGGGCTGTTCAATTGATTGCCCGACTGCTCAATTGCAGTTGCAAGTAAAACCTCATCAGCTGACAAGCCGAGTGAAAATGTGAAAACAATAAGGAGGACCCCACTCTACATAGTAGAGGACGGTGGGGAAAATGTCATTAAAGAAAGAACAGACGTCCAGGTTCGTGGGACAAGATGTTGTCTCTTGGTATGGAACCAGTGGGTATCACTTTCTATGAACGAGGGTGTTTATTCCCCTGAGGAAGGCAAAGCGAGTACACACCTATTTTAACATTTTCAATCAGTACTGACAAAAATTCTGCTATATAGACATATTTGGTATTTAAAGTAACTTTGGAAAAATTGCACGTATGTGGGTTTCAAAAGACAGGTCATAGGACATTGACAAAATTATGGGCTGTTAGTTCAAGTATCTATAGTCAAAACCGTACATTCACTTAACAACTGCTCACATATATGGGAAACTCTTAGATTAAAAACATATATCAACTCAATCGTTTGGTCACAGTATTAAATTTTATTACACATTGCACAATGTAAAAAACATATTAAAAACATTTATCCATAAATAAGATCATCACAATGTTAAAAAGTCAAAGAATCACAGGGTCGACGCGGCGTTTCGGCTTTTTTCTAGTATGCCTTCATCAGGACAGATTCTAGACAATTAAAATCATAAAACACAGAGTTACCAAACGAGTAAAATAAGCCCAATACATTTTTTTCTTCAGTGAGCACTTTTACATGTCTAAGCCCCTTGATTTAAAATAATCAGTTTTTCTTACTGTCTATACATATTCTCAGTGCAGTCCACTAAACATTTTTTTTGTTTCTATTTTCAAACAGTGCAATTGACAGATTTTTCATATGTCTCCTGCTATCTCTTTTTGCCTTCCCCTTGGACCTATATACCCCCCTGTCGGGGACCCCCAGTGATTCCAATTACCAAAAAAAGAAGAAGTACCTCCCATGTCTACCTACATACAAGTGAGGACACAAATACAAGGTTTTGGGTAGAAAACAGGGATATTCATCTGTACCTTTATGCCCTTATGTAGATTTAAAGAAGGAAAGAACCTTTCTGACCACTTGGAATACAAGCTTAAGTTGAAGGAGTGGAAATTCAACTCACCCATAACTTTGGTAGGAAAGAGGGTTCTCATTATAAACAAGAAATTAAATCGGTGGTGTAAAATGATTTAACATAATACTTATCAAGCATATGTGTGTTTACTTATAAAACAGAGCAACTTTGCGAATATTAGCGAAGCAAAGCACCGAGGTCCATATCACCAAAAAGGACTCCTGGTAGAACCATACAGTTCAAACCACATGGATAATCATATCCATTTGGATAAACAAGGTACGCACCAAATTCATGGGAGGTACTTCTTCTTTTTTTGGTAATTGGAATCACTGGGGGTCCCCGACAGGGGGGTATATAGGTCCAAGGGGAAGGCAAAAAGAGATAGCAGGAGACATATGAAAAATCTGTCAATTGCACTGTTTGAAAATAGAAACAAAAAAAATGTTTAGTGGACTGCACTGAGAATATGTATAGACAGTAAGAAAAACTGATTATTTTAAATCAAGGGGCTTAGACATGTAAAAGTGCTCACTGAAGAAAAAAATGTATTGGGCTTATTTTACTCGTTTGGTAACTCTGTGTTTTATGATTTTAATTGTCTAGAATCTGTCCTGATGAAGGCATACTAGAAAAAAGCCGAAACGCCGCGTCGACCCTGTGATTCTTTGACTTTTTAACATTGTGATGATCTTATTTATGGATAAATGTTTTTAATATGTTTTTTACATTGTGCAATGTGTAATAAAATTTAATACTGTGACCAAACGATTGAGTTGATATATGTTTTTAATCTAAGAGTTTCCCATATATGTGAGCAGTTGTTAAGTGAATGTACGGTTTTGACTATAGATACTTGAACTAACAGCCCATAATTTTGTCAATGTCCTATGACCTGTCTTTTGAAACCCACATACGTGCAATTTTTCCAAAGTTACTTTAAATACCAAATATGTCTATATAGCAGAATTTTTGTCAGTACTGATTGAAAATGTTAAAATAGGTGTGTACTCGCTTTGCCTTCCTCAGGGGAATAAACACCCTCGTTCATAGAAAGTGATACCCACTGGTTCCATACCAAGAGACAACATCTTGTCCCACGAACCTGGACGTCTGTTCTTTCTTTAATGAAAGTTCTGGAATCTACATGGATCCACAAATTTCTTCCCACCCAGCGTTCCTCCAGGTCTCCCAATAAAAATGATACCTCACTCGCGTGGGTGGTTCAAGTACCCGCGACAGGCAAGAGCCCAAAACCTATTGAAGCGACATCAAAATGACCTATCACAAAACAATCTGGCTTTGCAAGGGGGGTCCCATGAGTTTTTGGCCCCGGGCTCGGCCGCCATCTAGTGAAACCTACCAAACCCAGACATTTCTGTAAACTAGACACCTGGGGGAGTCCAGCGATATATGGCTTGTGTGGGTCCCCAAAAGTTTTCATACCCAGAATCCCCTGGTAAATCTCAAATTTAGCTGGAAAAAAATCACTTTTTCCATACATTTTTGCGTGGGATCAACGCGCTGGCACAAATGTCCTTCGACCCAGCGTTCCCCGTGTTCTCCTGAGTAAAATGATACCTCACTTGTGTGGGTGGGCCAAAGTCCTGTGACGAGGAAGAGCCCAGAAACATAGGGATTTAGAGTACAGCAGCGAGAATTCTAAGCGCTATATTTTTTTAAGACACGTTTTTAGCCAATTCTGCTTTGGACACCCACACAAGTGAGTACTTTGGGGGGTGGGGGCAATGGTATGGCCAGTCTGGGTAGCCCCCACCCCTTACATAAAAAAGGCCAGCATAATCGTTGGCGTCTAGTGGGCTTTTTACCCCCCGAGGGGGCAGATTGGGGGCTACTACCCCCATCTTTTCCCCAAGGGAGGGCAGAAAGGCTGTTTTGCGGTTTGGGGCATGGCTTGCCCGTTTTGGGCAGCGCCCACCCTAATTAAAATTTTACCAAAAAAATCCTTGGCCTCTAGTGGGCTTTTTGCCCCTCTCCCGAGGGGCATATCGGGGGCTACTGCCCCATCTCACCTCCAGGGGCCAGGAAGGCTGTAATTTTTGCAGGGGAGGGGGTGGGGGCATGGACATGCCTGTTTTGGGCAGCTCCCACCCTAATTCAAATTTGCACAAAAATAAATCCCTGGCGACTTGTGGGCTTCTTGCCCCCCCCCCCGGGAGACAGATTTGGGGATAATGCCCCATCTGCCCCCCCGAGGGGGGGGGCAGAAAGCCTACTAGATACCAGGGATTTTTTGGGGCACATTTTTATTAGGGTGGGGGCTGCCCAAAACTGGCATGCTAAAGACCTCACCCTAATAAAATTTGTCCCCAAAAAATCCCTGGCGTCTAGTGGGCTTTTTGCCCCCCCCCTGGGGGCAATTTAGGGCTACTGCCCCATCTGCCCTCCGGGGGGGGGGGGCAAGAAGGCTGTAATTGTTGTGGGGGAGGGGTTGGGGGCATGGGCATGCCGTTTTGGGTAGCCTCCACCCTAATTCAAATTTGCCCAAATAATCCCTGCCGTCTAGTGGGCGTTTTGCCCTAATGGGGGGCCGATTGGGGGCTACTGCCCCATCTGCCCTCCAAGGGGGCAGGAAGGCTGTAATTTTTGTGGGGGAGGGGGTGGGGGCATAGACATGCCCATTTTGGGTAGCCCCCTGAGGTTCTTTAATTTCGACTCCATCTTACATTCGCCGCCATTTAGTGTTGCCTTTACACAGGCTGCTCGATGAACGAAGAGTCTCTGCCCTTTGGACTGCAACATGTCGAAAACCCCCCTCCGTCCTTGTTTTGAAACCAATCTCAGACACCAGCCAGCCTAACTAATCCTTGTCTGGACTACCTAATCCCTGTATCAACTATCTGTTAGCCTTTAGTATTCTTCTCTCGCCATATCTTATCTTTTGGCCTTCGCTATTCTCGCCCTGTGTTTTCCTATTTCACAACCTTTCTTTTGAAGCATACAGACATGTCCTGCCATTACAACACTGAACCGTGGGTACTAGTATTGATTAACTTTGGGGGCTGGATAACACACAACATGTAAGCAGAAAGCATTCTGGTTGCACAACACCTTGTTTTCAAACTCTTCTGATTGGCTAAAACTTTGTGCATTGGGTGTATGTTTGTACAGATGTATTTTGGCTATAAAAGCTTGTGAGCCATGGAGTAAAGTGGCAGTCTCATGAGAACCTACTTGGTGTACTTCTTGGACAACTGTGCTTAGTTGCAGCTAATAAACTTGGTCTTTCCACGCCAACAGAGTATTCTCTGTCTCTGTGCAACAAAGCAGGTGAACTCGAAGATTTGAGGCATGCCCTGCGCTGCCAGGCCCAAAGGCCCGGTTCTTTACCCCACTAATTCAAATTTGCCCTAAAAAAATCCCTCAGGGAGAAAATTACAAAAAACAATTTGATGGACAGAATGTAGATCAATGTCTTACATTCACCCCAGTACAATGATCTGGGCCTAAATCCATCGTTTTTTGCACTCCACACCACCCTGGGTTGGATAATGGCTTTATGCAAATCAGCTCTGACCCTGTGCCCCATGGGAACAGTCCAGTCCGAACTACACAGCCATATCTTTCCCAGACCGGAATCAAGCATCCGAGGACCGGGGTCAGAGCTGATTTGCATATCGCCATTGTCTAACCCAGGGTGGTGTGGAGTGCAAAAAAACGATGGATTTGGGCCCAGATCTTTGGACTGGGGTGAGTGTGTGACATTGATCCACATTCGGTCCATCACCTGTTGTTTTTGCATATTCCGCCCTAAGTACGCTGGGGATGCCCAGACGTGGGTCCCAGGCACTCCACACCACTGGAGTCAAGCTAGCCGGGCTGATGAGAGGTGTTACCTCGAAACCGGTCCGGTCCTCGGATGCTTGATTCCGTTCTGGGAAGGACATGGCTTTTGTAGTTCGGACTGGACTGTTCCCATGGGGCACAGGGTCAGAGCTGATTTGGATATCGCCATTGTCTAACCCAGGGTGGTGTGGAGTACAAAAAAACGATGGATTTGGGCCCAGATCTTTGGACTGGGGTGAGTGTGTGACATTGATCCACATTCTGTCCATCACCTGTTGTTTTTGCTAAAAAAATCCCTGGCGTCTAGTGGCTTTTTGCCCCCTTCACCCTCCCCCCCTCCCCGGGGGCAGATTGGTGGTTACTGCCTCCATCTGTTCCCCAAAGGGGGAAGAAAGGCTGTCATTTTGTCAGGAGGGTGGGGGCATGGGCATGCCCATATTGGGCAGCCCCCACCACTAATTATAAAAAAATTTAAAATCCCTGGTATCTAGTCGGCTTTCTGCCATCCCGGGGGCAGATTGGGGGCTACTGCCCTTATCTGCCCCCCAAGGGGGGGGCAGAAGGACTGTAATCTTTGTGGCTGGGGGTGTTCATCAGTAGTTTTTGTGGGGGAGGGCATGAGCATGCCTGTTTTGGGCAGCCCCCACCCTAATTTAATTTGGCAATAAATAATCCCTGGTGTATAGTGGTTTTTTTGCACCCGGGGCAGTTTGGGGTCTACTGCCCCCATCTGTCCCCCCAGGGGGGCAGAAAGGCTGTACATATTGCGGGGGGGGTTATGGGCAGCCCCCACCCTAATAATTTATGTGCAAAAAATATCCCTGGCATCTAGTGGGCTTTCCCCCCCACCACCCTGAGTGGGGGAGAGTGGGGGCTACTGCCCCCATCTGCCCCTCAGTGGGACAAAAAGACTAAATTATACCAAATTTATTTTGGGGAGCAAAGGCCCTAGCCCAACGTGCCGCTCCCCCCTCCCTGGTGTCTAGTGGGTGGATCCCTGCTTGGGGATCCAATGATACCTCTCCCATCTTTCTACATGCTCGGGGGGCTGAGATAGCCCCTTGAGCCCATAGAAAGTTATACTGAAATGAGCCTAAGAATTGTTTTGGTTTCTGTGCAATGACGACAGCGCAACGTGCGTGTTGATCGTCATTGCACACAAACCGAGGTGGAGGCCTCGGGAGCTAAAGGAAATCCCTCTGGTGCCTGCACCAGAGGGATTTCCGGTGCGGTGTGCCATGGCGGCCGGGAGCCGTTGTGCGTACATGAGCACTGTTGCGCACAGCGGCTCCCAGCCGTCATGAGTAGATTCCAGCCCTCGCACCCATTTATGGATTACAGTTATCATTTATGTTGTTATTATTGCTTAATTTGTGTTCTGCTCAGCACCATCAGCTCACATTCCTGCCCCCGTTATAGAAGATTGACGCATAAATGTGTATTTTCTAATTGGTTTACATTTGCTGACAAGGTGCTATTGTCATTTGTTCCTGGTGGAGATAAAGAATAATCCTGTACTAAGGAAACAGATCCCTGTTCCTTATGAACAGCGCTGACCACATCATAGCGCTTTTTTTTAATCTAACTTTCAGCATTGCTGCACATCAGCCATGCAGCTGTACAAGATGGCTGAAAAACATTGACAAATCCAATAGCTCTTGCATTAGCAAGACTTATTGCTTTTGCCCATGCTTGTTTACGGCAGGGCACTGTTGTTGCCCCCGCTGCCACTTTCTACAGCTTCATCGAGTAAGAACAGTAGGCAGGCAACGTCTTCAGGAGGGTGAGGAAAGAGAGATGTTGAGAGAGAGGAGGATAGGGGCAGTTCTGCTTGGAACATGTTTACCAGGCATGCTATTGGTCCCCAGTCTGGACCTGGAGCCATGTATCTGTGTCCAGGTCTTTCTTTATGTCTCGCCTGCCAACAGTGAATGCGATCTTTCTGGGACGGGTATTGCTTAGTTATGAAAGATGGTTTATTGGCAGTGGTAGGTGGGCACCTAACACCAGCAAAAAGTCCACCAACACAGTTCTGGTTTTAAATAGGGTCTCTGTATATATAGTCCCCTATTAGGCTTAGCTTAGGAGACAGACATGTAAATCATTCAAAAACACCAATACAGTTAATAAGTAAGACACTACATGCAATAAAAATACCACACCGATGTATAAATATAGGAAATATTTTTATCTTTAAAATGACACCAAATGACCAAAATCCAATGAAGGGAACGGTGATATGAATTTTCAAAGAATAAACACTCAGTGCCACTTCTGGACATCTGGCTTTGCTTCACCGGGACAAAGTCAAAGTTTGAGGCCTATTGCCTCTTTCAAAACTTTACCTTCGCACTTATAAACTTTTCTGGACCTGCCGGGCCGTCGCTGCTCACCACTAGTTTGGATTTGGTGAGGGTTTGCTGACTTTACTTTCATTGAGTTCCCAGTCAAACTCTGGAAGTTGGACCTACGGAGCTCTTCAGTGGGATGAGCCTGGACACGAGCCGGGTCGCTGTGGAAGGTGACCAGATTGCCTCTCATAGTCAGGTCGGTCACCTTAAAGAGTTTTTCTTTAAAAGTTTTCCAAACTTTCCCAAACATCTGGAGGTCCTTCCAGAAGGCTCCTGGTGGGTTCCACATATCAAAAACACAAATCAAAGCATCTGGACTCTCCTAGATGTTCCTTGGCAGGCCTGGACTTCTCTTCCCACAATACACTTGGTCAACGCCTTAAAACTGCACTAGGCGCACTCGAGGACGGGGACTTTGGCTGGAGAAGGGTCAGTTAAGCTCTGTTAACCTGTAGCTGCAAGGAGTCAACTCCTTCCTCCTTCTTGAAGCAAGGCAAAATCCTGAGAGCTGTGGTCCCAGATAGTGCAGCCGGCGCAGTCTTCATCAGGCAGGCCCTTGTGTACAGATGAAGATTCCAGCAGGACAATCCTCCATCTTCTTGTAGCTTCAGGCAGCAAAACTCAGGAGCTATGTACCGCTAACATATTGAATCTCAGCTTCTGGGCATCAAGAGAGGGGCGCCCCTGACCAATGGGATGCAGGGTTCCACCCAGACGCATGCTCTCTCCCTCCCAAGTGTAGCATCTCTTGTTCCAAAGAGCACTATTCCTCCAAAATCCATCATGGCTAAAATCTCAGCAGAGCGGTAAGAGCTAACTAAACCAACTCTCAGTGTGGCTGGTTTCCATAGCTCTCCTCTTTCTAACATGCAAATTCCTTCCTTAAGCCTGCTTGCTGGCTGGGGCACGGGGGACTGGGGATAGGTAGGCCTGGCATTCCCTGCCTGTTCTATCCTCCCTTGAAGCCTCATGCTTTATGACCCTTCTCCCCTGCCCTGGTATTTCTGTGTAGCCGCAGAGCTGTCTCCAGCAGATAGCCTCCCCCTGGATAGCCACTCATCACCGAATCAAGGCAGCCTTGCTGAGCCTGGTAGCACTGACCAATCAGGGAAGACTGCATGAAGGCTGGCTTTTGGCTTACAGACAAGAATGTGTTATAACTTCTTTTCTGTGCAAATTAGGGTAAATTCAACAAGAGCAATCTGTTGGATTTATCAATACCATTACGTTAAGTCTTTGAATGATATTTCATACTTTCTTAGCAATTGTTTTGTGCCCAAAAGATATTGCCATGTTAGCCTATGAGGCCAAGTATCTACAATAAGGAAAATGAAATGTGTAATTCCTCCTGCACCAGGGTTTTTAAAACCTCTTTTATCAGGTCCTTGCTCATAATTACAGGTCTCTCACCCCTGTGACACTTAGGGGAGACCTGGGGGTTGCCTAATATGTAAAAACTATGTAGAATAGTACTTCACAGTGCCCACAGCACCAAAGTCGACTTTGCAGGAGGATTCCTACACTAGGGAAAAATAAAATGGGCAGTTCTCCCTCATAAGGGTTTAAAAAACATATTTCATAGGGCCCGGCTTGTAGTTACCTGACCCCACTCCATAAGAATTGGTATAAGCAAAATGTTTCTGGGAACATAATAAAATTTACAGAATAAAGTGCAGTGCAAATTTGATTGAAGGGCTACATCGTCGCAGGGACATGGCAAAGTGTGTCTCGACCAATCATTACACAATGGGAATGTAATTAACCGGAAAAAGGAGCCCATTCTGAATCTAGAAAGCAGGGTTCTAGCATAGCAATTTATATCACTTCTAAGATATATTTGGAGTCCCCGTACTGACATAATGTTTTGATAGGCTAGTACAGACTTTTTTGTTTTCTCCAAATCCCATCTTTTATTCTCTAGGTGGTCCATAACCATTTTACGTAGCCCTTTCCTTGAGATTGTTTCCATGCTGAGAGGGTTTTTAAAAAACTCCGGGTGACCAAGTTCAATCATCATTTTTTCTACCACAGACAGCCATTTAATTTGTTTTACACCATCTAGTAGTAAACAATCGGATATGATGTCACAGTTAAAGGCTGTTTCAGGGGTTAACCAGAGCTTGTGCCATAATAAGATTGGTTCAGTTGTTATAATATCCGAAATATATGGCACACCAAGTTCAATATGTATGAAATAGTTAGGAGTTGACTTTGGAACCCCTAAAAGGTACCGGAGGAAACAGTTCTCAGTATGTCGTATACAAATTGCTGAGTCGATCCCCCATACCCCTGAGCCATAAGTGGCCGTGGTCACGCATTTAGCCTTATATATGACGATCAGCTCTTTGACAGGTCTGCCCCCAACCTTAATAGCGAAATTTTGCAATGCTCCGATCGCTTTGGAGAAAGCTAGTCTTCTAGCTAAAATAGCATTTTTCCAAGCAGATTTCCTATGGAAACAAATCCCACGGTAAGGGAACTGGTCTGTTATCTCTATTTTTCTGCTTCTATAAAAATGGGGAAGGGTATTTTCTTCCCTGACGGCAGGACATAGAGAAGGTTTTTGTTATGTTGACCTTCAGTCCCTTTTCCCTCATAAAACATGTAAATTTTGAGACGGCCCTTTGTAGGCCCAAGCTGGTCCGTGATAAAATTGCAGCATCATCCGCATATAAGAGGATGGAAACAGGGCGGCCCTGAACTAGAGGATAATCATAGGGGAAAGTATTCAGAAGATCACCAATTTCGTTTATGTAGAGGGAGAAGAGTAGGGGAGCCAAAATGCACCCCTGTCTTAGTCCCCTCCTGATAGGGAATCTTGATGAACACTCCCCTCTTTGTCCAAAGCGCACCCTTGCACCGGCATCCCTATATAACTCTCTAATAAAATTAAGGATTAAGGGATCTAGCCCAAGAGTTTCTAGAGTAGCCCACAACTGCTTGTGTACAACACAGTCAAAAGCTGAACTTAAATCTATAAAAGTAATAAAAAGGTTCCCTTTTTTTGCTACTGAGTATTTCGAAATTAAAAGATGTAAATTAAGACTTTGCTCAACCATCCCCAAGCCTTGTCGAAAGCCGTACTGGAAGATCGAGAGGATATCAAGTTCCTCGATCCAATTTTGTACACGTTTTAGGATGATGCGTCCTGCTACCTTCATTAAGGCATCGATAAGAGAAATTGGACGGTAGCAGGAGGGATCATGCCTGTCCCCTTTTTTGAAAATGGGGGCCACTATAGCTTCTGGCCAGGTTTTTATTCAACTGTGAGTATTTGCACTATTCATCACCAGGGTTAATAAAGGAACCCAGAAATCTAACTTGGCCTTAAAGACATCTATTGGTATTGAGTCCGGGCCCGGTGCCTTCCCGGACAGACTTTCTCTGATGACCAGACTCACCTCCTCGCACGAAAAAACAATGTCCAGCGGAAAATTTTTCGCGGGAAGACCGGAATTTTCAGAGAATTTACTGTAGCCCTGAAGAAGGATACATTCTGACACTGGGCTATCATACACATTTTTTGAATGGGCAGCCCAAGTGTCGCCATCTATCGCAATATCTAACATTTCCGGTTGTTTACCTTGTACGAAAGGGGCGTTTACTGCCTTCCAAAAGGCGGTAACGTCCTTATTTTTTGAGGAGGAGACTAAGGCTTCCCAGGCCTTTTGTTTTAAGGCTTTCTTTCTATTTTTAATAGCCTCACGGTATTGACGTCTGGCCTGTCTGATGGCCTCTAACGATCTTGGGGTTGTATGTAAGATCTTTTTTAAAGTTTTTAAAGCAGAGGCACAGTGTTTGTCAAACCAGGCTCTGTTATTATTAAGTCTGGGTTTGAATTTGCGGGACAATAAAGATTTTAGTGTTTCCTGTATTTTAGTGAAAGAACCTAGTATTTTTAGAGTATCTTCAGATGGAGTCAGACAAATGTCGACTTCCATTCTTCTTTCGGATAATACATTTTTTTTAAATAGTTCAGGATCCACTTTATCCCATTTGAGGGTGTAACCATTTAGCCATCCCATGGAGATGTTTAATTGGTGGCTAATATTGTTTTCCTTGGTTTGTGACCTCTCTATTTGCTTACTTATATTAAACATTAGGCCGTAGTGATCCCCATAAACATCATCCGGGGTTTTCCATGAGAAAAGCAAAGAGGCATTTGATTTAGAAAATAAGGTAAAATCGATCACAGTGTTCGAGCCTCTTCCATGAAAGGTAGTATGGAAGGGTGTGGGCGGTGAACATAGGTCATTTACATAGTCTAAATTAAAATAAAAAAGAAAACTGTTTAAAATATCCCCTATTTTTGAATGAATAAAGTGATTGAGAGTATCATCCATTGAGGAGTCTAAACCACATAATTCTTTTGGTCCATACTTGCAAATGTTGCAATTAAAATCACAGACCCAGGCGAGCATACATTCATTAGGGGTTGATTCTTTTAATGTAACAACGGTATGACTTAGCTCGTTTAATGTTTGAGTTAACTATAATGAGGTTAAGAGTGTTTCCCCACCCAATTACAACTATCTCGAAAAACTCCTTAAATATATGTGTCAGCACAGTTAGTCCACTAGAAATATTGATGTATATAGCTAAACCACCCTTATTTCTTCCCTGATTGCTCACTTGGGCCGGTGCATGAAAAGTCTGGAACCCTAATAAATGTACCGGGTTTAATGCCCAAGTTTCTTGGAAACATAGAATCGAATAACTATTTACCAGCTCAAGCCATGATTGTAAAACAGTTTTTGATACAAGACCAGCTACGTTCCAAGTAAGTACAGAATGTAAGGTGAACCTAGGTATAAGATTAACATTTTTTGGCAGGACCCCCATTTCATCTTGCACCTTAGGGACGCACTTGGCAGATAAAGGTAAAAAAACAGCACTTTCTGTAGACCCACCCTGTCCCTCTAAGATAGGTTCCAGATGTTTTATAGGTAAATTTAAAGAATTTGCAATATCTGGGTTAGTACAGGTAGTCGGAAAAGATGTGCCTTTATATAACGTATTCCCCTTCCCCCCCCCCCCCCCCCCGGAACACTCATTTTTGGGTTCTGAAGGTAGAGGAGGAGTCTCCAAGTCATACAGATTCAGGGTACCAACAGTAACATTTTGGGTCCTGCTCGAGTCAGTTAAAACTACACAACATTCCTCCCGTTTATCCATTTCTATTTCTATCTCAAGTAAGCAACTCGGAAGTGTGAGGGTAGCCGTGTAAATTCATTTTCAGATGGTTCTTTTATCATACTAGAATCCGGGAAGCATTCTCTAATAACCCCTACATATTTATATGGTTGATCAAGTCATTCATTAGAATCTAATCCTGAAAGGGGTTCGAATAAATTGTGTAGGGGAATATTCCAATACTCATTGGGATTTATAGAGTGATAATTTTTAATAGGTGAAGGAAAAAATCTAGAGGGATGGTGTGGTGGGAAAAAAGGAAAAACATTATTGGGGTATTTTGTGGGGAATGAAAACTGTGGGATGTGATGGTCAAAGTTTGACGGTTTGACATTGGCACCCACTTATTGGTGATTTGAGGGTCTTAGTAATGCTTCCGGATAGAAGTAACTCAAATTACGAGATGAAACTCCCCCCTCACTTCTCCCAGGAAACCAATCACTAATATGCGTAACCACTCTATGGTCCCTAAAGTTTAATATAACAACGTCCCCCTCAATATCTTTGGGTCTAGGGCCCACCCATTTACATCGTCTAACGGAGATTATATCTCCGTTTAAATGTGGAGGGAGGGGTCTATTGCTTCGCAGCCAGAAGATGACTTTATTTTTAAGATTAGCATTATATTCGATTTTCCCAGCAGGGACGGTTGGAACTCCAGTTAGGATGATCACATAATTAGCTGAATCTGGGGGTAGTTCTACTGTGTTACTATGATTCAATTTTTCCCTATTAATCTTTGATTTCACTGTCTTCATTGGTGGGGGAAGTGTACTAGGAAGAGGTTTTTTCAGACCTGGGGCAACCTTCTCTTTATGTATGTCAGATGTAGCCGTCAGTTTGTTTGGATTTGGGGGCGTGGGCTTATTTTTAAGTACAAAGTTTTCTTTCTCTGGTCTAGGTGTTTTCGATGTTTTCGTGGCTGGCTGCTTATTTGTTGAAGGAAGTTCCTTACATTTAGGTAGGTTAGGAGTTTCACTATGATTAAACATTGCCACAATAGAGTCAATTTTTCCCCCAGTCTCTTAACTCTCTCTATGAGTGGAAGCAGGAGAGATTTTGAGAGACGTTCAACCGTTTCCATTATCTCTCTACTTGGCGATACTTCGGGCCGTAAGACTGACGTTGTTGGAGCTCCCGTTGGTACGTCCTTCTCTAGTATGGCAGGTGGTATTTCAATGGGGTCTACTAGAGGGGCATAAGTGCGTGGGAAGGTTACCCCTTTTTTGATCCCTCCCTTTCTCCTTCTTTTCTTCGGGGGAGAGTGATATGCTCTCAGGGGCTTCTTAGATTGATCTTTACTTGCCCTGAGTGTGGTCAAAACTGGTGTCTCTACAGAAGCAACAGACTCAGCTGTTTGTTTAGAAGGAGTTAACTGTTGTTGAGAGATAAGATCTAAAACAATAGGGGGATTTAAATCTACTACACAGCTTGAAGTAACCGGTAACTCATTAAAAGTATGGTCATTAGTAATATCAATTGAAATGGGAGATACATTATGGTCTTGGAAAATGAGTGGCATGTTATCAGTGCAGAATAACTCAGCATCTGCCTCTGACGAGCTTTTATTATGATGTTGTGAGGGGGAGGGTTCTTTCAGGGGAGAAGTTAATAGTCTCCTCTTTAAAAGGTCAATCGAGTATCGGCGCTCCTCACGTTTCTCCGTCAACATGAGTTCTTTATCTATTTCTTTCATTGCTCTGGCAAAGTATTTGTCTAGCGGGCCAAGTATTGACACCCCCACAGAGGAAGGTAAAGAATTAGGTACATCTAAAGACATCTTACAGGGTCCAAAATATTAAAATATTACAATGACAAAAGAAAAGTGACAGGAACTGAGAAAGAACTAGCATGATAAGAGCATATATAATAACAAAACTGGCCTGCCCCGTCTCAGGTATCAGAACGATACCCACAGCAAAAGAAGAGGTGGCGAAGAAGAGGAGTAAGAGGATAGGCCCAGCCCAGCCTCCTGCTGCCCCTGACGGCCACAGACGGCCCGCCCTTGTCCCGGGCTTCTCCCGGCGCGCTCCCGCGCATCCCGCGGGACGAGGTTCCGGTCCGACCTTTAAACACCTCCTGGCGCCACGCACAGTTGGGGGCGGCGTCCTTGCCGCAGGTAGGGCTGATGGGAATTGAAGTCCTGGTGCAGAGGGGGGGGGCTCGGCAGAGCCAAGCCCGGCCGAGGGGAAAGGCGGAGCAATGCCCGGCCCGTGAAGTCGAGCGGAGCACAGCCCAGCCCTGCTGCTGGTGAAGATTGTGCCCAAAGTCAAAGGTTCAGAAGATTTTACAACGGGTCCTCGGCCCCGGTCCGACCTTTAACCGCCTCCTGGCGCAACGCACAGTTGGGGGCGGCATCCTTGCCGCAGGTAGGGCTGATGGAAGTTGAAGTCCTGGTGCAGAGGGGGGGCTCGGCGGAGCCAAGCCCGGCCGAGGGGAAAGGCGGAGCAATGCCCGGCCTGTGAAGTCGAGCGGAGCACAGCCCAGCCCTGCTGCTGGTGAAGATTGTGCCCAAAGTCAAAGGTTCAGAAGCCATTCAATGCCAAACCCTATTCTATACGAAGGACTTATAGGTAGTTTTTCATCCCCCTACCCTATTAATTATTAGCAATTTATAATGTGGGTCATGACAATTATAAGTGTAACTCAATGCATGTGTGTGTGCTTAACATAGCACTGGCCCTGGGCCTGACTAGCAGGACTCAGGGCACAGTCAGAGTCAGCTACTGTCAGTACCAGTCAGCGCACCAAAAGAGGGTGGCGGGGGGTGAACAGGCCAAAAGAGTGACTTTCTAACACCAACTATAAGGGGCTTTGATCCTACCTATTGCTTATCATGCATGGCTTCATTGTCACTCATCGTTGCTGCCTTCTGATTGGGCCATGCATGTCGGCTTAAATTCCTCGTCTTTTGTGTGGAGCATGGACCAAGTACTGATTGCTTCATCATGATTAGTGTCCTTTCACTGCAGCTGTCCGCCATGTGATTGAGGTACTATTGCTTCTTCCCCTCTCGTGCCCTCATTGCCCGTAGTGCTTCCTCCCCTCCCACCCTCTTCTCTGTGTTACAACCACCCCTTCTCCGAGTTGCATCCACATAAAATCCATGTTGCTTCTTCCTCTCCGACCCCCCGCTGTTGTCCATGTTTTACCAGCGCTATGAGGCGGCCAGCGCCGGACGCATTATAGCACTTTTATCTTACTGCCCCATTGGCTGTAAACTCTCACCCTCACGTTGTTCCCCTTCCCACCCTTTCGTTGTCACCCCACCCACCTTTAAAAAAAGATCTGACCCCATCATTGTGCCTTTTTACTATCCTTACTTTTAGCATGCTGCACATTCACTCCCATTACTGAAAACTCTATTCTCCATGACTATGGAAGTGCCTTCTCAATGTGTTCTTGTGGTTGGAGTGTTTGCCATTTATTGCAGTATTATCCTTCTACCTGTGTATGGTACTCTTTTGTAACATGCACACGCCACTTTTCTCTTGTAACACACTGTTTGCTACCTCTCACATTTTGTTTGCTTTAGATTCTTGCACAAGGGCCACCATTGCCTACGTAACGTTTGTTCTTGTGCCTGAGTGTCTAGCATATATTGCAGTATATTACCTCTAATTGCACTTCGTTTTCCCTTGTAACCTGCACACTAGTCACTCTTTCCTCCTGTAATGCACTGTTTGCTACCTCATGTATTTTGTTGCTCACAATAGTCACTTTTACCTCATGTAACTTAACGTCTGCTTTTGTAATTCGTTCACTTGTAATTTTCTGTTCCTTTTGTGAAGCGCTCTGACGCCTTCGGATAAAGTCCGCGCTATATAAAAACGCATAAATAAATAAATAAAAATCTACAACTTAGCTTAGCTTAAAGATATTGCCATACAGGCTTTCGCACAGGCATTGACTTTGCCAATGCTTGTTATCCCTTAGTTTCTCTTTCCTGTAAATCGCGGTTTTCCATGAAATGAAGGGCGATCCCGAGGGCGGAGGGGGCACAAAGTGAAAGCCTCTTCGGAGCCGCCCCTCCGCTGACCATGGGTTTAAATGAAAGGGTCGCAGAACTGTCCGCTTTAATCAGCCAATCAGAGGAAGGCACGAACTTTATTCCAAGTTTAGAGCTATAAAAAGGTGTACTGGGGGCTCTTATCTGGGACACTCGAGAGAAACCCGAGGCAGCAACGAAGAGGAAAGAAGAGAATCCGTAAGGTGCATGCCTTGTTTGCTTCACATGTTCATGACAAGACGGTCACGGACCCACCTGTGCCAGTCCTGGGGGGTTTAATTAGCGACTCGGTGCATTCTGGGGGCTGTAGTCCCAGTCCTCGTGTGAACGTTAGTCTGAGGCTGTTGGTTACAGGAATGAAAAAAAGGTCAATGCGAAGTAAAATAAAGATTAATGGCAAGGCCGGGTGGGGGCTTGGAGGAGGGTGGGGGGGGGGGGGGGGGGGTATATTGGGAGTAGAATCGAGGATTCAAAACAAGCCATATAGAAACAAAGTACCGATGAAAAATAGGAGTAACTGCATTTGTGTAGCGCTTCATACCCCTTGCCAGGCTCCAAAGCGCTATACTGTGGGTTAGGCTAGTGCTTGGTTTGAAGGTTATTTGCTATAATATCTTTGTGGTTTGTGTGTGATTGACCATGGGGGCGTGGTGGCCTGATACTGTTTGAAGTTGTAGCATACCTGCTGCCAACTCGGAGCACAATCGCACAGTGTGAGGAGGGGGCGGGGCCTACGATACACTCTGGAACCCCAACCCCCCTTTTCCCAACCAAAAAAAAGCTTTTTGAGGCTGGTGCCGATGTTCACGTGACTTCTTGGATCCGACCTTGCTCTGATGTCCCAGTGTCTGGTGCGTTATGCTGTAGAGTGCACGTGACACGTGGTATAAGCCTCGGACCTGAGAGAGAAGCACGTGCAGGGTTGTAGAGTAGAGAACCGGAAGGAGCGAAGACACCAAAGCAAGGCTGAAATACTGAATGCACAGGCTGCCCGGTGCACCCACCTCATGGGTGACGTTGTCCGCCATGTTCACTCACACATGGTTAATGGTGAACAGTGAGGGCACGGTGGTGGTGCTAGGACAGGGAGGGTAACAATGCATGGACCCGGGTGTTCAAGAGCACAGGGACCGGTGGCTACCAGCCCATGCACCTGGCACAGGGTGGCACAGCGCAGATAAGGCACCATGCGGGCATGGGACAGGGTTACAGAAGGGCAAAAGGGGTAGAAAACCATGGGGCGGGGCATATAGGGAAGAGTGTGTTTGGGTACAGTGACTTTAGGGCACGGGAAGGGTGCTTTGAGAGTACATGGGGAAATGGGTACAGGCGGCAGAATGACTGTTCACAGAGTGGAGACTACATCCAGCAGATGGCGCAGGGTGCCCAAATGCACCAGGAATAAACAACAGGGGGCTGGCTCTAATCAGTAAGGCTGAGCCAAATACTTAACTAACAAAATAGAGATGCCAGTACTGATGTAAATGGTTCAACAAATCAATAAATGTACAACCAAAACCTGAAAAAGAATTCAAGAATGGGAATTGCTATTTAATAGCGTTTTATTTAGAAAAGTTTTACATGGAATTTATTTCAACATTTCGTTCATGATGTAAAAGGATTTATATAACATACACATAGGACATTGAAATGTTTACCAGACACTCAAACTTTCATTCAAAATTCACAAGCATATCACAGGCATCCAAACACAAACACGTCTAAGAAAAAGGGGAAATATTGTGCAAATTGTAGACAATTAAGAAAGACACAAAACTGGGAAAAGAGAAGAATTGGACATGGAAAAACAAAAGCAACCAAGGTCTACAGTTATTTAACAAGAAATATAACAAGATATTTGTTCGTGGTACATTCCAGTATTTATAACAAATCAATTGAAACTCATTGTAAGTTCATACTTTAAGGTAGTGTACAATGAAAGGGAGCTCCGGGTTCAACTAATTATCTACCCAGATGTTCCAGTAGACCGGTTGAAAAGGGGCCTACGCGTTTCGAATCCCACTGCACTCGTTGGGGATTCTCTTCAGGGCGTAATGCATTATCTAAAACAAATAGAAAAAGAAAAAGAAAAAAAGAGTCATAAGTGACGTATATTAGACAATTTTTAGACCAACATGGGATTCAAGCAAGAGGCACAACAAAAACACTGCTTAGCGACAACACTTCCAGTCAGAATAAAGGCTTACCAAATTGCGGCGGTCCTAGGTGTGTCTGGAGAAGGATATCTTTTCGCAATTAAGTCCTATCCTGTGGGGTTGGAGAATATTCTACATGAAAATATGACTCGCTGAATTATCTATGTAATGTGCGGTAAAATCAGGGGAACCTGTCTCCCATGGTGTTCCCAGAAGGCTCATAATACTCACCTTATACTCAAGGCAGGTGTGGGTGCTAATTCCCATCCAAAACAAGTGTCCCAAATCCTATGTATTGCGGACTACACGAATGCCTGGGGATAGAGAGACTTAATTTAGACTGCTGTGGCCTAGACTGGATTACATATTAAATATAAAGACCAATTCCTGTCTTACCCCTAGTGTAAATTGACTTTGTCTCGGGGCTCATGGGGAGAAGAACGGCGGGATTAATCCAGCATGAAAAACTTAGCCGCAAAGGAAAAAGTGAAATTGATTATTTGTATAACGGCGAAAATTTGGACAAATGCTTTAACCGTGACCAAATCAAAGGATCTTACCTATTTAAAACTTTTTTTGACTCAAACGTGGTTCGGACGCGTCCTAGGCGATGGAGAAAACTTTCTCGACTCCAAAGGCGATTTAGACGCGCTGTGAGCAAAATTGAGTCTCTAAAAATAGAGAACAATATTAAATAATAGTGCCAATTCATTATTGGGCGAATGCTTCACACAACCTTAAAGACTCTTACCAGTCGTAAACAATCAGAGTACTTGAAGGTGCGAGGAGCTGACTATTAATCAAAGATTCCGGAGTATTCTTTCCGTAGTACTGAAGAAAGGCAGGAGAGAGAAATTGTCACGGCGGAGGCTAAAAAACAGAGTGGGGGAACTACGGCATATTTTCCAAATTCTTACCAGGTGCAATCCAATGTGGCCCGTATTCATGCGAGCTGTTGACGCATCGGGCAAACGCTTATCAACGGCGTTGTAAAGTCTACAACAGAAAAAGGGGGGAAAGAAAAAAGGGGCTGTAATTCCCACAGGACGGAGGGAAAACCGGATAATCCGGCACCTCGTAAACAGGGGAGACTTACTTCGAGCCCAGGCGACCGGACGTCCAGCTGGTTTCTAACTCAGCATTGCTCCCTCGCGCATGCGCAGCACGAGCGCAGTCGAGGAAGAATTCCTTTTGAGCAGGAGTATTACAAAGACCGCCCCCAAGGGGCGTGGCAAATACCTTGACAACCCGAAGGAGTTATTTAGGAACTTAAAGCGTGTGCCTAGGAGAAAGACCTCACAATGTACAGGTTGCATTGCTAGTCAAATGCCCATGTTGGCCACAAAGGGGCATGATCACAGGGGAACTGTGATGCTTCATGGATGAAACAAATATACTTCGCAGCCTTACAGTTTATAGATTTAGCTCAACTCATTGAGGCCCGATACAGCCGTATCGAATTTAACTATAAGGAATGCTTCTCTCTTGGATAATTTCAGATTCCTATCGCCCCCGCGGAGGTCTTTTTCAACTTTTGAAATGACTGTCCAACTTAAATCACTGATTTGATGTTGCATCCGTTCCCAATGATTAACTAAGGGTGCATTTTCCACTTTTAGCTTTAGTCTTGATTTGTGTTGGGAGATTCGCTGGCGTACTTCCTGGTTAGTTTTGCCGATATACAGGCGGTCGCATTGGCATTTTATCCCGTATACTACAAATTTAGATTTGCAGTTGCTGAAAGCTTCATGCTTCCATGAAATTCCATTATGTTGGAACAATGACCCTTCTACTGTCATTTCGCAACATACACATGTGCCACATTTGTGGTGCCCTATCACTGGGGGCATACCCATCAAATGGCGTAAGGTCGGTTGTTTTTCAACTGGCATGGCGGCTCGTATTACGTGGTTAGCCACACTGTTCTCTTTTTTAAAGGCGAACAGGGGAAGTTGTTTTAAACTAGCATCTAGATTTTTTACCAGGTGCCAGTTCTGTCCAATAACACGTTTGAGCTGGTTGGCATTCGGGCAAAAGGTAGTGACGCACACTTGGCGTTTCAAATTAGATTTATTTTTGCGTTCCAGGAGTGTCTCTCTGGGTGTCCATTTGGCCCTCCTCATGCAGTTTTTTACGAGCTTTTTAGGGTATCCCCGGTCGCACAGTTTAGACACTAAGTTTTCTGCGTGATGGTGATAATCTTCATTATACGTACAGTTTCTGCGTACACGCAGAAACTGACCGTAAGGGAGATTTTCCCTAAGGCTTCTTGGGTGGTTGCTGCCAAACAGTAGATTTGATATACAAAGTCGTCGCTAAGTATGCCTGCTTTGGGAAATACTTCGACGTCAAGAAAAGGAATTCTAGTGGTGGACTCCGTAAGACTGAACTTGATATCTGGTGTTCTCGAATTTAACCATTGGTGGAACAGGGACAAGTTGTTACTGCCACCTGTCCACACCATAAAGACGTCATCGATAAACTGCACATTACATAGACAATTCAGCGAGTCATATTTTCATGTAGAATATTCTCCAACCCCACAGGATAGGACTTAATTGCGAAAAGATATCCTTCTCCAGACACACCTAGGACCGCCGCAATTTGGTAAGCCTTTATTCTGACTGGAAGTGTTGTCGCTAAGCAGTGTTCTTGTTGTGCCTCTTGCTTGAATCCCATGTTGGTCTAAAAATGGTCTAATATGCGTCACTTATGACTCTTTTCTTCTTTTTCTTTTTCTATTTGTCTTAGATAATGCATTAGGCCCTGAAGAGAATCCCCAACAAGTGCAGTGGGATTCGAAACGCGTAGTTCAAGTTCAAGTATTTATATAGCGCACTACTCACCCAGAGGGTCTCAAGGCGCTTGGGGAGGGGGTTCATTATTTATCGAATAGCCAGGTTTTAAGTTCTTTTCTGAAGGAGATGTGGTTCTGTGTAAGGTGGAGGTGAGTGGGGAGTGAGTTCCAGGTCTTGGCCGCCAAGTAGAACAAGGATCTACCTCCCATGGTGGATCTTTGGATACGCGGAACTGCGGCGAGGCCTTGATTGGAGGATCTTAGTTGGCGGGTGGGTGTGTAGAAGGATAGTCGAGTGTTGAGGCTTTCGGGCCCTAGTTTGTAGAGGGCCTTGTGTGCGTGGGTGAGGAGACGGAATGTTATTCTCTTGTTGACGGGAAGCCAGTGGAGGTCTTTCAGGTGGCCGGTAATGTGATCTTGGCGAGGGATGTCTAAAATGAGTCTCGCTGATGCGTTTTGGATGCGTTGGAGTTTTTTCTGTAATTTGGCTGTAATTCCGGCGTAGAGGGTGTTTCCGTAGTCTAGTCGACTCGTAACCAGTGCGTGGGTGACAGTCTTTCTTGTCTCGGCAGGGATCCAATGGAAGATTTTTATGAGCATACGAAGTACGTTGAAGCAGGAGAATGAGACGGCGTTGACTTGTTTGGTCATCGAGAGAGAAGGAGTCTAGGATGAAGCCAAGGTTATGTGCGTGGTCTGTGGGTATGGGTGCTGAGCCCAGATCCGAAGGCCACCATGAGTCGTCCCAGGCAGAGGGGGATGATCCTAGGATGAGCACTTCCGTTTTGTCTGAGTTAAGTTTAAGGCAGCTGCTTTTCATCCATACGGCTACTTCTTTCATGCCTTCGTGAAGATTGGTTTTGGCGGTGTTGGGGTCTTTGGTGAGGGAAAGGATCAGCTGGGTGTCGTCAGCGTAGGAGATGATGTTAAGGTTGTGTTGACGTGCGATGGAAGCGAGTGGACTCATGTAAACGTTGAAGAGGGTGGGACTGAGTGATGATCCTTGCGGTACACCGCAGATGACTTCGGTGGCCTCTGATTTGAATGGGGGAAGTCGGACTCTCTGAGTTCTCCCAGCTAGGAACGAGATGATCCAGTCCAAGGCTTTTCCTTTTATGCCGATGTTGCTGAGGCGTTGTATGAGGGTGCTGTGACAGACAGTGTCGAAGGCAGCGGAGAGGTCGAGTAGAATGAGGGTCACTGTAGGTCCCTTTTCAACCGGTCTACTGGAACATCTGGGTAGATAATTAGTTGAACCCGGAGCTCCCATTCATTGTACATTACCTTACAGTATGAACTTACAATGAGTTTCAATTGATTTGTTATAAATACTGGAATGCACCACGAACAAATATCTTGTTATATTTCTTGTTAAATAACTTTAGACCTTGGTTGCTTTTGTTTCTTCCATGTCCAATTCTTCTCTTTTCCCAGTTTTGTGTCTTTCTTAATTGTCTACAATTTGCACAATATTTCCCCTTTTTCTTAGACGTGTTTGTGGTTTGGATGCCTGTGATATGCTTGTGAATTTTGAATGAAAGTTTGAGTGTCTGGTAAACATTTCAATGTCCTATGTGTATGTTATATAAATCCTTTTACATCATGAACGAAATGTTGAAATAAATTCCATGTAAAACTTTTCTAAATAAAACGCTATTAAATAGCAATTCCCATTCTTGAATTCTTTTTCAGGTTTTGGTTGTACATTTATTGATTTGTTGAACCAAAATGCACCAGGGGTACGTAAGGCATAGGTGTACAGCCCAAGGCTAATGCAGGACACAAGGGACAGAATGAAGTAGGGCACAGCACAGAACACCAGGGAGCCATAGTGCGTCCATAACACAAGGGATAGTGACTAAAGGGTGCAAGTACCAATGAGTGGGGAGGACCCATGGGGCAGGTAATTCAGCATACACAAGGACTAAGAAGGCCCATTAAGATGATGATAATGGTGACCTTCAATACAGGATGACCAGCAAGGTACAAGGAGGGTTCACTGTCAAAATATCAATGTAAAAAATATAGATAAACAATATAGAATGCAAAAATATCAGCTCCCTATACTTAAACAGGTAAGTACAAAAATATCCCACCAAAATATCGATGTTAAAAATATAGTTGTACGAAATATCGATTTTTATATGTATATACAATAAAATAATAAATATTTAATATATTAAATAAAAAAAGTAGATTTTTCATACATTTTAAGAAATATAACAAATAAACTTAATAAAAAGTTAAAACATTACATAATAATACATAATAATACATATACACATATTTAGTTTAAAACAATTATTAAACTATTAATTTAAATGTGTTTTATAATTTTTAAATTATATAAAATTATATGAAATATACAAATAAATATATATGTACATATATATATATATATGTATATATATATATATATATATATATATATATATATATATATATATATATATATATATATATATATATATATATATATATATAACCTACTGGCGATAGCCAGTAGGTATATATAGTTAGGATTTTTTTCCTATGGGACTTTTGAAAATTCTATGTCTAATAACTTTGGCGTTTGTGGACGGAATTGGCTGAAATTTTCAGGAAAATGGCACATTTTGTTTCTGAGCAGCCCCTGAAAATTTGGTGTGGGGGTCGTCAAGGGGGGGCCGAGAAAAAAGGGGGGTCCCAAAACGCGTTTTTCCCATTCATTTTTCCATAGGGCGGTTGGCCTCACTTTTAGCTCGAACGGCTGAATGGATTTGCACGAAACTTGGCAAAATTGTAGGGACTGTTAGCCCGATGTGCCTTTGCTAGGTCTCAATATATGTGCTCCAGTGGATTTTGAGAAATTAACGTTCAAAAAAAGATATATATCTGTAACAGCGCTCCGGGCAGCGCTCCGGTTCGCGTACTTTTCGCGTAACGGAACTTTGCGATGCGAAGCTGATTGGCTCTCCGGTGTCTGTCAACATTCTAAACAGTCCGGAGCGGCCGCCATCTTGTCTCTCGGTAGGATCGAGAGACAAGAGGAGGCCAAAAAAAAGGGGGAAATGAAGGAAAGGGGGCAAGGTAGACCCCTTCTGACCCCCTAGGATTGATGAGGGGGATATTATAGAGCCACGCGGGGCCCAAAAAAAAAAAAAAATCCGATTTTTTCGCCGTAGAGACGCGTCTTGGTACGCGAACCGGGCAGCTAACCGGGCAGCTAACCGGGAAGCTAACCGGCAGTGTAACGGGAGTCTGAGGAGTAGCTGATTGGCTGTCAACATTGTAAACAGTCCGGAGCGGCCGCCATCTTGTCTCTCGGTAGGATCGAGAGACAAGAGGAGGCCAAAACAAAGGGGGAAATGAAGGAAAGGGGGCAAGGTAGACCCCTTCTGACCCCCTAGGATTGATGAGGGGGATATTACAGAGCCACGCGGGGCCCAAAAAAAAAAAATCCGATTTTTTTCGCCGTAGAGACGCGTCTTGGTACGCAAACCGGGCAGCTAACTGGGCAGCTAACCGGGAAGCTAACCGGCAGTGTAACGGGAGTCTGAGGAGAAGCTGATTGGCTGTTAACATTGTAAACAGTCTGGAGCGGCCGCCATCTTGTCTCTCTGTGGGATCGAGAGACAAGAGGTGGAAAAAAAAGGTGTAAATGAAGGAAAGGGGTAAGGTAGACCCCTCCTGAACCCCTAGGATTGATGAGGGGGCTATTAAAGTTCCCCGCGGGGCAAAAGAAAAAAAAAATTGCGATTTTTCGCGGTAGAGGTGCTTCCCGGTACGTTAACCGGGCAGCTAACCGGCAGCGTAACGGGAGTCCGACATATTGTGTTTTTTGAACGTTTGTGATATGTGCACGTGTGGATTTTGTCTAATTAAGGTTAAAAAAATATATATATATCTTTAAGCGTGCTCTCATGCGCTTACGTTACGGGTTTTGTTTGCGCTGCAGAGACGATACGTCACGGTTATGCGATGCATCATGAGGCGTCTCATGGGCTACGTGATACGTCACGTAATAAAGAATATATTTTACAGCTATAGATATTAGCTTTTAAAAAAACAATGAAATTCACTGAAAAAACCATAGGTTATAGACCATATATAGTTAGGAATTTGCATTTACAAAACCTTGAAAATTCACTGAAAAAACCATTGGTTATAGACCATATATTGTTAGGGATTAGCATTTACAAAACCTTATTTTATTTGCACAAAACCATTGAAATTCCATATATAGTTAGTTGCACTAACTATATATCGCGGACCCGCAATCCACTGCTAATGATGTCACATATTACATCATTCATGACATGGTCAGTGACATCACTAATGACATCACTGATGACATCTCAAATGACATCACTGATGACATCTCAAATGACATCACTGATGACATCACTGACATCTCATTTGACATTACTGATCACATCACTGATGATATCATTTATGTGATAATACAATGAACATCTTCAGACTCTAATATAACCTTAGATACACTCAGTGTAAACAGACACTCATAGATTGTCACACATCCATGGAGTTACTCACACACCTAGTCAGTCATGCAAAGAATCAATCACACCTCCATTTCCTCAACTATACAGTTATACACACCTTACTTATTCAAACATATACTAACACATATTTACTCTCTTATACAATCCCTGATACAAGTTCACAATGATCCATACAGCCACTCTCACATTCACTGGCTCTTATGTTCAGTTATTTATATATGTCAACTCTCACATGGACTGTGTTTTACATATGTACTTACTTTGACATGTAGCACTGAGATATCCATTCACTCACCAATACACTCATGCACACAGTCAACTGTCCATACAGCTGTTTCTACATGCACTTTTGAACCCATACACCTAGGGAATCAACTGCTCAGACATCTATGCACAGAGTCATACACCTCCCAGCCACCCACACACATACTCAGTCTCCCATACAAATACTTGGGCAACCATTCAATAACCCATATAGTTACTGATATAGCTACTGATTTAAACATGCAGCAGTTTACAGAACAACATATATAATGATTGCCAAATTAAGACACTTTAGTCACTAACCCATGCACTCAGTGAGACACATTTAATCATTCTCTCATACAGTCAGTCATGCACCTACTAAATCCTTCATCCAGACACTTACACATCCACTCATTCTTCAATATGTAAGACATATTTTAACTTTACAGAAACATACAGTCACTGGGTGTTGTCATCAGTGATGTCATCAGTGATGTCATCAGTGATGTTATTTGAGATGTCATCAGTGATGTCATCAGTGATGTCACTGACCATGTCATGAATGATGTAATATGTGACATCATTAGCAGTGGATTGCGGGTCCGCGATATATAGTTAGTGCAACTAACTATATATGGAATTTCAATGGTTTTGTGCGAATAAAATAAGGTTTTGTAAATGCTAATCCCTAACTATATATGGTCTATAACCTATGGTTTTTTCAGTGAATTTTCAAGGTTTTGTAAATGCAAATTCCTAACTATATATGGTCTATAACCTATGGTTTTTTCAGTGAATATATATATATATATTCACTGAAAAAACCATAGGTTTCACACCAGTTATAGTTACCTGGAAATTTTACTGACATAAAACCATTGAAATTCCCACGTTATAGTTAGTTGGACTCACTATAACTTGCATGCCTGCAATGCACTGATGATGACGTCACATATTACATCACTCATGACATGGTCAGTGACATCACTCATGAAATCACTGATGACACCATCCAGTGAATGTTTGTCTTTCTTAAAAAGTATTTTTTTTTATATGTATTTGTAAAGTACGATGCAAGAATAAATGGTTAAATAAGTGTGTAAATGGATGTTTGTTTTTAAAATAATTGTTTGGTTAACTGCCTTATTAAGTGTATCTTAGTGAATACATATATTAGCAAGTAACTTTTATATATTGAAATGTATGTATCAGTGTTTCACTTTGTGTATAAGTGGCTGTATGGGTTGGTGACTGACCTACTGTTTGTATGTGTTTTGAAGACAGCATATGTACAGGACTGTATAGATGTATGAGTGTGTATATGTGTATGTTAGTGAGTAAACGACTGTCTCACTATTGTCTTTTTCAGTAACGACATATGTTTTAATCTAGTATATGTGAGTATTGATTTATAAAACTGAGTATATGTGAGAGTGAGAGATTATAAGAGTTCCTGTTTAAATTAGTATGTGTTTATATAAGTGATTGTTTAAGAGAGTAAGTATGTGTAAGTATTCTTAGAAGTAAAGTGGTAGTGTGTGTATAGCTGTATATGCAAATAAATGAATGTTCATTAGTTTTTTTGCATGTGTGAATATGTGTGTGAGTAACTTTTGGATGACTGTCAGTGTGTAACAGGATGTATAGGTGTATCACTACATATAATGAGTGAGTATATGTATGAATGACTATATAGAACTGTTTATGAATGAGTGGATGTGTATATAGATGGTGGAATTACTGAATTGTTTGTTGTAACTGGTATGGGTATCTCCACTTTTTTGAAAATGTTAAATACTATTTTTGAATATGTGTTTCAAGGCTTACATTACACTGAAAGGAGGTCTGTCACTCTGTCACAAGGATGGTGTCATCAGTGATGTCATGAGTGATGTCACTGACCATGTCATGAGTGATGTAATATGTGACGTCATCAGCAGTGCATTGCAGGCGCGCAAGTTATAGTGAGTCCAACTAACTATAACGTGGGAATTTCAATGGTTTTATGTCAGTAAAATTTCCAGGTAACTATAACTGGTGTGAAACCTATGGTTTTTTCAGTGAATTTAATAGGTTTTTTAAATGCTAATTCCTAACTATAACTGGTGTGAAACCTATGGTTTTTTCAGTGAATTTCATAGGTTTTTTAAATGCTAATTCCTTTCTATATCGAGTTTCTAACCTTTTTTTTTTTTTTACAATTTGCTGTTTTGTCTAAGTATTCATTTTTGAATTTTTTTATATCATTTTTTCCTTTTGCGCTCTGGGTGCGCGCTCCGGTAAGCTCTCCGGTAAGCTTTCCGGTAAGCTCACCAGTAAGCTCACCGGAAAGTGCACCCAGAGCACTACTTTCGTTCGTGAAAAAAAAATATGAATGAAAAGTTAATAATAATGCAAAACATTTCGTACCATACAAATAAAATCAGTTTTTTTTTATAAGGAAAATGATTATGCATTTCCGTAAAAGTATGATGACGTCACTTCGGCGCGCAACGTAAGCCCCCTCGGAAGCGCCTACGTTCGCGCCGCGTATACGCCCCCGGAAGCGCCTACGTTCGCGCCACGTATGCGCCCCGGAAGCGCCTACGTTCGCGCCGCGTGTGCGCACCCGGAAGTGCTCTAGAGGGGTAACGTAAGCGCGTCGGGTCATGTGACCTTAAAATAACACTTTTCATTGGTTGCTAACAGTTTTTTTTTACAAAGAATGAAATCCCCACCCATTTCCTTCACTTCTTCTTTCACTTTTGTGACTGCAAGACCTGCCTTTTTGCTCCTGGATATTTCTTGGTTTTACAATGGCTGCCAGACAATCCAGCAGTGAGGATGAACCAGAATTCATCAATGAAGAGCCTCCTCAACGAAAAGTTAAGGAACATTTCATTTGGAAATTTTTTAAAATCCCACCTGGCCAAAAAAAGGTGAATGCTCCAAAAGTGGAGTGCAGGATCTGCAAAGAAGAGCTGTCACGGGGTAACCCTTTAAAAAAGTACTCTTTTGGGAACTTCTCAATGATCCGGCATGTGGAGAGGAAGCACCCCCAAAATTTTGCCCGGGAAAGTGTCAGGGCTCTGGCACAAGAGGTTCCCAGTGATGGGGCCTCTACATCAACCGGAGGAGCAACTTCTTCTGGGAGGGGGAGATCACAAGAGCTGGTTCCGAACATTCAACCTGCTTTTAACCATGGTGCCCTCAGATGCAGATACTGCAATCAACTGCTTACCTTTGGAGAACTAAGTGTACAGCTCATGGTTCGAGCATTAGAAAACCATCGCTGCCCTTCCCACCCCTAATTTTTTTTTTTTTTTTTGCTCCTGTTGAGCAGTTTCCATTCCCTGTTTTTGTTCCTGTTTAGAAAAAAGAAGAAAACCAAAAGTTCTTTTCAGAACTACCTCCAATTCTCATCAAAGAGCTATATTCTTAAAAAAATGAAAAAGAGTAAGTGAAATAGAGTGCATTGATAATGGAAAGGAGAATGAGTAAGAAAGAACAGAAAGGTATGAGAGGAAAAAGGAAGTGAAGTAGGAGGACTGAAAGAAGGTGCGTGTTAGGAAAGAAAGTTATGAGAAGAAGAGTGAATATGGGAAATGTTGATATTCATTGAAAATGTTGAAAAGGACCAGGGGTGTGGAAGGATAAGAAAAGATGCATTGCTGGACTTGAAGGCAGAAGGCCTCATTTATGAAGCCATGCGTCACTTTAACGCCACCAAAGCATCACTTTTTGTGACACAACAGTCCAATAAAAAATGCACCTTATTTATTCATATTTACAAAGTGGCGTTTCTAGGTAAATACGTCACTTTGTAAACCCCTGTGCCACATTATTCCTACGTCAGGTGTAATGTATGCAAAAGGGACGTATTGACGCAAGAAAGGGTCGTAGAGGTGACGCAGTGAATAAACTGGAGGCCTCATTTCTGAAAAGTGACGCATCGCTACGTGAAAACAGCGATGCGTCACTTTTCTGTGCGCACTCCTTACGACATTCCAGATGTGTCATATTTAATTTATGACGAATCAATTCGCAAGGAGTTACAGATACGTCAGTATTTCTGACGTATCTGTAAACACAAAATTGACGCATTACTGGAGTGCCTCACAAAAGTGACGCAACTCCAGTAATGCGTCCTTTCACATGGGGAAAGCACCATGTGAAAGGTCTTGCGTCAGTCTTACACCTGCTGTGAGGCAGGCGCAAGATTTTGACGCAACAGCATCCTAAAAGTGATGCAGTGAAATCTCATAGATTTCACTGCGTCACTATTACAAAGCTTTTTGCGGGGGAACGCCCCCTCTGCATACATTATACCCGACGCAGGTATAATGTGGCGCAGGGTTTTAAAAAGTGACCCATCTACCTAGATGCGTCACTTTTTAAATATAGCGCAACGAGGCACATTTTTTTACACCGCTGGTGCGATGCGTCACTTTTCTGTGCGCACTCCTTACGACATTACAGATGTGTTATATTTAATGTATGACGAATCATGTCGCAAGGAACTACAGATACCTCAGTATTTCTGACGTATCTGTAAACACAAAAGTGACGCATTGCTGGAGTGCGTCACAAAAGTGACGCAACTCCAGTAATGCGTCCTTTCACATGGGGAAAGCACCATGTGAAAGGTCTTGCGTCAGTCTTACACCTGCTGTGAGGCAGGCGCAAGATTTTGACACAACAGCATCCTAAAAGTGACGCAGTGAAATCTCATAGATTTCACTGCGTCGCTATTACCAAGCTTTTTGCGGGGGAACACCCCCTCTGCATACATTATACCTGACGCAGGTATAATATGGCGCAGGGTTTTAAAAAGTGACCCATCTACTTAGATGCGTCACTTTTTAAATATAGCGCAACAAGGCGCATTTTTTTTACACCGCTGGTGCGATGTGTCACTTTTCTGTGCGCACTCCTTACGACATTCCAGATTTGTCATATTTAATGTATGACGAATCATATCGCAACGAGTTACAGATACGTCAGTATTTCTGACGTATCTGTAAACAGAAAAGTGACGCATTGCTGGAGTGCGTCACAAAACTGACGCAACTCCAGTAATGCGTCCTTTCACATGGGGAAAGCACCTTGTGAATGCTCTTGCGTCAGTCTTACACCTGCTGTGAGGCAGGCGCAAGATTTTGACGCAACAGCATCCTAAAAGTGACGCAGTGAAATCTCATAGATTTCACTGCGTCGCTATTACCAAGCTTTTTGCAGGGGAACGCCCCCTCTGCATACATTATACCTGACGCAAGTATAATGTGGCGCAAGGTTTTAAAAAGTGACCCATCTACCTAGATGCGTCACTTTTTAAATATAGCGTAACGATGCACATTTTTTTACACCGCTGGTGCGTCACAAAAAGTGACGCACAGGCGGCGCAAAACTGGCGTCGCAAGGCCTTCATAAATATGGTCCTGGATTTTCCCCTTACTTCGCTCCCCGGTGCGCTTCCCGGTGCGCGTACCGGGCGCTCCCCCCGCGCAAATCGAAAAAAAATATATTTTTTAAATGCCCCGCGGGACCCTATTTTAGACCCCACATTAAACCTAGGGGGTCAGGAGGGGGTCTACCCTGCCCCCTTATGGTCAATTTCCCCCTTTGTTTTTGCCACCTCTTGTGTCTCGATTTTACCGAGACACAAGATGGCGGCCGCTCCAGACTGTTTAGAATGTTTACAGACACCCAAGAGCCAATCAGCTTTCTGCGCGCAAGTCGCGTGGCGCGCCCGGTGCGCTCCCCGGTGCGCTTACCGGGGCGCGCCTATAGATATATATATTTTTTTTAACCTAAATTACTCATAATCCACTGGAGCACATATCTTGAGACATAGCAAAGGCACATCGGGCTACTAGTCCCTACAATTTTGCCAAGTTTGGTGTAAATCCATTCAGCCGTTCGAGCTAAAAGTGAAATCGACCGCCCTATGGAAATTAACATGGGGAAAACGCGTTTTGGGACCCCCCTTTTATCCCGCTTCACGAATCCCCCCCAAACTTTCAAGGAAGGACCGGGGCGCCGCAAGGCCATTTTGAGGAAATGTTCAGGCAGATTTGTCAACCGAAGCCAAAGTTATTCCAAATAGAATTTTGAGATTTAACATTGAAAAAAATCCTAACTATAACTACCTACTGGCGACCGCCAGTAGGTAATATATATATATATATATATATATATATATATATATATATATATATATATATATATATATATATATATATACCAATAACATAAAATCTATTAAAAAAACATTCTAATAGAAATTAAAACATTAAACTATTTAAAAATCTTTAAACTTAAATTTACCACTACAGTCAGTGCAACTGTAGGGAAAGTGTTGGATAGCGTAGGGATAAAAATTACTATTACCACTACAGTCAGTGCAACAATAGGGAAAGTGTTGGATAGCGGAGGGGTAAAAATTACTATTCCCACTCCAATTAGTGCAAAAATAGGGAAAGTGTTGGATAGCGGAGAGGTAAAACTTACTATTCCTACTCCAGTGAGTGCAACAGTAGGAAAAGTGTTGGATAGCGGAGGTATAACATTTACTATTCCCACTCCAGTCAGTGAAACAGTAGGGAAAGTGTGAGATAGCAGAGAGATAAAAAATACTATTCCCACTCGAATGAGTGCAACAATAGGGAAAGTGTTGGATAGCGGAGGAATACAATTTACTATTCCCACTCCAGTTCTGAAACGGTGGGGAACATGTTAGATAGTGGAGGGGTAACAATTGCTATTCCCACTTCAGTGAGTGCAACAATAGGGAAAGTGTTAGATTGCGGAGAGGTAAAAATTACTATTCCCACTCCAGTGAGTGCAACAATGTGGAAAGTGTTGGATAGTGAAGGGGTAAAATGTACTACTCCCACTCCAGTGAGTGCAACAATAGAGAAATTGTTGGAATGCGGAGAGATAAAATTTACTATTCACACTCCAATAATTGTAACAGTAGGGAAAGTGTTGAATAGTGGAGGGGTACAAATTACTATTACCACTCCAAAGAGTGCAACAATTGGGAAAGTGTTGAATAGGGAAGGGGTAAAATTACTATTTCAACTACAGTGAGTGCAACAGTAGGGAAAGAGTTGGATAGTGGAGGGTTACATTTACTATTCCCACTCCAGAGAGTGCACCAGTAGGGAAAGTGTTAGATAGAAGAGGGGTAACAATTAATATTTTCCCTCCAGTCAGTTCAAAATTAAAAACAAACAAAATATTACCAACAGTATAAATATTTAAAAAACAAAATAAATAAAAAAATAGAAATATATTAAAAATTAAAACACAAATATATTTAACATTACAAATTACAAAAACATTAAAATGTAAAATGCATATGACACATACGACACATACCTACAAATATTATATAAAATAAAATATAATTTTCAAACATAAATATTTTTAATTAAACAATATTTAGAAACTAAAACATTAATTATTACATGAATGTACTTTTTTCCCCTACCCTATACCACCACACAATTCACAACCCTAATAAAACAAAATGTACTTACATAATTAATTACCAATTAAAGAAATACTTCCCACACTTTACCCCTATAATCCCCACAAACCACACCTAAAATGAAATTGTAAAACAAATTACACAATTAAAACGTATTTTCTGTAAAAAACTAAGTTTTTAACAACTAATTTTGAAGTAAGTAAAATTAATTTACCCCCACCCTTTACCCCAATAAAAGTATAACCCAAACACAAAATATATAAACAATTTCCTTAATTAAATATCAATTAATTCATTCATATTAATGATCAACTAGTTATTAATAAATGAAACATACATTACTTCCCAACCTTTACCCCAATAAACCCCACAGCTAAAATTAATTACACTATTTCCATATTTAATCTTCGTTTAGTTAATATTAAATAAGAACAAATTATTAATTACTGAAACATAAATTAATTCTCGCCCTTTACCCTTATAAAATGCACAACCCTCACCTAAAATGAATTACACAATTTTCACAATTAATTTACAAATTATTAATTAATATTTATTAATGCTAATTAATTAATTAAACATAAATTACTTCCCACTTTTTACCCCTATAAACACCACAACCCGCACCTAAAATTGATTACACAATTTCCATAATTAATTTTCAATAAATTAATGAATATCTATTACCAACTAATTGTTAATTAATCAAAAATAAATTACTTCCCACCCGTTACCCCTATAAGCCCCACAACCTGCACCTAAAATTAATTACACAATTTCCATATTTAATTTTCAATTAGTTAATGAATATTAATTGACAACTTATTAATTAATTAAAAACTACATTTCTTCCCACCCTTTAGCCCAATAAACCCCACACCCGCAGCTAAAAAATTACTCAATTACCATAATTTATTAGCAATTATTTAATTAATTTGTATAACAACCAATTAATAATTAATTTATAATAAATTACTCCCCACAATTAATAAGATCAAATCTCAATTAAATAAATATTAATAAATAAAAATCATTAATTTATTATGATTACATTACTTTCCACCATATTCCCCTATAAACCCATAACCCGCTACGGAAATAAAAAATGCAAATTCAATTAAAATAAAATTGATAACTACTAAATTTGTAACACATATATTAAAAAACATGATCAATTCTTATACAAAAGTAATACTTCTAATACATTTAAAATATATACTAAAATACATAACACTAATTAGAAAATAGATATTTTAAACAGCTTTATTTTTGCAAATGATAATATTGTCTTCTATATTTTTAAAAACGCTATTTGTTACCTTAAAATCGATATTCTTTCGACGATATTCTTGCTGTCGATATTTCTGACTCACAATATTTAGGAGTCAATATTTCTGTAGTTCGACATTTCTAAGTCGATATTCTGTCTGCACACCACAAGGAGAAAGCCATATTCTATCCATCTCTGTAGACAGATTTATGGATGCATAGCACTATTCTATCCATGTCAGTAGACAGATCTGTGGGTGCTTGGCAATATTCTACCCCTGTCTGTAGGCAGGACTGCGGATGCTTGGCAACATTCTACCCTTTTCTGTAGACAGATCTACGGATGCGTGGCAATGTTCTACTTTTGTCTGTAGACCGATCTATGGATGCTTGGCAATATTCTACCTGTGTCTGTAGACGGATCAACGGATGCTGGCAATATTCTAACCATATTGCCAGCATCCGTTGATCCGTTGATCCGTCCATATTGCACTGGAAAAGGTGTCCTCAGGCAGAGTGGCTGCATAGCGCTGCTGCTGCAGGATAGTCGCGCGATTGCTGTACCTTTAAAATCTCCTGTTTTTGAATCTACTTTGCATCTTTAGTTGCTTTTACCCTGTTTTTAAAACAGCGCCGCATCGGCCCCTCGCCTGCACTATAAAAACATCTATACCCACCGCTATTTTGCGGGTCCGGTTCTGGGGAGGTGTGGGAGCGCCATATTGGAACAGCTTTTGAAGCCAGACGCCGACATCTTGGTGCGGGTCTCGGCGCTTGGACCTACAGGCAGCGCCGGCCTACTTAAGGCGGAACCAGAAGCGGGGGCAGCCTGGAAAAGGTGTCCTCAGGCAGAGTGGCTGCATAGCGCTGCTGCTGCAGGATAGTCGCGCGTTTCGTGAGCGCTTTTGCTGTACTTTTAAAATCTCCTGTTTTTGTATCTACTTTGCATCTTTAGTTGCTTTTACCCTGTTTTTAAAACAGCGCAGCATCGGCCCCTCACCTGCACTATAAAAACATCTATACCCACCGCTATTTTGCGGGTCCGGTTTTGGGGAGGTGTGGGAGCGCCATATTGTAACAGCTTTTGAAGCCAGACGCCGCCATCTTGGTGCGGGTCTCGGCGCTTGGACCTACAGGCAGCGCCGGCCTACTTAAAGCTCCACTTTTTTCAACGCGCAGCGGTGACGCGCAGGGGATGCGCCTTCCCTGCGCCTGAGTCGCGCCAGAGTCCTGCCCGTCTGCGCTCGTCAGCGTCTCGGTGGCGGACAGGGCAGGACGGCTGACTTCTATCCTTTCGGTCTCACTTTTGTGCTTTTTGTAAGTATGATTACTTATACTTCGGCAGATCTTCTTACTCTAAGCCTCCCTCGAGGCCTTTGCCATCATATTTTCCCTGGCGGCCGGGCTCTCAGAAAAGGCTGCTCGGAGTGTGGTTGGCGTCTTCCGGACCCCAATGGACCCTCGCAGGCTAATACATCTGCTCACCATCAGTGTCTCCTTCTCAATACCAGGTCTCTGAACTGCCATTCCCTTAATATCTGGAACTTGCTGCAGAATTCAAATGTATCATGCCTATTCCTTACAGAGACCTGGCTGGGCGACTGCTCTGCCCCTGACCTGGCAAATGCCATCCCTCCTACTACAACATCTTCAGGAAGGATAGAGTATCAGGCAGAGGAGGAGGAGTAGCTCTTATTGTGAACAAAAACATTCCCTGCTCGACCTTTCCGGTAGAGAACATTCAGGGTTGCGAAGCCCTTGGTTTCACCCTTCACCTTTCTCCCCTTCAGGCTTGCACCGGGATTCTTTTGTATAGAGCGCCGGGACCTACTGGGCCTTTTTTTGATGAACTACAAGTAGCACTTTCAGTTCCATGTCTTAGATCTGAACACTGTATCCTACTCGGGGATCTCAATGTTCACATGGACAACAAACTTGACACTGATGCCATGAAACTTGCTGACATTACGGCCTCGCTAGGGCTGTTTCCGTTCATACAAGAACCAACCCACAACAAAGGCCATACCCTGGACCAGGTTTTTTCAACTAAACCTATCAGCGTATTTCCTTCACAGTCAGTATTATGGTCTGACCACTTTTTAATTACTTTTTCTTTGCTCTCTACCGCCCTTACACGGGTGAGACCTACAACAGATGCCACGCGGACTTCGCGACCTTTTCATCTGCTATCGGCGGATATGCTATCTGAGGCTCTCATTAATTTTCCATGTCCTCTTTCGGGCAACCTGGAGGAGAATCTTGAAAGACTGAAATTTAGAGCGGTAACCAGAGCCTACCATAAGCTGATCTGGGAAGAAAAAAAGACCTATCTAGAGCGGCGAATTGATGAGGCTGAGAACACCTGCAAAGAGATTTTTGAAGTGGTCCAGGATTTCACATCTCCTGCCATGTGTACCCCTACTCACACACACTGAGAACCCTGGATAAAACAACTAGCCGTCTTCTTTGTCAATAAAATTACAACCATTCAGGCCTCCCTTTCTTATTCTTGCCCACAGTTGGATCTGAGTCCTTTACCCTTTTCATCCTCTCCGGAGGGTCAGGGCCCTTTTCTTTATGAATTTCCCCATATGTGCCTCAACACATCTTTGGATCTTCTGTCAGGCTTGAAATCTGGCTCACCGCTGGACCTGTGCCCGGCTAAATACCTGGGAAAAGTGGCACCAGCTCTAAATGCTTTGCTGAACCCTCTTCTGAACTCCTCCCTGTCCACAGGTGTGGTTCCGCAGGCATGGAAGCGCACCATGATTCTACCACTGCTAAAAAAACCTGCCCTAGATCCCCTCATTCATGCAAACTACAGGCCAATCTCCCTCCTCCCTGCATTGGCGAAAGTGACCGAGAGACACGTGCATAGGTCGATTTCCAGTTTCATCGAAGGAAACGACCTTTTGCACGCATCGCAATCTGGCTTCCGTGCTAATTTTAGCACGGAAACGGCCCTACTCGAGGTCACTGACGCCATCAGGGAGGTGCTCGACTCTGGGGGAAAGGCCATGCTAGTCATGCTCGATTTGTCGGCAGCGTTCGACACCGTTCCCCACAAGGGCCTCCTTTTAAGACTCTGGGAATGTGGCCTTCGTGGAACGTTGTGGAACTGGTTCAAATCCTTTCTGGCCGGCCGCCGGCAAACGAACTGGGCACCCCCTTACTCCGCTGATATGGCACAGCTAGAGGTGGGGGTCCCACAGGGTTCCATTCTTAGCCCCATGCTCTTTAACATCTTTATGGCCCCTCTGGCGGTGGTGGCGGAGTCCTTCGGCACCCAGATCATATACTATGCCGATGATACCCAGCTCCTGTTCACATGTGACAGGGGCGGGATGTTTGATGGCACACGGATCAGGGAATGCCTAGGTGCGGTTTTTGAGTGGTTCAGGCGACACGGCCTGAAGTGCAACTCCGACAAGTCTGAGCTGCTCTTCTTTGGATGTGCTCCCGAGCCAAACTGGAAATCCTGGTGGCCACAGGAAATGTTTCCTCCTGACAGTGTGTCCTTCAAGGCTAAGAACCTTGGAGTGATAGTGGACAGTGATCTGTCCTTTGGGCCCCACATCTCGTGCCTTTTGGGGAAGTGCTTCGGCATTCTGCGGATGCTGAGAAAGTTCCTTCCTTTGGTGTCACTTCACCATAGGAAAATAATTGTTCAGGCCTTGATTGGATCACGACTGGACTACGCAAACGCTCTTTTTTTGGGTCTACCGAAGTATCTTCTGACCCGTTTGCAAGTAGTACAGAACTCGGCAGCCCGAGCCATCTATGGACTCCCGAGAAGAGCAGATGCCACTGTATTACTTAACACCTTGCATTGGATACCTACTCCTAAGAGGATCCTCTTCAAAAGCCTGACACTGGCTTTCAAAGCTCTTCATGGTGTAGGCCCCAAGTATATTGGGAAACGCCTTTCTTTTTACCAACCCAGCAGGGCCCTGAGGTCAACTTGTCTGACCAAAATGACGGTTCCTGCCATTAGGCGTGCTAGAATGGGAGGCCGGTCGTACCGCTACCTGGCCCCGCGGGCTTGGAACGAACTACCACTGTCCCTGAGACAGACTACCAGTCTTCTTGCTTTTAGGAAGGGCTTGAAAACGTGGCTTTTTACTAAATAGTTTTTCTTCGGTTTTTTTCCTCTTTTAGTCTCCTTTTCAGCTGTTATGTTGCCCTTCTACCTGCAGATATTCTTCGCCAAAGCGCCGGGATGCTCCTTGGAGTAGCCGAGCGCTATAGAAGAAATAATTATCATAACATAACATAACATGTCTTTGGACAGATCTGTGGATTCTTAGCAATATTCTACCTGTGTCTGTAGACAGATCTATGGATACTTGGCAATATTCTACCCATGTCTGTAGCATATCTGTGGCTGCTTGGCAATATTCTACCCATGTCTGTGGCCAGATCTATGAATCCTTGGCAATATTCTACCCATGTCTGTAGACAGATCTACGGATGCAAAACACTAGGCCAGTGGTATTGTTTATAGGTTTCTATGGTGCCAGTCAGAATATCTCACTAATGTGGTGCAATCAGTATTCGAAGAACGGTGCTATAAGGTAAAGGGAACCACAACTCCCTCTAAGTTAGGCAAGGGCCTGTACATAAGCAAAGAAACTCCCTAGCACACGTCAAAAATCAAGTTCTTTTCAGTTTTTAAAAAAAATTATACATTCAACATTCTTGCATTCAGAAATGAAGTTCGTTAGTATAATCCGGTTGTTTCTTGTGAAGTTTTATTCTTGGACTCTCACAGCCAACACGTGTTTCGTCGTATTCGGAATGTAACCCACGACTTTTTCAAGGCTGCATTGGTAAAGAAAAGAACATACACAATTGTTTGAGGACCTAATACAACAAGTCCCATTAACACAGTGTTGAAAATCACACTGTAACTATTAGTTGTTGTTCAAGTTGGTTGGTTGTTATTCATTCGTGCCATGCAACATAGTATCACAGGTGGTGATTAGTCAGTCAACTTCGTGCTTTAAAACAGTGGTTTAAAATAATATTTTAGACAAAGTAATTCTTTACGTAGATGCGACTGTTCAGATACGTTAAATAATATACCACATAATGTACCTCTGTATTCAGTAGGTCTATGAACTCGTAGTAAGATGGAGAGACCAACATGTGATACGAACAACTATGTAATGGGTGCAGGTGCTCGAAGTACTGTCGTATTCAGAGGTGATTTATTAAGCTAGGGAACTTCTTAATAAGAAGTTCTGGAAGGTCGTGAGAACGGGAATTATCTTGGTGCGATATTACATGCACACTGTCTGGTGAAAGAGTGTTAAAATATCCTAAAGGAATACCTCTTTGTGGTAAAGCGATCGTATCTGTAAATAAAATAAATTTTACAAAAAGAGATATTTAGTTTCAATGCACTACAATAATGTCCATCGCAGTATTCACCTATCTAGTCGCATTACTCACATATTTTGCGGTGATACTTCCAACCCGCAGTGGGTTTCTGTAGCGCACCTCGTAATATTCGCTACGAGAGAACACATGCACTTTTAATATTGAACATGCCAATTCGACCTACGATATAACACTGTATATAGAATGTAATTTATCGGGCTGATTATGAGAATATCAACCCTATGACTCTATCTCTCATAGCAAATATTACGAGGTGCGCTTATTATATTATATATTTTTCAATACAGTTGCACGGTACATCTAAGTGGATTTTACTGCGGTTACCGAAATATTTATTAATGAGAAGATATGGATTTTCGATAAATAGTGTCACTATAAAGACAAAAGTAATTTAAATAATAATTAGAAAACTTATGTTATTCCTACAGCCCTACATATTAATAAACAGAGATAAGAAGCTACACTCCTTGACTTCTTTCACCGAATTTTACTGAGACGCAGAGATCGTCCCCTACACCGCAAAATATGTGATTAATGCGACTAGATAGGTGAATACTGCGATGGACATTATTGTAGTTCATTGAAACTAAATATCTCTTTTTGTAAAATTTATTTTATTTACAGATACGATCGCTTTACCACAAAGAGGTATTCCTTTAGGGTATTTTGACACTCTTTCACCAGACAGTGTGCATGTAATATCGCACCAAGATATATCCCCTTCTCACGACCTTCCAGAACTTCTTATTAAGAAGTTCCCTAGCTTATTAAATCACCTCTGAATGCGACAGTACTTCGAGCACCTGCAGCCATTACATAGTTGTTCGTATCACATGTTGGTCTTTCCATCTTACTACGAGTTCATAGACCTACTGGATACAGAGGTACATTATGTGTTATATTATTTAACGTATATGAACAGTCGCATCTACGTAAAGAATTACTTTGTCTAAAATATTATTTTAAACCACTGTTTTAAAGCACGAAGTTGACTGACTAATCACCACCTGTGATACTATGTTGCATGGCACGAATGAATAACAACCAACCAACTTGAACAACAACTAATAGTTACAGTGTGATTTTCAACACTGTGTTAATGGGACTTGTTGTATTAGGTCCTCAAACAATTGTGTATGTTCTTTTCTTTACCAATGCAGCCTTGAAAAAGTTGTGGGTTACATTCCCAATATGACGAAACACGTGTTGGCTGTGAGAGTCCAAGAATAAAACTTCACAAGAAACAACCGGATTATACTAACGAACTTCATTTCTGAATGCAAGAATGTTGAATGTATAATTTTGAAAAGAACTTGATTTTTGACGTGTGCTAGGGAGTTTCTTTGCAGATCTACGGATGCTTCGCAATATTCTAGACGTGTCTATAGACAGATCTGTGGATGCTTGGCAACATTCTACCTATGTCTGTAGACAGAGCTATGGATGCTTGGCAATATTCCAAACGTGTCTGTAGACAGTTCTGTGGTTGCATGGCAACATTCTAACTGTGTCTGTGGACAGATCTGTGGATGCTTGTCAATATTCTACCCATGTCTGTAGACGGATCCATGGATGCTTGTCAACATTCTACCCGTGACTGTAGACAGATCCATGGATGCTTGTCAACATTTTACCCTTGTGTGCAGACAGATCCACGGATGCTTGGCAATATTCTACCTGTGTCTGTAGACAGATCTATGAATGCTTGGAAATATTCTGCCCGTGTCTGTAGACAGATCCACGGATGCTTAGCAATATTCTAACCATGTCTGTAGACAGATCTACGAATGCTTGGCAATATTCTACCTGTGGCTGTACACAGATCGATGGATGCTTGGCAATATTCTACCTGTGGCTGTACACAGATCTACGGATGCTTGGCAATATTCTAACCATGTCTGTAGACAGATCTACGGATGCTTGGCAATATTCTAACCATGTCTGTAGACAGATCTACGAATGCTTGGCAATATTCTACCTGTGTCTGTAGACAGATCTACGGAGGCTAGGCAACATTCTACCCGTGTTTGTAGCATATCTGTGGATGCTTGGCAATATTCTACCCATGTCTGTAGCCAGATCTATGAATGCTTGGCAATATTCTACCTGTGTCTGTAGACCAGGGGTCTCCAACCTTTTGTGTAGTCAGAGCTACTTCTGGCCAGTGAAAATCGTCGTGAGCTACTGAACCCGAAGCAACTCGCGCATTTTTCTGAGAGACCCCCACGCCGATTTTCATTGACTTTAAGCCTAATTTCATCAGAGCCCATACTGTGGTTTGAACAATATACCCAAGACAGGCCTGACTTAAGAGTTCCCTAGAACACCAAAAGGAATGACTTTGGATTTGTGACGCTTCAAGATATTTCAATTAATAGGTCCAAAATTAATGTCCAAAATTAAGACCTTTCAATAATAGTTGTCATTGAAATAATCATTGTAATGCAGCTCAATTAACAAACATACATGGAAAGCGATCTTACCTTTAATGTGGAACTGATTTGTTCTTATGCTGCAAATAATCATTTGGAAAGGTGCTCAACGTTTTATTGCTTTTATTGTATGGCCTGTATTATCATTGTTGTGTCTGTGACTGCTGTTGTCTGTCTTCCCCCGCTGCCTGTACGTGTTCCGTGCCCCTTTTTCTTCCCTCTGTTTCCCTCGCTGTCTCCGTGCTCTCTCTGCCCGGTCTTTCCTTCTGTACCCCTCGCTGCCCTGTGTCTCGGCCCGGTTTTCCCTTCTGTTCCCCTCGCTGCCCCCGTGACTCTCTGCCCGTTCTGCCTTCTGTTCTTAGCTGCCCCTATATTTCTGTATTCTGTATTTTGCCTCTGTGCCATTCGTTTTTTGTGCCCGTCTGCCCTCTGTGCCACTCGTTTTTCCCTTGTTTTTGTGCCTCTTTTGCCTTCTGTTCCACTCGTTTTTCCCTCGTTTTTGTGCCTTTCTGCCCTCTGTTCCACTCGTTTTTTGTGCCTTTCTGCCCTCTGTTCCAGTCGTTTTTCCCTCGTTTTTTGTGCCTTTCTGCCCTCTGTGCCACTTGTTTTTCCCTCGTTTTTGGTGCCTTTCTGCCCTCAGTTCCACTCGTTTTCCCCTTGTTTTTTGTGCCCTTCTGCCCTCTGTTTCACTCGTTTTTTGTGCCATTCTGCCCTCTGTTCCACTCATTTTTTGTGCCTTTCTGCCCTCTGTTCCACTCGTTTTTCCCTCGTTTTTTGTGCCTTTCTGCCCTCTGTTCCACTCATTTTCCCCTTGTTTTTATGCCCTTCTGCCCTCTGTTTCACTCGCTTTTTGTGCCTTTCTACCCTCTGTTCCACTAGTTTTTTGTGCCTTTCTGCCCTCTGTTCCACTCATTTTCCCCTTGTTTTTATGCCCTTCTGCCCTCTGTTTCACTCGCTTTTTGTGCCTTTCTACCCTCTGTTCCATTAGTTTTTTGTGCCTTTCTGCCCTCTGTTCCACTCGTTTCTGCTTCGTTTTTTGTGCTCTTCTGCCCTCTGTTCCACTCGCTTTTTGTGCCCTTCTGCTCCACTCGTTTTTTGTGCCTTTCTGCCCTCTTTTCCACTGGCGCTCTCTGACGCCTTGTCAGCCATCCCTCCTACGGGATCCCTAATTCCACCATTGAGCTTACCTGCAGTGGAAGGCACGTCTCCTGGCGTTGGAAGGCACGTCTCCTGGCTGCTTCTGGCGGTGGAAGTCACGTCTCCTACTGCTCCGCACTGGCACCTGTCGCACAATGGCAGACAGTGTGATGCCAGCGCAATTTCAGTACACAATGAGGTCACAAGAGTTAGACTCTCATGGGGGCGTGGCTTGGACGCCGATCGGGATGGCGGCGTGAGCTTGCAGCTCCGCGCAAGGTCCTGCTATTTCTCCTGAAAACTACACCCTGGGGGATCCCTGATCGGCGAAATCCTTCTGTGAAGTATTGGGGAACCATCGGAGAGCAGCTGAGAGCTCTCAGCAGACCGAATATACCACCGAGACCCGAAAGAAGAAGTCGGAGGTGCTGTGAGAAGCAGGAGGAAAATGGCGGCGTAAAAAGACGGCGGTCTCTGTGCAAGGGTCGAGGCGGACTAGACTAGGACTGCAGTGTGATCCGCCTCCAGCGAGTCTGGTGCAGCTGGGGCGCACCAGAACGGGCCTGGGAGGTGGATTTGGGGGTGCAGAGGCCAGTGTTGGACTGGGGCACAGCCTGTACGATACCCGCTTATACCTCCCCCCTCCCCCCTATCTCGGCCCTGGTGACTGTGATGCAGGCGGCCCCGGTATTCCTGGTTATTGGAGTCGCCGGTAAGGCAGGGGTGCCTGCCCTACGATAGTTGTTGGTGCGCACAACTCCCGGGCAGAGGATAACGGGATCAGGAGGAAGGCCAGGGGCGGCCATATGACGACGCCCGAAGCACCTAAAATGGCGGCTGCAGGAGGGTCGGCCATTGCGGAGCAGGGCCGGGAGGACTCAACTGCGCTGTCCCGTGAGGCCCAAGCTTCTCCGTTGATGATGGAGCAGGAGCAGCGGCTGAATCAGCGACTAGATAATATCCTGGAGGCAATAACTTCGACTAAGGAGGCTTTGCAACAGGACATTGCGCAGGTCGCTACAGGGCTGGGTCTCCTGAGGGCGGATCATGCCAAGCTATCGGACAAAGTAAAGGACCATGAGCAACTGCTTCAAGACCTGAAACCGGCGGTGGTGACCGCGGAACATAAAATAATGGACATCCTCAGCCGCCTGGACACGTTAGAGAGACGAGCAGAGGATGCCGAAAGTCGTAATCGACGGAACAACGTACGAGTTGTAGGTCTGCCGGAGAAAATCGAAGGGGATGACGCAGTGGCCTATATGGAGAACTGGCTTGGGACGGTGGTGGCCCCGGAGGGCCTCTCATCCTTCTTCTCACTGGAACGGGCACATAGGGTGCCAGCTCGCCCACCGGCGCTCGGCCGCCCTCCTAGGCCGATGGTGGTGAAGCTCCTACACTATAAAGATCGGGACCTGTTAATCCAGAGGGCTCGAACAATGGGCCCATTTGAGGTGGAAAATAGCCGAGTTACGATATTCCCGGACTATACGCAAGAAGTTCAAAAGAGCAGAGCGTCCTTCCTGGCGGTAAAAAAGGAGCTGAGGGAGGAGGGCATTCAGTACTCATTGCTCTTCCCGGCTAAGCTGCGAGTAATCCTGGATGGGAACACTCAATTTTTCCAGACTCCTGATGAAGCGTGGTCATGGCTAGAGTTGTATCGCGCCGGCACAGACCGAACCGGTAAAAGTCAGCGGGAGAGGCCTAAACCGCTCCAGATCCGGAAATCTCAACGAATCCGTTCGCGCAACAAGCTTAAGAGAGCGGAACGGGAAGGTCAAATGGCTGCGGACAAGAGAGGGGCGCTGGCTGCAACGGCGAGCATCACGAGGTCGCAACAGGAGAGGGAACTGGTTGAATCGGACTCTGGTGAGGACGGAGGCAGGACTGGAGAAGAACTATCGGAGGCGGAGAGCTCGAAGGGCCCTGCGGTCACCCCACAGACATCCGATGGGATCTTTAATGAATGACTCATGTTTGGAACTTATGATACTGTGCTCTACGGAGAAATACTTAGCTAGTACTGGAAGGGCTGGCAGGTAGGGTGGTGCATAAGCAGTGTGGGATGGAAGACGCGGAGTGAGGGCTCCGCCTGCCCTGGGTCGGTGATAACTCACCCCCTTGGGGCCCTTAAGGCCTTCTGGGGTGGCGACCACAGATTAGACTGATGTGTGTTGAGTTCAAGGTTTGGAACAGGGCTGAAACTGGGTTATTAGGCTCTGTCCTGGGGAGTGGGGTTTGGGGAGTTTTTTCTACAATTATTTTGGGGGGGAGCAACTGCAGCGATGTGGGCAATGACAGGATGTACCTGAATTTGATCAGTAAGGATTACCATGGGGACGTTACCTAACTTGAAGTGCCTAACATGGAATGTCCGAGGACTGCGAACAATGATTAAACGCCACAAAGTGCATGCTTATCTGGTGAGGCGGGGTGTCCAGATTGCAATGTTACAGGAAACTCACTTAACTAAACAAGAATGTACTGCGCTACAGAAGAGGTGGCGAGGTCAGGTTTTTGGCACCACTTATTCAGCATTCGCTAGAGGAGTGCTGATATGGGTTCGAGCGGGCATACCGTTCCAGGTGGTGAATCAGCTGGTGGATCCTGAGGGTAGATATGTGGCGGTTGAGGGGAGGTTATATGGCCGGGATGTGGTTTTGTGCTGTGTATATGCCCCAAATGTTGACCAGGCTCACTTCTTTGATGGCCTGTCGTGCTCACTGGCCTCCTTCTTGGCAGGCCCTGTGATTCTAGGAGGGGACTTTAATTTGATCACTAATGTGGCACTGGATAGGTCGCACCCACCACTGGCTGATTCCCCGGTACGTAGACTAGCTGCACATAGGAAGGATTGGCAAGAGAGGTGGGGACTGCTGGATGTATGGCGGGAGCAACATCAGGTTAGTAGGGATTATTCCTTTTTTTCAGCCCTCCATGCTTTACACGTTAGGATCGATTTGGTCCTGTGCAGTGGTTCCCTGGCTGCCATGGTCACCCATACAGAATACCTGACCAGGACCATCTCGGATCACAATCCCTTGTTGGTATTCATACAGTGGCAACGTGCGAGATCCGCAGTCTCAACATGGCGGCTTCGGCCCGACACCTTGGAAGACTTGGTGTTTAGTGACGCGGCCCAACGAGGCATAGACCAATACTTTGAGGAAAACGAGGGTACAGCTCATACTAGGTCTACTGAATGGGACGCGATGAAAGTGGTGGTGAGAGGAGTGTGTATGGGTAGGTTCTCGAATGCACGAAAGTCAGTTTTGAATGCGGTTGCAAAAGCGGAAGAGGAGTTGAGGGATCTAGAACAGCGTAGACCGGACCGACCGGACTTACAAGCCCGGTTATTAGAAGCCAAAGAGGTAGTGGCGACTGAAACGGAACGGCTGAGAAGTTATGATTATAGGCAATATACCATTAAAGCGCATGCCGAGAGGGATAAAGAGGGCACGCTCCTTGCCATGATCGCTAATCCAGAAATCAGAGGCTGCCCAATCTTGAGCATAAAATCTGAATCAGGGGAGATGGTTTATTCGCAGACAGCGGTGATGGAGTGTTTTCGGCATATTATGCAAAGTTATATGAATGCCAACTGGGGGTGGAGGCCACAGAGATCAGTGATTACTTGGAATCGATGCAGCTGCCAGTGCTGGATGACGATGATGCGAAGGAATTAGGAGGGCCCATCACGCTCACCGAGATCAGGGCGGCCATTAAACACATGGCGAGGAACAAAACGCCTGGGGTAGATGGCCTGCCGATTGAATTTTACCAGAAATACGTGGATAGTTTGGCACCCAGATTACTGGTGGTGTACGAGGAGGCTAGAAGACTGGGGTACCTGCCCAGGTCGATGAGGGAGGCGCTGGTAGTACCATTGCTGAAACCCGGTAGAGAGGCATCGGATGTAAAGTCATATAGGCCTTTGTCCATGTTGACAGTAGACTATAAGATATTGAGCCGTATTCTAGCCACCAGGTTGGCTCCACATATGACTAGGTTGGTGCACAGGGACCAAGCAGGGTTCATCCCTACAAGGAACACAACGCTAAATATTTGTCGCCTAATTGGGATATTGGATGGCGCTGCGGACACAGAAGGTGACCCGGCAGTGTTGTCTGTGGATATTGAAAAAGCCTTTGATAGCCTGGAATGGGTCTACTTGGAAGAAGTACTGGCGAAGTTTGGTATTGGCGAGGGGTTTAGTAGATGGATGAAAGTGTTATATTCCTCGGCAACAGCGAGGGTGCGCCTGGGCACTCTGGTATCTTTGGATTATCCGGTCTGTAGAGGGACGAGACAGGGGTGTTCGCTATCCCCGTTGCTGTTTGCACTAGCAATGGAACCATTGGCGGAGCGAGCCAGATCAGGAGTCCTGTACCGGGGGATTGAACAAGGTGAGCAATCGCATTATATATCTCTATATGCGGACGACTTGTTGCTGTACCTGGCGGATGCAGAGCAGGCTCTGGAGGGAGCGATGGATATGTTATCCAAGTTTGGTCAGTTGTCGGGACTTATGGTGAATTGGACGAAAACTTGTATCTTTCCGCTTAGGGCGGACACACAGTCCCCCCCTCGTGATTTGGGTGTGATCTGGGAGCCATCTTGCTTCACTTATTTAGGAGTCCGCACCTACCATGAGGTCGCGAATCTGTTGGAGGGTAATATAGGGCGTTGTATAAGAGCACTGAGAGGCTGTATATCCTTTTGGGCCTCCCTCCCTTTGTCAGTACTGGGTAGAGTGGCTCTATTGAAAATGGTGGCGCTCCCAAGGTTACTTTATTATTTCCGCACGCTGCCCGTTTGGATTCCTCAGAGGATCTTTAAGGACCTGCGGACGATGATGACGGACTTCCTCTGGGGGCACGGACGACGTAGAGTAGCTTTGAACACCTTGCTTAGACCCAAGCTTGAAGGGGGGATGGCAGTCCCCGATTTTGAATTGTACTATTTGGCTGCGCAGCTTCAGATTCTTACGCAGCACGTGGCTAGGGTGTTTAGAGGGCCGGAACACGAGCGAGGGAACGGTATACAACGTCACGTCCTGGCTTACATAATTATGCAGCAGAAACTAGAGTTGAGAGGCCTCACCAAGGAGGAAAAGACGCTCAGGTTGTGTTGGCATAGGAGTTTGAAGAGAGCAAAGACGACCCGACCTTATGCTCCGGAGATACCATTGGGAATGTTGACCGCGCTGCCGCATGGCGGTGATTGATCACCGCTGTTGGAATGGGAAGAGCTGGGATTACAGATGGTGGGAGATCTGTATGTAGATGGAACGTTGGTCCCCTTTCAGACGCTGCAGGAACAGTTTGGGCTGCCGGAAGAGAGCTTCCTCTTGCATGCGGCTGTGGTGGCGGCAGTGCAGAAACACTGGAAAGGAGGGCTCCTTGAGCCGGAAACGACCATGGCCTGCCAGTATGTCGTGATGGCCGCAGGTACATTTAAAGCGGTGACCTGCCTCCATAATAGGATGCTGCATGAGGGGTTGGATCCGCTCCTAGGCCTGAAATCGAAATGGGAGGTTAGTATAGGTAGGCCCATCCCAGACACGGTGTGGGGACATGTCCTGAAGCGAACATGGAAAGGGACAAGGAATGCACGCTTTCAACAGGTACACTTTTACGTCCTGCATAGGGCCTACCTGACCCCGGAGAAGATCAAACGGTATTTTCGGGTGCAGGAGGCGCGATGCCCGAGGTCCCTGGCATTAGAGGTTGACATAGATCACTTGTTGTGGGGCTGTCCAAAGCTGGAGACATATTGGCTGGAGGTTGGGGAACTCCTGAATGCGGTGACTGATCGGGAGGTGGATTTTGACATGGCGGCGTGTCTGTTGCTCTGGTTCCCACACACGAAGAACACTAAGGTGACGAGTAAATTCATTGATCTGGGGCTCATACTGGCGCAGAGAGAAATTACTTGGCACTGGAAGTCCAAGGAGGGACCGTCAGTGAGGAGATGGGTGAATGAACTGCTGAGATGGTCTGAATGTGAGAGTGTGCTCCGAATGAGACAGGCGGTCAAGATTGATAATGAAAAGAGCTTAGAAATGGCAAGGGCGTCGGAGATGATAGTCCAGGCGTTGCGTGATTCCATGGTGGAGGACGAAGAATAAGCTATTTGTGTATCCGGGCTCCATGAGGCTTAAGAGTGTAACGGCATCACTCGATTTGTAGCGAGCCCCATTGCAGTGTTAGGAATAAGGCCCATATCGTCAGAGGTTGCAGGGGGGGGAGGAGAGGGGGTTGTTTGGGGGTAGTGTTAGGCACCGAGGCCCAGGTCAAAAGGCACAGCAGTTACTCCCGGGGTTGGACATGTCCCTAGCGTGACAGGAGGGCCCAGACACGCAGCGAGGGTGGTATAGGGACACATTAGACCAACACGATAGGTGTCCATCATTAGATGGGTTTGGGTCCTGGATTACGAGTAACAGTCGCCTAACTGGAATGCTAGTGAATGCTGGCTGGTGTGGGGGGGGGTTAGGAGTTTAGGGGGGTAAAATGCAGATACATAAAGATGTTATTGACCAGTTATCCCTATGGGATGCTCACTGTGATGTTCTTGCTGGAAGTGTGGATTAATACGCCGCCCGGCCTCCGGGATGCGGGCTAAATGGCTGTGTACGATTTACTGTTTATTTTATTCATGCATGGGGACACCATGAGTGTGCTGGTTGATCTATTATATGCAATGGTTTCTAATTCTGCAATAAAAACAAATTAAAAAAAAAAAAAAAAAAAGAGTTAGACTCTCATGAGATGAGTCTACAGCTCCAGGAGAGGAGCGTCATCCTCTTCGCCCGCCCCCACTCCAGCTTAGCTCCAATCCGAGCAGCTTGTTTGGGTGAGGGCGAGCAAATGGAGCCCGAAAGGCTAATAGCCCAAAATAACACCAAATACTACTGAAGGGCTACACAAGCTACTCCCGGGGTCTCCGCGAGCTACCGGTAGCTCGCGATCGACCGGTTGGAGACCCCGCCTGTCGACAGATCTACAGATGCTTGGCAATATTCTAAACATGTCTGTAGACAGATCTGTGGCTGCTTGGCAACAGACTACCCATGTCTGTAGTCAGATCTACAGATGCTTGGCAATATTCTAACCGTGTCTGTATACAGTTCTGTGGATGCTTGGCAACATTCTACCCGTGTCTGTAGACAGATCTGTGGATGCTTGGCAATAATCTACCTGCGTCTGTAGACAGATCTGTGGATGCTTGCCAGTATTCTACCCGTAGACAGATCTACGGATGTTTGGCAATTTTCTAAACATGTCTGTGGACAGATCTGTGGCAGCTTGGCAACAGTCTACCCATGTCTGTAGACAGATCTACAGATGCTTGGCAATATTCTAACCGTGTCTGTAGACAGTTCTGTGGATGCTTGGCAACATTCTAACCGTGTCTGTAGACAGATCTGTGGATGCTTGGCAATAATCTATCTGTGTCTGTAGACAGATCTGTGGATGCTTGCCAGTATTCTACCCGTAGACAGATCTACGGATGTTTGGCAATATTCCAAACATGTCAGTTGACAAATCTGTGGATGCTTGGCAACATTCTACCCATGTCTGTAGACAGATCTACGGATGCTTGGCAATATTCTACCCATTTCTGGAAACAGATCTGTGGATGCCTGGCAACATTCTACCCATGTCTGTAGACAGATCTACGAATGCTTGGCAATAATCTACCCATGGCTGTAGACAGATCTACGGATGCTTGGCAGTATTCTAACCATGCTTTCAATAAGGAGCCATAGAGAAAATAATGTCCCAGATCACCCTCCAATCAACATCTATTCATACAACAAAGATCTGGCATTTGCAGACACTTTTTCAATTATTTATTTTCTGTAGGATTAAAGTGAGGAAGATATTCTGATCTATTCCCACAGCCAGCTATTCTATAGCACAATATGGCCAAATCCTACATGCCCACTAGTTTTAAAACAGTTATAGAGACAGAAAAGAAAAATAAATGGCCAGTCAGTTCACTCATAACATCACATACCCCCTCTGTTTTAAGTGTATGTGTGCTGAAAAAATGTGTGGAGAAAAGAGAAAGTATCTCACGTGCGCGCCACCAAAGGAGCTACTGGTAGGTTCTCACCAGTTGCCCCACGTTTATATCATCATCGATAACTTTCGTAAAGGAAAATAAATGTAGTGTGTCCAGTGAAGGAAAGAAGTGAAAAAGAAATAATAAAGACCCCATGAAAACAATGAGACTCAAGAAGTCTCTGTTAAAATTGGGCTAGACCCAAACAAACTTGTCACTTTTATTCCGAACTGTGAGTTTGCGCAAGGTTAAAAACACAGCATGTTGTAGACCACTTCAAGGACAGCCAACTTGTTTCATTGCCAATTATACATTAGCAGCAATTTCGTCAGGGCAACCGAGGTCAACAATCACCTCCCTGGACATCTAACATCAAAAAGAGCGACTAGTGGGAGCTATTGCCCCACATACCAACTCCCACTGCGTCATAGGGATGTGTATCATATAAAATTTCTGTCCCTTCAAATAGCACTGTCGTTGCTTACAATTTTGTCGCTCCCCAGGGACTTCAAGCAGTAAATCAACCTGGCACCGTTTATGATCTTTTACTGGTTGGGTGCAGATGTCAAGTCAAGTGTGATACGATTCCAATTTGTCCCTACAGAGTCTTCAACAACAGGAGGAAAGTTTGGTATCCCTCAGCCAGCCGCCTCTTAGGTAAGCAATATGTGCAAACAGAACTTCGTGAATTTTGTGTGAATCCCTTGAGACTGTCAGTCCAATAATGCTGGAGCCCTAGTACTGTTTCCAATAGAAAATGTTCTTGTTTTGATTATCTTAATCTTCCCAGGTTTTCTTGAAAAGAGCCATATTTGCTGGAATCTTTAGCCAAGTTTCTAAATTGATTGTTACAGGTTGCTTAAACAATTCAGCTCTCCTCAATTGGTTTATACCACTGATTAAATTGTTTGTCCAGTGACCTGTCTGACCCATGAAGTTACCAGAAATTTCTGCCCATAATGAGTCTGTCCCAGCCTATGGCAGCAGTAGATAAATTGCATATGCAAAGTAGGCGCAATGCTAACCAGATCTAGCTCAAGTTGGGTTGGGGCTCACTCGCTGTCCTATCCGCAGATAATATTAAGAATCCACCTTAACAGTACATGCCACATGTTCCACTATGATGTTGTGTTTATTGATGGTCACCATCAGGCCACTGCCATTATTTTATTCAAAAATGTTCCAACAAGGGTTGCGTCCAGGATGACTAACACATCTGCACACTGGAGCAACAGGATGTGCTGGTCTCCCATGTCGACAAGAACATTTCTAATTCTCTGCAGAAGCATTCCTACGTCAGCTGTACATACCTTAAATATGAGTGGGACCAGAACACAACACTGTTTAAGGATGCGATTATGTGGTATTCTTTTAGAAAATAGAGCTGATGACTGACACAGGAAGGGACTGTTGGAAGGTACTACTCAGCACACGGCTCCAAAAACACAGCCCATGATACAGCCTGTAAGAAACAGGAGTATTAGTTGAGGGTGGTAAGTACCCACTCAAGTAATAATCATTATCTTTGTCCGGGTGAAGCAAAAAAGTCCCCAAATATACCTAAGCACAACCGCATGATAGCTCTGGCAGAGAGCAGACAGGCTAAACTTAGAGCAAAATGTAAAGTATTTATGCAGCATCAAAACAGTAATAAAGTTGAAAGGCAAGACAATAAAAATCCGAAACTGAATTAGAAAAATAGTTAGGTTCTAACTTTTTGCTATTTTTGGTGAAATCTCTTCAGCTCTTTTTTCTGTAGCTGTTTTAAAATGTTCATATGGGAATGATTAACTGAAATAAATGTTTTGGGCCCCCCGGGTCCTTGCTTAACGGATCACCCCCAAACTTTCCATTGACGTTTAGAGGTGATGACCTTTTTTGAAACAAAAGTTATACTCTTTGTATGGAAACTCTGACCTAACTATGGCTACATAATTACGACGGTTATTGTGATATATATACCAAGATCCCGTTGGCTCGAAACACGTCTGTTTTTTTGCCCAATAAACAAACCTTGAACGTACCTGGCTGGTGTGGCTTGTCGTCCCTTCGGTGAGCGAGTGGATTAAGTGGATATATATATATATATATATATATATATATATATATATATATATATATATATATATATATTGTAGCAATCTAGTTTACGCACGTCACGTTGACGTGACGTGCGGCGGCCATGTTGGCGCCGGGTGCGCGCGCATTGATTAGCGCGCCGAGTATTGCACGGAGCAGAGCGCCGGCCGGCGCTCCTCGGAATAATTAATCTTGTACTTAGTTAAACAAGAGTTCTACTACACCCACCTGCTGTATGTCCTTATTGTACAACTTTACAGTGGTGACGAGGTCGGGAGGCACAACCAGACGACCACGAAGAGAGTAAAAGGAAAGTCAGACTCCACGTGGCAGCCACAAGGAACAGAAGGACCCAGACACGGTCACCTGGCCCACCCAGACACAGGCAAGGTCTACCTGGCGCAGCCCAGCCGATTAGACGACGCATCAAGACACGGCAGGACATACCCGAGGTACAGTGAACCCGAGGAGCGTGTCAGTGCCACAGGCAATCACAGTAGCGGCGAATAGGCCAGAGAGGCAGCGCAATCACCCCACAGTCAAGTTGACACATGCACTACGTTCCTGTGAATCCACGCCAGGGGGGTGTAGCGCTGGCTACCAAAGAGGAGGAGGTGGGGACCAGCACCAAGAGTCCCCAGGGAGATACGCACACAGGGATCAAGGACAGCACCCCAGGCAGCCCCACGGGCAAAGGCACCGACATAACAGTCACCAGGGAAGTGAAGATGAGTACACCGGCGGGGTATGCGATAGCACCTGTGCAATTCCTGCCGAAACCCGGAGAACCACTGATGAAGTGGGAGGACTGGAAAGAATACATAGACAATTTCATAGGGGTCCTGGAGGATGAAAATGAAGAAAAGTTCACCCCTCAAAGAAAGAAACGTAACCTGTTGCTGAATCTAGGTCCAGAGGGACTCAGAATCTACAAGAGTCTGGTACCGAAAAAAAGAGAAGACACCGACGACGATGTGTATGCACCCGCAGTGGAAGACCTAGATGAACGTTATCGTCCCACCATCTGCGTTTCAGTGGACAGATATAATTTCCAGCAAAGGAAACAAAAGGCGGGAGAAGCCATTGAAGAATATGTAGCGGCCCTGAGGAAACTGGCGGCCACGTGCAAATACGCACTGTGGGAAGACGAGTTCATCAAAGATCAGATTGTCATGCACACCACGAGCGCAAATGTACAAGACAAGCTGTGGGCGAGCGGCGACACTACACTCAAAGATGTGTTGGTCATTGTAAAGAGAGCGGAACTCGCACGGAGGTGCGCAAATGCAACCAAGAAGGAAGTGGCCACCCCAACCATGGTGAACAGAATACAAGAAGAGGAACACCGCAAAGACCAGAGAAGCAAGCCACCAGGGACCAAAAGAACCAACAGATGGCAAGGGAAGCAGGCGAACAATGAGAGCAAGAAAACGTGCTACAGGTGCGGAAGTTGGTCCCATGAAGCACACAATAGAAGATGTCCGGCATTCCGGGCCAAATGCCTGCACTGCGGCATCGTAGGCCACTACGATAAGGTGTGTCGGAAGAAACAGCAAAAGGGAATGGTGAAATATGTCGACCAAGGTGAAGAAGACCTCGAGGAAGTCACAGAAGAAGAAGTGGTCACCGTCTTATGCATATACGACCAAGTACTGAGCGTGGATGGGAAGAGATCAACCAAACCCGTCCTGGACATGTCCATGGGCGGCATCACCATCACAGTAGTGGCAGACACCGGATCTCCATTTACCATTGTACAACGGGCAGTATGGGAAGCAGAGTTCCAACCCAAGTTGGGCCCAGAATTGGAGAAATTAGACATTCGGCCGGTCACCTACAACGGTGATCGCATTCCCATGTTAGGATTCCGACGCCTGTTGTTTGAGTTTAGAGGCCGATCAGCGTGGTGCAAACTATACGTTGCGGAAAAAGGACCCTCCGTCCTAGGATGGCTAGACCAGGGCGACCTGGGAATAAAACTAGACCCAGGAGGGAAGGAACAAATTCTACTTACAGAACAGGAGGAATGGCCGGACATGAACAAATGGAAGGAGAACTACCCGAAGGTGTTCGGAGGCACAGTGGGGAGAATGGAGAAATTCCAACACAAGATCGTGCTCAAGGAAGGAGCCATCCCAGTAGCTCACAAAGTGAGAAACGTACCAATTGCAGTGAGAGAAGCAGTCCAGACGGAACTCCAAGAACTGGAGAAGAAGGGCATAATAGAACCAATCACATGCGCTGAATGGCTGGCGCCCTTAGTAGTCGTAATGAAGCCCAATGGGAAGGTCAGGCTCTGTGTGGACCTGAGAGAACTGAATAAAAACATTGTAGTGGAGAAATTTCCCCTTCCCAGAATCGAGGAGATGTTGGCCAAGACCAGAGGAGTAAGGTGGTACTCCACCATTGACTTGACATCGGCCTACCACCAAATAGCACTGCATCCGGACAGCAAAAGCCTAACATCCTTCATCACCCCGTTCGGGTGTTACCGGTTCTGTCGCATGCCGTTCGGGCTAGCCTCGGCGGCTGCAGTCTTTCAGAAAATGATGCACCAACTATTCAGAGACTGCGAGGGTGTCCAATACTTCCAGGATGACATCCTGGTGATGGGGCGTGATAGGATAGATCATGATCGGAAGTTAGGAAAGGTGCTAAAAACACTGGAAGTCAAAGGCCTCACAGCAGAATGGTCAAAGTGCCGGTTGGGCCTGCAATCAGTGACGTACCTAGGCCATGAAATCGGACAACAAGGGGTCACACCAAAGGCAGAAAACGTAAAGGCCATCGCCGAAGCACCACCCCCCAAGAACAAGGAAGAAGTCAGGTCGTTCTTGGAAATGGCGGAGTACTATAGTAAATTCGTGGTACACTTTGCCTCAAAGACCTACAACATGAGGTTGCTGACCAGGGAGAGCACGGCGTTTCAGTGGACACCGGAAGCTCAAGCAGAGTTCGAAACCATCAAAAAGGATGTCACGGGAGCCATACCGCTCAAAGGTTACGACCCACAGGGCACCACCGTGCTCACGACCTACGCCAGCGACACAGGTCTGGGCGCTGTGCTCATGCAAGACCGAGGAAGAGGGGACATGGAGACAATCAGCTTTGCATCCAGGGCATTGACGGATACTGAAAGCAAATACAGCATGATCGAGAAGGAGATGCTAGCGGTGGTGTGGGCCATGACAAGGTTCCGGCAATTCCTGTGGGGTACCCGATTCCTGCTCAAGACAGACCACAAGCCGTTGGTAAAAGTATTGACATTGAGCGGGCATGCCAGTGCCACCCCCAGGATATCCAAAATGTCCTTAAAGTTACTTGAGTTCAGGTACGACGTGGAATACATCCCGGGAAACCGGAACCGAGTAGCGGACTACCTGAGCAGAGCAGCTGCCATGGATCCCGGAGAGGAAGACCCTGCGGACAAAGGGGAGATGATGGCCCTCATAGAGGACCAGGAGAAGCTAATCAGCCAACAAGAATGGGCCGAAGCATACGAGGAGGATACCGACATCAAGGAAGTGAAAACGCACATCCTGCAAGGATGGCCAGACAAGAGAAATGTGAAAACGAGCCTTAGGCCCTATTACGAAGTTAAGGAGGAACTGTCAGTAGGAGACAAGGGGGTATTTATCTGTAGAGGAGACAAGGTGATCCCCCCAAGGAACCTCACCAACAAGCTATTGGACTTGCTACATGAAGGCCATTTGGGCATAGGAAAACTCAAGGCCAGATCGAAACAAAATTACTGGTGGCCAGGAATGGACATAAGAGCGGAGAGGCATGTCAGGGAGTGTCCCCAATGCCAAGGAGCTGACAAAACTTTGAAACCACTACGTCCAGCTCTTGGGAAGTTCGATGCTCCCTCCAATCCGTGGGAAGAGCTGTCCATAGACATTTTAGGACCTGTGCTAGACGACCAGGGCACGCAGAAGTATGTGTGCGTCCTCATAGACCGATACTCCAAATGGCCAGAGCTGAAAGTGGGCGAGTCCATGGACACTGAGAATATCCGGAAGTTCCTGTCTGAAACCTTCACAAGAGAAGGAATGCCCAAATCCATTTTAAGCGACAATGGGCCACAGTTCACGTCGGAGAGATGGAACCAATTCATGTTAAGAAACGGCATCACCATCAAACACACGGCAATTTACCATCCAGCGGGAAATGGCCTTGTAGAACGATTTAATAGGGTAGTGATGGGAGCCATACAAGCCGCCATATCCAGCAACAAAGACTGGGAAAAAGCGCTAGAGAACATGGCATGGGCCTACAGAATAACCCCCACAGGCACGGGGTACAGCCCGTTTCAAATATTGAGAGGACGTGAACCCTTCACGCACGACAATAGGATCTGGAAGGAAAAGGTGGTTACCAGTGAGTGGTCCCCTGCAGTGGTACGGGCCAACCTGGAAAGAGCACAAACAATCTACACCAACCACTACAACAAACGGAGGAATGTGAAAGAGACTAGCCTGGAAAAGGGAGAGTGGGTGAGAGTAAAGATAGCCACTCTACAAAAGAAAGGAGACAGCAAGTATAGCAAGCCCCTGCAAGTCAAGGAAGTGTTCGATCGAGCGGCCCTGCTGAGCGACGGCAACGTGTGGTCACAGGACCGCATGGCTCGGTGCAACAAGGTATTGAGATGGGGACGAATTGGAACGGAAGGTGAAGACATGGATGAGTTGAATGTGGAAAGTAGGCAAAGTGGAAGTGAGCAAGGTGATGGAGCAAGTGCAGCGAAGGCGCGAGAAAGTGAAGAAGGGAGCGAGACTCAAGGAGCTGAGATGGACCTGTCAGGAGAAAATATGAACAGTGAGGGAGCGGTGAGTGAAGAAATGGAAGGTACTGGAACGCAGTATCAAGGGACTCAAGAGAACACCGGTAGGGTTACCAGGAGCGGAAGGCAAGTGGTAAGGCCCTCCAGATTTCGAGACTTCGAACTAGACAACGATGTGTAAGTGACTGCTTAAGACTTTGGTAAAAGGGGGAGATATGTAGCGTTCTAGTTTACGCACGTCACGTTGACGTGACGTGCGGCGGCCATGTTGGCGCCGGGTGCGCGCGCATTGATTAGCGCGCCAAGTATTGCACGGAGCAGAGCGCCGGCCGGCGCTCCTCGGAATAATTAATCTTGTACTTAATTAAACAAGAGTTCTACTACACCCACCTGCTGTATGTCCTTATTGTACAACTTTACAAATATCTCCTTACTTTACCGCTCTGATGAGACTCATGGCCCCGTGGAGGGTGATGCATGCGCCGGGAGAGCACCCGGTAAAGCAAATCCACAAATGTCCGTTTTAGGCAAATGAAATGTACTCTCAGGCCTCAGTGATATCCATAAATCAGGAAAGTTTATTCCTCGCTACGCGTTTCGGCGGTAAAGCCTTGTTCACACAAAGGAAAAAGCAAACTGTGTCACCATTATGTACAAACAGCTACGTAGCGTTTAGCAATAGACAAAGAAAGAGGACTCTGCTCAACACGAACTAACCCAAGGTGGGTAATGTGGTGGCCATGATGGAACAGGTTCAAACAAATATCATTGTGCATGTCAGTAATCAAAACAGTTATCATCTTGTAACTCAAATGTCAATGTGTACAAAAATTATTAATACACAAACTATGTAATCATGAACGCAAATACATGGACATAATTCATCAATATGAACACCCCTGTTGATGGCCATGGCCGAATGCTCTAAAAAGCAGCTCCTCATGGTTTAAAGTTGAACCGCTATTACCCACTTGTACTCCATATTGTGACAAACGTGCTAAGGGAATAACCTTGTGCCCCTTGACCTGTCGCTAGTCCCCCAGTGCCTATATATAGATCCAGACTGCAGTACTGAATTGACTGCTGTATGCTCAGTGCCCCTTTAGTACAGGTGGTGGATCTCAGCCTCCCTACCGATACACGCAGGCATAATCATACTAAATATATTAATATTGCCTTGGTTGAAAGGTCAAAGTATGGAATACTAAACAAGTATGTTGGGTAAAATAATAATCCCAGTGGATATAGATCATTATGACCAGGGATGTAACAGTGGCACAATGCGTATGCGTGATGACAAGCAGTTACTACCATGTGAGAGGTTCAAGTCAAAAACAACTGTACAATACTGGGCCAGTGCCCGTGAACTCAGTGACACTGTGAAACGGGGACTCGAACACAATCAGAAGTGAAATCATCACGAAATAAGGTGACCAATCTGTGACTTAACGTGATACCGACTCGTGAAGTATCTTCGGAAAAAAGGATGGGGACCTGTGAATGTGCCACTATCACCGTAGTGTGGGCCCCTGCCTTTCCTCCTGTAGTGAAGAGAAAAAAGAGGAAAGAAGAAAGAGAATTAACAAAATTGTGAAAAATCCATTAAAATCAACATCTGTTGAACACGAATTTCATACATACACATCATGTAAACTTTCTTCAACTATGGAGGAAAAACTAAAAGTTAAAGTGAGTCACATTTCATACAAATGTATTTGTAACTCTTCATCAGGTTGAGCCCACCCGGGGATTTGGTTTGGAGGTCAATGATATATTTAGACTCACGTTGTCTCAATTTTAACACTCTATTACCTCCCCTTGGGTTACGCGGGACATGTTCCATTGCGAAATATCTCAAATCAGCTTTGTTAGAGAAATGGTGATCATGAAAATGGCGTGCTACTGGGTACTGTTGATCGTAGTTCACTATTGCACGCATATGTTCGAGGACACGTTTTTTAGCTGGATGTATGGTACTCCCTATATATTTCAATTTACAGGGGCATTCAATCAATCAATCAGGCAAATTTATAAAGCGCACTACTCACCCGCTAGGGTCTCAAGGTGCTGGGAGGGGAGGGGTCCGCTACTGCTCGAATAGCCAGGTCTTGAGTTGTTTCCTGAAGGAGAGATGGTCCTGGGTCAGCCATAGGTGGATGGGGAGGGAGTTCCATGTCTTGGCCGCCAGGTAGGAGAAGGATCTTCCTCCGGCGATGGCTCTGCAAATGCATGGGACGGTGGCGAGGGCGCGGCTGGTCGAGCGGAGCTGGCGGGTAGGCGTGTAGAATGTGAGGCGATTGTTGAGGTACTTGGGGCCCAAATCGTGGAGAGCCTTGTGTGCGTGGGCATTCAAGACAATAGACAACAAAGGGAGTTCCACATGTCAGGACTTGTGTGATAGATTTTACTCTCCCACCTCCATCCGTGTACTCTTTCCCCATTGTGCTGTTCTTGCACACTCTTCAGTGCTCACAAGGAAAAAAGCCTTTGAGACCCTGGTTTCTCATAGAGTTATATATAGTTATATCACTATGTAGCAGCCTGTCTATAAAGCTGAACCCTTTTCTGTACGTGATGCATGGTTTCTCACTCACAATAGAACCTATGTTGGGATCACTTTTAAGGATGTCCCAGGGTTTGATCAATATATTTCCGATGTCCCTGGAATTTCTATTGTATGTGAGTATGATTCTGGTGGTGTCCTCCTCTAGTCCCTGTCACTTTTAGATTGTAATGTTTCTGACCTCTCAATAAGTTCCACTTTCTTAATGGCTCTATTCAGTACCCACATGGGATAGCCCCTGGTTTTGAACCTGTCAATCATCACAGTAGATTCCTCCTTATATCCTGCGAAAGTACTGCAGTTACGTTTTGCCCTCAACAGTTCTCCAAATGGTATACTCCATTTTAATGGATCTGGGTGACTGCTGAGGGCATGAAGTAAGGTGTTCCCTGCAGTTTATTTGCGTAAAAGTCTGGTCTGAATGGTATTCCCCATGACCTCCACCCTGGTATCTAGGAATTCCACTGAGGTTCTGCTCATGGTACTGGTGAGGGTGATATTGTATTTGTTGTTGTTAAGTTTCTCGATGAATCTAACGACATCTTGCTCACTGCCCGCCACACCATAAAAATATCATCGATGTAGCAGAGCCAAAGCTTCACCTGATATTTTTCCAGAATAGTGGACTCAACCCCTAGGAGTTCCTCTTCCCGTTTTCCTAGAAAAAGGTTGGCAAACGATGGGGCAAAACATGTCCCCATCGGTATCGCCAGGAAATGACACGGCACACCAGGTAAGACCAGCACAAAAACTTTATTGTGCACAAACTAAAGACGACGCGTTTTGGCGTTAAGCCTTTCTCAAGTACCCCCCATTTTGTTTTTGCACATATTTAAGTCCCCTTTACCATGTCAATAATAAACATAGAAAAAACACACAATGTCTCGTATTTTTTCCAGAAATCGATACATAAAGAGTGACGCGTCATACAATTGTCTGAATTGCATAGTGTATCAGGGACATACATTTACGGCAATTTAGGACGCTGCACGACATTAAGATTTGGATTTGGTCTCCCCGCACTCAGCCGCGCATTGCAGAACATGTAGGCGCATTGCATTCTGGTTACAGTAGTTTGCGCTATTGCGTCTGTGTAGATAAGGACCATTCGATTCGGTATGAAACCAAATAGAACTCCACCTGACCGCAAGCCTGTGACTGGCTCTTAGAAGTAGTGAGGGATCACGTAATGTGAAACTGAATTTGAATTTTGAACAAAACTCGAACACGGGAGCTCCCGTTAAATATTAATGACCCAAAAGGGGATAGACCCTCACATACTCATAGCAGTGGGTATACGATTGCAATAGACGTGGCAGTACGGCCCTGTAATATATGATTACTGTAAACCCAGGCTGAGAAATTTAAGATGAGTTTACTCTGCGGTAAACGGGCGCTCCCTTTGGACTAGTACATAGGGATTATAATTGGTCGCCAGTGCAGCAGACGTTATGGGGTCAACTTTAGTTTTAAAGTGCATTAAAGTGTGAATGAAAGGACGGGACAGGGAGTGTGTGGTGAGAGTTGCGCTGTTTTTTTAAGGCGTGAATGAATAATACATAATGTAAATGTGCTCAACAGGATGCCCATTCAGAACATTCATGCTCATCAGTGCGATGCCACAATTGTGGGTATCGTGCACACCTTTCTAAGGTTGGGTATTACGGAGGCACATTGTAAAGATAAAATTAGTCACAAATTTAAAACCAAGCGATTGCTTAAATCACACACACATTCATTCGTAGAGCGGCTGGACATCTTAAAGATCACTAAGGGACAGATTAGTCCATAGCTATCCTACTGATGCTAAACAGACGGACTGGCTAACCAAATCCAGAGGCTTTTCGACCTGCGGGTCATGCAAAGCGGATAGAAATGGGAAATGCTGCAAGATATACATGACTAGCGCAGGGCAAAAAAGAACAATAACTAAAATCATCAACTGCAACAGCGATTTTTTTGTCTACTTACTGGAGTGCCCTTGTGACCTCCGGTACGTAGGCAGCACAAAGCTTCAGTAATGTCATGAGGGATGTCACTGACCATGTCATGAGTGATGTAATATGTGACGTCATCAGCAGTGCATTACACGCGCAAGTTATAGTGAGTCCAACTAACTATAACGTGGAATTTCAATGGTTTTATGTCAGTAAAATTTCCAGCTAACTGTAACTGGTGTGAAACCTATTGTTTTTTCTGTGAATTTAATAGGTTTTTTAAGTGCTAATTCCTAACTATAACTGGTGTGAAACCTATGTTTTTTTCAGTGAATTTCATAGGTTTTTTAAATGCTAATTCCTAACTATAACTGGTGTGAAACCTATGTTTTTTTCAGTGAATTTCAATGGGTTTTTAAATGTTAATCCCTAACTATAAGTCTCAGTTTATAAGTAAGACTGTTAGCGCTCTAGTTGTTCTTTAGAACACTCTGTGACATTCTGTCATTGGGCTATATTTGGGCTACATCTGGCTGATATTTGGGCTACATTTTTTTTTGTCTCTGGTGGCCATCTTTGAGCTACATTGGGCAACATTGGGCTACATTTGGGCTACATTTGGGCTCTAACATATATATAGCCCAATGTAGCCCAATATATATTTTTTCAAAGTTAATTTTCGTAAAAACCACTTGAGCATATATCTTGAGACATAGCAAAGGCACATTGGGCTACGAGTCCCTACAATTTTGCCCAATTTTTTTTTTATATTGGTTTTTTTTAATTTTATTTTTTGCCTTGGAGCGCTCCCGGTGAGCGCCCCGGTGAGCGCCCCGTAAAGCGTAGTTTTATGAAGCGCCCCGGGGCGCGCACCGGGGAGCTTCCCGTAAGCGCCAATATTGCGAACGAAAACATGATCGTGACGTATCGTGTAGCCACGACCGAAAAAAAATTTAAAACAACAAAAAGAAGAAAAAAAACAGTCTTTTTAGAACTACCTACATTTTATAAAAAAAAGCTACATTTTTTAAAAACTCTATTATTCATTTTTCCCCATGGGACGCTCCCCGGTGCGCGTACCGGGCGCTCCCCCGCGCAAATCCCCAAATTTTTTTTTTATGGCGCCCACATCAAACCTAGGGGATTAGGGGGGGTCTATCCCCGCCCCCTTATGGTCATTTCCCCCTTTGATTTTTCCACCTCTTATGTCTCGATTTTACCGAGACACAAGATGGCGGCCGCTCCGGACTGTTTTGAATGTTTACAGACACCCGAGAGCCAATCAGCTTTCCGTGCGCAAGTCGCGTGGCGCGCCCGGAGCGCTCCCCGGAGCGCGTACCGGGGCGCTGCCATAGATATATATATTTTTTTGAACCTAAATTACTCAAAATCCACTGGAGCACATATCTTGAGACATAGCAAAGGCACATCGGGCTACCAGTCCCTACAATTTTGCCAAGTTTGGTGGAAATCCATTCAGCCGTTCCGGCTAAAAGTGAGGTCGACCGCCCTATGGAAATTAACATGGGGAAAACACGTTTTGGGACCCCCCTTTTATCTCGGCCCCCGCTTGACAAATCCCCCCCAAACTTTCAGAGAAGGACCGGGGCGCCGCAAGGCCATTTTGAGGAGATTTTCAGGCAGATTCGTCAACCGGCGCCAAAGTTATTCCAAATAGAATTTTGAGATTTAACATTGAAAAAAATCCTAACTATAACTACCTACTGGCGACCACCAGTAGGTAATTACTTACTGGCGGTCGCTAGTATGTGGTTATAGTTAGGACCAAGTTTCCATAGGAAAAGCATTTTTTGTTTTGCATTTAACTTTGGCGTAGTTTTCCGAATCTTCATGAAATTTCCCCCCAAAATTATTTTTTCAGATCAGCTCTTATCTTGAAAGATTGGGGGTGATTCGTCAAGGGGGGTCGAGAAAAAAGGAGGGTCCCAAAACGTGTTTTCTGCGTGTTCATTTCCATAAGAAACTTTAGAAAAGGCTACAGGTCGAACTGTTGAACGGAATTACACGAAATCTGGCAGGGAGAAAGGTCTTGGTTTAGAAAGCATGCTCTTTTTTAATGGTGTTAATCCGTTCAGTACTTTTTGAGAAATATCAAAATTTACAGATATCGATATTTGAGAATTCTGACATCTGATTGGCTGAGGCGTTACAAGCACGAGCTTGCTGTTTATTGGCTGTGAACAGTTAAAACTAGGAAGTGTTGGCAGCCATTTTGTGACTCAGTTGAAAGGAGTAGGGGGAATAAAGAAAAATAGTAGAAGAGGGTAGGGTAGAAACACTATGCACTTCGTTTAAGCACTCTGTAGGGTGCACAGACAGGTAGTGGTTGTGTGATTTGCGTAGGCACTGCAAATCACATTGGGAAAACAACAATGCGCTGTATTGCGGGCTTCCTTTAACCCTTTCTGTGCTCTTGACGGCTCCACGCCATCATGAGTCACGGGCGGCATGTACTCATGACGGCGTGGAGCCGTCATGCAATTGCCGCTCCGCCCAAGCTCCGCAGCACTAATTCCCCGCCTGTGTGGGCAAATTAGTGAGTGGGCGGGATCATGACGGCTCCACGCAGTCATGAGCACACGCCACCCGTGACTCATGACGGCATGGAGCTGTCATGAGTACGGGAGTGCCACGCCCACCCCCTAGCCCCTCCTGTGCCTCGGCCGAATTTGCGCCACGGCGAAAAGGTTAATTAAGCACTCGGGTGGGCTACTTCACAGGGTCGGATACTTCCCAGGAGCAATGTTTAGTTATAATGCGCAGTAATTTTAAGTTATAATGCGGGGTTTACATCTATCACCTTTCCTTACATCTATCACCTTTCCTTAGAGCAAATATTATTATAATATGGGGGAGGAGGCACAGAAACAAAGCGTGGTTTTGCGGTGTTCATTAATTTAAGTCCCTGGGTGGGTTAGTTCTTGGGAGTAATGTTTAGTTATGATGTTTACTTATGATGCTGTGTTCACTTCTGTCATGGACAGTGTCACTTCCTTGGAGGAAATGTAATAACATGGGGGGGAGCATGTTCTCTCCCCCTCATTGGAGCAGAATGGAAATTTAATTGGCATTAGTGTTCCAACAACAAGCTTGCTCGTTATTGGTTGCAAACCATTGAAAGTAGAAGTGTTGCCAGCCATTTCCTCCCCCTCTGTGGATTGGCTGATGTGTTCCAAGCAGGAGCTTCCTGCTTATTAGTTGCGAACAGTTACAACTAGGAAGTGTTTCCAGCCATTCCCTTCCCCTCTGTGGAACACCACGGACATTTTATGGGCTAAGGTGTTCCGAGCACAAGCTTGCTGCTAATTGGCCGGGAACTGTTCAGTGTTGCCAGTTATTTTGTGACGCAGTTCCAGGGAGTACAGGAAAAAAAAGTAGTAGAGGGGAGGGTAGGAACACTGTGAACTCGGTAAGGTTTTCAGGGGGAAGAACACAGGGAGTGGGAAGGTAAAAATTATTTTTTATATATTTTGAGGGCAATTTATGTGATTCGTGTTGGGCCTACAAATCACGGCGGGAAAACAACAAAGAGTGGGGTTGCGGTCTTCGTTTCATTAAGTACCCGGGTGGGATACTTTCCAGGGGCACTGTTTAGTTTTAATGCGGGGTTTACTTTTGTGACGGGGAGTGCTAGATCCTTGGAGCAAATATTATAATATGGAGGGGGTGGTCTTCATTTAAATAAGGCCCAGGGTAGGCTACTTCTTGGGAGAAATGTTTAGTTATAATGTATACTTATGGTGCAGGGCTTACTTCTATAACGGGGAGTGGTTCTTCCTTGGAGCAAAATAAATAGTGTAGGGTGGGGGAAGCGTGTAATCTCCGCTTTCGCGGAGCAGCACATTTCTGAAGGTATACTCAATATTGTGGAGGAGCTTCGCGTGGCTATGGGTATTATTATGTCTGACGGGCGGCTGCAACAATACGCTGTGGTGCGTACCACATATAGATTGTAGCTTGCTTTGGCAATGCACCATGTATGGAAAGTTGCAGCTCTGTTTTACAAAACCTTTGCTTTGCTTGATGAAAGCGAGAGGATGACTTTTGTTGTTGCTTTTGGGACAGGCAACTTGTATGGTGTTGCTGGCTTTGTTGAAAAGGAATACCGGGTGAATTTAACAAAAGGCTGCAGATCATAAGTTCAATATTTTCTCGGAACAGTTTGTGCAAGATTCTATGCCATGTGCATGTTATAAGTTCACCATAGTTTATTATAATCGTTTTTGGAACATTTAATAGTACGTGCAGGTCAGACGTTGACAATTTTTTCTTTTTGAGAACACTACCTTTCAAATCCAAATAGTAGGTGTGGTTGCCCTGCACACATTTCAGTCTAGGTTTGAAACTGTTTTTACAAACATACTTTTTTAGGAAAGTCAGATGCACAGTACTTTTGACTAGACAATGTTCTTCATCATCGTATCACTTATAAATTTGTAAAACAAAATCTTGTTTGGCACATTTGTCATATTACAAAGATTATATGGTGATTTGTGTAACGTATAGGCATAAATTGGGGTGATGATGATGATGATGATAACAATTTATAATGCGCAAGACAATAACCCGCAGGTATCAAGGCGCCTAACAATAAAATCAGAAAGTAGAACCATTCATCCATGACACATAGGTTTGCCGGAAGAGGCAGGTTTTAAGAGCACTATGAAATGTCTGTAGGGAGGGTAAGGACCTGAGGTCCAGAGGGAGATCATTCCACCATTTGGGAGCTAGGGTGGAGAAAGCCCTGCCACCCCATTTAGCTCTTCGTATGCGAGGAGCTGATAGAAGAAGTTTCCCGGAGGAACGCAAGTTCCTTCCGGGAATGTAGTGGGAAATGATGGAGCCCACTCCAGAGTCACTGTTTTTTGAAATGGCTCTGTATGTCATGCACAGGACCTTAAACCTCACTCGGTATTCTACCGGAAGCCAATGCAATGTTTTCCGGGCCAATGTGGCGGAGGTGCGTCTGGGGATATCCAGAACAAATCTTGCTGTGGCATTCTGAACCACTTGTAAGCGCTGCAGGAGGCTCCTATTTAGCCCCGCGTACAGCGCATTACAGTAATCTAGGCGTGAGCCAATGAGTGCCACAGCTATCTGTTTTCTGGACTGTAGCGAAAGGTACTTTCTGACCCTTCGCAGGGTATGTATTAATCCCCAACAGGTGGAGATGGTTCTACTCACCTGTTTGCCCATATCCAGGGCAGGGTCCATCATCACCCCAAGATTTTTAGCAGAAGTTGTGAGGGAAGGGCACACTCCAAGCAAGTCAGGCCACCAGCTGGCTGACCAGATGTTTTCGGTCCCTCCAAACACCATCACCTCAGTCTTCTCCCCATTCAGTTTAAGGGAGTTCTGAATCATCCAGTGACCAACCGCCTCCATGCAAGATCTAAACTTGGAGGCGGTCTGCACATCTGAATGAGGGAGAGAGACGAGTATTTGGGTATCGTCAGCATAGGAAACTACCTCCATCCCGAAAGTTCTTACTAGTCTGGCCAGTGGGGTCACGTAGATGTTGAATAGGGTCAGACTAAGAGCCGACCCTTGGGGGACCCCACATAGCACAGGTCGGGATGGAGATAGAAACTCACCCAATTTGACTCTTTGTTCCCTCCCAGTAAGAAAAGAAGTCAAGAGATCTAGAGCTGCACCCCTTACCCCCACGTCCCTCAGACGAGATGTCAGTACTGAGGGGGAGAGGGTATCGAAGGCTGCAGTTAGATCTAATAGGACCAGGAGGGTGGTCTGGCCCCTATCCACCGTCGTGCGGATGTTGTCAAGCACGACGGTGAGGGCCGACTCGGTGCTATGTTCCCTCCTGAATCCGTGCTGGGAGGAATCCAGGCAGCCCGAGCACTCCACAAAGTCCGCAAGATGCTTGTTCAGATGTGCCTCAAGCATCTTCGCCGGGGCGGGAAGCAGCGAGATTGGACGAAAGTTTTTTAGGACCTCCGGGTCGAGGGAGGCCTTCTTTAGCAGAGGCTTAACTACTGCCTTCTTCCACTCCGAAGGGAAGACACCGTTTCTTATAGCTAGATTCATTATTTCTAGCAGCGGTGGTAAGAGGGTCTCCCTACACTACTTGATAATTTTCAGAGGGCAAGTATCCAGGGGGGAGCCCGATTTGATCTTATTAGTCAAGATTTCAAGATCTTGCAAGGTCAGGGGTGGAAAGGAGTCCAAGGTGTCCAATGGGGAGAGGTCGATGGTAGGCAGATTCGCCTCAGCCAAGACAGTAGGCACACTAATACAGGCTCTTTGTTTTTCAAGAGCTAGGTGGATATCCTGTATTTTCGTGTGGAAAAAGGAGGCAATCCTATCACATAAATCCTGTGAAGGTACGACCGGGTCAGGGACTTGTAAAGTGACTAAAGAGTCAACAATTTTGAAAAGCTCCTTCGGTGAAGAGAGCGAGGTTGTCAGGGTTACAAAGTAATCTTGTTTAGCCTGCACGATCTCAGCCTTATATTTCCTAATAAGGAGTTTGTGAGCTTCTTTGTTCTTAAGGTCCCAACTAGAGTGCCAGAGTCTCTCCTTTCTCCTCACCTCTTGCCTGAGGAGCCTAAGAGAATCTGAGAACCATGGGGCAGATGGTCTCTTTCTGGCTCGGCGGCGGGTCTGTGTTGGGGCCAGTTCATTCAAGGCCTCAGTGATAACCTGTTCAAAGTGGCCAACTGCGGTCTGTACGCTGTCCATACCCGTAGTAGAGAGGCTGGCAGCCCAGGGCACAAAGGAATGGCTGCTAATTTTCCTGAAATTTCTGGTTGTTTCCTGTACGTGATTCCCTTTTTTATTTCCATCCCCCCTATGGTACTCCAGGTAGAATGGGACTGCAAGGTGATCGGACCAGGATAGGTGCACCGGGTCCTTGGTAGTTAGGCGATGGTCATTAGAAAAGATGCCATCTAACGTATGACCTGCCCGATGAGTGGCCCCGTGGACTAACTGCGTGAGTCCACAGGACGCCAAGGCCTCAATGAGACTTGAGGTATCAGAAGCATCATGCCGTTCTAAGTGGTAGTTAAAGTCACCAAAGATGGAGAAATTCTCTCTGCCAAAATATGGTTCCAGGGCCTGAAGAAAACAGGAAGTAAAACCAGTTTGCGGGCCTGGTGGTCGATATAATAAGATTCTATTGAGGAAGGGATAATGTGCTTCCTTAATTGTAAAGTAAAGGGCTTGGAAGTAGTCCGGGAAGTCAAGGATTGGTACAATATGACATTGCAAATGGTCTTTATGAAGGATCGCTATACCCCCTCCCACTCGTCCCTGCCTGTCAAGTCTAGCCAAGCAGTACCCTTCCGGGACTGCTTCAACTAGATCAGGGCCCGACGAATCTTTAGCCCATGTTTCGGTGACAAATACAAAGGCAGGCTTTCTATCTGAGACCATCTCCCTGAACATTATTTTGTTTTTAACGAGGGAGCGGGCATTGACCAAAAGGCCTTCTACTCCCGTATTCTTAGATCTGATCTCATCGGAGTGGCTAAAGGGAAGATGGTGGGGGGAATGGATTAAACTAAGCTTGAGATGACAGCCACATCGTAGGGGAGAGAGAAAATCATTGGGTTCAAGAGAATGCGTACAACCTGATCTGCGAGGTTTCAAGCGCAGCATTTCCTGGAGGGAGTAACTATGGGGGGATGATCTAGTTTGGACGGAGTCCAGAGTCCAGCCGCCCAGCACGTCCTCAGCGCGGACGGGCGCGGACGGGCGCAGAAGGGCGCAGACGGGCGCAGACGGGCGCAGACGGGCTGGACTCTGGCGTGACTCCGGCGTCACTGCGGCGCCCATGATGCCCGTACGCGCTGCGCGTCATATCCATACAATAATAAAGGGCTCTGACAAGTGCACGTGATTGTCTTCAGCGAATGGCTGAGGAGCGACTAGCTCGACCCACCCAAGATGGCGCCCCAGGTAAACAAAGCGCGGGGACCGGCCCGCCCGAATGGCGGTGAATGCGGCGTAATGCCACAGTGCAAGGATGCGGTCCGTAAATAAGGACACAGGTAGGGGAGACTATGATATTTTTAAACAGTTCTAAATTACGTTTTAAAATCAAGGAAATGAAGGGTAACTCAGGTAAACACAATGACAAAACGGGAAGATTAAAATTAAGCCAGTAGCAGCAAGCTTCTAACGAGAAGCGCTATGTGCACAGCGAGATTCCAGCAAGGAATAATATAAAAATAATATAGCATAATATAAAAAAAGTGGCCTTTTGTAGGTAAAAAAAATATTGTTTGCACACTTCATGCATTGGTTTCTGCAGTTAAGATATTTGGAGGCAACCAGCTTATGGTGTACCTGTGTATATCGATGGGTTGGCAAATAAAAACGCTGTGAATAACACATCCCTTGAGCATGCCCACACCCTCCCTTCTTCCCCGCCTTCAACAGTTTTTCTCCCATGGTTTGTAAAAGTGTTGCCCCATATCCTTGTTGATATAAGAGGCCATCACTTACTTTCAGATAAAATAGAAAGAAAGTGCTACAATAAACACTCCCGCACAATATCATCTCAGGTCAGAAGAAGAATAACAAGTAAAAAGCCGTAAAACACAAATGACAACAATTATATAAAAATATACGGTTTATCAAGGCATTCAGTGAGGCACTATATATATACAAAGTTTTTTTTCAAGTTGTCTTTGCTAAAACATTGTGTTAGAAACAGTGAGCTACTAACTTATGAAGGCCAGTAACTGTAGCATATGTTGTTTATTCCTCGCGCACATAGGTCTCCAAACTCTTTGGAGTACTACAAGGTCACAGTATTGGAATATACATGGTGAATCTAAGGTATTCCAGAGGAGAAGAAGAATAAGGACGACAAGAAACAACTCATAATATCTACAATTTCTGTTCTCTGGAACTCGGGAAAGTTCTGTCGTAGTGATGAGAGGTCGCCCACTCCTCAGAATTGACAAAGAGTAACACAAAATAAATGTACACTGCTACTCTTAGTCATCTAAAAGAAGTTGGAATCTGGAGTTCTGTAGAATTTGGGAATATTGAGTCCTCGCACTGACAGGTCACCTACTCCTTTAAGAACATATATATTCTTTCCTGTTTTCAGTTTCTATTTTTGGTAAATTCTGGTGGGGTATTTTCAGTGGTTTCAATATCTTAAAAAACAGTTGTTATCAGTGGTTACACATTTTTGCGCCACTAAAAACAACAGAAAAAGTGTTTTTCCAGTGTTTATGGAACGTTTTGATTTTATCATTGCTTGCTTTCTCACTGAAAGAACATGGTATATAGACAGTGTACTTATAGTGTATATGAGGTCCAAATAGATTTTTGCAAATTAATCTTATTGTAGCACACCATACAATACTTCCTCAGTGAGTCTTTGGTTCATGTGTGCTCGCTCTTTACTTCCCATGTAATCTTCTGTGAAAAGCCCCAAACAGCATTCGTAGCCCCTTGGGCTGAGAACCATCAGCTAAGGGACACAGTTGGGATGACTCTTTCTTTGATGCCACATAAAACACAAAATGATAAATGTTTGCTTTTTAGTTCCTGTGCAAAAGAAAACAGTGCACCAGAATGGACTAAAAAGTCAATAGCATCCCTCATTAACTCTGAAAGTGATAAAGATGCTTTCAGCATACCATCTAACAAGTGGCAAGGATCTCCTACAGGGAATCACTTCAGCTCGGGTATCAGGTCATCACACAACTTTTTTATATACGTAGCTGAATCACTGCAAATACAAACAATATCACTGCAATCTTTATTGAACTTGGAAAGAACCTTTTTTGCAGAGCATTACAAGTGACACTGAGTTCAATGCTTTCCAAAAGTCTGGTGTCATGTTTTCACCACTATCCCAGATGCTTGGTGATATATATATACTTGTCACTATACCTTGCATTGAACGTTTAAAGCCTGAGGTGTTGGCAATTCGCCTACTATCAATACTGACCCATTAGAAACTATGGTCTGATGTATTAAGGGTTTTTACCCATTCTCTGTGGGTAAATGTGATGACACATATTAGAAAGGATTTTTATGAAACCAGCCATTTTACCTATCAGTGAAAGAATCAAATGCAGCCAAAATATCAAATATGAGTTTGATATTTTCTGAATCTCTACAAGTTATAAAATAATTAAACTAAACCTAAAACAGGAAACTAAACCCTGCTTCTTTAGACCAAAGGCCACAAAACTAAAAAAGTAAAAGGAAGAAGAAAGAACATTTTAGTGGCATCCCTAAAGAACAAAACTCAAGCAGAATGTTAGCCAGTCTTCATTACTGCTAGCTTGTATAACAAAGTTACATTGTATTGACACCTTCAAGAAGAAAAAAATGACTCTTTCACTCTCTTTTTCCTTTCTTTGAATGGCATTTAGTTTGTGGTTGTGCAGGTGTTTTTTCAGTGTGTATATGTTTTCATCGGTGAGGGCTATTTATATTTCAGTGGGGTTTTATCAGTTATTATAGGTTTAAACCTAAAACCCCGCAGCCTAAACATATAGGATAGTAGTAGAATATGCACTGCTTATACTATATGTTCTACAGGGAGAAGGACAATTGGAACCACAAGAGAGAAAAAGAGAAATACCAAAATATAATTCAGAAATGTAGGGTTTATCAAAGAAAGTAAGAAAGTATCTGTGCAAACAATCTTTTTATAACTGCTATTTCAAAGGACATTCTCACTGTAAAAATATATGATCCACTAAGTTAAAAGGGTCAGTAACCTGTATTTCAGATTGTTTAGTCCTGGCGCCGACAGGTCTCCAACTCCTCGGAGGGGGGGGGGGAATAGTACACACTAGTACAATATACACAGTGACCCTAAATTCCCCCGGAGGAAAAGGAAAATAAGGTCAAGAAGACAGAACAAGATAAATGATGAAATGTTTTCAAGCAGTGAATATGTTTCAAGCTTCTGTTGACCAGGACTTCGAAATCTTTTGTCTTCGCGCCGACTGGTCACCAACGCCTCTGAGGTCAAGTATACTGTGATTATTACAATATGAACAGTTACAGTATATGACCCCAAGGGAGAAGAAGAATAGGAACCAGAAAGCTGCTGAAGTTAGATATAAATGCCTACAAACAAGCAATAACACTTTTATCTTTAAATATTGATAACAGCTAGATGCTTCCTACAAAACAAGAAGCAATTACAATGGTTAATTTTACCATTCGATAAAATAGTTAAGTATTATAAATACCTACTATGCCATAATCAAACAACGTACAACTTCTTAATGTTGTCGCAAAGGAAGAATGCCGCGCTAGAAAACGGAACCTGGATCACAGAATGGACACGCGAAAAAAATAAACAAATCGATTGGTAAACGGATGGGTGTGGTTTACATACGTTTTTTTATTGAGTAGTCTATGGAAGCAACATGCAGCTTCACCCAATTCAATTCAATAATGCTTTATTCGACTTTATATTGCAAAATCATAAAAGTACAGATTAAAAAATGTAAAAGAATCTTTACAAGATGAAAAGACATTGTATAAAAAACAGGTGATAAATTCATTAACTGATTGAAATATACAGTGAACGAGCCTGTAGACTCTATAAAAGAGCAAAGACATCATATACAGGTTTACGTGCTCAATTAACATATAAGATGGTATATATTCACTACGTGCAACCACTCACATTGTGTTCCGGATAAAGGGCATCATATTTAGGCTTACATGTTCGATACATATATGGAATCGTGTATATTCACTGCTTACAACTGTTCACATTGTACTCCGCAACCTGAAAGCTAATGTTAAAAAAGAAGAAACTTCCTTGATTACAATTTCAGTCTCCAATTGTTGCAATTTTAAAAATGCGACCCTGCACCTTTTTAGCCCCAACTGAAAAAAGACATAGGTTTCACAGTTGTTATAGTTAGAAATTAGCATGTAAAAAACCTTTGAAATTCACAGAAATACCATAGGCCCCCCGCCCTATTAAAATAAAGCCCCGGAGAGTTGGCGTTCCCTGGGCTTGGGGGGTCCAAGAGGCCTCCCACCTTAATAGAATAAAGCCCAAGGGAGGTGATGGTCCCCAGGGCTTGGGGGGCCCACAAGGCCCCCCTGCTTTTAATTACCAATGCCTCAAAGAGCTGGCAGTCCCTGGGGCAGTGTGTGGGGGGAACACCCCCATGCATGTTAGCAGCTCCCCCAGCCCAAAAGCAATGCCAGCTCCTGCAAGAGATATTGGGGCTCCCCCCACGGTTCCCATCAAAGAGGCCAGGCCCCGGGGGATGAGGTCCCCGGGGCAGAAGTGGCCTAGGGAAGGGGAGCCGTGCAGCCCCCTTCCGGAATAACAGAAATAGAAAAAAGAGGATGGGGTCCCCGGCCTCAGGAGGGGGCCACGTGACCCGCACCATTAAAAATGTAAAAATATGGATATGAGGCCATGCCCCGGGGGATGGGGTCCCCAGGGCCAATATTGTCCCTCTTCCTGTTTTTTTTAAATGTGGCAGGCCCTGGAAGATGGGATCCCCAGCGCCCGAAAATGATCGAAATAAGGGGGGCCACACAGCCCCCTTAAAACTATTTTATTTTTAATAAAAGCTGGCATATCGCCGGAAGCCCCACCCCCTCCCTGCACCACTCTGCAAACACGCCTCTTGGCGCGTTCTAAGTTGGGGGATTAAGTCCCCTTGAATACTGAGGGTCCCTGGGGGCCAACAAGTCCACTAGGTACCTCCAGTAATAGCCACACAGTTGGATTGCTGAGAGGTGGTCCGAGGCGACACCCCTTTTTACACCACTCTGCAAACGTGCCTCATGGCGCACTGCTGGTGTGACGATGAGGTCCTCTTCAGTCCAGAGGACCTCAGGACTAAAGTGGACTTCATCCAGAGTATAGTCCAAAGCTCTGTTTTTAATGTAAAATCAGTGCCTTCGGTGGTCATATCACTGAAAATACAAGATATGAAAAAAATATTATTGTCTACGGGTACTTGTGGAAGACAATTTCTATGGCCTGGAATCTAGAGTATGCTAAAGTGATTCTGGTATTTTACTGACTTCTTCTGGTCGTTCTCGATCAAGATAGTTAAATAGAGGCAGTTGCCAGAATTCTTTTTAAAAGAACGTCTCTCAGCAGAAAGCAATTCTGGTATTTTACTGACCTCTGCTGGTCGTTTTCTATCAAGACAGTTAAATAGAGGCAGTTGAACAGAAAAAAAAAGTCCTAAGCATAAGCAGACAAGTCCTCGTGCTGATCTCCAGAGCCCACAAAGTACATACAAATATAACTATATATAAAAGTATATACAAGCGGTCTCGAATGCTCGACCTAAAAAGTGTTTGTTAATTAATAAGTCTCGCATTTGCAAGAGTTAGAGCTATTGGTGTTGTAAATGTAAACATTTTTTACTAATGTTTTTCGGAGTGGAATGAATGTACGTTGTGTGAAGTGGAATTATGGGATGTGTGACATTACAACGTATGCTTTTACCACGCATGCCTTTACAACGCGGTTTTTACAACAAAAACCTTTACAACGCATAGCGCTTTGGGGTGCTGGATAGTGAATAGTTTAATTTACTATTCAAACTCCAGTCCCCGTGGACACTAGGGAAGGTGTTGGATAGTAAATTAAACGTATTCCCTATCCTAGAGCGCCCCCCAGCGCAATGTGTTGTAATGGTTTGCCTTGTAAAAAATGTGTGGTAAAGGCACTGCGTGGTAAAAGTTGCGTTGTAAAGGATGTTTCCCGAATTATGTGGTATGTTGTGCAGTGAAATTATGTGGATAGAAAGCATATGGGGCCATATGTAGGTGGCCAAATACCGATCGGTAACACCGAAAAAGGGTCATTTTCGGTGTTACCGACAAATATGTAGCCATGTGAGATGTAGGTAATACCGAATAGGATCGATAATAACGAATCGGTAAAAACCCTAAGTTACCGACTCGGAATTACCGAAACAATGAATTCCGAATCGGTAGAAACGATTCGGTAAAACCCCCAAATATGCTATGTAGCAAACCCCGGTAATACCGAATTTGGCCAAAATCGGTAATAACGAATCGCTATTTACCACGTTTCAGGAGCATGTGGTAATCAGGAGGAGTCTATATAAACAGACCCAAAATGCATCTGTATGAACACAATGGCAGGCCTCTATCTCATAGCAAGGCGCCTACGCCTGAGAGCAGCAGGAATGAGGATCTGGAGACGTGAGGAGCAGGTGTACAGAGTACGCATCACTCTGTTCCAGTTGACAGACGCTGAAATACACGAGAGATACAGATTGCACCCAGACACCATCCTGGAGCTAATACAGGACCTAGCACCCTATCTGGAGCATCAGACGCCGAGGGCCCATGCAATCCCCACCCATGTCCAGGTACTCTGCTGCCTGCACCTCCTTGCATCAGGAAGTTTCCAGGGTGTGATAGCAGCAGTGGGTGGAGTATCACAGAGCTGCCTATCCCGGTTCTTCAACACCTTCCTAGACGCCATGATGGACAGAATGGAACATTACATATCCTTCCCCAGTACGCAGGCGGAGCTGCAGAGAACCAAGCTGGAGTTCTATCAACTTGCCCACTTCCCCCACGTCATCGGCTGCATCGATGGGACCCACATTCCCATCTGCCCACCTGCAGCAAGTGAATACATTTACAGGAACCGCAAATCCACCCACTCAATCAATGTGCAGGTGATCTGCACTGCCAAACACATCATCACAGACATCGTGGCAAAATACCCCGGGAGTACCCACGATGCTTACATCTTCAGGAACAGTGGCATACATACACGTCTGCTTGCTGGTGAATTTGCCGACGGATACATACTAGGTAAGTAAATGTCACACACCCTGATGTACACCCTGCCACAAGCTGTTGGTCACACCAATCAATGCCACTTACTTCTCTTCATAGGTGACAGCGCATATGCCCTCCGGCCATATCTCCTCACACCATATCTGAACCCAACCAGCCGTAGGGAGAGGAGATACAATGTGGCACATAGGAGCACACGCAACGTGGTGGAGCGCACTTTTGGTTTGCTCGAAAGCAGATTCCGTTGCCTCCACAAAACAGGAGGTGCGCGTCTGTACAGCCCCATCAAATGTTGCAAGATTATTGCTACGTGTGCAATGCTACACAATATGGCCACGAAAAAAGGAACTGCAGTGGAACTAACTGAGTCAGATGACGAGGACGAGGACAACCCTCAGCCAGAGCCCAGCGCGGCTGGTGCTGCTATTGAACATGATGGGAGACATAGACGGGCAGAGATAACATCACACTATTTCTGAGTGAGTAACGACACTGAGGCATTTCAAATTACATGTACAGGGGTTTATTTGGCACACCTCCAGCATTGTGAGCAATGTCCAATTGGACATGGATTACATCACCCATCACATGCATGTGGACAGCCAGTGTCCTTCACTTCTTGCGTCCCCGTGCTGCACGTGCATGTTCCCCATCCACACTGACTTGTGAGTTGGACCGTTCCTGTGCTGGGACAGTACGTCCACTACGCCTCCTGCACTCGGTGGGTGAGGGTGTAATGCTACCACGGCTGGTAGCCTCCTCACTGTCCCCCCCCTTCCGTATTTGAGGCCTTAGCATTCTGCATGAGTTCTAGCACTGAGGTCATGGACACCATCCCCCTGGCCACATCCCTGCTGCAATGCGCCATCTCCTCCTGCATGGCGATGGACCGGCGACACATCAGTGATGTTGTAGTGGCCAGCCGGTTCACCGACTTGGTATAGTCTTGGAGTCTCAGTCTCTGTCGGCGCATGCCAACACAGTCCTGCTCCAGCTGGCTGCAGAGGTTGTCCACCGAGGTTGCTACCCTCTCCATCCCTGCAGACATATTCTCCCCCATGGCACTGATACCCTTCTCCATCTTGTGCATATGTCTGTTAATGTTTGCCACCTCCCTGTGTAACGACTTCATCTCCCTCCATTGCAGGCGCTGGACCTTCAGCATGTTGCCTTCCAGTCCAGCAAACACACTGCCACCCTGCTCATATGCCACTGGATTGTCCGGCCTTGCCCTGCGGCGTCGTGATGAGATGTTCGCACCCTCGGATGCTGAACCAGCCCGCTTCCTGTTGGATCTCTCTACGATAGGACTTTGTTTGCGCTGGCTGCCCTCCTCCTCCGACGCCTCCATCTGCTGGAGGGTGATCACGGCATGCCTCCTGCCTGACTGTGGTTGTGGTTGTGATGGTGGTGGTGGTGGTGGTGTTGGTGACGTCGCAGTGGTGACTGAGTGAGAGGGGATTGCGGCCCTCTCTGGTGCTGTGGTGATGTCTGTAGTGGAGGATTGGCTGGCTGCGATGGCGCAGAGCTGGTGTTCCCTGCAGCCATGCTGTCTTCATCCTGTTCACTCCCCTCTGGCCTGGCTGACCTGCCTCTGCTGCCCTCAGCTGCACTGCGAGATGACTCGCCTGAAATGACACAAATGTAAATATTCTCAATGCTCTGTCTGCAATGCCATTGCATTAAAGTACATGCCAACAGTGCACAGTGGTTATCCTGACCTATCCAATTCTATTACCATGCTATTGTGTTAGCTGCCCTGACAGTCCTGATCATGATTTCACACTGACTACATCACCCAGAATGCATTGCAGGTAAGCAGTAAGACATGGTGTGGAGTGGGAGCACTTTTACCACTATGGGGGTTGGGGTTGGGGAGGGGTTAGGGCAGCATGCTGGGCATGCTTCTTACCTTGTTTTCTAGCTGCTCTGGCGGAGCTGTCTGCGTCTCCTATGCCACTCACACTCTCCCGCTGGATGGTGGACTCCACCATCTGTTCCAGTGGTGTTGGTACTGGGGCTCGATTTTTTCCTCCTCCAGTTTTCCCTGCCAGCCTATGTCTCTCTGCCATCCTCTGTTTTGCAGTTTTTCTGAGGTCGTACCACCTCTTTCTGATGTCCTCTATGGTGCGCAGGGTCACACCTATGGCATTTATCTTGTCCCGAATGCCACTCCATATTTGCCTCTTCTGTGCGTCTGGCACTTGGTGGGACTGGGCTCCAAACAGCTTGTGGTACTCATGGGTGACATCCTCGATCAGGATCTCAAGCTCCTTGTCGCTGAACTTTAGTTTTCTTTTTCTTTCACCTCCCTCCTTCTCCTTGTCCTGGCTTGCCATTTCAATGCTTGTTCAGTGGTTTATCTATATTTTTTTCTTGGCTGTGTTGCTGCTGCCTCCTCAGCTCTCCTGCCTGCCTGCCTGCCTCACAGTGAGCTCCAGGCCCTGTGCACCTGGCTGGGTGTGGCAACTTCCTGTTTGGGAAGTAAATGGGTGTATCAGGATTGGCTGATTCACCAAAACGCTGTTTTTTAAATTACCGAATCAGTATTTCCGATTTTGGGTGTGGATTCGGTAACACCGATTCGGTAATAGCCTTTCGGTAGGTATTTTTATTACCGATCTGTTCACAATCGGTATTTAATACCGATTTGCAACGAATCGGTAATGTTTAACGAATTTTTACCTACATCACGTTTACCTCATTCTTAATACCGATTCGGTATGAATCGGTATTAAGGAGTCGGTATTTGCAATTTACCTACATATGGCCCCTGGTATTTAGTGTATAGAAATTATGTAGAGTGAGATTATGTGTTATGGAGAGCAATTATGTGGTATGGTAGTCTGTGTTGTGGAGTGGTAATCTTAGGTTTAGTCTTCCGCGTTTCCACAGAAGCTAAACTATGAACTCAATGAGAAAAAAGGAGGAATCACTGAGGAGCAATTTTGGACCTAGTCAGAGGTATGAGCAGGGCCACTCGAATTATGCAACTGTTTGGATGCACCAACTTTCGCACAATTATACATTTTCCGCATTAGCCACATAATCCATCATCTGCTGCCTAATCTGTAGATTTGCACAGAAAAAGCCTTGTTTTTAGCTCGAACGGCTCAGACGTTACCAAAAATGCAGCAACAAGTGTTACAGCATGGTGGAAGGCCCTTTGTAAACCTAGAATGGTCACATGTTACCTTTTGCTAAACGTGGGTGTTAAATTGGTACTAATGGTGTGCAAGCCACTCTTTCTTCTTTCTGCGCCTCTGTTGCCTCTTTCTGCACCTCACTTGCTTCTTTGTGTACCACTCTTGCCTCTTTCTGCACCTCTCTCTGCACCCCTCTTCCCTCTTTCTGCACCCCTCCTGCATATTTCTGCAACTCTGTTCCTTCTTTCTGCACCCTCTTGCCTCTTTCTCCACCCCTCTTCCCTCTTTCTGCATCCCTGTTGCTTCTTTCTGCATCCCTGTTGCTTCTTTCTTGCACCTCTGTTCCTTTTTTATGTACTTCTTTTGCTTCTTTCTGCACCCCTTGTGCCTCTTTCTGCACCGTCTTCCCTCTTTTTGCACCTCTGTTCCTTCTTTCTGCACTTCTTTTGTTTCTTTCTTCACCCTTCTTCCCTTTTAGGCATCCTTCTTGCCTCTGTCTGTAGTTCTCTTGTCATTTTCTGCACCTCTCTTGCCTCTTTCTGCACCTCTCTTGCCTCAGTCTGCCCGCCTGTTCCCTCTTTTTGCACCCCTTTTGCCTGTTTCTGTAACTCTCTTACCTCTTTCTGCATTTCTCTTGCATCCTTCTGTACTTTACTTGCCTCTTTTTGCACCTCTTTTGGTTCTATGGCACTGCTCTTGCTTCTTTCTGCACCTTTCCTGCTAATTTCTGCACCTCTCTTGCTTCTTTTTGCACCTCTGTTGGTAATGTCTGCACTACTATTGCTGCTTTCTGTACCCCGCTTGCCTTTCTGCACTTCTCTTGCTTCTTTATACACATCTGTTGCTTCTTTCAGCAGTTCTTTTGCCTCTTTCTGCATTTCTCTTCCTTCTTTCTGCACCCCTCCTGCCTCTTTCTGTACCTCTCTTGTGTCTTTGTGCACCTCTCCTAACTCTTTCTGCACTCCTCTTGCCTCTTTTTGCACCTCTGGTTCATTCTGTAGTGCTCTTGCTTCTTTCTGCATCTCTCTTGCCTTTTCTGCACCCCTCTTTTCTCTTTGTATACCTCTCTTGCCTCTATCTGCACCCCTGTCCCTTCTTTCTTTCGGTACCTCTCTTGTGTCTTTGTGCACCTCTCCTAATTCTTTCTGCACTCCTCTTGCCTCTTTTTGCAACTCTGATGGTTCATTCTGTACTGCTCTTGCTTCTTTCTGCATTCCTCCTGCCTCTTTCAGCACCCTTCTTTCCTGCCTGTTTCTGTACCTCTCTTGCCTCTTTCTAAACCTCTGTTGATTATTTTAGCACTTCTCTTGCTCTTTCTGCACCCTTCATGCCTCTTTAAGCACCTCTGTTGCTCCTTTCTGCACTTCTCTTCCTTCTTTCTGCACCCCTCATGCCTCTTTCTGTACTTCTCTTGCTCCTTTGTGCACCTGTCCTATCTTTTTCCTCATCCCTCTTGCCTCTTTTTGCACCTCTGTTGGTTCTTTCTGCACTACTCGTGCTTCTTTCTGCTCCTCAATTACTTCATTCTGCACTTCTCTTGCTTCTTTCTACACCTCTGTTGCTTCTTTCAGCAATTCTCTTGCCTCATTCTGCACTTCTCTTGCTCTTTTTGCACTCATCGTGACTCTTTCAGCACCTCTGCTGCTTTTTCTGCACTTCCCTTCCTTCTCTATGCACCCCTCCTGCATCTTTCTGCACCTCACTTGCATCTTTCTGCACTTCTCTTGCTTCTTTCTACACCTCTGTTACTTCTTTCAGCAATTCTATTACCTCTTTTTGCACTTCTCGTGCCTCTTTCTTCACTTCTCGTGCCTCTTTCTGTACCTCTCTTGCTTCTTTCTGCACCCCTCTTGCCTCTTTCTGCACCCCTCTCAACTCTTTCTGCACCTTTCTAGCCTGTTTCTACACCTTTCTTGCCTCGTTCTGTACCTCTATTGCGTTTGTCTGCACTTCATTTGCTCTTTCTGCACCATTTGCACCTCTTTCAGCACCTCTGTTGTTTCTTTGTGCACTACTCTTCCTTCTTTCTGTACCTGTCCTGCCTCTTTCTATACCTCTCTTGCCTCATTGTGTATATCTGTTGGTTCTTTCTTCACTGCTCTTGCTTCTTTCTGCACCTCACTTGCCCGTTTCTGTATTTCCATTGCTTCTTTGTACACCTCTGTTGCTTCTATCAGCAATTCTCTTGCCTCTTTCTGCAGTTCTAATCCTTCTTTTGGCACCCCTCCTGCCTCTTTCTGTACTTCTCTTGCCTCTTTGTGTACCTCTCCTATCTCTTTCTATGCCCCTCTTGCCTCTTTTTGCACCTCTGTTGGTTCTTACTGTACTGCTCTTGCTTCTTTCTGTACCTCACTACTTTCTGCACCTCTATTGCTTCTTTCTGTACCCTTCTTAAATGTTTTGCATCCCTCTTTCTCTGTCTGCTGTTCTTTTGTCATTTTATGCACATCTCTTGCCTCTTTACGCACCTCTATTGCCTCTTTCTGTACTTCTCTTGTTTCTTTCCATACCTCTGTTGCTTCTTTCAGCAATTCTCTTGCTTCTTTCTACATCCCTCATGCCTCTTTCTGCACCCTTCTTTCCTGCCTGTTTCTGTACCTCTCTTGCCTCTTTCTAAACCTCAGTTGATTATTTCAGCACTTCTCTTGCTCTTTCTGCACCCTTCATGCCTCTTTAAGAACCTCTGTTGCTCCTTTCTGCACTTCTCTTCCTTCTTTCTGCTTCCCTCATGCCTCTTTCTGTACTTCTCTTGCTCCTTTGTGCACCTGTCCTATCTTTTTCCTCATCCCTCTTGCCTCTTTTTGCACCTCTGTTGGTCCATTCTGCACTACTCTTGCTTCTTTCTGCTCCTCAATAACCTCATTCTGCACTTTTCTTGCTTCTTTCTACACCTCTGTTGCTTCTTTCAGCAATTCTCTTGCCTCATTCTGCACTTCTCTTGCTCTTTTTGCACTCTTCGCGACTCTTTCAGCACCTCTGCTGCTTTTTTCTGCACCTCCCTTCCTTCTTTCTGCACCCCTCCTGCATCTTTCTGCACCTCACTTGCCTCTTTCCGCACTTCTCTTGCTTCTTTCTACTCCTCTGTTACTTCTTTCAGCAATTCTATTACCTCTTTCTGCACGTCTCGTGCCTCTTTCTTCACTTCTCGTGCCTCTTTCTGTACCTCTCTTGCTTCTTTCTGCACCCCTCTTGCCTCTTTCTGCACCCCTCTCAACTCTTTCTGCACCTTTCTTGCCTGTTCTATACCTTTCTTGCCTCGTTCTGTACCTCTATTGCTTTTTTCTACACTTCTCTTGCTTTTTCTGCACCATTTGCACCTCTTCCAGCACCTCTGTTGTTTCTTTGTGCACTACTCTTCCTTCTTTCTGTACCTGTCCTGCCTCTTTCTATACCTCTCTTGCCTCATTGTGCATATCTGTTGGTTCTTTCTTCACTGCTCTTGCTTCTTTCTGCACCTCACTTGCCCGTTTCTGTATTTCCATTGCTTCTTTGTACACCTCTGTTGCTTCTAGGTATGGGCGGATTTTGCGGATCCACGATCCGCGGATTTTGCGGATCGTTGATCCGCAAAATCCGCGGATTTTGCGGATTTGCGGATCCGCGGATTTGGGGCGGGGCTTCCATGCGAGTGCACATGCCTCTTGTGTGTTTGAAATGTCTGAGAAAGATCAGTTCAGCAGATGAAGAGAAAGAAGCCCCTGTTCACAAGAACAGCACGGGTATTGTGCTCGTGAAAGTCAAAGATGCAAAGGCCTCTATCCAGCATCACAGCTCATTTTCCACGGTAGAGTTGGGAAGAAGGCACACCTGTCCAGCCTCGACGACGCTCTCGATTGTTTTTGGGCTAATGAATGAGTCACTGAATTTGAGCATCAACTAGTTTGAGCGACCATGTGTGTGTTACTATGCAATCGCCCCGAAGGGCGCAGGGGTCCCTTGAGTGAGCTGTCCATCATAGTGGGTGAATGGCGGGAAGACGGTGCAAACCGCAAGTGTGTGGGCGGGGCCAAACGGGCAGGGCTTCCATGCGAGTTCACACATGCTTCTTGTGTGTATAAAAGGTCAGAGAAAGATCAGTTCAGCGGATGAAGAGAAAGAAGCTCCTGGTCACAGGAACAGCACGGGTATTGCGCTCGTGAAAGTCAAGGATGCAAAAGCCTCTATCCCGCATCACAGCTGATTTTCCACGGTAGATTTGGGAAGAAGGCACACCTGCCTCGACGACGCTCACGATTGTTTTTGGGCTCACAGGAAGGGCATGTTGTAAATATTTTACGATGGCGCCGGCAAGCTGCCAGCGCCATCCTAAAATACTTACTAAATTAGCTTCAACAGGAAGCTCTAATAGATAAAATAAAGCAGGTGCGAGCACCCGCTTTATTTTATCTAGTAGAGCTTCCTGTTGAAGCTAACTTAGTAACTATTTTAGGATGGCGCTGGCAGCTTGCCTGCGCCATCGTAAAATAGTTACAAGTTGACAGGCCAGCCAGGCTTCAACTTTTGCCCCCGGAATCTGCGGTTCGCGGATTTGCGAATTCGCGGTAAATTCGCGGGAGTTCGCGCATCGCGAATTTAGCGAAAATTCGCAAAATCCGCGAGCGGAACGGATTTTGCGCTCATACTTAGTTGCTTCTATCAGGAATTCTCTTGCCTCTTTCTGCACTTCTCGTCCTTCTTTCGGCACCCCTCCTGCCTCTTTCTGTACTTCTCTTGCCTCTTTGTGTACCTCTCCTATCTCTTTCTGCGCCCCTCTTGCCTCTTTTTGCACCTCTGTTGGTTCTTATTGCACTGCTCTTGCTTCTTTCTGTACCTCACTACTTTCTGCACCTGTATTGCTTCTTTCTGCACCCTTCTTCATTTTTTTGCATCCCTCTTTCCTCTTTCTGCTGTTCTTTAGTCATTTTCTGCACATCTCTTGCCTCTTTCTGCACCTCTATTGCCTCTTTCTGCACTTCTCTTGTTTCTTTCCATACCTCTGTTGCTTCTTTCAACAATTCTCTTGCCTCTTTCTGTACTTCTTTTGCTTGTTTCTGCACGTCTCTGGCGTCTTTATGTACCTCTGTTGCCTCTTTTATACCTCACTTGCTTCTTTCTGTACCTCTGTTGGTTCATTCTGCACTTCTCTTGCTTCTCTCTGTACCCCCCTTGCCTCTTTCTTCTTGCTGCACCATTCTTTTCTCTTTCAGCAAATCTCTTGCCTGTTTCTGCACCTCTGTTACCTCTTTCTGCACCTTCCCTGCCTGTTTCTGCACCTCTCTTGCCTCTCTCTGTACCTCTGATGGTACATCCTGTACTGTTCTTGCTTCTTTCTGCACCCCTCTTGCCTCTTTCTACACCCCTCTTTCTGTACTTCTCTTGCTCTTTCTGCACCCTTTGTGCCTCTTTCAGCACCCCTGCTGCTTCTTTCTGCACTACTCTCCCTTCTTTCGGCACCCCACTGCTTCTTTCTGCACCTCACATGCTTATTTTTGCACCCCACTTGCCTCTTTCTGCACCCCTCTCCTCTCTTTCTGTACCTCTCTCGCCTCTTCCTGCACACCCTTTCCCTCTTTCTGCACATTTCCTGCCTGTTTCTGTACATCTCTTGTCTGTTTTTGTACCTCTGTTGCTTTTTTCTGCACTTCTCTTGCTCTTTGTGCACCCTTCACACCTCTTTCAGCACCTCTGTTGCTTCTTTCTGCGCTTCTCTTCCTTCTTTCTGCACCTTTCCTGCCTGTTTCTGTACCTCTTATGCCTCTTTCTGTACCTCTGTTGGTTATTTCTGCACTTCTCTTCCTCTTACTGCACCCTTCGTACCTCTTTCAGCACCTCTGTTGCTTCTTTCTGCACTTCTCTTCCTTTTTTCTGCACCCCTCCTGCCTTTTTCTGTACCTCTCTTGCCTTTTTGTGCACCTCTTCTATATGTTTTTGTACCACACATGCTTCTTTTTGCACCTCTATTAGTTCTTTCTGCACTGCTCTTGCTTCTTTCTGCACCTCACTCGTCTCTTTCTGTGCTTCTCTTGCTTCTTTCTACACCTCTGTTGGCAATTCTTTTGCCTCTTTCTGCAGTTCTCTTCCTTCTTTCTGCACCCCTCCTGCCTCTTTCTGTACCTCTCTTGTCTCTTTCTGCACCTCTCCTATCTTTTTCTGCACCCCTCTTTCCTCTTTTAGCACCTCTGTTGGGTCTTTCTGCACTGCTCTTGCTATTTTCTGGACTCGCGTGCCTCTTTCTGCACTTCTCTTGCTTCTTTCTACACCTCTGTTGCTTCTTTCAGCAATTCTCTTGCCGCTTTCTGCTCTTTTCTTCCTTCTTTCTGTACCCCTCCTGCCTCTTTCTGCACCTCTCTTGCCTCTATGTGTACCTCTCCAACTTCTTTCTGCACCCCTCCTGACTCTTCCTACACCTCTCTTGCCTCTATGTGTACCTCTCCAATCTTTTTCTGTACTCCTCTTGCCTCTTTTTGCACCTCTGTTGGTTCATTCTGCACCCCTCTTGCCTCTTTCAGTATCCCTCTTTTCTCTTTCTGCAACTCTCTTGCTTCTTTCTGTACCCTGTACCCTCTTGTTGTACCTTTCCTGCCTGTTGCTGCACCTCTCTTGTCTCTTTCTGTACCTCTGTTGGTTCTTTCTGTACTTCTCTTGCTCTTTCTGCACCCTTCGTGCCTCTTTCAGCACCTCTTTTGCTTCTCTCTGTACTTCTCTTCCTTATTTCTGTACCCCTTCTACCTCTTTCTTTACCTCTCCTGCCTCTTTGTGCACCTATTCTACCTTTTCCTGTACTGCTCTTGCTTCTTTTTGCACCATATTTGGTTCTTTCTGCACTTCTTTTGCTTCTCTATACACCACTGTTGCTTCTTACACCAATTCGTTTGCCTCTTTCTGCAGTTCTCTTCCTTCTTTCTGCATCCCTCCTGCCTCTTTATGTACCTCTTGTGCCTCTGTTAGAACCGTGGTCTCTAGTTGGCAGGGGTATGCACCCTAGCCCAAGTAAGGACGACCGCTTCCTACAGGGTAGCTTGGTGCAAAGCATGTAGGCTAAACACAGGGGGCAATGTGTAAAGTATTTGTGCAACACACACCAACAGTACCGCAGCAAAAACACTAACAAAAGAGACACCACACCGGTTTTATATAAAAATAAAAGTATCCTTATCTAAAATTTATCAAGCTAAAAAATGGCAAGAATCAATCACATACAGTAAAGGTTTCCAGGGAAAATGTCTCTGGAGAATGAGATTACAGAAATAATATGGTTGGGACTGTAATTCTCCAAGCGGAAAGTTCTATGGCGAAACAGTCCCTTACGTGAAGAAGATTATGCACCTGACTGCTGTATCTCCAAGCATGTGTCCCTCAGATTCTAAAGATACCACAGGGCAGTATCACAACTGTCCTATGACCTTCGCTGCTGCACTATTATCTCAGGGGATATTCCTCTCTGAGGCCTTTACTCTTTGAGCCCCCAGGTTCAGGCAGGAAGAGCTGAGGGAAACAGTCCATAGATCGAGAGATTAGGATGGGGTGCAACTCTTTACCGTGTTTGTATTGTGGGCAGTGCGTTCTTAATGGTTTGTGGCAAAGTGGTGCAGAGCTAACGGACCTGTTGATCCAGAAAGAGAAGGACCCAGCAGTCTCCAATTCCCTGCGGTCCAATGAGCATAGTCTCCCACAGGCCTGCCCTTGTGACTAAGGACTCCCCGGCAGGAGCGCTATACGATGCAGAGTCCCCGCTTACCTGCTGTTGCAGGGAGCCAGTTCCCACAGTCCCACTTAAGGCAATGCCACCCCCGGCCTCCCAGCGTGCACAATCACAAGCGTTACCTGAGGGAGATGATGTTGGCAGCAGTACAAGGTTCTTCCGACCTCTGGAATGCTGGGTTCTCGCTTGTGCAGCACAGTTACGAGGGGGGAAGTTCTTCATGATTTCCAATGCAGCCTCACTCCAGGATGAGCCGCTCATTGCCAGGCAACACTCCCGTGCCTGCAACATTCCCAGCGCGGTCCTGCTCTGATGTCGCACCAATCCCTGTGCGGCCCTGCTCTGACATCAGCAGGGCAGCACACGGGTTTCCCAAGTCTCCCGGGCCGGCGGCGGTGATTCATGCAGCAATTTTGGTGTGCCTGGACTCAGGTCCACGGCAGCGATCCTGGGGGTAATTTAAATAGCAATCCGACTCTGGCCTGTAGCGGTGACTTCAGGGCTAGAAGCGTTTCTGGGAGTGCTTTCACCTTGGGCCAGCGGCAGTGATTTCAGGGGCAGTTTTGATCACAGTGGAAGTCCCACGTTGAATGCAGCCCCAGGCACGCCGCGTGGTGAATGTATGGGTATCAAAAAAGTCCTTTTAAAAACAGGCAGTCCTGAAGATCACTGTGCCTGCGGTGCAGAGGGCAAATATACTCCTACAGGGCAAGTCCTGGGAGCGTTGTGGTTCCAAAAGGCAGTTTTGAAAACGTTCTCCTTATCAATCAATCAATCATAGGCATTTGTAGAGCGCACTACTTACCCGGAGGGTCTCAAGGCGCTAGGGGGGGGGTGCTGCTACTGCTCGAACAGCCAGGTCTTGAGCTTCTTCCTGAAGGCGAGGTGGTCTTGGGTCAGGCGCAGGTCGGTCGGGAGGGAGTTCCAGGTCTTGGCGGCCAGGTAGGAGAAGGACCTTCCTCCTGTCGTCGCTCTTCGGATGCGGGGGACGGCGGCGAGGGCGTGACTGGCTGATCGGAGGTGTCGTTTGGGAGCGTAGAAGTTGATGCGGTTGTTGAGGTAGCTTGGGCCTTGGTCGTGAAGGGCTTTGTGAGCGTGGGTGAGGAGACGGAAGGTGATTCTCTTGTTGACCGGGAGCCAGTGCAGGTCTCTCAGGTGTTCGGAGATGTGGCTGTGTCGTGGGACGTCGAGGATGAGTCTGGCTGAGGCGTTCTGGATCCGTTGGAGTCTCTTCTGGAGCTTGGCGGTGGTTCCGGCGTAGAGGGCGTTGCCGTAGTCCAATCGGCTGGTGACGAGGGCCTGGGTGACCGTCTTCCTGGTCTCGGTGGGGATCCACCGGAAGATCTTCCGTAGCATGCGCAGGATGTTGAAGCACGACGAGGAGACGGCGTTGACTTGCCTGGTCATGGAGAGGGAGGAGTCCAGGATGAAGCCCAGGTTGCGTGCGTGGTCTGTCGGTTTGGGTGCGGTGCCCAGGGCGGGGGGCCACCAGGAGTCGTCCCAGGCGGAGGGCGAGGATCCCAGGATGAGGACTTCCGTCTTGTCCGAGTTCAGCTTTAGGCGGCTGGTCGACATCCACTCGGCTACCTCTTTCATTCCTTCGTGAAGGTTGGCTCTGGCGGCGGCGGGGTCGTTGGTCAGGGAGACGATCAGCTGGGTGTCGTCAGCGTAGGAGATGATGTTTAGGTTGTGTTGGCATGCGATGGCAGCGAGGGGGCTCATGTAGACGTTGAAGAGGGTTGGGCTCAGCGAGGAACCTTGGGGTACGCCGCAGATGAGTTCGGTGGACTCTGACTTGTACGGTGGTAGGCGGACTCTCTGTGTCCTTCCGTCGAGGAAGGAGACGATCCATTCTAGTGCCCTCTCCTGGATTCCGACGTTGCTGAGGCGCTGCACTAGGGTGCGGTGGCAGACGGTGTCGAAGGCCGCGGAGAGGTCAAGGAGGATGAGGGCCGCTGTTTCTCCGTTGTCCATCAGGGCTCGAATGTCATCGGTGGCAGCGATGAGGGCGGTCTCGGTGCTGTGGTTGGCCCGGAAGCCCGACTGCAAGGGGTCTAGGGATCCATTCGTCTCGAGGAAGGCGGCCAGCTGTTTGTTGACGGTCTTCTCGATGACTTTGGCCGGAAACGGGATAAGCGAGATGGGACGGTAATTCTTGAGTTCGGTGGGGTCCGCTGTTGGTTTCTTGAGTAGAGCGCTGAGTTCGGCATGCTTCCAGCTCTCTGGGAAGGTGGCGGTGGTGAAGGAGGTGTTGATGATGTCCCGTAGGTGGGGTGCGATGACATCGTCGGCTTTGTTGAAGATGTGGTGCGGGCAGGGGTCGGCCGGCGATCCGGAATGGATGGAGTTCATCATGCGGACGGTGTCTTCGGTGCTGATGTGGGTCCAGGCGCGGAGGGTGGTGGTGGGGGGCGTTGGTTCGGTCGTGTCAGTCGTGGCGTTCGTCGGTTGGGTGCTGAAGCTGTCGTGTATGTCCGCGATCTTGTTGTGGAAGTAGGAGGCGAGGGAGTTGCAGAGTTCTTGCGATGGGGTGATGTCGTTGTTTCCGGCGTTGGGGTAGGAGAGCTCTTTCACGATGTTGAAGAGTTCCTTGCTGTTGTGTGCGTTGTTGTCCAGCCGGTCCTTGAAGGCAGTTTTCTTGGTGGCGCGGAGCAGCTGGTGGTGTTTCCGGGTGGCAAGCTTGAGGGTGGCCATGTTGTCCGGTGTTGGTTCTCTTCTCCAGGCTTTCTCGAGGGCTCGGCAGTTCTTCTTGGAGCTCTTGAGTTCGTCGGTGAACCATGGGGCCTTCTTGCTGCCGGGTCGGCTGGGCGGGGTCCTCAGTGGGGCGAGTTCGTCCGCGCAGTTGCTGATCCACTTCGAGAGGTTGTCGGCGGCCTGGCTGGGGTTCGCTGAGCTGGCGGGAGGGTGCTGGCTCAGGGAAGCGGCGAGCTGGTCGGCTGTGATCTTGTTCCAGCTTCTTCGGGCAACCTGTTGCTGGTGGTGGTGTGTCGTCGTTCTTCTGAAGGTGAAGTGGACGCAGCTGTGGTCCGTCCAGTGGAGTCCTGTGGCGTGGCTGAAGGCGATGTCTTTGCTGGATGAGAAGACGGCGTCGAGTGTGTGGCCGGCGAGGTGGGTGGGGGTGGTCACCATCTGCTTGAGGCCGAGGTTGGCGAGGTTGTCGAGCAGGGTGGTGGTGCTGTGAATCCCCCACCAGGCCGGGGGACAGTCGGCAGCAGATTATGGAGACACTCTGGAGAAATTTCTTCAGTCTCCCTGGCAGGGCAAGATCAGCAGACAGTAGGGCAGCTCAGCAAGTTGGGGCAGCAGTTCCTAGGAGCAGTCAACCTCAGCAGTGTGGGAATCCTCCTGGCGCAGCAGTCTTAACTCCAGAAGAGATTCTTCCTGCTCCATAAGTATAACAAAGATGTGTGGCCAGGACCCTCACTTTTATACCCTGCAGTCCAGTTACTAGAAGTGGGTAGAAGTCTATGGAAGGGTCTAGGTGGTAGGAGTTTCTGGAAGAGTCCAGGGAGTTCTGGGATGTTCTCTGCCTTCCCTGACCTGGCTGTCACAGTGACTAAAGACAGGACAGTTAAGGCTACGGTGGGCAGCCAGTCACAGCCCATTCAAGTGGGGAAGGTGTGAATCACTACTCCCTCCTCACAGCCCAGGCAGGCTATCAGTATGCAGATGGGAGGGTGGAGTCTGCAGTGCCCAGACTAAGTGTAGGCAGAGAAATATCTACTTTATAAAAGGGAGAATTCTAAAGTGGTAGTGCCCAAACCCCATGTAACATTGGGAAGGGTTCCCTGTCCCGATTTTAACGAGACCAAACATGACAGACTTATTAGGTCCCAGTCAGAAATTATCCCAGAAGGGGAGTACCCAATGTTAACCTATGGAGGGCCAAGCCTCACTGCAGTAGCAGGGGCCTGTGGCAGATATACCAGTGTCACAACATTTAGGGAGAACTCCTGCACCTCAGCACTGCTTAGTAGCGGTAAGGCGCCCACAGGCCTAAGTCCAACAAAAATCTAATATAAAAAATGGGAGGCAAAAGGGGAAAAATGTAGGTGGAGACCACACTAAACTGACAGGTTCAACAGCCTCTTTGTGCACATCTCCTAACTTTTACTGCACCCCTCTTGCCTCTTTTAGCACCTCTATTGGTTCTTTCTGCACTGCTCTTGCTTTTTCCTGCACCTCACTTGCCTCTTTCTACACTTCTCTTGCTTCTTTGTATACCTCTGTTGCTTCTTTCAGCAATTCTACTGCCTCTTTCTGAACTTCTCTTCCTTGTTTCTGCACCCCTCCTTCCTCTGTCTGTATCTCTCTTGCCTCTTTGTGCACACTTCCTACCTCTTTCTGCACTCCTCTTGCCTCTTTGTGCACCTCTGTTGATTCATTCTGCACTCCCCTTGCCTCTTTCTGTACCTCTCTTGACTCTTTATGCACCTCTCCTACCTTTTCCTGCACCCCTCTTGCCTCTTTTTGCACCTCTGTTGGTTCTTTCTGCACTGCTTTTGCTTCTTTTTGCACCTCAATTGCCTGTTTCTGTATTTCTATTGGTCCTTTGTACACCTCTGTTGCTTCTTTCAGCAATTCTCTTGCCTCTTTCTACACTTCTCCTTTCTGCACCCCTCCTGCCTCTGTTCCTATTTTGCCTCTTTGTGCACCTCTCCTACATCTTTCTGCACTACTCTTGCCTTTCTTAGCATATCTGTTGCTTCATTCTGCACTGCTCTTGCTACTTTCTGCACTACTCTTGCCTTTCTGTACCCCTCGTTTCTCTTTCTGCATCTCTCTTGCCTCTTTCTGCACCGCTGTTCTCTCTTTCTGTACCTTTACTGCCTGTTTCTGCACCCTTCTTGTCTCTTTCTGTACCTCTGTTGGTTCTTTCTGCACTTCTCTTGCTCTTTCTGCACCTTTCGCGCCTCTTTCAACACCTCTTTTGCTTTTCATTGTCATCTTTGCTTTTCTGCACTTTTCTTCCTTATTTCCGCACCCCTCCTGCTTCTTCCTGTACATCTCTTGCCTCTTTGTGCACCTCTGTTGTTTTTTCTGCACTTCTCCTGCTTCTTTCTGACCCTCACTTGCCGCTTTCTGTACTTCTCTTGCTTCTTTCTATACCTCTGTTGCTTCTTTCAGCAATTCATTTGCCTCTCTACAGTTCTCTTCCTTCTTTCAGCACCCCTCCTGACTCTTTCGGTACCTCTCTTGCCTTTTTGTGCACCTCTCCTACCTTTTTTTGCACCCCCTCTTGCCTCTTTTTGCACCTCTGTTGTTTCTTTCTGCAATGCTTTTGCTTCCTTCTGCACCTCACTTGCCGCTTTTTGCACTTCTCATGCTTCTTTCTATACCTCTGTTGCTTCTTTCAGCAATTCTCTTGCCTCTTCCTGTACTTCTCTTCCTTCTTTCTGCACCTTTCGTCCTCTTTCTGCACATGTCCTACCTCTGTAGGCATACTTAGAAATTAGCATTTAAAAAACCTTAGAAAGTTATTGAAAAAACATAGGTTTCAGGGACGTTATAGTTAGAAATTAGCATTTAAAAACCTTTCAAATTCACTGAAAAAACCATAGGTTTCAGGAATGTTATAGTTAGAAATTATCATTTAAAAAACCTTAGAAATTCACTGAAAAAACTACAGGTTTAAGGGACGTTATAGCTAGTTGAGCATTTCACTCATATTAAACCAGAGAAATTCAGCTGTTATAGTTAGTTGAGCTAACTATAACTCGCGCCCCACAATGCACTGCTGATAATGTCATATATTACATCATTCATGACATCACTGATGACATCTCAAATGACATCCCTGTATGTCGAGGCTCAAAAAGAATTTTGACTTTATTTTTTCTAAATCATGTTCCACTAATGATATTAATGTATCCCACATTTGGATTGGGATATGGCTACTTTACAGGATATACTTGTGGTTTTTTGAGTACGATAGGTGGTGTGGTCCCCATTAGGAGCGATATTAGCTCATTAGTCCACTTTAACCAGTTACACCACACAAATATGGCTCTCATAGTGACATGACATATGCCCAATTTGGGATAGTCCCATTTTCAGGTCTATCCCGGAAGGATTTGGAACTGGGTTTATCTGGATTTTCGGCTCCGATTAGTATTCTTGACAGGTTCAACGTACGGGCAGAAAGACAAGATACAGAATTTCAACCAAGCTGAAGTATGGGCGAATAGCTCTATAGATTAACGTGGTGATTGTGTGGTTCTAATTGAGAATAATAGTTTATACTTATGTCCCTTTACAGATTGGTTGATACTCCCCAGTCGAGGAAATATATTGTAGAAATTACTGATGCAGGGACTTGGCCGTTTAGTTCTGTTACATTGCTGAATATCTGTTCACGCACACATGTCCCGCTTTGTAGCTAAGTGTGGTAGTTTTACTTTACCATGCTTCATAATGTAGTTTGGTGGTATTGTCACTGATTGGATCCTATCAATTTAATGACTAACAGATTACATGGATAGAATTGGAAAGAGGAGGCTCACACGAAATTTAAGGGACATCCACATGTGCTCTACACATGAAAGGATTAAGGGAGACTACTTAATACTTTGCTGTGACTGTTGAATCAGTTGACTGTTATTCTGAATTAATGCAATGTCCTATTTTAGTTTTGTCATTGACATACCTGGAGTGATGGGGCTTGATGGCTACTCATCACACTTTCAAATTTCATATTTATTTCAATCCGAATTTCTCAGGATACCTGCTTGTCCATATATAAGCGTTATTGATCATGTGAAATGATTACCTACTTTGAATTCAATTTGGTGTAAAGATATCAAGATTTTGCTCACGCCACCAGGGATGTAGGTGCACATTTGGGCATTTATTCCACCAACTGCCGATCATTTATTTGCACACCATGGGATACTATGCCACCTATGTGTCTGATTGGATCGACATACATAGTCCATAAATAAGTGTTGAGGGTGAACTGTTATTTTTTTGTAGCTCTGAAGAAGTCTTGGGGTATTCCCTATAAGACGAAACACATGTTGGCAACAGAAACAGGAAAAGAGTCCAACAAGAGACAAAAATAATAAAGAAAAGAAAGAATTCCCGAGCACGGGCAAATTTACTTGGCTCAATGTGCATTAGTTGACTGTTTGATATAATTTGTACATTCTATTTAGCGATTGTATGACGTTACAACAAATTCCGTTGCAACGCATGCCTTTACCACGCATGCGTTACAACGGAATTCTTTTTCCACGCATAACCTTTACCTCGAATATTCCTTTACCACGCATAGGTTTACAACGTTTTTCGTTGTAAATTTATGCATGGTGAGGGCATACTCTTGTTAAAGGTTATATATCTCCCCTTACATGCCCCCAGCCTCCACTCCTTATAACTACCCCTGCCCATAACCCTTAATTTATATATATATTTTTTTTACTAAAATGCCCCTTACCTTTTATCTCGCCTCCTCCATCTTCTTTGGTTACGTTGTTCGTACGTCGTAAAGAGGAAGCGGAAGTTACTTTCCATTTCCTCTCTAACGACGCTGATTGCATCAGCTTCGGCTCTTCAGGTTAGTTTTGTTTTGGGGGGGAGACCCCCCCAGCCCCCCATTTTATACAAACGCTTTTTTTTTTTAGGGGGGAGACCCCCCAAACCCCTTTTTTTCTTTTTATTTACCACACATGCCTTTACTACGTATTTTGTAGTAAAGGTATGCGTGGTAAAGCCTCTCATTGTAACCACGCATGCGTGGTAATGCATGCGTGGTAAATGTTTTCGTGGAAACGGCCGCGTTGTAGTGGCCGTTTCCCCTATTTAGCGTGTGCTAGACATTTGTTTAGTCATTGTTCGATTAGCATCAATGGTTTTGGGGGAGTAGTGTGAATCACTTCCTCCTCTTAAAACACTGCATATATAAAAAAACGGACAATACTTTTAGTGATTTATCCCTGAGTGCCATTTCCTGTCAAATCACCCTTTCCTATCTTCCTTTAGACGAATCCTTAAGAAATTTTTCCAAAAAGTATGCCGATCATTCTAGTTGTGCATGGAACGTTTCGGGGTGATCCATGAAGCGGGGGCCACGAAAAAGGCAAGGAAGGGGGGAAGAAATTTGTGTTTCCCATGTAAATTCTAATAGAAATTTTAGACATGAATACAGCACTAACCGCTGGACGGAATTTAACCAAATTTCGCAGAAAGGTAGCACTTGGTCCAGAAAATAACATTTTTGTTATTTGGTGTCAATCCATTCAGTAGTTTTAGAGTTATTTAAAGAAATCCACATTTGTATATCTAGGGACACGAACCCTCTGTGAATCTTCCCAATCTCATGTAGAGATCTGATTGGCTGCCAACAGTTCAACCATGAACTTCTGGCAACCCGAGGCTGAGTCCCCAAAAAACCTAAACAAAGAAGGGGGGATCATTGTAGGAATACCCTGACCCCCTAGCTGTGGGGCTGGGCTCCCAGACAGACCCTGCTACGGCCAAATTGCATATATAAAAATAAAATTTGCATCGAAAACTAATTTATTGATGCTTTCATGACAAAAACAACAAAAACCAAAACAGGCTCCTGTACTTTTTTCAAGAAAGCCCTTGTGTGGGCCAGGTCCAGGGAGCATGCAAATAAATTAACAAATAAGGGAAGGGGGCACGGGCCCTCCTCCTGAGACCTTTAGGAACCCTGGGGACCACCACCTTCTCAGGGCTTTATTGAAATTAAGGATGGGGCTGAGTGACCCCTCGCCATTGGACTCTAAGAACCCTGGGGACCCATCCCTCCTGGGGCTTACATATGCCCATGGACGACCACCATCTCAGGGCAAAATAAATACTAATGGGTCCCCTCGGACCCTGCGGACCACCACATCCCGGGGCCAAATACATATAAAATATGGGAGGGAGACCACGTGGTCCCCTCCCGGGCCATAGGCACCCCTGGGGACCACCACCTTCCCGGGGCCGGCCCATGCATAGTAAATGGAAGGGGTACTGCATGACCCCCACTTTCTGAAGCCATTAATGGCCCTGGAGACACCACCTCCAGGGCTGGCTCCTGCTATCTCCTGATGTGCCCACCCTCTGGAGTTAGCTATTTCCTTGGTAGGAGATCTGACAGCTCCCGCTAAGGGAGAGCAAACACTAACTCCACTCTCAGCAAGCATGAGCTGTCAAGCTGACCCTGCTTGCTAGGAGCAGAGTTTTCATCTCTTTCCCTGCCATGTGTTCAGGAAAACAGATTAAATGATTGCTCCCAACTGCAGGGAGCTGCATTTTAGTAGCTCCTTGCATACAGAAGCAATGCTGGCTTCTACAGAAGGCGAGGAGAAGGCTGGGACTGCAGGAGCCTTGAGACTCCCCCCGTAGTCCCCAATGATACACACTGGATGTCCTGGGTGGGGGCAGGGCAACCAGGTATCCGTGACTGGTCCCCTGAGCATTGGGTCCCCAGGACCAAAATGACCCACATGGCCCCTATAGAATTTTGGCCAGGTCCCGGAGCTGAAATAGGCCCGGGGAGTGGGCCATGGAAAAATTAGCACAAAAGACTAAACGAAGGGCAGAAAAGGCAAAACAGAGCAGGAGAGGAAAAAAAAGAGCATAAAAGGCAAAATTCAGGGCAGAAAAATGAGCAGAAAAGACAAAACAGAGGGCAGAAATGCAACCAGGAAAGGCAGTACAGTGCAGAAAAAAGAGCAGAAAAGGCAAAACAGAGCAGAAGAGGGTAAAGCAGAGCATATTCAGACACTCACACACCCACTCACCGATCCACTTAGACTCACGCAAACACTAAAAAACTGAGTGAGACACTCATGCACCCACTCACAAACCTGCTCAGAGACCCATGAACCTACTCAGATATTCACGCACCCACTCACAGATACACTCAAAGACTCACGCACCCACTCACATACCCATTCATAGATACATGCAATCACTCAGAGACCCACCTGGCCCTACCTGGCCGCCAAGACCTGGAACTCCCTCCCGTCCGACCGGCGCCTGACCCAAGACCAAGAAAGAAGCTCAAGACCTGGCTCTTCGAGCAGTAGCAGCACCCCCTCCCCCCCTGCGCCCTGAGACCCTCCGGGTAAGTAGTGCGCTCTATAAATGCCATTGATTGATTGATTGATTGATCATAGATTCATGGACTCACAGACCCACTCAGAGACTCATGTACTCACTCATAGACCCACTCAGGGACTTGCATACCTACTCATAGACCCACTCACCCACTTACAAACCCACTCAGACACTCATGCACTCACTCACAGACTGACACACACTCATGGAGGCACCCGCAAACCCACTTAGACATTCTGACACCCACTCAGACACTCACACACCTATTGAGACACTCACACAGACACACCCTGAGACACTCATGCACTCACTAACTCTCAAAGGTTACAGGTTACAGTTAGGAAATACAAATTTAAGACCTTAAGAATTTACTTCGAAAACCAAAGGTTACAGGGATGTTATAGTTAGGATATAACATTAAAAAAGTGGGAATTCACAAAAAAAACAAAGGTTACAGGGATGTTATAGTTTACAAATAACATTAAAAAATGGGAGAATATCACTGAAAAAATGAAAGGTTACAAGGACATTGTAGTTAGAGAATAGAATTTAAAAACCCTTAGAAATTCACTGAAAGAAATAAAGATTACAGGGACATTCTAGTTAGGCTCAGATTTCAAAACCATTGAAATTCAGCAGTTATAGTTAACTGAGTGAACTATAACTATGCCCCCTCAATGCACTGCTCATGCCCTCACATATTACATCACTCATGACATGGTCCGTGAAATCACTGATGACATCAAAAATAACATCAATGATGACATCACAACCATTCACATACCCACTCACACCCCAATACAACCTTTTACATCCACTCACACATTCAAACAACCATTCACATGCCCATACAAGTACTCACACAACCACTCACTCATCCATAGAGCCACTCACACACCCACTTACTCACTCATACAACCACTCACACACCACTCTGTCATCCTTACAGCTATTTATACAACCAATCACTCACCTGTACAGCCCCTCATGCAGCCACACACTCACCCAAATAGCTACTCACACACCCACATATTCACCCATACAGCCACCTATACAACCCCTCACTCACCCATACAGCCTCGCAACACAGCCACTCACCCTTACATGCACTCACATACTCACACACTCACTAACACACCCACACTACCGCTTACATACCCATTCACACATCATACAAGCACGCCCACATCCTGTCATTTGCCCATACAGCCACTCACACAGACACTCACTTTCCAATTCAGCCACTCAAACAGCCACTCACCCATACTGCTACACTGCACACTGTCACTCACTCATACAGCCATTCCTACACCTACTCACTCATCCATACACCGCTCACACGTCCACTAACACAGCCATTCACTCACACCACTACTGACACACCCACTCACCAATACAGCCCCTTACACAGCCACTCAGTCACCCACAGAGCTAATCCCACACCCACTTATGCACAAATAAGGCACTCATTCACCCACCCACTCACACACTGAATCACTCACACATCCACTCAGGGATATGCACAGTCACACAGCCCCTCACATAAAAGATATTACAAAAATGTAATCATTCATTAGTAGTACACAAAGTATACTAAATTAACTTTTGTTATACCTGTTTAACACTCAGAAACGTTTAGAAAACATTCAATCACTGGATGATGTCAACAGTGATGTCATCAGTGGTGTCATTTGAAAATGCGATTAGTGATGTCACTGACCATGTCAATAGCGATATAATATGTGAAGTCATAAGCAGTGCATTGCGGGGGCGTAACTTATAGTTAGCTCAGGTAACTATAACTGCTGAATTTGAATAGTTTTGAATGAGTGAAATCTGTGTCTAACTATAACGTCCCTGTAGCCTTTGTTTTTTTCAGTCAAAAAAATTATATATACATACATACATAATTTTATAAGAAATAACAGCCCTGTCCCACCTTCTACACTGAGGGGGGGATCCAAAGTAGGTACGGAAGTCAAAAACGCTTCCACACAATCCACAAGTATTTCGCAGTTCTTTTATTTTTCTTGAACACCACAAAGTGAAACAGGCAAGTGTACGCCCTGACACGTTTCGATCGATCCACGGTGATCTTGATCACATGGCAAGCCACTGACGAATAACTACTCAAATACTTAGTCTAGCCAATCATTACAAAGGACTGGTCAAAAAGTGCAAAGATATAAAGAAAAGACTCATCCATATGACTGTTAAAAGACAGACTCAAAATATACGAAACACTAGAAAAATGGGCACACAAATAAATAAATATATACAATTACTACGATAATTGGTAATGCACTCGGATACTAAATATGAAGGTTAAAAAGGGGAGAGCAAATGGAAAAATATCTTGATAAAATATCTTATAAAACATAGTCAGAGCACCTAAGCAAAATAAGATTGTGGTCAGTGCCACTTATTAATAAAGTGCAAGGGCTGATAATTGAAACTGACTTATGTTTATTAAAAAACCTCCCCTCTCCTATACCAAGCATAATGTAAAACAAACCGTATGCGCATAACAGACTGTAATAAATTGCATCATGTACTAAATAAGTTATTTGTGCAAACAAGTGTAAATGTACTCGATTGATAGTCCATTGAAAATTTGATAAATCTGAAGCATATGTGCAAATGTGCAAAATAGTGCAAAAAACCTTAATCACCCTATATACACTTGTATATAAAAAGTAGTGGAGGCTATGCAAAGGCGCAAAATTACTCCCGAAAAACAACCAAAAGGTTGTAATCAAAGTGCTAGTGCTAAATGTAAAAAGTGTCTGTCCCAGAATATACAGTACAAGTAAATTCAGTCATGGACGTAAAAATACGGAGACATCTCATATATTTACAACAAACAGTGAGGCTTTGGAAAATATATAAGCACAGTCCAAACCAGAGGAAGAGACACTGAGGTAATAAAACACAAGCAGGACACAGAAACACTGATAAAAAGAAGAAACTGCAGATTTAACAGGACTATAAAACATTGTGCAAGTCCTCGCTTGTGTTGAGCTTATTGGGCATCTTGGTGTCAAGGGACAAGGGACATAATAAAAAATGACTCCAGTTGTCGCAGCTTCTTCTCTCTATTGCCCCCCGAATAGAAATGGGGACTGCCCCGATCACAGAATATTTTAATTCACTGACTTGTGTTCTGATGTATTGCTTTGAATTGCCGGGGTACTGGGTAGTTGGGTAGCTTAGTGCTGCCGATATATTCAATTTGAAATGTGCATTCCAAAATATATGCCACATATTCAGAGTAGCAGGTATAATGTTCTTTTAAAGGAACAGGAATGGCACTAAAGACAGTAAAGTACCTGCTTGCTGTGAGTTGTTATTAATCTAATCGGTTGAGTCTCAATATTGTCATCATCAATTATTGGGTGTGCTATAGAGTCAAGATTACCGTCACTCTTCGATATTAGGTAAAACTCACGTGGTTGAGAATTAGCTTTCTCCAAAGCTAACTGTAAGTTTTGTCGTCTGTACCCACGTGCCAGGAAGCGATCATAGGTTTCTTGCTGGCAACGTTTTAAATCAGAATCAAGACTTTAGATTTGACGTATGCAAAGAAATACGTTATACTGCCAATCAGGTGTTGAGCGTGTGAGCTGGTGGCATGTAGTGTAGATTTCCTGCAGTACTCTTTCTATGCAATTTCGTTTGAATTGTATTCTCATGAATATACACTTCCACATCGAGAAATGTTACCTTTTGTTCACGGATGGTGGCAGTGAAATTAAGATTGAGCTTGTTATCATTAATAGACGTCACGAAATGAGCTGCTTGCTCCTTAGTACCTTCCCATACAATGAATACATCATCAATGTACCTACAGTAATATTTGATATGGGTGTCCCAGATGTCCTTGTGAAGTGCCCTGAGAGCGTGCTCCTCCCACCAACCCACCAGTAAACAGGCGTAGCTGGGAGAGAAGCACGCCCCCATCGCCACCCATCTCAGCTGTTGATACAAGATTTTGTTGAAAAGGAACAAGTTATTGTTAATGCACAATTCAATCATAGTTCGCAGTATACAGTTGTGGTCGTACAAAGAATTAGCTCTATCATTGAGAAAATATTTGACTGCCTCAAGTCCATCAGTGTGGTGAATGCTCGTATATAAAGAAGCTGTGTCCATAACAATCGACAACTAATATTCATGCTACTCAACTTCATTGATTTTTCTCAAGAAATCTCCTGTGTCCTTGATAAGGAGGGCAATCTAGACATGTGATTCTGCAGAAAAAAATCGACATACTTGGACATAGCTTTCTAAAATATTGTTCCTTGCTGAGATTATAGGTCTGCCAGACATCGGAGATGTGCCCTTATGTACTTTGGGTATGACGTACAAAATTGGTGTTGTAGGGTGGTCATTCTTCAAAAACAGATATTCATTCTTGGATAAAAGGCCTTGTGTTTTCCATTGTTGAAGATGTTTGAAGACTTTGTCTTTTACTGCACTCAGATGCTAATGGGGACAATGCAATAGCAGCTGGGATTGTATTATATATATATATATATATATATATATATATATATATATATATATATATATATATATATATATATATATATATATATATATATATATATATATATATATATATATATATATATATATATATATATAGTGAGAGAGAGAGAGAGAGGGGCAGTAGCAACTCTGTAGATAATGAATGATTCCCAAATTTAGGAATTACCCTGATTTTTGCTCTGTAATATCTTTGCCACTGATTAACAAATCTCTATGAAATTTTGAAAATGTATTCATTTTTCTGCATTGACTGATGATGCAAAGTTTTGTAGTGAATAGTTAAGGGGGTGTTTTCCTACTGCCAGCCTTTAGATGGGTGTGCAGACCACCTTATAAAACTGGCAGTAGGAAAAATCAAAATATGCATGGCAGTGCTCCAGCAACACTGCCTTATTATCAAAAGACAAACAGCTAGATTCATCAAGCATATTTGCGAGCGCAAACGGTGCGAATCGCAAAATTAGTCCGTTTGCGCCCGCAAAAATGGCATTTGGAATTCATCAATGGGTCATGAACTCGCAATTTGAAAATCGCAAATAATTGCGATTTCTCAAATTGCGGTCGCATTTAAGGAATCTCAATTTGAGATTCCTTAAATGCTGTTCATGAACTTTTGAAAAATTGCGAATTCGCTATTTTTGGCCGCTATTTACTGCGAAGTCTGACTTTGTGGTAAATAGCGAAAACTTAGAAAAGTGCACTTTTGTGCATTTTTCTAAGTTGTATGTTACACACACACATGTCCTTTGGACATGTGTGTGCGCAACATCAGTCTACATTTTCATTTCAGGGGTGCTACAGGGTGTCCTTTGGACACCCCTGGCACCCTTGAAATCGCATCCTTATATGCGATTAGCAAATTGCTAATCGCAAATAGGGAATAACTCCACATTCATTCCTATGGGCCTTTGAATGGGGACTTATTCCCTATTTGCGATTAGCAATTTGCTAATCGCAAATAAGGAAGCTGTAGGAATCGCAATTTATTTTGCGATTCCTACATGAATCCCGTTTTGCAAGTCCTTAATAGCAATTCCTTAATAATCGCTGTTAAGGACTCGCAAAACGGGACAATGATGAATCTGGCTGAAAGGCTCCTGTGGACACTTAATGAAGTAAACTCAATGTATATGAGCACAATGGCAATATATTGGGTTATACTGATTTTGGAGAGAGAAGGAAGCAAATACACCTCTGATTTGTTTTTGAATCAAAAATATTTATATAATCCTTGAAATGAAATACTGTTACAAAGTAATACATTTGAACACATAGTTCTGAGTGAAAGGTGTCCCAGTGAAAATCGGAACCTAGAAAATTAGTGACATATATGTGAAATATATATAAGGTTTCCAGTGCTTCATATAAACAACCATTTACATATATATGTACAGTATACAGCACTAGATACAGTGATCAGTGCTGGTAAACAATGGTTTGTTTATGCAACTTGTCGACGGCGTTTCGACCATGTGTGCAGTGTAGGGTCTCTTCAGGACCTATGATGGTAGGGACACCTGAAGGGTAATGGACCGGCTCATGTGGAGGGTGTGGCAACGTGCGAAGGATAAGAAAGGGATACTCACATGGGTCCCAGCCGGGTGCCCAAGTGTGGGTGGTGAGCAGGCTATGAATGTGAATGCGCACAATGTAAGGATCCACGTGCGTGGAAGATGGCACAATCAAAGCGCTGTCAAGACGGGTCGAGTTCCCATTCTGTGCGAATGCATGGAAGCAGGCTACTGCCTTCTGTCCTCAATCATGATGCGGCCATACTTTTTTCACTGGAGGGAATGAATATTCTCACTTTGGTGTCTCTTATGGAGAATGAATCTACTGCAGCCTGTGGCAATCCTTCCAAGTAGCAGGACAGCGTGTGTCTGTCTGCTCAGGTCATCGTACCTGAGCAGATAGACACACCCTCCATATGAAAAAAGTATGGCCCCATCGTGATTGATGACAGAAGTAATAAAACTAGTTTTCCCTACCTTTACAGACTTAGCTACACTGCCTCATTCCTTCCTATACTCCTCTAAAGCAGTATCACACTATATTTTCCCTTCAAGCCCAGAACGCAGACTTAGGACCTTCTTACGAGTTTCTACGACAAGCCATTTCACTTTTTGACACTCCACTCTATGGCCCTCTACTCTAAGACACTGTATCACACGCCACTCCGCTCTATTGTACAAGATGACACAGCGCTCCACTCTACTGTATGCCACCCCACTCCGCTCCACTCTACAGCACTCCACTATAAACCATGCCACTCCACTCTACGACAGTCCACTCCACTTTGTCACTTCATTTTACACCCCTCCACTGTACGCCCCTTCACTCTAAACTATTCATCTCTGTGCTACTCCACTCGGCGCCCACCTACTGTAAATCGTAAATCATACGTTCTTATATAGCGCCCTTCACCGTAAGGTCTCAAGGCGCTTGCTTTGGGAACCCGTCCTGGCTTTTCGCTGCGAGATAACCCCTACTGGGCATCCCCAAGGTGAAAGCCAGGCATCCCATTGCGGTGGGGCCATAGTGGAGATTATGCAAGCTATTGCCCAGAGTTGCAGAGTGTGAACCCATGATTCGAGTAGGCACCGAGGCGAGAATTATCAAGTCCGTGGACATTTTGAGCTCAAGACCCTGCCGCGTCGGGAATTGAACCCTGGTCCCGGGTCTGACCTCTGCATCTGGGTCTGCCTCCTCTAACCGGTGGGCCAATGTAAGACATTATATGACACACCACTATATGATACTCCACTCTACTCTACGACACATCTCTTCACTTTACACCACTCCACTGTACTCTACGATGCCCCACTCCTCTCTATGCCCTCCACTGTAAGATACTGTACAGCACGCTACTCTATGACACAACACTCCAATTTACTCTGTCACACTCTACTCTGCCCCACTCTACTTCACTCTATGCCAATTCACTCTACACCATTCCATTCAATCCCACTGCACTCTATGTAAATGTAAATGTGGGTGTACTTGTAAAGCGCACTGTGACTCCAAGGAGTATCCTAGCGCTGAAGACCGCTGGGGAACCCGTCCTGGTTTTCCCTGTGAGATGGTCCCTTTCTGGGTATCTCCAAGGTGAAACCAGGCATCCCCGGCGTCTGTGGGGGGCCGTTGTAGAGATGAGGCAAACTTAATGCCCAGAGTTGCCGAGTGTGTTCCCTGGTTAGAGTAGGCACCCAGGCGAGAATTATCGAGTCCGTTTGATCCTGGTCCACAACCCTGCCGAGTCGGGGATTGAACCCTGGTCCCGGGCCGTTCTCTGCTTACGGGTCTGCCGCCTCTAACCAGTGAGCCACACCACTCCACTCTATGCCACTGCACGCCCTTCCATGGTACGACACTGTAGGGCACGCCACTCTATAATGTGACACGTTACTCTACTGTACGTGACACTACTCCAATCTAATATGCTCCGCTCTACTCCACAACATTCCACTCCATGCCACTCCACCCTACGCTATTCCACTTTACACCACTCCACCTTATGACACTCCACTCTACGCCACTCCATTCTACACTATGTCACTCTACACTCTACGACACTCCACTGCAGCCACTACACTGTACACCAATCTACTCTACGCTGTTCTTCTCTACACCACTCCCCACTTATCCACTCTACGCTAATCCCCTCTATGCTACTCCACTCTATACTATTACACTCTACGCCACTCCACACTATCTATTCCACTCTACGCCCCTCCATTGTAAGACACTGTATGACACACCACTCTGTGACATACCAGTCTACTCTACACCTTTCCACTGCACCCTATGACACCCTACTCCACACTACACCACTTTACACTATTTGACTCTACACCACTACACTCTACGCCACTCCACTCTATGCCACTCCACTCTATGCCCCTCTATTGTAAGACACTGTATTGCACACCACTCTTATACAACACTCCACCCTACTCTACAACACACCACTCCAGTCTACTCCACACCACTCCACTCCACAACACGCCATTCCACTCTAAGCCACCCCACCTCCACTCTACGCTGCTCTGTGCCACTCCACTCTGTGCCACTCCACTCTATGGCACTTCAGTTTATGCCAATATACTCAATGCCACTCCACACTAGACCACTCCACTCTACACCACTGCACTGTACGCCCCTTTATTGTAAGACACTGTACAACACATCACTCTATGAGAGGACACTCCACTCAGCTCTACAACACACCACTCCAGTCTATGCCACTCCATTCTACACAACTCATTTGATGCAGCGCTCTGCCCTAAATTTAAGTTATTCAGAAAACTGGACACCTTCACTCTCACAATTTTAGCCGGTAGGGCCCCTAACACGGCAAAACTCACTCCAATCTTCTGAATGAAATGGGAGCTGGATGACTGGGTACTTATTTTAGTCAGAATTTCAGTCAGTTATGGAACCAAATACATTTATTTACACAATATCAATAAATCCTGACTATAATGAACATCAATTTCCCCGCTACTCAAGGTTTATGGTGATTAAGACCAGCTTAACCACTGTTTAAGCTAACAATCAGTTACATCAAATAAAGATCAACTCTAAAGAACCACAGACTAAATTTTTAAGTTTAAACATACTTTATCTAAATTTTATAAGCAAAAATCTTTAGGTTCTTTATTAAGGCAGTATATTGATGAAAATATAAAGAGAAATCAGATTTTATTTAAAGATATAGACACTTCAGAGAGACATACCTAGTACATGGAGCTGAAAAATCATTACTCATGGCCTATGGCGATGACAAGAAGGGTCCACCTGGACACACTCGGTGAACTGCAGGGCACAGGACAGCTATAACCGCCGAAATCGGTCGCTCTCCCAATCTGGCTAACTTACCCTCTTGCCTCCTCAATCACACACCTCCCCGGGCAGCACTCGCAATGTTCTCTTTCCTTGCCAGGAAGATTCTGATCCAATCTGACAGAGATTCGAGCAGCAACAGAGTCATTAGATAAGGAGTACATTCACCCAGGACTGGGCTCTTTAATACCTAAATCTTTGGCTCACTACACTCAAAAGTTTCATTTTCGGGACAAACTTGATCTCCAATTGGACTGGGAAGTAGACAGCAAGGGTCTCCTCATCATATTCTCTTGTCGAGACTAGTTTGGACAATGGGCATACATTAGTCCACATGATCATCCATTCTCAAGGGAAATTCATTTATAATAATATCCAATTTTGCAACATTTGATACTCTGCACGATTCGAGCATCCACATTCGCTCTGGTTTTTCTCTTCTTTCCCACGGTTCCCAGGGTGAGCTCATAGCACATTTGTCACTTTTGTCATCCTTGGCCTTGACACTCTGCTTACTGTAGGAACACCCTGTCATCTCACATTTTTCACTGCGCTTGAGCATCAGTCATCTGTGGCTGCACGCACAGATATTTCACGCAACACCACGCTGGTGGCCATCTTGGGATCAGAGACCTAGCAGGCCCAAACGCACTAATATTAAACAAACACAAAGAAATATTAATCAAGGAAAACAAGCCTTTCTGTTTACCACCCCACCATTCTAACAACCCTTACAAAGTGTTACCTAGCGAAAGCATCATTCTTTAAGCAAAATTTAATACTATACCACAACATGCAAACACATAACATACTACATAGTATAACATGCATAATTACGTTTTAACCACTATACAGACACGTCAATTAGGTTTCTCTCTTTGTGCTCATGTTAATTAATTAGTTCTGCCATGGAAGCAATTTTCCCATATGTTCATTTTGGTGTAGTGCAGGGTTGGTTAGTAAATACCACGCACAATTAAAAAGAATTACGGGGTTATGGCAGGAATGACATTTTCTAGGGGTACACAAATATTTTGTCACCCCTCCATCAATTCCCCCCTCAGGTGATTTTTGCATCACCAAATATCCTACATACTAAATAATAATATTTCTTGTCAAACTTTTATTAGTACCTAGATAACAGTGTCTTCAGGTTCTTGCTGTCTACACTTCACATAAAGCTTTTCTTTAAACTCTTCTAGCTCTATTTCTGTGAGCTCTCTTTCTCTTTGTTCCTTTTCTTTATTTCTCTTATTTTCTCTGTTTCTTTTTCTTTTTCTTTTAACAGAAAAATATGTTACTCTCAGCACCAAAACTAAAATAACTATTAAATCACTGGGATTAATGTTTTTCCACTAAGGAACTACTAATGGTTGCAAACCATTTACCTACAGAGGAAAAACGTCTACCAAGTTTCTCCCAAACACCTTCAACCTCCAGTCGGGTCATCTCTTTATGCAAATCCGTAATGTTTTTAATGTACCTTTCAATGTTTTGGCTCTTATCTAGAATGTAAGTGCAACAATGTTGTACTTTCAGCATTCCACAGACTCCACCATCTTTTGCTAACAAGATATCAAGGTCAAGTCGATTTTACATAACCATAGCTCTCATGGCAACCATTTCGGTAGTAACCATCAAGAACCCTCCAGCAGTATTCATTGCTAAACGATCAACCACTGTAGACAATTTTCTAATTTTGTGCACATTCAGAGAAACTCCCACTGCTGGTATCAGTGCTCCAAAAATATCACCTATAATTTCAGAAAAACTCTCTCCGATTTTTCGCGTTAATGGTTTTCCTTTCTCATGGATTCACTTTGTCCCTCGCTCTACATGGATGATTTTGGGAAAGACTAGGCCCAAATAACATGTTCCATACCAATGGTCCTGCAACCTATAATAAGCTCAGTTCCCACAGACTTAATAGATCCCTGAAAATACTGAATCTTTTCCTCCCATAATTTTGTATGTGTCTTTGCATCCACTGGAACCCACAGAATAGTTATCATAAGCAGTTCTATCTCTACTGATACACAATGTCCCTTGTTGAGGCCAATATAATTTCATCTCTGCATAAACATTGCCTTTCTCATAATCTCCTTCTCTGGATTTGTCCCCAACAGCTTTTCTTTGAAACTTCACTCTTCTCTCTTCTACCATGTCCATAAAGACCTTTTCTTCTTTTCTTAACCTACAAGTGAGATTGTGTCTAAATGCATATTCTAAATCTATTTGTTGTGTCTCAAGGATAAATTCATCTAAAAACTTTGTTTAGTTTGGGAACTACTGGGATTTTGGCAAACACAGCACCCATGTCAGTGAAATAATAATCTAAATTTCCTTTTCTTTAAAACAGACTTCCAAACACACAACATGTTACACCATACATCATAGGAAGATGGTGGTAGGTCACACCTTCAGAGACAGATGCCAGTAATTGCATGCATACATAACAATCACTAACATCCATAGTCTCTACATATTCATATAATAGTTTTGTAAAGACCTTCATGGAAAAATCAGTTATGGACCTATCCTTCTGAAGCTCTGTGTCATCTATTAGCTCTACTTGTTTCTGGGTGTTAATCTTTGTGTCAGGGTCAGTGTGATTAGTGATAACACATGTATCCTCTTCAGCTAACCTCAAAGGAATCAGTATGGCTAAAAGAACCACAATATTGCTAACAGCCCTGTACAAAAGAAACACATTTTACACCATCTACGGAGAAATCTAGATCTACGTGTCTCAGTGTCTACCATTATTAAACATAATTCTACCTGATATGTGTTGTAAAACTTGTCTTGTTTTCTACAAAAAGTACAGAAGTTTATTCCTACACTTCAAAATGATTTTTCGCCTTTTACCCCTTCTTTTATTATCTTTACTGGATCAAAAAGTTCAGATGCTTGTCAGGTTCTTTGGAAAGTTTTCATCGTCATCCATTGCGCAGCTGAGACCAAATTCCATTGCTAATGATCTCTTAGGGTGGCTTTATATCACTTTCATCAGTCTGCTCTTCACTGTTACTGCTGGGCTTTTCTCTGCTGGAATTTGCTTCTTCAATGTCTTTTACCACTATATATGTCCACTCAGGTGCCTTGTACTTTTGATTTGGTTTTCTTACTCTTTTCAGCCTTTGTACTTGTTCTTCTAACTTTTCCTGATCTAACTGACTTGAAACTTTATTTACTTGTTCTGTATTGTCCTTTGCTGCTTTGTTTACTATCTTGTATTTCGGTCTTTTTGTTGCGTTGGGCCAATTGTCTCCTTTTCGTGGCCTTTTTGGTTTACTCCTTCTTCTTTTATTTCAGACTTCCGAGTTCATTTTCTTAAACCTATTCTTTCCCTAATTTCTCCTTCACTTTCTTCTGTTTCAGTTTGAGTTCTGTTTCACTGTCCCTAATCTGGAACTTTATGATTCCTGACTCTCTATCTTAATCTGATCTTTCTCGTGGTTCTTCCACGTCTCTGTTTCAACTTGAACCTCCTCGTGTTTCTTCCGGTTCTCTATTAAAACTTGAAGCTCCTCGTGTTTCTTCCGCAGTCTCTTCAGGTATTGGAGACAATTCCCCTAAACTAGTACTTGGCCGTTCACCATCAGTGTTTATTGGTTCAAATTCACCAGTTTCAGGATCTATTGTTCTTGTTTCAATTGTTTCAGGCTGTTCTGATTCTGACTCTGAAGTGGGACTTGATATTTCCAAATGTCGCCTTCCAGGTTCCTCTTCTGGATCTGGAACCCTGATAATGTGGCTGGCATGCACCCAATTCAATTCATGAAGCTTTATTCGGTACATGTAAATGACCATAAAAGCACAGCAAAAGAAAATTCAACATTTCATAAAAATGTATACAGTTAAGATAAATGGTCAGGAATCAATAAAACACATATTAATTCATGAAAAGGTTTACAATTAATAATCTAAAATTCATTAAAAGCACATACTTTTCCTGGAATTGATGCACCAATTTAAAAATGTTGCAGTATAAAAACAGACATCCGCAGATTGGAGGTTAAAAATTAAGACCAAAGCATGTTTAACTGTATGTACACCATATTTAACAAAAAGGTAGTGCGAAAATTTGTGTACAGTTTACAGAACAGCAAAAGGTGCAAGGTACTCTGGGTAGACACACCATCACACATACATGGCCCTGTCGGATGTTTATTTATATTTGGGTGGGCCACTAGATAATGTGCCATACGAAATCTAAGTCTGGTTAGCACAAATTTGTGTGACTGCCTAGTTACCATAGTCAAGTAGGTAGGGAAACCTTCCCCAGAGTTATATCGATTATAAAACAGGATAGTGGACATTGTTCCAGTTGCAAATGCCCGCTTCCTTTCAGCATATAGCAGAAATGTAATTTTCATTTCAGTTTTAGGTATGCTCGAAGCTGCACCAGGGTCAAGTAAGATGTTCAGATTATATATGTCTGAAAAACATACAACAACATATTTAACCCAGGGTATCTCAAGATATTTATCCAGCGATAAACAATCCTCAATAATTGATCTGTTAAAAGACTTCTCGTCCTTAAGTCAGATAGACCGCCAGATCATCAATGGCCTAAGGGATAACAGATCAATTAGATAATTGGTAGGTAATTCTCGGTGGATCAATTCAGTTGGAGCGGAGGTTGGCAGAAACAGAAGCTTTTTTAGAAATACATTTTCCTCCAACTGCAAATTATGGGCGCACCTATGGCCCCATACTCCCGCCCCATACAATGCTACAGTGACACATCTTGCCTGGTAAATCTTGAGCATGTCCCTGGTACGGCGATCCCCGACCTTTGCAGCAAATCTATAGATACCATGGGCATTCTTCGCCATTTTATTTCTGATATTATTAAATTTGTTAGTCCATTTCCTGTCTTTGGAAAAAGTAATACCCAGGTAACAAAATTTGTCAACCTGTTGCACCTTTTACTTGTCGATAAAAAAGGCATTTAAAAATTTACTTTTAGTCCCACAGGTCATTGTATATGTTTTCCCTTTATTAATTACTAATTTTCTATCTTTAATAAAGGAAGAAAAACTATCCATTAGATGCTGTAAACCCACAGGGGTTCTGTAGGGTAAAACGGCATCATCGGCGTATAATAACACCGGCACCGGCACACCTTTGACCTGGGGGGCATCTGTATTAACTCTTTTTAAAATGGCATCGATTCCATTAATAAATAATATAAAAAGGAGGGGGGCCAGAACACAGCCCTGTCTAATTCCTCTTTTAACACTACATTTTGGGGTGCATTCTTCCCTAGTTCCAAAGCCCACACTGGTTTGTAATTTCTCATACAGCCTTGCGAGAAAAAAGATTATGCCATCAGGCGCTCCTAACTTCAGCAAGGTTGGCCATAAGATAGAATGGTCTACCATATCGAATGCGCTACTAAGGTCTGCGAAGCAGAGGTACAAGGAGCCAGGTTTCGCCTCAGTATATTTCCCGAGCAATAGATCAAGATTAATACACTGGTCGAGTATACCCCGGCCCTTCCTAAATCCATACTGGCTATCAGCCAGAATGCCATCCTGCTCGGCCCATTCCTCTAATCTAACAAGCATCACTCTGCTCATAATCTTGACAGAGGAGTCAAGAAGGGAAATGGGGCGGTAATTTTTAGCATCAGACCTACATCCCTTTTTATAAATTGGCACTATAATCGATTCTCCCCAGGTTGCAGGGGCCTCAGTACACACAGCTGCGTTAAAAACAGCGACCAAAAGAGGTCCCCAGACCTCTGATGCGGCTTTATATACATCAATCGGCACCCCATCAGGGCCCTGTGCTTTCCCTCCCTTACTTGCCCTTATGCCTTGTTCAACCTTACTAACTGATATATCCAGCAGCAAAAGAGGCCACCTATTAGGTTCATTATCTACACTTCTATTTGAGTCAAAAATACCAGAGAAGTGGGCTATCCATCCCTCGCTTGAGACATTAGAGGTTAACTCAGGTGTATTTTCATCCTTAAGAAAAGAAGAGTTAACCGTGGCCCAAAACAAGGTACTGTTTGATTGTTCTGCTGCTTGATTAAGAGAATCCCATGCTTGTTCCTGCAGCTCACTCTTCCTCTGTTTGAGCACATCTTTATACACCAGTCTCAGTTTAATAATTAAGTTGTTATCCCTGGGATTTTTTACTAGTGCCAGCTTAAGGTCAGTTAATGCAGTGGTACATTGATGATTAAACCAGCCCAATCCATTCCTGTGCTGCCCGCTACTTCGACCAGTGAACTTGGCATTAATTGCTTTGTTGATTTCATTAAAAGAAGATAAGACCTTCTCTTGTTCAGATATGTTTTCCAGAATAAAAACAATGTCCGACAGGCTCTCCTTGACAATAGTACTAATTAGTTCATGGGCCCTCTCTCCTACCCATCTTAACCTTACACCGTTGGTCCTGTGTGGTTCTACATTAATGATTGTGGTACCTACTTTAACTGAGCTACCCATCCAGAAGGTAGTATCCAGGATGATACAATTATGATCACTTAGTGATGTTACCTCGATTCTAGGGGGAGCACAGCAAGTGATAATATTAGAAGAAACAATCACATAATGAATTACAGAGCTAGTATGCCAATTATTGAATGTAGGGATAGGTACACCATTTGTACCCTTGCTATACTCTAAAATGTCCATGTCATAACAGCCCATGAGCTTATGCAGCATTCATCACACTCTGCAGGAGACAATATAAACAGGCAATCCTGCCCGCAAAACCAAGATCAAAGAAGATGCGTGGGCCGACCTGCTCTCAGACGAGGTCCAAAGGGATAGCGCCAAATTTTGGGCTATTATAAATCACCCCTATTTTGCTAATAACGAGGACAAGGGGGTGGAATGCGTCATCCTAGATGATCAGTGGATGGCCCATTTTGGTAGTATATATAGCGACTCTTCCCTCGCCACATTGAACTTAAATCTGCCAGTGTGTAAAGCAGGATCGTTGACACCTTTTAGAGTCGACGAGGTAGAAAAAGCCATCCAAAATACCCTAATAAACAAAGCCCCAGGGCCAGATGGGGTACCCGCAGATCTTTTTAAATGCGCCCCGAATTTCTGGGCAAAAATCTTATGTAACGTTTTGAATGCCTCACTAGACAACAATTTCCCCAAGACCTGGGCTAACTCGACCATTATCCCGATCTACAAAAAAGGGCCAAGAACGGACCCGGCCTGTTACAGGCCGATTTCGTTGATCGACTCAGGTGTCAAAATCCTGGGTCTGTCCTCTTGGCCAGACTTACGACATGGATGGATGACAAGGGGATCCTAACCAATGCCCAGTACGGCTTTAGACCCAAAAGGAGCACCCAGGATCAATGTTTAAATCTTCAGCTATTGATTAACAAATACACCATCATTAGGGAGGAGTCGTTATACCTAGCATTCATGGACCTCTCCTCAGCTTTTGACCTGGTGAACAGGTCAAAGCTTTGGAGAGTTCTATTGGACATGGGTATTGACCCTCCCTTAGTTTATTACATGGCAGATCTCCACCGTGATCTAAAGACTGCTGTCAGGGTGACCAAAGACGGGAGGTGCACTGGCCTCTTTAAATCCGAGAGGGGGGTTAGGCAAGGGTGTATCCTCGCCCACCTCCTCTTTACATTATACATCAACGGCATTGGGGGGCCCTAGAGGGCGCCGAGCAAGATGGCCGCACGTATGTGAGGCTCTGCCGGGACCGTTTGAAATTTGCATCAAAATCCTGCACATCCTGCTGCTTTTACCCCCCGACTTGATGGCGAAACCTATCTGAAGTGCCTGGGACTCGAGTGTGGTGCTCTCCTGTCGTTGAGGGGGCAGTTTGACCAGTGTTGCCCGAGGTGCCGTGCTCTGCCTGTGTAACGGCCGGGCGCGTGGATCAGCAGCGTGCGCCGCCCATCGGACCGGAGCTTGGAGGCTGTTCCCCCTGTCTGGTGCTCGACCAGGAGAGCTGAAAACTGCGTTGCGGACGGCGGCGGAGCCTTGTGGATGCCGAGAGTGTGCCTGGAGCTCGTGCGCACTGGAGTCCGGCCCCGCTGGTGGTGGTGAGTGGGGCGAGGGCCTACGCGAGGCCGGGGCTGCGGAGGCGGCGCTGGGCCGCGCCGCGCGAGCTGCAGCTGGCTGGGGTGCGGGACAAAGTGGTGGCGCAGCGGAGGGGTGCTGGGGGAGAGCTGCCGCCCCACGTGCGTGGAGAGACCTTTACAGCTGCAGGCCCACGTGGGGGGACCGGGTAGCTGTTTGGTCCGGTGCCCCTGGCCTACCGCCCTGGTCACACTGCTTGCTCCCTGTGCTGTGGCTGCTGGAGCGGGGGAAGGCTGGGTGCCTCACAAGCTATAGCGCTTGCCCCCTGCATCGACTGGGGGTTCTCCTTGGCCAGCGCTGCGGGGATCATCAACCAGCCCCACGGTCAGTTATCACTAAGCTGAGACAAATATTGACAGGGCGCCATGGGCAGGCCGGAGCGCAATCAGTCCAAAATCAACTTTGAGGCAAAGAAGTCTGCGCTATCCTCCTCACAGCCGCCCCCGGACGCTGAGACTGCGGGAGCGGTTGGTGGTGCTCCGAACTTAGAGTCCACGCTGGTGGCGATGCAGAAAACGCTGCAGTCCATTGAATGCACCATGTCAAGTCAAGTCAAGTCAGAGAATTTATATAGCGCACTACCTACCCAGAGGGTCTCAAGGCGCTTAGAAATGGGAGGAGGATTACTTGTCAAATATCCACGTTTTAAGTTGCTTTCTGAATGCTAGGTGGTTCTGGGTGAGGCGAAGGTAAGCGGGGAGTGAGTTCCATGTTTTAGCAGCCAGGTAAGAGAATGATCTGCCTCCCATGGTGGTCTTGTTGATGCGAGGTACAGTGGCGAGGGCTTGGCTGGAAGAGCGAAGTTGGCGGGAGGGGGTGTAGAAGGATAGTCGTGAGTTGAGGCATTCTGGTCCGATGTCGTAGAGTGATTTGTGAGCGTGGGTTAGCAGTCGGAAGGTGATTCTCTTATTGACGGGTAGCCAATGGAGGTCTTTCAGGTGACCAGAGATGTGTTCGTTGCGCGGGATGTCTAATATGATCCTGGCTGAGGCGTTTTGGATTCGTTGGAGTTTCTTCTGGAGTTTAGCGGTAGTACCTGCGTAGAGGGTGTTTCCGTAGTCCAGACGGCTCGTGACTAGAGCATGGGTGACTGTTTTCCTTGTTTCGGTGGGGATCCAGCGAAATGTTTTCCTGAGCATGCGAAGAATGTTGAAGCAGGATGAGGTAACGGCGCTGACTTGTCTGTGCATTGAGAGTGAGGAATCCAGGATGACGCCTAGGTTCCGTGCGTGGCCTGTCGGGATGGGTGCATGGAGGCGGTCAATCACAGGCTCGACCATATGGCGACGCAGTTCGACTGGCAGAATGAAAGAATGGGCGAGGTGGAACAGAGGGTGTCTGCTACGGAGGATGGACTGGCCACGGTGACCACTAAGGTATTCAACATGGAGAGGGTGCTGGCGGTGATTCAGGCGAAGAACGAGGAGTTGGAGGTAAGGTCCAGGCGCAACAACGTTCGCGTTACGGGCCTGCCGGAATCCACGAATGTGGGTCGGATGGGAGACTTCATGGAACGCATGCTGGTGGAAATTTTTGGTTCGGATCAACTATCACGGGTCTTCATCGTGGAACGGGCGCACCGTACTCTGGCAAAGAGGCCGGTACCTGGGGCTCAACCATGTCCTATCATCGCTCGCATACTTAATTACAAGGACCGGGATGTTATACTTCGACTTGCCAGGGAGAAGGGCACCATTGAATACCAAGGGAGTAAACTTGAGTTCTATCCAGACTTTACTGTGGCAGTACAGACAGCGCGCAAGTAGTTTGCCCCGGTGAAACAACTGCTTCGAGACGAGAACATTCCATACGCCATGTTTTATCCGGCGCGTCTACGGATAGGGCCCCCGTCTGACAACAAAATCTTTGCTACCCCTAAGGCTGCTATGGACTATGCGAAAAAAACAGAAGAAACGCAAAAGGGACTCAAATGTGCAGCAGGAAGGGGAGTGGGATCTACTGGAAGATGTGGCTTAGGCGGCTGTCTAATTGCTGGTTGATTCTTGTTGGAGTATTGACCCTGTGAGAAGTGTTGCCGCTTGGCGCTGCGTGGCTTAGTGCCCTGCCAACTTGTCTTACTCTTATTTTGTGGAATGCTGGTTCGGACTACTTTGTGGTCTTTACTATGGTGCATTATGGTTCATGCATGGGGCAGCTTGTGGATGTGTTACTTCTAACATGGGGCTAGTATGCTCAGGTTTTTATTGGGTTGTGCATAGTTGCACCTGCACATGTGAGATGGGAGCATTATGTGTAGTAGCTTGACTGCCCTTTGCTACTGATGTAATGATGAATTTCGTGGGGTGATGTTGGAGGGGACACTTATTTTGCTGCTGACACTGGGCGGCTATGACTTGCAGTGATCCTAGACGCCATGAGGGTTTGGGGGGGGGGGGGCGGGGCGGGATGTTCTAATCGCTTTTGCGGTCCGCTCTCTCGTCAGTTTCTGGCGGGAGTTGTGCGCCACTGTGTCCCCGCATATGGGAGATCCCCACACACTGTTGGGGTTGTTGGGGGAGGGGGGCATGGGGTCAGCTTTGGCAGGTTGGGGATGCTGAAGTGGGTGGAGGGGGGATGGGGAGTTTTTGGCTTTCCTGGGTATGGTTGCAGTATTTCCTTCGGTGTGATGTGAGGTGTGTGAGGCTTCTACAGGGGTTGGGGGGATGCTGGGCATTGTCTTGCCTGCTAGGAGTGGCACTGCTTGCTGGTCATCAAAGAATGCATAGCTGCGTGCGTTGTGCTGGATGTGGCCTTTTGGGATGATTCTGCTGCCTTTGGGACATATGTTGGAACTGATTGGATGGCTAGGGGGGGCAAAATAACATGCATTACTTGGAATGTGAGAGGGTTGAACCGCCCACAAAAGACTAGGCAAATGTTGGCATTCCTTAATAGGCATGGTGCACATGTTGCCTTTCTACAGGAGACACATCTTTGGGGGAAGGCGGCGGAAACTGTGGGTCGCAGTTGGGCGGGAATTAGACTGGCATCGAATTATTCCTCTTTTGCACGTGGAGTGATGATTTTGGTTAAGAAAACTGTACCGTTTGTTAAACTGCATGAGGACATTGATAAGGAAGGCCGATATATTATAGTACATGGTAAATTATGTGGAACCCCGATCACGCTCATTAATGTATATGGACCAAATGTTGATGACCCTGATTTTTATGTTGCACTTTGGAACAAGATCTACATGCTGCCACAGTCGGCTGTGATTTGCGGAGGTGATTTTAATGTCATTCTAGATGGGGAGATGGACAGGAAACAAGACAGACCTTGTGTGCGAAAGAAAGCAGCCGCTGAAGTTAGTGAGGGTATGAGAGGACTTGGGCTGGTGGATATATGGCGTATGAGACACCCAGGTAGGAGGGAGGGTACTTGCTACACATCAGCGCATGATACGTGGTCGAGACTGGATTACTGGTTGGTGACTCGGGATGTTTGTGGATGGGTGATGGATGTTGCACATTTGCCTCGCACGCTCTCAGATCATGCTCCGGTCCGCTTGGACTTTCAGATTCCAACGTGTACGCCTGCTCCATTCACTTGGCGCCTGTCGCCGGGAACCTTGACTGATCAGGTATTGCGTGAACGACTCAGAACTATCATTGCGGAGTTTTTTGATAAAAATTTTGGCACAGTTGACAGCATGTGTACCGTGTGGGAAGCCTTCAAAGTGACTATCCGTGGGGCGTGCATAGGTCTTCAATCTGGAGTGCTCACATCACTAAGAGACTCCATGTCCAGGTTGGAGGGGGAGTTATTGGTGCTTGAGCGCCGATTGGAGGACAGTCCTGGAGATGCTCTGCTAGCAGACATTAGATCGAAGGTTTCCGAGTACAACGACCTAGCTGTTCAGGAGGTGAAATTCCTCTCCAAGCATACCAGGGCGCGCTACTATGGTGAAGGGGGCAGACCGGGGAAAGGCCTGGCGGATCGCATAAGGGAGCCATGGGCTAAACACTGTACGGTGCAAGAAATAGAGGACGGGGCGGAGGTTGTGACTGACACACCTGGCATCCTACGCTGCTTTGCGACCTATTATGAAAGAATGTATGAATATCGGGAGACGGCGTCGGAGGACGAAATAGCTCAATACTTTGAGGACGTGGCTCTGGTGTGGCTCTCGAGGGGGCAACAGGAATTCCTTATGCATCACATCACGGAGGAGGAGTTTCGGGAAGCGATAGCTGCCCTTCCTAATGGGAAAGCTGCGGGTACGGACGGCTTGCCATCCGAATTCTATAAAGAGTATGCAGATCTTTTACTCCTGCACTTGGCGATGGTACTGGAGGAGGCCGTAGATCAGGGCCAGTTTCCAACTACAATGAGAGAGGCGCTTCTCGTTGCGTTGCCGAAACCTGGGAAACCGCACAACCAGTGCGAATCTTATCGACCCCTATCCCTCATGAATACTGATGTTAAGATTATAGCCAAAGTGCTCGCCACTAGGCTGCGGCTACTGCTCCCGGTAATGGTGCTGCCAGACCAGTTGGGATTCATACCGCTCCGGTCTACCACCCACAATCTCAGGGCTCTCTTTGCTGTATTGCATTTGCTAAAACCGGAGTTGGCGGCTGTAGCTGTCATGCTGGACGCCGCGAAGGCCTTCGACTCCGTTGCATGGCGGTATATGATAGCCATTTTGCATCGGATGGGGGTGCCCTTTCTTTTTACCTCGTTAGTAACTCTTCTCTATATTAACCCCATTGCACGAGTGAGGATCAACGGTCACGTCTCGAACTCGTTCCCGGTGCAGAGGGGCACTCGGCAAGGTTGCCCTCTTTCACCTTTGCTGTTTGCCATTGTGATGGAGCCCCTGGCCTGTGTGCTGCGGCAGAGGTATGCTGATGCGGCTCTGAAGTTCCCCCTCCGATCGCTGGCTGTGGCCATGTATGCTGACGACATGGTTCTTTACGTGCGCGAGCCTGCTCGCCATCTCGAATCTATACTTCGGGAGTTCATACGGTTTGGCCGCCACTCGGGTCTGACCATCAACTGGGAAAAGTCTGTCATGCTACCGCTCACTGATGTTACCCTTCCGTTTCCCCTGGAGTTCCCACTGGAATGGGCGACGGACTCGGTGCGATATCTTGGAATCTGGATTCATCGAGATAGCCAAGAAGTTATCAGAGCCAATTATGGAGTAGCTGTCTCCAAGCTGGAGGACCAGGTGGCTCGCTGGACACGGCTTCCCCTCACCCTTGCTGATCGTGTGTCTCTGATCAAAATGGTTGTACTTCCGAAATTTTTGTATCTTTTTGTTAACATACCTCTCCCACTGGCGTCGCACTTCTTTGCCAGGCTTCGATCCTTGCTGACCACCTTAACCTGGGCTGGTAAGAAACCGCGAGTGACGTGGGATGTGCTGACTAAACCATAAGCTCTGGGTGGCTTCGCTGTGCCGGATATGAAGTTATATTACTTATGCGCCCAAGCGCATTTTGCCGCCTATTGGGTGTCAGCCCCTCCGTATACTCCTCACGTGGCGCTTGAAGCCAGTGCTGTTTTGCCTAACCTGTTGAGGGCTATGGTGGTTAACACTCACTCAGTATTTGATAAGGGCGAGGTGGATACAGTGCGCTCCACGGCTAATGCGTGGCGGGAGCTTGGTAGAAGAGCGAACAGGTTGCCGTTGTACGCTCCTAGCATGCCGCTATTATACCACTCGGACATTTTGGTGTCGAGTGTTATTGGTGGTCTGCAAGTCCTACAAGGCGCTGGACTGCACACTATGGGGGATCTCTTTCCAGGGGCCACGTTCCTCTCGTTGCAGAATGTCACTGAGCGATCCACAAATGTGGTCATGGCTACTTTCATTTATGTTAGGCTCCGAGCGGCTGTACACTCCTTATACCCCACGTATCCGGAGGAACCCTTGACACTGGGGGCCTTGCAGTTACTTTACACTTCGAAGGATAGAGTTAAATTGCTCTCCAGGTTGTACCGAGCTGCTCAGGAGGATGAAGGAGGGGGTGCTGTACTGGCTAGGGCCTGATGGGACAGATGCCTACCGGAACCATTAACGGATGATGAATGGACGGAATGCTGCTCCATGACTGGGGGTTACGTGGCCAATGGCAATTTCCGCCTGCTACATTTTAAATTTCTACATCAATGGTATTATACACCCATGCAACTGGTTCGGTATGGGCTTCGCGAATCTGCTCAATGTGTCCGGTGCGGAGAGGATGATGCGGATTTCGTGCATTTGGCATGGGGATGTGCACGAGTGTATGCTTTCTGGGTGGCAGTGACTGAGACACTGACTAAGATGACGGACACTGTGGTTACGTTGGATATACGCCTGTGCTTGCTGGGGATTGCCTCTGGAGTGCCGAGTCAGGAGCGGAGATTGATTGTGCTGGCTTTACAACTTGCTAAACGAAGGGTGGCTATGGTGTGGGGAGGTAGGCGGGCGCCTGATGTGCAACTGTGGCTGAAAGATATGGCCTACTGCAGGGACCAATTGACTTGCTATGCTGAAAAGTCTACCGGCACAATCGCGTCCGCGAGACATTTGGGCTCCATATACTGCATATATGCTGTCACTGGCAGATGATGACAGTTCCGAAGATGGAGGCGGGGGTCTGCTGCCGGGTAAAGGTGTTTCTGAGTGATTGTCTGACTGCAAGGTTGTGTTATAGTGGTGCCTGTGCTGGAATGCCCTGATCGTTTGGTGTTGGTGGTCCTTGCAAGAAGGCTGTCTTGTTATATAGGCTTAACTATGTTCGTCCACTGACTGTTGGCACGTGCAGGATTTTGGATCTGAGGACACACGACTTGCTCGACTGCTGGTGAGATCTTGCATACCTTCTGTGTTGCTTTGCCACTCTGCATTAATGCTATGGACTTCTACTGTGACCAGGAACCAGGATTGTTTGGGCTGGGGGGTTGGGGGTTGTTGTTGCTGGTTATAAAAACTGGAAAATAAGACCAATATATGATATGCGAGCCACGTTTGTGGAGGATGGACTTGGCTCGGACTTAGAGATGTTGCTGCCCTCTGCACCGTTTGTATGTACTCGCACAATATTCTTTGCATTGTGCTTCGATTTGCTAGATGTTGAATAGGTGGCGGCTGGCCCTGTAAAGGGTTGTAGGCACACTGCTGTGTATATGCACAACTTTGCAATAAAGGTCTTGCAAAAAAAAAAAAATAATACATCAACGGCATTGAGCCAGCCTTGATCGCCCCTTCCCTAGACATCCCACGTGCAGGAGGATTGGACATTCCAGTACTCCTGTACGCGGATGACGCGGTCCTCCTGGCCCGCACGGGAGTAGCCCTGAAGCACCTGCTGCAATCTTTTGGGGATTATATGGCCTCGCTCGACTTGAAGATTAATTCACAAAAAAGCCAAGTCATGATAGTTGGACAAGCGGGCAGGAAAAAGAAAACAACAACATTTTTTTCCTCAGTCCAGGAGGTAAAGCGGGTTCCGACTTTTCCTTACTTAGGGGTGGTGTTCGACGAGAGAGGAACATGGGGCCGCAACAAAAATCGAAAAGCGCTGCTGTGGCAAGAGCGGCCACAGCACTGCTTGGATTTTCCAAAAAGTTAGGGGCCCGCCCTATGGAGGCGATTCTAAAAGTTTATAAAGCTAAATGCTTAACCCTAGCCTCCTATGGATCAGCCATTTGGGGGTACACAAGTCATCATAACATCCAAAGGGTTGAAAACAAGTTCTTTAGATCCCTACTCTCTGTCCCACAGTCCACCCCCACATTTACAGTGCACACGGAATTAGGTATGGGCTATGTTACTGACTTACTTAAATTGGCCCCTGTCACCTGTTGGCTAAAAACCTGGTTAAACCAGGAGATCTCTCTTAATCACACTATTCTTAGAGATTGTTTATTCTCAGAGAGAGCACTTAGAATACCGTGGGTTAGCTACATAAAATTAATGCTCACAAAAGCAGGGCGCCCAGACCTATTCCACAACCCTGATAGCATAACCATAGGCGATATCAGAACAGTTAAAAGCACCTTGTTAAATCTGTTTTTGCTAGAAAGGGAAGATGAGGAAATGAAAAAACCATTGTCTAGAAATAACTTTGGACTCAAGACCACCCAAGGGTTGGAACCCTACCTCATTCTAGTAACTAGACCATATCATCGGTACCTTTTAATCAGATTCCGTTTTAACCTTATACATTTTATCCTCGGATCTTTTACACATTGGGGAAAACCAGAAACTGCCCCACCCTGCGACTGCGATCATTTTTCTGAGCAAGATACCTTGCATTTTATCATGTTTTGTGATCATTATGCTCAAATCAGGAAAAAATATTTGCGCCCAATACTAAGGGAGGCAGGCTTTACACAGGTAAGGCCAGCATTACAGTATTTGCAACTGCTGACTAATCCCAAAATAACACTTCATGTGGCGAATTTTTTGATCGCAGCCGCACGCAAAAACAAGACCCGTTTAAACAATGAAAAGGCTTTAACTCCTATTTTATTGAATTAACTGTGATATAGAATCTGAAAACTTTTAAAATATTAAGCCATTTTAAATTGATTTTAACATTGTAACTAGGTAGCGACAATAACTCTTCATGATTTATTATCCTTTTTTATTGGTTAACTGACCCTTTGACATAATTCTTGTACTGTATTTAATGTATCATAATTGGATGAATTGTAATGTTTCTATGCTTTCCTTTTTATGATTATTAACAATCGAATAAAAGTATTTTGACTGACTGACTGCCTGACTGAATGTAGGGATAGGTACAACATTTGTACCCTTGCTATACTCTAAAATTTCCATGTCATAACAGCCCATGAGCTTATGCAGTGCTTCCCCATAGGTGTTATGCCCGAAGTGCAAGACATCCCATCCGGCATTATTAGTAACCCCACAGGCCTCTTGTGATGACAGTTCACATAAAGTAGTGTTAAAATCCCCCACCCATATAAAATCAAATACAGTATTCCCTTCCTGTCATACTTTTTCAATAGCATCGGCTAGGTCTATTACTACTTTAGCCCTTGTGCCATCAAAAATATTATTATAGTAATTGATCAGTAGGATATTATGGTCTTTATCCTAAATAAGCCAGAGAATCTGGACAAGATTGCCCACAGGTATATACTTTTTTACCACAATTGGGCGAAGAATTGATACAGGTATCAAAAGACCACCTTTAGCTCTACCTGGTCCCTCACCCAGCACCGGTAGGTTATAAGAAGGATATCCCTCAAAACTAACCTCATCCCTACACCATGTTTCCTGGAAACATGAGATGTCATGAGATTAATAAAATGTAACCAGTCTCGGTCCTTCCCCTTGGATTTCAATTCTGCCACATTCCAGCTGACAATCGTAGTACCTTTCCCTCTAGTACCACTAGTGCCAGCGCTATCCAGCATAAGACAGTCATTTTGGCCCCACCTTCATTCAGGTTGCCATTCCCTGTGTCCCTACTTTCCATGTAGACACTTAAATCCGCCACCGATATTAACTCAGATCTGCTAGCCAACTCAGGAACCATAATAATGTCTTCTATAACATCCACATAGGAGCTGATGGTATCCTGAGATTGGGATAGAGCGGCCTGAATAAGTCAGTCAGTCGTATCCAAGGAACTTAAGGCTTGGTATTGATTTTGTGTAGTAAAATCAGGAAATGGCCCATGGATGAAGGGGTTGGGTCTAATTCCTTTCCTTTCTTTAGGGGTAGTATTAAAGTGGCTATAGAAATAACCAAGTGAGCGGGCACACACATGGGGGGGCGCTAGAGGGCGCGCTTGCGGAATGGCTGCCTAGACCTGCAGCTCCCGCTCCTTGGACACTAATCCTGCCTTAATCCTACGCCACGGGGTGCCGTGCTGCCTCCAGGAGACCGGATCCCGCATCCAGAAGGTGTTCCCTACACTCGTCCCAAGTTTGAAGTGGCTGCGATCCTCAGAGCCGGAGATACGGGCTCCCGAAAACTGCCCGGCACCTGCCCTGGAGCTGCATGAGGCGGGCGCTCGGCTGCCACAGCTACGCGACCCCGGGGCCTGCCACGAGGCGCCCGGGCCGCACTGAGACCTCGCCTACCTACTCCCTCTGAGACGGCGTGCGGTGAGAGCTGTGCAGGTAGGCGACTGCTGCAAACTCGCCTTGGGTCTCCTCCCAGATGACACCTCACCGGTACAGAGGGAGAACTGCTCCTGCTGGGACGCATGCCACCACGGCCCTGCCAGATCGCCGTGCCTGTAATCCATAGCGCCGCAAGCCCGGATTTGCGCGGTGCTGTCCACCGGATTCATCGACCGGGGGCCGGGGCTGCCCCATTTGTGCGGAATCCCCCTGTCGCTTCCCGCTCTGCTTGCCTGCACGGCGCTGCGCGACCTTCGAGCGCTGGAAGCGCTGGAGGCTACACTCGAAGAGACTGGCTGCCATACTTCAAAGGCGCTGCCCGCTGAGTCGCGCTACACCCGATAGTGTCTAGTGGGGCATGCTTCCCTGGATTTGACCCTGCAACCCGTCGAGGTGGCCGGTGCCTTGACCTTCACATTACCTGGATTCTGCTTGGCAGGTTCTTGAGGCTGCGGCCGAGTGCCCAAGACAGAACGGACGGCCACTATCATCAGACATTCGGTAGACACGTGGCGCTACTGGTGGCACCGTCCATATTGCGAGACACTGCAGAGCTCCGAGCCTGAGGCCCTTCTGACCTGCAACTGGCTGCTTATCACCCGCATTGCTCTTCCAGCCTTCCCTATTCTGTTTGAACTCTCACTTGCCTCTGGTCACTACCATGGGACGACCTGATACTCGCCAGCCTAAGCTGAGCTTCGATAACTCTCGTAAGGGCACTACATCGACACAGATGAACCCGGGGTCCAGCGTACCGCCTCCACAACCTTCCCCACCTATCGCCCCTGCGGCGGACATTACCAACCTGCTACAGGAGATGCGTCAAGGATTCGCTACCGTGGTGGAGAAGGTGGACGGCGTCACAGCCCGACTGGACGCCTTGGTCCATAAAGTGGACCGCCATGAGGAACGCCTTACAACTGCGGAACAAAGAATCTCCGACAACACTGATGCCACCGCGTCCCACACGACACAGCTGGCGAGAATGGATAACCTCCTCCGCCTCATTGCGGCAAAGAACGAGGACTTGGAAGCACGAAGCCGCCGGAACAACATTCGCATTACTAATGTGCCGGAGTCCACTGCTACGGGCAGGATGGAGCTCTATGTGGAGAAATTACTCAAGGGCTCAATCAGAGAGGAAGCTTTCTCGTCCCAGTTCATCGTGGAGAGGGCCCATCGCTCCCTGGCGCCTATGCCCCAACCTGGCCTACCACCGAGACCTATAATTGCTCGTCTTCTGAATTATCGTGATCGCGACACGGCCCTCCTGGCCGCCCGGACGCAAAGATCACTGAGGTTTGAGGGCATCACATTCTCCATCTATCCTGATTTCACGCCGATGGTTCAGGATGAGCGGCGCAAATTCCTTCCAGTGAAGAAGAAGCTGCGGGAGGCTCAAATAGACTATGCACTCTTGTACCCGGCGAAGCTGAGAGTCACTCACCAGGGGAAGCAGCGCTTTTTCACCAACCCGCAGAAAGCCGAGGATTACCTTAAGTCGATCCGAAGAGCACGCAGGGACGACCATGCACCTGCGGACGAACTAGAGAACAATGATCTACCTCCAGAACACCATGAGGACTAATGGCCTTTACGTACTCCGATCTATGATTGCAGCGTACCTAATCGCTGGCTGGCGCTGATTCACCATTTGAGAGATGAAGAGATACATGAGCGGTGATCTTTCTGGACATTGCACCCCAGTGGTAACGTATACCAAGGACCACTCTCTCGGCCCTAGACTCCACCGAGGGCGGTACAGATTGGAGCTATGGGCCGGATAGTGGCAGCGCGCACTTTCAGATGTACCCCTGTCGGGTATTCCCCGCTGACTTATTGTTTGTTTGGCTATTTGCCTCTCTGAAGTTGGGGGGAGGGAAAAGAGGGGGGGTCGTTTTTGGGGGTTTCATGGCTGCTGGCATGTTTGGGATGCTGGGGTGGGTGGGGGGAGGTTGGATTTCGTGAGGTCTGTGCATGTATTTACTAGGGTAAACAGTCAAAATATCGAGTTTTTTATTTCGACCTACACTTATATCGAGTTGCTAATATCGATGGGACAGAATATCGATGTCCAGAATATCGATGGCCAGAATATCGACCCTAAGGTAAGTAATATCGAAATTACTTATATCGATAGCATATATATCGATGTAAGTAATTTCGATTTACTAATATGTGTTAGAAATATTAGTTAAGTATTTAAATTAATTGTTATAATATGTGTTTAATATGTTTTTATAATATAAAAATATATAAAAGTAAATAATATGTTTTACTACCAGAGCGGGTTGTGGGTTTATAGGGGAATAGGGTGGGAAGTAATTTATTTGTGACTCGCTCTCAGCTCTCGAGCCGAGTGGTCGCTCCCCTGTGATTGGTATCGTTGTGCAGCGCTTCCTCGCTTTCATTGCCTGCAATCTGCCTCGCTTGCCGCTTTTCACATTGCTGCTTTTAAACGCGCCGCTTTTGCTCTGTTTTGATTTACATAATATTGTGCCAGTGTAACTTTGTCTGTGTTAGCGCGTTAGCCCCCAGCGCTCCGCTGCCATTTTGTTTGTTGTTGTGCTGCTCATTGTAAACCCGCCCCGCCTCCAAGCTGAGCCGCCCTCGCCCCTCCCCCTCCACTATCCATATATGACAGTAGTTCCCGCGCGCAGCGTCCACGCGCAGCGACCGCGCCCAATCCGCGCCGAAGGTGCGCCAAAGGTAAGCCCGTCTACGCCCGTCCGCGCCTGGACCGCGCCCAGCGCCAGACCCCCTGCCCCCACGCCGCCCAGCCCTCCCGCATTACTTACGATGCCGCCACCCTCCTAGCCCTTAACCCCGGTCGCGCCCCCAACTGCGTCCAAGCCGCTCCTGGACACACCCATGGACCTTTCTCTTGCTACTCCTGCAAATTCATCGGCACCGACAACATCTCCGCTACGACCACACCACAGATTCCCAACCCCAATCACCTACAATGCATCCTTCTCAACACCCGATTGGTCCACAGGCACGCCATTGACCTATGGAATCTACTAGACATTATCTCTCCGGACGTCGCCTTCCTAACAGAAACATGGATGAACGCTTCCTCCGCCCCAGACATCACCATTGCCATCCCTGAAGATTATAAGATCACACGCAAGGACCGTACCGGCCACACAGGAGGAGGAATCGCTATCGTCCACAAAAAATCAATCCGCATCTCAACCAGCTCTGACGCCAACCTCGCCAACTCCGAACACCTTCACTTCCAGATCCACATCGACCCCAAGACCACACTCAGAGGCACCCTCCTCTACAGACCACCAGGACCCCGCGCAAAATTCAGTGAAGACATCACGGACTTCATCACTCCACACGCGCTCCCCTCCAAAGACTACATCCTTCTGGGAGACCTCAACTTTCACCTTGAAAAGACCAACGACCGCAACACCACCACCCTCTTGGACAACCTCGCCAACCTCGGACTCAAACAACTGGTCACTTCCCCCACCCACATCGCACGTCACACTCGACCCTATCTTCACCTCCAGCAATCATGTCTCCTTCAGCCACACTACGGACCTCCTCTGGACTGACCACAGCTGCGTTCACTTCACCTACAACAAGCCAAAACCCATCAACCACCCCCAACCAACTCTGCAAAGAAACTGGAACAAAATCACCATCGACCAGATCTCCTCATCGCTCCTTCTAAACACCCCAGCCCACTCTTCTAACCCAGACCAAGCCGCCGCCAACTTCACCCTATGGTTATCCAACACCGCCGACACCTTAGCACCACTGAAAAAACGTCAAAGCAAACCTGGCAGCAAGAAGGCCTCTTGGTTCAACGATGATCTTAAGAAATCCAAGAAACTCTGCCGCTCCCTTGAAAAGGCCTGGAAAAAAGACCCAACCACTAGAACCAAGGACGCCTTCAAAAACGCCACCCGCACACACCACCAACTAATCCGTAAGGCCAAGAAAACAGCATTCAAGGATCGACTTGACAACAACGCCCACAACAACAAGGAACTTTTCAACATCGTCAAGGAATTTACCAATCCCTCGGCCAACTCCAACGACATCACCCCCTCTCAAGTCCTCTGCGACTCCCTAGCCTCATTCTTCCACAACAAAATTGCAGACATCCACAACAGCTTCGACAACCAACCCGGAGACCAACCCACCCAACCATATGCTGAACATTCTCCCCCCTTGAACACCCTTAACGACTGGAACCCAATCTCCACTGAGGACACCATCCGCCTGATGAACTCCATCCACTCAGGATCCCCCACAGACCCATGTCCTCACCACATCTTCAACAAAGCAGACTCCGTCATAGCACCGCACCTCCGAGACGTCATCAACTGCTCCTTCAACTCCGCCACCTTCCCGGAAAGCTGGAAACACGCTGAACTCACCGCCCTTCTGAAAAAACCCACAGCGGACCCCACCGAACTCAAAAATTACGGCCCCATTTCGCTCCTTCCATTCCCGGCCAAAGTAATCGAGAAAGATGTCAACAACCAGCTCGCCGCTTTCCTCGAAGCCAACAAATCCCTCGACTCCTCACAATCTGGCTTCCGAGCAAAACACAGCACTGAGACCGCCCTCATCGCAGCAACAGACGACATTCGAACTCTACTGGACAATGGAGACACAGTCGCCCTCATCCTCCTCGACCTCTCTGCAGCCTTCGACACAGTCTGCCACAGCACCCTTTTACAACGCCTCAGAAACATCGGAATCCAAGGAAAAGCACTTGAATGGATCACCTCGTTCCTCACCGGAAGAACCCAGAGAGTCCGCCTTCCACCATTCAAGTCCGAGGCCACTGAAGTCATCTGTGGCGTACCCCAAGGGTCCTCACTCAGCCCTACCCTCTTCAACGTATACATGAGCCCCCTCGCGACCATCGCCCGCCAACACAACCTCAACATCATCTCTTACGCGGATGACACTCAACTGATCCTTTCTCTCACCAATGACCCCAGCACCCCCAAAACTAACCTACATGAAGGAATGAAAGAAGTTGCCGAATGGATGAAACACAGCCGTCTGAAACTGAACTCAGATAAAACAGAAGTCCTCATCTTAGGTACATCCCCCTCTGCATGGGACGACTCTTGGTGGCCGGAAGCCCTTGGAAAAGCACCCATCCCGACAGACCACGCACGGAACCTAGGCGTTATCCTGGATTCTTCACTCTCAATGAACAGACAAGTCAGCGCCGTATCCTCATCCTGCTTCAACATTCTTCGCATGCTCAAAAAAACATTTCGCTGGATCCCCACCGAAACCAGAAAAACAGTCACCCATGCTCTGGTCACGAGCCGACTGGACTACGGAAACACCCTCTACGCAGGTACTACCGCTAAACTCCAGAAGAAACTCCAACGAATCCAAAACGCCTCAGCCAGGATCATATTAGACATCCCACGCAACGAACACATCTCTGGTCACCTGAAAGACCTCCACTGGCTACCCGTCAATAAGAGGATCACTTTCCGACTGCTAACCCACGCACACAAATCACTCTACGACATCGGACCAGAATGCCTCAACTCACGACTGTCCTTCTACACCCCCTCCCGCCAACTACGTTCTTCCAGCCAAGCCCTCGCCACTGTACCTCGCATCAACAAGACCACCATGGGAGGCAGATCCTTCTCATACCTGGCTGCTAAAACATGGAACTCACTCCCCACTTACCTTCGCCTTACCCAGAACCACCTAGCATTCAGAAAGCAACTTAAAACGTGGATACTTGACTAGTAATCCTCCTCCCCTCCCTAAGCGCCTTGAGACCCTCTGGGTATGTAGTGCGCTATATAAATTCTTTGACTTGACTTGACTTGACTTGATTTGTAATTAAATAATTATTTTTCAATGATTAATTTATTTTGCAATTAAATATTAATTGGCAATGAATTATTTTAATTGATTAATTGATTAATTAATTGATAATTTATGTATATTTTTAACTAAATTATATGTTTTACTACTGGAGCGGGTTGTGGGTTTATAGGGGAATAGGGTGGGAAGTAATTTATTTGTAATGAAAAAAATAATTTTTAATGATTAATTTATTTTGCCATGAAATATTAATTAGCAATGATTTATTTTAATTGATTAATAGAATAATTAATTGATAATTTATGTATATTTTTAACTAAATTATATGTTTTACTACTGGAGCGGGTTGTGGGTTTATAGGGGAATAGGGTGGGAAGTAATTTATTTGTAATATTAATTAATTTTGGGTAAAGGGGTATTTTTAGGGTTCAGGGTCAGTTTTCAGTTTTTGGGTAAAGGGGTATTTTTAGAGTTCAGGGTCAGTTTTCAGTTTTTGGGTAAAGGGGTATTTTTAGGGTTCAGGGTCAGTTTTCAGTTTTTGGGTAAAGGGGTATTTTTAGGGTTCAGGGTCAGTTTTCAGTTTTTGGGTAAAGGGGTATTTTTAGGGTTCAGGGTCAGTTTTCAGTTCTTTGGTAAAGGGGTATTTTTAGGGTTCAGGGTCAGTTTTCAGTTTTTGGGTAAAGGGGTATTTTTAGGGTTCAGGGTCAGTTTTCAGTTTTTGGGTAAAGGGGTATTTTTAGGGTTCAGGGTCAGTTTTCAGTTTTTGGGTAAAGGGGTATTTTTTGGGTTCAGGGTCAGTTTTCAGTTCTTTGGTAAAGGGGTATTTTTAGGGTTCAGGGTCAGTTTTCAGTTCTTTGGTAAAGGGGTATTTTTAGGGTTCAGGGTCAGTTTTCAGTTTATGGGTAAAGGGGTATTTTTAGGGTTCAGGGTCAGTTTTAGGTTTTTGGGTAAAGGGGTATTTTTAGGGTTCAGGGTCAGTTTTCCCTACTGTTGCACCCACTGGAGTGGGAATAGTAATTATTGTTAAGTAATTATATATGATATATGATTTATCATTTTATTTTTTTATTAAATATGTATTATTATATTTTTTAACCATTATTACATATATTTAAATATGTTTAAGTAATTAATAAGTATTATTTACAGTTTTTTTTATGTTATTTTAAATTTAAAAAAAATCGATATATTTAACAACGATATTTTTAACATCAATATTATTTTTTCGATATTTTGGTACTTACCATGTTGTACATAGGGCGTCGATATTTTTGCTATCGATATAATTACGCCGATATTTGTGTAGGTCGAAATTCTGTCTGTCGAAATTCTGTCATAGATCCATTTACTAGCTTGGTGTATGACTTGGCTCTTCGGGTGCGGTGTGGATTCATGGTTTGGCCCACTTGGGCACTTTCTTCTTTACTGTCGCTATGCCCATGGCCGCTGTGAACTCGACTGCGCGACTGACATGTCTTTCATGGAATGTTCGGGGGTTGAACGATGCTAGGAAATGCAGGAATGTTATTGCTTACTTAAATAGACATCATATACAAGTTGCTATGCTGCAAGAGACACACATGCCCAATACGCAGCAGAGACACCCCATTTGGACGGAAATGGGCAGGGACCCGCGCATTTTCCTCCTATTCGTCATATGCAAGGGGTGTGGCGATTCTTATTGCCCATGGCGTGCCTTTCCACCGCCTTGGGGAGGAGGTGGACAGGGAGGGGCGGTATGTTTTGCTATGGGGTAGGGTGGGACGAGACACCTATCTATTTGTCTCAATGTATGCACCGAATATTGACTCACCTGTCTTTTTTTCCACACTGTGGGGTAAAATTGTTTCAGTCTGGGCACGACATGTTATCTGGGGTGGTGATTTTAATCTGGCGCTGGCGCCCCCCCTGGACAGAGCGGATGGTGTTAGTTCCTATAAGCCCCGAGCCAGGGAGGTTTTGGAGGGAGTGGTGGAGGAAGGAGGTTTGTTCGATGCCTGGCGACAACTACATCCCCTCGGACGGGAAGGCACGCACTTCACGCCTCACACCGGGACATGGGCCCGCTTGGATTACTTTTTGGTAACTCGAGACATCACTAAGGAACTATTAGGAGTTGACCACTTGCCCAGAACCTATTCAGATCACAGCCCTGTTAGACTGCAATTCCGGACTCCTGGATGGGACAGTCCGAGACCACAGTGGAGGCTAGGCCCCGATATGCTTCTTGACGAGCTTTTTCGCACAGAGCAGGGGGAGGAGATTAGGGATTTCTTCCCTAGGAACAGGGGCTCAGTGGAGTCAGTGGAACACATATGGGAGGCTTTCAAGGTCACTATAAGGGGTTTCTGCATTTCCAAAAACCATGGGGTCCTGCGAGATATCCTACGTACCATCACCACACTAGAGGGAGAGCTGCGTACACTAGAGATCCAAATGGCGGCGGGGGATGACCCACACCTACAGATAGCCTTTAGAGACACACTGTCCAAATATGAGGAGGAGGCTGCCAGGGAGGCGAAATACCGGGGCAAACACTGGGTGGCCCGGAGATACTGCGAAGGGGATAGGCCTGGTAAAGTGCTGGCCTCACTCACGCGTACACCACGAGAACAAAACACCATATTTGAGCTCATTGATGAGACTGGCGCTATCACTAGAGAATCGGATGCGATACTCACTGCCTTCACGACGCACTACTCAACACTGTACACATCCAAGGCGGAGGCGGACGCTCCATACGCTGACTATCTGAACGAAGTAGCGCTCTGCTGGCTCAGCGATGGCGATAGGGAGTTCCTTGCAGCGCCTTTCGAGCTCGATGAGGTTCGCGAGGCCATTATGTCCCTCCAAAACGGAAAGGCCCCGGGACTCGATGGCATCCCAGCCGAATTCTACAAAGCTTATATTGATATCATGGCGCCCGTGCTTAGCGAAGTCTTCACCGAATCATTAGCTGATGGGGTATTACCCCGCTCTATGCGCGAGGTGGTTATCACCTCTCTCCTGAAACCTGGTAAGGAACCCACCTCCTGTGACTCTTACCGTCCACTCTCCCTTCTAAACTGTGATGTGAAGATCCTCGCCAAGATTCTTGCCACGAGACTCTCACTGCTCATGACTAGAATTGTCCTGCCCGACCAATCTGGCTTCGTGGCGGGTAGGTCTACTTCCCATAATCTCCGCACCCTTTTCTCCCTGCTTCGCTCGGTCCATCCCAATATCCCTGTGGCGGCTGTTTTCCTGGACGCTACCAAGGCGTTCAACTCTGTCGAATGGCCCTACCTCTTCTCGGTCCTGGCCAGAATGGGTTTCCCTAAACTGTTCTTAGCCTGGGTGCGCCTCCTATACACGGATCCCACAGCGAGAGTACTGATAAATGGGAAACTATCGCCACCCATCCACCTTACGAGAGGCACCCGCCAGGGATGCCCGCTCTCGCCTCTATTATTCGCTATTGCGGTTGAGCCACTAGCGTGCCGCCTGCGCCAGTTACACCGAGCGGGAGCGGTACAATGCTTGCAGCGGCAAATCGATGTGTCCCTTTATGCGGATGGCATCACACTATACGTCAAATTCCCGGATCTACACCTTAACCCCCTACTTCGTGAGTTCGTCCTTTTTGGAGGAATGTCAGGTGTTCACATCAACTGGTCTAAATCGCAATTTTTTCCCCTTACGGATGCGATACGCGACTTCCCACTAGATTACCCGTTGATGTGGTGCCGAGATGATCTTCGCTACCTGGGGATCCGTGTGGCGCGAGATAAGGATGAGACGCTCCGCTCCAATTATGGAGTAGCCATAACCAAACTTACTGCCTCCGTCGATAGGTGGATCACGTTGCCTCTCTCCATGGCTGGCAGGGCCTCCCTCATAAAAATGGTAATATTGCCCCGTTTCCTGTACCTTTTCCTCAATATCCCCTACTACCCTGGTGCCTTCTTTTTCAAGACACTCCGCGCGGAACTGCGCAGACTATTTTGGGGTGGCAAATCTCCCCGATTAAAATGGTCCACATTGACCCTTCCCTATGACCAAGGCGGTTTCGACATCCCTGATTTCGAAACATACTATCTGTGCGCACAGGCGCATTTTGCCTACCACTGGATGGCCCCTACTCCTTTCATGCCACACATAGCGGTGGAAGACTGGATAGTACACCCACTTCCGTTGAATGGCCTGATACACTGTCCCGAGACTTCCATCACTACTTCGAATACCTCGGTCTCCTGCACACTAGATGCGTGGCGACGCATCGCTCGGCGGCTGCTCTGCACACTGCCCTACTCCCCTAGACTTCCTCTTACCTATCACCCGCAGCTTGCCTTGTTATCGGAACTGGGGTTCCGGCAGCTCTGCGACAGGCTCCATATCACCTGCTGGGGAGATCTGTTTCACAACAGACTTTTTAAATCGGCTGATCTATTTTTCAAAACGCAAGCACACACGCCCCTTGAACTCTTTTACTATATTCGACTGCGCGCTGGGATGCGAGACATCCTTCCCCATTACCCTGCTGAGCCTGCGACCTTGCCACCGCTACACTACCTTTTGGAGTCACAGGATGGGACCCATTTGGTCTCTGGGCTCTACCGCCAATATCGCGGAGCTGCTCCTTTACCGATCTCTGCTGCCCGATCGCACTGGTCAGCGGAACTCGACACTGATGTCTCGGACGACCAATGGAAGTACTGCTGTACATTGACTTCCCGCATTTCTGCCAGCTGCAGGTTAAAAATTATACATTATAAATTCCTGCAGAGCATATATTACACACCGGTCCGGAAATACAGGTTCGGGCTGGCCGATAGTGATCGCTGTGAACGGTGTCGAGCCGAACATGCTGACTTTCTCCACTTGGCATGGTCCTGCCCCCAGATTGCTGACTACTGGCGACAGGTCATCGAGGCTGTTGCGGAGATGGTGGATGAGGAGATTCCTGCGGACCCTCTGGTAGCCATCCTTGGATATACCAAGCACTTATCTAAGGGATGCAGAAAATTCGCCGACATAGCATTCCTCTTGGCCAAGCGACGTGTTGCTTGCCGTTGGAGCAGGGGCAGAGCGCCCAAGTTGAAAGACTGGCTAACTGACTTAACATATTGCCAAGACCAACACACCACTTTTTCTGAATTATTGCCTCTCTCAAGTAGACCTAGGAACATTTGGGATCCACTAGTACACTACTTGCTTAAACGCTCAGACGATGATGCGCAATCGGGTGATGAGCCTCCCACTTCCCAATCACAATAACATTTTTTTTTTTCTCTACATTTTGATTCGAGACCATGGAAGAAGCGTGCTGCCTTCCTCCACTTGGCAGGCCTCTCTACCCCTGCTGTCTCCTCGTAGAGCGAATGGCCCCTGCCTAAACAGTGCTGCCCTCTCGCCCCTTTCTGTGCCTATACTCCCTCCCTGCCATGTAGACGAAGGGCCCCCCCCCCTCTGCATACTCCGTAGATTCTGGCACTGCCACCCCACGAACTGCAACTATACTAGGAACTTGAGCCCGGGACAATCACCTCCCCACACGACGGCACCTGACAGAGCCGCCACACTACACCACTGCCATACATTATCATCATACAGTCATGCACTACCGCTTAGTTGTAACCTCGTTGGGATGTTCTTTTGGTTCTTATTTTCCATACTACAAAACAGTAGTGAGACTCTTCTCTCGCTCAAAAAAACCTGTTCGACTGCTGCTCATCCTTACTTGGCCTGCTTCACCGGACACCGCTGAGACGCTATATATCTCTGTAATGTGCCGCCGGGCCCCCGGGATGCCGGCTACAAGGCTGTGTATTTTTACTCCTCTATTGCTGCCGGCCTCCGGGTTGTGGGCGCCCCAAGCTGTGTATCCTACTGTACTTTTCTCAATAAAGCAGATTTGAACACCAAAAAAAAAAAAAAAAAGTGAGCGGGCACACACATTGTTGTTGGTTGGTCGGTAAGGAGGCGGCTCTAAGAAGTACAGTGGCAGCATGTTGTGGGTATTCAAAAATTCCCTATCCAGTTAACCCTTCTAGTAGTTAAAACTTGATCAGAGAAAGCAGTCGGGAAACCACATTATCTCTGCAGCCAGGATATAGTTTTATTTTTTAAAGATTCATGTGTTTCCTGATGACTCTCATTCTCAATAGGGGGTACATTAGTTAAAACTACTACATATGGTGCACAATCAGGGGGGAGGTTTGTAGAATGCCTTTGCCTTACTTCAGTCCAACCCTCCTTCCCTTCTGCCGTTGTTACAGCCTGTTTAGCTAGGCGAACTGGAGATGGGGGGTTTGGTCCAACATTCTCTCTAACTCATGCACCATTCCCAGGGGGGGGGATCTTGGTTATCACTGCTATTCTTAGTTAAAACACTTGGGCTACCTACAGCATCCATATACTTATTCAAAAGTCCACCCAGTCTATTAACCTCCGCAGACATCTGATCCAGTTTTACCACTAGAGGTTTAATTATGCCCTTTATCTTTGAATCGATAATACTAACTAGGAGATTAAGTTGTTCGTCATCCAATTTTACAATGCCTACTTCCACTGGGACATCATCTTCCTTGTCTAGATTTTTAAGAGGTGTAACTACTTTTTTCCTAGTGGTACGAGTGGTGCGAGTACCCCCACGTTTGGTCGGGACTTTCCTACATGCTCTGACCACTCTGGTTACAGGGGTCGAAGGGTGCTGTACTATAGTGTCTATGGAATCATTCAGCTCAGTTTTGGTAGGAGTAGACTGCTCAGGTATTACCCTGTCAGATACATCAAGATTATTAGGATTACTACTGTTGTCCTGCGCTTGTATAACCGGTGAAGTGCGCATAATGGGCGGTAAGGGATCACTACTCAATCCTAGCGACTGTCGCCTGTCACTATTGATTTTGTTGACAATCTTAACTAAGTAGTTATTCAAGGTACCAGGCGTATGTAAAGCATTGTGTTTAGACATATTTTTAAAATAAACTAATTAAACACAAATATCAAAAGACCGAATAATGCTTCTCATGAATTACACAATATACACTAAACCGCCACCTGGTGGCTCAGTTCCTTAAAAAAATAAAAACACAACAGTTTTACAAGTTCCAGATATGAAGCAAAGTCTCACTGTAAGTGGAGTAGGGGGCCGCGTCAATGTCTTTAGGCCAGGGTCTATGGCCCAGCCCTGCCTCGTTCTGTCCCGGACTGTCACAGACTGTCCGCCCTTTGTCCGGGCTTCGTCCCGCGCTGCGTCCCGCACTGTGAGGCCCGGTTGCAATTATAGTAGCCGATATGTTTGGGGCGAAGCTTTGTGCAGGTGAGCAGCCGCACGAACTCCTGGTCCTCGGAGTCCCGTGCGATACTGCCAAAGTGCCCCCGCAGGTGTTAGCGGCCTCTTGCTGCCCTCGGCGTCACTCCCCACAAGGAAAAAGGCTGCTCTGCTGGCGTTGGCTTCCAACAGCGAAGCGGGACCCACGCCAGCGGGTCCGGCGAGGGGTTATGAGGGCCGGTGTGTTTGGGGAAGAGCTCTGCGCAGGTGAGCAGCCGCACGGACTCCTGGTCCTCGGAGTCCCGTGCGATACTGCTAAAGTGCCCCCGCAGGTGTTAGCGGCCTCTTGCTGTCCTCGGCAGGGCTTCCAACAGCGAAGCGGGACCCCAATTCTTTACGCCAGCACACTTTATAGCAGCAGTAGTTGTCAGTCAAGTCAAGTCAAATCCACTTTATTCAATTAGTTAAAATCATAAAAGTATGCTATACATGTACATAATATTAAAAATCTTATAAATAACTATTATACAGATAAAAACTATTCATTAACAGTAAAAATTCATAATCGACCATAGCCACCTAAGCAGTTAATACAAGTTCATTGTCTGTTAATTGAGGGGATCAGTCTCTTGTACAGTTTTTTGTCTGACCCTCTTCTCTATAACAGACGCTGCAAGAAAGCTGGCAACACAGAACATAATTAATGGAGACTCTACCAATTGTAAAAACATTAAAGCTGGCTTGCACTGAATAAAGTTCATACTTTTTAACAATGGAATGATAAACCTTTTCCTGGCATGTTTATACAGTGGGCAGAAAAACATAAAGTGCGTGGTGTCTTGAGATGAAAAGTCGTCACACTTACAAGGGGCAACATCTTCAAGTCTACTCCAACCCTCCACGTCCCATAGGAGCATATGTATTTGGTTAAACCGTAATTTTGTCAACAGCCATCTATGGAAAGGATTGGTTACTGTTGTCAGGTATAGTGGCGTTGCTGGAGACAGGGTTACCAAAACATGCCCCCTGACAGAGGATTTACAGAGTTCTGCTCCCTCCCGCTCAGCCTCCCTTAACTTAATGAAGTTGGTTTTTACCCACTCAAGATCAGCCTTACATAGGGATTCTGGGTTATAAAAAATATGTCTGGTCTCCCCATATATGCAGCTAACATTTCTATGTTAGACAACCACTGAATTATGTTCCTATTGTCTAACCTAATGCAGTCCTTTAAGATTTTAGGGTTTAGGGAGAGGTTCGAATTTAACCAGATTTTGATCCATAGCAGTATTGGGGCTAATTTAATTATATCTGCTATGTAACCAATCCCAAGTTCAAGATGTACTGAGTAGGAAGCGGTTGAGTGTGGAAGGCCAAGAAGAGAGCGTAGGAATTTATTTTCTTCCGTTTGGATCATATCGTTTTTAATGTATCCCCAAATTGACGCCCCGCACCTTACGATAGAAATGGTCTTGGCTTTATAAATTGTTAATATTGCCTCTACCGGCTTCCCTCCCAGCCTTTTGGCAAAACCTAGTACTGCCGCTGAAGAATTTCTCGCAGAGTTTGCCTTTAGTAAAAGCTGGGGGGACCAAGAACTTTTATCGTCGAATACTACTCCCAGGTAGGTAAATACCTTCACTCTTGTAATTTCTTCACCACCGCAAAAAAAGGTCTTAACTTTATTTTTTGCAGGCCCCAGCAACATAACATGTGATTTGCCGTTGTTTACTACCAGGTCCAGGCTTTTCATGAAGTCCCCAAACGAATCCAGCAGTCTTTGCAAACCTAGAGGGGTCCTGGCCAAAAGGACAGCGTCATCCACGTATAGGAGCACCGGAATCGGGGTACCTCCCATAGGCGGAATGTCCGGCGTTGCTGCCAACAGATTTTGCTCCAGGGCGTTTATGTATAATGTAAACAGCATAGGGGCTAATATGCATCCTTGTCGTACCCCTCTACTGGACTTAAAGCTGGACGTACATTTCCCCTCGGTCGTCATCCTAATGGAGGCATTCAGATCTTTGTGGAGCTCGGCCAAGAAGTACACGCGGGACCGATCAAGTCCCAAATCCAGGAGCATTGTCCACAGCTTTGACCTATTGACTAGGTCAAAAGCTGTGGACAAATCCATAAAACCCAAGTAAATGGAGCCCCTGGCCGCTTTGGTGTATTTGGCTATTATTAGATGGAGGTTCAGACATTGGTCCTCCGTACTCCTCCCCGCTCTAAAGCCATATTGAGCATCTGACAGTATGTTATTGTCGGAGGCCCACCCTGTTATCCTTGCAAGGATAACCTTCCCCAAAATTTTTATAGAGGAGTCCAGCAAGGATATGGGCCTATAACATCTAGGGTCTGCCCTTTGGCCTTTCTTGAACACCGGGATAATAGTCGACCGGGACCAAGATTTAGGGAATCCTACACAAGCCGAGGTATTAAAAACATTTGTCAGGATGTTGGCCCAATACAATGGATTGGCCTTGTACATATCCGCAGGGACTCCATCTGGTCCTGGAGCCTTCCTCCCTGCAGAATCATCAATTGCTTTAATAACCTCCCCTATATGGAACCTAACTGGCGTGGCGGAGGATTCTGAGGCTTGACCCACACAAATTTCCAGTTCAAGGTGGCTGCCATAGATCTTTTTCAAAATGGCTCAGCCAATCCTCTTCCGCAATATTAGTTTCCAGCACGTTATTTTTAATGTTAGAAAAAAGGGGCGTATTAATGATAGAGCAAAATTTTGCACTATCTTTTAATTTAGCTTTGTCCATAAGTTCAACCCAGGCATTATGTTCAATTTCATTTTTCCTTTCCTGCACTATTTTTTTATACTCTCGTCTAAACTGTACCACCAGAACTTTATTCCTTGGGTGCTCCTGGAGAGCTTTTTTGAGGAGATTATGGGATTTAGTGCATTTATGATCAAACCAACCCATGGCTAAACTATTAGTGACTGGTCTGCTTTTAGTGGTGAGTTATTTAGCCACTTTGGAACAGATAGACTCATACGAGCATATTACTTGTTCCCCCGTAGAATGTTGGTCTCCACAGATTTCTAAATCTAGAGCCGCCTTTAATGTGATGGTGTTAAAAAACTCGTCTGGGATTACCTTGCTCCAATTTAGCCTCCTCCCCTGATCTTTTGCTTTCACTTCAACCACCGCCATGTGAGGGGTAGATGTATTTAAAAAAGAGAAACCGTCTACCATTTCAATTGCCACTGGATTATGGTCGCTAAAAATTGACGGTATAGCATTATAAGAGACTACGTATTTTAAAAGGCCAGGGGAAAGGAATATGTAGTCAATTATTGTGTCACTCTCCCTGCCTGTGAATGTGGGAACACGGGAGCTATGATCGAAGAAGCCTGGTTCGTACAAGTCATTGTTAGATAAAAGTTTCTCCAGTGCTTCCCCCTTACTTGAATGCTCAAAGTGTTGCGGGGATGTAAAATCTGGCCCATCAATATCGGTTAACAAACAATTATAACTACATAAGTGCACATTAAAATCGCCTAACAGAATATATTGGCAAAAAGTGGTTTGCTTTAAAGTGTATGTGTTTAAAAAATTCGATAACCATAACAAATTTGCATTCGGAGAGTCCCCTTGCTGGGAGTTATAACAATTCACCAGAATTAATTTCGTATTATTAGTAAGTTTAAATTCCAGGATAAGAAAATTATTAGATGAACAAATTGTCCTGCTAACTGACCCTCTTAAGTTCACAGAAACCAAAACCACCAAACCCCCTATATCTCTCCCGGCCACTGATTTTAAAGCTGGAACAAAATATGACGTGAAACCATCCATCCAGAAGTCACATTCTATATCCCAAATCTCCTGGAAAGCCATAATGTCATATTGTTTCACAAAATTTAGCCAAGAGGTATTATCTCTCTTGGATCGTAGACCCGCTACATTCCAGGTTAACATCTTAATCATTGACCCCTTAGGATTACCATGCTCCTGGAGAGCTTTTTTGAGGAGATTATGGGATTTAGTGCATTTATGATCAAACCAACCCATGGCTAAACTATTAGTGACTGGTCTGCTTTTAGTGGTGAGTTATTTAGCCACTTTGGAACAGATAGACTCATACGAGCATATTACTTGTTCCCCCGTAGAATGTTGGTCTCCACAGATTTCTAAATCTAGAGCCGCCTTTAATGTGATGGTGTTAAAAAACTCGTCTGGGATTACCTTGCTCCAATTTAGCCTCCTCCCCTGATCTTTTGCTTTCACTTCAACCACCGCCATGTGAGGGGTAGATGTATTTAAAAAAGAGAAACCGTCTACCATTTCAATTGCCACTGGATTATGGTCGCTAAAAATTGACGGTATAGCATTATAAGAGACTACGTATTTTAAAAGGCCAGGGGAAAGGAATATGTAGTCAATTATTGTGTCACTCTCCCTGCCTGTGAATGTGGGAACACGGGAGCTATGATCGAAGAAGCCTGGTTCGTACAAGTCATTGTTAGATAAAAGTTTCTCCAGTGCTTCCCCCTTACTTGAATGCTCAAAGTGTTGCGGGGATGTAAAATCTGGCCCATCAATATCGGTTAACAAACAATTAAAACTACATAAGTGCACATTAAAATCGCCTAACAGAATATATTGGCAAAAAGTGGTTTGCTTTAAAGTGTATGTGTTTAAAAAATTCGATAACCATAACAAATTTGCATTCGGAGAGTCCCCTTGCTGGGAGTTATAACAATTCACCAGAATTAATTTCGTATTATTAGTAAGTTTAAATTCCAGGATAAGAAAATTATTAGATGAACAAATTGTCCTGCTAACTGACCCTCTTAAGTTCACAGAAACCAAAACCACCAAACCCCCTATATCTCTCCCGGCCACTGATTTTAAAGCTGGAACAAAATATGACGTGAAACCATCCATCCAGAAGTCACATTCTATATCCCAAATCTCCTGGAAAGCCATAATGTCATATTGTTTCACAAAATTTAGCCAAGAGGTATTATCTCTCTTGGATCGTAGACCCGCTACATTCCAGGTTAACATCTTAATCATTGACCCCTTAGGATTACCATGAACTACTTGAGTACAATTACTAGCACTAGGATTCATAGGTAGTTGGACTAATTCCTGAGGTACCAAACCGATGCAAAACTCTTCCCCAGTTCCCTCGCTAGCCTCTCGTCAATCACACATATCCAGAGAAGAAAATATCTCAAATCTGTTTTGTGTGGGGATGTTAGGCCCATAATTGAAGTAATTTTCTCCTCCTATTCCCTGATGAAAAAACGGCGTCTCTGCCGTCACGGGGGTGTAGGGTCTCAACCTTGTGCTATGTGGGGGCACTCTGGGGGGATGGTTATAAAAGAAACCGAGGGGACGCACCCAAATACTATTTTCATCGTGCGCCAAAGAAGCTGCCCTCAGCAAGACGGTAGCCACGTGTTGTGGGTGTCTAAAATTGACTATTATACAATCTCCTTTACAGGATTTTCTAGAGGACCCAATCCAGTTTGCTCGTCTGGTACTTAGAATATCAGGGGCAAATTTTGTCGGGAATCCACAATTCCTGTTTAACCAGGAGACAGTTTTGTACTTAAGGGAGTCGTGCGATTCCTTATGCGTTTGGGCTGAAGGGCTATCCTGAGGCGGTACATTTGTTAGAATCACAACATAGGGGGTACAGGCTGAGGGTAAATTTGTAGGTCTACTTCTCCTTTCCCCATGACTTTTGAATACTAAATCAGACCCTGTTGTTACTGGAATAGCTGCACTTAGTGCGGAGGTGGGCGCTGGTGTAACTGGTATAGCTGGATTGATAATATTTAGGGGGTGAGTTGATAGTTGTTGATTTTCTACTCTAGCTACCTGCGCTACTCTAGCTATCTGCACTGGCCCTGCTATGCCCGTCTCCACCTGTTTGTTACTATCGGCCGATTGTAGATGTTTTGCTAGTAATCCTCCCAGCCTCTTAACCTCGGCGGCCACACTGTCAAGTTTCCGAACTAAAGGTTGCACAAACTGTTCTAGTTTGGCTTCAGACATGACTTCCAAGGAGCAAAGTAGTTGGGAAAATTGTTCACAACTTAATAAATTGTTTACAACATCACTGTCAACCCGTGCGTTAGAAGGCTCATCTAGATTGACCTGTACTTGTTCAGTGATGTCAACCCTTTTTTTAGAATGCTTCCCCCCCTTTTGCTTTGTTGCTTCCTGCAGTTTCTAACTAGTCTAGCAGCAGGGGTGGCTTCATCGTTATTTTCACTCACTATATGTATGTCTGATGCTGAAGAGTCCATGTGGACCTGGGCTGTGACCGTGGAGACAGCTATAGAGGCCGGATCACAGGTAACATATTCCGGGGGACTCTCTTCGGGAGTCAGAAGAGCTTGAGTGATTTTTGAGGGACTATCCCTTCCCAGAGAGGCCCTTCGATCACTGTTTATTTTGTTTACCATTTTCACCAAATAGTTATCAAGAGGGCCTGAACCCGGTGTGAATGTTTCCTTTGCACCGTTAGGCATTGTGAAAACAGGCAACAATTTCCAATGCTGTAAAGCGGCTGGGATGTAAGTGGCACCACTAGCTTGACTGTGAACAGTATACCACGGAAACACTTTACCAGAGGAGAAGTCTTCAAAATCCTAATAGTCCGGTACAAAATGTCAAGGGTATGGCCCAGCCCTGCCTCTTCCTGTCTGTGACTGCCTTGGACTGTCCCGCCCTTGTCCCGGACTTCTCCCGGCCTGCTCCCGTGCGCTCCCGCGACGCGGGGGGTGGTGCTACTGTAAAATCACGGTGCGCGGCTTCCGGCCGCTATGGATGCTGGGGGATGTGGTCCCTGAGTCCCCAAGTCCTGGTCTCCGCTCTGCGGCGGCACTCAATGGCAGAGAGTGCGGCGGCGGGAGACAGGCTGGGAAAGTCCTTCCTGGTACCTCGCAGATGGAAAGTGCGGCAACCCCGGTGAGTGCAGCAGTCTCCCCCACTCTGCCGGGAGTGGTGCTGCTGTTTATGCACCGCCTGGTGCCAAATCGCGGTGCGCGGCTTCCGGCCGCTATGAATGCTGGGGGATGTGGTCCCTGAGTCCCCAAGTCCTGGTCTCCGCTCTGCGGTGGCACTCAATGGCAGAGAGTGCGGCGGCGGGAGACAGGCTGGGAAAGTCCTTCCTGGTACCTCGCAGATGGAAAGTGTGGCAACCCCGGTGAGTGCAGCAGTCTCCCCCGCTCTGCCGGGGGTGGTGCTGCTGTTTATGCGCCGCCTGGCGCCAAATCGCGGTGCGCGGCTTCCGGCCGCTATGGATGCTGGGGGATGTGGTCCCTGAGTCCCCAAGTCCTGGTCTCCGCTCTGCGGCGGCACTCAATGGCAGAGAGTGCGGCAGCGGGAGACAGGCTGGGAAAGTCCTTCCTGGTACCTCGCAGATGGAAAGTGCGGCAACCCCGGTGAGTGCAGCAGTTGTCAAGATCACCTGGTATGGACCCTCCCAGCGAGGCTCCGGACAGTTTCCCCTTCTGTGCGTCTGAGTGAAAAATAAAGTTTTGCTGTTCCTGAATGATCTAGAGTTTAGCTATATACAAAGGACAGTAGGCTCCAGAGTCAAAGAGATGGGAATCCATTTCTTAGGAATGTAATGCCCTCACACACCCAGTTGGGTGTCGTGCTTCATCATCGGGCTGCTCCTCGTGTGGCCAGCGCTGCAATGCCTGACGGGCTCCCGATGAGGTGCTCTTTGGCAGACATCTTTTTCCAAATAGCCGTTAAGTGCCATGGGAGTGAGAGATTTAGTGAGTGTAGATGAATAAGTGGTGTGTGATGTTTATGTGAATTAAAACAGGATTGGTAGTACCTGCAAAAATAACTTTAATTGTGGGTTCTCCTAACCTGATTAAAATAAAGAGAAAAGGCGCAAAGCTTATTTAATGTCTTAGGTGTGGCGTTCTTCCATGTAGTTGGTCATCATGTTTCTTTGCAATTCTACAAGTCTAAAGGCGATTCCTCAGTACCTAAAGTTAAAAACCTATCTACACTAAGGTGGACCGAAAAAAAATAAAGAATTCATGTTTTGGATTTAAGCCACCATAACTTACTCTGTCTAATGGCTGGTAGTACTGGTTCTACCTATTACGGAGAGAAAATCATATATTAATGCATGATGTCAAACCAATATCACAAGTATCAAACACTACTACTACTGTCCTATTCCCTGTGTGTCTAAATCATAGCACACAGTGGTGAGGTGTTACAGGCATCTAAACACTGGGGGGTGAATATTGAGTCTTTATTCTGAGCCAGTCCCCGGGATCCAGATCATGAGCTTGCTTTCTTTCGGTGGTGGTCGCATCCAATCCAAACTGATGAAACACAGAATGCACCACTTCAGCTAATCCCTTGCAATAGTCCAGAATGAGATCATCAGTTATATTCATCAGCTTGTCAACAGGTATAAATGCTTGTCTCATTGCTCGTCCCATGAGGATTTCATGAGGACTTAAACCTGTTCATCTGTCTGGTGTGCTTCTCATGCTCATCAGAACTAGGGGTAAGGCATCTGGCCATTTGAGTTCGGTAGATTGGCACATTTTCCCTAACCTGTTCTTGATCGTGTCATTCACTTGTTCAACGACTCAAGAAGCTTCTGGACGGTAGGCACAATGCAACTTTTGGTGAATGCCTAAGGCGTCACAAATAATTCTAATGACCTCATTCGCAAAGTGAGTTCCCATCGTTACTGGGAAACCGTACTGAGGAATGAACTCTCTCAACAACAGTTTTGAAACAGTGGCATCATCATTTCTCCTGGTCGGATAGGCTTCCACCCAATGAGAAAACAGACAGACAATCACTAGGACATATCTCAACTGATTACTAGGGGGCATCTCTATAAAGTCAAATTGCAATCTGGTAAAAGGACCTCCTTCTCTCCCTATTGTTCCCATTCTCACAACTGTCTTTCTTTTGGAGTACACTGTTGACATGTACGACATCTCTGGCAAAGACTTTCTGCTATTGTCCTAAACTTGGCATTGTACCAGGTCTGTTTGAAAAGTCTGATAATGGCATCTTTACCTATATGTGCTTGCCCATGGTACATCCGGGGCATATGGGAAAGTATGCTATTGGGCATGACTGGTTTTTCATCTCTGTAAACCCAAACTTCATCTTCGTCCTGTGTGCATCCTGCTTTTGCCCATGTTTGTTTCTCTTTCTCACTTGCTTCTTCCTGCAACTGTCTCACTTCCTCCCATGTCTCAACTGAATTGGTTAATAGCAATTGACTAGAAATATTCTCCTTCATTCTTCTTCGATTGATTGAAACTTCATTTTTAGCACAAAATGTTACCAATTCGTCGGCATATTTATTGCTTACAGTAACATAGTCTGTTCCGGTCTTGTGAGCAGCGCATGTGACCACTGGAATTTGTTTTGGAAGCTGTAACGCCTCAAGTAACTCTTTCACATACCCACTATTCCTGATAGGTGATCCTGAAGGGTTGTATGTCAGTACAACGCGGGCTATTACCATGCGTGCCATTACAACGCTGTTTTTACAATGCAAATCGTTACAAAAACTTGCGCTGTAAGCGCTGGATAGTGGAATAGTTTAATTTTCTACTCCAACTCCAACCCACGTTACAGTAGGGAAGGTGTTGGAATAGAAAATGTAACTATTCCTTGTCCAACAGCGCCCTCCAGCACAAGTCGTTGAAACAAATTGCGTTGTAAAAGCAGCGTAGTAATGGCAGCGCGTGGTAATGCCCGCGTTGTAAAAGCTGTTCCACTCCTGAAGAAGTCAGGAATACCCTCTGCAACCACAGCTGTCCAAAATCATGGACAACCCCAAAGCAGTACTGGCTGTCAGTGACAATCGATATCTTATAGTTCTTTCCCAGCTTACATGCTCGGATCAATGCAATCAATTCAGCTACTTGTGCAGATTTTACGTCTTTCAAACAAGAGGCTTCCATTATAGCTGCTACAGTGCACACAGCATAGGCTCAAGCACGAACCATCCACAAACATCACATAATCAGACACACCTAGAGGTTTGTCCCTTATGTCTGGGTGTGGCTTCGAGCAAAAGTCCACAACATCCAGACAGTCATGATCCACTTCATCTCTCACTTGCGCCTTCACCGCATCTAGTAACAAGGTGGAGGGATTCACATTTGTGCACCTCACAATGGTCACATTGCCTGCACCCAAAATCACTTTTTCATACTTAGTCAGCTGACTATGGGTCATAAACCGGGTCTTGGTGCGAATTAAAAGAATTTCAACTGAATGCGGGACATATACCCTTAAAGGATATCCCATCACAATCCCTTCATTTTTTTGCAGACTCACACATGTGGCAGCTACTGCTTTTAAGCATCTAGGCAATGCTGCGGCAACTGGATCCAATGTAGCTGAAAAATATGCCACTGGTCTTCTCATTCTTCCATGTTGTTGTACTGATACAGCAAGTGCACACGGATCTCTCTCGCTACAATACAAGGAAAATTCTTTGCTGTAATCGGACATTCCCAATGCAGGCGCTTCGCACAATCTGTTTCTCAATTGTCTGAAAGCATCCATTTCTTCTTCATTCAATTCAAATGGGTCCTTCACATCACTTTTGGTTAGCCGCTGTAAAGGTTTGGCAATCAGTGAAAATCCACTGATCCACTGTCGACAATAACCAACCATTCCAAGAAACATTCGCACTTCTTTCTGTGTCATTGGGGCATGCATTCCTTTTATGATTCTTATGCGCTCCATTGTTAGCTTTCTCACGCCTTTTTCAATCTTGTGACCTAGGTTATGTACTTCTTGCTGACAGAACTGTAGTTTAGATGGAGAAACTTTGTGTCCTCCCTCTGCCAAATGGTTCAGTATGGCAATTGTGTCTATCACACAAGCTTCGCAGGTTTTCGATGCCACTAATAGGTCATCAATTTACTGAACCAACACAGACTTTTCAGGCATTTTCCAACCATTTTTTCAAAATTTTGTTGAAAATTGAAGGACCTTCAGTGTACCCCTGAGGAACTCGACACCATGCCAAAATACGCTCTCCAAACCGGAACACAAATAATGGCTGGCTTTCTGGGTGTAAGTGAATTGAAAAGAATGCATGACACAAATCAATTACTGCATACCATTCTGCATCATGAGGAATTTGATATAGAATCACTGCAGGATTCGGTACTATTGGGCAGCAAGTAACAACAATTTTGTTCACATTCCTTAGGTCCTGAACTATTCTATATGTTTCATTGGGCTTCTTCAATCCCATTATGGGTGAATGCAGCATCTAACGACATCACTCCCTCCCAAGACCTCTGCGACGCGTTATCCTCCTTCTTCTACAACAAAATTGCCGACATCCACAACAGCTTCGAGAATACTCCCAGCGATCAACCCTCCCCACCCACCTCAGATCCTACTCCGCCAACTAACAACCTTAGCGCCTGGAACCCAATCACCACTGAAGACACCATTCGCCTAATGAACTCAATCCACTCTGGCTCGCCAACCGACCCCTGCCCCCACCACATCTTCAACAAAGCTGACTCCATCATCGCACCCCATCTCCGTGATGTCATCAACTGCTCGTTCAACTCTGCCACCTTTCCAGAAAGCTGGAAACACGCCGAACTCAGCGCCCTTCTGAAGAAACCCACAGCGATCCCCCTCTGAACTTAAAAACTACCGACCCATATCCCTCCTCCCATTCCCGGCCAAAGTCATTGAGAAAGCCGTCAACAGCCAGCTCGCCGCCTTCCTTGAATACAACAACTCCCTTGATCCATCTCAATCCGGGTTTCGAGCCAAACACAGCACCGCAACTGCCCTCATTGCAGCGACCGACGACATCCGAACACTCCTGGACAACGGAGAAACAGTGTCCCTCATCCTACTCGACCTATCCGCCGCTTTCGACACAGTCTGCCACAGCACCCTTATACATCGCTTCAGCAACATCGGCATACAAGGAAAAGCCTTGGACTGGATCATCTCATTCCTCGCTGCGAGAACTCAAAGAGTCCGACTTCCCCCATTCTGCTCAGAGGCCACCAAAGTCATCTGTGGCGTACCTCAAGGATCCTCACTCAGTCCCACCCTCTTCAACGTCTACATGAGTCCTCTCGCCTCCATCGCGCGTCAACACAACCTCAACATCATCTCTTACGCCGACGACACCCAGTTAATCCTTTCCCTCACCAAAGACCCCAACACCGCCAAAACCAATCTTCACGAAGGCATGGAAGAAGTAGCCGTATGGATGAAACATAGCCGCCTAAAACTCAACTCAGACAAAACGGAGGTGCTCATCCTAGGATCTTCCCCCTCAGCCTGGGACGACTCTTGGTGGCCTTCCGCTCTGGGCACAGCACCCACACCCACAGACCATGCACGTAACCTTGGCTTCATCCTAGACTCCTCTCTCTCGATGTCCAAACAAGTCAACGCAGTCTCGTCCTCCTGCTTCAACGTACTTCACATTCTCAAAAAGATCTTCCGCTGGATCCCCCTCGAGACAAGAAAGACTGTCACCCACGCACTGGCCACGAGCCAACTGGATTATGGTAACACACTATACGCCGGAATCACAGCAAAATTACAGAAAAAACTCCAGCGCATCCAAAACACGTCAGCGAGACTCTTATTAGACATCCCTCGCCAATATCTCATCACCGGACATCTAAAATACCTCCACTGGTTTCCCGTCAACAAAAGAATTACTTTCCGCCTTCTCACCCACGCACACAAGGCCCTCTACAATCTAGGACCCGAATTCCTCAACACTCGACTGTCCTTCTACAAACCCACCCGCCAACTAAGATCATCCAATCAAGCCCTCGCCGCAGTCCCGCGCATCCGAAAATCCACCATGGGTGGCAGATCCTTCTCCTTCCTGGCTGCCAAGACCTGGAACTCACTCCCCACTCACCTCCGCCTTACTCAGAACCACATCCCCTTCAGAAAAGAACTTAAAACCTGGCTATTCGACAAATAATGAGCCCCTTCCCCTAGCGCCTTGAGACCCTCTGGGTGAGTAGTGCGCTATACAAATGCCCGAACTTGAACTTGAATTACATGGACGGCTCATTATTTCTTTCAGGATTCCCTGCTCAATCATTTGGCCAATCACTGGGGTTATTCCTTCTATTACCTCTGGAGTCAATTTATACTGTGGGGTATTCGGGAAATGTGCTCCTTCCTTCCTTCACTGCTATTCTCACTTGATCAACTTCCTTCATTAGACCAATATCCTGACCTGTGAAATCCTACACTTCAGATCTCACTGTTTCTTTTAATTCAGCGGGAGTCTTCTCTGCATCAAAAACTGGAAACATGTCATTTACTTCTGTCCCTTCATTTATCATGGTCATTTTATACAGAACAGCCTCATCAGGTGTCTGAAATGCAATGCCATCAGGTGTGCAGTAGCTGGTACCATTCATCTTGCACAATAGATCTCTCCCTAACAGGTTAATAGGACTTCTATCACACACCAAGAAGCAGTGTGTGTCTTTAAATGGACCAATTTCTACTTCACAGCATCTGTAAGAGGAGTCTTGATTTGCCTGTTTAAAACACCAACAACTTGGATAGAGAGGGGCAGGTTCGGAATTTCCACTGACCTTGCAGTAGAACGGGTAGCACCAGTGTCCATGAGGAAAGTGATTTCATGACCATTGACTTTACCATCTACAAAAGGACCAGACTGATCTACCTCTAGAGTTGCACCAAGCACGCACTCTTCCTGCCCCCTCAGGCACCGTCATGAGCTCTCCTCAAAGTCACTTTCATCAGCGCGCATCCAATACAGGGAAGTAGCTTTTGCACGAAATGGTTAATTTACCTGTTCTCCTCCATAGAAAATCCTGTCTCTAGACTGTACCTCTGAGAGTCAACGCTTTGAAGAATGGATGGTTGTGGCACCTGACACTGTTGAGTAACTCCCTGCTGCGTCTGCGGTGGCTGGAAACTCACCTCATTCTGCACCTGTGTGTTCAAAGTTTGAATTTCTTGATACACTCGTTCTTCCAGAGAGAGAATTTCTGTAATAGTAATGCTGAACCGGAACTTCTGCAGCGCTAGTCCTAGGGGGGGGCGACAGCAATGTTTGCAAGCTGCTTGGGGGAATTGTAACACTCGTGTTTTTAACCACTTGGATGCTAAGCAACTTCTGGCACTTCAATGTAATTTCCATTGAAATCAATGGAAACTCCATGACGAGTTACCCTTGTCATGGCACTGAAGGGGTTAAACTCACTGCGCCTTTGTTTTAGCTGTGTTTCTTCACTTGCGCTCGTTTACTCCTTTTGCTCCCAGGCTGGTCCCCGGTCCTTCACGGCGTGTGCCGGTTGAACGGAGGGACAGGAAGCCAGAGCACTCTCTCCTCCCTTCTGGTTGGTCAGCGTCACGAAGTTGACCCGCCCTACTCCCCACTTAATGGCCCTCCCCAGCGTGGACGCGCGAAGAGAATTTCAGTAATAGAAACGCTGAACCGGAACTTCTGCAGCGCTAGTGCTAGGGGGGGCGACAGCAATGTTTACAAGCTGCTTGGGGGAATTGTAACACTCGTGTTTTTAAACTCACTGCGCCTTTGTTTTAGCTGTGTTTCTTCATTTGCCATCGTTTACTCCTTTTGCTCCCAGGCTGGTCCCCGGTCCGTCACGGCGTGTGCCGGTTGAACGGAGGGACAGGAAGCCAGAGCACTCTCTTCTCCCTTCTGGTTGGTCAGCGTCATGAAGCTGACCCGCCCTCCCCCCCACTTAATGGCCCTCCCCAGCACGGACGCACGCAGCGGCACGCTGTCGGACGCCAAAGCCAAGCCCGTCCGCACCAGGACATCGCCCGTGGTCTGGTCCCCTTGCCAACACCTCCCATCACGCCGGGTGAGTGGTGCAACCACGCAATGTTAACTTATACCAGCAACGAGCTGAAACTCCTAAACTCCGCACAACCTTTCAACACTGAAGCAACCGCTCCTACCCTTCAGCCACCAGACTATTGTCAGACAACCCCTTTGTGTGAGCTCACAAAACATCTCTCCGCAACTACCCCTAATCATTACAATCAGAATTCAGTCCCCTTATGTGAAACTACTTCAACGCAGGGCATCAAACCTATAAGTCATGCTAAGACACTCACTGCGCTTTATCTCAACACACACTCTGTACCCAAACATGCACTTGAGCTATGGAGCCTGATTGATGCAGAGAAACCTGACATCTGTTTCTTCACTGAAACGTGGTTTCACTGTGAGGCCTCCCCGGACATAGCAACTGCATTCCCTGAGGATTACCATCTCACCAGAGTGGACAGGGTAGGGAGTCGAGGTGGAGGCATTGCAATTGCAGCTAAAGCTCCCTCAGAAATCAAGCTGCTAGAATCTGTTTCCAACTCCTCCGCCAAAATCATGATCGTTAATATCAAAGTTTCTTGTGTGGAAACATGGAGAGTTGCCCTAGTCTATAGGCCCCCTGGCTCCAAATCTAATTTTGTTAATTCCCTCTTAGAATTAATTGTCTCCCATGTTCTAGCAACGAAAATGTTATCCTGCTTGGAGACTTCAACTATCACGCCAAACTTTTGTCAGTCCCTGAAACTATCTATTTAATTAGCACAATGGAAACCTTAGGCTTATCCAACGGGTCACCGGCCCCAACCCACCAAGCGGGACATACACTTGATTTTATTTTCACCAATTCACTTAAACTCAGAAACAAGGCCCCGCTTCCCATGCTATGGACAGATCACCTCCTCCTAAAGTTTAGAATCCCTGCACCTCACGAGTTCATGTCCATCAATAAAAAAAGAGTCCCTATCCGCCCCTCGCGTAAACTGACCCCGGAAATCTCCCAAGCCCATTTTAAATTGCAACAGCCACACCCGTAAACCCCTGTGGCACAAATGGCTACCAATTTAGACTCTGTCATCCTAAAAGCATTAGACGAGGTCATCCCAAAGACAAATGTTAACACAAAATTGATTTCATCCCCATGGTTCACCGTCGCTTTAAAAGTGGATAAACAATCCTGCCGAGCGGCCGAACGCCAACGGCGTAAATCAAAAACTGAGGAGGATAGAAAGACCTATAAGCTACGGCATTTGCTTTATTTAAAAAACATCAAAATGGCCAAAAAGACATCCCTTACACTACGGGTAAATAATGCAGCCCACTCTAGCAAAGAACCGTTTAAAAATTAATCACATTTATTTACAATAAAAATAATAAGAGTAGATATTAGGCATAGACAGTTAATAGATGGCATCAGCTATAAATAAATCAACAGTGACCCCTCAAAGGAACTTGCCCTGGCGATTTTACAAGTAACACAGAGGGGTTTGGATGTGGGATTCCTCTCTGAACAAGAGTTCAAATTCCTCAATCAAAGTCACCCTCACCTTGCAACCGTCTACACCTTGCCCAAGGTGCACAAAGGCCTGGAGAACCCACCCGGACGTCCGATCGTGTCCGGGTGTGGTTCAATGCTGGAACCACTTTGTCAGTACATTGACTTCTTCCTGAAACTACTTGCCACGCAAACTAGGGATTATCTCAGTGACACCACACAAGTAATTAATCTAATTGATCAAAGATCCTTTGATCCAAGTACACAAATACTAGTAACTTGTGACATTGTGTCACTTTATCCTCATCGCTGCTGTTGATATTTTCCCCCTGTGCTGGGCCCCAATGATAATGGGTGTGGTCGTGACGGAACCATTCCGTCATCAGCACAGCTCAACCGTGTCTGATGACGGAATGGTTCCGTCACCAGCATCGAAGGGGTTAAACTAGTATCCCACAAGTGGATGCAATTGCTGTGATGGAGAAGGTGCTTGATACTAGGACTGCAACGGTCCCGGTACCGACCAATTTCATTTTGGAACTTTTGCAAATCGCGATGATGAAAAACTTTTTTATGTTTCAAAATGACTTCTTCCTTCAGACGAAAGGTGTAGCGATGGGGGCTACTTTTGCCCCAAATCTGGCAGTACTTTTAATGGATGACTTTGAGAATAAATTCATTTTCAATGATACTAACCCTTTCGGACACCACATGGCGTTGTGGGTCCGATATATAGACGATGTGCTGTGCATTTGGAACGGTACAAAGCATGACCTCACATCATTCCACACTTGGCTGAATAGTAAGAGCACAGACATCCAGTTCACTTTAGAATCCAGTAGTGAAAAAATTCTCTTTTTGGACATCATGATCTATGTCGACCCTGAAAAGAATCTCTTACAAACCACACTCTTCCGGAAACCATCGGAACGAAATTCCCTTTTGGAATATAGTAGCCATCATCCGAGGGGATTGCGAGACAATTTACCTGTTGGCCAGTTTTTTCGGATTCGTCGAAACTGTTCGAGCAAAAAGAATTACATGACTGAGTCACAAGAACTCTCGAGTCGCCTTCTGGCACGTGGGTATCCGGCACGTTTGGTGAAACGTGCACGTAAAAGGGCATGTGGCGCGTGAAAGTTTGCTAACACCTGAGCCAAAACAAGATGCCGCCCTCGAACGTATTATCTGTGTGACCACTTTTTCAACTCGGAGTAATGATATCAAAAAATCATTAACCACCACTGGGGCTTAGTGGCAGATGATATTGGACAGAAGGCCCTTCCCCTACACTCTTTTAAGAGGGCGCGCAACATTAAAGATGAGGTAGTATAATCTTTCCTACCCATACCACAGAATCCAACAATCCAATCTTTGTGGAATCTTCCACCAATTATGGGCCACACTAGATGTGGTACATGTGCAGCATGTGCAACAGCGATCCAGACAAAGGAATTCACATTTAGAGTGTCAGGTCTGTCGTGGTTGCTCCTCAGGATTGGATCGATGCTATAAAGGGGCCCACCTCTAGATCATCCCAAGTCTGACTGTCAACATAACAGACTGTTAAGGAGATCAAGCGGGGGAAAAAAGATGTGTCCGGAGGGGAACAGCTGGGCGACTGGAACAGCAACCTGTAATCACAGAAGCAAGGGATAAGTGCCACTATAACCCTAAGCTGGAATACAGGCTAATCAATATACCACATGTTACCTCACCTGTAATTCCTACAGGTGTGCGTAAACGAAGAAATGATCTAAAGGGCGGCTTCTAAATCCCCTGGCTTTGCTACTAGAAGATATAATAAAGAAAACATTAGAAAAACCCCATGTTCCCTCCCATCCTGTGACCTGAATCTTATGGACGAAAAAGATGGAAGGACACCTACCCAGAATTGAGGATGAAGATAACCAAATAATGCCCAGAACAAAATTAAAGGATGATCACGTTCCTTAACAGGAAGTCCACAACAAAAGGTTCCTCCTCCGAGGAAATGTATGAAACAAATGTACCCGGGGAATTGCAGGAAGAGTCAACCCCAAAGTATAGCATACATTCCCTTAATAGTTGGTTAATCAAATGATCAAAGGTACAAAATCATATACCCAGCTTAAAGCAAAAAAAAAGCGTCTTTACAGATCCTTCTCTGTAAGCGCTAATGGGTAAGTACTGTGCAACGAATGGTTTTGCGGCACCTAAACCCAGGTGTTCTGCACGAACCGGAGCAAGACGCTCCCTGAATGTATTCAGAATAACAAGTACACGAACACCAGGTTCCAACAGAGTATTAAACGCACTCAAGCAGCCACTCAATAATGGAAAACCTGATACTTCGACGATAGTTCACAATATGGGCGCTTCCTAAGCCCCACCAGGGTAATCCAGAAATCAGGTGCAAAGAATCCTGGGGACCGTTCTGATGCAGGCGCTTCCTAAGCCCCACCAGGGTAATCCAAGAACCACAAGCAAATAGCGCTGAAGCACAGCACTCGTAGCGGGCGCTTCCGAAGCCCCACCTCAGTAATCCGCGATAAAGATCAAAGCGGACCAACGCTTACCACCGCCGATATCCAAAGAACCTTCAGCTAGAGATCAAGGCACACAATGAGATACTCTCCTCGCCAAGCAGGAATAATCGGCAGCGCGTCCACCGCAAGACGCCATAATAATCCCTCTAGTCGCACAGCGTCATAGCAGCGCGCCGCGCAAAGGATCATGGGATATGTAGTTTCCCAACCCGTTTCGTATCAAGAGCAGGCAGTGATTTACCAGCGGTCGGGGGAATCGTGACAGTACACCCCCTCTCATAACATTCACTGACTGCCACCAGGTTTACCAGGATGAGACATATGGAACCTCCGCACCAGTCTAGGAGCATGAATAGCACCAACAGGTTCCCAAGAGTCCTCCTCCGGACCATAACCCTTCCAAGATACCAAGTACTGGAGATTTCCCCTCACCCTACGAGCGTCCAGAATGCGCCGCACCTCGTACTCCACATCCTGCTCAACCCTCACAGGCGCAGGGGCCGCAGGACCCGGACCCCGAGCAGGCTTGAGCAACGAGACATGGAACACCGGGTGGATCCGGAAATGTGAGGGGAGTTTCAATTTCACCGCCACAGGGTTGACATGGCGTATCACCTGGTAAGGGCCAATGAACCTAGGGTTGAAAATGCTATACCGTTTGAAACGGATATTCCGAGTGGACAGCCACACCCAATCCCCCTTCTTGTACCCAGGACAATGCCGACGGTGTCTATCAGCCTGAGTTTTGTACTGTAGTTTCGCCTTTTCAAGATTCCGTCTAGCATGCAATACTGTTTTCCGCAACTGCACTAATCTAGACTGTAACTGCGGAATTGGAGCTTCAGTGACCGGCATACTCAAGGGGGCAAATCGGGGATGAAACCCATATGTACAGAAAAACGGGGTATACAAAGTAGAGGAATGAACTGCATCAATATATGCCACCTCAGCAGACCACAACCATTCCACCCATGCCTCAGTAGTGGTATCAACAAAACACCGCAGGTATTGCTTGAGGGTCTAGTTTAACCTTTCGGTCTGCCCGTCCGTTTGCGGATGAAAGCTGGTGGACAAGGAAGAGGCAATGCCTAATCGGTCACACCAGACCCTCCAAAATTTTGCGGTGAATTGTGCTCCCCTATCGGAAACGATAACCTTGGGAAGGCCATGCAACCGGATTACGTGAACGAGCAGGGAATGGGCTAATTGGCTAGCTGTGGGAACCCCTCTACAGGCAATGAAGTGGCCCATCTTGGTTAAGTAGTCCACCACTACTACTACAGCTGTCATTCCGTGATCTTTAGGGAGTCCCACCACAAAATCTACGGAAAAGTTCTCCCAAGGACTCACAGGAGTGGGCATAGGTTGCAACAGCCCTTGTGCTGGTCGATGATCGCTTTTGGCCTGCGAACAGACGTCACATCGCTGAACCCAAGCAAAAACATCAGGCCGGATGGTTGGCCACCAATAGGAGCATAACAATTTTTCCAAAGTTTTCTTTCCTCCAGTGTGTCCTGCACAGGGTAGATTGTGACACCACTTAAAGACTTGTTGTCTCAATGCGAGTGTGGGGAGAAGCAGCTGAGACCCCTTTCTCGGCAACCCTTGACGGATTCTCCATTCCGGGTGTAGGCGAATCCACGTTTTCCAGGCAAAGGTCTGGATACCTCTCTTGACTTTGTGGAGAAATTCTTCCGTGTGTATCACCCCTACCACTTGTTGGGGTTTGATGATGCTGGTTTCTGGGGATGCCATCAATGCTGGGTGACTTTCTTGACGCGTGAGAGCATCAGCTTTCCGGTTGTCACATCCCGGACGAAAGGTAACCACAAAACGGAATTCAGAAAAGAAGAGCATCCATCTTAATTGTCTGGGGGTGAGATGGCGAGCTGCTCGCAAAAACTGCAGATTACGGTGGTCGGTATATACCGTGATTTGATGTGAGGCGCCCATCAGCCAATGCCTCCATTCCGTGAAGGCGTCTTTAATTGCAAGTAGTTCCTTCTCTGCAATGGTATAGTTGCGTTCTGCAGGATTTAACTTGCGAGACATGAAAGCGATGGGATGGAGATGACCGGTACTCTCACTCCTTTGTGATAGAACGGCTCCCACCGCTAGTTCTGACGCATCAGCCTCTACCACGAAGGGGAGATTTGGGTCAGCATGGACCAATATCGGTGCCGACGTGAACGCGGTTTTCAACCGATCAAATGCGATTTGCTCTTCCATCCCCCACACAAAGGGGGTGTTCTTCCGGGTTAATTTTGTGAGTGGTGTTACCAGATCTGAAAAGTGCGAGATGAACCTCCGATAGAAGTTTGCAAACCCAAGGAGTTTTTGGATATCTTTAACAGTGTTGGGTCTTGGCCACTCCACAATGGCCCGTACCTTCCGTTCGGCCATTATCTGCCCTGATGGCGTGAGCATGACTCCTAGGAATTCCACCGTAGTGACATGAAACTCACATTTCGTTAGCTTGCAGTACAGTTGATTTTTCTTTAGGGCCTCAAGCACCTGACTCACATGTTTTTTATGTTCTGGTTCATCGTTCGAGTATATTAAAATGTCATCGATGTAGACTACTACAAATATATCCAAGTAGTCTCTCAACACCTCATTGAGGAAAAATTGGAAGGAGGCAGTGGCGTTGCATAGCCCAAAGGGCATCACCAGGTACTCAAAGAGCCCATACCTCGTTTTAAACGCTGTCTTCCATTCATCGCCGGATCTTATGCGCACTAAATGGTAGGCTCCCCTCAGGTCCAATTTCGTATAGATCCTGGCCGATCTCACTTGCTCCAATCACACCGGTATCAATGGGAGTGGGTATTGATTCTTTGTTGTTATGGCATTTAACGCCCTGTAGTCAATACAGCAGCGTAATTCCCCATTGGCCTTTGGAATGAAGAAAAGCGGGGAAGCCGCTGGAGACCTTGATGGTCGGATGAATCCCAAGGCAAGGAGGTTATCCAAATATTCCCGAAGATGTTTTGTTTCGGGTTGTGACAACGCATAGATTCGGCCACAAGGAACAACTGACCCTGGTGTTAAATCAATGCGGCAGTCATATTCTCTATGCGGGGGTAATACTTCAGCTTTCACTTTACTGAAAACCTCCTCATACTCCTGGTAACATCGAGGTAGCTCCACCTCTTTTTCAGCGGCTGTGGAGACCGTGTGAGTAACCGCCAGTACCCTTGAGGGTCTGGGATTCTCCTTGATGCAGTGGTCTTGGCAATACGAGGAGGAACATTCCAAAGTCTGTTCCTTCCATGTTATGGTGGGTTCATGTTTCCTCAGCCAAGGGAGTCCCAATATTATTCCATAGGTAGGGGCCTGGATGAGGTTAAACGAAAGCTGCTCTATGTGATAGCCCCCATACCACATCTCGTACTCCGGGGTATGTTGAGTGATAGGACCGGATTCTAACACATGACCATCTACTGCAAACACATCTTCAAAGACCGTTTTATCCACCGGAGTTACTCCCAACTTCCGGGCTTCTGCCAAATCCATAAAGCAACCTGTCGCTCCTGAGTCCACCATAGCACGGACATGCTTAGGGTTTTGATCAATCCATAATTCGATGTCCACAAAGAACAGCTGGTTTCCCACTAAGTCCTCCTCTGTTATTGAAGGGATGTAATGTGCACTCGAGTCCCTCCCTTCCTTTGGACTCAAGCGTTGGAGTTTTCCGATCCCTTGTCTACTGTGGATACTGCTCCCTGTCTGCACGATAGCGTCCTCCCTTTGGTTTCACAGGACATTCCCGCAAAAAATGACCTTTTTTCCCACAGTAAAGACACAGCCCAAATTTGCGGCGATGTTCTCTTTCACTTGCTGTGAGGGATGCTCTCACCACTCCAATGTCCATGGGTTCTGATTTTCCCTCGGCTTTTTCTCCACTAGTTGGTTTCTCCCCTAACAACAGAGGTCTGTCCTTCCTTCCCATCTCTCCTTTTCTCTCTCTTAAACGGTGGTCCAAGCGCAAGGCCAAATCAATAAAGGCCGCACACGTGGTAGGCTGGGGTTCAACTTGTGCTATACCGTCTTTTAAGTTGTCTGTGAGTCCTTGGTAGAACAGAACCATCTGTTTGGCTTCAGGCCAATCGCTTTCAGCAATTAATCTCCGAAAATGGTTCAGATATGTCACTATATCGGAATTGCCTTGCTTAAGAACAAGCAACTCCTTATCAGCGGAGAAGGTTTCAGCTCTCCTATCAAAAGTTTTTTCGAATTCGGCACGAAACAAGTCCCAATCATACAGGATCCCATCGTTATTCCTGACAATAGGGACCGCCCACTGAGCTGCCTCTCCCCCTAAATAGGAAATCAGAAAGGAAACCCTTGATTGATTGGTAAGGAAACATTTAGGCTTACAGGTGAAATGCATCATCACCTGGGTCATGAACACCTGCACCTTCTTTCTATCTCCCATAAACCATTCAGGGGGAGCTAAGGGAACAGGGGAGGGCATTTCTACCACCACCGAGGCAGGCTGAGGGGCAGGGTTCCCTGCATCAAATGGGTTCCGCTGCATGGCATCCATCCGTGCCTGCAACGCAGCCGTTTCCTGGCGGGAGGCGGCTAATTCCACCTGGACTAAGCCTAATGCGGTCAGTACCTCCTCTAAGGTGGCCATCCCTTGGATCAACCCAACCGGGAGGAGCAAATACTCTTAGGCCGATTATTCTGTCAGGTCTGTCGTGGTTGCTCCTCAGGATTGGATCGATGCTATAAAGGGGCCCACCTCTAGATCATCCCAAGTCTGACTGTCAACATCACAGACTGTTAAGGAGATCAAGCGGGGGAAAAAAGATGTGTCCGGAGGGGAACAGCTGGGCGACTGGAACAGCAACCTGTAATCACAGAAGCAAGGGATAAGTGCCACTATAACCCTAAGCTGGAATACAGGCTAATCAATATACCACATGTTACCTCACCTGTAATTCCTACAGGTGTGCGTAAACGAAGAAATGATCTAAAGGGCGGCTTCTAAATCCCCCGGCTTTGCTACTAGAAGATATAATAAAGAAAACATTAGAAAACCCCCATGTTCCCTCCCATCCGGTGACCTGAATCTTATGGACGAAAAAGACGGAAGGACACCTACCCAGAATTGAGGATGAAGATAACCAAATAATGCCCAGAACAAAATTAAAGGATGATCACGTTCCTTAACAGGAAGTCCACAACAAAAGGTTCCTCCTCCGAGGAAATGTATGAAACAAATGTACCCGGGGAATTGCAGGAAGAGTCAACTCCAAAGTATAGCATACATTCCCTTAATAGTTGGTTAATCAAATGATCAAAGGTACAAAATCATATACCCAGCTTAAAGCAAAAACAAAGCATCTTTACAGATCCTTCTCTGTAAGCGCTAATGGGTAAGTACTGTGCAACGAATGGTTTTGCGGCACCTAAACCCAGGTGTCCTGCACGAACCGGAGCAAGACGCTCCCTGAATGTATTCAGAATAACAAGTACACGAACACCAGGTTCCAACAGAGTATTAAACGCACTCAAGCACCCCACTCAATAATGGAAAACCTGATACTTCGACGATAGTTCACAATATGGGCGCTTCCTAAGCCCCACCAGGGTAATCCAGAAATCAGGTGCAAAGAATCCTGGGGACCGTTCTGGGTAATCCAAGAACCACAAGCAAATAGCGCTGAAGCACAGCACTCGTAGCGGGCGCTTCCGAAGCCCCACCTCAGTAATCCGCGATAAAGATCAAAGCGGACCAACGCTTACCACCGCCGATATCCAAAGAACCTTCAGCTAGAGATCAAGGCACACGATGAGATACTCTCCTCGCCAAGCAGGAATAATCGGCAGCGCGTCCACCGCAAGACGCCATAATAATCCCTCTAGTCGCACAGCGTCATAGCAGCGCGCCGCGCAAAGGATCATGGGATATGTAGTTTCCCAACCCGTTTCGTATCAAGAGCAGGCAGTGATTTACAGGCGGTCGGGGGAATCGTGACATAGAGGCAGGCCATTTACACTACGATCTCATATGAACTGTAATACGTCAAACGTAATTTACATGATCAAGTGCCCATGTAATCTAGCATATGTGGGACAGACTTAACAAAAAGTCAAGGCTCGTATTCTACAACATGGCAGTCGAATTAGATACAATGTACATGGGGCCCCTTTGGTAGACCACTGCACCAGACATGGCCATACCCCAGATACTCTACAATGGCTAGTCCTAGAGAAGATTATCCTAGGGCCTAGAGGTGGTGACGTTACACACATTCTCACCCTTAGGGATTCCAAATGGATGACCATTCTAGATACTATCTGGAATGGGTTGAATGAAGCTGAGAGCAGCTATTCATAATTGGCCAGGTTTGGTCGTTGAATCTGTAATAGTGCACCTTCACCCTCATGTATGAGAGGTGCGTCTCACCTAGCTTTGCATATTATCTGCATGTTATGTTGAGATATTGCATTGTATTGCTTATATATGTCTCCTATTTGTATGAATCTGAATTATATCAAAAACTATATTGGGTTACATTATAATATATCTGACCTATGTTACACCTGAAGAGACAAATTCAAGAATGCTATTGCCTCTCTATGATAGGTATGCTGCTGACTTTGAGACTTTGGATAATGAATACTGCTGAATGTAAATCTTTTATTAGTACATGAATTGTTTATCCACTAGATATGTTCACAATGGTGCAATTATGCAAAGTAGCACATTGATTTGTCAACTGATGTAATCAATTAATAAGTGCTCAGCACTTTCTTACTGAACTTACAGACTGTGCAATACATCTATCCAATGAGTTGTTTATTAATCCATCGACTGTGCATATGCACGCCACTTCACCCTCCTGTGTGAGAGGTGCGTGGCGGTGTTCCAATTTTTGAAGAATATTGCCCCATTTGAAAAATATGCGATTTGTGTTTTTTAAATGATATGGTACCAAATAGTAGCCATGACATCATGTTGTTCAGATTTAGCCCTTAGCACCATTGGACACGATACCTCACCTAGTGCTACAGCAGTAATAGACATCCATCTTATGAGATGTCATGAGTCCTTTTCGTCATACAAGGCAAACTTTGAAACTTGACTATGTCCGGGTTTGCAATAATCTTGAGATTAATATTGTTAAGATCCGCACAATCAGTATGAATGATTATTTCATTTAAGTGAAGTATGGTAATCTCCTTTGGGAGTCGTTATCCCATATACCTTTACTATGTCTATAGACCCGGGTCAGTCCGCTTTCTATGGGGATTGTTTCATGAACCTCGATAGAGTTCCCCTAGGAGACGACCTGGAACTCTTTAGCGGGAGTCCCTCTTCTATATCAATATCGCGCATTTCCTTCCGCACTACTGCAGAGTGTCGTTTCCCGTGATTGAGAGCGGATTTCGAATGTGATTGAATACATCTACCAGGTAGGACAGAGCTCAAAATATGTCTGTCGACCATGGGAGGGTATTGTATTACATTTAGCTAACAGTGATTTCCCCGACGCAGGAAATTCCCCATTTTGGAATACGATTGAGCACGGCGCTTTGACACTGGGTGCGGAGTAGCCGAATTTGCGGTGGTGATTGGTACTCTCCCACACTTTGACTCTTAGGAGATTTGTAACCACCCGCATTTTTGATTCTTAGGTCTCGGTTTTGCCCACAGTCGCGATAGATTGCTCCATAACTGCCATATGAATAGATGCACTTACAGTCTACCTATTTCAAGGTAGGAATTCTATGATAATATGCCCAGACTTTAGGGTTCGTATGTTCCAAGACTCTTTTCACTATAAATACTTAATATAGTGTGTTACAGAGCTTTTTACAGGAAGATACACTATACTGTTTGCACGTGGGATTCGGGTCTTGTTTTACAACATATATGAGACTCCAGAAATTGTTTTGAAATACTATGTTCAATTGTTAGATGTTGTTTACAGTTGAAGTTTCTAATCTACTACTATGTCAGGAGTGACATGTGTATACTAATGTACATCAATATGTGTTGGTAGAGGGTTGGTCTACCTTGGCCTGGTTTTGGTGGTGTCCTTTATGAGTATTTGGATGATTGCCTTTTAAGGTATATACAAGCAGCATCTTGTAATTTATTGGCAATAGTTGAATGGTAATTCATTTAGCCTGTTCGGAACTATGTTTGTTAATCATGGATGATGACCAAGTGGCAAAGAATATAGCCGGTCTGAAATGAAATGAAATGAAAATGGGATTTGTAGAGCGCTGCAGCTGCCCTGAGGCGTCCAGGCGCTGGAAAACAGAAAATGCCCTCAAAGGTTACTATTTATTAAACAGGAGAGTTTTTAGCTATTTGCGGAAGCTGGTTAGGTTGGCATTATTTCTCATCTGCAGAGGGAGGGTGTTCCAGAGTTTGGATACATTGCAGCGTCCTCCTGCTCTGGCTCTACAGATTCTGGGAACTTTGGCTAGGAATGCCGCTGATGAACGAAGAGTCTTGTTGGGTTTGTATGGAGAGATCAGGGAGCAGTTGATATCTGGGCCCATTTTCCAGAATGTCTGGCGGGCAATGCAGAGCGCCTTGAACTTTACTCTGTCCCTAACAGGCAGCCAGTGTAAGGTTTTTAGGCCAGTTTTTATTGAGGTCCTCCGAGGGACTCCCAGCAGCGCCCGGGCAGTGCAGTTTTGGGTGCGTTGAAGCTTTTGTAGGGTGTAGTCTGGCGCTCCAAAATAAAGGGCGTTATTAAAATCCAGGCGGGATTGGATGAGGCCCTGTATAATTATTTATCTGGCCTCGAATAGGAGGAGGGGAAGGACTTTTTTAATCACCCTAAGGAGGCCGAAACAGGTGGCTGATACCTTAGTGGCCTGTGTATTAAGGCTCAGAGATTTTTCGAGCCAGACTCCCAGGCTTTTGATGTTATCTCTGGGGGGTGGGACCATACCCATGCTTGAGGGCCAGATCAGCTCTATGGTGGAGGGGGCCGCCGGGCCCAGGAGCATGAGCTCAGTTTTGTCATCGTTGAGCTTCAGGTATGAGCTCATCATCCAGCTCTTTACATCCTCCAGACAGGCCGCTAGATCTGGTGGAGCCTGGAGGCCGCTCTTTTGTGCAAGGGAGACCACCAGCTGGGTGTCGTCCGCATAGGAGATGATATTAACACCATGCGGACGAACAATTCCAGCCAGTGGCCTCATGTATGCATTAAAGAGCGTAGGGCTTAAGGATGAGCCCTGCGGAACTCCGCATCCCAGAGGTCTAGTGGATGAGCGGGATGTGCCGTTGAAGACCTGAAAGGTTCTGTCTGATAGAAAAGATTCGAACCATGTCAGGGCATCTCCAGACACTCCTAGGTCGGCAAGACAGTTCAGCAAGATTTTGTGGTGTACCGTGTCAAACGCGGCACTCAGATCGAGGAGGATCACTGCCACTGACCCCCCTCGATCCAGGATCCGTCTTGCCTCCTCAGTTACGGCCAGTAGGGCGGTCTCTGTCCCATGTTTAGGGCGGAAGCCCGTTTGGGAAGCGTTGAGAAGGTGGTTTTCCTCGAAGAACGTCGTCAGAGTGGTATTGACGTGCTTCTCCAGGATCGTGGACGCCCATGGGAGCAGGGAGATCGGGCGGTAGTTGCTGGGGTTGGCTGGGTCAAGGGAGTTTTTTTTTAGTAGAGCCCGCACCATTGCTTGCTTCCAGGTCGTGGGTACTGTCCTACTCACTATGGAGGAGTTCAATAGTTCCAGAAGGGTGGGGAAAATGGTTTTGCTAGCCAATCCCAGTGGGCCCGGAGGAGCAGGGTCACATGGAGAGCCGGTTTTTATTTGTTGAGCCAGTTTCTCTAATGTTTCCAATGTAATCAAGGGAAAGGACTCCAGCCACTTGTTCAGGTTTGAAGCTGAATGCGAGCATTGGACAGGCGGGTCAGTGGGTGAGTTGGGGAAGGAAAGATAAATTTTGTTAACTTTTTGAAAGAAAAATTCCACCAGATCATTGCATTTGGACGGTGAGTTATAATTATCTGTGGCAGGTGGGGGAGGTTTGATCAGGGAGTTTACTATGCGGTATATTTCTTTTGGTTTTGATTTAGCCGTAGTTATTTTAAGGTTGTAGTAGGCAGCTTGCGAGGTTTTTATGGCCAATTTGTAGTTCCTGATCATTTCCCTATAGGTGGTTTTTCTGCAGGGTTATAGGATATGCGCCATTTCCTCTCTTGTCTCTTGCAGAGACGTTTTTGGTTTCTAAGATCTTCTGTATACCATGGGGCTGTTTTACTATGTCTCTTGGATCTGGATGGGTATAACGGAAGGACTGAGTCAAGAGAGGTGGTTATCCACTCATCATATTTTGTGTTATTTGACATTGGGTCTTGAGAGAGAGTGGGTCTGGTGGTGCTAAGAGCCTGCATCCAGTTGTCGATGGAAAGTTTTGACCAGTTGCAGGTTTTCCTAGATGTAAATGAGGAAGGGGTGGTTTGCTCGTGGTCCAGATGAGGGCTATCAGGAAGTGATCCGACCATGGAAGTCTACTAATAGTGCCAACTTTGAGCTGGTCGCAGTTACTGAAGATCGGGTCTAGCAGATGCCCCTTTTCATGTGTAGCAGAGGGGACTAGTTGCTCTAGTTGAATGGCCGCCAGGCTTGACTGTGTCTCTGATGCCGTGGGGTCTAGCAGGTTGTCAAAATGGATGTTGAAATCTCCTAGTAAGGTGAAATTGGAGGCAGAGACAACCAACTGAGAAGCCACCGAGAGTAGAGAGGTGTTAAATTGTCCAGTAGGACCAGGAGGGCGGTAGATGAGGATACCGGTGAAGCAGGTGTTAGGAGAGAACTCGATAGAGAAGGAGAGATTTTCACAGTCCTCAATGTCTTCCACTGAATAGCGGCAGACATAGCTTTCTTTATAGATAATCGCAAGGCCGCCACCTCTGCCCAGTGGTCGATCGGCCCGCGCTATCTGATATCCCGGAATGATGGCCTGTGCCAGGTCCGGCTGAGAGTCTTGATTCAGCCATGTCTCGGTCAAAAAGATTACGTCTCGGTCAAAAAGATTACGTCTGGAACTTCATTTTATCCTTGCAGAAATTGATGACTGCAACAGAAAAAGAGGTTATTCCAGTATCTTACCACCATGTGAAATTAATTATTCCACCCACCATGGTAATATTCCAATTCTTCTGTGGTTTGGATGATGTCATCACAATTTCTCCAATCTGATGAAGAACATTTCACTAATGTATTATTTATTGTATCTTTATAGAATTCGTAGTGTACCCTTGGTTTCACGTTTCTTGTCCTGATGAAGACCCCGATGTAAGGTCTTAACTACGCCTACATTTGTAGCGTGGGGTCGAAACGTCGACGGCTACTCCCTTTTACCTCAGTTGACGCCGCCCCTATTTTTGGATATAGAATACCAGCGTCAAATACATGATCTTTGATGAACGTTTGGAAATCTGTGAATCCATGTTTTGGCTCAGGGATCTGAAGCCAACTTAGTTTCAATTATTGATTCTGAAATAATCTTTTGTCACAACTATTATCATTTCTCATTCATCCCCCCCTTTTCTCACAGCATCAAGCTAATCCCCTCCTTCTCTTTTTCTTTTCTTGGGGCACTGTTAATGTATCCGTATTTCATGTATTGTAGACCTTGCCCATTGTGATTAATTTACAATGTGTTTTGCTTAATGTTTTCTCTTATTATTTTTACTGTAAATAAATGTGATTAATGTTTAAACGGTTCACTGGAACCCCTTTCTTATATACCATATAGCACCCAGGTCCCCAGTGACTTATTTGGGTAAACCCCCTCCTCTATTTATCCCACTCTAGCAAAGAACTCTATAAAATAGTAAAAGAATGTACCTCGCCTCGGGCCGAACAATCTCATTTCACACCCAACCAAGAATGGGTGGACTCCATGTCCGTTTTTTTCGAAAACAAAATTAAAACAATTTATTCCTCTTTCCTGAGCACGGATTCTGGTCAACTCCATCTCATCAAAAAAATTTGGCAGAATCCCCCCAAGGATGCACTCATGGCCACTCCTTGCCTAACCCAATTTGATCCAATAACATTTGAAGATGTACTGGAGGCCCTACAAAGTAAAATCTGGCTCCCCAATGGATCCCCTCCCTCCTGTTCCTGCGCCAAAATCATACCACAACTGGCAGATCCACTTGTGTATATTTTTTATTCTTCATTAGACCAAGCTAGGGTACCGGAAACGTGGAAACACGCACTAGTCAGGCCTATTTTAAAAAAAACTTCTAGTGATCCTACTCAATTGGTTAACTACTGGCCCACCTCCCTGTTACCTTACTTTGGGAAAGTTTTGGAATACTTAGTGAACAAACAGCTCACTACATTCGTGGAGGCACACAGGATCTTAGATCTGTCCCAATCAGGCTTCCGTGCCGCCCATGGTACAGAGACCGCAGTCCTAGAGATTGTGGATAATATCAGGCTAACGTTGGACAAAGGGGAGTCAGCAATTCTGGTCCTTCTGGACCTATCTGCAGCTTTTGATACCATCTCCCACAACATTTTGAAAGATCGGTTGTGAGAGATGGGTATCAGAGGAAAAGCCCTTGATTGGCTGGGTAACTATCTGACGGACCGCTTTTCAACAGTTCAAGCTGACTCTCTGACATCCAGCAGCCACCCAGTTACTGTGGGTGTACCCCAAGGATCCATCCTAAGCCCCATGTTATTCAATCTATATTTGACCCTGTTGGCCAATGTTATTAAATTGCACAGCTTTGAAACTGTATTGTATGCTGACGACACCCAGTTGCTCATCACATGCGGCCCAGACTACTCTGATACTCGCCGCCGCTTTAAAAACTGCATGATCAATATAGGCAACTGGATGAGCAGCAACAAACTTCAACTAAACAGTAGTAAAAACAGACATTATTCTGTTTGGCAAAGCCTTGGAATTCTGGTCACATGAGTGGTGGCCGCCGGAACTGGGCTCCTGTCCCCCCCTAAACCTGCAATCTGCAACCTAGGTGTTAGACCTGGCACCTTGGCGTGAGTCTCCCTCCCACTTTTTGCTGATGTGCCTCCTGTGTTTTGCTGATGTTAGCTGCTCAGAGCACTGTGTCACTGCCGATCAGTGCCACAGTGGAAGTGCTCCCTATGAAAAGTGTGGACTTGATTGGTTTCCACGATTGGCTCATTTGGTTTACTGTCAGTCCCCAATAAAGTGCACCAGGAGTGCCAAGGCTTGTAAATACAAATACTGCTGCAGGGCCTGCAGCACTGGTTGTGCCACCCACGGAAGCGGCCTAGTAAAATGTGTCTAAGGTCTGCCATTGCAGAACCTGCGTGCAGTCTGGTACTGTCATGCTGGCTGCGCAAGTGCACCTACTTGCCAGTCCCTAAACTTTCCCTTAACTTCATATTAGTCACCTCTATGGTAGGCCCAAGGGCAGGGTGAATTGTAAGCATAAGGTAGGAAAAACCCTGATGTGTGTGGCATGTCCTAATAGTGAATTACAGCCATTTTCGTTTTTCACTATTGTAAGGCTACCCATTCTCCATAGGCCAGAATGAGCTGCTGGAATTATTACACTATATAATCCTAACAGACTCAGAGAGCATGGTAGAAAGTCAAGTTTAGTATGCCTGAACTCAGAATAATAAAATACTTCTTTTAGTAAAGTTTATTTTAATATCCTGTATTTGCAAATACTACTTTTAGAAAGTTAATATTTGCTTGCCTAACCATTTCAGCCCGCCTCTCCTAGGATGTGTATCTGCTGTCTGGTTTCTGTGAGTGACAGGGCTGGGGGATTCCAGGGGACAGGCTGGGGCTGACAGGTGGTGAATAGGGAGATTACACCAGGATGGGTGGGGGAGTGCCCCTTGACTCTGAATAGGGCTGTGCTCTACCACCTCAATGCTGGCTCCGCCCCCTGGGGAGCAACTGATGACTCTGGCCTGCACCTTGTGAAGAGAGAGGGGAAGACTGTCAACAGAGTGCTCCTGGACTGTACTTGTCACCACAATGCTGGCTCCACCTCCTGCGGAGCGTCTGATGTCCCTGCCCTGCTCACTGAAAGGAGAAGCCAGAGTCTGCAAAACAAAGTGCTCAGGGATGGACTGGATTAGGCAAAGACCCCCCTGGCCTGAAAGAACAAAAGAAATGCTGTATAAAAGTAGGAGCCCTGCTCCGAAGAAACTAGATCCTGCTTATGAACCAAGAAGAAACTCTCTACCTGAGGAGGAGGAACCAGGAAAGCTGTAGGAGGAAGACTGTCCCTATCCTGGGGGACTGGCCTGCAGTGGTTGCCTTGCTGCCAAAGAAGAGGAAGAAACCTTGCAAAGACTTGCTGCTTTTAAAAGACTTGCTATTGTCTAAAAAGAACTTGCGCTCAAAGTGATCTCCAAGGGCCTGGAAGTGAGCTGGCACCCTGAACTGAGCCCCAGGACCATTGGGCTCTCTCCCCCCTTTCAAAACGAGCTGCTGAGCTGCCTACGCTCGTGCCGCTGAGACGCCATCGCAGAGTGTGCCTCCTAAACTCCTAAGTGATTCTTGAAGTGCCCCTGGTCCGTGCCGTGGCCGCCCGACATCGTGTGCCCCCGCTGGTTGCAGATGTGCCCACACCGTGTCACCCCGGGGCCGCCCCGCACCTGATTTGCGCCCTCTTCACGACCGGAGCCGCACCGCCACAGCTGACAGCCGCCACAACCTTCTGATCGCAATCACCCAGACAGGTATGACTCGTACGCTTGAAGCGTACCAAATCGCACCGTGTCTCTGCCTCCCGGGGCCGCGCCGCACTTGGAGAGCCGTCCTGTATGTGTCGTACAGGGCCGCTACGTGCCGCACTGCTGCCCACGGAGATCCCACCCGCAAAAGAAGATACGGCTCGTACGCCACCTCTCTGCCAACCAGCCTGGTATTTACCCTCGAGGCCGCGCCGCACTTGGAGAGCCGTCCTGTACGTGGCATACAGACCGCTACGTGCCGCATTGCCGCCTCTAAACACCTAGGTTCGTCACGAAGGAACGCCTATGACCCAGACACTCTGCAGCGCCTCCCGAGGTCCCGCTTGGACGTCCCGCACTGCGGCACCTACCTGCAGCCGGATCCTCACCAGGAACCTGCGGAGGAACGTCTCCTTTTTGCCCCACATCTCCTCCAAGCAAACAGGTACTTTTTGCACGCATCGCCTAAGGGTGCGCATCTCGGGCCAGAGAGTCCGTGTTTGTTGTTAGAGACTCTCTTTTTGCCTACACCATCAAAGAGTCACCCTAGGCAGGATGAACTGTGGTAACTTAAAGATCAGCCTATTCACAAGAGAACTCTTTTTACCAACCTGAGATTAAGCTTACTTACAAAGAACGTTCTTTACTCAAAACAGTATTGTGTGCAGTTTTTAAACGTTATTTATGGTCTTGTACTGAAGTCTGCATAGAAACCTATATTTTACATAAAGCCTACGTATGTTTATAAAACATAGACTGGTGTCCATTTGTGGTGGGTCATTTTTGATTACTGTGTGTGTTTTGCAAATGCTTAGCCTATGACGCCCAGACTGACCCTTGACCTTCCAACCAGAACCCCTTCCTTCCCCACGTTGAAAAAGTCCACTGGCTTCCCATCTGTCAAAGAAGCCACTTTAAGATTCTGAGTCTGACGCATGCTATCTTGTATAAATCTGGTCCTAACTACCTCTGAAAGAAGCTCAATTGGTATACACCAGTAAGATCACTCAGATCTAGCAACAAATCATTCCTGATCCAGCCTCGTGTTCGTACCTCCCGCAATGGCCATCGCTCTTTTTCCTATATCGCCCCTCGGCTGTGGAACAAACTGCCCTCTCACCTTTTATCCATCTCTGAACACAAACTCTTCCGGAATGTAAAGATCATGGCATAATATCAGCAAAATAAATGGGAGAGAAATGCATGAAGGAACCACAAGGCAAATAATTATAAAAAACTTTGTTTCATTGAATAAATATGCAAATGTTCATGTTAAAAACAATCAATAATACAACGTAAGTACATAAACAATTATGAATCAAACAAATATACAATTTCAATACAGAATTTAAAAGAATATATATAAAAATTACAATAGCATTCAATAATGTTCACAGTGGCAATCAATATTATCCGACGCGCGTTTCGGCGTTATAAGAAACGCCTTCTTCAGGAGCCACGGGTTCTATCTGAAAGACATAGTTTATTCAAAGTTAACGAAAAACATTTTTGTGATCATTTAATTTCAAAAAATTGACATTGCCAATTTTGCAAAAAATATATACAGACAGGTACCTAAATAACATTTTCTCCCAACCCTATTCTTGTATAGCAGAACGAATAACGCTAAACAAGGTACAAAACTAATAGTTCTATATTTGAGCAGTTGTACTTCAGAGACGGATAATTCTGAATGAAAAGCTAGTATGGTAAAAATTGTGTACTTATTCACTTTTTAGAAGGACATGGAGACTTGACTGTGACAGTAGGTAGGAAACCACTCCTACATTTTGCATACCAATCTAAGGGAGTACCCCTTCTCGCGGTCTCTACCCAACATTCAAAAAATATATGCATGATCAGCTGAGATGGATAAATATATATGCATGATGTCTCGAAGGGCAGGCCTATCCAACCACCCACTATTGCCTAAACATGCTAATAGGTTCTTCATAAGTAAGTGTACCATGCATTAGAAGTTTTCAGATATATATACGTGTGTCCATGGTCTATCTAATTTCGAGACCTGAATATTATTAACTATAGAGCACTTACCTAATTGCAAATCCTAAGGGTGATGGTGTGCCGAAGACTGTGCTTTCATTTTTCTTAATCTTTTCGTATCTATGTCCCTTGGTATTAGTCTAGAGTAGAGTAATCTGATAATGAAAAGAAGATAAGAACTATCAACTATGGTTGCCGTGATACACGTAATACACGTGAGACTCGTGAACGCATTAACTCAAAAAGTTATGTTAGATTAATAAAGAGTGGTAACGTAGGCAGGCCATAAATTTGTCGAACTTTAGATGATAAACCAACTAAATTAATGGCAAACGAGCGCTGGTCAATTTTATAATAATTATTCTGGTCGAAGTTAGAATGGAAATATGCATTCATGTTTTAGTCGGACAACAACCTTATACTTCATGTATAAACGAAGTTATTTCTGTAGAGAAAGCTCGATATCAAAGGTAATTAGTCTAGGCTTACCGTGACGCATTATCGCTGAGTGTTCATGTAAAGGTAGCACCAACAAGATGAATCGAAATTCTGTCCTTTATCTCTTTATCCGACTCTTTTGTGGTTATTCATAACAATTTAGGATCTGAATAAAGAAAACGGGGTATGGAAATACTTAAATGGAGGGTACGTTTCTTTTGCAGAATTAACTTAAGATTTTCTGATGTGCCCAAATATCCTTACCGATATAACAACTGAATGTTGTATTAGTAGCGGGAAGGTATGACAAAGAAGAATGTTGCCTTCCTAGAGCTGCGATAGTTCATATATCCATATATACGGAACTTCTAATTCAAGGAGATACTAAATAAAAAACACAATGCACGACTGTCAATGATGCAAAGTTCGGTGAAATAAATCTATTCGATAAAACCAACAAAGGTCACATCTTATCAACCTCATCGCCTTACCTAGAACAAAGATATATGTTGCTAATATTTTCCTCTGGACAGTGCAAATGATAGATGCCTTCGTCTTGTAACTGACGTCCCGCGACTATGGGAAGGTTGTATCGCCACGTCAAGTTAACGATACTATATCTGAGGAGAGATGAAATAAAATAGACCCGTAAAGGCTCGGAATTCCCTGTAATTATCGGATACTCTTAAAAGAACCTGCGAAGAAAAGCCCAGCATGAGGCAGGGTTCTTTCTGATAGCGAAATTCTCGTTTTGGTCGTATCAACCCGCGGGAGCCGCAAAAGATGGCTGCTGGCGTCCCGCAGCCGTTGGAAAAAGTATCACCTGATGCACGCAACGGCGCATCCTTATATATGAACCACTCCGTTTGATCTAAGGGTGACGTATATTTTCTACGGTCACGCCCATTATTAAAGGGAAATATCTCTCTAAATACTTACAAAGGCCGGATAGCAGACGGTAAATTAAACAAATGAAATAATTGAAAGTACATGTATTCAGTACTGTCATATATAGATGAATTATCTACAAATCGGTATGTTTATATACAATGGAACAGATATACGCAAACCAATATTACTCTATTGATACTAATGAAGAGGACGTGAGAAATAATACTGAAAAAGAGGGGAAATAGAGTCTCAATCAGTAAGGATATATATTTATATGAAGATGACCTACGAGATCCCAGTATACCTATGATCTACCTCTAAAAAACGAAGAAAGGGGAGAATATGGCAAATTACCAATAATATAAGCTCATAGTGAAATATGTTAACAAAAAACTTGGTCCTAAAAACCTATATATAACTGATCAATATTTGATTTCACAATGAGTGATTTATCTTCTTGTATATAATGAAAGATGATTTCTTTTTTTTTTTTTAAGTCCTTTTTATTGTTGCATCATACGAATCACAGACACAAAATAAAGTCCTCGCGGAGGAGCGTCAACATTCCGCTCTCGCCGCCACATGCGCAACTTTTTACATTGGAAAGAAACATCGTATTCATCATAGTGAATTTATTTGGCATATTTTTCTCCTTTCCCCTCCCCCCTTAACATAAATAAAACACATTAACCGTGAAACACTATTGAACCCCTCCCCCCCCCCCAAGCAGCATGTCACCCACTCCGGCCACCCCCCGCCCCCTGAGCTCACCTCTTCCCCTCCACTGCTGTGATACATCCATCGCAATCAACCCCACATATAGAACACCCAGAGAATCGCTATACATTGTTCAGTAACAGGCGTACCTCCCAGTACCCCACCCGATGGCCCACACTCCATCCAAAGACATTCCTTAGCAACCTATTCTAGCCCATGGTATTGTCTCTACTTAGTCCATATTTTCCGGAATTTTTTGGGGCACCTTCTAGCTTTATAGGTAACCCTCTCCGCTGCCATGTACAGATCTAACCCCCTTCTCCATTCTTCCAAGTCAGGTTTTTCGGGCGCCCCCCAAAATCGCGATATGTCCCTCTTCGCGACTACCAAAGCCAGTAGCAGGGGCGTGTGAGATCCACCTCCGTGGTCATACCCAGGAGTGCTAGCTTGGGATCCCGCGGGACATCCACCTCCAGTATCTCACCCAATTCCCTGAAAATAGCTTCCCAGTAGTCCTGAATCACTGTACACCCCCATATGATATGGAAAAAATCGCCCGTGTGGTGGTGGCATCGTAGGCATGTAGTATCGGCAATCCTCCCCATTCTAAAGAGCCTCACCCTGTCGAAATAGGCCCGATGAAGCACCTTAAACTGGATGAGACGGAGCCTCGATTTTATTGCCACTTCACGAGGGTGCATGAGAATGAGTTCCCAGTCTAGGTTCTCCATGGCGCCCACATCTGCCTCCCATTTATCCCGTAGGGCCTGCAAGTCACCCAGCATATTATTCGTCAGTGTTTTATATGTCAGAGACACCGCCCCTCTCTGCATCTGTTCCTGTAATAATCGGCCCTCCAGTGGTGCATATTCTGGTATGTCAGTGAGTGATATGTTCTGCGCCCCCCATGCATGGCGAAGCTGCACGTATTTGTAGTATTGGGTGTTCAGAAGGCCAAAATCATGCTGTAATGCCTGGAAAGTTTTCAGTTCCCCCCTTGCAATCACATCCCCCACGGTGGAAATGCCAATGTCATCCCATCTATTGAAGCCTTTCAGCTTGTTTAGCTCGGCCAACCATCTGCAGCACCATAATGGTGTTTGGCGGATGGGCCTCTCATTCCAACCCGTTCTTATGGTTGCTCTGCGCCACGCCGACAATGTAATCCTGGTGGCCGGGAGGAGCTGTTGACCCCCCTTGCCCCCTTACAAGAAATGTAGTACCGTCCTGTTCTCCCACTTGGACCTCTCTAATGCATACGTAGGGTGGTCAGCTGGAGCGTGAATCCAATCATTGATCGGGGTAAGGTGCTCTGCCCAATAGTAGGCCTCGAGGTTAGGAAGCGAGATTCCCCCACTATATTGGTGACGCTGTAAAGTTGTAAGTGCCACTCTAGGCTGTTTCCCCAGCCACAAGAAGGTGCGGAGATCGGCATGGATTTTGTTCATGGTCGTGGTCGGTAGGGGATAGTACTCATTTTGGAGTGCATAAAGAAACTTGGGCAGCAGAACCATTTTATATAGGGCAGCGCGGCCTAGTATGGTAAGCGGGAGCTGTCTCCACCTGTCCATCTCTGCCTTCGCATCCACCAGTATTCTGTTTACATTTTCCGTGAAGGAGCGTTGCCTATCCAGGGTGATAAAGACCCCTAAGTACCGGAAACCTTCCGTAGTGTGTATGAGTTAGTCCGGTAGGCACTCCCCCCTTTCAACCCCCTGTGGGTCATAGAGGACCGATTTGTGCCAATTTATAGTGTGTCCTGCTATCGCCCCAAAGTCACCCAGCTCCTTGAACAGAGCCGGTATAGTCCTATCCGGGTCCGTCACAAACAACAACACATCATCGGCATACAGTGAGATCTTCTCCTGGGTCGTGTCCGAGCCCCCCCAGGTAAAGCCCTTAATGGCCTGATTATGTCGGATACGTATCGCTAGGATTTCGATTGTGAGGGTAAAGAGGAGCCGGGACAGCAGGCACCCTTGACGGGTTCCCCTCCCGATCGGGAATTCTCGTGACAATCGCCCATTGATCCGTACTCGCGCTCTAGGATTCGAATACAGGAGCCGTACCCAGTTCAAGAATTTGGGCCCAAACCCAAATCGTCCAAGCGTCTCCAGCAGGAAGGGCCAGTGGACTGCGTCGAATGCCTTCTCCGCATCCAGGGAGAGGAACCAGTGCGGCTCACTCCTCCCATGCACCTCCTGAAGCCAGTTGTGAGTGCGCCGTAAATTAAGTTTGGTGGCCCTGTCCGGCAGGAAGCCGGACTGGTCCAGATGCACCAGGTCCGTGATGACCTGTTGTAGGCGCCTCGCCAGGATAGTGGCTAGAATTTTTGTCTCAATATTCAGGAGCGAGATCGGGCGGTAGGAGGAACAGTCCTCCCTCGGCTTACCCTCTTTGTGTATCGGGACAATGGTGGCCAAGGCCAAATCTGGCGGGAGGCTCCCTGCTTTATATGAGTCAGTGTATAGAGCCTTCAAATGTCGTGAGAGCAAGTCCGTCGTCCGTTTGAAAATTCCGCCGGGAAACCGTTGGGTCCCGGGGATTTCCCCGGCTTCAGCGCAGCTATCGCTTCCGCAATTTCTTCTAGTGACAAGTCAGCCTCCAGGGCAGCGTTGTCGTCGGCAGACACGGTCGGGACCTCCATATCACTCAAGTAGCTCTGCGCTGCCTCACAGTCCCCCAGGTCCCTAGCCCTATAAAAGTCCTCAAAGTAGGTCGCAAAAGCGTCTGCTATGGCCTCATCTGAGGAAGCCCTTCTACTGTCGGTCAGCTCAATCTGGTCTACCCATCGGGCCGCTCGCTCCCTCCTACTTAGCCAGGCCAAGAGTTTCCCCGATTTGTCCCCGACATCATACAGCCGATGAAGAGTAGCCAGCGCCTGAATGCGTGCTTCGTCCGTGACGAGCTCCCTGTATAGCCTCTGAGTATCTAGCAGCTTCCTAAGGCGCGCCTCCCCCTTCAGTCTGTGATATTCGGCTTCCTGGGTCAAGATGTTTACCTCTTCATTTGCTATTGCCTCGGTGCGTTTCCGTTTGACCTCCCCCAATCTAGACTGGAACCGGTCTCTCAATACTGTTTTCATGGCTTCCCATAGTGTGACTCCGGACTGCACCGACCCTTCGTTTTCGGCCATATAGACCCTTATGTCCGCTCGTAAGCCCCACAAAATTTCCGGCGTTTGTAAGTCCCATGGCGTCAAGTGCCACGGCGCCTTCCCTCCTCCTCTCTCCCGCCCCATGTGTGCGAACAGCGGGGAGTGGTCCGATATCCCCCTCGCCTTATACTCCGCCGAATCCCCCGCCGAAATCTCCTGTCTGGAAGTGAAGATATAATCCAGCCTGGAGAAGACTTTGTGGGCCCCAGAGTAGAAAGAGTACGTTTCCTGTGTTGGATGGAGCCACCTCCATACATCGGTGAGACCGATGGTGTCCATTCTCCGTGCTAGAGCTGTTGTGGTACCTACGGTGTGAGGTGTCCCAGATCTATCCTGGGCCGTGCACATTACATCGTTGAAATCTCCCCCCACTATCTGCACTGTGTCAGCCGTGTCTAGCAGGATGTTCGTGATCGCCTGCAGCGTGCGTGGTTGTAGTTTGGGTGGGGCATATACCGATAATAACGTGTACCTACGCCTCTTCCATGTCCCCTGAACTCCCGCGTATGTCCCCTGCGGGTCCAGCCATGTGTGGGTAACTGTGAAAGGTGCTGTTTTTTTAATGAGAACTGCGGTTCCCCGGGAGTCCATGGTGTACCCCGCGTGTGCCAAAACCATATACTGCCCGCGTGCTATGAATGTGCAGTGGTTCCCCCTCAGATGAGTTTCTTGGAAGAAAATGATGTCCGGTGTTAAGCGCTTGATATAAGCGTTGACCAAACTTCTCTTAATTTTGGATCCCAGGCCATTTACATTCCACGTTAGCACCGTGACCCCCGTGCTACCCAGGCGTGCATCAACTAGTGTACTTGCCATTGCATTTCACATTTATCATCAGGTATGAAACTCCGGGGCCAGGGCTTCGCCAAGGGTGTGCTGTCCTCAACATGCTGCTTCACATATCACTCCCCCCTCACCCCCCCAGCTCCCCAACACCCCAACGTGAGGCAATAACAGTACCAACTTTCCCCTCCAACCCCCTCCCCACCTCCCTCCCCTTCCAGCTGCGCCCCAACATGGGACCAAACCATCCATGGGAGTAGGTCAGTCGCCCTCCCGCACATCCCTCCCCAGTCTAAACAGTATTCAGTTCAAACACAAAGGAAAGGAAAACTGTAAGGGGTGTGCCAACTTGCTTGCTCCGTTGCGCCGAGCTGCAATCTCGTCCGAGCGACATACACCAGCTTTCATGAATGGGAGTCTTGTGTGTCTATGGTCGGGCCTTGACCCGAAGAGTCCTGTTCCAACTGACGAATCTCCTTCGCCAACGGGTGCAATGACTCGCTCAAGAGATCCATATCCTCATCACCGGATGAAGGGCCTTCCGATTCCTCCACGTCGTCGCCCTCTGAACGCACTCCTTTCCTCAGGCTACTAAACCGCGAACCCGGCACTGGATCATTGCCTGGGGACGCCGACCTGCCGTCCCTCGTGTTTGCCGATCCTCGGGTTCTGTACGGCGTCGCCGTGGCCTTGTGTTGGGTCCTCCGTGGCCTCCGCCGCTGTGGCTTCGGCAGCTCCCATCGCGATTTTTCCCTTATCGTTTTGTCCATCGCTTCTCGGCTGGCCGCTTCCCTGCTGTTCAGGATGGGGCGCTCTTCCAGCCACTGCCACGCGTCCTCTGGGTGTGCAAAAAAGATACGTTTGTCTTTATATATCACCTTTAGCTTGGCGGGGAAAAGGAGCATGAATTTAATTTGTAGGGATCGCAGCTTCGCCTTTACAGAGTCAAAGGAGCGGCGTTGTTTCGAGACCTCCTGGCTGTAGTCCGGAAAGATCATTATCGTTGTGTTCTCTAGGCGGATCTCTCCCAGGGCCCTGGCTTCCCTTAGGATCAGGTCCCGGTCAGCAAAGTTTAGGAAGCGTGCTATAACCGGCCGCGGTCTCGCGCCCTCAGGTGGCTTGGCCAGAAGCGCCCTGTGCGCCCTCTCAATTATAAAGCATGTGGAGAATGGCGCCGTAGGGAAAGTAGTTTTCAGCCAGGTTAGAAGAAAGGCAGCCATGTCCTTGCCCTCAATCCCTTCTCTAAACCCCACAAATCAGAGGTTGTTGCGCCTGGACCTGTTTTCCGGGTCGTCCACCTTCCATTGGAGATGACAGTGCGTGGCCTGCAATTCAGCCATGTCTTTCTTGAGCGTAGTGATCGACTCCCCGTCCTCCTTCAATTTTTCTTCCGCCGCCGTTACCCTTTCGGTCAGGTTCCGAAAGTCCTGCCGCAGCAGTGTCACCTCCGCCCCTACCTCTCCGATCTTAGTCTCCAGGGCTGATCGCGATGCCTGAATGTCTGTTCTGGACGCTTGAATGGCCTCCAGCAACATGGCCGTGTCGGGGCGGGAGCTTGGTTGGTCTGCCACGGTCCGTGGTGCCGCGAAGTTGTCCATAGGGCCCTGCCGCGTGGTTTTGGGAGCCAGGTCTCTCTTTCCCATCGTCTCTTCGTGTGGAAACCCGGGAGAGTATGTGGAAATCTCTGCCCCAGTATCGGGGCTTAGGCCAGCGCGGGCCAGCGCGGGAGCCACGGGATGGTTTCGGCGGCAGCGTGGGTCTCTACCGCGGTTCCTATGTCCGCTGGCCGGGCACCAAGGCACACCGTGTCTTCGGTCGTCCCACCCTTAGGCTTCTTGTTGTTCGAAGAGAGCTCTTCCCTATAGGTCAGACTCTCGCTGATTCCAGTATGCCTCTTCTACTGCGTCGCTCCTGCTTCTAGCACACGGGCCCCCTGGATCACTCCGCCGCCATGTCAGCTCCAGCTAGCGACGTAGGGTGAGTGCGGTCGTATCTGGCGGATTCCATACAACTGGGCTGCTGGTCCGGCAAGTCTTACCACACTCTCCCCTCGCCTCCCGGCCAGTGTTTGACCCGCCAAGCTTCGCAGTGAGCCGCTGCGGTCCGGGTGTCTTCCTCCGTCTCGTCACTCCCCGCCGGCCGCCATCTTGGTGTAGGCGATCGTATGTCTTCGATCCCCTCGATCGATCTCCGTCCGCCCTCCGATGGTGTTCAGTCCCCCCTGACCGTTAGGAGGGTCCCGGGAGCTCCAGGCGGAAGGCGCCGGCAGCCGATCCGCCGGCCGTAGCTCTAGGCACCTCGCGGTCCTCCGCACCTCGCGGTCGCCATCATGGCCGCCATCTCTCCGCTGTTTTCCCCGTGTCTCACCGATTTCCAGCGAAAGCAGCCTTGCACCTCCCAGGCGGCTTTCTCTCCATATATCGCAGTAGTTTATCTTCGATCAGGTGATGTTTCAAGCTCGATTAAGAGGATATAAGGCGGATTACGGGGCAACTCGGCCGGAGCTCCGGCGAGGCACGTCTAGTCAGCCATGCTGCTGGCCACGCCCCCCAATGAAAGATGATTTCTAACTGAAATGTGCAGACCGCCGAAAGTGCATTCACAGTGATTTTCATCTAACTTCTGCTTTAACTAATGGTACAGGTAGTCAAAGCTATAACTGTTCTCACATATTAGCTGAGAGTTTGGCTAATTGATCTAATCTTGAACACAGAACAGATATACGGACACCCCCTGGGAGTAGCTACTGTATAGCATTCTCCCAGGGAATTTCGCTGTTAAGTCCCCTTTCAAATGTATCCAGAACAAAAATCCAGTATACCTCTCTCTTCTTCCTAATGGCACATCCACCTTTGCTGTCTGGTGTCTTTATTTACTCTAAGATGCGCCAATGAAAATCATTTAATTTGTGGTTCTTATCGAGAAAATGTTTCACTAAAGGTGCGGTTAATTTCTTAGTCTTTATGGCCGATCTATGTTCGGTTAGACGTGTTTGAACTGGTCTGCAAGTTTCGCCGACATAGCCTAAGCCACACGGGCAGATGATGCAATAAACCACATTTGTGGTTTTGCAATTCCATAAATCTTTTGCTTTGGCCATAAATCCATTGTGGGTGAACTCTTCACCACCTAGGATGTTTTTGCATGATTTGCAGGAGGAACATGGAACTGTTCCCCGTACAGGGAGATTGGTAACTAAAGATGTTTGCATTTGGTTAACATTGGAATGTTTGGTGTTAAACCTAGAGTGAACAATTTTATCTTTTAGATTTCTGTTCCTCCTATGGGCAAATAGAGGTTTTGACAAGACAGAGTTGGAAGTAGGATTGCAGTTAAGAATGTGCCAGTTGGCATTGATGATCTGTGTAATGCGTTCATTCATTGTGGAGTGGGTGGTCACACACACAAGTTGATCTTTTATAGGTTGTTCTTTTGGAACTAGTAGGGCATCGCGATCAAAGAAGCGCGCTCGTTTATATGAGTTTCTTATAAGCCTATGTGGATATCCACGGTCTAAAAACTTCCTACGCATTATTGCTGCCTGTCTGTCGTAGTCCGCTAAATTAGTGCAATTCCTGCGGACTCTTAGAAACTGAGAGAAGGGGATACTCTCACGTTGGTTTTTCGGGTGGAAACTGCTGAAATGTAATAGCGTGTTGCGTGCTGTTGATTTAACAAAAAGGTCCACCTCTAATTTTCTGTTGTTTTCTCGAATTAAAAGATCTAGGAACTCCACTTGATTTTCGCTGTATTGTGCAGTGAACCTGAGATTCTCATCAGTCAGGTTAATCCATTCTAGAAACTCAAGAAGGGAGTCTTTCCCATTGGTCTAGATAAAAAAGATGTCGTCTATATATCTGGACCAATGGGAAATTGATTCAAAAAAGGGTGCCACTTCATTATCTATAGATTTCTCCTCAAAACGGGACATATAGATATTGGCTACCGAGGGGGAAACCGATGCCCCCATAATGACTCCCCTGAGTTGACGGTATAGGTCCTCTCCAAATTCAAAAACGTTCTCGGTTAAGACAATGAATAAACAATCAATGAGAAATTTCTTAGGGCACACTATTTCATGTTTGTCTATAAACCAGTCAGTGGCTCTAATAGCTTCATCTAAAGGGATGTTGCTATAGAGGGACTCTATGTCCAATGTAACCAATATGTCCCTGTCAGGTATAAAATCAAGGTTCTCCACGATATTTATCATATGGCAGGTATCCTTCACATATGATTTAATCATTGGTATATATGGTCTTAAAAAGTGGTCTACAAATTTCGATAGGGGTTCTGTGGGGGTACCAATGGTAGACACAATGAGTCTGTATGGGGGATTTTCTATATTTTTATGTATTTTGGGGAGACCGTAAATACATGCAGTCTTATTCTTATTGTTATTCAAAAAGTCATGGTCTTTAATATCAATGTCCCCCTTTGATAAAGCTTCATTAGTTAAAGTACTAATCTTTTTTATGATGTTATTAACAGGGTTGGAGTTGACTTTTAAATAGGTAGTACTATCATTAAGCATCGTGATCATATTCTGTTCATAACCGATGGAGTTGAGGATCACAATGCCTCCACCTTTGTCGGCTCCCTTAATAATCAATTTTTTATTTTCAGATAGTTCTTTTAGAGCTAATGATTCATTTCTGCTCAAATTATATACTGGTTTTGGGATGAACTTCAAAGTCCTTTCTAATTTTTGGAGGACTACTAACTCAAAGGCTGCTACCTCTGAGCCTAATTGATCCAGCCCTGGAGTAAAAGAAGAGGGTAGTGATATTTCTTTTTGGCTCTGTTTCGTTAGATCATACACAATGTCTTCTTTATCCTGGAAAAACTTCCTAAGTCTAATTTTCCTAAAAAAGGCTACCACATCCTTGTTTAATTCAAAGGTATTAACTTGTGTGTGAGGTACAAAATGGAGGCCCTTTGACAACAGAGCTTCACTGTAGTTGTCAAGTTCAGTGGAAGACAGGTTGAAGATAGGAATTACATTCCTTGTCCCCAATATTGTCTGTTTCGAGTCTCTCTTATGAATTGGGGTTCTTGTTGTTGATGTTGTTGCTGTTGATGGTGTTGGTGTTGGGCTTGATGTGGGTGTTGATTCATTTGGAAGTTCCCTCGATTCTGTCCCTGGCCCTGGAATCTCACTCTGGGGTGACCTCGTTGGGGCCCCCTGTTGGCACAAACTCAGAAAACAAAGACTTAGCCTTCAGAGACCCAAGGTCCAAGTAACGTTACCCCAAAAAAGGTTCTACAACCCAAAAAGGTCGTCGACCCGAAGGGCGTCGAACCGAAGAAGGCCGTACAGCTTAAGGGCGTTGACCCGAAGAAGGCCGTCGAGCCAAAAAGCGCAGAACCAAAGAAGGCCATCGAGCCAAAGAAGGCCGCCGAACCGAAGGGCGCCGACCAGAAGCAGGCCGTCGACCCAAAGAAGTCGTTGAACCGAAGAAGGTCGCCAACACAGAGGGCGTCGTACCGAAGCCTGTGGCCCAGCCGAAAAAGGTTATCGAGCCAAACAAAGGCACCAACCCGAAAACAAGTGCTCCTAAAAAAGCAGTTGATCCGAGAAAAATCGTCGACTCGAAAAAAGACAGTCAACCGAAAAAACCTGTCGAGCACAGAAAGCGCATCGAACCTAAAGATCCGGTCGATCCGCAATCAATCGTCGAGCCGGACAAACAACCCAAGCCGAAGAAGAGCAATAAGGCACCAAAAGTTGTCGAACAAAAAAAGGCAACGGTAGATCCAAAAAAGACTGAGCTAAAAAAGTCAAAGACACAGCCACGGACAGTGGAAGAAAAACTCTTCCACCCAGAGCCATAAGAGGATCAGGCAAAAATATACATTAACCCTGAAACTGGTAAAGTTACTATTTTACACAGGAAAAAGAGGCCATTGGACACTGAGCCTCATTTCCCCCATTCCTCTGAAGAAAAAGGACTTTGGGACTTCTCCCTCTAGACCCTTCATTCCTTTCTATCCCACTATGCCTACTACACCTTTTGCTCCTTACTCTCCCACTCACTCTGGGGACAATGAGGGCGACACAGGGGAAGATCCACAATATGATATTAACTATCCTGAGGATCCTAACCCTCAAATTGAACCATGGGTAGAACCCACTGATCCATATGACACGCATTCCATCCCTGACTCCTCCTCATACCCAACAAGGCCGTCACCTACTGACGACACCATTGTCTTCAACCAGCTAATAGATAGGGCAGCGCAGTACCAACGTAGACATGCACAATGAACCTATAGAAGAAGTCTTTTTATTTGACACATTCCCTACTACTGAGAAAAATGTCAGAACACTTCCTGTGTTGAAAGGGGTCCTAAAACACGCACCAGACATATTTAAAGATACAGCCAGAGCACGTGTAATCAATCCCAGGATTGAAAAGAAATATAGGGCGGCCCCTACAGACCCTACTTATATCAGAGGTCAGTTGCCATTAGATTCACTAGTGGTGGCCAACGCACGCAAACGGGCCAATTCACAGACAACAGGAGAAGCTCCACCTCCAGATAAAGAGTCCAAAATACTAGAGGCCTCGGGTAAAAGAGTAGTATCCCAGGCCTCCAATTCATGGAGAATTGCAAATACACAAGCTCTACTAGCTCGTAACGACAGAGCACACTACGACCAGCTTGAAAGTTTGATGCAACACCTGCCTGAGCCTTTCAAGGCACAAGCTACTGACCTCATACAGGAGTGTTTAAAAAATGCTTAGCGACAGTAGCTGCACATCTCAGGAGGCAACACATCCACATGTTTCCATACCTGGACGATTGGCTAATACAAGCAAAATCCTATGAACAATGTGCAAGAGACTCGTCTCAAAAACTTCACCTGCTACACAGCCTAGGGTTTTCGATAAACTACCCAAAATCGCATCTACAACCATTCCACATACAACAGTATCTGGGAGCTACTATAGATACCTCAGTGGCAAAGGCATATCCAAACACAGCGAGGATAGACAGCATTCAGATACTCATTCGCAAATTTCTGCCACAACACTCTTTGCCAGCTCGAGTCTTCATGCAGCTCATAGGCATGTTGGCGTCATGCATATTCATTGTGCCCCATGCCCGACTTCAAATGCGTCCATTGCAAGAATGCTAGCATGGCAGTGGAACCAAGATCAAGGACAACTTAAATACCTAGTGTTGGTAGACAGTCGCGCTTACAACTCTCTGCAGTGGTGGAACCGCCGAGACGCCTACGGGTATTTGTTGCGCTTTAGAAATGTCAAAAATAAATAAATAAATAAATAAATAAACCTTTCCAAGGGGCGACTGTTCCAAGAGCAAGTTACACAACTAGTTCTAACAACGGACGCATCACTGACAGGTTGGGGAGCCCACCTACTTCAATACACAGTACAAGGGCTCTGGACAATCAAACAAAAGAAACTGCATATCAACCAACTAGAGTTGCTAGCAATATTCCTAGCTCTAAAAGCATTCCAAAAATACCTGTACAGTAAGACTGTGTTGATCCGGACGGACAACATGACAGCCATGTACTATATCCTGAAACAGGGAGAAACGCATTCCCCACAGCTGTCTCACTTGGCACACAGCATATGAAAGTGGGCAATTCCAAAAGACATCTTTCTCCTGGCAGAACACCTCCCAGGGAAAGACAATCAAATAGCGGATCTGCTCAGCAGACACAGCCAACAACTACACGAATGGGAGATTCACCCCAAAGTTCTCCAACCATTCTTCGATCAGTGGGGGCATCCAGAGATAGACCTGTTTGCCACAAACAAAAACTCAAAATGCCAGTCCTTTGCCGCCAGGTTAACACATCCGTCGTCACAGGGCAATGCGATATGGATGAACTGGTCAGGCAGATTGGCGTATGCTTTTCCCCCAGTACCACTGATTCCGCTGGTGGCACGCAAACTGTGGCAACAGTCACTCACACTGATCTTAGTTGCTCCCACATGGGCGAGACAGCCATGGTACACAACGTTCCTGGAACTCTCAGTAGTTCCTCATCAAAGGCTGCGCCTCGTACCCCATCTTCTAACTGAGAACCATGGAGAAATCAGACACCCAGATACCAATCAGATGAACCTAGCGATCTGGCTCCTGAAATCTTAGAATTTGGATACCTTAACTTGCCTCCAGACTGCATGAACATCATTAAGGAGGCAAGACGACCAACTACTAGAGCATGCTATGCAGCTAAATGGAAAAGATTTGTGATTTACTGCAACAATAATCAAATCAACCCATTAGATGCTTCCATTCAGAACATCATATGTTACCTACTGCACCTTCACAGATGCACCTTCAAAACAGGCAACACCTTTGACTGAGTATCAGCAATCAAGGCTTTAATGGAGGGGCTTAAAAGGGTGATTCCTCCAAGGCACCCACCTTCCCCAGTCTGGAACCTAAACATAGTACTTACCAGACTTATGGGACCTCCTTTCGAACCTCTACACTCCTGCGAATTGCAATTTCTAACATGGAAGGTGGCATTCTTGATTGCCATTACCTCACTCAGGCAAGTTAGCGAGCTACAAGCACTAACAATTCAAGAACCTTTCATGCAAATACATGCTAACAGGGTAGTTCTTAAAACAAACCCTAAGTTTATGACAAAGGCCGTATCCAGTTTCCATATTAATCAATCAATAGAACTGCCAGTGTTCTTCCAAAATCCACAGTCAGTAGCGGAAAGAGCCCTACACACACTGATTGTCAAGAGAGCTCTGCTTTATTATGTGGACAGAACGAAATCATTTAGAAAAACAAAGCAATTATTTGTTGCTTTTTCACCACAACTTAAAGGGAATCCCATATCAAAGTCAGGAATAGCCAGATGGATAGTTAAATGCATTCAGATATGTTATCAAAAGGTTAAACACACTTTAACTGTAGCCCCAAGAGCACACTCCACGCGAAAAATGGGGGCATCCATGGCTTTCCTAGGAAATATTCCTCTTGAAGACATATGTAGAGCAGCCACATGGACTACCATACACACCTTCACAAAAGCAAAGCAACAATCTGCTGTAGGCCAGGCTGTCCTCAAAACTCTCTTTCAAACTGCTGCAGCTGTCACAGGTAACCACCACTAGAGGAGATACTGCTATACAGTCTATCCACAGATATGAATTCAGCAGCCCATATGCCTCGAACGGCATATGCTACATGCCAAGAACAGATGCATACTGGTAAGTAGCATATTCCATACCAATCCTGGGAAAACCAATTGTCATCAGATTTTAGATAAGAGCACATGCACTTTAGCAGCGATCAGCAGTGGCAAAGTGCAAAAGCCGGCAAAAACAAGGTCAGTTAAAGAGGAGGGGGAAGGCAAAAAGTTTGGGGTAACCCTGCAAAAGGGCCATTTCCAACAAAGTACAAAAAATGTTTTCTTGCCAAACATATAAAACTGCACAACCTGCGAAACTGCAAGTAGGAGTCGCCACAAAGGAAAACAAAAGCTTTGCACTAGAATAAAAATGAGAAATAAAACATTGAGATCACAAATGCAAATGACAAGAAATAAAACAGTTAACATTATAAAACACAATGAAGACTGCCCTCCGGGGCAGATCAACATCTCAAATGTCTGATCTGCCCAGAAAGGGGGAACAAAGCAAAGCAATACATTGAAACCCTAGAGGGGAATGATCCTTACCCCAGCCAAACACCACTTTACACACACCACCATCCAAATACCAGCCACACACATCGCCAGACAGAAGCCGGTCCCACACACCACCAGCCGGAAGGCAATCGATACACACCAGCAGCAAAATCCCCAGTTCAACACACCATCAGCGATCCTTGCGCAAAGGACCACTCCCCGACATATCAATGCACAACTCCCTGGTGTCTAGTGGCTTTCTGCTCTGTTTGAGGGTAGATCGGCCTACAAATATGGGCTATCTGTCCTCAGGGGGGCAGAGAAGTGCCAAAACTTTGCCCCAATAAACAGCAGCAACACTTGCCCAAGGGGCTGCTCCCCGACACGCACATAAAAAGATGCCTGGTGTCTAGTGGCTTCCCCCCTTTCTGGTCATCTCAGTATAAAAATATAGCCGGTATGCTCCCCAAAAAAAAAGTGGGAGTATTCCTGCTGTGCGATTGCGGTCCCACCTGAGATCGCGCAGCAGGAAGGCACTCCAAAGAGACATGGCGGGAAAGGGAAAACTCTTTCCTTTCCCCTGGTGCCTCAAAGGTTAAGTTATATGTGTCATTTGCATATCTTAGGGGTGAACAAAGTTTTTATCATGCAAAAGCTGTTTTACCTACAGCTCATCCATTGGTAGATTGCATAGTTTCCTGCTTTATTTCGATTTAAACTAGGGTGTATTTTTTACTACAAACTTGCAATCTAGTCTCACATTGAGGCATATTGCATTATACCTTCTACAGTAAACATTACTCACATGAGCTGCTGCTGTTTATATAAGTCTTGGGTTGTATTTCCAGCACTTCAGTAACCCGAAATAGAATACTACAGCTATTTCTGCTTGCAGAATGTACAAGGAGCAGCTGTAGTGGAAGAGAGCTCACCAATTTAGAGTCAAAACATGTGTTGTAAGGAATGCTGCATCTTTTGCAATAAGAGATTGAGAAAAAAGCTGTGGTTTTATGCAGGGGTGGAGCTCAGTAATGTATTTAACCCACTTTCGTCTGTTGCAGTACATGAGGCACTAAAAAAGGCTGTGAACACTCCTAGGCCTTCTGCAGAACTTGGCATACTTTATTTTCTGCATCGACCACTAGCGACCAGAAGAGTTACTCTGCACCATGTCTCACTCAGGTCAGAAACATCCTTTAACGTTTGCATTTGTCAATATTCATGTTTTTGGTTCTATAAGATGTTTAGAAAAATATGTTTGCTTTGCGTTTTCAATGTGTGTAGTTTTGAGAGCCAATCCTAATTGGGAGGGCAATACAGCTGCCAGGTGCCCCCCAACAAAAGGCAAATGTAAGATGTGGAATGTGCTGAAATTTTAGATTTTCTCATTCTTCCTCTCTTTTTAATTTCTTACGGGGATTTTTTTTGCGTACTTTCTACAAACAAACTATTGTCTTGTGTTATTGATATTAATAAAAGGTGTATGACAAGCCTCTTTGAACTAAAAGTGAACCCTTATTGATGCTCATCAATGCTGGTTTTCTTGACTGCTTTCCTTTTTTTTCTAAATAACTGTCATTGATGGTTATAAACTATTAGCTTGCCAATATTTAAGGGGTATCCAACATGGGTCCTCAAGAGGTGCTTAGGATATCCAATGACTATATAAATAAGTTGTTTTTAGATTTACGCTCTGTAAAATCATCCTGTGCTGAGAACGTGAAAGTCTGTCAGAAGGCAGCCCTCTTGCGCATAGTTTGGACATCCCTGACATCGAGAAATATACAGCAGGATGAAGAACTGCAGGTCTGGATTAAAAGAGAATAAAAGCCTTGGAAAATCCCCAAATTGCACCAAGAAAGGTACCCTTCTAGGAGCTGTGGCTTTCCCCCCAATATTAGTTTCAAATATAGCCCAATGATTGATATTACAAGCAAATTTGACAAATCTCTTGCCCAGCAAGCATTTGCAATGCAATAGGTCTCACATTTTTTAGAGTTAGAGCTATTGCCTCTGTAAATGAGAATGTTTTTACCCTTGTATTATGGAGTGAATGTATGTAGTTTGAGTGGAAATATGTGGGTTGGGTTGGAATGTTTGGTTGTATATTTGTGTGATGTGGAATTGTGTGGTGTGGAGTGGATTTGTGTAGTGGAAATATGTGCCATGGTGTGCAGTGGAATTATGTGTATAGCAATTATGTGGTATTGAGTGTTTTTTAATATGATGCAAATTAAATAGACTCATTCTTTGTATGTGAATCCTTTTTTTTTAATTGTAAACTAACAAATGAGCCAAGACATTATTTAAGTGCGGCGACAGGATGGAGACAGATATTGTGTGACTATGGAAGGGCTGAAAACTGTTACAGCAGGGTACTAGAAGTCCTCTTGTGTAACTTATGTCAAATGTTCACATATGTTAATGGATGTGGTGACAGGAACCTGTGTCACCAGATGTAGGGGCACATGCATCAAAAGTTTTTGCGATCGTAAACGGTGCGATTCGCAAAAATCGTCTGTTTGCGATCGCAAATTAGCCTTTGGAGTTTAAGAATTTGCAATCATGTGCGAATTCCTAAAGTGGGATTGCATTTAAGGAATAGCAATTTGCGATTCCTTAAATGCAATGCTAGAAGCACTTTCAAATATCGATTTTGGTATTTGGGCCCACAAATTACAGACAAATCAAACTTGTCTGTAATTTGCAAAAACTTTGAAAAATGCACTAAAATGCATTTTTTAATGTTTGAGGTTACACACACATGCACTTGGGGCATGTGTGTGCACAACATGGGTGCACATCACACTTTCAGGGGTGCAGTAGGGTGTCATTTTGGCACCCTTGAAATTGCATGAGCAATTTGCGAGTACGTACTGGTACTCGCAAATTGTGCATGCAATTTCCCATTGCCTTCCCAATGAATGGGAAGGCATTCCTTAATTGTGACTCGCAATTTGAGAGTCCCAATTAAGGAATGTTTAGGAATCGCTATTTTTATAACGATTCCTACATTCATAGGCTTTTGCGATTCCTTAATTGTGATTCCTTAATAATCACAATTAAGGAATCACAAAAGCCTACCTTGATGCATGTGACAGAGAATGTCTTTTTTTTTAAAGTATTGTGATATTTTAAAATTAAAGTGTCACGTACAAGGCAGCATGTTGCTTAACATCAATCATTTTATTTGTATGCGAATTAGGGGCATATTTACAAGCCCCTATCGCCACCACGTGCTTTAAGCAGAACACATATAAGTTACAAAACGGCATTTAAAGATTGTTTATGTGCAGGAAGGGGGACCTTCCCCTCAGCACGGGCACCCTTGCACTATGGTGCAAGGGGCCTGCATTGGCGCTAAGCTGCTAAATTTAGGGCCAGCGCAGGGGGAAACACATGTCTGCACCATATTCTTGTAAATATGGTGCAGCTTCACATTCCCAAAGTGACAGAGTGTGTCGTTAGCCTTCTTAGCTTAATGACATGCTTCGCAATTTTGTTCTAAATATGCCCCTCTGTTTGCAGTGATTGGTATTTGTTTGTAAGTAAAATATAACACGTGTCCATTTATACCCCAAATGTATTTATGTATGTGAAAAGCACTGTGATGTAATTTTTTATGTGAACACCATATAATTAGTGAATGTTTATTTAAAATTTGTACCTAATTTTTAAAGTGCTGAAAGTTTGTTTTGCTTTTGCAGTTTCTTTGCACATATTTCTTTACCAAAACACAAACATGTTAATCATGTCTCTTTGACGAGCAATAGAGAAACTTTCTAGTAATTGTATTTCAATCCCGCAGTTCGTTAGAATTGAAACATAGTGATAAGATGGGTTTAAAGTTTTTTCGTTATATTAAAATTTAAAGGTTTCAGGTGGCAAGGCAGCTGAAATATTGGCTGAAATATTGACGGCACGGCATCTGTGAAGCATGTGTTGCGCTAATGAAGTCAAGCAGAACATGAATAATTGATGGAAGTGCTCCAACTAATGCCTGTGCATTTCATACATCGCTGTCCATTGTCATTCCATTCCAAAAAACTTTATTTCTGTCGATATAGACCATAAAAAGTAGATAAACAAAAACAGTTTACACATGTAAAAGCATATAGCTTAGACCAGTTTACACAAATATTTATAGGTACACAGATTAGAACTTTAGCAGCATCAGAATACATCACAGTAATCACAGGGTTGTAGATTCGTGGAGTTCATGCCTTCAGCGCATCCTGGAACCTTGCCGGTCTAAAAAGAAAATTGCCCTGCCAGGATAGGGGGATCTTTGTGGAGAAATATGAAGTGTGCATGTTACAGGAAACTTGGGCAAGAGATGTCATTGCAAGGGCTGGGTATGCAACATTCAATGTACCAGCCATCTCGTGGGGGAAGAGGCAGACCATCTGGGGGCTTATGTATTTGGGTTGCCATGCAACAGGCTACCATGTCTGTTTCCCTGTGATGAGCCACTTGGGCCATAAATGGGCTCACATACAATTTTTTCCAGATAAAATCTCAATTCATCAGTAAACTTCATTCTTAAAACATTGGAGGGAATTGGAAAAGGAGTTAAACAATTATAAAGAAAAGGGTGGGTAGACTATGGGCATTTTATTTGCGATGTGGCGAGTTTACCAACATCCTACGACTGCCACAGTGAGTTTAAAAATCTGAATACAGCAAAGCCGATAGGTGCATAGGTGTCATACTTCAAGACTCTAAATAACGCCACACAATGAATAAACCCTAGATTCTGGCAGAGTGGGATGAGCCAGGTTTATAGCCAGGACAGAAAATAAAAACATGAAGCTCAGACTCTTCCACACAATTGTAGACAGGGCACCCAAGGGGTGGGACTTTTAGCCATTTGTTAGTGAAGGCACGAAGCGGCAAGGTCCCTATTCTGAACTGGATATATAGTTTCCTAGCCAAGGTTGGTTGAATATAATCCAGAAAGGGCTCAATCAGATACTCAGCTTTGATTCTTAAAAAATCAGCTGTCAGATGTCCTAGGGCCGCGTCCCCCTGGATTTCTGCTAATTTATGCAATCTATAGGCTCTAGCCAATTCTTGACGTGAGATTACCGTGCACATTTCCTCAAGGTTACTCCATAAGGTAGGTCTGCCAAGCCTAGAGCATAGGTCCTTTAAGTACAGGAACCATGGTATTTTGCCTACACCCTGGAGATTCAATAACTCCTTTATCTCTGACTGGTAGACTACTAATTCCGGGGTCACGCACAATCTGCGCCAAAAGGTGAACGGCCTAAGTCCAATCTCGTCCACGATAAGTCTGATTCCTAGGTCCAGGCGTAGTGGGGTGAAGGGGGTGCTAGGTGGAAGGCCTAGCAGCTGCCTCATAAAATTGCTCTCTATTTTAGTCAGTCTGCCAGAGGGACAGTGACCCCATAATTCAGCCCTGTACATTGTCACGCCCCTTGCTTGCACTTTGTAGATCTCTGCTATTGGTCCAGCTGGTTTATGGGAGGAGTTTCTGTACAGTTTAGCAATTTCCCCTGCAGTCTGTGCTAGCTTAAGGCTTGCTTTGGCCAATTGCGGGCCCCATTCAAATGTTTCTGACACAGTAACACCTAGGGTAGTCGAAGACTGACACCCTCTTAAGCAGGGTACCATTTAGGCAGGGATTCGGGCGTGATGTGTTAGCTGGGTTGAAGACTATAAATTCAGTCTTCAGTGTGTTGATCCCCATTCCCCTGCTTTTGCAAAAAATGGCGACGCTATCAAGAACCCAATGGATGCCCATGGGTGACTTTGATAATAACAGTGTGTCATCCGCGAACATCATTGCTGGCACCTTGCTCCATGCCAGCTTTGGAGCATCATTGTCCCTTACCTCATTAAGTTGGACAACCAGAGCATTGATGAAAAGGCAGAACAGGGTAGGGGCGAGCACGCACCCCTGCCTTACTCCTCTATTACTTGGGAGGCAGGAGGTTAGTTCTCCTCGTGTACTCTCATGAGCAGACTCAAAAGGTAGACGGGGATCCCCAGGTCTCTAAGTACATTCCACAATTTAGCTCTGGGGACCAGATCAAAGGCCGTCTTCAGATCTACAAATATAAAATAGAGACTGCCACCCTCTATTGATACCGTTTTCCAGTATAGGAGTTGGAGTAAAAAACAATTGGTCTATCGTGGAAATGTTTTTCCTGAATCCGGCTTGATATGGGCTCAGGATTTCATTCTCCTCCATCCACACATGAAGTCGATTGAGGCGGACCCGTGAAAACAGCTTCTGGGTAACATCGATCAAGCTGATCGGCCTACAGTTTGTGGGCAGAAGGGGTAAGCCCTTTTTAAAAACTGGGAACATTTCTGCCCCTGCCCAGGTTTCTGGGATTGCCATACCTCCCATAATTGCATTGAATATTAACCATAGGTAAGGTCCCCATATTTTTGGTTCAGCCTGTAAGAGGTCCCACGGTAGCTTATCCAATCCCAAAGCCTTGCCGAGATGAAGTTTTCTTACAGCGTTTAAGACTTCTGACCAAGTGATCCCGGGGACCTCTTCGTAAGTGGTCCCTAGGGGTGTTAAGGGTGTTTCACATTTGGGCCTGCAGCTTCCTCTGTGGTGTATACAGCCTAGAAGTGAGTCTTCCATACAACCTCTGCGATCTTTGGCTCCATGGCTGGCTTCCCTTCCCTTCTGCCTGTGCAGACTATTGACCAGAACGTGAGGCTCCCCCTTCTGTTCCAGGCAAGAAAAGACCAGGAGGAGGCAAAATACAGGTCAGAAACAAGCAGAAAGAAACAGAATAAAGGTCAGAAAGAGGTAGAATAATGGTTGGCAATGAGCAGAAAGAGGCAAGATAAAGATGAGAAACGAGCAGAAAGAGGCAGAAAAAAGGCCAGCAATGAGCAGGAAGAGGCAACATAAAGGTAAGCAATGAGCAGAAAGAGGTCAAATAAAGGTGAGAAATTAGCAGAAAGAAGCAGAAATAATAAGCATAAAATGGCAAAACAAAGGGCCAAAAAAAAGCAAAAAAGACAAAATAGAGGGCACAAAAGGCACAACAGTGGACAGAAAAATGTGCAGAAAAGGCAAAAGAGAGGAGAAAAGTGCAAAGCAGAGGGCAGAAAAAAGAGCAGGAAAGGCAAAACAGAGGGTAGAAAAACTAGCAGATGCATGCATCCTTTCATGGGCACACATAGACTCTCACGCACCCACTCACTGACCCACTCAGAGACTAACAGATTAATGTACCCACTTACAGACCCACTGACACACTCATACACCCACTCACAGACCCACTGAGAGAGTCACACACCCATTCACAGACCCACTCAAACTCATGTACCCACTCACAGACCCATTCAGATACTCATGCACGAACTCCCAGAACCACTTAGACACTCATTCACCTAGTTATAGACTAACTCAGAGACTTGTGTGCCTACTCAAAGACCCACTCAGAGACTCACACACTCACTCATAGAACCACTGAGAGACTTATGCACTCATTTACATACCCACTTAGAGACTCGAGCACCCACTCACAGACCTGCTCAGACCCACACACACCTACTCACAGACCCAATTAGACACTCATGCACTCACTCACAGACCCACTCAGACTTATGTACACACTCACAGACCCAGTCAGAGACTCATGCACTCACTCACAGACACACACTCACTCACAGACCCAGTCAGAGACTCATGCACTAACAGACCCACTCAAACACATGCAATCACTCACAGATCCATTCAGAGACTCATGCACTCACTCATAGACTCACTTACAGACTCATGTACTCACTCACAAACCCACTCAAAGACTTACACACCAACTCACTGACTCAGAGACTCACACCCATTTAAAGACCTACTCAGACACTTATGCACTAACTCACAGACTGACTAGCACACCTATGGAGGCACTCGAAAACCCATTCAGAAACTATGACACCCACTCACAGACTCACTCAGACACTCACAAACCCACTCAAACACTCATGCAGTCACTCAGATACTCACTCATCCACTCAAGCATTCACTCAGACACACATCCAATGAGACACCTACACAGCCACTCCAGATACACTCACACACTCACTGACAGAGACACTCTCACACTCACTCATAGACCTACTGAGACACTCGTGCACTCACTCACATACTGTCAAACGCTACTGTTTACAGTTAAAAAATAAAATTGAAAAAAGTAGGTATTCACTTAAAAATCCAAAGGTTACAGTGATATTTTAATTAGGAAATAACAATATAAAACTGTACAAATTCACTAAAAAAACAAAGGTTACAGGGACGTAATAGTTAGGAAATTAAATTGAAAAAACCTTAGAATTTCACAGAAAAAAGCAAAGGTTACAGGAACATTATAGTTAGGCTCAGATTTCACTTGTATATAACCATAGAAAATCAACTGCTTTAGTTACCTGAGCTAACTATAACTTACTCCCCTCAATGCATTGCTTATGACCTCTCACATAATACATCACTCATGACATGGTCAGTGACACCACTGATGACATCACTGATGACATCAACCTCTTATTGTGAATGTTTCCTAAAAGTTTGAGTGTTACACATATATACTAGGGTACCACAAACGTAAAATTGGTATCATTTATGTACTACTAATGAGTGATTCCAGTTTTTTAACATAGATTATGTGAGTGGCTGTGTGACTGTGTATATCCATGTGTGAGTATATGTCTGAGTGCATGTATGGGTGTATGAGTGGCTCCATGAGTGTATACGTGGGTGTGTGAGTAGCTGTGTGGGTGACTTAGTGGCTGTCTGAGTGGCTGTATTGGTAAGTGATTGGGTGAGTGAGTGGCTGTATGGGTGAGTGAAGGGATGTGTGAGTGACTCTATGGGTGGGTGCGTAAGTGTGTGGGTGATTGTATAGGTGAGTGAGTGGTTGTCTGAATGGCTGTTTGAGTGAGTGTAATATTTGAGGCTGGGTGTGTTTCTGTTGTGTCTGTTATCCTTTCTCTAGCTATTTGCATACTACCTAATTCGAGGACTACGTTTTTATAGCAGAAACCCCCCACTTGTAAGAAATCACAGAATAGTAATCCCACAGAGGGACCCAGGAAAAAATACTATGAAACCAGTCCTGCTCAGGAGCACCTCCTTCCTTCTTCATGTCAGATTGTAGACAATGCTGTGCTTGGATAGCAAAAGCAAGAGTTTAATTTTTTAGATAATTCCCAGAAATAAATGTGCAAAAGAAAGCACCAATCTTGGGACACACCCGACCCAACACTCGGTCATTAAGTCCAACATATACCGATTTTGCATCACCATGAGATGGATGGCTCTTCCCTGATAGCATTTAGGCCGAGATCAATGTCATTAATCCTCTTCGATAGTTTCCCGAGGCTATCAGTAACCAGTGGGCATTTTCCTTTGTTTGTACGGTGAAGAAAGGTTTGAACACCCTGCATTCACCTGAGTGTCCGAATTCTTCTAGAATGTCTTTGTACTGTGCCAGTCAAAATAGTAAGCAGTTCTTCTTCTTTTTAGCCTGATGCAACAAAGTTGTTTTCTTCTGTAGTGGATGTGGAAAAACACAGACAGATCTTCTCCAGGGAGGATCAGGATTGGGGTGTGTATGGGCGCGAGGGTGCATACGCCCGCCAATCTGTGGACGAGCTGTGCTTAGGCAAAGTCTCTGCATTCACAGTAGTAATCCATCAAAATGGAGGTGCCCCATTACAGGTCCAATATGTGTAGTATTGCTTCACTGTTTTTATTGGTACCAAGCAATATTGTTCCTTTTCCTCTGAAATACAAAGGGTACAGTGTAGGTTTCCATACAATTAGAGGTTGCCTCTTCCGTTTCAACCATGTGTTCCTATTTATCTCGGTATCCCAGATTTCTTGGCATAGAACCAGGGAGTTGAATGACCCTGCACTGGAATTTCAGATCAGGGGTCATTTTGTCACTAAGAAAGGCTGCCCCAAATATGTTAAGGGCCACCCTGGGACCACAGATGGAGGTGGAGCGGACATATGTGTTCACTGGTGCAGTGGTTTTGCTACCTCTAAGAACCTCTTCATTACAAATTCTCGGGGCCAAACAGTGTCCCCATCTGCGCATACGGTCTACCACAGTTTGAATGTCGCTAGATTCAGTGAAAGGGTATAGTGCTGTGCGGTTGGCCTCTTACCGGATGACGTTTACTACTGCTACATAGGGTTCTACTCTCTTAGCTTGTATCTTGGCCCTTCTCCTACACAAGTACAGGGTGTGGGGTATCAGCGAAAATATGTAACACAACCTGTTCGTAGTTTAGGTGCCCACAGTCGTCATGTGCTGATATTATGTGTTGTGTAGGGGGGACCTGTAAAATGCTAGCATTCGGTTCAGTGTTAATGTTAGTGAGGTGGGAGAGGTCCCTACGCGAGTGCTGCAAGAATATTGAGGTAGACTCCATGAAACTAGGACGTTTCTGGCTTTGGAAGGGTTCGAGAGAATACATACTAGACAGAGAGTGTACAAAAATGCGAAAATACGTAACTTGGGAAACATTCATAGGTCTTGGGATTGTCTCCAGGGGAGATGTCGGACTCGGACTCTGGGCTTGGAGTAGTGTAATAAAGAGTCAGTTTGTGAAAAAGTGTTGGTAAAGGCAGCTTGCAGTCTTTGTTCTTGAGTGTTAGACTTGGATTTTACAGCGGGTTCACCCCAAGTTTTTTTCCCTTTTTAGTCTCCTGTTTTTGACCCTGTTTTTGTTGGTTTTATGACTCTGGGCCCTTTACCATTGCTGATCAGTGCTGAAGTGCATACACTCTCCTTGTAAATTGTGTTTATGGATTGGTGTTTCCATGATTAGCATATTTGATTTACTGGTAAGTTCCTAGTAAAGTGTACTTAGTGTGTCAGGGCCCGTTAATAAAATGCTACTAGTGGGCCTGCAGCACTGATTGTGCCACCCACAGAAGTAGCCCTGAAAAGATAACTCAGACCTCCACTGCAGAGTCTGCGTGCAATTTGTAACTGCCATGTCGACCTTGCAAGTGCACCAACTTGCCAGGCTCTAATCTTCCCTGTGGGCAGGGTGCTGTGGATGTTAAAGGTGGGACATGAACTGGTGTGTGGCATGTCCTGGTGGTGAATTACAGTGTATTTCGTTTTTCACCACTAAAAGGCTATCTGTCCCATAGGAAAGAATGGGAGTTTTACTTATAACATCTTATAAGCATAACTCCCCATTGGGACAAGATGTTGAAATGGAGTTTAGTATGCCTGGACTCAGAATGTAAAAATTCATTTTTTAGTGAATATGATTTTTATTTTCTGTGTTTGAAAATACCACTTTTAGAAAGTAGATATTTTCTTGCTTAGCCATCCTGTGTACCTCTGCTGGGCTTGTGGATTGACTTTCTGGCTTTAAAGTGACAGGGGCTGGGGATGTACAGTGGCTCCAGAGTCTGGATGAGTCAGGCCTGGGCTAAAGAGACCTGAGCTACATTCAGAGAAGTGGGAGGAGTTCTAACTAGCACCTGTATAGGCCCGGTCTGCATTTAGAGTGGTGGAAGGAGATTTCCCTTTCACCTGAATAGGTCATGCCTGCCTTGGACAATGCTTTATCCACCTCCTGCCGGGCTGCTGCACCCGAAAGGACAGAACTGGTTTTAGCTGAGCACAAAGTCTCTCTGCACCAAGAGAACAAAGGAATTTGCAGTATAAATATTGTGACCTAGACCCCAGTATTTTAGAGTACTGCTGAATTAAGGAACCTGCCAGGAAGAAGGGCAGGAAACGCTACCTGGAGGAACTGACACTTTTCTGCATGCTCTGCTGTGTTGGTCTGCTGCTTGCTGCTTCAGTCTTGGGCAGGGAAAGGACTGAAGTGTACTTTAATCATCCTGCTGTTATAGTTTTCTCCAAGGGCTTGAAGTAGAGCTTGCCTCCTGTTGGAAGTCTCAGGGACTGCAAAGACTTCACCAATCTCTGGGTACTGCTTCTGGAACTGTTGTTTCAGTTGCCACAGAGAAGGGAAACGCAACCAACTCCATCACCAACTCCGTCTCTGGTTCTGTGTCCTGACGGCACAGCAGAAGGCACCATCCTCATCTCGTACAGAGATGGCCTCCGCCGCCGCCACTGAGCCGCTGCTTGTACTGTGACCTGTGGGCACCGCACTCCTCTCCGCCTTGCTTCACTTCACCAACCTGGTTTCACCGACGTCCTCGGGTGCTACTGACTTTGACACAAGTGACGCATCGTAACAGGGGGCACTGCTCATAAGTTTCATGATGCACCGCCTCATCCCACACAGCAGTCTGAGCTGACCGACGCCAGCTCCCGCTAACTGGTTCTGTCGCTTGCACTGCAACCTGCCAGCACTGCATCAAGCACCACCTTGCCCTGCATCATGAGCCTTTGTCTCACTGGCGCCATCTGGGCGATCAAACTGAGCTTTTGCTGCACTGCATCAAGAAGGCACCACCGCACCCTGCACGCTTCCATTTTGCAACACAACTGTGGTGGTAGCTGTGACCGGCTTGCACCAACATGCCAGCCGCAATGAGAAAGGTACTATTACTGAGTCTGTCCATACTTTCGCAGGTCCGTACCGACACAGTCTGTTGGAACTGTTTGACTCTGTTGTTTTCAGACTCGCGGTAGTCCCGGACGGAGCTTCCAACTTCTACAAACTGTGTTGTCAAAGTATGTCTGCAATTTTAAGGATATCTTGCAAAGTATATATTTTTAAGTACTCTATGATCGATTCTTATCGTTTTGGTCTTGTTTTGGATACATAAAATCTTGGATATTTTTTCTAAACTGGTGTGGTGTCCTTTTGTAGTGTTTTCACTGTATTACTGTTGGTTATGTGCAAATACTTTACACATAGCCTTTGAGATAAGCCTGACTGCTTGTGCCAATCTACCAAGGGGGTGAGCACGGGTTATTTTAGAAGTGTATCCAGACCTCAGACCTCAGCAGCAGTGTTTTAACCCTAGACAGAAAATACTTGTAATTGGAAACATCCAATTGGCAAGTTTGGACTTACTTATAAGTCCCTAGTATCTGGTACCCAGGGCACCAAGGGTATGTAAGGCATTGTGTTCACAAAGAACTCCAGCACTGTTTGTGCCATCCTACATGCAACAAAGTTAAAATGGGCACCAGCCTGCCACTGCAGGCTGACAGAACAGTGTGTCACACTGCTCAATCAAATTAGTAATTACACCTAATGGCAAAGGGGCAACCTCACTTAAATAATAAATGCAAGTCTCCCCTAAAGCAGGTCTACTGTCAGACCTCTAATAGATGAAATGACAATAGTGGGCGCAACACTAAATAACACCTATTGCCAAAAGGTGAAAAGACAGCCCTAAGAGAAACTATTGGACCGAATGGAATCGGCAAAGAAATTCAAAGATGACCGCCGCTTCTAAAATCACAGCGGCCCTCTAGTGATTTACTCCACAGGTGTCTAGAAGCTAGGTGAAGCGCGCGCTCGGTGGCGATCGCGCACTTCACTGAAGTAAATTCCCAGTGCGCATTAGATAAATAGAGCTCCTGAGAAATTCAAGTTTAGAGGGTTTTTTCATCGGGTAGTTTGTCCGGTATTCCGCCCTTGTTCCCCGTCAGAAGTAGTTAGGGCAATAATTCATTTTTGGGCATGTTGAAAAAAGCGAGAGAAATACCAACAATGAAGATGACGTTTTAGCGGCGCCCCTTACTTTCGAGCAGTCTTCTTCTTCAGCCACCTGCTTCCACTCGAGGTTGTTAATAGAACATCACCACCTAAGGGAAGAAAAAAAGAAGACAAAAGCTAAGTAACACTTTCAGAGAAATGTCATGCAAGATGTGAATTAAGGAATTGTAAATAGTTATAGTATAAATATGACTTACCTAAGTAGTAACTACAGCTTATCCTGTAGAAATAAGCAAGGAAAATAGAAGAAATGTTTATTGGAATGTATTGTAGTGCCTGAACAAAGATTAGTATAAAGATAGATAGAAGACAAAAAAACAATACTCACCAGAGAGCTGAAGTAGAAAATGAATATCTGGAATAAAAGAACAGGCACAAGAATAAGTTATTTTAAATCAACTCTTCTCACAAAAGATAACTAGAAATAACAGTGTACAAGGAAAAGCTTGAGTGAAGATTATACAGAGTACAGATGCTCCCACAAAAGAATTAAGTGAAGAGAAAGGCGCAACACACATATATACATCTATTAAAAGGTTGACTTAGCAAAGATAGTGACTAAAGAGATTTGTTTGCTAGGTAAAAGACGTTGGGAGACAGCAACAGGAATTGAAGAGAAATAAGTATCTTCATAGAAAAACACACAGAGGAGAGGCACAGCACCTGAAAACTAGGGTAGTAAAATAGTTAGAAGTATAAGAGAGTAAGAAATTGAGCAGAGTAGAAATCAATAATTTGTGTTATTGTTAAAGGTTCTCTTCGAGGAATACAGCCTGCAGAATTGAAGACGAAGTAGACGATAGTGAGGACAGAGTTTCAGGACCAGTCTCTTCTTAATTTGTTATTTTATCCACTCCTCCATTCCCCTTGAGGGTAGTATTGGAGTCTAGGTACATTCTACTGGATCTCCGGATTATCTTTGAGAGAGAGCCGGGAATCGACGTCTCTGTTCCTGTGCAAGGTCATGGCAAGATAAGTAGCTTGACTCTGACAGAGTAAAGTGCCCACGTGGTATACTTGCACCCGGACAGAGATGGCTGAAGGAATCAACTTACAGACCTTGGGAACGGTTTTGGAGACCATTCAGAAGGAGTTAGTGGCTGTAAGAGATGAAAACCAAAATATTAGGCAGTAAGTGGTAAACTCAAGAAAAGAGACAGCAGAATTAGCTCTACGATTATGACAACCCTTTGGCTCTGGAAGAGACACCCTAAATCCATCTGATGAAGACCCAAATAGGGTACGAGCACAAGTAATCCATTCCTTGTCCCCAGTTATTCCGTTGGCCCCTCTGGAGCGTTTTAGTGGGGATTCCCAAAAGGCACAGATATTCATCACTCCGTGTTCTTTACACTTCATGTGCCACCCTTCCATTTTCCCAGATGCGCAGTCGAAGGTGGCCTTTGTTTTATCATACTTAAGTGGTGATGCAGCATCCTGGTGCATGCCCCTGGTTACCCGTGATGATCCTTTTTTACAAAATTATGAAAATTTCAAGCAAGAATTTCTTCGGATATTCGACAGACGAAGAATCTCCCAAGCGGTAGATAATGAATTGCTCGATTTAAGGCAAGGAAACTGAGACCTAGTGGCATACTTAGAACAGTTTAACAAATTGGTAGTAGAGACTGACTGGCCGGAGAGCAAAAGAGCTGCGGTTTTTTATATAGGACTAAGAGATGAACTCAAGGATGTGCTGGCACAAAGACCGAATCGACCCACGGAAATCTCGGAGCTAGTAGACCTGGTTTTAGAAATAGATTTCAGACAAGGTGAGAGAAGAGGAGAAAAGAGAAGAGATTTAAATAGTTCAGAGATTTGATTGGGCTCGATCTGAAGGAAACAGAATTACGGAAGGACAGATCAGTTCGGAACCCATGCAGATAGGAACTATAAGAGGTCCCTTAATGAAAGATGAAAAAGAGAAAAGAAGGACAGGTAATCTAGGCATGTACTGTGGCTCCAGTGGACATTTCGTTAGAGGATGTCCAACGAAACCAAAAACTTCCTTTAAGCCGAAGGAAAACTCGCAGCACCACCTGTAGCGGGAATTGGACCGGTGGATGCTAATCAAAAATCAACTCCAAGAGAACATCAAGTGGCTAACACCCTGCAGCCGTCTGCCCCACATTTGATCTTATCTATAGTACTTAAGTTTCGGCAAGAAACATTGACAGAAGTTTCAGTGATGATAGATTCCGGAGCCACTGGAAACTTTTGGGATTTAAAGTTTGCAGCCAAGGTGGGGTTACAAGCAATCCTGAAGCCAAAAAGTGAACCGGTCTGAACAGTGGACGGAACAAATCTATCATCCGGGCCCATTGTGAGCCATACTGAGCAAGTGCAATTAATTTCCAGTGATGGACACGAAGAAGTCATTCAATTCAATTTGATAGATGCACCCCAATTCCAGCTATCTTAGGGCTCCCATGGCTCACAGAACACAACCCAATGATCAATTGGAGTTCTAGAACCATAGCAATGGATTCAGAGTATTGTAGGAAGAATTGTTTTGGGGCTAAGGAAAAAAACAGAGTGCAATCCTGCTCATGCCTTGTGTATGACCGGAGTATCCGTGTGTGTCAAAGATGCTCAGCAGATCCCATCATAGTATGAAGATTTTGCAGATGTTTTTAATGAAACCGAGGCAGAGCAATTGCCACCCCATCGGGTGTATGATTGTAAGATAAACCTGGAACCAGGTTCTAATCTGCCTTGCAGTCGGGTTTACGCCCTAACCGAAAATGAACACCATCATTTGAAAGAATACATGGACAAGTAACTGGCAAATGGTTTTATCCGGCCATCCCAATCTCCGGTGTCTTCGCCCCTTTTCTTTGTGCCTAAGAAGGAGGGAGATCTTGGGCCATGCATCGATTATCGTCCAATCAACAAAATCACCAAGAAAAACCGGTACCCGCTTCCTCTTATTTCCGTCCTATTGGATCGGGTGAAAGGAGTGCAGATATATACTAAATTAGATCTCAGAGGAGTCTACCATCTTGTTAGGATGCGCGAGGGGGATGAGTGGAAGACAGCCTTCAGGACCAGATTTGGGCTATTCGAATACCTAAGCATGCCATATGGCCTATGCAATGCCCTGGCTGCCTTCCAGCACTTCATCAATGATATTCTTAGCGAATATATCGATGAATGTGCGATAGTGTACACTGACGATATTCTGATCTATTCGTCTGACACGAGGCAGCATCAAGGGCAAGTATGAGGAGTTTTACAGAAGCTCAGAGAAAACAAGTTATTTGTAAAACTAGAGAAATGCGCGTTCAATGTTTCACAAGTGGAGTTTTTGGGTTTCATCCTATCTCCAACAGGAATAAATATAGATGAGCGAAAAATCAAGGCTGTGGTTGAATGGAAGTCCCCAGAATGTGTTAAGGAAGTTCATAGCTTCATCGGGTTTGCAGATTTTTATAGAAGATTTATAAGTGAGTTCTAGCGAAAGATACTTCCTCTGACACGCTTACTCAGAAAAGGAATTCCCTTCGAATGGACTGAAGAATCAGAAAGGGCCATTTAATCTTTAAAAAATAGACTTCACCTCTGCTCTGAAACTCTTACATGCAGACCTGCAGAATATTTTACGTTGAGACGGATGCCTCGGATCTAGCAGTAGGAGGAGTCTTATCTCAAAGACACAAGGAAACGGGCCAATTACATCCAGTCGCCTACAGATCGCGAAAATTGATGTCAGCTGAGGTCAATTACACCATAACAGAAAAGGAGTTACTGGCTATCAAAGATGCCTTTAAAGAGTGGCGGCAATATCTAATGGGAGCCCAGCATCAAGTAACGTTGTTTATGGTTCATAGAAATTTCAAATTCTTGAAATCAGCTAAGAAGCTAACTTCAAGACAACTTCGATGGTCACTGTACTTTGCTGACTATGACTTTGTGATTACTTACCGACACGGAGCCCAGAATGGGAAGGCTGACGCCTTATCTAGATTAGGAACTAATGACCAAAAGAACCAAACAGAAAATCAAACTATAATTCCGAGTTCAAAAATCATTGGAGCTACAATTTCTACTGACCTAAAGGAACAGATAATCAAAATCATGAGCCCAAAAGAAATGCAGAATTGGATTAAGGAAGAAGCAGAGAGAGAAATTCATAATCAGCTACCTTATTATAAGGGGGCTTTGTACTTGCCCACTAAAGTGTTACAAGATCAAGCGATAGCAGAGTGTCACAATAACCTCTTGGCACGACATAAAGGAGAAGCAAAAACTGAAGAGTTAATCAAAATACGTTACTGGTGGCCTCATATGACCAAAGACATTGAAAAGTATGTTAAGACCTGTGAAATCTGCCCTTAGGGAAAATCGGAACGGCAAGCTCCTAAAGGGTTACTGCAACCTTTAGCTACACCACCTTATCCATGGCACACAGTTACGCTAGATCTTATAGTGGACTTACCTCTTATTCAAGGTTTCAACACCATTCTAGTGTTTATAGATGTGGTCACAAAGATGGCACATTTCATGGCCTTAAAAGGAGTTCCCACTGCTAAGATGTTAGCTAACCATTTTAGTACACAAATAGTGAAGATTCATGGAGTTCCCAAAGTCGTTGTTTCAGACAGGGGGACACAGTTCGTGTCTCATTTTTGGAAGGCCTTTGTGGAAGGTCTAGGAATTGAAGCTAGATATTCAACTAGTTGCCACCCTGAGACAGATGGACAAACAGAGAGGGTGAACCAGGAATTGGAGCGATACTTAAGGTTGTTCCTTTTGAAACAAGATGGAGAATGGTCAGAATATTTATGGGCTGCAGAATTTGCACACAATAACGCCAGAAACGTCTCTACAGGCTATTCCCCATTTTATTTGAACTACGGTAGGCATCCAAATTCCACAATCAGACAAACTGATATTTCAGTTCCAGCAGTAAAAGATTTAGTGTCTCATCTAGAACAAGTCCATCAAACTGCCATACAAAATTTATAACAAGCCAAAAAGAAATATAAGACTTATGCAGATAAAAAGAGATGAGAGGGCCCTTCCCTAGAGAAAGGGGATAGTGTCTGGTTAAACACAAAGAACCTTAGATTAAAAGGGAACCGAAAATTACAGTCCAGGTTTATAGGACCATATCTGATTGAAGAAAAAATTACTCCAGTAAATTATCGATTAAAGTTACCCACTAAGTTGAAAATTCACCCTGTCTTACATGTTTCCCTGTTCAAAAAGGCATCACCAGAACTGCGTAAAAACTTGCCACCAAGACAAATCCACTTAGAGTCCGGAGTCGAATTTGAAGTAAAAGAAATTTTAGACTAAAAATTAGTTCAGGGAAAACTGTACTACTTGGTAGATTGGAAAGGACCATAGGAGCGATTTTGGGAATTGGAGTCTGATGTTCATGCTCCCAGATTGGTGAAATCTTTTCATCAACGATTCCCTACAAAATAAAGATTGAGAGGACCTCCTTTGTTGGGGGGGTACTTTCAGACCTCTAATAGATGACATGACAATAGTGGGCGCAACACTAAATAACTCCTATTGCCAAAAGGTGAAAAGACAGCCTGAGAGAAACCATTGGACGGAATGGAATCGGCAAAGAAATACAAAGATGACTGCCGCTTCTAAAATCACAGCGGCAGTCTAGTCATTTTCCCCACAGGTGTCTAGAAGCTAGGTGAATCGCGCGCTCGGTGACGAACGCACACTTCACTGAAGTAAATTCTGAGTGCGCATCAGATAAATAGAGCTCCTGAGAAATTTGATTTGAATTTTAGATTTGTAAAGCGCAACAAATGCCCGGAGGCGTCTTTGCACTGCGGATTTAGAGACCATGGACGGCTTTACTGCGGCTGCCCTATAAGTCAGATTGGAATAGCCACGTTTTAACTACCTTCCTGAATATTTTCAGATCAGGGCTGTTTTTGACTGTCAATGGAAGAAGGTTCCAGGTCTTGGCGGATCTCAAGAGGAAGCTTCTGCCTCCCCAGCGTGCTAGTTTGAACCTAGGTATTAGCAACAAGTTTTGTTGAGTAGATCTAAGGTTCCTAGATGGCCTGTAGTATGTTAAACGTGATGTCAGGAAGGCGGGACCCTTGCCCTGAAGAGCTTTGAAAGTGATGCACAATGCTTTGAACAGTATTCTTTTCTTGACCGGTAGCCAGTGCAGTGATTCAAGCTGTTGGGAGACTGACTCGTGTTTAGGGATATTAAGAATCAGTCTTGCTGCTGCGTTCTGCAGACATTGTCATTTTTTCAAGAATTGAGTTTGGATCCTTATATATAGGGCATTTCCGTAATCCAGCCTGGAGATGGCAAGAGCCGTCACCACTGTTTTTAAGGCCTCAAGGGGAATGAAGGCACAAATCTTCCTCATCTTTCTCAGGATTGTCCAGAAGATGGAAGTGAGGCCATTGATTTGGCTGTCAAAGGTCAGCCTGTGGTCAAAGGTAATCCCAAGGTTTTTTGCCTTTGAGACAGGTATAGGGCATTCACCCAGCTGAGGTGGCCACCAATTCAAGGACCATGACAAGGGATTGGTGCCCAGGAGTAGTACTTCGATCTTACTGCCATTAAGTTTAAGGCAGTTAGCTTGCATCCAGGAGTTGACTTGGAGCATGCAGTTATTAAAGTGATCAGCAATCCCCTCCTCATTGTTGGTTAAAGAGACCACTACCTGAGTGTGGTCTGCATAAGATACCACAGAGAACCCAAGCTGTCTGATTAGAGCCGCTAAAGGGGGTCACGTTGATATCAAACAAGGTAGGGCTCAAGGATGAACCCTGCGGGATGCCACATTGTAAATTGAATGTTTGAGAGCTGGATTCATCTAGTTCGACACAGAAAGATCTGTTGGTCAGAAAGGATGTTAACCCCTTCACTGCGGCAGCTATTCCGCCGCAGTGCTAAGGGGGTGGGAGGGCCGAGCGGCGGTCCCGTGCTCGTGACGGAACCGCTCCGTCACGGCACGCAGGTGAGCTGTGCTTGTGACGGAACGGTTCCGTCACAGCCCCACCCGCGCTTAAGAACATTAGCGCAGGCGCGGAATTCGCGCCGCGCAGGCGCGGCGAGCGGGCCGTGATGGAACTGTTACATCACCAGCACAGCCCACCCGAGGCTTGTGACGGAACGGTTCCGTCACGAGCATGGGAGGGGTTAATAGAGTTGTGGCGGATTCTTGAAAGCCCAGACTCGACAGCCTTGAGATTAGTATTTTGTGATTGACGGTATCGAAGGCCGCCGACAGGTCTAATAATATCAGTGCGGCCTTCCCGCCTTCATCCTGTGTCTTCCTGAGTTCCTCACTAGCAGTAATTAAGGCAGTTTCGGTGCCATGTCCCTCTCTAAACCTGAATTTGGAATGGTCAAGCATATTGTTGGTGGAGATAAAGGTAGAGAGTTGGATGTTGAGTAATTTTTCCAGAACCTTTGAGCAGAACGGAATTCTGGAAATTGGCTGATAATTGTTGGGGTCGGATGGATCTAGGTGAGGTTTTTTCAGCAAAGGAAGTACGGATGCTGTCTTCCAAGCTTCGGGGAACTTTCCATGGAGTATAATTTTGGAGTAGAGTTCACTTAATTGTTCACTGAGTATATCTGGGAAGAGGTGAAAGATTCTTGGAGGACAAGGGTCCGAGGGCGCTACAGATTTTGTACCTTTTATGATTTCGGTCACCTGATCATTGGTTGGAGGGAGAAAGGCAAAGCTAGGTAAGCTTGAGACAAGGTCACTTTCTTGGGACGGGGGGTTCAATAGAGCGGTTGGAAAAGGTTTTATAAACAAGCACTACCTTATCGGTGAATGCCTGGCCCAGCAGATTGCAGAAATCTGGGTTATTATCCGATTTCATTTTGTCTGGGAGTTTGGCTAATTTCCTGATAGAAGAAAAGAGCTCTTTACTTGAGTTTTTTGAGGCCAAGATTTTGGTAGTGTAGTAGTTACTCTTTTCTTCAATGATTAATTTTTCATAGGTGGCGAGTGTCTGTGCATACTCCTTTTTTGTATCTTTATTCTAATTTTGTCTCCATAATTTTTCGGTTCTCCTACATAGCTGTCTATGTTTCCTTAATTTATCTGAGAACCAAGGTTCGGAATTGTTCCTTCTAGAGGAAGTGGTTTTAAAAGGTGCAGTGATATTGGTGGCTGTATTGATCCAGGAGGTTAAATTCGGAACTGCCAGGTTGGTGTCAACCTAAAGGTCAGGTTTATATGTTAAAAGAGTTTTTTGAAAGATACTAGCATCTATTTTTGCCCAGTTTCGGTATTTAAGTGCTGTCGGCTGGTTGGTCCCTGTCTTGCATTGTGAGGTGGCTTTGATGGTGAACATAATGGCCCTGTGGTCCGACCAAGATACTGGCAAGATTTCTAGAATTTTAATATAAGGATTGAAGGTAAACAGGCCATCTAGAGTGTGTCCTGCATCATGCGTACTTTCTTTGATCTGTAGTTCCAAACCCAGCCCTGACATGGTGTCAAAAAGTTCAGTGTTCTTGGAGTCCTTAGTGTTTTCTAGGTGATGGTTAAAATCGCCTAATATGGTGTAACCTGCATAGTTGATACTAGATTCCAGGTACGGAGTAAGATTGTCTACCAAGAAGGCCTGGGCTTTAGGTGGGCAGTAGATTAGTAGTCCGTTACACGATTCATTAGGACTGAGTGGAATCTGAAATGATAGCAGTTCAGTCAGGTGACGTGCCTAATGAGGAAGTTGTTAAGGATATTCCCTCTTTTAAGATGATAGCTAGCCCACCGCCTCTTTTGTTGATTCTATCTGCTCTGGTAATCTGAAAGCCTACAGGAAGAGCTTGTAATAGGTCAGGGTCAGAAGAGCCATTGGCCCAAGTTTCTGTTACAAATACTAAGTCGAGGCAGTGGCTCTCTATCATCTCAGCCATTTCTGTATTGTGTTTAATTAGGGAACGTGAATTTAGTAACATTGCTTTAATTTCTCCGAAGGATTTTAACTGCTTGGATTTAGATGGGGGAGGGAGCGGTGTGAAGTCGAGCTGAAGTTTGCAATGTTTGCACTCTTTAGGTTCCCGTAAGGGGTTGAGCTTACCACCACAATCAGTGGCTGGCCTAAGGTTCCAGCTGGTTAAGTCCTCTCTAGAGTATGAAATGCACACCCGTGTTTGAGGTGCAGGGGTTCAGGCCCTCGGCCAGGGCTAGGCGCGTACGGGCGCAGACGGGCTTACCTTCGGCGCGCCCACTGCACGCGTCCGCTGCGCGTCTGCATTGTGTCCACCTAAATAGTCCTGGTGACGGTAACAACTGGTCCGCTAACCTCGCCGGAAGTGAGGGAGCAGGCGGAAGTTGTGTTGCTCACTCTATGACCCTCCGAACAAACGGCACTTGCCGCGTCAGAAAGGGGTCAGGAGCAATGGAAGAGGAAGTTGTGGAGTACAGGTAAAAACAGTATTAAAAAACAGATTGAATTTTGGCTGCAAATTCTTAGATGGCCGGTCAAAGCGCTACAATCGCAACTAGCAGCCAAGCCGCCGCGTCCGCGCCAAGTTAAGAGGGTTCTTTTGTCGGGAAGTTTGTCCGGTATTCCGTCCTTGTTCCCCGTCAGGAGTAGTTAGGGCATTAATTCATTTTGGGGCATGTTGAAAAAAGCGAGTGAAATACCAACAATGAAGATGACGTTGTAGCGGCGCCCCTTACTTTCGAGCAGACTTCTTCTTCAGCCAGCTGCTTCCACTTGAGGTTCTTAATACAACAGCGCCACCTACGGAAAGAAAATAAGAAGACGAAAGCTAAGTAAGACTTACAGAGAAATGTCATGCAAGATGTGAATTAAGGAACTGTAAATAGTTAGAGTATAAATATGACTTACCTAAGTAGTGACTAGGGGCTTAGAGATAAGAAAGAGATAAGAAAGGAAAATAGAACAATTTTGAATGTATTGTAGTGCATGAACAAAGATTAGTATAAAGATAGATCGAAGACAAAAAACAATACTCACCAGAGAGCTGAAGTAGAAAATAAATATCTGGAATAAAATAATAGACACAAGAATAAGTTATTTTAAATCAACTCTTCTCACAAAAGATAACAAGAAATAACAGTGAACAAGGAAAAGCTTGAGTGAAGATTATACAGAGTACAGATTCTCCAACAAAAGAAGTAAGTGAAGAGAAAGGCGCAACACACAAATATACATCTTTTAAAGGGTTGACTTAGCAAAGATAGTGACTAAAGAGATATGTTTAATAGGTGAAAGAAGCTGGGAGACAACAACAGGAATTGAAGAGAAATAAGTATCTTCATAGAAAAACACATAGAGGAGAGGCACAGCACCTGAAAACTAGGGTAGGTAAAATAGTTAGAAGTATAAGAGTAAGAAGTAGAGTAGAGTAGATATTAATAATTTGTGTTTATTGTTAAAGGTTCTCTTAGAGGAATACAGTCTGCAGAATTGAAGACAAAGTAGACGATAGTGAGGACAGAGTTTCAGGACCAGTCTCTTCTTTATTTGTTATTTTATCCACTCCCTCTTCCCCCTTGAAGGTAGTATTGGAGTCTAGGTGCAGTCTACTGGATTTCCGGATTATCTTTGAGAGGGAGTCGGGAATCAGCATCTCTGTTCCTGTGCAAGTTCCTAGCAAGATAAGTATCTTGACTCTGACATCTTTAGAGTCCTATGGCAGGGAGCTATATATTATGAAGTAAGACGTGTTTTAACAGCAACACTTCCAAATTGACGTTTTTCTGGGGAAGGTTAGTAGCAGCATTGACTAACTCAGGATTACACGGTTGACTTTCAACCCGTCTAACTTTTTGAATGGGGCTAACTAACAAGGTTAAGTAAGGTATCAAATTATTAGGGACATTAAATCCAACCTGATGGCCAGGTCAGATTTAAAGTTACTATTAAAGTTGAGCAACTTAAAGAAAAATGCTAGCCTGCACCCTAGTCCTCACAAAGGCCATGACACATAGAGGGATTTCTGACCACCTGTGGTGATGTGTGAACGACTCCCATGCCCAGAAAAAAGGCAGTTGCCATAGACCAATGTGTCACCTCCTCTCCCGGGATGGCCACTCAGGGTGTTAGCCGACAAGGCAGGCTTAAAAGGTGAACCCACCTTTGAAGGGTCGGTGGTAACAACACCCTTGAGCAGAATGCCTTTTGTACCTCCAGACAATTAGGAACCAGGCCCACAGAAGGAAACCACTGTCCAAAGCGGTTTTCCTATGGGCATGCAGTCCACTAGTAACCAGACCCTTTGTGTGGGCTACTCTGCTCTACACAACCGAGAAAAGGTCATGCCATCTTTAAAAGGGCAGGAATGGAGTACTCTGGGATAGCCATGTGCCACACATCGCAGGAACCAGCCCAAGAGTGGAGGGGACCCACTAGACCATTGGCTAATGACCATATGGCCCCCTCAGGTCTTGTTTTTGATGAAAATGTTGCACCCTACCCCTTAGTTCACTTTCGGAGAAGAAGAGAGGGCTGAAGGATTGGCCTGCTGCCCCTGAAATGTGGTAGGAGAGTTTGCACTGTTGGGCTAGTGAGATTGGTACTGTGCCTGTGGCCCCTGACCCCGGGAAAAGATGATTTCCCATCTTCACCAAGACCAGTGACTTCAAGGATCAGGTGGCTGATCCCCTGGAACCAGCTCCAGGAACACACGAGTTGAAAGGGCTCAACTGGACAAAGTGGTAGCGCTGCAGAAGTTTTGCAGCTACAGTCACCCAGCACAACAAAAAGAGAATCTGAGAAAGCTAAAACCTGCACCGAGTCTGGTGTAACCAGGAGTGGTGTTTCAAGTTGGATTAGTCATACTAAAAGATCACCAGCCCCACCAAGGGTTTTGCTTCCAACTGTGGTGCACTATGACCAGTAGCCAGTAGAGCAGTATCAGCTGTCCATCTACTGCAACGTAGAGGACTTCGAGGGACCCCGATCTCCGTGGCCAAAGTCCAAAGACCCACAACTGAGACCCCTCCCCCCCCAACTCCTGTCGTGAGCCGCACTTCATCCAGGTCATCCCTCAGCATCAGAACCATTCCATGACTTCTATGGCGGTTTTGTTCTAAAGTTTGGATCTTGCTTTTAAGACACTATGGTGGCCAGGTAACTATTCTGAGTATCCTTTCTGGCACCCTAGACCTCGTCCCTGTCGGATTTGGGTGCCCAAGCCAGCCCGAGCGCTCGCTCTAAGTTTTCGAAGGTTTCCAAACTTGATGTTTGCCAATGCTTATTCGCATTTAAAAGTGATAAAAAGTTATAAAATCTTTATCTACAGAAGCCTTCTGTGTATTTTTGATGATCAAGGTCTCTAACAATTCATAAACGTACGCACTATTATATATAAATTTGTATTGTGTCTTTTTATTGGTGTGATTTTCTTATTCTGTTGTGTGGTGCTGTTAAATGCTTTACACTAAGTTCCGTTGCCAAGCCTTAAGGCTCGCAACCACAGCTCCCCAGGATTGAGCTAACGTTGAGGAACCAATACTGACTGGGCCCAGGAAGGTCTCTGCAGGTGTACTCCGCAATAAGGCCCAACATCTACATCATACAGTGCACCCAGATCCTCACACACATACACTATTTTTCATCTCAGGTTCACAGTTCAATAGTCATTATGTACTTATAACTGCAAATTCTCAGTTTCTACTTGGGCTAAGTGGTGAGTTATAACCTCATTACAAATTTTTGCTTCAAATAATAACAATATCCTGCATGTGTCTTTGGAGCTCATGTTTCCATGGGTTACAGCTGATATCCCTGGAGACCACAATTGACATCTATGATGAAACACTTTAAGGAGTATACTGTGACACATTGTTATCTTTCTGAGATCAAATACCAGGTACAAATAACAATCTTTCTATTGTTTTTCAGATGTGATTTTGTTCACTGTGGACGAAGAGGGCATATGCAGGGCGGGCCTGCCCCCAGCAGCTTACTTGGATGATTATACAGATAGAGCTGTTGAACTGGGGAAGCTGAGCGATCTAAGTCATGTAGTCTTCTGCCCTGATGGTAACATGTATGCTGTGAAAGGTCATGAGATGTATACAGGTCCTATGCCTTCAAATCCATCCAAGAACTGGCTCCAGGATACTGCAAAGCGCGTAGGGAAAACAGACTGGGATAGATTCAACCGCCTTTTCTTTCACCCCAATGGCACACTTTATGCTGTCACTCGTGAGGGTGCGCTCTATAAAGGTCCCCCACCGACCAATGAAAATGTGAGCTGGTTGTACACAGAAGCTACTAAAATTGGTATTGATGGATGGAATATATTTGAAGTGCTCTTCTTTGATCCCCAGGGAATACTGCATGGAGTGACCAATGATAAATTTGTAAAGAAAAGTCCTCCAATAAGTACAGATGTAAAATGGTTTGATACAAGCGAGACCATTGGCAAAGGCAGTGAATGGAGTGGTTTAAGCCACTGGATGTCGTTCAGTCCCGATGGAAATCTTTGGTGTGTCTCAAAAGGTAAAGGGAATATTTACACTGCATCTCCTCCTACTAAAGAGGATAAAAACTGGATTGGCAGAGCCCAACATCTAGGTTATGATTATATCTTTCCATTCATGGCATTCACAAGGGACAGAACTATAAAGAGCTTTGTGACATTTGATTTCCAGCCTGACGTTGGGAAGATCCTCTCCACGGTGCCAGAGGTGGTGGCCGAGCAGGCGTATGACAACAGGCACAGCACATCGCCCTTAAATTCGGTGTTTACGTAAGTATGATGTCATGTTATCCAACATTTTCCTCACCCATCAGTTACACATTTCCCACAAAAACTATTAGTTCCACATTGCCTTTGACTTATTCAGTCAACTTTCCTACAGGAAGATATCGCTGCTAATTAATGTCACTGTTGCAAACTCACTCCATCGATCCTCGGCTTTCAAGCATCTTTGCTTTCTCCTAAAGGGAAACAAATGTTAATAGCACCCCTTGCCGCTATTAATGGCGACCTATTGGGGAATAGATTAGATTGTGGCAGGTGTGCTAGTCAACAGGTGACAGTGGCTCTTCAAAGACTGGAGCAGTATGTAATAAAAACATTACTTGCCAAAAGGGATTATTTTTTTATTTTCAGAAAAGAAACAACCAAAGCGGGGTTTGCCTTTGAAAACTAGACATAAATGTCCAGGATGTGTTGAGAGTTCCTGAAGTGTCCTGTTGGCAGCCACTATGGCTTGCATGATGGTCACATAAGGACCAATCAATGGTGGAAGCACCTCCCTAAGTAAGGTGGCCCTTCCCACCTGTAGAGGAGTTGGTCTTCCAGAGGTTGAAAACTAGCCTATCACTTCCAACAACAGAGCCATATAAGGCTATGCGGCTGGTAACTGAGCTGCCTTCAAGATGAAGAAATGAGTGGGGCTTCTCATTATCACTCCACTCCAATTAAAGCCCTTTGCCTTGCGTGGAAACACCTAACCGCCATTCGTCAAAATATCCACTGAAAGTGATCCATATAAACATTGTTGCCGTCAACAAAATACTTACATTTATGTTCCCACTTGTAATAAAATGTGCACTTTTTACTTTTAGAGCTATGTGTGTGGTTGCTTATGTTTCAAACTGTGGGTTTTGAGGGCTGGACACAACTCTTTCGAACAAGGGACAGCCCTGCAGTGCAGTATGGATATTACATATTCATTTCACCAAATATCTGTTACTTACAGGTTGTTAATCTCCAACAGTAGTAAGGCCTAACCTATTATAAAAGTGTACAATAAAACTTACTTGAGTAAGTGAAAATTGCGATTCTCCTATTACCATGACTAGAGAATATGGATTTCATTAAAGACACGGAGGCTGACATTATACATAATCTTTTAATGCAGTCTCCAAGCAGCCGCATACATCACAATATTAAAGGTTCCAAAACAGAACATTAAAGATATATAAAAGGCATGAGCCATCAATCTGCCTCTTTTAAATCTGGAGAAGAGAATAAATAAGTCCAAGAATTTATAATAAACTTCAAATTTCCAAATTTCTAGACTTCAAAAGACTTCTAAGGGATCCTCAGGAGGACATCGTGAAAGGAAGGAGGAAGCGAAGGAAAATCCAAGACTTCACACAGATATGAAGGGTTACCTGAAAAGAGAGAGAAATAAATACCTCCTGATCGAAATACATAGTATAAACATAATTAATTAATAAAATACTAACACAGATAATATTTTAAGCAAATAATGACTGTAAAGGTAGTCCTCCCAAAGATGGGATGGGCGGGATAATGTCAGCCTCCCTGTCTTTAATGAAATCTAGATTCTCTAGTCATGGTGATAGAAGAATCGCAATTTCATTACAAGAACGGAGACTACATTATGCATGTTGGTAGCTTTGTAAGACTACATCAGACATATATTCGATAGGCTTGCAGTAGTGTCGTACAAAAGTGCTAGCATTCGACCAGTCGGCCGCTTTGAGAATGTCATCCAACTTACCTCCAGACCAGAGAGATTTACTGACTACAGCACCTCTAAGAGAATGAGCTTGACATTTTCTTAAGTGAGTACCTGCTAAGTTCATGACAGTTTTAACCCATCTAGCAATGGAGGTTGAGGTTATACCTTTATGGAGTTTATCAAAGAATATGAGTAATTGGTTCACACCTGGGGCACGAAGACCAGACATTCTCCGATCATACTCTCCCATACAATCAATTACACAAAGGTTAGGCCAAAAATCAAAACGTAGATAGAATATTGAATCAGACATAGTTTTTGTTCTTCTATAAATCTCGAATTTAACACCAAACATGCTGTAGGATCTATTTGAAACCTCTAGAACTTTGAGATCAGACTCTTCGACAGGAAATTAGGCATATCAGAGTTGTAAGCTTGATAGAAAGTTTTTTTCTATTCAGGAGAGTATTATCCAGTCAGTTAGTGAAAAGATCTAGAATTAATTTAACGTCCCAGAATGTCTCGTATTTGGGCTTAGGAGGAATGCTTTTCATTACTCTGCAATTAATTACATTTTTACCTACCGTTTTACCGTTGACCAGGACGTGGCCAGCAGAGATAGCTGTTCTATAGCAATTGATATTTCCATAGCTGAGACCCCTATCAAATTGTTCAATAAGGAAGTTTACTATGTCAACAATAGGTGCCTCCAAGGAATCCAGGTTCCTTTCCAGGCACCAACGAACCCGGCTTCTCCAAATGTTGTTGTATCTGTAGTGAGTGCCTGCGGCCCAAGACTCTCTGAGGAGAGTTACAGCCGTTGACGAAAGTCGTGAGATTTCATTATATCTCCAGACACTCTCCAAGCAAGAAGGTTTAAACTCCCTGCCATACTTACGACACCAATGCCTGGAAGTGCAGACAGTCTGTGGGGCCCAGAGGCTTCTTTGGGCTTGTGTGTGAGACCCAGAGAGGGAGGCGGCGGTGCTGCAGCCTGACGGTGGAGGCGGGCTGCATCGGGGCCAAGCCTGTGGGCCGTGGTGGTAGACATTGAGGTGTCGGTGATCATCCTTACCTGGTGGCGAAGTCTGGTAGGTCACATTGATAGAGCGCGCAGTCCACCCGGGGCACCGAGATTACCAATTTCTTACACGCACTGGGCCCTGGCGTGCAGATTTAGATACAACAATGACATTTGGGTGAACCGGGTGATGATTACTTTAGTTTCTCCTCCTGCACGCTTCTATGAGCAATTAAGGTTTGGTTTCACCTCTGCTTACCATGCACCTGACTTACCACAGGCACAATTCTTATGACAGATCTGGAGTGTGAGAAGTTGGCCCGATATGCAGCGTTCGCTATTCTAGTGACCGTTATGTATCGTTCCAAACGACCCTTATGGTGATTGGTTGTAAGTCAACCTACAGACCAGCTATCCTAGTAGCGTGGATACGAGCAGTCTAAGGCTAAAGACTCGAGAGGGCGTGTTAAGCCAGCTGTTATACCATCACATACCCCTTGAACACCAAGTGAAAGGACACCACACAAGTGTTATGAAAATAAACAGTATTTTTATTAAGAATCACAACAGCCCTGTACTCTTTATGAGGACAGGGTACTAAGCACAAACCAAATCTCTTAGGAAAATACTTCAAGTGCACAATTAAACAAGTGTCCGAGGACACGGAAAGTTTAGTGGTCTCGGGCGGACCCGATAAGGCAAGTCGGAAGCGAGGGACTCGGGACCCTAGAGTAAAGAGGCTATGCAGGCACCGAAATGCCGAAGTTACCTAGCCACGAGGGCTGCGGCTGCACAAGTCTTACAGGCGTCGGGGGTCTTCGCTGACGAGCCAGGAGCCGGAAGAAAAAGGAGTTGCTGGCCGGCGACCAGTGATGAATAGTTCGTAGAGATCCAAGCCTGGATCAGAGATCGATGATACCTGAAAGCAGAGGGGACCAAGTTCGTACTACTAGCCAGTAGTCAGAGGGTGCCAGGTGGGCACCGGTTGGCCGTCACCTCGACCAGGTGAGTGGGCGACGCTAGGCTCTGCAGTCTCACGGACCAGGAGGCGTTCTCGGCGACTAGGATGGAGGTGCGAGCTGTCCCACGAAGAATGATGCTGTCGGCGTCGCTGGGCCCAGGATTGGGGCAACAAGCCTTGGCAGATCTCGGGCCACGTGGTGGGCCTAAGATGGCGTCTTTGGATGGACCAGGTGGGTCCGGGGTGCTCCTCTCGAAAAAGGGAGCAAGGGCCGGTCTGGAGCAACCAGACCAGCAGTGTTGGTTGTCGGATGTCGTCAAGGAAGGGCACAAGCCAGCGGCTAGTGACCAGACAACGTGCTGAGCAGCGAGCAGAAGGGCCCCACGCAGATCGTGGAGATACTGGGAGACTGCACTTCGGTGCTGGAGCTGCTCAGGGTCGGGGCTTCTCGGACCCCAGAGCACTCACCAGAGAATTGCTTCGATGGTCGTGCTGGTTAAGAAAAGCGTGCAGGTTTTGATGATGGCCGGTCCCTCGAGGTCTCGTCGCACCCACAGATCACAGCTGAGCTGATGACGTGGGTAGAGGTCGGAGGTGCCAGGGAAGCCGGTTCTCGTCGAGCTGGGCCGTCGGATCCTTGAGGAAGGACTTGCAGCAAACCGCAGAGTTCTTAGATGGTGCCCGCTGATGCAGGGTGACTACTCCTTAGTCACAAGGGAGAAATCTTGAGAAGAGTCTCGAATGTCCTTTCGTAGAAAGTAGTTCTTGATTCAAAGATGATCTAATTTGGAAGGGTCCCCGCTCCGGCCTTTATTCTAAAGAAAGGGGTGGGTACATGACTAGGTCCTGCCCTAAGGGTGGGACCAGGAAGGGGGGTAGTTACACCCCTCTCCCCTGCCGGACTTTCCCCAGGCCAGGGCTGGCGCCCCTGGAACTGGTTCTGACCGGCAGATGCGTAGTGAGCACCGGGGTGCCACTCCGCAGTCACCTTCTCGCAAAAGCCCTACCTACCCAGAATACACAAACCCTGTCTGGGACGGTGCGAACACCGCCCTCGACAGGAAACCCTTTGTCCAAGCGCTCCTCGCTGGAAGGACTCCCAGCAGCAGGAGGTCAGACTCGTGTCTGTGGTGGCAGCATCCATTTTGTGGAGCTGAGGCTTTAGTTAACTTTAACCGGGGTTCACAGTTACGTACATGTCGTGTCCCTCTAGAAGGGCGGAATGCTAACCTCGTCGCCAGAATTGGTGAGAGGGCAGCATCCCGATTCGTATGACACCTTACTCGACATGCCTTGATAACGCGACACCGAAGTTACCGATGTGGTACGCGTTATCATGGAACAGCCATTGGGTCTTGATTCCGCAAGCTGCAACCGGGCTCGGCTCGGGCCAGAACCTAGTTCACACGAGCCCACGCACTCTGCCTTCAGGATTGTCAAGGCCTGCCATAGGAGTGACTGATAGGAACTCGGGTGTCCATTGTATGGTTAGATATAGAGCTACTATACCTAAAGCAAAGGGTATATCAGGGTAGATCAGTACCAGGTCTATGTTCCACTGTAAAGTCCATCCCCTGTAGGGAAATGGACCACCTAAGCAGTTTGGGGTTTTCACCCTTCATCTGATTTAGCCATAAGAGGGGCTTATGGTCGGTCTGAATCTTGAAGTGAGTGCCAAACAAGTATGGCCTCAGCTTCTTCAGGGCCCAAACCACAGCAAAGGCCTCCCTCTCAATAGCTGACCAATTCTTCTCTCTAGGGGTCAGCCTTCTGCTTATAAAAGCAATGGGCTGGTCTTGACCATCAAAATTCAGTTGAGAAAGAACAGCTCCCACACCCAACTCAGAAGCATCTGTTTGGACAATGAATGGTTTGGAGTAGTCCGGACTCTTAAGGATAGGCGCCGTGCACATGGCCTGCTTTAGGTCATCGAATGCTTTTTGACAGCTCGCTGTCCACTGAACCTTTTTTGGCATTTTCTTGCTTGTCAGTTCGTTTAATGGTGTCACGATGGAACCATAGTTCCTGACAAACTTCCGGTAGTATCCAGTCAGGCCCAAGAAAGCTCGAACCTGAGTCTGGGTGGTTGGAGGAGCCCAGTCCCTGATTGACTGTATTTTGCTCTCCAGTGGCTGAACCTGGCCTCCACCTACAAGGTGGCCCAGGTATACAACCTGTGTCTGCCCTATCTGGCACTTGGTGGCCTTGATAGTGAGGCCTGCTGCTTGCAGAGCCTCTAACGCTTTCCGCAGGTGGACCAGGTGATCCTCCCAGGTGGAGCTAAAGACAGCAACATCATCTAGATACGCCGCACAGAAGTCATCCAGCCCAGTAAGGACTTGATTCACCAACCTTTGGAAGGTGGCAGGTGCATTTTTCAGACCAAAGGGCATCACCACGAACTGATAATGCCCACCAGGGGTAGAAAATGCGGTCTTAGGCTTGGCGTCCTCAGCTAACCTGATTTGCCAATACCCAGCTGTCAGGTCAAACGTACTTAGGTAGTTGGCCGAAGCCAATCTATCGATAAGCTCGTCTGCCCTTGGTATTGGGTGGGCGTCAGTCTTAGTGACTGCATTGAGACCCCTGTAGTCTACGCAGAACCTCATCTCTTTCTTACCGCCCTGGGTGTGAGGTTTCGGCACTAGAACTACCGGACTAGCCCAAGGGCTATCCGAGGGTTCAATGACTCCCAGCTCCAACATTTTCTGCACTTCACTCTTGATGCAGTCTCTAACGTGATCAGGCTGCCGGTAGATTTTACTCTTGACGGGCAAGCTGTCACCAGTGTCAACCTCATGGGTGCACCAATCGGTCTGACTGGGTGTTAGAGAGAACATATGTCTGAAAGACTGAAGAACCTGTTTACAGTCTTTCTGTTGATGTTCGGAGAGGCTGCCACAAAAGACAACACCATCGACCGATCCATCGTCAGGATTCTGAGTGAGCAGGTCGGGGAGAGGGTCACTCTCCTCTTCCTGTCCCTCATCTAGGGCCATGAGCAAACTCATGTCCTTCCTGTCGACATATGCCTTGAGCCTGTTGACATGAAGCACCCTGTGGGGGCTCCGGGGAGTTCCCAGGTCGACCAGGTAGGTGACCTCTCCCTTTTTCTCCAGGATGGTGTAGGGCCCGGACCATTTGTCCTTGAGTGCTGCTGGGGCCACTGGCTCCAACACCCACACCTTCTGTCCGGGCTGGTAAACAGTCAAGACAGCCTTTTGGTCATGCCAAGCTTTTTGGAGTTCTTGGCTGGCCTTAAGGTTTTCAGATGCCTTCTCCATGTATTCAGCCATCCGCGAGCGGAGGCCAAGCACATAGTCCACTATGTTGGCTGCAGGCTTTTTGAGAGGTCTCTCCCATCCTTCCTTCACCAAACACAGGGGTCCTCTCACAGGATGCCCGTACAAAAGTTCAAAAGGGCTGTAGCCAACCCCCTTCTGCGGGACTTCTCTGTAAGCGAATAAAAGGCAGGGGATCAGGACGTCCCATCTACGCCGAAGCTTTTCAGGTAGTCCATGAATCATCCCTTTTAGGGTCCTGTTGAATCTCTCAACAAGCCCATTGCATTGTGGATGATAGGGTGTAGTGAACTTGTAGTTGACACCACATTCCTTCCACATAGCAGTTAAGTAGCTCGACATAAAGTTTGCACCTCTGTCGGAGACGACCTCCTTAGGGAAGCCCACTCTGGAGAATACTCCAACTAGGGCCCTTGCCACAACAGGCGCTGTAGTGGTCCTAAGGGGAATAGCTTCAGGATACCTGGTGGCATGATCCACTACCACCAGTATAAATTTGTGCCCTGATGCTGTTGGTGGTTCCATGGGACCGACGATGTAGATCCCCACCCGTTCAAAGGGCACCCCCACCACTGGCATTGGTATAAGGGGGGCCTTTGTCGTGCCACCTGACTTACCACTGGCTTGGCAAGTGACACAGGAGCGGCAAAACTCCTTGGTATCTTCGTTCATATGAGGCCAGTGAAAGTGTGAGACAAGCCTGTCCCACGTCTTTGTCTGGCCTAAGTGACCTGCTAAGGGAATCTCGTGGGCCAAGGTAAGTAGGAAACCTCGCTGAGACAAGGGTACAACCAGCCTCCTGGTCATGCCAGGCTTGGGGTCTCTTGACTCAGTGTACAGGAGTCCATCTTCCCAGTATACCTTGTGGGTACCTGTGGCGTTCCCAGCAGCCTCAGCAGCAGCCTGCTGTCTGAGGGGTTCAAGAGAAGGGCAGTCTAACTGGTCCTTCCCCAGGTCTTCCCTTGAGGGTCCCCCTGAACCCAAGAATTCAACTTGATCAAGTTCGAACTCTCTAGGCTCAGTTTCCCTCAATTCCTGTAGGTCAGCCTCCTCTGAGACTTGATCCACGACCTGGGGCAAGGGGGAAGGCGCAGCCTTAACCCTACCGCTCTTTTTCTTGGGAGGTGTCTGGTCCGTTGTTCCAGGATCCAGCACCTGTTCAGTGGGGCATTTCCTGACCTGTGACCTGGTCACAGCGAACACATGTGCTGGCAAGCCTAACATTTCCATGTGAGTCCGGTGCTCCACTTCTGACCATTGTGATGACTCCAAATCATTGCCCAACAAACAATCCACTGGGAGGTCTGAACTAACTACAACCTTCTTTTGGCCAGTTACCCCTCCCCAGGAGAAAGCTACAATTGCCATACTGTGATTGGTAGTGACATTGCTTGCATTGGTCACCAGGAATTCTGTACCTGGCATGATCTGTCCAGGGTCCACAAAGTTAGGTGTCACCATGGTGACACTGGCACAAGTGTCCCTATAGGCCTGAGCCATTTTTCCGTTTATGAAAGGTGTCTGTCTGTATTTGCCCAAAGTATTGGGGCTTACGTCAGGGGACATATCCACATCCCCTGTACTGACAAGGACAGCCTGAGTGAGTGTACCAACTAAGTTGTCACGCCCCTCAGAGCCCAGGGTTAACCCTACTAAACCCTTGGGAGGTGCACTACCACTGCTGGCTGTACTAGGGGGCACAGGTGCCTTAGGGGCTGCAGTGGCAGGAGTCTGCCCTCCTTTCTTGGTGCACTCACTAAACCAGTGAGATTTACTTTTGCAGTATTGGCACCATCTTTTGGATTGGCCTTCTTTCTTCTTTTGGGGAGCCTGACCCCCACCCTCTTTGGGTTGTTGGGGACCTGTCGAAGACTTCTGGTCATTTTGTTCCCCCTTAGAATCTTTACCCTTCTGGTCTGCTTTCTTCTGACCACCTTGATTCTGGCCCTGGTTCTGTTTAACTCTTGTTCGAACCCATCTGTCTGCCTTCTTTCCCAATTCTTGGGGAGAGGTCAGATCCGAGTCGACAAGATGCTGATGCAACAACTGGTTCTGACAATTGTTTAAAATTTGTTCTCTCATCATCAAATTATACAATCCTTCGTAATCAGTAACCTTACTGCCCAGCAACCAGCCCTCAAAAGCCTTAGTGGCACAATTGACAAAGTCAGACCAATCTTGAGACTGCGTTTTCTGGGTATCCCGGAACAGCACCCTGTACTGCTCCGTGGTTAGGCCAAACCCTTCAACCAGTGTACTCTTCAAGACGTGGTAATTATTAGCATCCTCTACCCTTGTGGTGAGGAGCTTGTCTCTACCTTTACCTTCAAAGGAGAGCCACAAGATAGCTGCCCACTGACTCTGGGGAACACCCTGCACAGTGCAGGCTCTCTCCAAAGCAGTAATCCATTTGTGGATGTCGTCCCCTTGTTTAAAGGGGGGCACTATCTTACCAAGGTGTTTCGTATCAAAACTCCTTTCCCTATTGCTAGGTACAAGCTGCCACCAGTGGGGACTGCCCCACCTAACTGTTGCTCTCTAGCAAAGGCAAGCCTCTCTTTGGCCAGGGCAAGTTCTTCCCTTTCAATCCTCAGATTAGCTGCCCTTTCTTTAGCTTCGTACACTCTCCTCTGAGGGGACGTCATCCCTCTTTGAGAAGAGTTGTGAGAGCCATTGGTTTGAAGGGATCTGCCAGAGTCTCTTGACAGAGATCCTGCTCGTCCATTCCCAATGTTAAGCTGACCTGATAGTGGCCCCGGGGGTCCCCCAGTACCACTGTCATGTTTGCTTAAGTTGGACCTGCTTAGTCTGACGACTTCTACCTGTCCCTTATCTGCCTCATCCCCAGAGGGATCCTCATTCTCATCATCCTCTACATCTTCAGTCTCAGTTGAGAGGTGGATGAGGTCAGGATCGTCTCTGGTTCCCTCGAGGGGAGGCATGTCTCCTTCTGGATTAGAAGAGCTAAGACGGGTCTCAGCTTTTCTGGCATCATAAGTCTCCAAGAGACCAATCAGAAAGGACGTTGTGGGGTTAGACCCCTGCTTGATCTTCCTGGAGTGACACACCTGTCTTAACTCCTTGAAGCTCAGCACAGTATATCTTGAAGGGATGACCTGTGGAGGGTCAACTGACACAAGGGGAGACTCAGAGTTTCCTCCTTTGTCCGACATACTGTTTCTAGTGTGGTGTAAGTGATGCACCTACCTACACTATGTGTTTACCTACTGATCCCTTGCTAAGAGTTGCAGCCAAGGTGTGCTAAGCCTTGAGGAGCTACAACAGCTGGTTCAGTAGAACTCAGAGTATTCTAAGCTTCAGTTATATGTACTAACAGTACTTATGTGATCTTTCAACAAGATATTCTTAGGATACGTGTGGTAAAACAACAGCAAGCTCAAATCCCACCGCTGCCACCAATGTGAGAAGTTGGCCCGATATGCAGCGTTCGCTATTCTAGCGACCGTTATGTATCGTTCCAAACGACCCTTATGGTGATTGGTTGTAAGTCAACCTACAGACCAGCTATCCTAGTAGCGTGGATACGAGCAGTCTAAGGCTAAAGACTCGAGAGGGCGTGTTAAGCCAGCTGTTATACCATCACATACCCCTTGAACACCAAGTGAAAGGACACCACACAAGTGTTATGAAAATAAACAGTATTTTTATTAAGAATCACAACAGCCCTGTACTCTTTATGAGGACAGGGTACTAAGCACAAACCAAATCTCTTAGGAAAATACTTCAAGTGCACAATTAAACAAGTGTCCGAGGACACGGAAAGTTTAGTGGTCTCGGGCGGACCCGATAAGGCAAGTCGGAAGCGAGGGACTCAGGACCCTAGAGTAAAGAGGCTATGCAGGCACCGAAATGCCGAAGTTACCTAGCCACGAGGGCTGCGGCTGCACAAGTCTTACAGGCGTCGGGGGTCTTCGCTGACGAGCCAGGAGCCGGAAGAAAAAGGAGTTGCTGGCCGGCGACCAGTGATGAATAGTTCGTAGAGATCCAAGCCTGGATCAGAGATCGATGATACCTGAAAGCAGAGGGGACCAAGTTCGTACTACTAGCCAGTAGTCAGAGGGTGCCAGGAGGGCACCGGTTGGCCGTCACCTCGACCAGGTGAGTGGGCGACGCTAGGCTCTGCAGTCTCACGGACCAGGAGGCGTTCTCGGCGACCAGGATGGAGGTGCGAGCTGTCCCACGAAGAATGATGCTGTCGGCGTCGCTGGGCCCAGGATTGGGGCAACAAGCCTTGGCAGATCTCGGGCCACGTGGTGGGCCTAAGATGGCGTCTTTGGATGGACCAGGTGGGTCCGGGGTGCTCCTCTCGAAAAAGGGAGCAAGGGCCGGTCTGGAGCAACCAGACCAGCAGTGTTGGTTGTCGGATGTCGTCAAGGAAGGGCACAAGCCAGCGGCTAGTGACCAGACAACGTGCTGAGCAGCGAGCAGAAGGGCCCCACGCAGATCCTGGAGATACTGGGAGACTGCACTTCGGTGCTGGAGCTGCTCAGGGTCGGGGCTTCTCGGACCCCAGAGCACTCACCAGAGAATTGCTTCGATGGTCGTGCTGGTTAAGAAAAGCGTGCAGGTTTTGATGATGGCCGGTCCCTCGAGGTCTCGTCGCACCCACAGATCACAGCTGAGCTGATGACGTGGGTAGAGGTCGGAGGTGCCAGGGAAGCCGGTTCTCGTCGAGCTGGGCCGTCGGATCCTTGAGGAAGGACTTGCAGCAAACCGCAGAGTTCTTAGATGGTGCCCGCTGATGCAGGGTGACTACTCCTTAGTCACAAGGGAGAAATCTTGAGAAGAGTCTCGAATGTCCTTTCGTAGAAAGTAGTTCTTGATTCAAAGATGATCTAATTTGGAAGGGTCCCCGCTCCGGCCTTTATTCTAAAGAAAGGGGTGGGTACATGACTAGGTCCTGCCCTAAGGGTGGGACCAGGAAGGGGGGTAGTTACACCCCTCTCCCCTGCCGGACTTTCCCCAGGCCAGGGCTGGCGCCCCTGGAACTGGTTCTGACCGGCAGATGCGTAGTGAGCACCGGGGTGCCACTCCGCAGTCACCTTCTCGCAAAAGCCCTACCTACCCAGAATACACAAACCCTGTCTGGGACGGTGCGAACACCGCCCTCGACAGGAAACCCTTTGTCCAAGCGCTCCTCGCTGGAAGGACTCCCAGCAGCAGGAGGTCAGACTCGTGTCTGTGGTGGCAGCATCCATTTTGTGGAGCTGAGGCTTTAGTTAACTTTAACCGGGGTTCACAGTTACGTACATGTTGTGTCCCTCTAGAAGGGCGGAATGCTAACCTCGTCGCCAGAATTGGTGAGAGGGCAGCATCCCGATTCGTATGACACCTTACTCGACATGCCTTGATAACGCGACACCGAAGTTACCGATGTGGTACGCGTTATCATGGAACAGCCATTGGGTCTTGATTCCGCAAGCTGCAACCGGGCTCGGCTCGGGCCAGAACCTAGTTCACACGAGCCCACGCACTCTGCCTTCAGGATTGTCAAGGCCTGCCATAGGAGTGACTGATAGGAACTCGGGTGTCCATTGTATGGTTAGATATAGAGCTACTATACCTAAAGCAAAGGGTGATTACACGACTTCGCCCCAGCTGTCATGCAGCCAGTTGTGTCAAATTTAGGAGGCCAGCCAGGGGTGGCATAATACATGCTGCAGCCCCTGGCGGCCCTGGGTACACCTATGCCCTGAGTTACAGGGTCTGATAAGGTGGCCCAGTACCAATTGGTAAATGCACCTAGGGTACATATCGTAATTTAGAAAGAGAACAGCCAGGCTGTGGGTCTGATTGGCAGGCCCACAGCCAGAGAAAGTCGTAAACCAGTGAGACAAAAGCAAAAAATCTGGGTGATCATAGGATTGCAGACCCTACTCTCCTACATGGAGCTATCAGGGAAATAGTAGACAGGGCCTAGGAACAATACTCTTTATAATCAGTACATACTTATCCACAATTTCTGTAAAATGACCACAGACACCTGAGGATGTTCAAAGCTTTATATAGAAGTTCAAAGAGAGTATGACAAGGCAATAAGTGATATGCAGAGTAATGCGTCAAACATCAAAATCAAAACCATTAGGTAACTATGAATTAACACTAGGACCATTGAGTATATGGGAAGACTAAAGGTAGGAGTTTAGAACAGAGCTAGTCACTGCAACTTTATTCTAGGACACAGGACATGGATGGGACCTAGAACATGTACTTAACCTAAGTGCTTTAAACTATTCTTACTAAGTTCACCGCAATCATACTAAAGGAAAGGGAAAAATTGGAACATACTAATAAAATATAACAGTTTGGCAATTCTCTAAAGGTGGGGAGAGAAGTGGAACAATTCTAATAAACAATCGCATATAACTTGCTTTAAAGGTGATAGAGCAATATCACAGGCAAGAGTGCTTTATTAAGAAAATGGAGAGAGAGAGATAGAGAGTGAGGGAGAGAGACGCAAACCCACAGACTGATAATTACCTAGTTCAGAATGAAGACCAACCCTGGCCACGGGTCAGTTGGAAGGGCGGGGACAAGGACCCTCAGAAAAGGAATGCCAAAGTGCGAGCAGGTACAGCTCACGGGCAGTCAGGACAGGATACCCCTCAGGATTTGGGATCAGGACTGGGCTCACCAAGGTACGACCAACACCCACAGCTTCGGAAGCAACGCCTGCGTTACCCCTCTCTGCAAGTAATCCGCCAGTAACCCCGATTGGGTTTTTCGAATTTACCAGCAAAGTGCTTCGCCAGCACTTAGGATTATTTCCACCCCTTAGGAGTTTGTGGAAAGTATGGACAGAGTGCTCCGCAGCACTTTAGATTGAGCACCTATAGAGTTCGTAGGGTCAGTGACAGGTCTGCTACTCGGACAAGTCAGACAATTTTCCTAAGCTAAACTAGGGCAGTTATACTATTTTGGGGTCCCTCAGACCACCCACTAATGTTGCAAGTGACAGTTTCCCACATTCTGATTGGTTAGGAGAGGTGGTGCGGTTATTACCACCTCCTAGAATTCGACTTTCCCATCCTAAATATTAAAATTTTCCTACCCGCCCCTTGGGTTCACGTTCCCATGCATAGGCATACAGCAGCATAGTAAAGTTCACAATAGGTAGCAACAGAATTGCTTCTTCCAAGGTGAGATTTGGTCTTCCCAGAGAGTTTCTCAGGCGCATTTTGCTTCAGGAGCCAGCTGGCTTGTCTCAGCTTCTGCGCAGTAGAGTTTTTCTCTGGTCACATGTCGAAGCCCAGCAGAGCCTCAAGTATGGCTCCGCTCCCGATTTCCCAGCCCCAGAGACGCGGTACATGAAAAGTAAGCGAGAACAAATTAATATCACATATAAAATGATCACACTGTATACCATGATGAAATTCTAAACATCCCTTATTTTATAATGACTATAGCATTACTGTTTAGTGCGAAAAGACAGATAGGCTGAAGCAGCGGTAGCAAGCGGAGAGCGTGGTGAGAGACAAGCGGCCATTTTTGCATCAGTGCGCATGAGCAATACAATCCCTCCAGAATGCGAGTGCGTCACATCACATGGGTATGACCGACGCATGCGCAGACTGAATTTCAGCGAAGCAGCCATTCTTTTAGTGCAAGCTTCGTTAGTATGGGAAAGACATACAAGCAAGCATCCTGGGGACACCCGCGTGTTTGGAGAAACGCTTAATAAATGACGAACAACTGGTTTAGTATGATTATACATTTAGGCAAGGGTTTTGTATGTGAGCAAGGCGCTTTACATGCGAATCCTTGCCCCATCAATCCCCTCTTTGATGATATTTACTATCATCACCACATAAAGGAAACAGATGCCAACTTTTTCTCATTCATCCACATCACTCATTTGGATTTCAACAAACTTATTGTTGAGTTTTCTTTCAGCTTCTCTATGAGAGTGGTGATTTTTCACCTTTTTGTAGACTTCATTCCTCAATTCTTCTAATTCTAGTTCATCAATATTTCTCTTCACCCCCCTCTTATTTACTGTATATTTCTTTTTGCATTTCTTGCATTTGCAGCAAATGAAAATGATCAATACAATTACGCCTATTACAACTATTGGCATCAGTATTTTCCACAACACATTTCTACCTAGGTTAGTAAACCAACTACCTATAGAGGAGAGACCTCCAGTCAGTCTCGTCCAGGCACTGTCAACCTCCAATGGTTTGAGTTCTTTTTCCAAATTAGTTATGTTCTTCACATATTGTTTTAATTCGATACTTTTATCAGGAATATAAGTGCAACAATGTTGCGCTTTCAGCATTCTACAGACTCCGCCCTCTTTTGCTAATAGGGTGTCAAGGGCAAGACGGTTTTGCAAAACCATTGATCTGATCGCAACCATTTCAGTATTGACCATCAGGAATCCAGCAGCAGTGTCCGTTGATAGCCGGTCCACTACTGTAGACAATTTGCAGATTCTATGAGTGTTCAGAACTACCCCCATTCCAGGTATCAGTGCACTAAAAATATCACCTATAATTTCACCTACACTTTCACGTTTACTACGCACTAAGCCATTAGTCTCTTCATCGCTTCCAGCTGCGTTATTCACATGGTATATTTTCGGGAAAACAATGCCAAAGTAGCAGCTTCCATACCAGTGATCCGGTAATTTGAAATAAGCCTTGTTCCCACATATATAATATATTCCGGGAAACACAGGTTCTGACCCATTTTTGAAACCCCAACCTCCAATTACCTTGTAATTATGTTCACACTCCCTGGAACCGATGAATACATTGTTATAGTACTCTGTCTTTTCCCTATGGATACAAAGTTTCCCCTTTCGTTCAAAATCCAACAACAAGGCAGGATTAGCTTCGCCTTGCGAGGTGTTATCCATGTGCTCAGCCCACTTAGGGACTCTATCCTTTTCGTCATTTGCTTTCTTCTGAAACTTTTCTCTCCTTCTGTCTGCCATCTTTATGAACATCTTTTCCTGCTCTTGCAGAGAACAGGTCAGATTAGCTTGTCTTGCTTCGTCTAAATCTATGTTGCCTATAGTCAGAAAATATTCTCCCATATAACGGGTCACGTCACTTTTAATATGTACAAGGTTCAAGTGTCCTCTAATAGGAAGTTCAGAAAATACTACGTCAGCATTTGAATAATAGTACTGCAAAGTGCTCCTATAAAACAAGCTAGCTAATATACTACAGGAAATTCCATAGGTTAAAGGTAGATGGTGATATGTCACGCCTTCAGCCACTGAAGTTGGTAGCTTCATGCAGACATAACAGTCCTCTATTTCCATAGCTTCTACGTAATGCACTAACAAGTTAGCAAAAACATTTAAATGTGTCCTGTTTCTCATTTTGTGAAAGTGTAGTCCATCCTCATCTGATGCTTCTAAATTAGGTCGTGTGTGTGTCAGACTTATTTGTTTGTCACGTCTTTCTAAGCTTCGTGGTGTCTCTGCAGTCTGTACAACCCCTACGTCTACTGCTTCTGGTTTAGTAGGGGACAAGTTAGGATTTTTACTAATCATAAAAGGTAGAAAAACTGTTAGTCCTATCCACATTACTATTAGCATTGCTATACTACACAAGCATATCTTACAGCAAGTTTTAAGACACCCACATCGGGATCTTCCAGAGACATTCGGATCAGACATTTTTAGCTTACAGGTGGCTTTTGCTACCCCTCTTCGTTTCTTTGTACCAGAGGCTCACTTCGGGGCTTTCTCAAGGAGGGTCTTCGTCAGAACTCCGATCAGCGATCGACTCTTCGTCACTGTTGCCACTGTGGTGGGGCTCGTCAATTTCCTCCAACACAAAGTAAGTCCAGTCAGGGCTCCGATACAGTCGGTTCTGTTTCTTTACTCTGTCGCTCTTTCTTAGCGATTTGCCTTGGGCTGCCTTTCTTTCACTTTCAGCCCTTTTTCGGTCTTTCAGTTTTTCTTCGACTGTCTTTAGTCTGAGCCTCAGTCTCTTGACGTATCGGGGTGCACTTCTGCCTCCGTGCCTTCCAGTAGTTGAGGAAACTTGGCCTTCTTCGTGCACTCTCTTTACTTTTTGTTGTGGCACCTCTGTTTCCCTGCCTGTCTGACCAGTTCCAGGTCTTTCATCTATTTCTTCCGCCTGGTCCCTAATCTGACCCTGCTCAGATTCAAATCGTACTTGCTTTTTATTTTTGGTTGCTTTTATTTCGGTTGTCTGAGCACGTTGATCTATTTCTATCTGTTCCTGTTCAAGCTCTTCGATCTCTTCGTTTTCTTCTGCATGAACGTCAGCTCTAATTACTATCTGTCCCTCTCCAGTCTCCGGAGTTTCAGGAGGAGTCTCGGTGTCTTGATCTGACCCTACTTGGCCTATTTCCTGATCAGGTGTGATGTTGTTTTCGTTGACCTGATCTTCCTCTTCTATTTCTAGCTCACCTGGACTATCCCACTCACTGTCTAAGTAGGAATATTTCCTGGTTCGTATTGGATCATGAACCTGGTCGTCGGCGGGGAACCATTCAACGTCTCGACTTGTGCTCGGCAGTTCGATGTCAGCTAGCTCCGGACTCTCCTCCTCGGAAACCTCTTCAGCTGCGCTGCCTTCAGCTCCAGTCGCGTTTTCTCCAGTTACCCGCTTTGTGTGGCTGGCGTGGATCCACTTCGGTACACCAGCACACTTTACAGCAGTTGTAGTGACGAGGATCACTTGTCGTGGCTTTCCCCACCTTGGTTTCAGGCAACTGCTCCGGGTGTGTTTCTTTAACGCCACCCAATCTCCTGGTTGCAGTTTATGTGCTGGAGTCTTTGGCCACTCGTCTTCTGTCTCTCCAATCTGCTGAGAGAGAGAACGCACTTGGTCACCCAGCTGCTTGCAGTATTCTAATACCATATCATCAGAAATGCTTAGCAGTTTGTGTCCGGGTACCCATGCCTGTCGCATCACTCTTCCCATCAACACTTCATGGGGACTTAGGCCAGTTTTTCTGTTCGGGATACTTCTCAAACTCATCAGCACAAGGGGTAAAGCCTCTATCCAGTTCATCTTTGTGGAATCACACATTTTTGCCAATCTGGATTTCAGGGTGCCATTTATTTGCTCCACTACCCCAGAAGCCTCTGGACGGTAGGCACAGTGCAGTCTTTGCTTCATTTTGAATGCTTTACAGAGTTCTTCTAGGACATCGTTGGCAAAATGCCCACCTTGGTCCGTTTCGATTGTCTCGGGAATTCCGTACCTAGGTATCAACTCCCTGAGCAATAACTTGGCTGTAGTTAGGGCATCATTTTTCTTTGCGGGATATGCTTCCACCCACCGGGAGAACAGGCAAACTATGACTAAGATGTATCTATACCCTTGACACCTAGGCATTGTTATAAAGTCTGCCTGCATTCGGATTAAGGGACCTACTGCCTTTCCGATATTACTCTGTTCTACCACAGTCCTTTTTCCTGCATTGAATTGCTGACACACTAGGCACCTCTGGCAAAGCTTTTCCGCCTGGTTCCTGAACTTTGAATTACAGAACACCTTGTCAAACACCCGACACATTGCGTCCCTTCCCATATGTGTTGGTTCATGTATCATTCTGACCATGGGGTCTATCAGGCTGTCAGGCAATACAGGCACCTCAGTCGAGTTTACCACCACACCATCATCTCTCAATTTGCATCCCTCTGCTGCCCACCTTCCTTTCTCTTGCCTGTCTGTTGCTTGTTGCAAATCCTTTAATTCTTCCCACGTTGACACATTCTCAAACAACATAAGTTGGCAGCTGGTTCCACCCCACAACGCAATTTGGAGGGACATTTGGTATCGGGCACAAAACTGGGCAATTTGGTCAGCGTACCTATTACCGGCTGTCACATCGTCATTTCCTGATCGGTGAGCCGCACACTTGACCACAGCCAATTCTTTGGGCAATTGGATGGCTTCCAGTAAGTTATGCACCACTTTTCCATTTCTGATAGGGGTGCCTGAGGAAGTCATGAATTCTCTTTGCAACCACAATTGGCCGAAGTCATGAACAACCCCGTAACAGTACTGGCTGTCGGTGTAAACAGTTATTCTCTTGTTCTTACCCCTCTTACATGCTCTGGTTAACGCGATGAGCTCTGCCACTTGTGCAGATTTCACCTGGCTCAGGTAAGATGCTTCTATGGTTTCCGTCAATGTGACCACAGCATAGGCAGCACACAGACCCCTGCTCTCATGTCTCAAACATGAGCCGTCCACGAACATTGTCTTATCCCCATCAAGTAATGGTATTTCACGGATGTCCGGACGGGGCTTAGTACTGAACTCAGTTAAATCGATGCAATTATGTTCCCCTTCCTCTTCAACTTCTACATCCAGAGGAACAGGTAACAATGTCGCAGGGTTTAGGACATTGCACCGGGAAATGGTCACATTTTCAGCACCAATCAAAATTCTCTCATACTTAGTCAGCCGACTAGGTGTGAGGTACTGGGTCTTAGTTCTAGTCAGTAGGATTACAACAGAATGAGGAACATATACAGTGACGTGATTTCCCATGACAATGTTCTCACTCTGTTCCAGACTGACGCAAGTAGCAGCAACTGCTTTCAGGCATCCAGGTAATCCAGCAGCCACCGGATCTAGGGTGGCCGAAAAATAGGCCACCGGTCGTCTAATTAATCCGTGCTCCTGGGTCAGGACTGAAAGAGCACAATTTTCTCTTGTGTCACAGAATAGCTCAAAGGGCTTAGAGTAATCAGGCATACCCAATGCAGGAGCAGTACATAGACAGTTTCTCAAAGTTACCCAAGCGTTCATGCTTTCACTGTCCCAACTGACGGGGTCTTCTACTCCTTTCTTTGTCATTTTTATCAGGGGTCTTGCTAGAGCCGCAAATCCTACAATCCATTGTCTGCAGTAACCCACAACTCCTAAGAACATTCTCACCTCTTTCTGTGTTCTGGGCAGTTCCATTGCTTTAATTATTTTGATTCTTTCTGTAGTAACTTTCCTGATTCCTTTTTCTATCTGGTGCCCCAGATACTTCACTGAGTTTTTACAAAATTGTAACTTGTCAGGTGACACTTTATGTCCTCCTTTTCCTAGGTGATTCAGCAAGGCAATTGTGTCAGTGACACAGTCCGTCTGGGTTTTAGATGCCACTAACAGGTCATCTATGTACTGTACCAAAACAGACTCTCTTGGCAGCACTAGGGTTTCAAGGCACTTTTTTAGTATCTGGTTGAAAATCGATGGACTTTCGGTGTACCCCTGGGGGACACGATTCCAGACATAGATATGACTGTCAAATTCAAAACTGAAAAGGAACTTGCTTTCTGGATGCAATGGGATGGAAAAGAATGCATGGCACAGGTCGATGACAGTGAACCATTCTGCATTCCAGGGAATCTGATATAGTATCACTGCAGGGTTAGGCACCACAGGACAGCAAGGCACAACAATCTGGTTTACCTTGCGCAAATCTTGCACCACCCGGTATTTCCCACTAGGCTTTTTGATCCCAATGATAGGTGAATTACAGGGACTGCTCATCACTTCCTCTATTATTTCTGCTTCGAGCAGCCTGGTAATCTCAGTCGCTACTCCTGCTTTTACTTCTGCACTCATTTTGTACTGTCTCGTTTTGGGGTATACAGCATTTGTTTTTATTGCTATTTTAACTGGGTCCACATTTGCCATTAAGCCTACACCTTTTCCGGTGAAATCCCACACTTCTGGAACTACTCTTAACTGGAGCTCTTCAGGTAAATCCTCAACTGTTAAAGGTTTGATATTAGAATCTTGTCTGACCAACATCAGCTTGTACAAACCATCTTCATCGGGGGTCTGAATTTCGACGCCCTTTGGTGTGCAATAGATGGTACAATGCATCTTGCACAACAAATCACATCCTAGCAGATTCACAGGACTGGAATCACAGACCACAAATCTGTGCATTTCTTTGAAATTTCCTATAGAAACTTCCATTGGTTCAGTTACTGGAGTACTTATTATTTGATTGGAAACACCCACTACTTGGATCGCTTCTCCCGAGAGGGGTAGGTTAGGAACATCCACTGTTCTCACAGTAGATCTAGTAGCACCAGTGTCCAACAGAAAGGTGACGTCTTTTCCTTCAACCTTTCCTTCAATGTATGGTCCAGTCTGGTCTACCGGTAAGGAGGCGCCAAGTACGCACTCCTCATCCTCCCCTCTCAGGCCCCGTCAATCTTGATCTTCACGGAGGAAGGTATCATTTAACAAATACTGTGGAATGATGGCATCTCTTTCATTCTCGATTTCCCATACTTCCGCCCTCTCATTCTGCTGACCCTGATTCTTAAAATTTTGTCTAGGAGCGCGAGGTACTGGAGGTAATTTTACCTGTTGCTGGTTCTTTCTTGTCCCCTCTTTCGGCACCTGTGGATTTAAACCATTTACAGGGGCATTACCGGCCTGCAGGTGTGGACACTCGTCTCTCCAATGCCCTATCTGGCCGCACCCATGGCACGGAAACTTCTTCATGGCCTCTTCCCGACTCATTTTAACTCGGGGCTTCCCTCCTCCCCCAGCAGTGGCATTCTGAGCATTATTACTAGAAGTCAATTTACTTAACTGTTTTTCCTGCTGTTCAGCTAATTTCACCTGTGCCCACATTACCTTTTCTTTGAGAGCCTTCTTTTTATTTTCGATTTCATCTTCGCAGTATTTTGCATACTTCAGGACATCATCTATGGGTTTTCCCTGCCAACTGATTTTATTATCTCGAATCCATTGTGATATTTCAGGTCTTAATCCTAGCACAAATCTGTAACTGAAATGGGTCATGTCTTTCATGTCTACATTATCGACTCCACTGTAAGTCTTGAATACTTGCAATAACCTTTCATAAAAGGAATGGACAGTTTCATCACGTTCTTGGGTGGTTCTATCTATTCTAGTCCAATCTGTCTCTTTTGCGGGCACCTTTTTCTTCAGGTACTGTATGACCTGATTGTAGGAAGGTACATCCTGACTATGGTTGCCCCCAACTTTTTGCCCTGTGTTTTAGCTGGTTTTGGACATAGTCGACCTGGGGCCCTGCCAATCAGGACCCCAGGCCTACTGCTCTCTCTTTAAAATGGATTCCATGTACCCTAGGTACATTTCCAATTGGTACTGGGCCCCCTTATCAGACCCTGTAACTCAGGGCATAGGTGTACCCAGGGCCGCCAGGGGCTGCAGCATGTATTATGCCACCCCTGGCTGGCCTCCTAAATTTGACACAACTGGCTGCATGACAGCTGGGGCGAAGTCGTGTAAGCACCCTTCGCTTTAGGTATAGTAGTTCTATATCTAACCATACAATGGACACCCGAGTTCCTATCAGTCACTCCTATGGCAGGCCTTAACAATCCTGAAGGCAGAGTGCGTGGGCTCGTGTGAGCTAGGCTCAGGCCCGAGCCGAGCCCGGTTGCAGCTTGCGGAATCAAGACCCAATGGCTGTTCCATGATAACGCGTACCACATCGGTAACTTCGGTGTCGCGTTATCAAGACATGTCGAGTAAGGTGTCATACGAATCGGGATGCTGCCCTCTCACCAACACTGGCGACGAGGTTAGCATTCCGCCCTTCTAGAGGGACACGACATGTACGTAACTGTGAACCCCGGTTAAAGTTAACTAAAGCCTCAGCTCCACAAAATGGGTGCTGCCACCACAGACACGAGTCTGACCTCCTGCTGCTGGGAGTCCTTCCAGCGAGGAGAGCTTGGACAAAGGGTTTCCTGCCAAGGGCGGTGTTCGCACCGTCCCAGACAGGGTTTGTGTATTCTGGGTAGGTAGGGCTTTTGCGAGAAGGTGACTGCGGAGTGGCACCCCGGTGCTCACTACGCATCTGCCGGTCAGAACCAGTTCCAGGGGCGCCAGCCCTGGCCTGGGGAAAGTCCGGCAGGGGAGAGGGGTGTAACTACCTCCCTTCCTGGTCCCACCCTTAGGGCAGGACCTAGTCATGTACCCACCCCTTTCTTTAGAATAAAGGCCGGAGCGGGGACCCTTCCAAATTAGATCATCTTTGAATCAAGAATACTTTCTACGAAAGGACTTCAAGACTCTTCTCAAGATTTCTCCCTTGTGACTAAGGAGTAGTCACCCTGCATCAGCGGGCACCATCTAAGAACTCTGCGGTTTGCTGTAAGTCCTTCCTCAAGGAATCCGACGGCCCAGCTCGACGAGAACCGGCTTCCCTGGCACCTCTGACCTCTACCCACGTCATCAGCTCAGCTGTGATCTGTGGGTGCGACGAGACCTTGAGGGACCGGCCATCATCAGAACCTGCACGCTCTTAAACCAGCACGACCATCGAGGTAACTCTCTGGTGAGTGCTCTGGGGTCCGAGAAGCCCCGACCCTGAGCCGCTCCAGCACCGAAGTGCAGTCTCCCAGCATCTCCACGATCTGCGTGGGGCCCTTCTGCTCGCTGCTCAGCACGTTGTCTGGTCACTAGCCGCTGGCTTGTGCCCTTCTGTGACGACATCCGACAATCAACACTGCTGGTCTGGTTGCTCCAGACTGGCCCTTGCTTCCATCTTTGCGAGAAGCACCCCGGACCCTCCTGGTCCACTCAAGACGCCATCTTAGGCCCACCACGTGGCCCTGAGATCTGCCAAGGCTTGTTGCCCCATCCTGGGCCCAGCGACGCCGACAGCATCATCCTTCGTGGGACAGCTCGCACCTCCACCGTGGTCGCCGACAACGCCTCCTGGTCCGTGAGACTGCAGAGCCTAGCGTCGCCCACTCACCTGGTCGAGGTGACGGCCAACCGGTGCCATCCTGGTACCCTCTGACTACTGGCTAGTAGTACGAACTTGGTCCCCTCTGCTTTCAGGTATCAACAATCTCTGATCCAGGCTTGGATCTCTACGAACTATTCATCACTGGTCGCCGGCCAGCAACTCCTTTTCTTCCGGCTCCTGGCTCGTCAGCGAAGACCCCGACGCCTGTAAGACTTGTGCAGCCGCAGCCCTCGTGGCTAGGTAACTCGGCATTTCGGTACCTGCATAGCCTCTTTACTCTAGGGTCCCGAGTCCCTCGCTTCCGACTTGCCTTATCGGGTCAGCCCGAGACCTTAAACTTTCCGTGTCCTTGGACACTTGTTTTAATTGTGCACTTGAAGTATTTTCCTAAGAGATTTGGTTTGTGCTTAGTACCCTGTCCTCATAAAGAGTACAGGGCTGTTGTGATTCTTAATAAATATACTGTTTATTTTCATAACACTTGTGTGGTGTCCTTTCACTGGGTGTTCAAGGGGTACATGTGTGGTAAACAGCTGGCTTAACGCGCCCTCTCGAGTCTTTAGCCTTAGACTGCTCGTATCCACGCTACTAGGATAGCTGGTCTATAGGTTGACTTACAACCAAACACCATAAGGGTCGTTGGAACGATACCTAGCGGTCGCTAGAATAGCGAACGTTGCATATCGGGCCAACTTCTCACATTGGTGAGCAGCGGTTGGGATTTGAGCTTGCTGTTGTTTACCACACGTATCCTAAGAATATCTTGTTGAAAGATCGCATAAGTACTGTTAGTACATATAACCAAAGCTTAGAATACTCTGAGTTCTACTGAACCAGCTGTTGCAGCTCCTCAAGGCTTAGCACACCTTGGCTGCAACTCTTAGCAAGGGAACAGTAGGTAAACACGTAGTGTAGGTAGGTGCATCACTTACACCACACTAGAAACAGTATGTCGGACAAAGGAGGAAACTCTGAGTCTCCCCTTGTGTCAGTTGACCCTCCACAGGTCATCCCTTCAAGATATACTGTGCTGAGCTTCAAGGAGTTAAGACAGGTGTGTCACTCCCGGAAGATCAAGCAGGGGTCTAACCCCACCACGTCCTTTCTGATTGGTCTCTTGGAGACTTATGATGCCAGAAAAGCTGAGACCCGTCTTAGCTCTTCTAATCCAGAAGGAGACATGCCTCCCCTCGAGGGAACCAGAGACGATCCTGACCTCATCCACCTCGCAACTGAGAACGAAGATGTGGATGATGATGAGGATGAGGATCCCTCTGGGGATGAGGCAGATAAGGGACAGGTAGAAGTCGTCAGACTAAGCAGGTCCAACTTAAGCAAACATGATAGCGGTACTGGGGGACCCTGGGGCCACTATCAGGTCAGCTTAACATTGGGAATGGACGAGCCCGATCTCTGTCAAGAGACTCTGGCAGATCCCTTCAAACCAATGGCTCTCGCAACTCTTCGCAAAGAGGGATGACGTCCCCTCAGCGGAGAGTGTACGAAGCTAAGGAAAGGGCAGCTAATCTGAGGATTGAAAGGGAAGAACTTGCCCTGGCCAAAGAGAGGCTTGCCTTTGCTAGAGAGCAACAGTTAAGTGGGGCAGTCCCCACTGGTGGCAGCATTGTACCTAGCAATAGGGAAAGGAGTTTTGATACGAAACACCTTGGGAAGATAGTGCCCCCCTTTAAACAAGGGGACGACATCCACAAATGGATTACTGCTTTGAAGAGGGCCTGCACTGTGCAAGGTGTTCCCCAGAGTCAGTGGGCAGCTATCTTGTGGCTCTCCTTTGAAGGTAAAGGAAGAGACAAGCTCCTCACCACAAGGGTGGAGGATGCTAACGATTACCAAGTCTTGAAAAATACACTCGTTGAAGGGTTCGGCCTAAGCACTGAGCAGTACAGGGTGCTGTTCAGGGATACCCAGAAAACGCAGTCTCAAGATTGGACTGACTTTGTTGATTGTGCCACTAAGGCTTTTGAAGGCTGGCTACTGGGTAGTAAGGTTACTGATTTCAAAGGATTGTATAATCTAATTATGAGGGAGCAAATCTTAAATAATTGTCAGAACCAGTTATTACATCAGCACCTGGTAGACTCTGATCTGACCTCTCCACAGGAATTGGGTAAGAGGGCAGACAAATGGGTCAGAACCAGGGTTAGGCCTAAAAACCAGGGTGGTGACCAGAAAAAGGAATCAACCAAGCCTCAAGAGAAGGGTGGGGATAAATCCACAGAGAAGACTTCCCAAGGGCCCCAAAACTCCAACAAGGGTGGTGGGTCCCAGAACACTCCTTCAGAACAGAAGAAACCTTATTGCCATACCTGTAAACAGGTGGGCCATTACAAAAGTGATGCCAAGTGCCCTAAAAATAGCAATAAGGAAAACATACCCCCAAGTAACACTCCCAGACCTCCTGTTACCACTAGTGGTAATCCCCCAGGTGGTGGGAGTGCCCCCAAGAATGTGGTGGGCATTACTTTGGGCAATCAGGAGGACTATGGCATAGCCAGGTTCCCTGACCACACTCTTGTCTGTGAGACTGGCATGGGGTTTGCCAACTTCACTACTGGACCCCACATTCTGGGGAAGTATAGACAAGAAGTTTTAGTGAATGGTCAGAAAGTTGAGGCATTCAGAGACACAGGGGCCAGCCTCACCATGGTGAGTGACCATCTGGTCCCCTCTGCTCAACTGACCCCTGGTTTTACTTATCAGGTGACAGACATTCATGGAGTGAAGAGAAGGCATCCCATGGCAGTAGTCAAGCTCAGCTGGGGTAATGTCACAGGGCCCATGAGAGTGGCAGTGACAGATAACCTACCTGTAGATTGCTTACTGGGGAATGACCTGGAACTCTCAGCATGGGCTGAGGTGGAGCAAGAAACTCACTCCAGAATGATAGGCCTATCCAGACAGGTTAGTGGGGCAGTAATAGCTACAGCCCCAGTCCAAGCATCATTCCACCCTGAAAAGGTTGGACGGGCAGTGGTAGCCCCTGCCCAGGCTCAGACAGACTTTTCAGAACAGGATAGGAGGGCTGTGACAGTCACAGCCCAAACACAGACTGAGTGCCCTCCTGAACAGGTTGGCAAGGTTGAAATGGTCTCAGCCTCTACTCAGACAGATAGTGAGGTTGTGAAGCCTGAAACAATGGATCACTCCACTCAAACAGAGAGCATTGAGGAGGAAGAAGAGTCTTTCCCCTCCCAGACACTAGGTGGGAGCCAGCCTCCTCAGGGAACTGACTCTACCCCTGTTGAAGGAACTGCCCCAGAGGTAGTCAGGCCTAGCCTGGCAGTGCCCCTGATGGCAGTGGACCCTTCCCAGGTGGGACCCAGTCTGGAGCAGGTAACCTGCACCTCTCTACCCTGTCTCAGTCAGCCCAGGGCTGAAGAGATCAGGGAGGCCAGTGGTGGACCCCAAAGGGCCCCCTGTCCAAAAGAACCCCTTAATCAGCAGATTAGGATCACTGAAGCTGGTAAACCTAGCCAAGTGAAAATAGAACAGACTCCTGAGGGATCCCCCTTAAAAGTAGTTAGGGAACTCCCACAGCTGGACACTGTTGGGCACAGCCAAACATGGGGCCTAAAAACCCCAGACCTGACCTGTCCCTCCAGTAAGCCAGACAGAGGGACTCAGCCTCCAGCTTTAGGTAGCCAGAGGCCTACCCTGAGAGCTCAGTGCATCTCAGCTAAAGAAAGAAAGGCACACAGGATGGATGGTGATTGGAGGAAGTTGAGCCCAAAGGTAGAGGAGCCTCACTTCAGTACTCCATCCCAGCATCAGCCTTCGTCTTTCCCAAGACACACCAGAGACAGAGATTCCCTATGGTGGAGACCCTCAGATACCCTTAGGGTGAGGGGTTGCCTAGTGGACCATGACACAGGGGGAAACCAAGCCAGAGCTGGTCCTTCCTTATATGGCCACTTAGGTAATAGAGGCTTACCTGGACAAGGATAGCCTTATCTCCTTTCGTTTGGGGGGGGGTTGTGTAGGAAGGTACATCCTGACTATGGTTGCCCCCAACTTTTTGCCCTGTGTTTTAGCTGGTTTTGGACATAGTCGACCTGGGGCCCTGCCAATCAGGACCCCAGGCCTACTGCTCTCTCTTTAAAATGGATTCCATGTACCCAAGGTACATTTCCAATTGGTACTGGGCCCCCTTATCAGACCCTGTAACTCAGGGCATAGGTGTACCCAGGGCCGCCAGGGGCTGCAGCATGTATTATGCCACCCCTGGCTGGCCTCCTAAATTTGACACAACTGGCTGCATGACAGCTGGGGCGAAGTCGTGTAAGCACCCTTCGCTTTAGGTATAGTAGTTCTATATCTAACCATACAATGGACACCCGAGTTCCTATCAGTCACTCCTATGGCAGGCCTTAACAATCCTGAAGGCAGAGTGCGTGGGCTCGTGTGAGCTAGGCTCAGGCCCGAGCCGAGCCCGGTTGCAGCTTGCGGAATCAAGACCCAATGGCTGTTCCATGATAACGCGTACCACATCGGTAACTTCGGTGTCGCGTTATCAAGACATGTCGAGTAAGGTGTCATACGAATCGGGATGCTGCCCTCTCACCAACACTGGCGACGAGGTTAGCATTCCGCCCTTCTAGAGGGACACGACATGTACGTAACTGTGAACCCCGGTTAAAGTTAACTAAAGCCTCAGCTCCACAAAATGGGTGCTGCCACCACAGACACGAGTCTGACCTCCTGCTGCTGGGAGTCCTTCCAGCGAGGAGAGCTTGGACAAAGGGTTTCCTGCCAAGGGCGGTGTTCGCACCGTCCCAGACAGGGTTTGTGTATTCTGGGTAGGTAGGGCTTTTGCGAGAAGGTGACTGCGGAGTGGCACCCCGGTGCTCACTACGCATCTGCCGGTCAGAACCAGTTCCAGGGGCGCCAGCCCTGGCCTGGGGAAAGTCCGGCAGGGGAGAGGGGTGTAACTACCTCCCTTCCTGGTCCCACCCTTAGGGCAGGACCTAGTCATGTACCCACCCCTTTCTTTAGAATAAAGGCCGGAGCGGGGACCCTTCCAAATTAGATCATCTTTGAATCAAGAATACTTTCTACGAAAGGACTTCAAGACTCTTCTCAAGATTTCTCCCTTGTGACTAAGGAGTAGTCACCCTGCATCAGCGGGCACCATCTAAGAACTCTGCGGTTTGCTGTAAGTCCTTCCTCAAGGAATCCGACGGCCCAGCTCGACGAGAACCGGCTTCCCTGGCACCTCTGACCTCTACCCACGTCATCAGCTCAGCTGTGATCTGTGGGTGCGACGAGACCTCGAGGGACCGGCCATCATCAGAACCTGCACGCTCTTAAACCAGCACGACCATCGAGGTAACTCTCTGGTGAGTGCTCTGGGGTCCGAGAAGCCCCGACCCTGAGCCGCTCCAGCACCGAAGTGCAGTCTCCCAGCATCTCCACGATCTGCGTGGGGCCCTTCTGCTCGCTGCTCAGCACGTTGTCTGGTCACTAGCCGCTGGCTTGTGCCCTTCTGTGACGACATCCGACAATCAACACTGCTGGTCTGGTTGCTCCAGACTGGCCCTTGCTTCCATCTTTGCGAGAAGCACCCCGGACCCTCCTGGTCCACTCAAGACGCCATCTTAGGCCCACCACGTGGCCCTGAGATCTGCCAAGGCTTGTTGCCCCATCCTGGGCCCAGCGACGCCAACAGCATCATCCTTCGTGGGACAGCTCGCACCTCCACCGTGGTCGCTGACAACGCCTCCTGGTCCGTGAGACTGCAGAGCCTAGCGTCGCCCACTCACCTGGTCGAGGTGACGGCCAACCGGTGCCATCCTGGTACCCTCTGACTACTGGCTAGTAGTACGAACTTGGTCCCCTCTGCTTTCAGGTATCAACAATCTCTGATCCAGGCTTGGATCTCTACGAACTATTCATCACTGGTCGCCGGCCAGCAACTCCTTTTCTTCCGGCTCCTGGCTCGTCAGCGAAGACCCCGACGCCTGTAAGACTTGTGCAGCCGCAGCCCTCGTGGCTAGGTAACTCGGCATTTCGGTGCCTGCATAGCCTCTTTACTCTAGGGTCCCGAGTCCCTCGCTTCCGACTTGCCTTATCGGGTCAGCCCGAGACCTTAAACTTTCCGTGTCCTTGGACACTTGTTTTAATTGTGCACTTGAAGTATTTTCCTAAGAGATTTGGTTTGTGCTTAGTACCCTGTCCTCATAAAGAGTACAGGGCTGTTGTGATTCTTAATAAATATACTGTTTATTTTCATAACACTTGTGTGGTGTCCTTTCACTGGGTGTTCAAGGGGTACATGTGTGGTAAACAGCTGGCTTAACGCGCCCTCTCGAGTCTTTAGCCTTAGACTGCTCGTATCCACGCTACTAGGATAGCTGGTCTATAGGTTGACTTACAACCAAACACCATAAGGGTCGTTGGAACGATACATAGCGGTCGCTAGAATAGCGAACGTTGCATATCGGGCCAACTTCTCACACTGATCATACTTCCTCATTACCACAGGTGAGGGAGCTCCGGTTTTCTCATGTCTGGGATATTCATCATTGGGCCAATTAATTTCTATTTTACATTCGGTCCATAGGTCTACAGGGACCACAATGTCGAAAAACCCATCCAGGTCTTTCAAGAGACATTTCTGAACTTTTATGAAGCGTTCTACCTGCCTGTACCAATCAACTGGTTTCTCCCGTAATTTTGGAAAGTCATTAGTAAATGACACAATATCCTGTCGGGACCAAGGGACATGTACATATTTTCCTCCTGGGACCTCTCTCATGGGGCACAATTTTTCTGTCGGCTTTACTTCTTTTAACACGAATTCTGAAGCCTGTGACTTAGCCCTGCTGTCTTCCTTTTTCTTTGCCCACCGGGTTCTCCATTTTCCCACCTCTCCCCACTTCTGCAAGAGCTTCAACAATTCCTTTATCTGGATCTGTTTTCCCACCACATTCAAGCTTTCTAAATCCTTGTCTGAAAAGTCTACTCTGTAAGGTTTCTGAAGGATTTTGGAGCGACTGACATCGATTCCCATTTCTGAGGCTGTATCCATTATCCTTTCATGGAGCAACCTAGCATTTCGGGTAAGATTTTTGCTGATAAACAGTAACTCTTCTTCACTGTACGAGCTTAGGCGCTCAACTCCTACATTTCCAGCCATCATTTCTTCTATTTCTATTCTCAATTTATATATCTCTAATGCTTTCGGTTGGGGAGTGGCCTCCTTCTCCAACTCCTTGGTCCATCTGTCTAATTCTTCTGGGGATACTACGGTGGCACTCCTAACCCCAGATGCACCTTCAATCAACACCTCTTTCGGTCTAGTCTGACTTCTTGCCCCCGACATACTAGTCCTAGGCTCTCTAATGGGCAAGTCCATCAGGACCACAGATTCACACTCACTCTCTTGATCATCATCTATGAATACTTCCTTCCTCGGGGAGGGATGCTAGGAGTAGGCAGTATTGGGGAGATAACAGGAGGACGAGGACTAGCCAGGTCATCTCTATACAGTGGAATAGCTGGACCAATAGTTACTGGAATAGTCAGGGAATCAGGATGGGGATGTATCTGGGCAATGGTTCGAACTAAATCATCTCGCTGTCTAGCCAGGGCTTCTTTCTCCTTCTCTCGTAAAGCCTTTTCTGCAGAGTGGTCGTGCAATACCTGAGGTACTAAGGGAGGATAAATACTTGGAGCAGTCGGAGTGACCAATCGAGGTGGATCTTCTCCGAACGGCTGATAATTTGGGACCGTACATTTCGGTCTGCAAAACCCATCCCCACTACTGACTTTACTGTCTGTACCCGTTCCATCTGTATCACTATCCCTCTGACATCTGGGATACTTTGAAAAAGGGTTTGGAGAATGCACAGGTTCTGATTCTGCAACATAGGGAGGTGGATTTTTCATCAACAGATCTTCTAGGTGCTCATCCTCTGAGTCCCCCACGGGCATTAAATGATGGGTCTTTTCTTTACTTTTTCCTTTCCCCTCTGCTAACACCCCCATCATTGGGAACAGTCCTTCAGTTATCATGGTTTGCCTCCACTGTTTCATTTTCTGCTCTTTGGTCTGTGCTTGAACCCTCGGATACCATTTACTTACTCCCTTGTCCATCCGGGGTCTATCTCGCTCTAGAGCCTCAATCTCCCATTCTTCCAGGGCTTCGTACTGGGTCAACCTAGGTCTAGGATGTAATTCATTCATGCGGGTCCTTAAGTTAAACAGAATCCGACCATTAAATGTACCTTCAACAGGGAATGCTAGGACTCCGTCATCTGCAGTATACTTTGCCCAGTTTTCTAACCAGACACAGGTGTGGTACGCTTTATCAAACATCATGAAAGAGGCAGGGGTATTTGGCGGGGGAATGAGCACGCCTTCCCTCGTTCTAATGGGCTTGTCAGTTTTGAAAAAATTCTTTATTTTATCAGAGAAAGACATTTTCCTTTTTACTCCATACATCTTGTGCGGTCTACCTCGTATAAGCTGTTCCTTATGAAATCCTAGGTACTTTGGATTCGGTATGAAATCTGGATACCACATGCAACTTTCCAGACTCGCTTCTAACTCGGCTTGATTAATTTTGTTTACCTTTGTGCTTCCAATGCTAGTGCGACTTTTATTCCGTAATACCCAATCAACTCAGAGAACACAAAGATCCTTAACCAATGGGTGCGCGGCCTTTCCGCAAGACAGAGTCTCACGCTTCGGCACTCACCCCTCCTTCACAAATTCAGCTCCACTACACACCCGCTGTTTTGACCAATACCAGCGCGGCACGGAGTGACGTCAGAGCAGCTTTCCGACCGACTCCCTCCTTCACAAGGTAACGGAAACTTTTTACTCTCCCTAAAGTGCGAATGCAGATTTTAGTCAACAACACGCAACGTTTGCCACTATGTCTGAGTGTTCTAAAGAGATAAAAGAATTTTCTTTCACTGCTAGTAAACCACTTCTGTCTACTTTTCATTCACTCCGGATAGACTTCTTTGCCTAACCTTTTACATACGTAAAATAGAACCTGTTATTCCCCTGACTTATCCACTTCTTCCTGGGATATATACTAAGTCAGGCTTTCACCAGCGGACTAATTTACTTACCATTCAAGCCTCGGAGACCCTACTACTTCTTCCGTATGCGACCCTTACTAGGTGATATCGCAATGAAAGTTTTATAAAAGGACTCGTAGCTATCATTTACTTCAGATGCAAACAAAAGGTCCTAATTAGTGCTTCCAGTTATCCTTAACCCTGCACTAATGACTCAAACCAGTGACTTCAACAGCTAACCGGATTCTGCTCACCGTTAGCTAAATACTTCCCCGGGGATTCGGACTACACTGAACATTTACAAACAATTTTTCGGTTAATATAACATTTATAGCAGTAATGCAAAATCATGTACATTTACATATAAATCTTTAAAACATTTCAAACTATTTGAACCAATACAGTAGAAAATCAGCAGCACATTTTATTTTCACGGTTTGTTTATCAACTATCCTGTCTACCTAATCTAACTAGTCCAAACCATCCTCTGGTTACCAGAAAATTACTGATAGAGCGCGCAGTCCACCCGGGGCACCGAGATTACCAATTTCTTACACGCACTGGGCCCTGGCGTGCAGATTTAGATACAACAATGACATTTGGGTGAACCGGGTGATGATTACTTTAGTTTCTCCTCCTGCACGCTTCTATGAGCAATTAAGGTTTGGTTTCACCTCTGCTTACCATGCACCTGACTTACCACAGGCACAATTCTTATGACAGATCTGGAGCTATCAGGGAAATAGTAGACAGGGCCTAGGAACAATACTCTTTATAATCAGTACATACTTATCCACAATTTCTGTAAAATGACCACAGACACCTGAGGATGTTCAAAGCTTTATATAGAAGTTCAAAGAGAGTATGACAAGGCAATAAGTGATATGCAGAGTAATGCGTCAAACATCAAAATCAAAACCATTAGGTAACTATGAATTAACACTAGGACCATTGAGTATATGGGAAGACTAAAGGTAGGAGTTTAGAACAGAGCTAGTCACTGCAACTTTATTCTAGGACACAGGACATGGATGGGACCTAGAACATGTACTTAACCTAAGTGCTTTAAACTATTCTTACTAAGTTCACCGCAATCATACTAAAGGAAAGGGAAAAATTGGAACATACTAATAAAATATAACAGTTTGGCAATTCTCTAAAGGTGGGGAGAGAAGTGGAACAATTCTAATAAACAATCGCATATAACTTGCTTTAAAGGTGATAGAGCAATATCACAGGCAAGAGTGCTTTATTAAGAAAATGGAGAGAGAGAGATAGAGAGTGAGGGAGAGAGACGCAAACCCACAGACTGATAATTACCTAGTTCAGAATGAAGACCAACCCTGGCCACGGGTCAGTTGGAAGGGCGGGGACAAGGACCCTCAGAAAAGGAATGCCAAAGTGCGAGCAGGTACAGCTCACGGGCAGTCAGGACAGGATACCCCTCAGGATTTGGGATCAGGACTGGGCTCACCAAGGTACGACCAACACCCACAGCTTCGGAAGCAACGCCTGCGTTACCCCTCTCTGCAAGTAATCCGCCAGTAACCCCGATTGGGTTTTTCGAATTTCCCAGCAAAGTGCTTCGCCAGCACTTAGGATTATTTCCACCCCTTAGGAGTTTGTGGAAAGTATGGACAGAGTGCTCCGCAGCACTTTAGATTGAGCACCTATAGAGTTCGTAGGGTCAGTGACAGGTCTGCTACTCGGACAAGTCGGACAATTTTCCTAAGCTAAACTAGGGCAGTTATACTATTTTGGGGTCCCTCAGACCACCCACTAATGTTGCAAGTGACAGTTTCCCACATTCTGATTGGTTAGGAGAGGTGGTGCGGTCATTACCACCTCCTAGAATTCGACTTTCCCATCCTAAATATTAAAATTTTGCTACCCGCCCCTTGGGTTCACGTTCCCATGCATAGGCATACAGCAGCATAGTAAAGTTCACAATAGGTAGCAACAGAATTGCTTCTTCCAAGGTGAGATTTGGTCTTCCCAGAGAGTTTCTCAGGCGCATTTTGCTTCAGGAGCCAGCTGGCTTGTCTCAGCTTCTGCGCAGTAGAGTTTTTCTCTGGTCACATGTCGAAGCCCAGCAGAGCCTCAAGTATGGCTCCGCTCCCGATTTCCCAGCCCCAGAGACGCGGTACATGAAAAGTAAGCGAGAACAAATTAATATCACATATAAAATGATCACACTGTATACCATGATGAAATTCTAAACATCCCTTATTTTATAATGACTATAGCATTACTGTTTAGTGCGAAAAGACAGATAGGCTGAAGCAGCGGTAGCAAGCGGAGAGCGTGGTGAGAGACAAGCGGCCATTTTTGCATCAGTGCGCATGAGCAATACAATCCCTCCAGAATGCGAGTGCGTCACATCACATGGGTATGACCGACGCATGCGCAGACTGAATTTCAGCGAAGCAGCCGTTCTTTTAGTGCAAGCTTTGTTAGTATGGGAAAGACAAACAAGCAAGCATCCTGGGGACACCCGCGTGTTTGGAGAAACGCTTAATAAATGACGAACAACTGGTTTAGTATGATTATACATTTAGGCAAGGGTTTTGTATGTGAGCAAGGCGCTTTACATGCGAATCCTTGCCCCATCAACATGGAGACATGGAGCTGTGATCAGTAGAGACGCTCCTGTGAACTGATGTAGCGAGGCCTGTATTGCATAACATGTGCCACCACTACACTGCACAGAGGAGATTACCAATGGTGGGGCGCACATATCCACATCACAGGCCGTAGGAGGTGGCGCTGCCCATACACTGTGGAGGGTGAGGCCACTGAGCCATACTGAATTTGTGTGGCGGGAGGGCTGCAGCTTCACGCCTAAGGGAGCCCTGTTGCATCACCTGCATTGGGAGGTTCCCAAGTGGAGCCCAGGCTTGTGAAATCCCACCTAGCTGCGGCTTCTGCTGGCTGAGTCACAGATTTGGAGAGGGTGCGGTGGATTGAGTCCAGTGTCGATGTCCAGGTGAGGAAAAGGTGGGACGGGGAGTGGAGGAGGCCTGGGGGTCATGTTGGACCTAGGACTAGCACCTGAGTGTAGTGCACACTGTGCCCTGAGCAATCCCTGCACTGTGGAGGACCCAAATTCCAGAAGACACTGCACAAGACTGGTGAGGGACTCCACTAACTGGCTCAAATTGCTGCTATCGGGGATTGGTGGCAGCAAGTGCCAGGGAAACAGCGGTCAGTTTGGGCCCAGACCCTTGGGGATGCAGCTTGATCTGCCATTACTCGCTGAACAACACGGAATCGGATCGCCACTGTACGATCGGAAGAGGCAACCGGGTGGTGCCGCCTTTCCTCGCTCCCTGTTAGTTTGTTTCTGGGTGTACTGGGGACTATCCCTTAGTGGACATGCTCCTCTCACAGTGCTGTGCCATCTGTTAGCTGCTGCTGCTGTCCCCATCTGCTGCTGCTGGTTCCTCTGGCCCAGATGTCAGGAGTTTGAGGCTCTCCTCCACCCGCAGGCTCCTGCCTGCACCTCATCCCTGGTGGTCCAGTGGCAGAGTGTTACTGCTCAACTGCTTGACTGCCCTCCTGTCCTTCTTCTCTGCTGTTTCTGACCCTCCTTCTGCTCTTCTCTGTTGCTTTTCTACCTTTGGCTTTGTATTTTTTTTCCTTCGCGTTGTTTGACTTTGTTTCTTCTGTGGGTTCTTTTGAGTTCCTTTTTCCCTGTCTTCTCCCTCATTGCCACTGCGATCCCCCGCAACCTCGCCCCTTCCAGTGTCCTTTCCCATGTTTCCCAGCTGTCCAGTTCACCCCCGCAGCACTACTTAATTGTGGCCTCTTGGCCTCCTTAAACACCGACTCCCAACGCACCCTAATCACAAGACTACACAACGCCGGCATCCATGACAATGCTTTGGACTAGATCCACTCCTTCCTCACAGGCTGGAACCAGTGAGTCAGACCACTGCCGTTCCTCTCAGAAAACATGGAGATCAGCTGTGAAGAACCACTGGGTTCCTCCCTGAGCCCCACCCTTTTCAACCTCTACCTGGCCCCCCTCGCAGCCATCATCAGGGGTTACGGACTCAACTTCGTCTACTATGCCGACGACACCTAGATGATCCTCTCCCTCACCAATGAACCCACAACCGCCAGAACTAAATTCCACACTGGAATGAAGGACGTTGCTCCCTGGATGAAAGACAGCTGCCTCAACTCAGCTCAACTTGGACAAGACCGTTTACTCATCCTGGGACCCACCCCTTCAGCCTGGAAGACTCCTGGTGGCCAGCTGCTCACGGATCTCCCCCCACACTAACGGACCACACACGTAACCTCAACATCATACTGGACTTGTCATTCATTATGAACCGCCAAATCAATGTAGTTCCCTCAGCCTGCTTCGACACGCTCTGCCTGCATCAAAAGACATTCAGATGGATCTCGACAGAGTCCAGAGAGACAGTCAGCCACGCATTCATCACCAGCAGACTCGACTGTGGCAATGCACTCAGCATCATCCAGAAACAGCTAAAGTTAGTACGGAATATCCAAAATGCTGCAGTCAAACTGGTCCTCGCTATACCCCACCACAGCCTCATCACGCAACACCTCAGACAACTCCACTGTCTCCCATTCAACAAGAGAGTCACTTTCAAACTCCTCAATCACGCCTGCGAAGCTCTACACGATGAAGGACCAGCGTACCTGAACACCGCCTCACATTCCAAGTACCCGCCAAACAACTCCGATCCTCCCAATTTGCTGTTGCCTCTGTCCCCAGGATCCACAAGACCAGAACAGGAGGAAGGTCGTTCTACTACCTCTCCGCCAATACCTGGAACACCCTGCCCCTGCACCTCAGGCAATCCGCGTCGCTGACACAATTCAGGAAGGACCTCAAGACCTGCTCTTCGAATTACCCTCCACCCAACCCGACTAGCAGCCCACCTCCCCCAGCGCCTTGAGACCCTCATGGGTGAGTACCCACGCTATCTAAGTCCCTGATTGATTGTTTGATTGATTTCCCTCTGTGCCGCCCGACCGAAGATTCTTGGCTAGCATACACCTGACTGGAGGAGAGGGGCCGGCTGACCACACTGCACCGCACCTTGTTGTCTGGTGCAACGATGGGCTGCCTTCAGACTGGGGCATCGTCGACATTTGCCAGCTTCTCTGTGTTGGTGAACCTAGCAGGTGGGGAACCCTGGCTGCCGGGACAGGTGACAGTGAACAACCTGAACTCCAAACTAGACTCTGTACTCGCAGTGGGTTCCTCCCTCGAACAAACAAGCACTTCTTTTGAGGACTACATAGACAAAATCACAGTCAACTTCATCCTGGAGCATGCAGATCATCACAAGCTGACATACAAGGTACATGACATTGAGCAGGAAATGGCCAAAGCCCCCTCCCCCAAGTAACCTGAGTGCAGCATTAGAGATGTAGTAGCTAATGGAGCATGTGAAGTCACTGGCAAGAACAGTGGAGGAGGCAACGGGCCTCTCCCAGCCTAACAACGTGAGGGTGTTGTGTCTGCCTGTGGGAGCAGAAGGGGCTGATGCAGCGGCATATACTGAGACATGGTTGTGTGACCTACTGCCAGCAGGTGCACTCTCCACATTCTTTGTTGTGGAGCAGGCCCATCGAGTGCCGGTGAGCCGCCCTCTGCGGGGACAGGTCCTAGACACTTTCTCTTCCGCCTTCTACGGGGATTGTGACGCTGTCCTGAGGGAGGTACCAAAGCTGGGGAGGTGAAAGTGGATAACGCCACAGTTCTTTTCTTCCCTGACTATGCCAGAGTGTGCAGAGGCAGAGCGTCTGGTCTCTAGTGGTTAAGCGGCACCTCAGAGAGTTGGGCATCAAATACTCCCTCCTCTACATGTAAAGGCTACGAGTGATCTCAGATGAAGACATACAAATCATTGACACCACTGAACAGGTGTGGTCCTGCTGCAATCTACTGGTCGCCAGGTGCTGTTGACAGGGGGTCAAGGATCTGCACAACAAGCTGTCATTTGTGGAGCCAGTCGTACTGGGAGGAGCAGGCATCCCCACTACAACTACAAACCACCCCCAATCTGCAGCAGGTTATACAAGAGAGGCAGAAGGCGCTGCATGCGGAGGCAACAATCTGCAATCGCACTCAGAGACAGGATCCCAACACTTCTCCTCAATGCTCCCCCAGCAACATGGGCTCCACTGGGACGCGCTCATTCAGTGGGGAGTCTGTGCAGGCCCCGGAAGTTACTCCTCAGACTGCAGATAACCTGATTTAATGTTGACTGGATGTCCATTTCTCCTCCTTTCATGGTTACAGAAAGGCCTGGAGAGTCTCTGGCTTTACGTGGTTACTGGTCTCCAGCTTCCTGTTGCTTAAGTTCCGATGTACCGAGGTCAGCACCTAGAGGGGATCAGGTCCAGGTGTCACCCAACGGGAATGGAGCAGTTGTTCAGGTGAGCGATGCACGTCAGGGGTGGAGCCGGTCTCCTTGATGCTCCGAGCTGCAATGACAGGAGGTCCATAGCATTGTTGACCTTGCCAAGGGTTAATTGTGGGAGTTCTTCTATTATCTAAGGGTCTCATCTATGAGGCCCTAGCGGCGCTCTTGTAACGCTGTGACGTCACTGGTTTGGCGTTCCATGGCGCAGTGTGCACAGCATGTTAACAAGGCCACGAAAATCCACTTTACGTGGCTTTTCATGGCCTTGTATATATGTGCCCCTTTCATGTATTAAACAGGTTTACGAGAAACCGTAAACCTTCTGAATGAATCTGAACTTAATACCATCCCAAGGGTGGCATATGGGAGGCACCCCAAGAATAAATGTTTTAATTTCTCCTCTTTTTTAAAAACTTTTTCTATATGTGCAGCATTCTGCAGCACACAGAGAAAGAGGAAATACCCAGGATTGAAAGGTTTTGTGCAGGTAGGTGTCCCTTCCTGCATAACATCAATCAACTCCGCAACACAGTCACCCTTGCACCATGGCGCAAGAGTGACTGCGTTGGAGCATGGCAGCTATTGTGCGCCAATGCAGGGGAAAAAGAAAAAGGGGGCTGCTTCATGAGAAAGTTTAACGCTGCCAGTGCATCATTTTCTTGATGTCTTTGCAGCTCGAATTTTGCACCACGTTGCGCCGTATTTACAAGGTAACACATCTAGGCATATGCGTGGCCTTGTGAAACCCTGTGCCACATTATACCAGCATCAGGTATGATGTATGCAGGGTGGGCGTTCCCACACTACAAAGCCTCATCGGAGTGGCACAGTGATATCAATCAGATTTCACTGTGACAATTCTGGGACGCCACTGCATCCAAACCTTACGCCAGCCTCATGGCAGGTGACCGAGTGATGCAGTGCCATAGAGATAGGCTGGCCCCATGCATTGCTGGAGTTGCGTCATGCTTGTGACAAAACTGCAGCAATGTGTGACTTTAGCGCCCACAGATACCTCAGGATTCCAGACGCATCTGTCATTGATTCCGACATGGAGAACCGTACAGAAAATTGACACTGCCATTGTGTCATAAGGAGGGTGCAGTGAAAAGTGTCCAATTGCTGTTTTATCGCACCGATGCGACGTGTTTCATGAATGGGGCCAGGAATACGCCCTATCTTATTGAAGGGGCTCATTCCTGACCTTTTGTTTTGGTGCAGGGCAGCGCATCAATATTCCTTGCAGCGCTGTCCAGCACCCAAACATCTAATGTGTGGACCCAATTTTTAGGCCAGCTATTTTCTGGTCTTAAAAAACTACATCTAATTTGAGTTAGCCGCAGTTTGGGGGCGTTATTGAGATACTGGAATTTCATTGTAAATATCGCAAAGTGGGTTTAGCAGCATTTTTTTTCACGGGAATGCCTAACTTGCATCTCATTTCCATTAAGTCCTGCTAACAGAAGTGGCGATCCTGAAAATTCATGTTTACGTTGGAAAAGTGCAGTTAGCAGCAACTTGTAAAAAATGCGATAGGAAAAAGCTGCCATAAAGTAAAAAATTTTTTGCTAAGGTGGTGTTAAGTTCTTGTAAATATGCCCCTTAGTGTCTTGATGAATGCTTTACATAACAAGCATTGGAAATGCAATAGGTCTCGCATTAGAAAAGTTGGAGCTATTGGTCTTGTAAATGACAAATATTTTATTTATTTGTTGGTTTTTAAAATAGCTAAATTGATAGCTTTGTCATTTACAACGCCAATAGTTATAACTTTCGCGAATGTGACACCTATAGCATTTGGAATGCAACATGTTTTGTATTTACGTGACATAGATGGCAGCTCTGGTCGTTAGGCCACATCTCTAGAGAGCAGGAGAGTGCAGCAGGTGTGAGAGGGTGAGTGGGTGTGTGAGGGTGTGTGAGGGTGAGGGTGTGGGTGTGTGAGGGTGAGTGAGGGTGTTTGAGGGTGTGTGAGGGTGAGTGAGGGTGTGTGAGGTGGTGAGGGTGAGGGTTAGGGGGTGTGAGGGTGAGGGTGAGAGGGTGACAGAGTGTGTGTGAGGGTGAGGGGATGAGGGTAAGGGTGTGTGAGGGAGAGGGGGTGATGGTGAGAGGGTGCGAGTGTGAGGGTGGGTGAGGGTGTGTGAGGGTGTGTGAGGGTGAGGGTGTGTGAGGCTGAGTGAGGGTGAGAGGGTTGTGAGGGGTGTGAGGGTGAGTGAGGGTGTGTGAGGATGAGGGGGTGAGGATGTGAAGGCGCGTTTGGCAGTGTATGTTTTAACGCTCGGAATATGATAATTAAACGGACTGCCAGCAGTCTGTGTGACAGGTAGCCATACTCCTACACCATTTTTCTTTGTTTGGCATTCCTCTGCGCATGTCTGCCTGCACGTGACCCACTAGGACAAAACAAATCTTTTAAACCAATGTACAATACAACACAATACCAGCAGGTACAGCCTGGATAGGTTAACATTTCAGTTAGGTTATTGGAGTCAGGTTTCACTGAAAGCAGTAGAGCGAGGTAGGTGATATGGAATTCTCGTTTAAGCCCCTTGCAAGTCATACTGTCATACACAAGCGTGCATTAGTTAAGCATTGCTACCTGTCTCTTTAAGCTGGTCTGTCATTCCCTGTAGCCTGAAAGTCATATGATGCATTTGTTGTCATGACAACAAGCCCTGCTTACTTAGCTATGCCGAGTAAAATCCATCGCAAGAAGCCAGCTTGTTAAACCTCACCATAGCAAATGGAAACGTTGAAAATGCGGTTTTAAAACAAATACTTCAAAATTCCATTTGTGAGGATATACGGGCTAGGTCATAAAAAAATAAAGACGGCACCATTTTGATTGCATAAATGCAAATGTGCTGTATTGTACTACTGCAGGTACCACTGTGAGTGTCTGCTGATGTTGCAGACATCGATCAGTCTATTTTCTGATAACGTTTAGAGTACTACACAAGCACGCATCCTTAACGCACATGGACACGTTTCTAGTCCACGAGCATCCACGCGGACCCCGAGAAGCGCCACTGCGTCTGGTTAAAAGGAAAAAAACGTAAGGATGGCATCTGTCTAAAAGAACTAATGTCTACAGTTCCACAAGGCCGGCTGTTCATTGCTGAAGCGCCCGCGAGGGAGCAGGCCAGCGCCAGCCCCGGCACGCGCGCGAGGACCTGTGAGGACATGTTTGCCATTGGCTGCGCTCGCACCTGAATGCCCTGTAGTTCTACCGGTGTCAATGCCGCGCGCTCCCCAAGGGAGTGTCGGAGCTCTTCACGCATGGAAGGCGGACTACTCAAGCGCATGCATTATCTAATGCAGCGCGAATTATTAAATAATGCGTAGCCTTCCTCAAGGAGGTTTGTTATTTAAATGAAGCAACATATTAATATTCACTACATCGAAAGGAATAACATAACATTAAATACTTACACAGTAGCAACCAGACAACACATGCACAAAAGATACAAACACATTTCCAAACAGAAACAAGCAGTGGGCCGGAAAGTGAAGGGTGCGGGGCGTCGGAGAACCTCGAAAGGAATAACATAACATTCAATACTTACTCAGTAGCAACCAGACAACACATGCACAAAAGATACAAACACATTTCCAAACAGAAACAAGCAGTGGGCCGGAAAGTGAAGGGTGCGGGGCGTCGGAGAACCTCGAGGAGGGAAGGCAGATAAGGGGAGGGGGGAGGAGAAATGCGACACGGCGGGCAGGGGAGGGGGCGGAGCGGGGAGAGGGAACAGACGGAGGGAAGCCAGATAAGGGGAGGGGGGAGGAGAAATGCGACACGGCGGGCAGGGGAGGGGGCGAGGGGGGAGGAGAAATGCGACGTGCGGATGAGGGAACTGATGTGCACGCGCTTTTAAGCTCAATGCGCATGCGCATTGAGCTTAAAAGTCACGGGCACTGCAAGGGATCGCCACGATTCCTTGCAAGTTGGTTCAAGAGTGGATAAGCCCCCATAGTCTCGCAAGCTCGATGCGCATGCGCATCGACAGGCGAGACCAAAAAACCTTGTCTGCGTTACATATTTAGAACTTACCTAAATTCCCATAGCCCAGGCCAATTGATAGGAAGGTCTTCAGACTTGCACTCATTCTTGGATCAAGACATCCTTTTACATTGATAATTTTCACATTTCCATTGCCCAGACTTACAGCATTCCAACATGTTTCATTGTAAGTGATATAAATAAAATATTTTACCTACAGATGTGTGGCTCCCAAGTAACTAACTTGCATGCCTAATCCAGACAACCAATAGGACCACTGTCATGCGAGGACACAGGCGAATACATGCAAGTCAGCCAGCAGATCCTCCATCTGTGCACAGTCTAGTTTGAAGGTGATGCCTGAAGATCCTATGCCCGGGGGGAGGGGATGGCAGGAGTTATTACCAATCTATATAAGAACATTGGAGATGTGCTGGCTGTAGGAAGGTGGATATCTGACTATGGTTACCCCCAAACTTTTTGCCTGGTGTTTAGCTGGTTTTTGACATAGTTGGCCTGGGATCCTGCTATTCAGGGCCCCAGGCTGATTGCTCTCTCCTTAAAATGGACTCCATGCACCTTAGGTGCATAACACAATTGGAACTGGTTCACCTTATTGGCCCCTGTAACAGTGTACCCTAGGTACCCAGGGCATAGGTGTTTCCAAGGCCTACCAGGGGCTGCAGCATGTATTGTGCCACCCCTGGCCTGGCCTCCATATTTGACACAACTGGCTGATCACTCAGCTGGGGTAAGTTGGTGTAATCACCTCTTACTTAGATATAGTATCCCTATATCTAACCCTAAACTGGACACATATGTTCCTATCAGCCACTCCTATGGAAGGCCTCATCAATCCTGGAGGCGGAGTGCTTGGAAATATGTGAGATGGTGCTCTAGCATGAGCTGAGCCTGTCTGCAGCTGTCGGGAACCACTCCCTAAGCTGTTCCGGGATATTGCCATACCATATACACTTATTATAATCCTCGTGGTTATATGCTATCTTTGGTTTGGCTTTATCAAAACATGTCGAGTAAGGTGTCATACGAATTGGAATACTATCCCCTCGACAGTTCTGTCGACGGGGATAGCATTCCACCCTTCTAGAGGGACACGACATGTGTGTAGCCTTAACCCCGGTTAAAGTTAACCAGAGCCTCAGCATCACAAAATGGATGCTGCCACCACAGACACGAGTCTGGCCTCCTGCTGCTGGGAGTCCTTCCAGCGAGGAAGGCCTGGACAAAGGGTTTCCTGCCTGGGGAGGTGCGAGCACCACCCCAGACAGGGTTTTGTGTATTGGGTAGGACAGGGCTGAAAAGAAACAGACATGCTCGGGGCACACAAGGTGTCCCCGTGCATAAGCCAGTCCAAACCGGTCCTGGGACTTTCCAGACCCAACCCTGGCGAGGAGCTGGACAAAGGAAAGGGGGTGTAACCGTCCCCCTTCCTGGTTCCTCCCAGAGGAGGGACCTAGTAGGTGATCCACCCCTCAGATTGGGAATAAGAGTGGGAGCAGTGCCATTGCACAGCAGATCATCCTGAATCAACATTACACGAAGAAGAAGACTGGACTTCGACATTCTGCTGCTCAGAAGACTGAAGAGAATCTCCCTTGTGGCCTAGGAGTGGCCACCCTGTGAAAGCAGGCACCAACCAGCAACTCGACGTCTGCTCGCCGCCTCCCGCCGGAGCCCGAGCCCAGAGCCTGACAAGACCCAGACTCCCAGACTTCTCACAGCCCGATCCACAGTCCCTGCAAAGAAGGGACCCGTGGAGGCACCGAGAGACGTGGGACCGGACCCCTTGGAAGACACCCAAAAAGCTGACAGCGCAGCAACCGAGGCACCCTTGACGTTGTGCTTTGGGAACTGAGACCCCCCACCACCGAGCAGTCCTTGCACCGAAGATCAGCCCCCCAGCATCTCCACGATCTGCGTGGGGCCCTTTTGCATTGTGCCACTCGACGCGACATCCCGGCCACTAGCCACATGGTCAGCGGCCATCTTGGCGACGAAACCGACGAACTGCACTGCGGGTCTGGTTGCTCCAGACTTGCCCTAGCTGCTGTAGAAAGGAGCCCCCGCTCTGACCTTGCTGGTCCGAGTGGTAGGCATTTTTTTGATTCCTGCGTGGCTTGCATTAGCCAAGGCCTGTTTGCTCTGATCAAGTTGCCGACACCGCCAACAGCGAGAAGCCTGCGTGGGACAGCTCGTGACCGACTCCTGGGCGTCCTCGATCCCCGGTGTCCACGTGGCTGCAGAGAGAAGATACACCTCAACGCCTGTTTGAACCCGACATCGCCTGGTTCCAATCTGGTTCCACGGTAGTCACTGGCTAGTGACTTTGAACATTGTCCCCTCTGCTTTCAGGTCTTCACATCTTCAGATCATCCTTGGATCCACCGGAACTCTTCACATCGAGCCGCCTGCAGCATCTTCAGCTCCAAGCACCATCGACCAGCGTGATGAAACCCGACACTACTTCGACCCTGTGCACCCACTTCCTGTGGGTGAGGTAACGCCGCTCCGCCGGTGTTCCTACACTGGTACACATCTCTAGGGCCTGTGTCTAAAGTTTCAGCTTTCTAGGTCACTCGGAAGGTTCCGAACTAACTAACTTTGTACTTTTTAAGCACCATAGACTTTACATTGGAAAGTGCGTGCACTTTGAACACTGCACCCGAGTCCCGCGGGCCTTTCCCGACTTAGTCACTGCTAGTCTCGAATAGCTCCAGCGATTCCCAAGGCCCTAGGCCTGTTCCCTTTCCGATTGGTATCTCTTATACCACCTTCTTAGTATATGGTTTAGGTGGCCCCTAGGGCTCATCCATATTGTGCAACTTTTGTGTATTTAAACTGTCTTGTGTTTAACGCTTGTGCTTCTGTGCTCATAAAGAGTCCAGGGGATTTTGTAATTAATAAATCTATATATATTTTCAATATATATATCTGTGTGGTGTCCCTTTCATTTGGTATTCAAGGGGGTTGTGTATGGTAATACAGCTGGCTTCACATGCCTTTCAGAGTTTAGCCTAAGACTGCTTTGTCCACGTTACCACTAGGATAACTGGTCTATAAGGTTGACTTACAACCAATCATCATAAGGGTTGCTTGGCATGGTACAAAGTGATCACTAGAATTAGTGAGCATTATATACCAGGCCAACTTCTCACAGTGGCTTGAAATTATACACATATATTTTTAGGTCGAGCATATACAGCGCTGTTAGGCGATCTGCTGTCTCTACTTTGTGGAGTCTGACTCTTCCCACATTTTGGACTGGCTTTTGAAATAGTAGCCTGTAAATGGCTTATGGTGGGTGCATGTCCCACCTTTTCTGGGAATTTCACTCCCATGGAGTATTGCTGAGGGAGCGAGCGGCGACCCACATGCAGACGCAGTCCCTACTTACAGTGCAGTGCAGCCGGTGAGTGCTTGTCGTCTCCTTTTCTCTCCGGCACGCCCGTGCTGTGGAGTCTCTATTCACATGAAAAAGGAAGGAATAAAAGAGCACGCCTCTAGCACATGCCTTTTCACAGAAAAATAGATTGTCAGAACCCGTGACATCTGCAAAGCCAGGAAACATAATACTTCATGGGCGTAAAAAAAAATAAACGCTTGTGTACTTCCAAGAAAACATCTAATAAAGAGCAACAGGAGTCAAGTGCCATTGTGGCTCCCAGTGCTCAGCCTGTTCAGATCTGAGTGCAGAGGAAGTGACAGGACAACAGAAATGCAAAGGTCCATGTTTGTATTGAGAGGGAAGGGACCGTGCTCTCCTGTTACAACGCGGAAACGAAGACCGAAGACAAACATTTATGTTAGAAGGAAAAGCCACTGAGATCAAGAAAACGAGACAATCCGTGATAACATGTACACTTTTCTTTTGTGTAGCGCTTAAAGCCGGCCAGCATTTGACCTGTTTCTAAGCAGAAACCAATGATTTATGTTGAATAAGCAGTCTGAGGTGCAGAAAAAGCAAAGTGATTTGCCAAAGAAAACAGTTTACTCAGGTTCGAATTCAACCTGAAGGTATTGAAGTGCTTTACATAAACACCAGTTACATTAAAGAAGGACACATTCATTTTTTGTAGGCATGGGGAGATTACGTGATTTACTCAGAATCACAGGATGCTGAGCCTACACTGAGAATCGACCCCGGTTCCCCAGTTCCAAAGTCGGCAGCTCTGGTTGTTACTCAAAGTGGCGATGCCCACAAAGAATTAAATTTTTCTGAACTTTTGCTTTCACTCCGAAGCCCCAAAAAAGTGTTTTCTAGTGAAAACTTTAATACTCACAGGTTTTGGGATTTTTCAAACCCGACCCAAACTCTTTGAAAATCTGTCCCCAGGGGGACTTGACAGAAAGGAAAGGGGCAGGCAAAATAGTGCAAAGAGGAGACAAGGCTTCCGGAGGATGTAGAAACCCATGGTGGAAGAAACCGCATGAGCATTTAAGGCTGGTGAGAGAGTCAGATCAGGGTCAGGTTGGTATGACAGGCACTTGGGCAATGCCGAGGGGTCGGAATCAAATACCAGTTGATGGCTACTTTTGAGCTGTCTTGTGTGTTCAGATGTCGCCAGCCGCCCAGTGGGGCTCTGAGTGGTCTTTCTTGTGGCAGATGGGTATCCATTACCTTCCATTTGGCAACGCCGGACAGAGGTGTCACTCCCTTTCTCTCGCTGGGTCATCCAATTAATGTGTGCATAATGAGCGGGGGCAGGGGACCTGAGCAAAAGAGGCCTCGCTTGTTTTTAGGTGTTTATAAAACTTCGCCGAAGCAGTGCTTTGCAGAAAGGCAATATGCAAATGTGGGCGACTTTTTTATAGCATGCCCTGACCGATTTCTAATCCCAATCCAACCCTGAGTCAGGATACATGGCTGACTATTAGGAGAAGCTTGGGAGAGTCAGGTACTCATATGTACGAATCAACACACAGAAGTGCGCAAACACAAACTATAAAGATGCACACAAAACAGTATTGCACAACTCAGACACAGGAAGCACACCAGAAGTGAGGGACAGTGAAATAAACAGATAGCTACATGGTAAATTGATTGATGCTTGCTCTTGCTTGAAGTGAGCTGCAGGCAGAAAAGTCTGCTTCCCTGGGGCTGTTCTCCTTGGCTCTGATCCAGCACAGCTCCTAATTCGTGACTCAGGGACCAGGAAAATTCAACACAACCTAACCACTTACCAAGGGACGGGGCCCATCACACATTACCCATAAATAACCCTAAAGACGGGCGCTGGATGAGGGGTTTTTTTTTTGTCAGTTTTATATTCAGAACTATACCTCTCTTATATAGCTCCTATTTATATAAATTCCTATTTAGTCCTCTTTCTTCTGGTTGATGGACCATTAGTTGAAGAGGTGATAGTGAATATGACTGACTACCCAGTTTACCACTTCAATATAAAAAATGACCACAGACTCTTTTATAGGGTTATCTCATTAACTTTAAAGATGTACAGTCCTTATGAAATACAGTGCATTCACGTTCTTCACACATCAGAAATAATTTCTTCAGTGAAAATAAATGTGACACAAAATCACATCCAGCAAGGCTTATGGAAAAAAAGAGGATAAGGAGAAACGATGCAGCCAAACATTTTGCAAAAAGAAATTGCAAATTAGAGAAAACACTTTAATGAGTAATTCATACCCACCCAAAAAATCAGGAAAACCCACTTCTCTGGCCAAAAGGTTGTGGCGGGGGTCTCCCGAGATAGGCTCAGAAGACAAAGATCACAGGATAGGATGGACAGGTACTGCTACCTCTCTTAGCAAACCGACGGACAGAAATGATCTCCCATCTATCTTGCCTAGTCCTCAGCTCCTCGGAAGCAGTCTCCACCCAAAGCACTCCTGCAACAAATCTTCAGCATCTCAGACCTAAAGAGTCAGTATGTCATGTGAGGTGTTGGTGTGTGCCCTAGAGAGGTTTCAAGTTATACCCTTAAACATGGCTAGCTAACTCAGAATTGTTGCATTTTCACAGCAGACTCAAACAGTGATTGGCTGGCTAGGGAGGAAGAAGGATATCACCACCAGGTTCTCATCCCAAGCTGAACCAAACTGGTTTCTGAAGCGAGGGATTTTTCCTACAATACATTTGCACATCTTCCGTGTCACAACTTAAACAGTTGCAACATTTAAATATCATTTTGTCATTCAATTTCCGAGTCACAATCAAAATTACACACAGAGATGCTGCTTCCCACAAGCATAAGTTCTTATTGGCACCAATACAATGATGCCCTGGTCAGCACAGCCTTGACTGGAGTTCAGCTTTGCCACGCAAGATTCAGGTATTCAACGCGACACTTGTGTATTCCCACTCATCACATCACCAATTGACTTCACATAACACTGGATGCTGAGGCAACCATGCTTTTACACGCCCACATTTAACCAAGGCAAAATAAACACATAAAGGTATTGCATTTTAAAATGAAACCACATTCTGTTCACTACCCAGCATTCTAATATCCCTATTAGCTGTTACCTAGCAAATGCGGTTTAGTATAAAGCAGATATCTAGTTATTACAGCTCAACATGCAAAATGTGCAATGTACAACATAGCATAACCATGTATTAGTGCAATTTCACGATGTACAAACAACAAATACGTGCTCAAACCATCATGCTCTAGTATATTAGTTAGTTTATCAAGCAAAAAGCTCATACCAATGTTTATGTTGGTGCGTTTTTTGATTAGTTCATACGGTTAGTATGTATTATGGAGGTACTTAACTTCATGAGGGTGTAATTTTGTAAAACCTCACTCCATCAATGCCCCCTTTGATGGTTTTACCATCACATACACCCTTAAAAATACAATATTTGCTCCTTGCATTTCACATAAAGTTTTTCTTTTAAATCTTCTAATTTTATTTCATCTATTTCTCGTTTTCTTTCTTTTTGTTCCCTACTTGCTTCTCTTTCTTCCTTTTCCTTTCTTCTTTTTGTCTTACAAGTGTATATTACTCTCATCATTAATATTAGGACAACTAAAGAAATTATTGCTATTTCCTTTTCAGTCAAATAATTTCCTAAAGAAGAGAACCATTTACCTACTGCAGAGAAACTCTTACTAAATCTTCCCAGGCACCATCAACGTCCAATCGGGTTACTTTGTTATGTAAATCTGTAATGTTCTTAATGTTTCCTTCAATATTCTTACTTTTATCTGGAATGTAAGTGCAACAGTGTTGAACTTTAATCATTCCACAAACTCCACCCTCTTTTGCCAATAATATAGCAAGGGCAAGTCGATTTTGCACGGTTGCATTAATAGCAACCATTTTGGTGTCAATCATCATGAATCCTCCAGTAGTATCGGTTGATAAACAATTGACTACTGTGGATAACTATCGAATTTTGTGTGCATTCAGTTTAACCCCAACTGTAGGTATCAATGCTCCAAATATATCACCTACAATTTCTGTAAAGCTTGCTCTTTTTATGCAAGTTAGTCCTTTGTTTACTTCATTGATTCCACTTGTGTTTCTGTCTATATGATAGAACTTTGGAAAAACAATCCCAAAATAACAGCTTCCATGCCAATGATCTGGTAACCTATAATAGGCTTTTCTCTCACTGACATAATACATTCCTGTGAAAACAGGGTCAGTTCCTCCCTTTAATCCCCATCCACCAATAATGTTGTAGTTATCTTCACATTCACTGGAACCAATTAAAAAATTGTTATAGTTAGTCTTTTTCATAAGTAAACATAGTTTCCCTTTCTGAGACCAATCCAGAGCCATTGCTGCATAAGTTTCGCCTTTCTTATAGTTTCCTTCTCTGAAAGCAAACTTTACGTTTTCTTCAACAGCTTTCTTTTGGAATTTGGCCCTTCTTTCTTCAACCATCTCTAGGACAAACCTCTTCCTCTTTCTTCAATTTGTATGTAAGGTTATTTCTATAGACAAAATCTAAATCTAAGGGTTTGATAGTTAGGAAGAACTCTCCTAAAACATGTGCGGGTACTACTTTATTTAATTTGGGTACTACGGGGACTTTAGAAAATATTGTATCTACATTATAATAATATTAGTCAAGTTTTCCTGTTCTATAAAATAAACTAGACAAAACACTACAAGACACACCATAAGTCAAAGGAAAGTGATGATAGGTGGCACCTTCTGAAACAGACGAAGGTAACTGCATACACACATAACAGTCACTAACACGCATAGTCTCTACATATTCATAAAGAAGTTTCGTGAAAACGTTCAGTGAAAAGTCATTAACTGATCTGTCCTGATGAAGATTACTTGCATCAATATGACCCAGGTAAGTAATGGGAATTTGCTTAGTATCAGTGTTCACTCTTGGACTTGTTAAATTGCTAGGATGTGGTGCATTTTCTTTCACCATTAATAAAGGTATAACAATTGCTAGTATCACCCAAAACACTATTAGTACACTAACACAACAAAAACAAGTTTTGCAACATGTCTGTGTTAGGCTAGGCCTATTCACTCGTGTATCTGCAATTATAAAAACAAGAATCTAAGTTAAGTTTCAAATTTATTTCAAAAATCAAAAATCTATTTTTTATAACTAATTGACTTTCTGCAAATAAAAACTAAGTATAGTGTGATCCCACACTTTAAAAGATTTCTTCTTTACCCCTTCTTCTATTTTAACTAAATCCAATTTTCCAGCACTTCTTCTGGATTCTTTGGAAATTTTCTTTGATAACATACATTTTTGTGCCTTAATTTCTTTACAGTCCTTTCAGGTATATTTAAGTCGCTGTCATCAATCTACTCACTATTAGTGCTGTCTTTTTCTCGACTTGGATCTGCTTCTTCAACTTCTTCTAAAATCACGTAGGTCCATTCAGGGGACTTGTTTCTTGTTTGCTTTTCTCACTCTCTTTGGTTTCAGCACTGATTCTTCATCTGACTCTTCCTGTTCTGTCTGACTAGAGGTCTCATGCATCTGCTGTGGTCTATGCTTAGCTCTTCTTCTCACATGGGTGTAATTCAGCCTTTTAGCTCCATTCGGCCAGTTATCACCCTTTCTTGCTCTCTTTGCCTGTACTGGTTCTTCACTTTCTTGTTCTATCTCATGTAGTCTTTTCTTTGCACTTACTTTCCCTTTCTTCGTGTTGTATGATTCAACTGTTCTTCCCCTTAAACCTGATCTTAACTGTTTGCCTTCTTCTTCTTTTTCTGTATCTGAATTTGAATCGCGTTCCACAGCAGTCTCTTCAGTCCCAGTAACAAGTGCCCACTTAATTCCACTTGTGCTCGGCTGTTCATCAAACTGTTCTCCTGAGTCAATTACTATTGACTCACCAGTTTTACAGTCTGTTGTACTCGACTAGCCAGCTTCCTGTACTTCAGCCTCTGATTTTGAGCTGATCAATTACTGTTCTGGACTTTCTTGTGACTTGGACTCTTTTCATGTGGCTGGCGTGTATCCAGTTTGTCAAGTCAGCACACTTCTCTGCTGTTGTTGTCACCAATATGATTTGGTTGGGCCCTTCCTGGGGGGTTGTAAGCAATTCTTTCTTCTATGCTTTTTCATGTGTACCCAATCGCCAGAATTCAAGTCATGTGCAGGATTCTGCTTAGTTGTGGTTTCGTCCACTCCCACCGGATGAAGCACAGATGGCACCAAATCAGCCAATCCTCTGAAATATGCAAGAACGAGGTCATCAGATATTTTCATTAATTTGTTGGCAGGCACAATTGCTTGTCTCATCACTATTCCCAAGAGGATTTTGTGTGGACTTGATCCAGTCTTTTTTATCAGGAATGCGTATGAGACTCATTAATACTAGGGGTAAAGCATCAGGCCATTTCAGTGTTGTGGATTGACACACTTTTTCTAACCTGTTCTTTATAGTACCATTGATTTGTTCCACTACTCCAGAGGCTTCTGGACGGTAAGCACAATGTAGCTTGGGTTGAATAGCTAGTGCTTTACAAATCAGTATTATTATTTCACCTGTAAAATGTGTTCCCCTATCTGTCTCCAAAGTGACTGGAAATCTGATTCGAGGAATGAATTCACGCAGCAAATGTTTTGCCACAATCAGACTGTCATTCCCCCTTGTGGGGTATGCTTTCACCCAATGAGAAAACAAACACACAATGACTAGGACATCTCTCAACCTGTCACATGGGGGAAGTTCTATGAAATCTACTTGTCCATGTCTTGTGAGAGACCTAGAGAGAGCGCAAAAAGCAGCAACAGCGTCAAGCGGAGCCGCGGGGAGCCAGGAACCACGGATCACAAGTCGAGAATTGCGAGCCGTATCAGAGCAGAGCGGAGCCGCGGGGAGCCAGGAATTACGGGCCTCGGATCGAGAACCGTGGGCCGCACAAGGAACTGCGAACGGCCGTAGAGAGCCACAGAGAGCCACGGGGGACTGCTGAGAGCAGCAGGTAGCAGACTGGTGTCACGGGGAGTTGCAGGAGAATTGAGTGGCACCAGTTGGTTGGGTGCAGCTAGTGGACCTCCAGTATGCCCTGTTCCTGCTCTAGTGCAACCCCTGCTCCAGTGTGAGCATGTTCTCTGCTCCACACCACCCTGTGCCACAGGAGTGAGGGTTAAACCGCCTTGGATCCGGACCGCAAGCAAGCACTAGCAGCGTTACAGCATCCGCCGGGAGGACTATAAGTGTAAGTCATTTTTCCCCGTCAGCTTGCTTTTCTGTACTTTAGCCTTTAAATGTGTATTTGAGCAGCGTTAGGGTGGAAGATAACTTTGGGCATATTACCCTGCTCCAGAAGTATACAAACACCTATTACCCAGAGAAGGAGCAAAGAGGAAGAGTATGGGAGTGACCTATGACCCTTTTTCCAGGCAGGTCGTGCCCCAAGCTGCTGCACGGCTCTGCCTGCATTGTTTTTACCTCATCTTGTGTTTTTCCCCTGTGCCTAACTTGCTTTATTGCCCAGACTTGTTTTTATTTCCCCTGCCTGTACTTGCTTTCTTGCCCAGACTTGTTTTTATTCCCCTGTGCCTGTACTTGTTTTCTTGCCCAGACTTGCTTTTATTCCCCTATGCCTGTACTTGCTTTCTTGCATAGACATGTTTTTATTCCCATGTGCCTGTACTTGCTTTTTTGCCCAGACTTATTTTTATTCCTCTGTGCCAGTACTTGTTTTCTTGCCTAAACTTGTTTTTCCTTCCTGTGCCCAGTTCTCCTGCGGCCCCTGCCCGTTTTTCCCGCTGCTGCGGCCCTGCGGCCCTGCCCCCCTGCAATCCCATTCGCCGCTCCACTCCCACCTCCCAGCTGCTCCTCCCTACCACATCCCCTCATATGGAGGCCGTGCAGTGGGCGCGTTGCTGGCACACTGAAGGCACACCTAAGGCAAGCCCGTCTGTGCCTGTCCACGCCTAGACCGCGCCCAGCACCAGGACCCCACGAACGCCACGATGCCCGACACCGCAACGATGCCAGAACCCTCCACGCACTCAACACCGGACGATCACACACCTGCTTCCTGGCCGCCCTGAAGTGCACCCATGGGGCTTTCACCTGCCGGAACTGCAGCTTCACAAGCATCCGCCCCACCATGATGCCGGCCAGGAAAGAACCCAGTCACCTCAGATGCATCCTTCTCAACACCTGCTCCGCCTGCAAACATGACGCTGAACTCTGGGACCTACTCGATTCAACTTCCCCAGACGTCGCCTTCCTGACGGAGACCTGGCTGAACCCCGCCTCGGCACCTGAAATAGCCATAGCCGTCCCGGAAGCCTACAAGATCACCCGCAGGGACCGCACCAACGGAGCAGGAGGAGGAATCGCCATCGTCCACAGGAACACTCTCAGAGTCTTGAACAACACCGATGACACACTCAGCACCGCCGAACACCTGCACTTCCAGATCCACACGACCCCAACATCACCCTCAGAGGAACCCTCATCTACAGACCCCCCCGGACTCCGACCACAGTTCAGCGACTCCATCGCCCACTTCGTCAGCACACAAGCCCTCGCCTCCACGGACTACATCCTCCTTGGGGACCTGAACTTCCACCTCGAGAACAACAACAACACTAACTCCACCCCCCTGATCGACAACCTAGCCAACCTCGGACAACTTGTCACAACACCCACCCTCTCCGCCGGTCAAACGCTTGACCCCATCTTCTCCGCAAGCCCCCACGTCTCCTTCAACCACACCACCGAACTCCACTGGACCGACCATCGCTGCATCCACTTCACCTTCAAGAAACCCACCATGCACCACCGCACCAAACAGATGCCTCGCTGCTGCTGAAGTAAAGTCACAGAAGACCAGCTAACCACCACCCTCGCCCAGAGCCCACCCACCGACCCCGAAACAGCCGCCTGCAAACTCAGACAGTGGATCAACGACTGCGCCAACACCCTCACCCCGATCAAGAAACCCTCCAACAGTCACACCAACAAGAAAGCCAGCTGGTTCACTGAAGAGCTCCGGGCCTTCAAGCAGACCTGCCGAAAGCTGGAGAAGATCTGGCTCCGTGAACGAACCCCGGACAGCCACCCGCAGACACCATCACCTCATCAGATCCGTCAAAAGAGTCTCCTTCAAAGACCGCCTAGACAACAACGCGCACAACAGCAAAGGGCTCTACAATATCGTGAAGGAATTCTCCAACCCCAGCTCCAACACCAACGAAGTCCAACCCTCGCAAGACCTGTGCGACTCGCTGGCCACCTTCTTCCACCGCAAGATCGCAGACATCCACGACAGCTTAAATGCCACGACCGCCCCGAGAACCACTGAGACCTCTGCCCCACAACCACCATCCGCACCAACCGCCTACTCTCCTAGACCAACATCAACGACGACGACACCATCAAGATCATGAACACCAACCTCTCTGGATCTTCGTCAGACCCATGCCCACACCACATCTTCAACAAAGTCAGCACATCCATCGCACCCCATCTCCGGAAAGTCATCAACACCTCCTTCGAGACAGCAACCTTCCCCGAGAGCTGGAAGCACGCTGAGATCAACGCCTTACTCAAGAAACCCAAGACGGACCTCACGTACTTACTGCCCATCTCTCTGCTCCCGTTCCCGGCAAAGGTCATCGAGAAGACCGTCAATGAACAACTGACCCGCTACCTCGAGGAGAGCAACATCCTGGACCCTTCCCAGTCCAGGTTCCGCAGCCACCACAGCACCGAGACTGCCCTCATCACCGCCACTGATGACATCAAGTCCTTGCTTAACAACGGAGAAACGGCGGCCCTCATCCTCCTGGACCTGTCAGCTGCCTTCGACACGGTCTGCCACCACACACTACGATAACGCCTCCACAATGCCAGGATCCAAGAGAAGGCCCTGGACTGGACCACTTCCTTCCTCTCTGGCAGAACACAGAGCATCCGCCTTCCCCCCTTCTGCTCCGAAGCCACTGAGATCATCTGCGGCGTACCCCAGGACTCATCCCTCAGCCCAACTCTGTTTAACATCTATATGACACCACTCGCCCACGTCGCCCGTCTGCACGACCTCAACATCATCTCCTATGCCGATGACACCCAGCTGATCCTCTCCCTCACCAAGGACCCCCACACTGACAAAACCAACCTTCACGAAGGAATGAAGGCCGTCGCTGAATGGATGAGGAACAGCCGACTAAAGCTGAAATCGGACAAGACGGAGGTCCTCATCCTCGGATCCACCCTTTCGGCCTGGGATGACTCTTGGTGGCCGATCGCACTGGGAACCGCTCCAGCACCCACCGACCACACACGCAACCTAGGGGTCATCCTCGACTCCACCCTCTCCATGACTAAACAGGTCAATGCTGTTTCCTCCTCCTGCTTCATCACCCTCCGCATGCTTCGCAGGATCTACAAGTGGACCCCCACTGAAACGAGAAGAACGGTCACCCAGGCCCCCGTCAGCAGCAGGTTGAACTATGGAAATGCCCTCTACGCAGGAGCCTCGGCCAAACTCCTGAGACGGCTCCAACGCATCCAGAACGCCTCTGCACGCCTGATTCTGACATCCCACCTGAGTGACCTGCACTGGCTCACAAGAAGATAACCTTCAAGCTCCTCACCCACACACACAAGGCACTCCACAACACCAGACCAACGTACATCAACAGACGACTCAGCTTCTACACCCCCACCCGCCAGCTCCGCTTCACCGACCTCGCCACAGCCTCCGCTTCCGAAGAACGACCTCCGGCGGCAGATCGTTCTCCCACCCTGCCGCCAAGACCTGGAGCACCCTCCCCATCCACCTACGGCACACCCAAGACCTGCTGACCTTCAGAAAACTCCTCAAGACCTGGCTTTTGTAGCAGTAGCAGCATTCTCCACCCGAGCGCCTTGAGATCCTCACGGGTGAGTAGTGCGCTTTACAAATGATATGATTGATTGGGAAAGATTGGTGAATAGTGATTATAAAACAAGTCATAATCCATCCGCTCTTGACAAAGGTGGCAATCAATAAAAACTAAAAACATTTTTTTTTAAAAATACACCAAAAAGGGCAAAGCAACCAGCACAGGATATGGTACAGGTATTAGATCAAAGCCATCGACAAGGGGGCAAGCGCGGTTGGAATCTACCGCCATGGTGCAACCACCAACTTCAAACTTAAATTCAACCAATAGGACAATTTGCAAATATTTTACGTCAACAACGTCAATAATGCCAAAAACGCCAACACCAGCAATGCCTGGACAAAAACCATTAGGAACAAGCATTGGCATAGCCAATAGGTCTCGCCTTTAAGACCTTATAAGTATTTAGTTATTCATCACAATCTCTTTACTGCAACAACATTAATTTACGCTGTACAGGGCAAAAGTGGCACAGAGAGAGATTCTGCACCTTATTTATATTCAAGTTGGACACAGTGGTTGAGTATTCCAACAGTCAACTCTGTGACTGGTTCTTGGCAGCTGTGTCCGCTATGCTTATTCCAATAAGACTGGACACTGCAGCTGTCTGTTAAAAATTACCCATGGATAGGTATTGCAAATTATGAAAGCCTTTATGTTCCTGCTGGCAACTTTTCCTGACGCATGAAGGTAATTACTTATGGTAATCTTACTATGGTGGCCACTAATGCAATTTTGTGTGATGTGGTCTCTATTATTACGACACTAATAAGATTGGTAGCTCCGGATGATTTTCATTGACTATAATTTATGACATTAAAAAGTTGAAGACTCCTGGCCTGATGCAAACTTCATGAGATAACGGTGGAATAAGTTGACACCAGGTTTTTGGGGCGATGTAATAGTTGATGAAGGGATCATGGTCGGACTTTATAGTCTAGGGTCTATACTGATGTTAAAGTCTTATATTGGATTCCTGTGGTGATGTGACAGACTGTAGTCCAGACTGTGACATAACAGTTTTCTGTAATAATGCCTTAGTCTGACTTCAGTCTCTCATAATGAAATTACGGTTGGACATAATTTTCCTGGGGCAATTCCACAGATCCCTGAAATGAATCAATAAGCATTCGCGTTTGTAATGTAATGTAATGATGTCTTGTAAAGCGCATGAATCACCCCACATGGGGTATCTCCGCGCTGTAGACCGCTGGGGAACCCATCCTGGCTTTCCCTGTGAGATGGTCCCTACTGGGTATCTCCAAGGTGAAACCAGGCATCCCCGGCGTATGTGGGGGGCCGTTGTGGAGATTCGGCAAGCTAATGCCCAGAGTTGCCGAGTGTAATCCCTGGTTAGAATAGGCACCAAGGCAAGAATTATCGAGTCCGCTGACCCTGGTCCACGACCCTGCCACGTCGGGAATTGAACCCTGGTCCCGGACCGTCCTCTGCTTCCGGGTCTGCCGCCTCTAACCAGTGAGCCACTCCACTCCACTCTTTCAAAACAGTTGTCCTGTTACTTCCGGTTCGGTTGCTCATCTATTACAATGCATCAACATGCAAAAATGGTGTCAACTGGACCAGCTACCAGTACCTTGCGACTCGTTGAAGGCATTTGCTGCACTGCATTATTATCACCTTTATTTTTGTCTTGAAACGATGACAAGCACGGAGTTATAGCAAATGAGATATGGCTGAGTGAGATTGGATGAAAGGCTGTGTGTAAGAGTATCGATGAAAGTGAGTGAGATAAGGCAAGTGTGAATGTGAATAAAAATGGTAGGGGAGTATAGATTAGGAATTGTGGGGGAAGGACTGTTGTCACGATACAAGACAATTAATTAAAACTTTTCCGAAATACTTACAAGGGCTGTCAGTGAATTCTGCCAAATGTCCGCTGTCCCTGGTTGATATTTTAACGGATAAAAATAATCCCGAATTTTGGCGACTTCTGGACCCCACCACAGCCAATCACATAGCAAAAGGTATTCTGGAAATCGCCAGGGATCTCTTAATGTGTAAAGAAACCTCGGATTGACGCATCCTCTACATCTTAGCCAATCGAAGTGCGCAGCAGAGATTTATGAAGTACTCATTGGCTGTAGCTACTCACATGCGTCAACGGTGTATAAACACTGATCATTCATAGTATTGGGGGCACAGTTTAAGGGTTAACCCTGGAAGTGTAGCAGCATTTGATGGGAAATCGGGTGGTAGTTGGCTTGTCAGTTTAAAATGTTACTGACCTCGGGTGGAGTACGTTAGTGATGGTTGGACCTTATAACGGGGCAGCCATCCATGGCGGCAGTCGGATTTAAAACCGGTAAATTCACGTCTGAAAGAGGGTTGCAGCCCAATGGTGGCGAGGAAGTGTTGTGTTTGTTGTAACTAATGTTCTCAGCACGGATCCAAAGGTTCTGCTGGATGCTGCTTGCAGCATACCAACAGTTATGTGACTTGGGTCAGGCACTAAAACACAAGCACGGGTTGCAGGTACGAGGTAGCACAAATGGGCACAGTCTCAAGGAGGAAAGAAACAAGATGTGCGACACCGAGACGCGCTCTGTGGTGGGCGAGGGGGAGGGGCATTGAAGCGCAAGCTAGACAGAGAGGCAGAGCAGGTGCTCGCTGGGAGTGCAAGAGGAAAGCCAAATGGTGCCTCTGCTCGTAACTGTGTGCATAACCGCACGCTCTATGCCACACAAAAAGCTCTGGTCGGCTTTTTAAGCCCCTCTCACTAAATTTCTTGCCGATGCAACGCATGCACTGGCTCAGGGGAGACCTAAAAAGCATGTCCTACAGTAGTGCATTGGTACATTCAACACCACACCCACAAAGGCCCGAGTCATGAAACAGGAAGTCTAGACAGGGGGATACGGCCAACCTATAGGAATAGTGTTCAAATGGAAAAAGACCGGCTAGAGCTGGGAGATTGGGAAGTTTTGTGAATTAGCAAGACGCTCTGAGTGCCCGGGAACACAGGAGAAAAGGCACAAAGCTTCAGATCTTCTTTTGACATACCAGGGAGGGCAAGGGCAAGTACACCAGGAAATATTGGAAATCTCATCGGTATTAGAACACAGGGAGTGCAGAGAGATAATCCAATTCCCAGACAAAGTGTTGGAAATATTGCTGAATAAACAGCTGATAAATTTCCTAGCCTCTGAAAACTTTCTGGACCAATCACAGTATTGATTCAGGAAGGAACATGGAGTAGAGGAACTCAGGAGTATACTGGACGCAGGTGGGAAGGCCGCCCTGATTCTTTTGGATTTTTCGGCGGCTTTCGACACTGTGAACCATGGGATACTCCTTGACCGGCTAGCAGAACTAGGGGTTCAAGACGATGCACTCAAGCTGCTATCCTCATATTGCACGGATAGAACTTTTTCAGTTAAACTAGGAGACTCCAAATCTAAACCCTTCAGCTCACTGTGTGAAGTGCCTCATGGGTCCTCCCTGAGTCCTACTCTTTTTAATATTTACGTTGCTCCATTGGCATCAATAATAATAAAGTTTGGATTCCTGCCAGTTTCATACACAGAGGACACCCAAATAGTGGTGCCAGTTTCCAACAATATGGAAGAAACAGAGGACCGATTCAATGACTGCATGAGGCAGGTTAATAATTGGATGTATCTCAACTGCCTAAAATTAAACGGTGATATAACCAAAGTTATGCTGCTAGGGTATGATACAAACTTTTTGTCGCCTAAATGGTGGCCAGACAGCTGGGGCAAGTGCCCAACCCCAGTGGACAAAGTCAGAAATCGGAGAGTTATATTTGATAATAAATTGATCTTCAACACCCAGATAAAAACAATGTCCTCCACTGTGTGGTACATTCCAACAATGATAAAAAGTATAGAGCCTTTTATCCCCCAAGATTCATGCAAAACACTAGTTACAGTATTGGCCTTGCCCAGTTTGGATTACGGCAACGTCTTGTATGTTGGGATACAAATCCAACATCTAACTAAACTCCAGCATCTACAGAACGCAGCAGCAAGGGTGGTGCTGGATATTTACAGATTAGAGCCAGTCGCCCAGAGACTGAGAGCCTTTTACTGGCTACAGATGGAGAAGAGGATAATGTTTAAACAGTCTGCCTAGCCTACAAGGCCCTTCAGGGTTCAGGACCGCACTTTTAAAAACACATTTGAAACAGTACGAGCCAGTCAGGAGCCTGAGATCTGTTCATGTAAAACTTTTACAGGTACCTAAATTCAAGCAGGTTAGGTGGGGGGGGGGGAGAAGTTTCTTGTTGCAGAAAGACAAGACCTGCAACCTTCTCCCAAATACGATATAAAACAGCCCCTCGCTTTTGTCCTTTAGAAAAGACGTAACAACTTGGCTTTTTACCTCCTAGTCAGATCACAACATCTTCGGTAGTCCTTCTTACATCGACCCTAGAGCTAAGACATCTTCGGGCATTAGCGCGCTCTATACATTTCAAATCAATCATTCAAGTTGAATTAAGCCAGGGAAAATTGGAAGCCTTGGAAATATCATCAACATTGGAGCAATTAAATAGAGACAGCCAACAAATGCATGCAGAGGTTGCAACAAATTTACAAGCAGAGGGAGATGACAATCAGCATGATTTGTCTCCGTCCGCGTCTCCGTCCCCGGCGCAGTCACGAAACTCATCAGTAATTCACAGATTTGTTCTTGATCGAAATTTACTCTTGTTGCAGGAGGAACAGAGAGAGAATAGTCTCTCGGGAGACCAGAATTTGCTCCACTCCACCGCTGAAACAAAGTGCACATCCACAATGGATGTTACAACCAAAATTCCCTGCTATCCTCAATACATTCTATACTAGCAACGACCATCTATGTGCTCACATGGCAAACACAAAAATTGGAAACTCAAATGGACACTATACAGGCACTTGCAATAGCTATGTTTAACATCGAAGCTACAATTAACAACTTCGATGAAAAGTTGGAATTAATGAGATTGAAGCCAACTGCTAGGTTCTCATGCCTTTCAATTGTGGAGAAGATTAGCACTTTACCCGAAGTACTAACGTCCATCATTATAGAACTAAAGCAAAGACAACAGTAAACTATAGCTCAGAGCCACCAAAGAATAGCCGAAGGAACTCCAAAAGACGGCATACAAAATGGCATGAACAGTCCTGCAGGTGCAATAATTCCCCACAATGAGTCACAAACTGTAATAGTATTGAGTAGTGTAAACTATCCCGAGGTGAAAACCGGCTCAGTAGAAACTAATTTGATGTTGACGAACACACAAGTCAGTAAACCGATTTTGTGCTCAGACATAACTCCACTAGCTCTGTAGTCGCCATCAGCATCCCATCAAAGTACATCCTCTCATGAGGAATTCGTAAATGATGAGACTGTGCACTGTAATACCTGTGGGGCCACTAATCTAGAGACTCCTATAGAACCATGCAAAACTCTTTTTCAAGAAGGGTGAAGAAACGTCTGAAAAAAACAGGCCAAAAACTTAAAACAACAAAGAAAGGTAAAGGATTTACAATTGGGCGTCCGAGAACTTGCTGGCACTCAAATAAATAAAAAAACGCTACAAAGGCTCCCTTACTAAAGAATCTGGATTCACAGAATTTATTTCCAATTTTCCAAAGGGAAAACCAGGTGAAACATCAATCTATACTAAAAACAACTATAATCCAAGCAATTATGAATAGACCTGCCAAGAAAATGGAAGAGCGGTCACAGCATAAACTCGAAGTGACTCCACAAATGGACAGTACTGGCAGTCTGCCTAAGGAATTGCATCAAGATAGCCATAGGAAAGTCCGGCAGACGGCATTGGATAGAGAAGTGATAGTACCCATACATTTTCTTGTGGCCAGTCAAACAGGTCAAGGCATAAGGAGGAGGACAATAACATCATAATCTTTACACATGAATATACATCACACAGAAGTTTGGACACATTACTTGGGGATACCAGAGACTCTTTTGAATGCAATAATTAGCCTTTACACTGGAACCTGGGTGCGGGGGAAAACTTCGATGAATTCAGCTACCAAAAAGATTCCAACAGACCATGGTTTAAAACAAGGCTGTGTATTGGCACCTATACTTTTTAATTTATATACGGCAGATCTTGCTAAAACCATTCTTAATGCCAATCTTTTACTCGCGAAAATTGGCTCAAATAGACTATTTTTAATGCAGTATGCAGATGATATGGTACTATCAGATCACACAAAAGTAGGCATGCAAAGATTATTGGATGCACTAAACCTTAACAATAACAATAATGACCTAAGAGCAAATGCAGGAAAGACAAAGATAGTTATATTTGGAAAGTATGCCAACAAACTTAGACAATATTGGAGGCTGGGCAACTTGAAGATAACAGTGACCAAATACAACTACCTGGGGGTGTGGCTGATGAGCAATGGGAAGTCAACAGCTAACCTCGCTTCAGTCGAAACAAAGGATAAGTCAGTGACAATCGCCTTGTGCAAGCTGAATTCTAAACTAAGTAGCCCGACAACTAAATTATTCAGAAAGGTTATAAGGGCGAAGCTGCTTCCCTCAATTCCATATGGCCAGCTAGCATTTCTTGCGCCCTTTGCTAATATCTTGGAGCATATCAACTGCCGAGCCTTTAAGAGAATCTTCCAGATTCCTGCGCATACAAGAAATACCCTGGTGTGACTGGAATTTGGGTTGAATAAACAACGCTATGAGCACATGAGCACTGGGCAACGTTTGTGCTGTTCTATCGAGGGGTCTGTGCAACCCCTCCGCATACAATGAAGTCCATCCTGAAAATAATCTTTATGAAAGACAATAACTAGTGGAGTAAAGGCCTGCAAAGTGCTTGCACCAAATTACATCTTGACATGATCAAATTACAGGATTTTACTTATCAGCCTGGCATTTTAAAATCTATATTAAAAAAACAAGTCAGATCATTATCTAAGGAAGAAGACATGAAGGAATTGAATTGTTCCAAAAGTAACATTGGGATACTTGCAAGCTCTTATGAAGATCGGCTAAGGCAGCCATATCTCGATGCTGCGTTAAATATGATCATTTTAAAGCAAATGTTAACGATGAGGCTTGGCCTTGTCGATAAAAGATATTAACATGCGCTGGAAATCCTTAGAGGCTATCACCACTCGCAGATTATGTCATCAGCATGAGGAATCCATGGTTCACTTGGTCTGCATATGTCATTGCTTGATACATGCATGTCACACTTTACTGTGGCCATTTTTTTAAAAATATGGGACGCGTACTTGCAATGATGCTATGAAACTTTTGTTTAGCCTGAAAATCCCGATGGAACTGGCTAACTTCGCCAAATTTGCACACAGAGTTAAAGAATGTTTATGTAATGCACATTGCAATTTAGAACTTCAGGACTGCTCATTGGGTAGGTCTAGACTCTGATTTGCAGGTTATCACTTGATTTATGTAGTCTGCATTTTAATTGAAACTTATGTTGCAAAATAGGTTTGCCTTGAATGCCTTTTTATCTGGGAATTTTAAATGACTTTGCCCAATTCTTGAAGTTTGCACATAGTGGAAAGTCGCTTGTTTAAAAAAAATGTACATACCTTTTCTTTCTCTTTTTTTTTTCTTTTCACAATTGATCTATGGGTTTTAGTGTCTTTATTTTTTATGAGCTGCATTCCAGGATTTGTTTTAGGGAATGCAGTACATCAAATTTGTAAAGCAGTAAATAATGGTAACTGTAGTAAGCAAGTATTGAGGATATTTTAAAGGCAGGTTTTTGTAACAATTTTTGTTTATTGATACAATACAAAATGTCATTTCATTTCATTACTTGTAAACGAGTAAAGCGACCTGCTGATTTCTTTACTGTTCCCATGCAAACAACTGTTTCCTCTGTGGATTAAGCTGTTGATAGGTTAAACAACGTTGGCAGAGACTTTCTGCGATGGCCCTAAACTTTGGATTATACCATGTCTGCTTGAATTGTCTAATCATGGCATCTCGACCAATGTGTGTAACACCATGGTACATACTTGTCATCTGAGACAATAAGCTATCTGGCATGACTGGTCTCCCATCAGTATAAACCCACATGTCATCATCATCATCTTGTTTCTGACAACCTGCTTTTATCCAGTTTTGTTTTTCCTCATCACTCTCTTCTTCCTGCAACTGTCTAACCTCTTCCCAAGTTTCAAATGAGTTAGTAAACATCAGTTGGCACGTTGTATTTTCGTTTGCTTTTTCCCTGTTTATAGACATCAAACTCCTTGCGCAAAATTGTGCTACTTGGTCTGCAAATCTGTTGCCTTGAGTCACATAATCATCTCCTGATTTATGTTTAGCACATTTTACCACTGCAATTTGTTTAGGCAACTGTAGTGCTTCAAGCAATTGTTTCACAAATTGACTATTCCTGATGGGGGTACCCGAAGAAGTCAGGAATCCCCTCTGCATCCATAGCTGGCCAAAATGGTGCACAATGACAAATCCGTATTGGCTATCCGTTAATATAGTCACTTTCAGACTTTTCTCAATTTTGCATGCTCAAATCAGAGCTATTAATTCGGCAATGTGTGCAGAATGTACCCCTTTTAGATTGGATGCTCCCAGGATTGCCGCTACAATACAGACGGCATATGCAGGACTGAGTTCACCAGTGTCAGTTCTTAAACATGATCCATCAACAAACATTACACAATCAGATTCTTCTAAGGGAGTGTCCTCTATCTGGATGAGGCTCTGTACAAAATTCTGTCACATCTAGACAATCAGGATCTGCCTCATCTCTCACTTCCTCGCACATAGCATTCGGTAACAGAGTAGAAGGATTCATGCTTGTGCATCTTACCCCTGTCACATTTTCAGCACCTTGAATTACTCATACATGTCAACCGACTATAGGTCAAGAGTTGAGTCCGTATTCGTGTTAACAGGATCTCAACTGAATGTGGCACATACACTTTTACAGGATGTCCCATTACAATACCTTCACTCTATTCCAAGCTCACACATATAGCAGCTACTGCTTTCAAACAACCTGGTAATGCTGCAGCCACTGAGTCCAGTGTAGCAGAAAAATAAGCTACTGGACATCTTGCCATTCCATGGTTTTGTACTAGGACTGCAAGTGCATATTCATTTCTCTCACTGCAATATAATGCAAAATCTTTTGTGTAATCAGTCATTCCCAAAGCAGGTGTTGACATAGACTATTTTGCAGCTTAATAAAAGCTTCCATATTCTCATCATCCATCACAATCGGATCTTTCACATCTTTTCGTGATAACCTCTGTAGAGGTTTTGTAATCAGTGAAAAGCCACTGACCCACTGTCTACAATATCCTACTATTCCTAAAAACTTTCACACTCTTTTTAATGATTCAGATGCGTTCTGGGGTTCTTTTTCTAACTCCCTTTTCAATCTTATGGCTAAGATACAGAAATTCTTGCTGACAAAATTGTAATTCCGCAGGGGATACCTTATATCCACCTCCTGCCAAACGAATTAATAGGGCAATGGTATCTGTAACACATGCCTCTCGGGTCCTTGATGCCACCAATAGGTCGTCAATATGCTGGACCAAAACTGTATTTTCAAGTTCAAGTTCAAGAATTTGTATAGAGGCACCGAAATGCCGAGTTACCTAGCCACGAGGGCTGCGGCTGCACAAGTCTTACAGGCGTCGGGGTCTTCGCTGACGAGCCAGGAGCCGGAAGAAAAGGAGTTGCTGGCCGGCGACCAGTGCTGAATAGTTCGTAGAGATCCAAGCCTGGATCAGAGAGTGTTGATACCTGAAAGCAGAGGGGACCAAGTTCGTACTACTAGCCAGTAGTCAGAGGGTACCAGGAGGGCACCGGTTGGCCGTCACCTCGACCAGGTGAGTGGGCGACGCTAGGCTCTGCAGTCTCACGGACCAGGAGGCGTTGTCGGCGACCACGGTGGAGGTGCGAGCTGTCCCACGAAGGATGATGCTGTCGGCGTCGCTGGGCCCAGGATGGGGCAACAAGCCTTGGCAAATCTCAGGGCCACGTGGTGGGCCTAAGATGGCGTCTTGAGTGGACCAGGAGGGTCCAGGGTGCTTCTCTCAAAGATGGAAGCAAGGGCCAGTCTGGAGCAACCAGACCAGCAGAGTTGATTGTCGGATGTCGTCACAGAAGGGCACAAGCCAGCGGCTAGTGACCAGACAACGTGTTGAGCAGCGAGCAGAAGGGCCCCACGCAGATCGTGGAGATGCTGGGGGACTGCACTTCGGTGCTGGAGCGGCTCAGGGTCGGGGCTTCTCGGACCCCAGAGCACTCACCAGAGAGTTACCTCGATGGTCGTGCTGGTTTTAAGAGCGTGCAGGTTCTGATGATGGCCGGTCCCTCGAGGTCTCGTCGCACCCACAGATCACAGCTGAGCTGATGACGTGGGTAGAGGTCAGAGGTGCCAGGGAAGCCGGTTCTCGTCGAGCTGGGCCGTCGGATTCCTTGAGGAAGGACTTACAGCAAACCGCAGAGTTCTTAGATGGTGCCCGCTGATGCAGGGTGACTACTCCTTAGTCACAAGGGAGAAATCTTGAGAAGAGTCTCGAATGTCCTTTCGTAGAAAGTAGTTCTTGATTCAAAGATGATCTCATTTGGAAGGGTCCCCGCTCCGGTCTTTATCCTAAAGAAAGGGGTGGGTACATGACTAGGTCCTGCCCTAAGGGTGGGACCAGGAAGGGGGGTAGTTACACCCCTCTCCCCTACCGGACTTTCCCCAGGCCAGGGCTGTCGCCCCTGGAACTGGTTCTAACCGGCAGATGCGTAGTGAGCACCGGGGTGCCACTCCGCAGTCACCTTCTCGCAAAAGCCCTACCTACCCAGAATACACAAACCCTGTCTGGGACGGTGCGAACACCGCCCTTGACAGGAAACCCTTTGTCCGAGCGCTCCTCGCTGGAAGGACTCCCAGCAGCAGGAGGTCAGACTCGTGTCTGTGGTGGCAGCACCCATTTTGTGGAGCTGAGGCTTCAGTTAACTTTAACCGGGGTTCACAGTTACGTACATGTCGTGTCCCTCTAGAAGGGTGGAATGCTAACCTCATCGCCAGAATTGGTGAGAGGGCAGCACCCCGATTCGTATGACACCTTACTCGACATGCCTTGATAACGCGACACCGGAGTTACCGATATGGTACGCGTTATCATGGAACAGCCATTGGGTCTTGATTCCGCAAGCTGCAACCGGGCTCGGCTCGGGCCTGAACCTAGCTCACACGAGCCCACGCACTCTGCCTTCAGGATTGTTAAGGCCTGCCATAGGAGTGACTGATAGGAACTCGGGTGTCCATTGTATGGTTAGATATAGAGCTACTATACCCAAAGCGAAAGGTGATTACACGTCTTCGCCCCAGCTGTCGTGCAGCCAGTTGTGTCAAATTTAGGAGGCCAGCCAGGGGTGGCATAATACATGCTTCAGCCCCTGGCGGCCCTGGGTACACCTATGCCCTGCGTTACGGGGTCTGATAAGGTGGCCCAGTACCAATTGGTAAATGCACCTAGGGTACATATCGTAATTTAGAAAGAGAACAGCCAGGCTGTGGGTCTGATTAGCAGGCCCACAGCCAGAGAAAGTCGTAAACCAGTGAAACAAAAGCAAAAAATCTGGGTGATCATAGGATTGCAGACCCTACTCTCCTACATGACCCCCCCCCAAACGTCGGAACAATAAGCTAACCTTGACCAGGTGAGTCTTCTTGTTCTAAGTGGAAATATCTGGAGAGCCCATCGGCATTGCCATGATCAGTACCAGGTCTATGTTCCACTGTAAAGTCCATCCCCTGTAGGGAAATGGACTACCTAAGCAGTTTGGGGTTTTCACCCTTCATCTGATTTAGCCACAAGAGGGGCTTATGGTCGGTCTGAATCTTGAAGTGAGTGCCAAACAAGTATGGCCTCAGCTTCTTCAGGGCCCAAACCACAGCAAAGGCCTCCCTCTCAATAGCTGACCAATTCTTCTCTCTGGGGGTCAGCCTTCTGCTTATAAAAGCAATGGGCTGGTCTTGACCATCAAAATTCAGTTGAGAAAGAACAGCTCCCACACCCAACTCAGAAGCATCTGTTTGGACAATGAATGGTTTGGAGTAGTCCGGACTCTTGAGGATAGGCGCCGTGCACATGGCCTGCTTTAGGTCATCGAATGCTTTTTGACAGCTCGCTGTCCACTGAACCTTTTTTGGCATTTTCTTACTTGTCAGTTCGTTTAATGGTGTCACAATTGAACCATAGTTCCTGACAAACTTCCTATAGTAACCAGTCAGGCCCAAGAAAGCTCGAACCTGAGTCTGGGTGGTTGGAGGAGCCCAGTCCCTGATCGACTGTATCTTGCTCTCCAGTGGCTGAACCTGACCTCCACCTACAAGGTGGCCCAGGTATACAACCTGTGTCTGCCCTATCTGGCACTTGGTGGCCTTGATAGTGAGACCTGCTGCTTGCAGCGCCTCTAACGTCTTCCGCAGGTGGACCAGGTGATCCTCCCAGGTGGAGCTAAAGACAGCAATATCGTCAAGATACGCCGCACAGAAGTCATCCAGCCCAGTAAGGACTTGATTCACCAACCTTTGGAAGGTGGCAGGTGCATTTTTCAGACCAAAGGGCATTACCACGAACTGATAATGCCCACCAGGGGTTGAAAATGCGGTTTTAGGCTTGGCGTCCTCAGCTAACCTGATTTGCCAATACCCAGCTGTCAGGTCAAACGTACTTAAGTAGTTGGCCGAAGCCAATCTATCGATAAGCTCGTCTGCCCTTGGTATTGGGTGGGCGTCAGTCTTAGTGACTGCATTGAGACCCCTGTAGTCTACGCAAAACCTCATCTCTCTCTTACCACCCTGGGTGTGAGGTTTCGGCACTAGAACTACGGGACTAGCCCAAGGGCTATCCGAGGGTTCAATGACTCCCAGCTCCAACATTTTCTGCACTTCACTCTTGATGCAGTCTCTAACGTGATCAGGCTGCCTGTAGATTTTACTCTTGACGGGCAAGCTGTCACCAGTGTCAACCTCATGGGTGCACCAATCGGTCTGACTGGGTGTTAGAGAAAACATATGCCTGAACGACTGAAGAACCTGTTTACAGTCGCTCTGTTGATGTTCGGAGAGGCTGCCACAAAAGACAACACCATCTACCGATCCATCGTCAGGATTCTGAGTGAGCAGGTCGGGGAGAGGGTCACTCTCCTCTTCCTGTCCCTCATCTAGGGCCATGAGCAAACTCATGTCCTTCCTGTCGACATATGCTTTTAGCCTGTTGACATGAAGCACCCTGTGGGGGCTCCGGGGAGTTCCCAGGTCGACCAGGTAGGTGACCTCTCCCTTTTTCTCCAGGATGGTGTAGGGCCCGGACCATTTGTCCTTGAGTGCTGCTGGGGCCACTGGCTCCAACACCCACACCTTCTGTCCGGGCTGGTAAACAGTCAAGACAGCCTTTTGGTCATGCCAAGCTTTTTGGAGTTCTTGGCTGGCCTTAAGGTTTTCGGATGCCTTTTCCATGTATTCAGCCATCCGCGAGCGGAGGCCAAGCACATAGTCCACTATGTTGGCTGCAGGTTTTTTGAGAGGTCTCTCCCATCCTTCCTTCACCAAACACAGGGGTCCTCTTACAGGATGCCCGTACAGAAGTTCAAAAGGGCTGTAGCCAACCCCCTTCTGTGGGACTTCTCTGTAGGCGAACAAGAGGCAGGGGATCAGGACGTCCCATCTACGCCGAAGCTTTTCCGGTAGTCCATGAATCATCCCTTTTAGGGTCCTGTTGAATCTCTCAACAAGCCCATTGCATTGTGGGTGATAGGGTGTAGTGAACTTGTAGTTGACACCACATTCCTTCCACATAGCAGTTAAGTAGCTCGACATAAAGTTTGCAACTCTGTCGGAGACGACCTCCTTAGGGAAGCCCACTCTGGAGAATACTCCAACTAGGGCTCTTGCCACAACAGGTGCTGTAGTGGTCCTAAGGGGAATAGCTTCAGGATACCTGGTGGCATGATCCACTACCACCAGTATAAACTTGTGCCCTGATGCTGTAGGTGGTTCCATGGGACCGACGATGTCGATCCCCACCCGTTCAAAGGGCACCCCCACCACAGGCATTGGTATAAGGGGGGCCTTTGTCGTGCCACCTGACTTACCACTGGCTTGGCAAGTGACACAGGAGCGGCAAAACTCCTTGGTATCTTCGTTCATGTGAGGCCAGTGAAAGTGTGAGACAAGCCTGTCCCACGTTTTCGTCTGGCCTAAGTGACCTGCTAAGGGAATCTCGTGGGCCAAGGTAAGTAGGAAACCACGCTGAGACAAGGGTACAACCAGCCTCCTGGTCATGCCAGGCTTGGGGTCTCTTGACTCAGTGTACAGGAGTCCATCTTCCCAGTATACCTTGTGGGTACCTGTGGCGTTCCCAGCAGCCTCAGCAGCAGCCTGCTGTCTGAGGGGTTCAAGAGAAGGGCAGTCTAACTGGTCCTTCCCCAGGTCTTCCCTTGAGGGTCCCCCTGAACCCAAGAATTCAACTTGATCAAGTTCGAATTCCCTAGGCTCAGTTTCCCTCAATTCTTGTAGGTCAGCCTCCTCTGAGACTTGATCCACGACCTGGGGCAAGGGGGAAGGCGCAGCCTTAACCCTACTGCTCTTTTTCTTGGGAGGTGTCTGGTCCGTTGTTCCAGGATCCAGCACCCGTTCAGTGGGGCATTTCCTGACCTGTGACCTAGTCACAGCGAACACATGTGCTGGCAAACCTAACATTTCCATGTGAGTCCGGTGCTCCACTTCTGACCATTGTGATGACTCCAAATCATTGCCCAACAAACAATCCACTGGGAGGTCTGGACTAACTACAACCTTCTTTTGGCCAGTTACCCCTCCCCAGGAGAAAGCTACAATTGCCATACTATGATTGGTAGTGACATTGCTTGCATTGGTCACCAGGAATTCTGTTCCTGGCATGATCTGTCCAGGGTCCACAAAGTTAGGCGTCACCATGGTGACGCTGGCACAAGTGTCCCTATAGGCCTGAGCCATCTTTCCATTTATGAAAGGCGTCTGTCGGTATTTGCCCAAGGTATTGGGACTTATGTCAGGGGACACGTCCGCGTCCCCTGTACTGACAAGGACAGCCTGAGTAAGTGTGCCAACTAAGTTGTCACGCCCCTCAGAACCCAGGGTTAACCCTACTAAACCCTTGGGAGGCGCACTACCACTGCTGACTGTACTAGGGGGCACAGGTGCCTTAGGGGCTGCAGTGGCAGGAGTCTGCCCTCCTCCTTTCTTGGTGCACTCACTAAACCAGTGAGATTTACTTTTACAGTACTGGCACCATCTTTTGGATTGGCCTTCTTTCTTCTTTTGGGGAGCCTGACCCCCACCCTCTTTGGGTTGTTGGGGACCTGTCGAAGACTTCTGGTCATTTTGTTCCCCTTTTGAATCTTTACCCTTCTGGTCTGCTTTCTTCTGACCACCTTGATTCTGGCCCTGGTTCTGTTTAACTCTTGTACGAACCCATCTGTCTGCCTTCTTTCCCAATTCTTGGGGAGAGGTCAGATCCGAGTCGACAAGATGCTGATGCAACAACTGGTTCTGACAATTGTTTAAAATTTGTTCTCTCATCATCAAATTATACAATCCTTCGTAATCAGTAACCTTACTGCCCAGTAACCAGCCCTCAAAAGCCTTAGTGGCACAATCGACAAAATCAGACCAATCTTGAGACTGCGTTTTCTGGGTATCCCTGAACAGCACCCTGTACTGCTCATGGGTTAGGCCGAACCCTTCAACGAGTGTATTCTTCAAGACTTGGTAATTGTTAGCGTCCTCCACCCTTGTGGTGAGGAGCTTGTCTCTTCCTTTTCCTTCAAAGGAGAGCCACAAGATAGCTGCCCACTGACTCTGGGGAACGCCTTGTACCGTGCAGGCCCTCTCCAAAGCAGTAATCCATTTGTGGATGTCGTCCCCTTGTTTAAAGGGGGGCACTATCTTACCAAGGTGTTTCGTATCGAAACTCTTTTCCCTATTGCTAGGTACATTGCTGCCACCAGTGGGGACTGCCCCACTTAACTGTTGCTCTCTCGCAAAGGCAAGCCGCTCTTTGGCCAGGGCAAGTTCTTCCCTTTCGATCCTCAGATTAGCTGCCCTTTCCTTAGCTTCGTACACTCTCCTCTGAGGGGACGTCATCCCTCTCTGAGAAGAGTTGTGAGAGCCATTGGTTCGAAGGGATCCGCCAGAGTCTCTCAACAGAGATCGGGCTCGTCCATTCCCAATGTTAAGCGGACCTGACAGTAGCGCCGGGGGTCCCCCAGTACCACTATCATGTTTGCTTAAGTTGGACCGGGTTAGTCTGACGACTTCTACCTGTCCCATATCCGCCTCATCCCCAGAGGGATCCTCATCCTCATCATCCTCCACATCTTCGTTCTCAGTTGCGAGGTGGATGAGGTCAGGATCGTCTCTGGTTCCCTCGAGGGGAGGCATGTCTCCTTCTGGATTAGAAGAGCTAAGAAGTTTCTCGGCCCTTCTGGCATCATAAGTCTCCAAGAGACCAATCAGAAAGGACGTTGTGGGGTTAGACCCCTGCTTGATCTTCCTGGAGTGACATAGCTGTCTTAACTCCTTGAAGCTCAGCACAGTATATCCTGAAGGGATGACCTGTGGAGGGTCAGCTGACACAAGGGGAGACCCAGAGTTTCCTCCTTTGTCCGACATACTGTTTCTAGTGTGGTGTAAGTGATGCACCTACCTACACTACGTGTTTACCTACTGTTCCCTTGCTAAGAGTTGTAGCCAAGGTGTGCTAAGCCTTGAGGAGCTACAACAGCTGGTTCAGTAGAACTCAGAGTATTCTAAGCTTTAGTTATATGTACTAACAGTACTTGTGCGATCTTTCAACAAGATATTCTTAGGATACGTGTGGTAAAACAACAGCAAGCTCAAATCCCAACCGCTGCTCACCAATGTGAGAAGTTGGCCCGATATGCAACGTTCGCTATTCTAGCGACCGCTATGTATCGTTCCAACGACCCTTATGGTGTTTGGTTGTAAGTCAACCTATAGACCAGCTATCCTAGTAGCGTGGATATGAGCAGTCTAAAGCTAAAGACTCGAGAGGGCGCGTTAAGCCAGCTGTTTACCACACATGTACCCCTTGAACACCCAGTGAAAGGACACCACACAAGTGTTATGAAAATAAACAGTATATTTATTAAGAATCACAACAGCCCTGTACTCTTTATGAGGACAGGGTACTAAGCACAAACCAAATCTCTTTAGCAAATACTTCAAGTGCACAATTAAAACAAGTGTCCGAGGACACGGAAAGTTTAAGGTCTCGGGCGGACCCGATGAGGCAAGTCGGAAGCGAGGGACTCGGGACCCTAGAGTAAGGAGGCTATGCAGGCACCGAAATGCCGAGTTACCTAGCCACGAGGGCTGCGGCTGCACAAGTCTTACAGGCGTCGGGGTCTTCGCTGACGAGCCAGGAGCCGGAAGAAAAGGAGTTGCTGGCCGGCGACCAGTGCTGAATAGTTCGTAGAGATCCAAGCCTGGATCAGAGAGTGTTGATACCTGAAAGCAGAGGGGACCAAGTTCGTACTACTAGCCAGTAGTCAGAGGGTACCAGGAGGGCACCGGTTGGCCGTCACCTCGACCAGGTGAGTGGGCGACGCTAGGCTCTGCAGTCTCACGGACCAGGAGGCGTTGTCGGCGACCACGGTGGAGGTGCGAGCTGTCCAACGAAGGATGATGCTGTCGGCGTCGCTGGGCCCAGGATGGGGCAACAAGCCTTGGCAAATCTCAGGGCCACGTGGTGGGCCTAAGATGGCGTCTTGAGTGGACCAGGAGGGTCCAGGGTGCTTCTCTCAAAGATGGAAGCAAGGGCCAGTCTGGAGCAACCAGACCAGCAGAGTTGATTGTCGGATGTCGTCACAGAAGGGCACAAGCCAGCGGCTAGTGACCAGACAACGTGTTGAGCAGCGAGCAGAAGGGCCCCACGCAGATCGTGGAGATGCTGGGGGACTGCACTTCGGTGCTGGAGCGGCTCAGGGTCGGGGCTTCTCGGACCCCAGAGCACTCACCAGAGAGTTACCTCGATGGTCGTGCTGGTTTTAAGAGCGTGCAGGTTCTGATGATGGCCGGTCCCTCGAGGTCTCGTCGCACCCACAGATCACAGCTGAGCTGATGACGTGGGTAGAGGTCAGAGGTGCCAGGGAAGCCGGTTCTCGTCGAGCTGGGCCGTCGGATTCCTTGAGGAAGGACTTACAGCAAACCGCAGAGTTCTTAGATGGTGCCCGCTGATGCAGGGTGACTACTCCTTAGTCACAAGGGAGAAATCTTGAGAAGAGTCTCGAATGTCCTTTCGTAGAAAGTAGTTCTTGATTCAAAGATGATCTCATTTGGAAGGGTCCCCGCTCCGGTCTTTATCCTAAAGAAAGGGGTGGGTACATGACTAGGTCCTGCCCTAAGGGTGGGACCAGGAAGGGGGGTAGTTACACCCCTCTCCCCTACCGGACTTTCCCCAGGCCAGGGCTGTCGCCCCTGGAACTGGTTCTAACCGGCAGATGCGTAGTGAGCACCGGGGTGCCACTCCGCAGTCACCTTCTCGCAAAAGCCCTACCTACCCAGAATACACAAACCCTGTCTGGGACGGTGCGAACACCGCCCTTGACAGGAAACCCTTTGTCCGAGCGCTCCTCGCTGGAAGGACTCCCAGCAGCAGGAGGTCAGACTCGTGTCTGTGGTGGCAGCACCCATTTTGTGGAGCTGAGGCTTCAGTTAACTTTAACCGGGGTTCACAGTTACGTACATGTCGTGTCCCTCTAGAAGGGTGGAATGCTAACCTCATCGCCAGAATTGGTGAGAGGGCAGCACCCCGATTCGTATGACACCTTACTCGACATGCCTTGATAACGCGACACCGGAGTTACCGATATGGTACGCGTTATCATGGAACAGCCATTGGGTCTTGATTCCGCAAGCTGCAACCGGGCTCGGCTCGGGCCTGAACCTAGCTCACACGAGCCCACGCACTCTGCCTTCAGGATTGTTAAGGCCTGCCATAGGAGTGACTGATAGGAACTCGGGTGTCCATTGTATGGTTAGATATAGAGCTACTATACCCAAAGCGAAAGGTGATTACACGTCTTCGCCCCAGCTGTCGTGCAGCCAGTTGTGTCAAATTTAGGAGGCCAGCCAGGGGTGGCATAATACATGCTTCAGCCCCTGGCGGCCCTGGGTACACCTATGCCCTGCGTTACGGGGTCTGATAAGGTGGCCCAGTACCAATTGGTAAATGCACCTAGGGTACATATCGTAATTTAGAAAGAGAACAGCCAGGCTGTGGGTCTGATTAGCAGGCCCACAGCCAGAGAAAGTCGTAAACCAGTGAAACAAAAGCAAAAAATCTGGGTGATCATAGGATTGCAGACCCTACTCTCCTACAATAGTCACTTTCAGACTTTTCTCAATTTTGCATGCTCAAATCAGAGCTATTAATTCGGCAATGTGTGCAGAATGTACCCCTTTTAGATTGGATGCTCCCAGGATTGCCGCTACAATACAGACGGCATATGCAGGACTGAGTTCACCAGTGTCAGTTCTTAAACATGATCCATCAACAAACATTACACAATCAGATTCTTCTAAGGGAGTGTCCTCTATCTGGATGAGGCTCTGTACAAAATTCTGTCACATCTAGACAATCAGGATCTGCCTCATCTCTCACTTCCTCGCACATAGCATTCGGTAACAGAGTAGAAGGATTCATGCTTGTGCATCTTACCCCTGTCACATTTTCAGCACCTTGAATTACTCATACATGTCAACCGACTATAGGTCAAGAGTTGAGTCCGTATTCGTGTTAACAGGATCTCAACTGAATGTGGCACATACACTTTTACAGGATGTCCCATTACAATACCTTCACTCTATTCCAAGCTCACACATATAGCAGCTACTGCTTTCAAACAACCTGGTAATGCTGCAGCCACTGAGTCCAGTGTAGCAGAAAAATAAGCTACTGGACATCTTGCCATTCCATGGTTTTGTACTAGGACTGCAAGTGCATATTCATTTCTCTCACTGCAATATAATGCAAAATCTTTTGTGTAATCAGTCATTCCCAAAGCAGGTGTTGACATAGACTATTTTGCAGCTTAATAAAAGCTTCCATATTCTCATCATCCATCACAATCGGATCTTTCACATCTTTTCGTGATAACCTCTGTAGAGGTTTTGTAATCAGTGAAAAGCCACTGACCCACTGTCTACAATATCCTACTATTCCTAAAAACTTTCACACTCTTTTTAATGATTCAGATGCGTTCTGGGGTTCTTTTTCTAACTCCCTTTTCAATCTTATGGCTAAGATACAGAAATTCTTGCTGACAAAATTGTAATTCCGCAGGGGATACCTTATATCCACCTCCTGCCAAACGAATTAATAGGGCAATGGTATCTGTAACACATGCCTCTCGGGTCCTTGATGCCACCAATAGGTCGTCAATATGCTGGACCAAAACTGTATTTTCAAGTTCAAGTTCAAGAATTTGTATAGCGCACTACTCACCCAGAGGGTCTCAAGGCGCTTGGGGGAAGGTTGTGCATTACTTATCAAATAGCCAGGTTTTAAGCTGCTTTCTGAAGGAAAGGTGGTTCTGTGTAAGGCGGAGGTGAGTGGGGAGAGAGTTCCAGGTCTTGGCCGCTAGGTAGGAGAAGGATCTTCCTCCCATGGTTGATCTGTGGATGCGTGGAATTGCGGCGAAGGTTTGATTGGATGATCGTAGTTGGCGGGTGGGTGTGTAGAAGGACAGACGTGTGTTGAGGCATTCGGGACCTAGGTCGTAGAGGGCCTTGTGTGGGTGAGTGAGGAGACGGAACGTTATTCTCTTGTTGACGGGGAGCCAGTGGAGGTCTTTCAGGTGATTGGTAATGTGAGATTGACGGGGGATGTCCAATATGAGTCTGGCTGAGGCGTTTTGGATGCGTTGGAGTTTTTTCTGTAGTTTGGCTGGGGTTCCGGCGTAGAGGGTGTTTCCATAGTCCAGTCCGCTAGTGACCAGTGCGTGGGTGACAGTCTTTCTTGTTTCGGTGGGGATCCAACGGAAGGTTTTTTTGAGCATGCGAAGTACGTTGAAGCATGAGGATGAGACGGCGTTGACTTGTTTGGTCATCGAGAGGGATGAATCTAGGATGAAGCCCAGGTTACGTGCGTGGTCTGTAGGTATGGGTGCTGTACCCAGGGCCGGTGGCCACCACGAGTCGTCCCAGGCCGAGGGGGATGATCCTAAGATGAGGACTTCCTTTTTGTCCGAGTTTAGTTTTAAGCGGCTGTTCTTCATCCATTCTGCTACTTCTTTCATTCCTTCGTGAAGATTGGTTTTGGCGGTGTTAGGGTCTTTGGTGAGGGAGAGGAAGAGGATCCGCTGGGTGTCGTCTGCATAGGAGATGATGTTGAGGTTGTGTTGTCCCGCGATGGATGCGAGGGGACTCATGTAGACGTTGAAGAGGGTGGGACTGAGTGATGATCCTTGTGGTACTCCGCAGATGACTTCGGTGGCCTCTGATTTGAATGGGAGGAGGCGGACTCTCTGGGTTCTCCCGGCGAGGAACGAAATGATCCAGTCCAATGCTTTTCCATGTATTCCGATGTTTCTGAGGCATTGTATGAGGGTGCTGTGACAGACTGTGTCGAATGCGGCGGAGAGGTCAAGTAGGATGAGGGCAACTGTTTCTCCGTTGTCCAGTAGCGTTCGGATGTCGTCTGTAGCTGCGATGAGGGTGGTTTCGGTGCTGTGTTTGGCTCGGAAGCCGGACGGTGAGGTGTCGAGGGAATTGTTGGATTCAAGGAAGGTGGCGAGCTGACTGTTGACGGATTTCTCAATGACTTTGGCAGGGAATGGGAGGAGTGAGATGGGGCAGTAGTTCTTAAGTTCTGAGGGGTCTGCTGTGGGTTTCTTCAGGAGGGCGCTGAGTTCGGCATGTTTCCAATTTTCTGGGAAGGTGGCGGAGTTGAAGGAGCAGTTGATGACATCGCGGAGATGGGGTGCGATGATGGAGTCTGCTTTGTTGAAAATGTAGTGGGGACATGGGTTGGTTGGCGATCCTGAGTAGATGGAGTTCATCAGGCGGATGGTGTCTTCTGTAGTGATTGGGTTCCAGGCGCAAAGGTTGTGAGAGTTCTGTTTTGGTTCGGGGGTGGGTGGAGAGGACTGTTGTTCGGAGTGGTTTTCAAAGCTGTTATGTATGTCGGCGATTTTGCTGTGGAAGAAAGAGGATAAGGAGTTGCAGAGGTCATGGGAGGGAGTGATGTCGTTCGTGCCGGCGGTGGGGTTGGTAAATTCTTTGACGATGTTGAATAGTTCCTTGCTGTTGTGGGCGTTGTTGTCGAGTCGGTCCTTGAATGCTTATTTCTTGGTGGATCGGATCAATTGGTGGTGTTTGCGGGTGGCGGACTTGAAGGTGGTCAGGTTGTTAGTGGTTGGGTTTTTTCTCCAGGTTTTCTCGAGAGTACGACATAACTTCTTGGATTTCTTGAGTTCTTCTTGAGTTCATCTTGAGTTCATCGTTGAACCAGGGGGCCTTTTTGCAACCTAGTTTGATTTGGTGGTTTTTCAAGGGTGCTAGTTCGTCAGCGCTGTGGGTGATCCATTGTGTGAGTTTGGAGGCAGCTTGGTTTGGATCGATGATATGGCAGGAGGGTTTTGGTTAAGCGATGTGAAGAGTTGTTCGGCTGTGATTTTGTTCCAGTTTCTTCGAGGAACAGGTTGTGGGGGGTTGTGGGTCAAGGACTTTTTGTAGTTGAAGTGAACGCAGCTGTGGTCCGTCCAATGGAGAGCTGTGGTGTGGTCGAAGGAGATGTGCTTGCTGGAGGTGAGGATGGGGTCGAGTGTGTGTCGGGCAAGGTGGGTGGGGGTGTCAACAAGTTGTTTGAGTCCGAGATTGGCCAGGTTGTCCAGAAGGGTGGTGGTGTTGCTGTCGTTTTTCTTTTCCAGGTGGAAGTTGAGGTCTCCCAGTAGGATGTAGTTCTCGGAGTTGAGGGCATGTGGGCTGATGAAGTCAGTGATTTCTTCGTTGAATTGTGTGCGAGTTCCTGGTGGTTTATAGATGAGGGTGCCTCTAAGTGTGGTCCTGGGGTCGGTGTGGATCTGGAAGTGGAGGTGTTCAGCGGTAGCGAGGTTATTGTCGGAGCTGGTCGTGATTCGGATGGTGATCTTATGGACGATGGCGATGCCTCCTCCTGTCTGGTTGGTGCGGTCTTTTCGGATGATCTTGTAAGCGTCCGAGATGGCTATGGCGATGTCGGGCGCTGATGAGGCGTTCATCCAGGTTTCTGTAAGGAAGGCGACGTCCGGAGATGCCGTGTCGAGTAGGTCCCAGAGTTCAGTGGCGTGTCTGTGGACCGAGCGGGTGTTCAGCAGAATACACTTCAGGTTGTTAGAGTCGGAACTGTGTTTGGAATTAGAGGGTTTGTAGGTCTTGATGCAGGCGAACTTGCAGGAGTGGCAGGCGAAGGGTCCGTGGGTGTGTCCTGGGGCAGCTTTGCAGCATTGTGGTGTGCGACCGAGGTTAAGGGCACAGAGGGTAGCGGCGTCGTACGTTATGCGGTGGAGTGGGGTTTGCGGGTGTCAGGGGGTCTGGCGCTGGGCGCGGTCCAGGCGGGAACGGGCGTAGACGGGCTTACCTTTAGCGCACCTTCGGCGCGCATGGGGCGCGATCGCTGCGCGTGAACGCTGCGCGGAAAGACATCTGTCATATGTGGATAGTGGGAAGAGGAGGGGCGAGGGAGGATCAGCTGGGAGGCGGGAGCGGGGCGGATAGCCGGGCTGGGGGTCACAACAACAACAACAAAATGGCTGCAAGCCAAAAGGCGACCAGGACGAGATTGGGGCACAGGTGAGGCTAATGGCGGTCAAAACACCAGTGAAATCGGCACAATCGGGCACAAATCGGCAAGCAGGCAGCAATGTGCAATTAATAAATAAACAATGCGCAGTCTAGCGGCACAGCGGGACTATGAAATCGAAGGCAGAGGCAGCAATGCACAATTAATCAATGAACAATGCACAGTCTCGAATTAGTCAATGGCAGTGCGAGGGCGATGCCTCCAGGTCACAGAGCAGAGCAGCTTAACCCAAACGAGTGCAGCAGTAGTAGTGCGAGCAGCGCTACGATACCAGGTCAGGGCTGGGAGCAGCGTGGGGAGCAACCGCCTTCGAGGATCTCAGGACGGTCACAGCGCTTAGTGTGAGGGAATGGGCTCAATACTTTCAGTGGGAGGGAGGATCAGCAGGGAGGCGGGAGCGGGGCGGATAGCCGGGCTGGGGGTCACAACAACAACAACAAAATGGCTGCAAGCCAAAAGGCGACCAGGACGAGATTGGGGCACAGGTGAGGCTAATGGCGGTCAAAACACCAGTGAAATCGGCACAGTCAGGCACAAATCGGCAAGCAGGCAGCAATGTGCAATGAATAAATAATTAAACAATGCGCAGTCTAGCGGCACAGCGGGACTATGAAATCGAAGGCAGAGGCAGCAATGCACAATTAATCAATGAACAATGCGCAGTCTCGAATTAGTCAATGGCAGTGCGAGGGCGATGTCTCCAGGTCACAGAGCAGAGCAGCTTAACCCAAACAAGTGCAGCAGTAGCAGTGCGAGCAGCACTACGATACCAGGTCAGGGCTGGGCGCAGCGTGGGGAGCAACCGCCTTCGAGGATCTCAGGACGGTCATCTTTCGGGCATTAATAAATCTTCTAGACACTTTTTCAAGATCTGATTAAAAATTGAGGGACTCTCTGTGTACCCTTGAGAAACTTGGCACCATGCCAAAACATGGTCTCCAAACCGGAAAGCAAACAAATACTGGCTATCCGGATGCAAAGGAATCAAGAAAAATGCATGACACAGATCAATCACTGTGTAACATTGTGCATCACATCGGATTTGGTAAAGAATCACTGCTGGATTCGGTACGGTACACAGTCAAAATATCGAGTTGTTAATATCGACCTACACAAATATCGAGTTAGAAATATCGAAGGTAAAGAATATCGATGTCAAGAATATCGTTGGACAGAATATCAACACTAAGGTAAGTAATATCGATTTTTTTTTTATATCGATGTAAGTAATATCGAAGTCAGTAATATCGATATCAAATATATCGATGTTAGTAATTTCGATGTTACTAATATCGATATTTGTACTATTGTTATGTATTTTAGTGTGTATTTAATATGTATTTATTATATGTTTTTTGTTAAGTATTTTACTTTTTTTAAGTTATATGTGAACTATTGTCATATATTTATAATGTTATTTTTAAGTCAATTTTATGTTTTAGTACCGGAGCGGGTTGTGGGTTTATAGGGGAATAGGGTGGGAAGTCATTTAATTATATTAAAATAATTATTACTTTTAGGAATTATAAATTAATTTTAATTAATTTTGCGTTTAAGTTCTGTAGCGGGTAGTGGGTTTATAGGGGAATTGGGTGGGAAGTATTTTAAGTGTAATTAAGTAATTAATAATTTTTATTTATTGATAATTTATGTATTTTTAATTAATATTAATTGGCAATTAATAATTGTAATTAATTAATTGTTTAATTGGTAATTAATATTTTTAATTAGTAGTTAATTTATTTAATTGGTAATTAATGTTTGTAATTGGTAGTTAATGTTTGTAATTGGTAGTTAATGTTTGTAATTGGTAATTAATGTATTTAGTTCTTAATTATTTTTTGTAATTGGTAATTAATTTATTTAATTGGTAATTAAAACAATTTTGGGGGAAATTATTTGTAATTATTTGGTAATTAATGTGTTATAAAGTATTTTTTGGTATACAAATAATTTTATTGTTTCATGTTTTTTAATTGGTAATCAATTATTAATAATATTTTTTGTTTTTTACAGTATTTGATTAATATTTAATATTTACTAACTATTATTTAATAATTGATATTTATTGTTAATTTATTGTTAATCATTCATTCCAATATATTTTTTTTATATTAATGGATATTTCTAAATGATGTTTAGTTATTAAAAAATTAACATATTAATACATTTAAATCAGAAAATTATTTCTAAGTATGTTACATTTAAAATTTATGGTATCCAATGTTTTACTTACTGTTGTACTCTCTGGAGTGGGAATAGTAATTTTTACCCCTACGCTATCTAATGTTTACCCTATTGTTGCACTCTCTGGAGTCGGAATAGTAAATTTTACCCCTACGCTATCCAACGCTTTCCCTACTGTTGCACTCTCTCGAGTGGGAATAGTAATTTTTACCCCTACGCTATCCAACGCTTTCCCTACTGTTGCACTCTCTGGAGTTGGAATAGTAATTTTTACCCCTACACTATCCAACGCTTTCCCTAACGTTGCACTCTCTGGAGTGGGAATAGTAATTTTTACACACCCGCTATCCAACGCTTTCCCTACTGTTTCACTCTCTGGAGTTGGAATAGTAATTTTTACCCCTATGCTATCCAATGCTTTCCCTACTGTTGCACTTTCTGGAGTGGGAATAGTAATTTTTACCCACCCGCTATCCAACGCTTTCCCTACTGTTGCACTCTCTGGAGTTGGAATAGTAATTTTTACCCCTATGCTATCCAGCTCTTTCCCTACTGTTTCACTCTCTGGGGTTGCAATAGTAATTTTTACCCCTACGCTATCCAACGCTTTCCCCACTTTTGCACTCTCTGGAGTGGGAATAGTAATTTTTACTCCTACGCTATCCAGCGCTTTCCCTACTGTTTCACTCTCTGGAGTTGGAATAGTAATTTTTACCCCTATGCTATCCAATGCTTTCCCTACTGTTGCACTTTCTGGAGTGGGAATAGTAATTTTTACCCCTACACTATCCAACGCTTTCCCTACTGTTGCACTCACTGGAGTTGGAATAGTAATTTTTACCCCTACGCTATGCAGTGCTTTCCGTACTGTTTCACTCTCTGGAGTTGGAATAGTAATTTTTACTCCTACGCTATCCAGCGCTTTACATACTGTTTTACTCTCTGGAGTTGGAATAGTAATTTTTACCCCTACGCTATGCAGTGCTTTCCGTACTGTTTCACTCTCTGGAGTTGGAATAGTAATTTTTATTCCTACGCTATCCAACGCTTTCCCTACTGTTGCACTCACTGGAGTTGGAATAGTAATTTTTACCCCTACGCTATGCAGTGCTTTCCGTACTGTTTCACTCTCTGGAGTTGGAATAGTAATTTTTATTCCGACGCTATCCAACGCTTTCCCTACTGTTGCACTCACTGGAGTTGGAATAGTAATTTTTACCCCTACGCTATGCAGTGCTTTCCGTACTGTTTCACTCTCTGGAGTTGGAATAGTAATTTTTATTCCTACGCTATCCAGCGCTTTACATACTGTTTTACTCTCTGGAGTTGGAATAGTAATTTTTACCCCTACGCTATCCAATGTTTTTAATACTGTAGTTTTTTGAGACTTTAAATAGTCGTTTTATTTATCATTTAGAATGAATTTAGATAATGTATTATGTTATTAATTTTTTAAATATTGAAAATATATATATGTTTTTAAATGTATTAAAAATAATTATTTACTTTTTTATGTAATTATTTTATGTGTGGAGATCAATTTGCAATTTATAGTATTTTTAAATAATTTATAAGTAATTCAAGTAATTATTAAAATGTATTATTAAGTAAATATATAATATATATTTTACATATGTGTTTAATTAATGTTATATTATTATATATCTATTATTTATTAATTTTAAACATTACTAGATATTTTTAACAATGTTTATTTTATTTATAAGTATTATTTACTTTATTTTACACATTATATTTTAACAGATATAAAACGATATTTTTAATTACGATATTTTTAACATCGATATTTTTGTTTCGATATTTTTGTACTTACCATGTTGTAGATAGGATGTCGATATACTTGCCTTCGATATTCCAGCGTCGATGTTTCTGTAGGTCGATATTTTGTCTGTCGATATTCTGTCATAGATTCATTCGGTACAATTGGACAACAAGGTACAACTATTTTGTTTACTTTTCTAAAATCCTGCACTATTCTATATGTTCCATTTGGTTTCTTTAGTCCCATAATAGGTGAATTACAAGGACTGCTCATTATTTCTTTTAGAATACCTTGCTGAATCATTTGATCAATTACAGGAGCAATTCTTGCAACTACTTCTGGACGGACTCATTTTGTATTGTGGTGTATTAAGATAGATAACACTTCACTGTAATTCACTTCACTGTAATTTTAATCGGATCGATTTCCCTCATCAGACTAATCTCTTGTCCTGTAAAATCCCATACATCTGAATTCACTACCTTTCTCAATTCTTCATGCACACTTTCATCTGGAGAAGTGTGGCTCACTGGTTAGAGCAGGCAGACCCTGAAGCAGAGGTCAGACCCGGGACCAGGGTTCAATTCCCGACGCGGCAGGGTCTTGAGTTCAAATGTCCATGGACTCGATAATTCTCGCTTCGGTGCCTGACCTAATCATGGGTTCACACTCTGCAACTCTGGGCATTAAGCTTGCTTAATCTCCACAACGGCCCCCCGCGGCGGGATTCCTGGCTTTCACCTTGGGGATGCCCTGTAGGGGCTATCTCACAGGGAAAAGCCAGGGCGGGTTCCCAAGGCAAGCGCGGAGATACCCCTTCGGGGGTCGATTCAGGCGCTATATAAGAAACATAATAATAATAATAATAATAATAATCTGTAAGAAGCGAAAACAACTCATTAACTTCTGTCCCTTGCTTTGCTAGAACCATTTTAAATGCAACATCCTCATCAGTTGTCTGAAATGAAATACCATCAGGCGTACAATAAATGGTGCAGTTCAACTTGCGTAACAAATCTCGTTGCAAAAGATTTACAGGGCTCGAATCACACACCACAAAGCGATGCATATCCTTAAATGGACCGATATGTACTTCAATCGGTTCTGTAACTGGAGTTCTTATCTGTTTATTTGAGATTCCTACAACTTGGATAGTTTCTCACGAGAGGGGTAGGTTTAGAATGTCTGCTGCTCTCACAGTAGAACGGGTAGCACCAGTATCAACTAAGAAGGTGACATCCTTACCTTCTATTTTTCCATCAACAAATGGACCTGACTGATCTACCTCTAGAGTAGCGCCTAGCACGCACTCTTTCTCCCCCCCTCAGGCACCATCATTGACACGATTCAGAATAACTTTCATTGCACTGTAGCCAATATTGAGCAGTTACATTAGCATTTGTATTCTTACCAAACTGATCTCCGCCGTGGAATCCCTTTTGTGCACTGTAATTCGGAGAATTAGGGTTCTGGGGCATAGAAGGTTGGGGCACTTGGTGTTGAGGTTTAACTACCTGCTGCTGTTGCGGCTGCACACTCACCTCATTCTGCACCTGTGGAGTTAAAATTTGATGTCCTGCATTAGTTTTCTGTACTGATCTACACACGCTCATCCAATGTCCAAACTTCCCACACGCATGACATGGATACTTCCTCTTCATTTCATCTTTGTTCATCTGTCCCCTACCTCTACCTACACTTGGTCTTTGGGCATTCTAACTAACTCCATTCATTTGATTTTTGGGCGATAATTTACTCTGGGTTTCCTGCTGCTCTGCTACTTTTACTTGTGCCCACATCACTTTTTCTTTAAGCGTACGGTGTCTAGATTCAATGTCCTCACTACAGTACTTCTCAGAATGTCATCTATGGTTTTTGACTGCCAACAAAGCATGTGTTGCTGAATCATCTGACTAATTTCAGGTTTCAAACCAAACACAAACGGATACACAAAATGACCCATATCCTTATCTCAGATATGTCAAACCCGCTATACTGCTCAAAAACCTGCAACAATCTCTCGTAGTAGGAATGCACTGATTCCTTTGGTTCCTAGGTTGTTCTACCTATTTTTATCCAATCAGTTTCTTTAGGGGAAATTTTACTTTTTCACCTCTTCTGAAAGTGCTCTGTCTTTAGAATCTCTTGGGTATTCCTCCTTCGGCCAATCAACTGTAATTGTACAGTCGGTCCATAAATCTGCAGGAACAACAATCTCAAACAATCCATCTAAATCCGTCAACAACACTTTCAAAAAAACGTTCAACTGGTTTTTCTCTTCTCTGGGAAAATCATTTGTAAATGACAATATATCATGTCTAGACCACGAAACATGCACATATCCTCCTCCAGAAACTTCTCTCATGGGACATTCAAGAGCTAATTTTTCTGCTTCCCTCATCGGAAGTAAAGATACTTATTTTCCAGCAGCTTCCTCTTTAATCCTCATCTATCCACATCTCCCCATTTTCTCAAAATGACCATTAGCTCTTTTATCTGCAGTTGCCTTCCAGACGTACTCATGTTATCTATATCCGTATCTGAAAAATCCACTCTGTACCTTTTCCGCAATACTTTAGATTTCCCTATGTCTACACCTGTCTCAGCAGCAGCTCTCATGCAAATGTCTGGCTTTCCATGTAATACTTTTGCACAGGTGACCCTTGACCCTGCTTGCAGTGCCACTCGCTCCACACACCGCACGGGTCCCCCCGTGGGTGACCAGGACTCCTGCCCTCACCGCTGCTGCCGCAAGCCCGCCACCGCACCCGCACTTGTAAAGTAGTATTGTTGTTGCCCCAGTGTTTCTTCTGCTGCTTTGTGCCCTGTTAATGCCTGTTGCCAGTTTTACTTTGCTTAATGTTATTTGTTTATTTGTGGCCTCCGTGACTGTGTCCTGCTTCTGTGCCCCCCAGCTTCCCACCGCTGCTCCCCTGCGGCCCGCCCCTTTCTCCTCTGTGCCCGCTCCCTCTGACGCCCATTGGCCACCCCTCTCCCGCCTCCCAGCTGCTCCTCCCTCCCACTTTGCCATTTATGGAGGACGCCGCGCGGAAGCGCAGCGGACGCGCGCGGGGGGGTGCACCGAAGGCCCACCAAAGGCAAGCCAGTCTGCGCCCATCTGCGCCTGGACCGTGCCTAGTGCCAGAACCCCTGGGCCCCGCGCCCCCGCAGCACCAGACTGCACTACGACTCCAGCACCCTCCGCGCACTCAACACCGGACGAGCCCACCCCTGCTACCGGGCCACCCCGAAGCGCACCGAAGGACCCTTCGCCTGCCGCAACTGCAGCTACACCAGCATCCAGCCCACCAAAACACCAGCCAAAGAACCCAACCACCTCCGCTGCATCCTCCTCAACACTCGCTCCGCTCGCAAACATGCCATCGAACTCTGGGACCTCCTAGACTCCACCGACCCCGAAGTCGCCTTCCTGACGGAGACCTGGCTGAACACCACCTCAGCACCAGACATCGTCATAGCCATCCCACAGGGCTACAAGATCTCCCGCAGAGACCGCACCAACGGAGTGGAAGGCGGAATTGCCATCGTCCACAAAAACTCCATCAGAATCTCAACTAACACCGACGACACCATCACCACCACCGAGCACATGCACTTCCAGGTTCACACCGACCCCAACACGACCCTCAGAGGGACACTCATCTACAGACCTCCCGGACCCCAACCACAGTTCAGCGACACCATCACCGACCCCATCAGCACCCACGCCCCCATGGTCTACATCCTCCTAGGGGACCTGAACTTCCAGCTCGAGAACGACGCCGCCAACTCCACAACCCTGATCGGCAACCTCACCAACTTCAGACTCAAACAGCTCGTGACGACACCCACCCACGCTGCTGGACACACACTCGACCCCATCTTGATCAACGACTGCGCCAACACCCTCGCCCCTCTCAAGACCGCCACAACCAACCACACCAGCAAGAAAGCCACCTGGTTCACCGAAGACCTCCGGATCTCCAAGCACACCTGTTGGAAGCTGGAGAAGAAATGGCTCCACGACCGAACACCAGACAGCCACGCAGCCCTCAAAAGCGCCACCCGCAGGCACCACCAACTCATCAGGACCGCCAAGAGGACCGCCTTTAAGGACCGCCTAGACAACAACGCGCACAACACCAAAGAGCTCTCCAGCATCGTGAAGGAACTCTCTAACCCCAGCTCCAACACCAATGACATCCCACCATCACAAGACCTGTGCGACTCCCTGGCGGCCTTCTTCCACCGCAAGATCACCGACATCCACAACAGCTTCAACTCGGACACTCCCTCACCCACCACCGAGTCCACCACCCCTGCGACCACCCGCACCAGCCGCCTGACCGGCTGGTCCAACGTCAGCGATGAAGACACCATCAAAACCATCATCAAAACCATGAACTCCATCCACTTCGGATCCCCATCTGACCCTTGCCCACACCACATCTTCAACAAAACCAGCACAACCATCGCACCCCACCTCCGAAAAACAATCAACAGTTCCTTTGAGACAGCAACCTTCCCAGAAATCTGGAAGCACGCCGAGATCAACACCCTTCTGAAGAAGCCCAAGGCAGACCCCAAGGACCTCAAGAACTTCCGGCCCATCTCCCTGCTTCCGTTCCTGGCAAAAGTGACAGAGTAGATCGTCAACAAACAACTAACCCGCTACCTCGAAGACAACATCCTGGACCCCTCCCAATCCGGTTTTCGCAACCACAGCACCGAGACTGCCCTTATCGCCGCCACTGACGACATCAGGATCCTGAAGGACAAAGGAGAAACAGCCGCCCTCATCCTCCTGGACCTATCAGCAGCCTTTGACAAGGTCTGCCACCGCACCCTAGCAGCACGCCTCCACGACACCGGAATTCAAGAGAACGCCCTGGCATGGACCACATCCTTCCTCTCCAGCAGAACCCAGAGCGTCCGCCTCCCACCCTTCCGCTCGAAATCCACAAAGATCATCTGCGGCGTCCCACAGGGATCCTCCCTCAGCCCGACGCTGTTTAATATCTACATGGCACCGCTCGCCAACGCCGCACGACAACATAACCTCAACATCATCTCATACGCCGACGACACCCAGTTGATCATAACCCTCACCGAAGACCCCCACACCGCCAAAGCCAACCTCCACAGGGGAATGAAGGCCGTAGCCAACTGGATGAAGGACAGCAGACTGAAGCGGAACTTAGACAAAACGGAGGTTCTCCTTCTCGGACCCACCCCATCAGCCTGGGGCGACTCCTGGTGGCCCACATCGCTAGGCGCAGCCCCGGAACCCACAGACAACGCACGCAACCTGGGGGTCATACTCAACTCCACCCTCTCCATGACCAGGCAAGTCAATGCCGTCTCCGCGTCCTGCTTCAACACCCTCCGAATGCTCTGCAGAATCTTCAAATGGATCCCTACCAACACTAGAAAAACCGTCACCCAGGCCCTCATCACCAGCAGACTAGACTACGGCAACGCCCTCTACTCAGGAACCACAAACAAGCTACTGAGTCGACTACAATGAATCCAGAACGCCTCGGCTCGACTGATCCTCGACGTCCCCCGCCGCAGCCACATCACTTCCCACCTGAAAGGCCTGTACTGGTTCCCCGTCAATAAGAGGATCACCTTCAAACTCCTCATCCACGCACACAAAGCACTACACAACACCGGACCCACCTACCTCAACAACCGACTCAGCTTCCACACCCCCACCGGAAGCCTCCGCTCAGCCAACCTCGCCCTCACCACAGTCCCCGTAACTGGAAAACCACAGCCGGCAGCTGGCGGAAGATCCTTCTCCTACCTCGCCGCCAAGACCTGGAACACTCTCCCAACCAACCTACGACAGACTCAGGACCTGCTGGCCTTCAGAAGACTCCTCAAGACCTGGCTCTTCGATCAGTAGCCCCCCCCCCCCAGTGCCTTGAGACTCTCACAGGTATGTAGCACGCTTTCTAAATGTAATGATTGCCTGATTGATTGACTCTTCATCTTGATAGGTCTTTAATCTGCCCGGTCTTAGGGTCCCAATAATCATTTCTTCCAAATCTACTCTTAATTTACTCACATCTATTAGCTCAGATTGTGTCCATTTCTTCTGTATCCCTTTCACCCATCCATCTAATTCTTCAGGTGATGGACCTACTGAGGTCTCACTTTGCGGGGTGTCTTCCAGTTCTATTCTTTTTTGATCTAACTGCACTGCTTCTCTGGGGGTTTCATTCACTGTATGATTAATCGGAGAGTTTAACTTAAACATTGTAGTGGGTTTTCCACTCTGCACACTCTCGGGTGTAACTATACTTCTGGCTGATGTTACAGCAGTGTTTAGTGGAACTGTCAATTTAGTTTCTCTGGTAATTTTATTTTCAAATACGGGAATTACTGGACCTATTGTCACTGGCACAGTTAATGCATCTACTTTCATACTCATCTGATTGAATTTTTCAGCAAACTCTATTGCTTTCTCTGCCATTTCCACTTCTATTTATTCAGTACTTTGTTTACTGATGGGTCTGGCATTATTTGAGGTGTCATTGGGGTTTCCCTTAATGGTGCATTTGGTGTCACTGTCACTGAATTTTCCTGATAAGAGGTGGTCTTTTAACTAATATATCATCCAACAGCTCATCATCACATTCATTTGGGTTATAACCATACTCTAACGGCTCTAAATGTTTCTTTTTCTCCTTACATTTGCTTCCTGTATCCTCTTCTACGGTTAAAACAGGATACAACCCATCCATTATATCACAATGTCTCCATCTTTTCATTCTATCCTCATACCTTTCACTAGGATGTCTTCTAGGGAAATATCCAAGCTCTCTCTCTCATGCATCTCGTCTTCTCATCCTATTAGTGCTTTAAACTGTATTGGTCGGGTCTTGGAACTAGTGCCATCATTTTGTCTCTTAAATTTTGCAAATCTGCCATATTGAAAGTGCCATGCTCCGGAAAAGCTAACACACCATCATTCTTTGTATACGCTACCCAATTCTCTAACCAAACGCATGCGTGATAACCATACTTCAGCATCATGTAAGAAGCTGGTGTCTTTGGTGGAGGAATAGGAATTCCCTCTCTCGTTATTATTGGCTTGTCCTTTTAAAAAAATCTTTTAATTTTGCTAAATAAAGTCATTTTGCTAAATAAAGTCATTTCTTTTTTCTCTGTCCTTCAAAATACATATTCGCTAATTATCTAAGCTCGGTACTCAGCTTCTTTATACTTAATACAATTCGCACCAATTCACCAATCAAAACTTCTTACGCCTCTATATTCCTGACCAATGTCAGTGCAACACACTCCAACTAACCAATCAGAGCTCTTTACATCTCTGCTACTCTGGCCAATACCAGTGTAGCTCACATCAACCAGCAAATCAGAGTAAGCTCTGTTTCCGCAGTCTGACCAATCGCAGCGCGGTCTTTTATGATGTCAGTTTCCCTCCTGCTACTGACCCCTCCTTTACAAAATATTACCGCAACCTTTTGAGTTTTTATTCTTTACAATAAGTTGTTAATTACACCATAAAAACACCACACTGTCTGTTTTACTAATCAAAGAGATAGCTTTTCACTTTTCAAGAGATTTCCTTTCACTACGAGCAAGTATATCAATTCCACTATTCTACCCTTCACTCAAGCTAAGGGAGGACCTGATACTTCTTTAGGGATAAGGTCAAAGTTTCACAAGAAGACCTTTTGGTTTAAAGGGATTCTCGTTACTCCTCTAGGGATAAGGCCAAAGTTTCACAAGTGGACACTTCGCTAATTCCCACACTTACATGAATAATCCCTAAAATAACATTGTCGTGTTATCACTTCTAAACAGACAATGCACTTACTTCTGTGTGATTTCACTTACCACACATTTCCTCTGTCTTATATCAGGCTAATTTCTATTCCCGGGATATCCCAGATACTTCACTGTACCTGTTTCCAAGACTACATAGAAATGGGAGACTAACTCACTTTACATATAATGTTAGACATATAATCGATAACCAATAAATCCCCAACCAAATCAATAATAACCTTAACTCTGCTACCAGAAAACTGATCGAGCGCAACCCCAAAATTTGTGACTCCGGGACCAGGAAAATTCAACACAACTTAACCACTTAGCAAGCGACGGGGCTCATTACACATTACCCATAAATGATCCCTGAACACAGGCGCTGGATGAGTGGGGGTTAATTTTGTCCGTTTTATATACAGAACTGTACTTCATGTATACAGCTCTTCTTTATACACATTCCTATTTAGTCCCCTTTCATCTGGTCGATGAGCCATTAATTGAAGAGCTGATAGTGATTATGACTGATTAAACAGTTTAACACTTCAATGAAAAATGACCAAAGGTTAATACATTTTATCTCATTCATTTTAAAGATGCGCAGTCATTTTGAAATACAGTGCATTCACGTTATTCACACATCAGAAATAATTAATGCAGTGCATATAAATGTGACACAAAATCACATCCAGCAAGGCTTATGAAAAATAAGAGGATAGAGAGAAACGATGCAGCCAAACATTTTGCAAAAAGAAATTGCAAATTAGAGAAAACACTTTAATGAGTAATTCTTACCCACCGAAAAAATCAGGAAAGCCCACTTCTCTGGCCAAAAGGTTGTGGCGGGGGTCTCCCGAGATAGGCTCAGAAGACAAAGATCACAGGATAGGATGGACAGGTACTGCTACCTCTCTTAGCAAACCGACGGACAGAAATGATCTCCCATCTATCTTGCCTAGTCCTCAGCTCCTCGGAAGCAGTCTCCACCCAAAGCACTCCTGCAACAAATCTTCAGCATCTCGGACCTAAAGAGTCAGTATGTCGTGTGAGGTGTTGGTGTGTGCCCTAGAGGGGTTTCAAGTTATACCCTTAAACATGGCTAGCTAACTCAGAATTGTTGCATTTTCACAGCAGACTCAAACAGTGATTGGCTGGCTAGGGAGGAAGAAGGATATCACCACCAGGTTCTCATCCCAAGCTGAACCAAACTGGTTTCTGAAGCGAGGGATTTTTCATTCAATACATTTGCACATCTTCCGTGTCACAACTGCGGGGAATGAGATTTTGATACCCTTTTTGATCACTTAGATACTAATCTCATTCATCAATTTGGATCGGTTGTTATCTGTCATTGAGTAAAAGACAAACCCCGCATAGGTTAGATAAACCCCATAAACTGACGCAACTCTGAAGAACCACTTACAACTGATGAAGTTTTAAAAGTTTTATGTAAAATCAGAATTAAAGGCATATACAATCCTCTCAGGATAAGTTTCAATAAGTATACAAAAGAATACAATTAAGTCAATTCCAAATCTCAGCGGATTAAAAACATCGACACAATGTGGTCCTGTTGCGTCATCTACAAAAGAATAGACAAGTTAATTCTGTCCCTACTCTGTACTATGTGACATCCCTATTTCGCAAGTTCCTTACCTAAAAAGGTGTCAGCAGTTTGACTTCCAAAGAAGTTCAAACTCTCTTAACTCCTAATGGTAATTTATATCGAGAAGCAGTACCCTCTCTGCCTACCCATCCGCTCTCTAAGGGTCCTCGGCCTACTGCTCTCTTGCGCTCTGATCTCTCTCAGCGCATCTGCTCAAGTCATCTGGTCTGAGCTCCTAACTTGCCTCTCCTCACTGTTCTCGCTCTTCGCCCTTCGCTATCTTCTCCCCGGGGTGCTGTCCCTAAAATACACAATCACAGTATGGGTGGAACGCCCCTTCGACGCCCACCACGTACTTTTCCCATGATCTCATTCTTTGCTCTTTCCATGGCTTCATCTCTTCTCGTCGTCCGTTAAGTTGACCCTTCTCCTTAGACGCCATCTTCGTCTTCGTGCTGGTGACTTCATTTGACATTTCCTTTGACACTTTCGGAGCAAAAGTCTATCACTTCAGCAGAACTCTACTCTTTACGACTGTATTCATAACCTTAGTTGGTCCTGTGAATGGTCTTTTCTAAACAACACTCAAATTCCAAGCGCCTCTTATCACGTTTAGGCCATAAACTTCGTCCAGCATTGTCACCTTAAATCTAACAAGACCTTTTGACTCTCGGCTCGCACATCAGATCAAGGCTATTCACGACTCCTGTGAGCCCACTAAATTATATACAGCGGACTACACTCCTGCGAACCCTTGGTCAGTTAAGGTTAAAACCACATATGACCTAAACCTTCTCTAACATTCTTACCAAAAAGCTTTCTACACAGTTTAACTTCTAACACACATTTATATATAATTGCATTTGGTAAATCGTTTGCTTATACACGAATGCATCTTACATAGACTACAACGTTTATATTCTCGTGCTTACACCGTTCTATACATATGTTCTGCATATTTCTTCATGTTACATTTCTCGCCGTTTTCTCCGTTTAACATTACACACGTACATGCATTCTACTTTTGCACGTTCTTCTGTTCGTAAGCATTTCTATACATTTCTACCTTAGCCCAATATATATATGGGCCTTCTAAATCTAATGTATGTTCAAGAGTAAATACAGTTATATTTCCTATATTACTTTGATTTCATCGGTTAATTATATGCTACAAGTGTTAACTTCACGTTATAGATTCTACGTTTATACGATATGCTTGTGAATATGGTCCATACATATTTTTTATTCAAATTACGCTCTCTCAGTTCCCCCCCTTTGATGACTTTTAGGAGTCATCACTAAATGCAATTTGAATAACACTTTACACAGAACTAGTTACAATATTTCCTCTTTTTATCGTTTCGAGAGCTCTTAAACTCTGGTACTGTTGATCTTGTAAAGCAGCTAATCTCCTTTCTTGCTCTCTCATGGATCTTTGTAACCGGTTCGACCTATACCATTTGTACAATTTCACTAAACCTAATAATGTGATTATGCAAATCAATACTATCAATACAGGTTTTAATATATACCACACAATGCTTTTACCAAGGTTGGCAAACCAACTTCCAACCTTTCCTACTCCATGACCTATTTTTTCCCAAACATTTGTTTTTGATAAATCTTCGATTTCGTTATGTATCTGTGTAATGTTTTGTATGACTTTCTCAAGTGGTTTTGAATTATCTGGAATGTAAGTACAACATTCTTGAACCTTCAAAGCCTTGCAAACTCCGCCCTCTTTTGCTAGCAGTACATCTAAAGCAAGTCGGTTCTGAAGAACCATTGCTCTAATCGACTGCATCTCTCCTTCTACTAGCATTAATGACCTTGCAGTACTTGCAGATAATCTATCTACAACTGTAGCTCGTCTCCTGATCTTAACATCGTTAAGTATTAAACCTAACATAGGAAACATTGCTCCAAATATGTCTCCAACTACTTCTGCATCTCCTACTTCCCTTTTCGCTCTTGTCGAAGCCTTTCCTTCTATGATCGCTAAATCCTTTGCATGATATATTTTGGGGAAGACAATTGCCAAGTAACACGAACCATACCAATTGTCAGGCAGTTTTACATAGGCATTTCTTCCACATACAAAATATACATTAGGAATCGCCTGCATCCCTTTCATAAAATCTTTCGTATAGTACTCTAACCTAAAAGCATGTTCGCAATTCACTTCACCTACAAATACACTCTCATAATACGTCTTGCTTCGAGTTAAACATAACTTTCCTTTCTGCGTTCTATCCAAAGCTATTGGACCATTGCTACCTTTCTTCTTGTGTGCTTTTTCTTCTTCGGTCCAATCTGTTTTCCACTGTCCTGACATTTTCAGAATCTTCTGCCTTCTGTATCGGTCATCTACTTGTCCTATGAACTTTTTCTCAATCTCTGACACCTTGCAAGTCAGATTATTTCTGCGTGCGTATGAAGTATCTAATGTATCCCAAGGAAGAAAGAATTTGGCTAGTCTATCCTCCTTTTTGTGATAGTCCCACTTATTCATTTGTTTATAATTCGGAACTTCAGGCAGTACCGAATCATAATTTGAAAAGTAGTACTAAAATCCTTCTCTACCATAAAATATACTGAGCAGTAAACTACATGTTATCCCATAAGTCAATGGGAGATGATGATATCTGATGCCTTCATCTACGGAAGCCGGCAATTGCATACATACATAGCATTCTTTGGCCTCCATGGCATCGATATACTCGTACAATAACTTGGCATATGCATTTGACCTAAAATTTCCCTGTGACTCGTCTACGTGTAACCTACGAGCTTCATCTGCCAGTAACGTCTTTTCACGGATAACATTGCTCTCCTCCTTCTTCCCAACAAGAGCAGGTTTCAAAGTCGTTACAGGCTTTACATCTGTTGTCTCTTTTTCACTTGCATGTCCTACTATGTATGATATGGTTACTACTGTAATTATTAGAAAAATTACTACTGCTATTAGTGTACCTATTATGCATTTTGCTTTTCTGTTTGGGTTGCCGTTCTCCATGTTATCAAACAGCGTAGCTCCTTCTCTTGCGAAGAAAAGTTTCTTTTCAAGTCTTTAGTTTGCTTTATTTGCTTTCTCAGTCTGTAAAGTGCTCTTTATCAACAAAGTCTCTTTTTCGCAACAATGTCTCTTTATCTTCAACAGTGGACAACCCTAACCCTTCTCCGTCCTCTAAATGTAATCCCTAATTTTATTCTTCTTTCCACTCGGCGCTAGGGTATCTTCTTCTTTATAGCTTTAACAACAAAAGTCTTTATGCATCTACAATTATTCTCGTACCTGCGGCTTTAATAACATGTTCCAATAATTCAAAACGAATGACTTTTTCTTCTTGTTCTGGTATTTGATGACCAAAAGTTGGAAACTGTAATCGATTTAGCACTAGATCTTTGATCCGACTTAGGTATGGGGGTATGGGAAGTGTGAAAGTCAGTAACCCCTCAGTCTCGAGTCTAGGCGTCAAATTCCATATCTCCACTGCCACAAATGGATCGAGATCGATTACCTTCACTTCTTTCACTCTCCCAGATTTCTGTCCCCAAGACATCTGCTAGATAAGTCCACTCTGGGGTGGCGTACCTTCTGCAGGGCACACGTACCCTTCTTGATCTTCTTGGACTCTCAGATCCTGAATCCGTAGTTTCTTCGTCTTGATCCGACTCTTCAGAGATCGGGACAAGGGTTCTTTCTTGATTTGCTTTCGAGCTTGGCCTTCTCCTTCTCTCCGGCCAACTAGCTTCGTCACTCCTTGTACTCCCGCTCCTTGTTCTTGGACTTGTCTCTTGGTCACTCACAGCTTGTTCGTTATCTGATTCGAACTCACATGTACTCTCTTCTTCTGAGACGACTTCAGTCCCTCTGGTGTCCTGACCATCGTCGACCTGTTCCGACACCGGCTCAGCCTCTTCGATCACCTCTACAGCTTGGCTTTCCCCCTCTGTGGCTTCTCCGCTTTCCGCTGGATTCTCATCCGAGAGAGGAGCTGTTTCTTCCAGAGGTGTTGGCACTCTTCGGGTGTGTGAAGCGTGTATCCAGTTGGGCAAACCTCCACACTTTACTGCAGTGTTCGTAACTAGAATGACTTGAAATGGTCCTCTCCAGCGCACGTCTAGGCAGTTCTTCCTAACGTGCTTCTTCACCAGGACCCAGTCCCCCGGACACAAGTCATGGCACAAGTTGTGCTGATGGAACCTCTGCAGCCTGGACCTGGAGGGACACAGAATTAATGGCATCAGATAGTCCCTTGCAGTAGTCCAAGATCAAATCGTCTGTGATGTTCAATAATGCTGCAGTCGGAACCGATGGCAATCTCATAGCTCTCCCCATTAGCACTTCGTGTGGAGAGAGACCTGTTTTTCTGTCTGGCGTGCTACTTATGCTCATAAGAACCAATGGAAGTGCATCAGGCCAATTCAGAGACGTTGATGAGCAAACTTTGGCAAGTCTGGACTTTATCGTACTGTTGATTTGCTCTACGATCCCTGAGGCTTCTGGTCGATAGCTGCAGTGTAACTTCTGATCGATACTCAAAGCTGAACATAGCATCTTCACTATTTCGCTATTAAAATGAGTTCCTCTGTCCGATTCCAAAGAGGATGGCAACCCGAACCTCGGTATCAACTCTCTAAGTAACAGTTTTGCTACTGTAAGTGTATCGCACCTACGTGTCGGGTAAGCTTCAACCCATCTAGAAAATATACAGACAATCACTAAAACGTATCTGAGTCTGTTACATTGAGGCATTTCGATGAAATCAAGCTGCATCCTATTGAAAGGCCCCCCAGACCTTCCTATGTGACTCAGTGTGACTGGTGTTCTCTTTCCTACGTTTAGTTGCTGACAGATCGCACATCGCTGACATACTGCTTCTGCCGCTACTCTAAATTTCGGATTAAACCACGTTTGTCTGAATACTCTCACCATAGCATCTCTACCTATGTGTGCTGATCCATGCAATTTCCTTGCCATTGGACTAACAAGTTCGTTTGGTAAAACTGCTCTCCCATCTGCAGAAATCCAAAAGTTCATTTCACTTTTTGTACATCCAGCTGTTTCCCAGCTCTTTTTCTCATCATCTGGTGCATTCTCCTGAACACATTTCAACTCATCCCACGTATCTACAGTATCTAACAACATTGTCAATTCAGTTCTTTCCTGTATTCCCCCCACTTCTACATTGGTGTGAGAATAACCTTGTTCTGCACAGTATCGTGCTACCTCATCAGCATAACGGTTGCCTTGCGACACAAAGTCTACGTTCTTCGTGTGCGCGGCACATTTGACGACCGCTATGGCTGACGGACCTTGCAATGCCTCTAACAATAATCTCACGAATTCTCCATTCCTAATAGGAGAACCCGAGGAGGTCATGTAACCTCTTTGAGACCATAACTGCCCATAGTCGTGAACTACCCCGAAACCATACTGGCTATCGGTGTAGATGGTGACTCGAATTTTGTTACCTGCTAAACAGGCACGCGTCAAAGCAATAATTTCAGCTACCTGAGCGGAATGTACTCCTTCCAGGCAGGCGGCTTCCACAACTCTGGTAATTGTACAAACTGCATATGCTGCTCTCAGCTGACCAATATCGTCTCTTACGCATGAACCATCAACAAAGAATATTTCATCGGGGTCAGTCAATGGCTCATCTACGATATCTGGTCTTGGTTTGGTGCATAGTTCAGTCACATCAAGGCAGTCATGATCTGTACAAATTTCATCATCAATATCATTTGGAAGTGGCATCAAAGTTGCAGGATTCAAGACGGAGCATCTTTTTAGGGTCACATTCTCGGCAGCCAATATGACTTGCTCGTATCGTGTGAGCCTGCTATTCGTCAGATGCTGAGTCTTAGTCCTGGTCATTAACAATTCTACAGAATGCGGTACGTACACCACTAACTGATGTCCCATTACCACACTTTCCCTCCTTTCAATGCTGACACCCGTTGCAGCTACGGATTTGAGACATCCGGGCAACGCTGCGGCTACTGGATCTAATGTAGCCGAAAAATAAGCAACTGGCCTACGCGCATCTCCGTGTATCTGGGCCAAAACTGCTAAAGCGCATCCCTCTCTTTCGCAGCAATAAAGCAAGAATGGTTTTGTGTAATCAGGCATTCCTAAAGCCGGGGCACGACATAAGTCCTCCCTCAGCTGCAAAAACGCCATCAAACAATCCTTGTCCCATGGTACCGGATCACTTACTCCTTTGTGCGTCAGTTGTAGTAAAGGTTTTGCCTTCAGTGAAAAGTTGGCTATCCACTGCCGACAATAACCGACCATGCCTAGAAACATCCTGACTTCTCTTTGTGTTTTAGGCGCGTTCATTTTCATGATCGCCTCTATTCTGTCTGGAGACACCTTCCGTTTTCCCTTTTCAATTCTGTGGCCCAAGTATTGCACTTCGGTCAGACAATACTGCAATTTACTTGGAGACACCTTGTGTCCGTTCTCGGCCAAGTGATTTAACAAGGTGATGGTGTCTACTTTGCAAGCTTCCTCAGTTTCTGACGCAACTAGGAGGTCGTCTATGTACTGGACTAGAACCGAGTTCTTGGGCAGTACTAGACTTTCAAGATTTTTCTTCAGCAGCTGGTTAAAGATCGATGGGCTTTCTGTATACCCCTGAGGGATACGACACCATGTTAAAACGCGATCTTCCAGCTTAAAAGCGAAAAGATACTGGCTCTCCTCATCTAAAGGAATCGAAAAGAAAGCCTGGCACAAATCTATCACGGTAAACCATTCAGCTTGGAACGGTATCTGAAACAATATCACTGATGGATTCGGTACCACTGGACAACATGAAACAACGATATTATTAATCTTTCGAAGATCCTGCACTATTCTGTATTTCCCACTAGGCTTCTGCAAACCCATAATCGGGGAGTTACATGGACTTCCCACGATCTCCTTCAGTATTCCCTGTTTAATCATGGATTCGATCACAGGCTTTATTCCTGAAATTGTCTCCGGTGTCAACTTATATTGTGGTGTTCTTGGATACTCGGCATTGGGTCTTACCATGATCTTTACTGGTTCTACCCCTTTGATCAATCCTATTTCTTCTCCAGTAAAATCCCACACCTCAGCTGACACTTTCTCCCTCAAATCCTGTGGAAGCTCCTCCACTGTCAAGGTAGGATATAGTTCCACGCATTCCTGCGAGTTTACAACTTTAAAATCGGCATCCTCGTCGTTCGTCTGCACTTCTACTCCTTCAGGTGTGCAATGTATCGTGCAATTCAGTTTACACAACAGATCTCTTCCTAACAGACACACAGGGCTAGAATCACAGATTACAAACTGATGTTCGTCACTGTAATTCCCTATCTTCACTGACACTGGTTCAGTTAGAGGATTCGTCATCCTCCTGTTTGCGACTCCTACCACCTGAATCGTCTCTCCCGACATTGGCAAACCTGGGACTACCGCTGATCTCAAAGTAGATCGAGTGGCCCCCGTGTCTACCAAAAAGGTCGTAGGACATCCAGCTACTTCAGCTTCTACGTATGGTCCTCTCTGGTCTACCTCCAGGGCTGCTCCTAGAGTACAGTCTTCTTCCCTATTTACTCGTTGCCCTGTAAGAGGATCAACGTAGTAGCATTCTTCTCCTCCTACGAACAATGGCATTTGTCTATAGGTTTTCCCTCCATTTGTAATGCGAGGCGGTTGAGGGAACGGCGCTCGAGGAGTCTGATTCCCCCCTTTGATAAACTTTCCCTTCGGGACTGTTGTTCCCCTTACCATGCTGGGTTGAACCTCATCCTCCTCCTGTTCTAATTCCCCCGTCTCGACATTATAGGGACACTCGCGTCTCCAATGTCCCACCTCGTTACACTGATGGCACCTCGTTGTCTTTTTAAGTGTCGCGATATCTATTCTCGGTCTCGGTCTTTCTTCCTCATCTCTGCTTTGATTATTCTGTTTCTTTACTGGGGTTCCTGTTCCCTGTTGCCGTTGTCCACCCTTTCCAGCTGATTGCATCTGCACCAACATCAGCTTTTCTTTAAGTTTCTTTGCTTTTGAATCTATTTCGTCACTACAGTACCTTGCATACCTCAGAATCTCATCTAACGGTTTGTTCTGCCAACAAATCAAATGCTGTTGAATCATTAGGCTTATGTCTGGCCTTAATCCTAGAACAAACTTCGACACAAACTGTCCTATATCTTTAGGATCCATTACGTCCAACCCACTGTACTGTTTGAATGCTTTCAGCAATCTCTCATAGAACTCGTGAACTGTCTCTTTAGGCTCCTGAGTTGTTCGATCTATCTTAACCCAGTCTATGTCTTGCACTGGCACTTTCTCTTTTAACCATGCAATTACTCTCTCGTACTTTTCCATGACTCTATCTGATGGACCGTTCGTCTGAACATCTCTCGGAGGCTCACAAGTGGGCCATTCAATACTAAGTTTGCATGCCGTCCACAAATCTCCGGGTACTACGATGTCAAACAAGGTGTTCAAATCGATCCACAGTACCTTAGAGATCTTCACGAATCTCTCTACCTGCTTGTACCACTCCACGGGGTTCTCTCTTAACTTGGGGAAGGAATTAGTAAATGCCGCTAAATCCCCCCTACTCCAGGGCACATGGACGTAGTTTCCGTTCGCGATTTCTCGCAAAGGGAAAGCTTCCATTCGCATTAGCTCTCCATCTTGGGACTTCGCAAGTGTACTCCTTCTGACTGAGCCCCTCTTGGACCATCTTTCCTCCCATCTATCCAGATCTCTCCATATCCTGATACACATGATTAGTTCCCTTATGTGTACTCTTAGCCCAATCGTCCTACGCTCATCTAGATCCTGATCCGTGCAATTTAGCCTATGGTTAGCCTGTAAAGCTTTAGTCCGTGACATGTCTATCATATACCTGTCTGCCAATTCAGATAATTTTTCATGAGCTGCCCTTGCTTTCCGAGTAACATCCTTGGATTAAAACAGTATTTCATCCGGTTCGTACAGTTCTAACCTTTCTATTGCCACTGTGCCGTCAATTATCTCATCCAAATCTGATTTTAAACTCGTTACATCAAGCCGTCTTGCTTTTATTTCAGCTCTCAGTACGTCAGTCCTAGGTTGTTCACTTACACCCCTCTCACCTCCACTATGCGCCCTACGTCTAAGCACAGGTGAGTTATGAGGAGTTCTTCTTCCATCTCTTTGTTACCACCTCTCTAGATCCCAAGCTTTTCCATCTTCCCTTGGGGTATGGTGGAACATTGATCTATTCCCCATTACTACATTCTGTCTTTTCGGCTTAGTTTCTCTGGATACAATATATGATCCTCCATGCTGTTCTGTATCACTACAACTCCCTTGCTGTCTGGTGTCGCTCAATAGAATGAAGGGTCCTCCGCGGTCCTCCATGTTCCCGCGATCTCGTTCGTGATCACCGGATGCATGGCGAGACGTTTCGCGACTCTCCATATTCCCCTGACTTTGTCCGTGATCACCGGATGCATGGCGAGACGCTTCGCGACTCTCCATGTTCCCGTGATTCCAATGTCGCACATTATTGTCCGGGGCATGGTGAGTGCACTTGAAACTATTTCGGTATTCCTGCGTCCTTCGTTCTCCCTCACTAAGGATGACGCGAGGCACTCCCCCACACCCTGCATTCCTGTCGTCGCACATTTGCCTATTGCCACTGGCAGTATGGCAAGTATCTCCTCTGCTTCCTTGACTCCCTCCCTCCCACTCAGGGCTGCTTTCGCCAGCTCCGCAGTGAGAGAGGATCCTGTTATTCTGATCACTCCATTCTGCTCCTGTTTCTAATCTTTTATTCTGAGTCTCTTCGGCAGCATCCCATTCTCTCAAATATTCCCTTAATTCCTTATAGGATTTCGGTTTCGGTCCCCTCAAATCCATCTGTCTTCTTTGGCCCCCTTGTTCTATCCAGGGACCCGTTGCGGAATCTAATGGGGTACTCCGACTCATTGGTCCTAGCAACTGCCTCTGGGAATTGTTCGTATTATTCCTTCCCTCTATCTCTGCCCTTTCCCTGTCCCATCGTGCCTGTTCATCCTGCTGGACCCCCTCTGGGTTGTAGATTGATACTATAGGGCCTATGGTAACAGGTACTTGTAAGGCGTCGGGCATTTGATACGACCTTGCATGCTGTGTTTCTGGCACCTTCTGGACCACGAATCTTCCCACTACTCTCTGTTCAGAACTAGATTGAGGTACTTCCTCACCTTTCTTGGTATCCCATTCTGTTACTGGGAGCGATTTATATTTCCCCCATCTAGCTCCGTCCCCTTGCTGTAATGCAGGACTTTCGTCTTCCCTGTTGTACGGAGGTGGTCTATCTGTTAAGAGTCTCTCTATCAGATCCTCATCTGGCTCGCTATCTTCATCTTCTTCTAGAGGTTTCTTTTCTCCCGTAGTTTCTAACATTGTGAACAGTTTGTCTGCTTCTATCTTTTGCACCCTCCACTTTTTAGCTTCATCGTCCCATTTAGCATCCTGCACTGCTTTTACCGATCGTCTCACTCTTTCCTGGCGTCTCTTTAAGCTCTTTTCGTGTGCTGCTCTGAACCACGCACTAAGTGCTTCGAATTGTGTTGGCCTCGGTAGAGGTCTTGTTGCAAGCATTACCGCTTTCAGTTGGTTCAATACTTCCAACTTAAACGTCCCGTATCTCGGAAACGTCAGTTCCTTATTCCCTTCCGTTAGCTTATTCCACTCGGAGATCCATAATATCGAGTGTAAGCCTACATTCACTGCCATATGATAAGCTGGTGTGCCTTCTGGTGGAGCTTCTTCTCCGGCATACAAGTTTCTTCTATCTCTCTTAAAGATCGCCCTTAAACTTTTAAAACACTTCATTTTCGATAATCTACGATGTTCCTCTTACTCTTCCTTGTTTACGTCCCGATGACAAACCAACCAATCCCTACGCGGTTCTCGCTAATCGGCCTATCCCAGCGCGGGTCTACGCTGACCGACCAATCTCAGCGCGGCTCTTACGCTGACGTCACTCGTTCCCTCTGCAGCAGTTCCCTTTCTTTCTCAACTCGCCTCACGATCTTACATGCGTTTTCATTCATACGCTGAAAAATGACTACTTCCGTCCAAGCGATCACTTTTCTCTGACTGTACGGCCACAGTCTAACTGTAATTGTCACCTCAACTGACGAAACGTCTTTCCTCACACGGTCAGACGATCGCCTTAACTGATAGGTTACTTACACGCAGTAAACGTACGACCAGCGTCCGTTACTCATTCACTCACTCTTACGCTCCCCCTATCATCGGTCTGTCGGGCGATCAATGGTACCTCATGACCCCCTTTCAATGGTGAACAAATTACTCTGTGTGTTCGATACACCCGAACCACTTAAGCTCTCCTTGAACTTAAGATTTTATCCGGTTGCGCGCGCTCACAACCTTCCCTCAATCACACTACAGGCATTCAACTCCGCTTGACATTACAACACAGGTACAACATAAAATACCGCAATCTTACAACGCATGACCCTTATACTCACTCTCGACCGACTCTGCTGCTTTTCTCTCGACGCACCGTCAGCACTTTCTTCGGCAGGGATTCTTCTTCTGGTCGTCGATGACTAGGGACCTTGGGGTAATCTAGACCTGACCTAGGTTGTCTTCCTCAAGAAGAAAACCATCCTCTGCTACCAACTGCGGGGAATGAGATTTTGATACCCTTTTTGATCACTTAGATACTAATCTCATTCATCAATTTGGATCGGTTGTTATCTGTCATTGAGTAAAAGACAAACCCCGCATAGGTTAGATAAACCCCATAAACTGACGCAACTCTGAAGAACCACTTACAACTGATGAAGTTTTAAAAGTTTTATGTAAAATCAGAATTAAAGGCATATACAATCCTCTCAGGATAAGTTTCAATAAGTATACAAAAGAATACAATTAAGTCAATTCCAAATCTCAGCGGATTAAAAACATCGACACAATGTGGTCCTGTTGCGTCATCTACAAAAGAATAGACAAGTTAATTCTGTCCCTACTCTGTACTATGTGACATCCCTATTTCGCAAGTTCCTTACCTAAAAAGGTGTCAGCAGTTTGACTTCCAAAGAAGTTCAAACTCTCTTAACTCCTAATGGTAATTTATATCGAGAAGCAGTACCCTCTCTGCCTACCCATCCGCTCTCTAAGGGTCCTCGGCCTACTGCTCTCTTGCGCTCTGATCTCTCTCAGCGCATCTGCTCAAGTCATCTGGTCTGAGCTCCTAACTTGCCTCTCCTCGCTGTTCTCGCTCTTCGCCCTTCGCTATCTTCTCCCCGGGGTGCTGTCCCTAAAATACACAATCACAGTATGGGTGGAACGCCCCTTCGACGCCCACCACGTACTTTCCCCATGATCTCATTCTTTGCTCTTTCCATGGCTTCATCTCGTCTCGTCGTCCGTTAAGTTGACCCTTCTCCTTAGACGCCATCTTCGTCTTCGTGCTGGTGACTTCATTTGACATTTCCTTTGACACTTTCGGAGCAAAAGTCTATCACCTCAGCAGAACTCTACTCTTTACGACTGTATTCATAACCTTAGTTGGTCCTGTGAATGGTCTTTTCTAAACAACACTCAAATTCCAAGCGCCTCTTATCACATTTAGGCCATAAACTTCGTCCAGCATTGTCACCTTAAATCTAACAAGACCTTTTGACTCTCGGCTCGCACATCAGATCAAGGCTATTCACGACTCCTGTGAGCCCACTAAATTATATACAGCGGACTACACTCCTGCGAACCCTTGGTCAGTTAAGGTTAAAACCACATATGACCTAAACCTTCTCTAACATTCTTACCAAAAAGCTTTCTACACAGTTTAACTTCTAACACACATTTATATATAATTGCATTTGGTAAATCGTTTGCTTATACACGAATGCATCTTACATAGACTACAACGTTTATATTCTCGTGCTTACACCGTTCTATACATATGTTCTGCACATTTCTTCATGTTACATTTCTCGCCGTTTTCTCCGTTTAACATTACACACGTACATGCATTCTACTTTTGCACGTTCTTCTGTTCGTAAGCATTTCTATACATTTCTACCTTAGCCCAATATATATATGGGCCTTCTAAATCTAATGTATGTTCAAGAGTAAATACAGTTATATTTCCTATATTACTTTGATTACATCGGTTAATTATATGCTACAAGTGTTAACTTCACGTTATAGATTCTACGTTTATACGATATGCTTGTGAATATGGTCCATACATATTTTTTATTCAAATTACGGTCTCTCACAACTTAAACAGTTGCAACATTTAAATATCATTTTGTCATTCAATTTCCGAGTCACAATCAAAATTGCGCACAGAGATGCTGCTTCCTACAAGCATGAGTTCTTATTGGCACCAATACAATGATGCCCTGGTCAGCACACCCTTGAGGGCAGCTGACTTCGGAACACAGGGTTCACGGTTTGATCCCCGGCGGCAGATCAGCTCAGCTGCAAGTGACTCATTTAATTTCCACGACGGCCCCCAGCGCCGTGAGACCCTTAAAGATGAGTAGTTTGCACTTTATAAATACGGATTTAGATTTTGTATATTTAGACTGGAGTTCAGCTTTGCCACGCAAGTTTCAGGCTTTCAACGCGATGCGTGTGTATTCCAACTCATCACATCACCAATTGACTTCAGATAACAGGATGCTGAGGCAGCCATGTTTTTCTGGCCCACATTTAACCAAGGCAAAATAAACACATAAAGGTATTGCATTTTAAAATGAAACAACATTCTGTTCACTACCCAGCATTCTAATATCCCTATTAGCTGTAAGCCTAGCAAATGCGGTTTAGTATAAAGCAGATATCTAGTTATTATGGCACAACATGCAAAATGTGCAATGTACAACATAGCATAAACATGTATTAATTAGTGCAATTTCTCGATGCGCAAACAACAAATACGTGCTCGTATATTAGTTAGTTTATCAAGCAAAAAGCTCATACCAATGTTTTTGTTGGTGCGTTTGTTGATTAGTTCACACGGTTAGTATGTATTATGAAGGTGCTTAACTTCATGAGGGTGCAATTTTACAAAACCCCACTCCATCATCTCCATGGTGACGCCCTCACCCTTCCTCCCACTCTGTGTGGGTTTTGGTGAAGGCTTTCTAGTCTGACCTTCCACCCGGAAGAACTCTGAATCGGTTGTGATGTTTACATTCGGCAGTTTATAGAGACCGCAGTGACGCGCGGGCAACACATCAACACAGTATAAATAACAGTAACTACATTTTATTTGGTCTTGCCAATATTTAGGACCACGCGCCTCCTTGTGCGGAATGGGAACCATTATGGTTTGACTGGGGCAAGGAAGAGTGAACCGTAGTTATGTGTTTACCAACTGATCGCGGTATTTCCCTCCAAAACAAACAAATAAAGAGACCTCCTCACCTAGCAGATATCTGTCTACGACGCAGGCAGTGGTGGGCCTGAGCACGTGTATGTTCCCTATGAAGGCTACAACTTCATACATCTGAGCACAGACGGGGATTTTGGCTTGCAGTCTTGGTTTTTGGGCCGGATTTTAGGAAACAGCAGCTTTATTCTGAGGACAGTTTGCTGATCTATACACAGGATTACACACAGCCTTATCATACAGATCTTAGCTGCGGCTACTTCACAGGTGCTTTACCAGAGCAGGCAAACACTTTTCCTTAAATGCAAACTAGAGCATACATCAGTTGGGAAACGATGGAGCAGATTAAATATTAGACAACACTGGCAGTATGCCAATCTTGAGGAAATAAGTGTTTCAGTGACATCATTTTAAGGTTTCTGGACAATTATAACGATGGATAGGTATAGTATGCTGAAAGGTGAATAAGAAATACAAATTAATCTCAATGCATTCTCACTCAAAGGTGAAGGCATTCGTTTACGCTGTTTTTGAAATATTTCAACATGTACAGCACCATCAAATATTGGGCTTGCTCAGGCGTAGAAGTGTGACAGGGCAGCAAGAAGCGTATTCTTTTCTACACCTAGAACTTCCTAATATATGGCTACCTCAATCTCTCTTGCTCTCTCCCCCTCTTTCTTTATCTCTCTGTCTGTCTCTCTCTTTCTCTTCCTCTCTCTCTCTCTTTCTCCCTCCCTCTCTGTGTCCGTCTCTCTCTTTCTCTCCCTGTCTCTCACTCACCTCCCTCTCTCTCCCTCTTTCTCTCTCTGTCTGTCTTTCTCTTTCTCTCTCTCTCTCTCTCTCTCTCTCTGCCTGTCTCTGTCTCCCTCTCTCTCTTGGTTTCTCCCTTTTTCTCTCCTCTCTCTCAACATGTGCCCACTGTCACTCTGCCTCTCCCTGTTTTCTGTCAATTCTCTCTCTCTGTTGCTCTTCCTCTTCTCTCTCACATTCAACTCTCATGCTCTATTTCTCTTCTCTAAGTATCTATTTCTCTCTTCTCCCTCCACTCTTTCTTGCTCTCTGTCTTACTCTCACTCTCTCTTTTCTCTCACTATCCTCTCCATCTTCGCTCTATCGGTTCCCCAATCTTGCACTTTCTCTTCTCTTTCTCCTTCTCTTCTCGTCCCCTTTCTTTCTTTTTTCTTTCTCCTCTGTTTCTATTCCTCTATTGATTTCTCTTTCTCTTAGTCTTACTATCTCTCCTGCTTTTTCTCTTTCTTTCTCTTTCTCTGCCTCATTTCATTCTTTCTTTGTCTTTGAGAGAGCGCAAAACTGAGAAAACGTATAAGTGCACCATATGTACAACCTTGGCGCACGAATCAAGTTAAAGTATCTAGAAGTGTTGAAAATATATAGTCACATATGCATATGAATGTTTACTTAATATAGAAAACCATATATATATAGAGTGTGAGACTAATGTAGAAATGTGTGGAATTGTTTAAATGGTTAGAAGTGTTAATTAGAGTCCATGTTGCGTAGCTGCTACTGAGGGATATGTAATGCTGCAAAACGTAGAAATGTGCAGGCCTCATGGCAATGTATAAAAAACGAAAACGTGCATTTACATTTCTCACATAATATGGATTTACTAGTTTCAGTAATTTCTGCTCACATGATTAAGAATCACATTTTATAAGAGTGTTTTATATATAATCATGCTTTATAGAAGTGTTTTATATAACCAGATTGTATTAACAAGCATTGTTTTAGTTTTAGAAATAACGGTTCATAGAGTGCAGGCCGCTTGCAAGATAATTTAGTGGGCCTGGAAGATAAAGTGACTTCTTTGATCTGCACGTGTTAGTTAGAATCGAGTCTCGTTAAAACATAAATTGTCATTCCTGTGCAAAGTTTATGGCCGGACCCAGATAACCGGAGAGTGGAATTTGGGGCCCTATTCATGGGTGTCTGTTTGCAGGTGCGAGGGGGTTCCAATCAAGAGAGTGATGAATAGAGCTCAGTCCGGGGAGACAGGCACAGGCCTGGAGGAGGGCACAGGAATGTTCTGGGGGGTACCGGCGAGCTGGAGAAGAAGCCTGGGAAGCAAGGTCAACGCTAACGAGAGGCCCAGAGGAGTGCCATCATGGAAGAAACCAGAATCGAAACCACATGAGATGCGTACGTGAGGGGCGTCTCGGAGGGGCGTTCCAATTATGATTGTGATTTTGTATTAGGGACAGCACCCTGGGGTGGAGTTAGAGCAGATGGCCTGAGGACCCTAAGAGAGCGGATGGGTAGGCAGAGAGGGCATGACTGCAATGCATAGGTTCTCACCTAAGACTAAGAGAAAGTGAGTGAACTTCTTTGGAAGTCACCACGGCTGACACCTTTTTAGGGTAAGATTCTGCTAAGTAGGGATGTCATTTAGTCTAGTGTAGGGACAGACTAACCTGATTCTTTCCTTTCTGTAAATGTCTCGCAAGCTCCAGCTTGTATCTATATTGGCAAACCTTTTAATCCTTGAGTTGGCATTGGTGGTATTTTTCTGTCGTTTAAGAGCATTCAGAGAATTCATGTTTCTGTTGATGCCAGTATACCTTTTGAACCTAATATTGAGATGTCTCTATCTTCAGTTAACCTTGGCTTTGTAATAAAACTTTAAAACTGATCCGTGGTAAGTGGTTCTTCAGAGTCGTGCCAATTATTGGTTTGATTAACCTGGTAGTAGATTACCTGTTTTACTCATTGACAGGCAACAAAAATTCAGTCGACCTGATTAGGGATTTAGATCTAGAGTGATCAGATAAGAGATCGAAAATCCCGCCCTCCCAGTTGGTAGCTTTAGAGGATGGTTGCCTTCTTGAGGAAGGTGATCTAGACTAGGTTAAGATTACCCCGAGGCCCCTAGAGATCGAGAGATGACCAGCAGAAGAATCGCCTGCCGAAGAAGGTGCTGATGGTGCGAGAGAGAAAAAGCAGCAGAGACGGTCGAGAGTGAGTATAAAGGGTCATGCGTTGTCAGATTGCGGTGTTTTGTATTGTACTTGTGTTGTAATGTCAAGCGGAGTTGAATGCCTGTAGTGTGACTGTGAGACGGTTGTGAGCACGCGCAACCTGGTGAAAATCTTAAGTTCAGGGAAGAGCTTAAGTGGTTCGGGTGTATCGGACATCCAGAGTAATTGTCAACCATTGTGAAGGGGATCATGAGGTACCATTGATCGCCCGCAGGACCGTGATAGGGGGAATGCAAGAGTGAGTGTATGGGTAACGGACGCTGGTCGGAAGTTACCGTGTGTAAGTAACCTATCAGTTAAGGCGACTGTCTGGACGTTTACGGAAAGACATTTCGTTAGTTGAGGTGACAATTACAGTTAGACTGTGGGCGTACAGTCAAGAAAAGTGATCGCTTGGTCGGAAGTAATCATTTTTCAGAGTATGAATGGGACGCATGCATGACCGGGAGACGAGCTGAGAAAGGAGGGGAACTGCTGCGAAGGGGAGACGAGTGACGTCCGAGAGAGCCGCGCTGTGATAGGCCTGTTGGTGTAAGACCGCGCTGGGATAGGTCGGTTGTCGAGAGCCACGCTGTGATAGGTCAGCTAGCAAGAACCGCGCTAGGATTGGTGGATTGTCATCAGGAAGTAAACAAACATAACGAAGTAGTAAAAATTGTGAATTTGATCATGAAATGCTTTAGGCGCTTGAGAGCGGCCTTTAAGAGAGAAAATAGAGAATCGGTGGACGGGTAAGAGGCCCCGCCGGAGGGTACACCAGCTCATTACATGGCTACGAATGTTGGGTTGCATACTGTACTGTGGATCTCTGAGTGGAGTAAGATGACAGAGGGGAACGAGGAATTGACGTTCCCGAAATTCGGAACGTTTAAGTTAGAAGCATTGAATCAGTTGAAAGCAGTAATGCTGGCGACGAGACCTCTACCCATACCAACACAGTTTGAAGCCCTCCATGCGTGGTTTAGAGCGGCGTATGACCGGAGCTTGAACAGGCACCAGGAAAGAGTAAAACGATCCGTAAGAGCAGTGCAGGATGCTAAATGGGATGAGGAAGCTAAAAAATGGAGAGTGCAAAGAATCGAAGTAGATAAACTGTACCGAGTGATAGAAGTCACAGGAGAAAGGAAACCACTAGTTGAGGATGATGAGAGTGATACAGAAGACAGCCTGATAAATAGGTTATTGCTGGACAGACCACCTCCGTACAATAGAGAGATGGAAGCTCCCGAGCTCCAAAGGGGGGGGGGCGGGACTGGTACAGGAGAAATTAGAACATCTCCTATAACAGATAGGGGATACTCCAAAGGTGAGGAAATACCTCAGCCTAGTCCAGTACAGACAGTGGTCGGAAGGTTTGTGGTACAAAAGGTGCCAGAAACAGAGCGTGCCAAGTCCTACCAACTGCCGGACGCTCTCCAAGTACCTGTTACCATAGGTCCTGTAGTATCGATTTACGATCCAGAGAGAGCACGAGAGGAGGAACAGGTGCGGTTGGACAGGGAGAGAGCAGAAATGGAGAGTAGGAACAACATGATTAATTCTCAAAGGCAGTTGTTGGGCCCAAGAGATTGGAGCACTCCGTTAAATCAAGCAGGGGATCCCATAATAGACCAAGAGGGTCAGAGAGGGCTGATGGACCTAAGGGGACCACGGCCAAAATCCTTTAAGGAGCTAAGGGAGTATTTGAAGGAATGGGATGCTGCCGTAGAGATTCAGAATAACAGGATGGGAACAGAAGCTGAATGGGGAAGCCAAGACAACAGGACCTTGTCTCACTGTGGGGCTGGCGAAAGCGGTCCTGAGTGGGACGGGAAGAGTCAGGAAAATAGAGGAGATACCCGCCATACCAGTGGTGGAGGTAGACCAGTACATGAAGATAGGAATACAGGATGTGGAGGGGTGCCTCGCCCCATTCACAGCGAAGGAGATCGAAGAACGCAGGAGTACAGGGATAGCTTTAAGTGCACTCACCATACACCTGGCGGCAGTAGACAACATTGGAGTCGCGGGAGCATGGAGTGCCGTGAGGGGTCTCGCCATGCGTCCAGTGATCACGGACAGGAACGGGATCGCGGGAACATGGGGAGTTGTGAAGGGTCCTATCATGTGTTGAGTGACACTATGCAGCAAGGGAGTTGTGAAAACAGAGAGGACAATGGAAGGTCCTACCATGTGCCTAGAGAAACCAACCAGAATAGACAGAATGGGACGGTGGGAAATAGAGCATTGTTTCACCACACACCGAGGGAATACGGAAAGGCATGGGACTTAGAAAGATGGGAACATGGGAAGACTCCCCATAACTCACCCGAGTCTAGGCGTAGGACTCGGAGCTGGGATGGGAGAGATGTCAATGGACCTTCTAAGAATGACGCATTGAGAGCTGAGATAAAAGCAAGGAGACTTGATGTGACCAGTCTAAAATCGGATTTAGATGAAATAATAGATGGTACCTTGCCAATAGAGAGGATTGACTTGTATGAACAAGATGAGGTACTGTTTATAGCAAAGGATATCACTCGGAAGGCGAGAGCAGTACATGAAAGATTATCTGAATTGGCAGACAGGTACATGGTGGATTTATCGAGAACCAAAGCATTACAGGGTAACCATAGGTTGCATTATACAGATCAGGACTTGGATGAGAGAAGGACAATCGGGCTAAAAGCACACATAAGGGAACTGATAACAGGAATAAGAACGTGGAGAGATTTGGATAAATGGGAGGAAAGGTGGTCCAAGAAAGGGGCCGTCAGGCGGAGCACAATTGGGATGTCCCCAGAGGGAGGGCCACAGAGGATGGAAGCATTCCCTTTGCGAGAAGTCGCGAATGGGAGCTATGTACATGTGCCCTGGAGTAGGGGGGACTTAGCAGCATTTACCAATTCTTTTCCTAAGCTGAGAGAGAACCCCGTGGAGTGGTATAAGCAGGTAGAGAGGTTCGTAAAAATCTGTAAGGCATTGTGGGTCGACCTGAACACTCTGTTTGATATTGTCGTCCCAGGAGACTTATGGACGGCATGCAAGGTTAGTGTCGAATGGCCCACGTCTGAACCGGAGAGGGATACTCAGACAAACGGACCATCAGAAAAAGTCATGGAAAAGTACGAAAGGGTAATGACATGGCTGAAAGATAAGGTGCCATTGCAAGACATAGATTGGGTCAAAATAGATCGGACCCGACAGGAACCTAAAGAGACAGTTCATGAATATTATGAGAGATTGCTGAAAGCGTTCAAACAGTACAGTGGATTAGTTGTGATGGATCCTAAAGACATAGGACAGTTCGTATCGAAATTTGTCTTGGGATTGAGACCTGATATTTGCTTGATGATTCAGCAACACTTAATTTGTTGGCAAAACAAACCATTAGATGAGATTTTGAGATATGCAAGGTATTGCAGTGATGAAATAGATTCCAAAGCAAAGAAGCTTAAGGAAAAGCTGATGATGGTGCAGATGCAGTCGGCTGGAAAAGGTGGACAGCAGCAACAGGGAACAGGGACCGTGGGTAGGAGACAAAATAACCAGAATAGGGACAGTGAGGAAAATTCCAATTTGAGACCTAGGCTAGACATTGCGACTTTGAAAAAGACGACCAGGTGTCACCAGTGTAACGAGGTGGGGCATTGGAAACGCAAGTGTCCCTATAATACTGAAATTGGAGAACTAGAACCAGAGGAGGAGGAAGTCCAGAGCAGTCTGGTAAAGGGGACAACGGTATACAAAGGAAAGGTGGTCAAAGGGGGGACCCCGGCTCCTCGAGCCCAGTTCCCTCAACCACCCAGAATAGCGACAGGGGGAAAAACCTATAGACAAATGCCACTTTTCTGAGGAGGAGAGGAATGCTACTACGTTGATCCACTGACTGGACGGCGTGTGAGTAACATGGAAGACTGTACCCTTGGGGCAGTCCTAGAGGTAGACCAAAGGGGACCGTATGTAGAGGCTGAAGTAGCAGGGCGTCCTACAACTTTCTTGGTAGACACAGGAGCCACTCGATCCACTATAAGATCAGCAGTAGTCCCGGATTTGCCCAGAAGAATAACCAGTTCTTTGACGGAGCCAGTATCAGTGAAAATAGGGAAATACAGTGATGAGCATCAGTTTGTGGTCTGTGACTCCAGCCCTGTGTGTCTGTTGGGAAGAGACTTGTTATGCAAACTAAATTGTACCATATATTGCACGCCTCAGGGAGTGGAAGTACAGACTAACGATGATGATGCCGACTTTAAAGTTGCAAATTCAAGGGTGTGCGTGGAGCTGTATCCCACCTTGATGGTGGAGGAGCTTCCATGGGACTTAAGAGGTGCAGTGTCATCAGAAGTGTGGGACTTCACTGGGGAAGAGATAGGACTGATCAAAGGGGTGGAACCAGTGAAAATCATGGTGAAACCGAATGTTGAATATCCGAGAACACCCCAATACAAGTTGACCCCAGAGACGATTGCAGGGATAAAGCCCGTGATCGAATCCATGATTAAGCAGGGAATACTGAAAGAAATTGTGGGTAGTCCATGTAACTCCCCGATTATGGGTTTGCAGAAGCCTAGTGGGAAATTCAGAATAGTGCAGGATCTTCGGAAGATTAATAACATAGTTGTTTCATGTTGTCCAGTGGTACCGAATCCATCAGTGATATTGTTTCAGATACCATTCCATGCCGAGTGGTTCACAGTGATAGACCTTTGCCAGGCCTTCTTTTCGATCCCCTTAGATGAGGAGAGCCAATATCTTTTCGCTTTTAAGCTGGAAAATCGCGTATTAACATGGTGTCGTATCCCACAGGGGTATACAGAAAGCCCATCGATTTTTAACCAGCTGCTAAAGAAAAATCTCAAAAGTCTAGTACTGCCAATGAACTCGGTTCTGGTCCAGTACATAGACGACCTACTTGTTGCGTCAGAAACTGAGGAAGCTTGCAAAATAGACACCATCACCTTACTGAATCACTTAGCTGAGAACGGTCACAAGGTGTCCCCGAGCAAATTACAGTACTGTTTGACAGAAGTACAGTACTTGGGTCACAGGATTGAAAAAGGGAAACGGAAGGTGTCACCAGACAGGATAAAGGCGATCATGAAAATGAATCCGCCCACGACACAGAGAGAAGTCAGGATGTTTTTAGGAATGGTTGGTTATTGCCGACAGTGGATAGCAAACTTTTCACTGAAAGCAAAACCGTTACAAAAACTGACGCACAAGGAGGTGAGTGATCCGGTACCATGGGACAAGGATTGTTTGATGGCATTCTTGCAGTTGAGGGAGGACTTGTGTCGTGCCCCTGCTCTAGGAATGCCGGATTACGAAAAGCCATTCTTACTTTACTGCTGTGAAAGAGAAGGTTGTGCTTTGTCAGTTTTGGTCCAGATTCACGGAAATGCCCGTAGACCAGTTGCATACTTCTCGGCTACTTTAGATACAGTAGCCGCAGCGTTGCCCGGATGTCTCAAATCCGTTGCTGCAACGGGTGTCAGCATTGAGAGGTGCGAGAACATTGTAATGGAACACCAGTTAGTGGTGTATGTACCGCATTCTGTAGAACTGTTAATGACCAGGACCAAGACACAGCATCTGACAAATAGCAAGCTCACGCGCTATGAGCAAGTCATCCTTGCTGCAGAGAACGTGACCCTTAAAAGATGCTCTGTTTTGAATCCTGCCACTTTGATGCCACTTCCAAATGATATAGGAGATGATGAATGTGAAGATCACGATTGCCTTGATGTGACTGAACTATGCACCAAACCGAGACCAGACATCGTAGATGAGCCATTGACTGACCCCGATGAAATTTTCTTTGTTGATGGCTCATGTGTAAGGGACGATGTTGGTCAGTTGAGAGCAGCTTACGCTGTTTGTACCATTACTGGAGTTGTGGAAGCCGCTTGCCTGGAAGGAGTACACTCCGCACAGGTAGCCGAAATCATTGCATTGACACGTGCCTGTATAGCAGGCAGCAAAATTCGGGTCACCATTTACACCGATAGCCAATATGGTTTCGGGGTAGTTCACGACTACGGGCAATTGTGGTCTCAAAGAGGTTACATGACCTCTTCAGGCTCACCTATCCGAAATGGGGAATTTGTACGTTTATTGTTGGAAGCATTACAAGGTCCGGCAGCAATTGCCGTTGTTAAATGTACAGCGCACACCAAAAACACTGATTTTGTGTCACAAGGTAATAGGTATGCGGACGAAGTTGCACGTTACTGTGCAGAGCAAGGGTATTCCTTCACAGAGGTGAAAGTGAGTGGGATACAGGAAAGGACAGAATTAACTATGGTGTTGGAAACTGTAGACACCTGGGATGAGTTAAAATGCATGCAGGAAAACGCGCCAGACATTGAGAAAAAGACATGGGAAACTGCAGGTTGTGTGAAAAGTGAAATGGGTTTCTGGGTTTCCGCAGATGGGAGGGCAGTGCTGCCAAATGAATTAGTTAGTCCGATGGCAAGGAGAATACACAGTCCAGCACACCTAGGTAGAGAAGCTATGTTGCGAATATTCAGGCAAACCTGGTATAACCCCAAGTTTAGAGTGGCCGCAGAAGCAGTGTGCCAAAGATGCATCACCTGTCAGCATTTGAACATAGGCAAGAGAACACCAGTTACACTGAGTCACATTGGGAGGTCCGGTGGCCCTTTCAATAGGATGCAGTTGGATTTCATTGAGATGCCAAGATGCAACCGCCTTCGATACGTTTTGGTGGTTGTCTGAATATTTTCCAGATGGGTCGAGGCTTACCCTACACGCAGGTGCGACACACTCACAGTAGCAAAGTTGTTGCTTAGGGAGCTAATACCGCGTTTCGGGGTGCCGACCTCTTTGGAATCAGATAGAGGAACACATTTCAACAGCGAAATTGTGAAAATGCTTTGCTCAGCTCTGGATATAGACCAGAAGTTGCACTGTAGTTATCGACCAGAAGCTTCGGGAATTGTGGAACAGATCAACGGTACAATAAAGTCCTGGATCGCTAAAGTTTGTTCATCGACATCCTTGAGTTGGCCTGATGCCCTGCCACTAGTCCTCATGAGTATACGTAGTACACCAGACAGAAGGACAGGACTCTCCCCGCACGAGGTGTTAATGTGGAGGGCAATGAGACTGCCATCAGTTCCTACTGCCGCACTGTTGAATATCACAGATGATCTGATCCTGGACTATTGTAAGGGACTATCTGACGCCATTCATTCTGTGTCTCTTCAGGTGCAGGCTGCTGAAATCCCATCATCTCAAGACCTGTGCCACGACCTGTGCCCTGGGGATTGGGTCGTGGTGAAGAAACACGTCCGAAAGAATTGCTTAGACGTGCGCTGGCGTGGACCCTACCAGATCATACTGGTAACGAACACTGCAGTCAAGTGTGGAGGTCTGCCCAACTGGATACACGCCTCGCATACTCGGAGAGTTCCAGCACCCCTGGAAGAAACAGCTCCTCTCTCGGACGAGAATCCAGCTGTGGACGAAGAAGCCATAGAGGGGACCAGCCAAGCTGTGGGGGTGCCAGAGGAAGCTGGGAGTGCATCTGACCAGGCTGAAGACGGACAGTACACCAGCGAAACTGACGTTGCCACAGAAGAAGAAAGTAGCTGTGAGTACGAAACAGATTTTGAACAAGCTGCAGGTGGTCAAGAGTCGAGTGCAAGGACAAGAAGCAGGAGGGCAAGGCGTGGAGAGGCTAGCTGGCCGGAAAGAAGGAGGAGGCCAAGCCTAAGATCAACTCCAGAGAGAACCCTTGTTCCGATATCCGAAGACTCAGACTTGGACGAAGGTGCATCGGACTCAGACGCAGAGTGTCCAAGAAGGTCAAGGAGGGTGCGTGTGCCCTGCAGGAGGTACGCTACTCCTGAGTGGACCTACCTGGCAGCAGATGTCTTGGGGACAGAGATCCGGGAGGGTGAGGGCAGTGATAGTGGTCAGCACTGACCCCATCATCAAAGTGGAAGTGCAGTTGTTGGTGCCTGGAGTCGAAGCTGAAGGGTTACTGACACTCAATATCCCCAATCCTCCCTACCTAAGCAGAATAAAGGACATGGTTTTGAATGGAGTGGAATTTCCAACGTTTGGCACAACAGTAACAGAATACGAGGAGTTCATACTTCGCATGGAAATACTGGAATACGTTATTAGAGCTGCTGGAACACGTATCATAGTGGACGCCTAAAGACTTTGTAAATAAATCTGAGTGAGAAGATAACCTAGCGCCTAGTGGAAGAAGAAGAAAATTATGACATTTCATCTAGTGGACGGAGAAGGGCTAGGATTGTCTGTTGTTGAAATATAAAAGATTGAGCTTGTAAAAAGGGTTTATCAGCTTCCAGGTGTGATTAACAGACGGAGTAAGCAAAAAAACTGATTGAAGGAACAACGAAAGAGACTTTCCTGAAGGAACCCACACTATTTGAGAACATGGAGGCCGGTAACCCGAACCGCAAAGCAAAATGCATAGTAGGCACACTTTTAGCAGGAGTGATTTTTCTTATAGTTTTAGTAGTTACTGTATCATATATAATAGGACATGAAAGCGAGACGAAAGCTACAGAAGCAAAGGTTGAAGTGATTACATCAAAACCTACTATTGCTAGTAAAAAGGAGGACAATGCAATCCAGGAGAAATCGTTGCTAGCAGCAGAGGCTCGTAGATTACATGTTGACGAGTTACAGGGCAACTATAGGTCAAACGCTTATGCAAAATTGTTATATGAATACATCGATGCCATGGAGGTTAAGGATTGCTATGTCTGCATGCAACTGCCTGTTTCTGTGGATGAAGTCATTAGGTATCATCACCTTCCATTGACTTATGGCATCACATGTAGTTTATTGCTTAGCATATTTTATGGACGAGATAGTTTTGAATATTACTTTTCGAATTATGATTCAGTGTTACCAGAGGTCCCGAACTACAAACAGATGAATAAATGGGACTATTACAAGAGTGAAGATAGATTGGCGAAATTCTTCATTCCTTGGAATACCCTAGATACTTCACATGCACGTAGAAATAATCTGACTTGCAAAGTGTCAGAAATTGAGAAGAAGTTTATAGGGCAAGTGGATGACCGTTACAGGAGGCAAAAGATTCTGAAAATGTCAGGACAATGGAAAACAGATTGGACCGAGGAGGAGAAGGCACACAAAAGGAAGGGTAGTAATGGTCCAATAGCTTTAGATCGAACACAGAAAGGGAAGTTATGTCTTCACAGGAGTCAAACTTACTATGAAAATGTGTTTGTGGGTGAAGTCAGTTGTGAACATGCTTTCCGATTAGAATACTACACAAAGGATTTCTTGAAGGGCATGCAAGTGATTCCTAACGTATATTTTGTATGTGGAAGAAATGCCTACGTGAAACTACCTGACAACTGGTACGGATCATGTTATTTGGCAATTGTCTTCCCCAAAATATATCATGCAAAAGATTTAGAGATCATAGAGGGAAAAGCTTCAGCAAGGGGGAGAAGAGATGTAGGTGATGCTGAGGTAGTTGGAGATGTATTTGGCGCTATGTTCCCTCTTCTAAGATTGATACTTAATGATGTTAAGATCAGGAGATTGGCAACAGTTGTAGACAGATTATCTGCCAGTACTGCAAGATCATTAATGCTGGTGGAAGGAGAGATGCAATCGATAAGGGCAATGGTTCTTCAGAACCGTCTTGCTTTTGACGTTCTGTTAGCCAAAGAGGGCGGAGTCTGTAAGGCTTTGAAGGTCCAGGAATGTTGCACTTACATTCCAGACAATTCAAAACTTCTGGAGAAAGGTATACAGAATATAACCAAAATACATCAGGAAATTGAGGACCTAACACGAGTGAACGTGTGCGAAAAAGTGGGTCATGGAATGGGTAAAGTTGGAGGTTGGTTTGCCAACCTAGGAAGAGTTTTGTCTGGTACATCCTAAAGCCTATCCTCATAATAGTGATTTGCATACTCATTTTGTGGGGTTTAGTGGGGCTGTATCAGTGGTACAGAGCAAACAGGTTGCAAAGATCCATGAGAGAGCAGGAGCAGAGGTTAGCTGCTATGCAAGATAACCAATACAGGAGTCTGAGGGCTCTGGAAACGATAAAGAGAGGGAACCTTGCAATAAGTGCTGTTTGATAAGTCAGGATCGATGTATTAATGGTGATGACCCCTAAAGGTCATCAAAGGGGGGAACTGAGAAAGCGCAAAACTGAGAAAACGTATAAGTGCACCATATGTACAACCTAGGCGCACGAATCAAGTTAAAGTATCTAGAAGTGTTGAAAATATATAGTCACATATGCATACGAATGTTTACTTAATATAGAAAACCATATATATATAGAGTGTGAGACTAATGTAGAAATGTGTGGAATTGTTTAAATGGTTAGAAGTGTTAATTAGAGTCCATGTTGCGTAGCTGCTACTGAGGAATATGTAATGCTGCAAAACGTAGAAATGTGCAGGCCGCATGGCAATGTATAAAAAATGAAAACGTGCATTTACATTTCTCACATAATATGGATTTACTAGTTTCAGTAATTTCTGCTCACATGATTAAGAATCACGTTTTATAAGAGTGTTTTATATATAATCATGCTTTATAGAAGTGTTTTATATAACCAGAGTGTATTAACAAGAATTGTTTTAGTTTTAGAAATAACGGTTCATAGAGTGCAGGCCGCTTGCAAGATAATTTAGTGGGCCTGGAAGATAAAGTGACTTCTTTGATCTGCACGTGTTAGTTAGAATTGAGTCTCGTTAAAACATAAATTGTCATTCCTGTGCAAAGTTTATGGCCGGACCCAGATAACCGGAGAGTGGAATTTGGGGCCCTATTCATGGGTGTCTGTTTGCAGGTGCGAGGGGGTTCCAATCAAGAGAGTGATGAATAGAGCTCAGTCCGGGGAGACAGGCACAGGCCTGGAGGAGGGCACAGGAATGTTCTGGGGGGTACCGGCGAGCTGGAGAAGAAGCCTGGGAAGCAAGGTCAACGCTAACGAGAGGCCCAGAGGAGTGCCATCATGGAAGAAACCAGAATCGAAACCACATGAGATGCGTACGTGAGGGGCGTCTCGGAGGGGCGTTCCAATTATGATTGTGATTTTGTATTAGGGACAGCACCCTGGGGTGGAGTTAGAGCAGATGGCCTGAGGACCCTAAGAGAGCGGATGGGTAGGCAGAGAGGGCATGACTGCAATGCATAGGTTCTCACCTAAGACTAAGAGAAAGTGAGTGAACTTCTTTGGAAGTCACCACGGCTGACACCTTTTTAGGGTAAGATTCTGCTAAGTAGGGATGTCATTTAGTCTAGTGTAGGGACAGACTAACCTGATTCTTTCCTTTCTGTAAATGTCTGGCAAGCTCCAGCTTGTATCTATATTGGCAAACCTTTTAATCCTTGAGTTGGCATTGGTGGTATTTTTCTGTCGTTTAAGAGCATTCAGAGAATTCATGTTTCTGTTGATGCCAGTATACCTTTTGAACCTAATATTGAGATGTCTCTATCTTCAGTTAACCTTGGCTTTGTAATAAAACTTTAAAACTGATCCGTGGTAAGTGGTTCTTCAGAGTCGTGCCAATTATTGGTTTGATTAACCTGGTAGTAGATTACCTGTTTTACTCAATGACAGGCAACAAAGATTCAGTCGACCTGATTAGGGATTTAGATCTAGAGTGATCAGATAAGAGATCGAAAATCCCGCCCTCCCATCTTCGCTGTCTTTTCTTTCTCTTGCTCTTTCTCTTATATTTCTCCAACCTCACTTGGAGACCACATTAATTGGCACATACGTGTGGTGGGTAAGGATCAGTATTGTTTACCAGATTCTTAAGTTGATACTGATTGATATGCAATTTAGAGAAGCATAAAACCCAACTTAACCGAGTGGCACTTATTGTTGGTGATGTTGTTGCTGGTGTGCATTGGTGTGCCATAGTTGACACTTTTGTGATTGATTGTTACACCTCAATGCAGAGTGCCGAAAGAGATTTTGGTGTCTCTTTTATTCTTCATTATCACTTGTGAAAGAACTTATAGAGATGTGAGTTCAGACTACCAGTGTACAAAAATAGCACTTTAAATAAGCACTTCTCAATGCAGTGCTATATTGTGCCTATTAGTTTCCATGTTAAAGAATAGTAGATGTTGTAGCACCCGGGATAATGTTTTGTAATTTCTAAATACTTATAAGGTTCCAAAATTGAGACCTATTGGTTCTGCCAATGCTTGTTTTATTTGGCTGAGCTAAGTTTGTGTGCACTCCCTGACAAGTGCTTTGTCTCTACTCACTTGCCTGTAGGTTCACTTGCGCTGAGTACCATCGATGCTGACCCCTCTTAACATACAAGCCAGTGGTTCTGCCAATGCTAGATGATCCCCATAGGGAAGCCTTTCCCACAGCAGCCTATCTCAGGGACCCTAAACCCTCTAGGGCATAAAATGGCAGCATTGTGCTGCCCTAGATGGGTGATTCTTGTTCCACAGCCATGACTTTCCGAGGACACTGAAAACTACCACAGTGGGCTAGAAGCTGAAGGACATAAAGTGCCTTTTAGAGTAACCCATGCTGGTCCCCCCGGGTACCTGCTGCTAACGCCTGAAGCTCCTGTGACACAGCAAATGTCAGTCGTCTTTCGGGTTCTCATTTCCAGTTCATTATGTATTTAAACAAACTTGTCTAGGATTCCACCTCACAGTTTATAAAATCTAGCAGTGAGTGGGTGCTTTATACTGCTAGGGCTCATGTATCGCCTGCCATTTGTTCTGGCCTGTGCTTGCACCTTTTTAGAAGAATTAACTGCTTTCAGGGCTTTAGCGCACATTTCATTCTGTGACTTACCTCCAATCTTTTAGAATTTTATACGTTTGTCCCTCGCAAAGCTTTATTTTGAAGACTCGCTGATCCAGCCACCCCAATATGCACATAATATTGCATCAAAGGCTTATCATTGGTTAATGATCAATCGTTAGTAGTTCTCCTAAACTGAGCTCTGGGTAACAGTGCACCCTAGCAGAGCAATCCAAATGGAAAAGGCATTTTCCACACACCATACACATAAGGCACTCAAGGCAATACATAGATCCACAGCAGACACTGCTATCTTTTACCCCTATATGAACCATTACTAAACTATACAACAGTTAGGTTTCCTGTTGCATCCAAAGATGACAAATAGAAGTATAATTGAAGAATAAGATTTATTCTAGGAAAGTACAGCACTCAGATTCAAGCAGAGTGTTTCTTCTTTCAGATCCAGCCTTCAACTGACCAGCAAGAGCCCCAACATTCTATACTGCTAAGCAACGCATAGTTAAAAGATGCACATGCATTTACTAACCCAACATTAAACATACATTTCTATACAAAGTCTAAATACAATAAATAAAACATAAGAATACGATATACAGTTCTCCGCGTCGGCCACCATCCAATATGATTCAGTACTTAACAATGACAAGCACATTCTTCACAGATCACCTACACTCCATCAAGGAGAATCGTAGAACCGTAAAGGGTTATGACTAGGAGCCTATTCATGTGGTTGAAAAAATGCTCTGTTTGTAACACAACAAGACGTCAACAAGTCACATAACATGATGTCACAAATTGCTCACTCTCAGCTCAGTGTTGACTTGTCTCCTCTAGGTTCAATAAAACAATGGTGGCTGAGAGCTCCTTCTCCCATGACCATGGATTCACTATAGGAGTGGACACAGAATTGACTTTCAAAACTGGCATCCCATTCATTGCAGATGGATCATTCAAGGTCGGCGTCAGTGCAAGCACCACTCACAAATGGACCTTCAATGAAGTCAACAGAACTGAAGTATGTTATCTCAGTTAAATATAATCTTAGTTTAACTTCTTTCCATCCTCACCTACTTAAATTACTACAGGGTAATATTGTTGTGAGATATATTTTGAATTGATATTTGGGGGGACAAACGCACTCCTCTTATGTTTGATAAGGATTTTAATTAAGGCACAACAAGATGCATAACTATGTATTTCCTTCAGTGATAACAATTAATAAAACCCTGAAACAACAAACTAATACCTTTGCATATATGTATATATCCACATTTACTAAACAAATCAAGCTACTAAGATAGCACTGAGGCCTAGTCCAGTAGGGACACACCTAGTCCGCTGGCTTTCCTGTACCTCAATGAGGCCTACTGGGTACTTTAGTTGTTTCTTATTCTCCTATCCTACTCATCTTACCAACTTGGACCTCCTGGTACTGCGGCCAGCTTCCCCACACATGACCCAGTGCTTCTGCAGCTGATGTCCTCAATCATAGTAAAGAATACAAACTTAATTAACATCCATCTAAGTTGTAAAGCTGGAATTTCTTTTGATCTACTTTGTACCCATACAAACTAATTCAGAAATGTGGCATTTCTATTTACCATAGCACATTCTTTCCTAACTGCTGTCCCTGTCATCTTTATAAAATACATTTCTCTACGCAGTAGGAGAAGTGTACCCAATCTGAATGGTATACGTCTGAGTAATCAAAAACAGTAGTATAATATTTGCACCAACCTATCACATTCTTCTTGTAAAACCTTTCTCCTGTTTACATTTTTCACCATCCCAATCAAAGTTTGCTGGTTTCCTTGTTCTCTTTCTTCATACCCAGTGCTGAAACATCTGTATACAAAATATTTACAAGCATGGCGAACCTATTTATAATTATCAAATCTCTGGTGGTGGCATCCTAAATCAGTTTGTATCAAGTCGCTTTTCCCCAAATGCACACCCACAACATTGGGAGCTGGTCTCCAGCCGCCCAGGTCATTAAATATTTAGACCACTTGGACCATCTGATTTTTCTAAAGCAGGCACATATTCACTTTTGTAATATAACAATTTAATCCAAACATTCCAGGTTCACTTGCCTCACGTAGAACCAATAGAACTCCCTAAATCTTCTTTTTGTCAGGTTTCTCCATAAGTCATCTAGATGGTCCAGTCCTAACAGTTTTGCTATCTAACCTGATGGGCAAATACATTTGCTGCCACATCTAATTCCTCATTCTCCTTTGCTGACCTTCTCTTTGACAAGAGCATAGCTGTTTACCTTCCCAATACTTTGCGGTATCCTACCCTTATCCTCTGACTGATCGTTATCAAGTCTTCTTTTTCTCGAACAGCATGCTTCCATTCTGTCTCACGAATGGCCTTACACCCTTTGCCTTTGGTACAATCATACTCATTACCTAATTCTGTTTGTCTACCCCTTTATCATCTACTTCTCCCTCTTGTACTGCATGATGTTCTTACACACAACTGGCAGTACGCTTTGAAATTACCTTTTCATGGCTTCAATATGTTGTAAATGTATATTCCTGCAAATGTGGTGATCATTTGTCAATGTGTGAAGATGACAAATCTGATCTCATCACAGCCATCAAATGTACCAGAGGTTTGTGATCTGTGCCTGCAATTTGGTACAAAATGATAACATAAAAGATGATGGAATAAATGCGGAACATTGTCAAACCCCCACCCCCAGTCACAGATCTGGGTTCAGTCCATCGTTATTGTGCTCACCAGGCCATTACAGTTTGGACCCAGCCATATGCAAATCAGATTTGGCCCTGCTCCCTATGGGAATAGCCAGGTCAGGCCCTCCTTCGACTGGAAAACAAGCATCAGAAAGGGGAGATAGGTGTTCCTTAACAGCAGATAAGTAGCAATGTTGTAACCATTGCTGGCATAACTTTCCTAAGCCATAGGTGGTAACCACCCTGTGTCTATATATACCGGGGGTCTAGTCTGCTACCTTTAAAACAAACCCACTGAGGTATTTGAAAAACATGTGTTACAACCATTAACTGGCCACACTAACCACCTGCCTGAAACTGAAATTGAAATTGTGCCATATTATTGAGTTGTGTAAAATTTGCAAAGTGTTGCCAATTGTCAAAACGTGCAATAGAAGGAATGCTAGGTGTGTTCTTTAGTTTTAGCCAGACCCAGGTGAATAGTTTGTTGCACTGTTTTGTTTAGAAAGATTATTTGTTTAGGGGTCATATAAGCGCGAAATAAAGCATCAATACCCTGGATCTTCAAGTGTTGTGTTTCCCAAATTGATTTGAATTCAATGTTCCCTGTGCAATATTCATGGTATTGTAAATTCAACTGGGAAATAAATGAATTAGAATATATGGATTCTGTTTTGGCCAGCATATATTTATTTGCTGGGTAAGGGGTAAGATTATAATAATAAGAAACTAGGTCTAAGGTTTATGCCCTGAAAAATATGCAAACCTTTTCAAATATGTTCATGAACTGTCTGTTGGTGATGTTGGGCAATGTTCCTATTGTGTGTTATTGAAAACTGTATGTGGAGTACCAGCTCTTTGTAAATAGTGGTGAGCATAGTGATAACAGAATATTTACCATAATTAGCAGAATTTAAATACAAATTGTCAGTTTCAAATACTGTGAAGGGTTCTACTTCAAAAAGTATATTTGTAATAATCTCTACAATCCATTCATCAAATATTGAACCAGGAATAATGATTTCTTCCATATCAACTTTAAATACATAAAGAATCTGTAAAGGTTGTGTAGGACCAAAACTATCATATGGGACCTTATTCCAAACAATTCAATCAGAGACAAGAAATGCAGAAATAGTCACAAAGGACAGGTCTCTTTGGCATTAATAATAAGAAGAATGAGGTGCCAGCACCTCAGCTATCAGTTCTGGAGCAGAACGTTCTGGAAGGTAATGTCCATTCAGAAGCAAGAAAACTTCTTCAGGTCCAGTTTGAGGTATATAAAACTCAAAAGAAAAAATCCAATCCATAGGAATAGGAAAAGCAGTGAAAAGGAAATCCAAATATAAGACCATGGAAGAATCAGATACGTCTGTGTCAGCCAAAGAAGAATTGCACGTAAACCATGCAGTGAAGTATCTAAGGAATTAGAAGAAAAATCATCAATATCAGTAAAGTAACCAGGGGCAATCTGGGCTGAGACAGGGACTCCACGTGGTAATGGAGAACTGCTAGGCACCTCCAAAAGGTGGTTGATAATAACAAGATAATTGTTAGGAGTAGCAGCAGAAAACTGTAGACTTACGTCTGATATTATTCCTGTATAAGCAGTAGCAACACAAACTAGTAGGATTTCAATATCTGAAGTGCCCATGTTTGTAAAAGCAATAATGGTATTACCTAATGCTTATAGAGGTATCTCCTGTCAGGTAACTGCCCTGGAGCCCTCATGGCCTACTGTGTAGGACTGGCCTAAAGATGCAGCTTGATCAGATCAACGGAAACAAACACTTTCATGTCCATAATCATCTCCCGTACTGGTATGCAACCTTTACAACGCAACTTTTACCACGCAGTGCTGTTACAACGCATGTATTACAACGAAAACCATTACAACGCATTACACTGGGGGGCGCTCTAGGATAAGGAATAGTTTTAATTTACTATCCAACACCTTCCCTAGTGTCCACGGGGACTGGAGTTGGAATAGTACATTAAACTATTCACTATCCAGCACCCCCAAGTGTAATGCGTTGTAAAGATTTTCGTTGTAATACTTGCATTGTAACAGCGTGGTAAAAGCATGCGTTGTAACATCATACATCCCCCGTACTAGATCCTCAATTTGAGTAATCTAGCCAAATATAGTAGGAAAGGTGGAACCCATGATACAAATATATAATGTCTTTGCCGATATTATTCAGGCACACTTAGACATCCCAGAAGTGGAATTCCCGATAATAGCTGCACATTATCAGTTGCAGGAGGCACTGGTACCAATACTAAGTAAACTACCAGGGGAACAAGGTAGAGCAGGAACTGGAGTAAAACCAGGTGCTAACTTGTGGTATAACAAGGAGTGCAGAGAGGCTAAAGCCGATCTTTTATTGGCAATAAAAAAGAATAATGTGACAGATACACAAGGGAGAAAAGAACTAAATACAAGCAAATTTTGCATCATGCAAATAAAGAGTGGGAGGACAATACTTGGACAGAGGTAATTGAAGCGGCTAAATCCAAAGACCAAAATGGTTTTTGGCGTATAATAGCCAAGGGTAGAAGACAAGTAGTGATGCCAAGGACCTCTTTTTAGGTGCAAAGACATGGGAGGAGCATTTTTCTAAACTTCACGCCGACAATCAAATAGTTGAACTACCCTGCCCAAAAATAGTGATCCCCAGCTCAAATACAAATAATTTGCACTTTAGCTTGGAAGAAACACTCTTAGCAATTAGAGCGGTTAAACCAGGCAAAGCCACAGGGCCCGATAAAATACCGGGAGACTTATTGAAACACGATGTCTGGGGCCCTTATATTAATTATCTATGTAACGCAATTGCGGGTGGTTCACCGAAACTTGAAACATGGAAAGGGGCAGAAATTGTTACTGTTTTTAAAAAAGGTAATCGTGACGACCCTGAAAACTGCCGACCAATTAGCTTAATTGATATTTTACAAAAAATTTATTCTAGACATATTTTAAGGAGATTTAACGATTGGCTCGAGGAAACTAAGTTTATTTCAAAATTCGAGGCGGGATTTACAATAAAAACGAGCACAATTGATCAGGTTTTTAGATTTTTATGTTTATGCTGGAAATACATAAATATAAAAAAGGGCCACTTGTATATAGCTTTTATAGACCTTAAGGCCGTTTTCGATCTTGTACCTCGGAATTAGCTTTGGGAAGCACTAAAACAACAGGGTGTTCCCGCGGAGCTCCTGAAGCAAATAATAAGATTACACAAGGACAACTTTGCAAAAGTAAGATGGAGGCCCGAGGGGTGAATTAACAGAGGCAATTCCAGTTAGACGGGGTGTACGCCAGGGGTTTGTGCTGGCACCCACCCTATTTTCTCTTTGTTGACAACATCCCAAGCTATTTACAGGGCTATGCACACTACTCTCCTAAGTTGGGTGGGGGCCCAATGCCAGCCCTTTTATTTGCAGACAATACTATTTTGATATCCCAATGCCCCAAAGGTCTACAATCCTTATTGAATCTCTTTAATATATATTGTAATGAAAAGGGCCTTGAAATACCTCATCTTTTGTGTTTTGCTGTTCACCCTATGTGGGAAGGGTATGCCCAGACGTGGGTCCCGTGCTCACTACGCCACTGGAAAAAAGCTATCCTGGCTGAAGACGGCTGATAGCCAGAAACCGGTCCCAGGAGGCTTGATTCAGGTCCAAGGAAGACATGGTTTGGCAGTTCGGGCTGGACTGTTCCCATGCGGCACAGGGTCAAGACTGATCTGCATATGGCCATGTCTGAACTGGGATGGCTTGGTGAGCAAAATATCGATGGATTAAACCCAGATCTGTGACTGGGGGTGAATGTGCTGCCATTGTGCAACATTCCGTTCCTCATCTTGTGTTTTTTGCTGTACACTTTGTGGGAAGAGTGATGCCCAGACGTGGGTCCCGTGCTCACTACGCCACTGGAATAAAGCTATCATGGCTGAAGACGGCTGATAGCCAGAAACCGGTCCTAGGAGGCTTGATTCCGGTCCAGGGAAGACATGGCTTGGCAGTTCGGGCTGGACTGTTCCCATGAGGCACAGGGTCAAGACTGATTTGCATATGGCCATGTCTGAACTGGGGTGGCTTGGTAAGCAAACAAAATATTGATGGATTAAACCCAGATCTGTGACTGGGGGTGAATGTTCTGCCATTGTGCAACATTCCGTCCATCATCTTGTGTGTTTTGTAGAAATAAACTCTGGCAAAACAAAGTACATGGCTATAAATCCACATAAGTCCTTTAAGCAGAATTGAACTATTAAAGGCCAAAATCTACAGTATGTACACTGTTTTAACTAGTTAGGGATAATGTTGGATGCAAAGCGGTTTCAGAAACAGCAGCTGGAAAAAAATAAATTGCCCAACTTCAAAACTCGTTCCCAATAATAAAGATGCATGGGAGTGGTACCTCAAAAGCAATGACTCCTGCCCTGGAGGAGTACAACAACAGAGTAAAAAATAATGTTTTTATAATAAAGTGTGCTATCTTATGTGCTCATAAGCTTAAAATCATGGCCTAAATTGTAAAAAAATGAATTAATGGAACTGTGGGGATCCTTAGAAATAATACGTACTGTAGAAATAATGTTTTTATTGATTGAATCTACTGTTCTTTTAAAAAACCTTATGTTAATTATTTCAACATTTTCAATAGGATTTTTTCTTTTGGTTGGTAGGCAAAATGTACTGATGATCAGAATTACCTGTTTTAATTTTAAATAGAGTTTTTTCTTTTTCATTTTCCTCTCTCTCTCCGATGCCGGTATGATATATGTACTTTTTATGTATAGTGTTGATGCGACTTTTATGGTTTTATTTTGAACCAAAATAAATAATAAATGAGTGAGTAATCTAGCCAGTAGTTGCTGGTTGCTCCTTCACTTCATCAGTTGCAGAATGTTTGCCTTTAGTCACCAACAGCATGGTGAGTTTAGACCTCTCAAAGTGAGGCTTGAGGCAATTGACTTGCAGTACCTTGTGGGGTTGCCTGTGGGTACTGAGATCCACAAGGTAGGTGCTCTCCCCATTCTTCTCAATCACATCATAGGGCCTGTACAGTGATCCTGGAGAGCTCTGGGCTCTACTGGCTCCCAAACACATACTTTCTGACCAGGCTACTGTTATGTACCCCAATGTATCTCAATCTAGGCCTAAGTAGCTACACAACCTTTTATCTACATTTGTCCTACCATACTCTGCATAACGGATCTAGCACTAACCTTTTACCCAGTTATATGCTGAATAGTTGTCAATCAGTTTCCTTGAAACTTGCCAAATTTATTATGCATGTGCATTCTTAGAAAAGTCCCTGCACATGACGTACGTAATAGCATGAACATACTCTGTGTAAAAGTCATTGTCATTTTCATCTTAGGGCGAAATAACTAATTTGCATAATCACAGGTATTGTTCTAGGCTCATTTGCATAATCGTACTCCCAACATATTGATTATGTAATGAACCGCGAGGCTAATTTTATAGTATAAAGGACTCATACCAACACTAGATAGGCATAGAAGAAGCTTCCACGCTGACACAAGACTCTGAGGTCCCTGCACGCAGAAGCTCCAGCACGCAGTGATCTGACATCCCTTGTGGGGTTTCCAACTTGAGACCAAGACAGGTTCCTTCGTTCTATCCCATCAGGTAATGGGGTTGGCTCTTTCCTAGAGGATTCTTGGCTTTACACCCACATACATGCTAGGTACACTTAGGTAAACTTAGGTAGAGTTTGCATCATAGGATTACGCTTGATTACTACCGTAATGTTTATATGCCTGCAATATAATCACTGTTTTAGCACCATGGTAGAATTCTACCTTTTATTTACTCTATTGGTGCTTGTAATCCTATGCATCTGTTTCTGTGTAATGATTGTCACAGCAAACATATTAGAATGATGCTGGTTCAATAAATGCTTATTGAAAACGTCCCAATCATTTATTCTGTGTATGTATCTCTCTGAGACTAAGTGAGCACGAGTGACCGAACAAAAAGTACTGCACTGTTTTCCACGATCCCTGAAGGATCAAGGGTTGTCATGTTTGATAGATGCCAGAGACTATTCCCTCCTTGGTAACATTAGGGCTTATGGTGGCACTGTGAGCTAGCAGGTCTGAAGGTTAACATATCCTTTGGAGGTGTCTGGAATCTGTCTGGATGCCAATCCCTTAGTTTGTTATCTAAACACGCAGATGCTATGTGTATTTAGGAACTACACAACTCTGCCAATCCTCACTGGTAGAATGTTTGTCATACCACTCCTTCATGACATTCTGGCAGGCTTCTAGGTTACTGCAAGCTTGCTTCCATAACTTTGCCATTTGGCTCATGAAGGCCAGCATGTAGCTCACTGCATCCTGGGAGTTTTTTTGGTAGATTGCTCACAGCCTTCTGTGAACAAAGTCAGGGGTTCTCTAACAGGGTGCCAGACAGAAGTAAAGGCACACTGCCCTCTGTGGTACCTGCCTGTAGGCAAACAACAGGATTGGTAAGAGGATATCCCAAATTTTCCTCACGGACTCTGATCATGCCCTTCAGGGTCTTGTTGAACCTATCAAGAAGCCATTTGGTTTGTGGCTGGTAAGGGGTGGAGAACCTATATTAATATTAATAATAACTTTATTCGCATGACATGTGTCACCCTGGGTTGGCAGATCGGGGGCCTCTTTTCAAGAGGCAACCCACAGTGAGGAGGGAAGTGAGTTGGGTATAGCCGGGGTCTAATCATGATGGGGGGGCAGGTGAGTTGACCCTAGTACTGTGGGCTGTGGACTTCAGTAATGTGCCCGGTTTCTTCCCTCACTGTGATATGATTGTACATGATTTTCTCCTTTCCCCACTGTACATCTCCCTCCCGGACACCACCTTTTGCCTAATAAGCCACTGATGATGTCAAAAATATGCCTACATATATTGATTTGATGCCAAATGTTTTTTATTATGGTATTGTAATTTGTAAACTCAAAAATAAAGTTTATTAAAAAAAATTATACAAACATCAGGCAAAGGCCGTCTTCCTGGAGGCAACCACATACACAATAAAACCAATTTAATATACTGCCATTATCCCCCACTTATCACTTAATATCGAAATACATCCCAAAATATTTTGATACAGCTTAGAGTACATAAATCAATAGGATACCCAGCTAATACTTTTAAAGCGGAAAACAATAATGCAAAAATAGCAGGAATTCTTCTGGGATTCAAGCACCCCTCATAGTTCTGAGCTTTAAAGCAGATCTTAAAAAGTTAGAAACACAAGAGTGTAAAAACATCTGATGAGAGTTTTAAAAACAACAAGGCAACACCGCCTCTCTGAATCTAGACCTTTTTAAAAGACCCTTCAAGAACATTCTTCTGGGATATGCGTAATGCGGGCGAAGAAGCAAGGCATAGAGTGATCCAACTTAGGTCAAACAAGCGAAAGACTACTATCTATGCCTGTTCGCTGACCTAGGCTAATGGCTAATGAGGACAAAAAAAATAAATGCAAGGTGTCTTGTGGAGACCTATTGTCGCAGCCACTGCTGCTACCGCCAATAGGTGGTGAAATAAATTTAATCTAAAACGAGTGATTAAAAATCTGTCATGGGCGCTAGTAATGAGAGATAAATATGGTTCTATACCCTGCACTGACTTAACTGAAGTGTGTTCTCTCACCATGGACTGGTAAAGTTCACTATCCTTACGTTGCATCGTGCCATACTTAAAAAACAGGTCTTTGATATGTTCATGAGTTCGCATCTTGTTAGGGTTAGTGAACAGATCTACACGCCCTAGTGTGGATAAGGAATACTTATTTTAACCACAGAATTTTTAGCTCATTGTCAAGGGAGAGACAGTCCTGGATTACCATCCTATCAAAGCCAGCCTCTTCATTTGCCCAGATCTTCGACCAACACAGTATCGATTTAACAGACACCATGTCAGAAATGTATTTAGATCCCAATTCTTCGTGGACAATATAAGCAGGGGTGCTATCTGAAACTTTCAACAAACGTCTAAAATATTTATTCTCTTTGGTTTGTATTATTAATCTCATTAAATCCCCAAACCTCACTTCCATACAGGGCTTTAAAGCTGCAGATGGAATTTTATAACTTTAAAATCATTCCTGGTGACCAAGGGCCTAGTCTATGAGCACAATTTGTGATTACACCTGTAGACCTTATCAGAGCGAGGCACTTCTCCTCTAATAAGTATTTGAAATTCAATATCCCATCAAATAAAATGCCCAATTATCAGAAGGCCATTACTTTCCCTAAAATGCGTGTGCCCATTGTGTAGTTGAGAGGCTTACTGGACTTCTTCCCGATTTCATAATATATGATTTGGCTAAATTGGGGGACAGGTCCAGATTGTTCATGAAGGTCACAAAACCATCTATTAAAAGCTGCAGACCCTTTGGAGTGCAAGCGAGTAGTACCGCATCGTCTGCATAAAGCAGAACAGGAACCGCTCTTGAACCTATCCTCGAGGTGTCTGCATGTATGGCCATCAGGGCAGAGTCAAGGCTGTTGATATATAATGTATATAAAAACGGCGCTAATATACACCACTGTCTAACCCAACTAGTACAATTACAATGGTCCGTGATCTTCCCCTTCTGTGTGTATCTGACTGCTGCCGTGGTTTTAGAATGTAGGGACATTAAAATGTTAATTATTGCCGGGTCCTCCCCGAGCTCCCCCATGAGTGTCCATAGTTTGTGGAGGTTCACTCGGTCAAAATGGCGCAGTGAGATCCATAAATGCTAAATGCTAAATGCCCGGGCTTTGCCTTGGCTTGGCTAGTGTGTATTTAGCAGTGATAAGATAATGGTTAAAGCACTGGCCTGTTGTATGTTGTAGATTTCCCAGGTCGGAACCCATATTGGGCATCTGTTATGATTTGTTCGACCTCTGCCAATTCCATCAATCTATTTAAAACCACCCACCCCAAGACCTTGACAGACACTTCAATAAGAGATATGGGGTGATAGCTTTGTGGACTGTGCCTGTATCCTTTCTTAAAAATAGGAACAATAGTGGCGGTGGACCATGATGCTGGCATTACTGATGCTACAGCCGCATTTAATTCCCTCGCTAGGAGCGGTGCCCATACCTCTATTTTACATTGGAAGAGGTCAGGTGGGATCCCATCTTGTCCCGCGCCTTGTTTCCCGTAATACCCTCAATTCCTACTCTCACCTCATCCAGAGAGAATATAATGGGATCAGCTCTTTGCCCTGGATTTGGGGCCTGTGATTGTTCTGTTCTATAGGGATGGTTATACAAGCCCCGAAAGTGCTCCTGCCATTGATCAGATAAGATATTACAGCTTAGTCCTGGTTTATTTGTGTCTTTAAAACATGGGTTATTAATGACCCTCGACAAATGAGTACAATCCTTTAGCTCCACTTCCTCTGTTAACTCCTCCCAGGCTTATTGTTAAAGTTGTTCCTTCCACTCATTTACGGCTTCCTTGTAGCTTTTGCAGCAGGCCGCCACCCAATCTCTATCCCTTGGGGACTGCTTGAGGGCCGCTTTATATCTCTTAAGGTCCGAGAGCATTGACCATCAAACCATCTTGGGGCATCCATGCTATGGGAATAAGCGGGTGCCTTCAGTAAGCTATCCACTAACTGTGCAACATCCCTAAACGCCGCCACTAGTTCAACCCCTTGCACTTCTAGATTTAGACATTTCAGGATGACCTGCTTGCCTCTGCTAAAAAGAGACGTGTTAAAAGCTGCATTGTCAACCTGAGCCCAGCGTAACCGCCTGGCTTGATCCGTTACAGCAATCGTCGTGGCCCGACTCCTCTAGACGGTGCTGGAGGATAATGCGAGGCAAAGAGTGACAAAATCATCGGATTATGGTCTTTAAATACACCATAATTAATTTTTAAAAAGGATATACACCTTTTCAATGTAAGAGAAACAAAAATAAAATTGACAATTAATGAACATCCTCTCCCTTTAAAAGTCAGGTGGACAACTGTGTCCGGTTTGGTGGTAATCAAGTCCAACGTATGTGATAACCCATAGGTGTTCAAAAGGCAACTCAGATCCCTCCATTCCTGCGTGTGCTCCATGTGGGGTCCCTCTCTTAATGTACAGGACAACTAATCACCATGGGTCACCCTCAGATTTGGGCACAAATGGCAATTGAAATCACAGACTAGGATCAGTTGTGACTGTACCAGCCCCACTTTATTTGTTAGCTCCAGCCATGTATTTAATTCCTGAAGGCTGGTCGATCCCTGTCGATATGATTTCACGTTGCAAAAATGTATTAAGACTAACCTGCACATATAATTAAGGAGTGTAAGTACTTGGGCAACATCCCAGTCCCATGCCAGATCCTCTCATCTACCATGAATTTTCAAATCTATAAACATGATTAGGCCCCGCCTTGCTCTCCCTGAGCCCAATCTTACTGCTGGACAGAAAAACGTTTTATACCCTTCAATGAAGAAGTTATTGTCTCCTGCAGGCATATTATGTGAAATCTCTGATGTAGAGGAGCCATTGCTCGTCCATAAACTTGCTGGACAAACCCACTATGAGATTTTTTTGATGTCGCCCACAATACGCACCTCAAGGGAACCAACGGGCGAGGCAATAATAGGTGCAATGATAGCCCTCTCTGTGTTATCTGATCCCAGATGGCTTTGGTCCATGCGCTTTTGGGAGGTTTGTGTTGTAATTACCAAATTGGTTCCCACTCTCCTCCCTAATATACCAGCAGTTTCAAATCGAGTATCAGTGGCTCTGCCCAAGCTCTCCCCGTTTTGTAGTCAATCAATGTCATTCAAGTCCCTCAAGGTAGCAAATACATTACTTAAAGCCACGGGCCCCCCACCCCGAGTTATTACCTCCTCTTGACCAGACAAATGTTGAGGCATATTTAGACTAGCCGGTGGCCTATGAAAGAAACTCAGCGGTAATGGTTTGATCCCTGACTCTGCTGGAAATAGACTGGAGGGGTGAGATAGGATCTTCTGAGCCAATTCAGGATACCTAAGTGTGACAATCACAACATCTCCTGGGAATGCTTTCCTAGTCCTGCCAATCCATGCTACCCTCCTGGCCATCAAAATAGGCCTGTACTCAGCGATATTAAATCAAGCATGCTTACACAGCCAGTGCACCACTTTATTAATTAGCTGGGTGGTGGATTCCTCCTGTATGCTTTTGAGTCCTGGTACACCTGTCAGGACCACTGTGTAGGGACAGCTTGCTGGTGGGAGGTCTACAACTGGTAGGTCTTGGATGTTAGGGGTGACTAAAGAATCCTCTCTACACGGTTGCTGTTGTTCACTTTGAGCCCTCTGGTGACTCCCCTTCAACACGATTTTGTTACCAAAAACCTGTGGCCCAGGCATCCTTTGCCTGGGATTTGTACCCTGTGCCTCAAGTCATGTTGCCACAGGAGTAATTTGAGGGATCTGAGTCTGTGTGCCTTGCTACTGGGGGTACTACCTGGGGAATTTGCTTGTTGTACCTCCTGAGAAATAGGTGTCACGTTCTGTGCCACCTGAGTAGAGCGAGACAGTGTGTTTCCAATTTTATCAAGCATTGCCCTTGTTTCCCCCAATACTTTTACAAATTCAGTTAAAAAATCATTCAAAAGGCCAGTCACTGTTTCTACAATGTTGTGTTTCAGAGGCCCCCACAAGTCTTCAAAGTCCTTAGTACCCTTAATACCCATGATCCCATGACATCTAGGTTTACGGTGCCTTTGCCTTTCTTAGCCGAAATTGGTTTCTTTGTTGCTTTCCATTGTTTCTTCGGGGATGGTTGGCCACTTAGTTCCTCTCCATGGGTATTGGTCGATCTGGTCTTATTGCGAGTAGTTTGCCCAGCAAAAAGTGGGGGTAGGACTAGTTCCAGGGTTGGAACCCCCTGACACGACCGTAATGTTGTCTTGAAATTGACCTTGTCCCAGAGAACCTCTTGCTGGTTTTTCAGCCACCTCAGGCATGCAAACCTCCATAAATGATCCAGCAGCCCCTACCTTTCCCAAAGAGAGGCACCCTCAGCCCTGTCTATCTCCTTTGTAAGTGCACCAACTGCTTTTACCAGAAACAAGTCAATAGTTCCTTTAGTTAAGTTGTGTGGGGGACTCGCGGTCAGATCTTGCCTCTTCCCCATGGTGTAAGTTAAACGAGCAATCCAATGGGCCCACCTCCTAAATGAGCGACCAAAAAAACTCCGAGTTTCGGGAGAGGGGGTTGTGCAAATAAATCGCTCACGGGACCGATGATGCCCAACAGCATAGCCCGGCTTCCAAACGTAAGAGGGGCGGCCCTGCCCTGCCTCTTCCTGGCGATAACAGGCAAGGACGGGCCCGCCCTTGGCCCGGGAGCTCGCAAATTAATTTATGCGCCTCCGGGTGCGGGGCAGCCTGGGAAATTCAGTCCTTACTCCCAGATCTCTCCCCGGTATGGCAAAATGAGCGTCCCTTGCAAGTTACGCTACACTCCTTCCGCATAGACTACTTATATGCAGACATGAAGTTTGTGCACCTGTCAGACGCAATATCCTTGGGGAACCTACATGGGTAAAAAATCTCCCATTAATGCCTTTGACACTGAGGGTGCAGTCGTTATCCTCAGAAGGATTTCCTCTTGGTACCAAGTGGCATGATTCACCAAGACCAGAATGAACCTATTGACTGGAGCAGTCTGGGGATCCATAGGCCCTACAATGTCGATGGCCACCCTTTCAACGGGTGAGCCAATGACTGGCATTGGGTGCGGGGGTCCTTAAGCCTCTGCCCTGTCTTCCCACTAGCCTGGCAGGTCGCATAAGTACTACATAATGCACCTGAGGAAGTCTTGAGCGTGGGCCAATAGAAGTGTTGGGTAAGCCTTGCGGTCTTGGGCTTTTTTTATTTATTCAAATCTACTCTAGTTCTCTAAAATGGTGTGGAATCCTTTTGTGATGTAAGTAAGTGCATTTAATTATGCTTGATTAAATAAAACCTTGCATATAACATATGAACAATATAATCAAGATTATGTTAAATTAAGAATTTACAAGGTTAAAATAACTGCATTGTGTTATCAGTGAAAAATTTGTTTTAAAATTACATTACTAATTGACTCATAAGTGCTAAAATCCCTGATGCAATTAATGCTAAGTCTGTAAAAAGTCAGTTTGATAAGGGTTATCATTTTGAACTGATGGAATGCCCCTTGCCAGCAAGAGACAAATACCTGGTGTACCTGCTTGTAGTTTCACTATGCCAATTTAGGAAACCATAATGTAGCATTACGGGGCAAGATCAAGAGGAGCCAGGGCCATTAAATGGATCTAGTTCGTGACAACTGAAGGTAGATTTTCAGCCTTTATCCGGTTAACTCGAAACATTTTGCAAGACGGTAATTTAGCTGTACTAAAGTTGGATCAAAGCACAGCATCACAGCCTGTCTACAAATCCTAACGCCGTGCAGATTAAAGAATGGTTTCAACAAGGAGATCCGTATGTCCTTTAAGTTCTTGCAGATACATACGATGCGAATAAGACTCCGTGCCGCAGGTGCACAGACGGTAAAGCTGGTCACCTCCTCTTCTTTCCCAAGGCGGTAGGAATGGGTTAATCAGGCCGACTCCCAACCAAAGTCTTAAGAACTTTTCCTTAGTGGCAATCGTTGTACTTGCCGTAAGGTAGGGTTGGGGTTCAAGAACATCGTAATTATTAAGCACAGCCCAGCCGTGAGCACGTTTGGACAATGCATTCTTGTCCTCTATTGATGATATTAATCTTGTTGTCCTTGTTACTAGTTTTTTAAACTCCAAATGACCCATTGAGATGTTCCAGGGGTCTGTCAAGCCTAGAGTTTTAATGGATTCTTGAAGGTACAAGTTGGCTGGCAATTTTCCAGTGCGGTGCAGCTCTACCCAGTGATGGTTATTTAAGGATCCTATTTCAGCAGCTTTAATTTTATGCCAGATTTCTATGAAGGCTCCCTTACTTTCTACTGCCTGTTTTTAAAGGCCAAATTCCAACCTAATTTGGGCCGGCGAAGCATATTTGGGAAGGTGGAAAATCGCTCTATAGGAAAATGCCATTATGCTATTGAGTGTTGCAGCGTCTCTACCGGTCAAAGAGTAATTTGCGTAGGTGATCGTAGGTTGCAGTTTGGCTCGGAGGACTTTTAAAAAAGGGTCGAGAGTTAGATCCGGGAGCATCTTCTTCGGGGGATTCAGCGCTAGATTGATCGTGACTCCCTTCCTTCGCAAGGATTCCAGCTGTGTCTTGAATAAGTAGTTATGGTCTAACAGCACGACAGCACAGATACTTGTAGCTTGTTACTTGGTCTAGACGTATGCCGGCCAGATACCAGTTGGATTTGCCTTTTTATGATGGTTTACTGCCATGGTTTTGGTTTTTTGGAAATGTATTTTTAGGCCATTCTGTTGTGAGAATTTGTGACGGCAATGAAGTCTGATTGGGGTCCGGCTGATCAAGACTAAATCATCAGCGTATAACAAACTTGTCAATGTTATGCTGCCTAATTTCGGTGCATGTAAAGAGCAGCTGTCGAGCTCGCCCGGTAGATCTGTCAGAAAAAGACTAAGGTTTTGGTTGAGATTCATATGGCCTAAGGGTGACTCTCTGAGTACGCCCCCTCAGATAGGAAGTCAGCCATGTGAGTACTTTACCCTCAAAGCACTCTTCTTTAGGTGCTGGACCAAGATAGTGTGGTCGACAGTGTCGAATGCCGCAGAAAGATCCTGGAGCACCAGCAATGCTGGTGCTCCTGAATCCAAAGACCACCTTATCGACTCTGCCACCTCCAGGAGAGCAGTCTCCGTACTGAATCCTGCTCGAAAGCCTGATTGAGTATCATGCAGAGCCCCATTCTGCTCAATAAAGCTGGTCAATTGACGTTGAACCAATTTTTCCAACATTTTTCCTGGAGCGGGTAATAAACAGGTCGCAAATTTTTTAGATCACCCGGGTCTCCATTTTGGTTTTTTTTCCAACGGGAGGAGTGTCACATGCTTCCATTTATCTGGGAAGATGCCTGTTTCCAGAGAGGAGTTCCAAATGTGTAGTAACCCATCCACCAATGAGGAGGATAACATCTTCCATAATTTGGGAGGACATGGATCATCTGGGGCTCCTGAATGGCATTTCTGAATTTCAATTAGGGCATCAAGATGCTTACAGTACGGATTGTAGGGCACTGCTATGTTTTCTGGTGCAAAAGGTATGCTGGACACAGTGGTATTGACAAAGACATAGCTTTGCAAAATGTGGATATTAAATGGATTGCACTGAGAAGATTAAAGTTGCACCAATTTGTTTAAAACCTTTTTGCATCTCCAGCCCCCTGACCTCATGATTGTGCACTGAGGTGGCAATGACCTAGGCACATTGATTGGAGTAGGACTGGAAATGCTCATGAAGGATACCTTTGCACAATTGATGTTGCTTTTGCCTCAAACTGTCTTTGTATACTCTAATATATGCCAAAGACAGAAATGGAAGTGGTGAAATCAATTTTGCCCACAGATTGAGAAATCTAGAAAGAATGTCAAAAAAGCTGTTTCTGTTTACCTCAGAGACCATAGGATGGGCTCTATCAATAACAACAATCTGCGTTTTGATATGGATGACATCTACAGAAGTGATGGAGTACACTTCACAGATCAAGGGAACAGAATCTTTCTCAACAACCTTAAGCTGTGCATCCACACTTACATGTAGCTACAACAAACTCAGAATGAAAACAAGGGCTCTTTTAGAGCCACCCTATAACTCAACAGTGAATCTTATTTATTTTTTAACATAAATATTTTTTTTTAATATTTTACGGGTTTGCAAACCCGTTGCAAATGCACAAAACAAAAGCACAAATTCAATGTACTACAGCACAATACACTTTTCAAGTTTAACTTTTAATTTTTATTTGTTTTATTAATACTTACTCTATCAAATCTAATGTATTTATTAAAAAGTTCAATCTCACTAACTCTATAAAAAAAGTTCACAAATGCAACACTACTATCTGGATTAATTAAATTATTTGAGGTGGATCCGCGAACTGGGGGGCCGCTTTGAGGGCAGCAAAAGGTCATGACTTTTTAAAGGGAGAGGGCTCGCATGACCTCCCTCCTCAGGCCAGGTACTATCTTTTTTTAAAAAGATACATTTTTGGCCCTGGGGACCCAAATTCCCCGGGGCCCAGCCATTTAAAAACAAAAAAGAAAATAGAGGGGGGCCGAGTTGCCTCCTTACCGGACCATTTTTGGCCCTGGTGTCCCCATCCCCCGGGGCATGGCCATGATCTTGGGGAGCCCCAATGCCCGCGTGGCCCCTGCCAGCTCCTCGCCTCTTGCAGGAGCCGGCACTGCTTTTCGGCACAGGGTGCTGCTAACATGCAACTCCCCTTGCCCAAAAGCAATTCTGCTTCGCTTCAGTTTTCCTGCTCTCGCTTCCATGAAGCAAAGCAGTGTTCTCCCACCCTGCCATTGCACACATGAAAAGTCCCAAAGGTAGGCACCCCGGGACATTGCTGGAGCCGGCCGGGGGGGGGGTGGCGGTCCGCAGTGCCAAGGAGGGCTCCTGGAGGGGGCCGTTGGGCCCCCTCCTATCTGGTTTCAAGCCCCTGGGAGATGGCGGCCCCTGGGACAGTGTGGGGGGGCAGGAGCCCCCCCACAATTTTTAAAGTAAGCCCTACGGAGATGGCAGTCCCCGAGGCTGCAGGGGGGCACGAAACCCACACATTATTAATAAAGCCATGGGGAGGTGGCGGTCCCAGGGCAGCTAACTTCAGAGCACAGGGTTCACGGTCTGATCCCCGGCTCCGGCGGCACCGCAGCTCAGCACCTTGTGACTCTGGGCAACAGTTCACTTAATTTCCACGACGGCGCCCAGCGCCTTGAGACCCGTAAGGGGGAGCAGTATTTACAAATAAAGGTTTACATTTAATAATGAAATATTGCCCCGGGACGTGGCCCACCCAGGGGCTTAAAAAAGAAGCCAGGGAGACCACACTTTGTTTCTTTTTTTAATTTTCCAGCGGGATTGCTGATTTTTTTTTTTAATGCCTTTTTGGGCCCTGGGGGTCTTGAGCAGGCCTAGGGGCTCAGCGTGTTTCTACCCTGCCCCTTTCTCTAATTTTTATTCTAATTTTTAATCGTTTATTACACCTTTTTTCTTGTGATGGCTGCAAACACTTCCTGGTTTGAAGTGTTTTCAGCCAATCAGAGTCAGGCTCGTGCTCAGGACGGCTCGCTGATCCACCGCGGTCACCAGATATCCTTTTTTTATGTATGTATTTCTCAGAAACTACTAAACTGATTTGCATCATTTGAAAAAAAAGAATGCTTTCTGTACTAAGAGCTACATTTTTGCCAAATTTGGTATAATTCCGTTCAGCAGTTTGGGCTGTAGCGTTGTTTAAAGTTTCCAATGGAAATTTCCATGGAGAAAATGCGTTTTGGCCCCCCTTTTTTCTTGGCCCCCACTTGACTTATCACACCGAAACTTTCAAGACAAGAGCTGACCTGAGCAGGGGATTAGTTTTGAAAATTTTGCGAAGATTCGTGCCACTGCACCAAAGATATTGGCAAATCAGAAAACGCTTTTCCTATGGAAACTAGGTCCCAACTATAACTACCTACTGGTGACCGCCAGTAGGTAATGTGTGTGTGTGTATATATATATATATATATATATATATATATATATATATATATATATATATATATATATATATATATACACACACATTATATGTGGAGCGCAATAAGCAAGTGGCAAAGAAGGGGTTATCAGCTTAAATCTTGATGTGGATAGCAGTCGCCCTTGTAAAGTGAAATATTTGAAATGGATACCATAATGAGAAGCCGGGAAGCAGCAGCTAACGCTGTTTTTGCCGAGGAAAGTGATGCGATGGCAGATCCAAAACATGGAGTGGACTCCAGTGTGAAGGAGTCAGAAAGTAATGCGCAAACATTAAAACGTAAGCTGGAGAAGTTACATCGAAACGAAATCTCCAAATGGTGGGAGATTAAGTCTCTTGGCAAATATCTCGATGTTAGGAGGATCCCGAGGGGCTTGAGAGTGCTGACAGCCCCCACGTACGAAAATCTCGACCCGGAAATGCTTGAGGAGTGGGCGGCGAATAATGCTAACGCTTCGGAAAACATACTGAAAATAATAATGAAATACGCCTCAAAAGATCGAGACAAGATACTAATTGAAATTGCCATAATGGAGAAAGAGTTGCAGAAAATCCTGGGAGAGGCTGAAATGAGCAAGTTCAATGCGGATTTAAAGGGACGTCTAACCAAACATGAGCAAATAATTACTGAAAGAAAAGCAATAAAATTCCAACGCGACCGGCTTGATTATATGCATGGGCAGATATATACATTTGCTCGCAGGTTCGACGGCATCCGTAAAGCTGCTGGTCCCCGAGGGAAACAGGCGGGGGCACAAGCTGATAAGGGAGACACATCGGAAGCAAGCTCATTAGCAAGCTCTGATGTGGAAATAATGTCGGAAGATGGAATGAGCCAGGCAACAAACGTACTAAACCCACCATCCATAAATAAGGAGTTTGGTTTTTTATACCAGGACCGGACTCAAAGCACAAGGATGAACTTTCCAAATCACAAAAGAGAAAATCAAGGAAACGAAAAAACAGACAAAGTGGGTATGGAGCTGAGATCAGGAAAGAAAAAGAAGGAATATTATAAGCGGCGGGCTTGGAAGAAATAACACCTACTTCTAGTGTTATTTATCTGACAGATTTAATCTTGAGCGATGAAGAAACCAGGATTTTGTCATTAGGATTGACATTTTGCAATCGTACTAATATCAATTATACTCAAGTAATTATTGATTTTTTAAAGTATGTCCGGAAATTACAATTGAGAAAATTCTTTAGCAGCAAGGATGTGAATCTCAAAGAAAACTTAACGACGACAAATGAAGAACCAGCGAATTTGGAAGTAGGTGACATGGAACTTTTACTTGATTGCCAGCAGTTACTCAGAGAAGGGGAGGGGGAAGGTGTAATGGGATCTTTGAGTCAAGCAGATAGTCTATTTTGTATGGATATATTTGATAGGCCTGCCACTGAATTCAAACCACAGTCCAACGTCACCCCAAACATTCCTAAAGATGCCATAGACATGTTTTCTGACTTCGTGATAAAAGATTTTAAAAAGCTGTCTAGGGAATTTCAGTCAAAAGAATCTGCTTTTGAGAAAAAATACAATGATGTTATTTTGAAGATTCAGGGTCTGCAGGATATAGTAGTGAGGCTAGCAGATAAAGGCAGGAACTTGGTTCTCTGTCTGGCCTTTAGATGCTTATAACCAGGAGGCAATGCAACAGTTACATGATAAGGAGTGTTACCAAAAAGTACCCCAAAGTAACCTTGTGGAAATAAAACACAAATTTATGAAAGATCTCTCTAGATGGCAAGGTTTGGGCTTAATAAATCAATCTGAACCCTCCTTTCTTAAAGTTGAGAACCCAGTACTGCCAATCCTTTATCTAATACCTAAGATTCATAAGCAGAAGGATAAACCCTCAGTGCGGCCCATCATCTCCGCCATGGGGAGTTTATTTGAACCCACCTCAAGATACCTGGATTTATTTTTGCAGCCGTTTGTTAAAGAATTGCCAGCCTCTTTTCAAGATTCCAGGGATTTCATAAATAAAATTGCAGGTATAAAATGGGAGGAGTCCTACCTTCTAATCACGTTAGATGTTGTAAGCTTGTATACAAGCATAGATCATGATGATGGGATGAGAGCAATAAGGCATTTCCTAAATAAACGGCCAATTAACCTATATCCGCACACTAACATGCTAATGGAAATGTGTAGGTTGTGCCTCACTAACAACCACTTTATGTTTGGAGGGGACACCTACAAACAATTGAAAGGAACAGCGATGGGCACCTGCTTCGCCCCCAACTATGCTAATTTGCATATGGCCTGGTGAGAGGTGCAGGTGCTCAAAGTTGAACATGATAGTGATTGGACAAATCATGTCATAAGATGGATCAGATTTATTGACGATCTGTTAATTGTGTGGGACGGATCGAGAGAGGCAGCCCAAACATTTATCAACAACATCAACCTGAATAGTTTAAATTTGAAATTCACTGAGAATATTAGCGAAACTAGTGTAACCTATCTTGATCTAGAAGTATACATCTCTGCTGGAGTAATTCCCATGCGTACCTATAGAAAGCCAACTGCTGGCAATACAATCTTGCACGCGTCAAGCTTTCATCCTCCTAGACTGAAGATGAGCATGCCCTATGCAGAGAATCTGAGGATGAAGAGAAACTGCAGTGATGAGGTTTCTCTGATTGATGCTCAAAACTCTCTAACAGAGAGGTTTTTGCAAAGGGGATACAGAAAGGAAACACTAAGACATGCAAAAGATAAGGTTAAAAGTATTCAAAGAAGTGACTTATTAAAACCAGACAAAGAAAAGATTGCGACAAAACTAAAGGATTTTAGAGGTCTGATAAGGATGATTACGGGTTACGATGCATATCAAGCGAAGGTAAGGGAGAGTTTGTGCAGACATTGGTACCTTGTAAGCAAGACCCAGGATTGCAAGGACAAATATCTAAAAGACCTATGATAACTTATAACAGAGCAAAGTCAATGAGGGATTAATTATTTAAAACAAATCCGGAAGTGAAAAAGAAAAGTGGATGACTGAAATTCAGTCCACGATTCCATAAATGTTATAAATGCAAGGCATGTCAGTATGGGAAAAATGAGCAGCTAGTAATTTCCCCCTTGCTAAACAGCCCATGGAAAATATACACCCTTTGAATTGCAAAAGTGATTTAGTGGTTTACGTCCTCAAGTGTTAGTGCCCTAAAATGTACATAGGGAGCACAATCCACATGGTTCATGTCCGCATCTTGCAGCACTTATGAGCTGTAAAGAACAATGATAAAAATTATTTAGTTGCAAGACACATTAATGAAGTGCATAAAGGGAATTGTAATGATCTGCTGTATTTTGCAATAGATCAATTCCCGAAAGATCCGAGAGGTGGTGACCGTGAAAGAAATTGAGAAAATTAAAATTCAAGTATATACTCATGTTCAATACAAAAAGTGCCCAGGGACTAAATATGGAGGAAGATCTGAACGTGCACCTAGTATAGCCCACCAGGTACCTCCAGTAAGTGCCACGGAGCTGTGTTGCAGAGTGTTGTAAAAAGGGGCGTGGCCTCTGAACACCTCTCTGCAACACAGCTCCCAGGCACATACTGGAGGTACCTGATGGGCTAGTTGGCCCCCAGGGGACCGCAGGATTGAAGAACAATTAATTCCCCAACTTAAAACGCGCCACAGGGCGTGTTTGCACACATGTCACCTAAGGCCCCGCCCTCTTCCTTCACCATTGTACAAATATTCCTCTAAAATCAGCCGAACTACGAATTCCGATTTACTCACCTGTTATCAGGAGAGAACCCAGTGCTGCATCTTTTAGCCCAGCACTGACCCTGAAAAGTAATTCTAAGCGTACTTACCAGTAACTTGTATTTCCTTCTATAGGAATCCATTGTGTGGCTTTCAGCAGAAAAGTTTCTTGTGGTTTTCAGCAGAAAAGTTTCGAAGTGTCTATTTTCACAAACTAAAAATATTCCTAAAAAATTGCCCGTATGACTTAAACACATTCTTTCAACTGTTTACAGGAGATGCACCAGTGCTGGATCCAGGATCCCCCACTGAGTAAGAAAAACTAACAATAACACTACTTACCTGCTAAGTGAATTTTCTGCCATAGGATAACATAGGTGATTCTATGTGAAAAAATTTCTGTCAACTTTTAAAATACAATAATATTCCTTAAAAATCACTACGGTAACCGAAACACTTTTACTCAACTGTTTGCAAGAGATGTCCAAGGACTGAATCTAGGGTCCAGTCCTGTGGTTAGAAAAGTAATCCATAACGTAACAGATTGCATTTGACTAGAAATTCACATTGAGCTCAATGTTGCATTGTGTTTGAAATTCTGTTGCCCATTGCAACAACTCGAACTACTGTACTTGAAATTATATTGCCTATTTGCAAAGTATTTAAACTAAAGTAGTTCATTCTGAGAAAGTATATTTTGTATTGTAATGTATAATGTAATTATAATGTAATAAAAAAACGAAATATCTCAAAATAAATAGTTTAAGAACTGTAGTAAATCAGTATAAAAAAATCAGTATAACAATTAATATATAAAAAATTGTCATTTACAAAACCTTTGAAATTCACTGAAAAAACCATAGGTTTCAGGCCTCCTATAGTTGGGAATTAGCATTTAAAAAACCTTTGAAATTCACTGAAAAAAACATAGGTTTCAGGCTTGATAAAGTTAGGAATTAGCATTTAAAAAACCTTTGACATCGACTGAAAAAAACATAGGTTTCAGGCCTGATATAGTTAGTAATTAGCATTTAAAAAACCTTAAAAATTCACTGAAAAAACCATAGGTTTTAGGGATGTTATAGTTAGCTGGACATTTCACTCATACAAAACCATTGAAATTCCTCCGATATAGTTAGTTGTACTAACTACATCTTGCGCGCCCGCAATCCACTGCTGATGATGTCACATATTGCATCATTCATGACAGAGGAAACAGGAGTGAAGGAATTCTGCCGGGATATTCAAGCCCTTCAGCTTGAACTGAAGCTTTCCAGCTCCACGCACCGGCTGGGGCATCTTTTGGACCCGGTTTTTGCTAACTGGGAAGGGGTTGAGGTGTCCGCAACTGAAACGTTTCCCTGGACAGACCACTTTTTGGTGGCTTTCTCCATAAACAGCCCCAAAGCCACTAAACCTAGTCAGGCACCCCTGAACTATTTAAGGAGGAAGTGGGCTAAATTCTCCTTGGAGGATTTTAATCAAGCTTTAATCAGGGACGGCCAACCTGGAGGCGAGGACATAGAAACGGTGGTTTCTAACCTGAATAAGCACATTACAGAAGTGCTTGACCAGACCGCTCCACTCTGCCGCACATCAGCATGTGCCCGCAAGGAAAGATCAGCCCCATGGTTCAGTGGAGAGCTGAGACAAACAAGGGCGGAATGTAAGCGAGCCGAAAGAGTTTGGAGGGTGTCCTATGATACTCAGGCCAGGGAACTGTTTTTAGAAAAAGGCGCCTTCATCACAGGCTGATTAAAAAGTCTAAGGCAGCCTATTATGCAGGACAAATTTTAGGGGCAAAAAACTCGGCCAAAGAACTCTTCGGTATCTACAAGTCTTTGACCACTATAGACTCTTCTGCAGATCCGGAGAGTTGCTCGACGGAATCATGTGACCGTATCGCTGAATACTTCTCCACTAAAGTCGAGAAAATGTACTCGATGTTTCCTAACCCCCCCCCCCCCCCCCCCTCCTACAGGGGCTGAATCCGAGGTAGCATCAGAGGGCACAGAGACCGAGAGGCTTCTCACAAACTTTAGTACCCCCCCTCCTGAGGATCTAGTCAGGGTATGCCTCTCTGTTAAATCGGGCTCCCCTTTGGACCCGGTGTCCCCCAAACGTTTGGGGGACAGCCTGGAAGTACTAGAGCCCTACATAAGGCATGTCCTGGACACTTCCTTCAGATCGGGAATGTTGCCTGAGGGGTGGAAACAGGCAGTGGTGCTCCCGCTCCGGAAGAAACCCCACATTGGTTTTGAGGTATTAGAAAATCTGAGGCCCATCTCACTCCTGCCTTTTCTGTCCAAAGTGGCGGAGAAGGTGGTAAATACCCAAATCATGAAGCATGTGGAGGAGACGGGATTGCTCCACGCCACGCAGTTTGGCTTTAGACCACGCCACCCTACTGAGTCCGCCCTTCTTATGGCTACAGAACATCTGAGACAGGGCGTAGATGAAGGCCAAACTATGGCCCTGATCTTGCTTGACCTCAGCGCGGCGTTCGACACTGTAGCACATACCACCTTGCTACAGTGTCTGAACAGAGGTGGTATCGCTAACACTGCGCTGAGATGGATCCAGGCCATCCTTACGGGGAGAAGTTTTCGAGTGAGGCAAGGCGACTGCTATTCTAAAGGAGTACATCTGGGCCAAGGCGTGCCTCAGGGCTCGTCCCTGAGCCCGACCCTTTTTAATATGTATGTCGCGCTTGTAGCCTCTATTGTGGAGAGCCATGGACTCCAACTGGTTTTGTATGCCGATGATACGCAACTAATTATCTCCCTATCGCACGCCCCCTGTCTTGCTGCAGATGGCTTCCGGTCGTGCATGAAAGAACTTGCCGAGTGGATGGCCATCAATTGTCTGAAACTCAATGGCAGCAAGACAGAGGTGCTGGTGGTAGGGAGAGCCCAGTCTGCCTGGTCGTCGGCATGGTGGCCATCCTGTTTAGGACCTACTCCCACCCCCTGCCAGGAGGCAAGAAACCTGGGGGTATGGTTTGATGCGGGTCTTACTTTCGGGCCCCAGATCAACCGAGTGGTCGGAGTATGCTTTGGGGTACTGAAAAGATTGAGAAAAGTCCTGGACCTTCTCCCAATGAAAGCCCGTCAAACCCTGGTACATGCTTTGGTGACCGCCAGGTTGGATTACGGGAACCTGCTGTACCTGGGGGCACCAGAGAAAAGCATGGCACGCCTCCAAGTGCTGCAAAATGCGGCAGCACGCTTGATCCTCAGGCTGCCCAAAAGGGCGCCTTCGAAGGTGGCCCTGCAGAAGTTACACTGGCTTCCTGTGAGGAGCAGAGTGAAATATAAAGTCCTCTGTACCTGTCACCGGATCTTGAATGGCAAGGCTCCTCGACCTTTGAGGCAACTGATTGAAGTTTACGAACCTGCTCGAGCGCTCAGATCCGCGGGTGGAGGTCTCCTGAGGATCCCCAGGGTGAAGAAAGTTCGCATGGGAGGCAGGTCCTTTAGGTGCCTAGCGGCAAACTACTGGAATAAACTCCCAGTGGACTTGCGCCTGGAACCTGAGGAAACGAGGTTCCGAGCGAAACTAAAAACCCACCTCTATGCTAAGTAACTGCCTGCTCGGCAGCTGTGTTCCCTGCTGGCTGCCTCTCCCACTTTTTCAGCGCGTGGACACGCCGGTGCGCGTAACTCAGCGCTTTATAAATGTCCCTATTATTATTATTATTATGGTCAGTGATATCACTGATGACATCTAAAATGACATCACTGATGACATCATCCACGTCACAATCGGATACACCTCATCATACACTAGTATGACCTTTCATCACTCACTGTAAAATACAGAGTGCCATATTTGAAATCATTGACACACCAATAGAAGTTTCTAAACACCCACTCAGTGATTCCTAGATCTATATACACATCTAATTACTTATCAATAGATTCACTCATACATGCTGTCAATGATCAATAGAACACCATCAAATATACTTATACACCTATATCGACATTACACACCACACAGACGCGTCTTTCTTGCTTTCTGCTGCCTGCCGACGGACTAAATAACCATTATCCACAACCTGCTGCATCTTCAATCCAAGCCTCCCCACCGTAGCGGACTCGCTGGTGTGAGCGCGTCCTGCAATCGGCAGGACCCGACATCGCTCCCAGCTCGAGTCCTGTGGGTTGAGGCTAGAGGCGAGTCTCTCTGCAAAGGGCACCGACCGGGGGACTGCGAGGACCAGCATTCCACAGTCAGCCCAGCTGGTGCCTCTTCCCCCGGCGGCCACGCCCACTGCCTACACGTATTTTACTGACATCACCTCTACCGCGACGCGGGACGCGCGCGGGGCGGAGCTCGGGGCGAAGACCGGGCAAAGAGCGGGCCGTTTGAGGCCGTTCGTGAACGTGAGAGACCGGACCGGGCCTTTGCTCTAAGCTCTGCTCAAACGGACCACAACTGTATGTACTCATCTAACTTACAGATATTGACATCGTTCACTCATTCTTTAGCTACCCACTAAGATTTAGTGAAACTTCTTCACCAAAAATGAATACGAGGGGTAGCAAATCAAAAAAGGTAAAAAAAAGTTGGGGTCGGCGAGCAGTTGTTAGGGCCCATGGACGACTTCATCACTAAGGCAAACACCTTCATCGATCAAAGTATTAGCCTGATTGAGGGCAGAGTTTCTACTGACCTTGCCATTGCAAGGCGATCATCCATGGGGCTACTGGCTGTAGCAAGAACCCCCGAGACAGAGGGTACTTTAGCACAATCATTACAAGGTAACAATAGACTCAGCCTTCCGAATGTCGTAGACCTCTCAGCTTCCTAACTTTCCCTATCACTTTCAAATTCTGACTTAGAAAAACCCCCTGAAATTCTACTTGATCACACCCCAGAGGAAGTAAGACAAGCAAGAGGGAGGAGGGAGTGGGCTGTTAAGAAAAGAAAGGAAAAGGAAAAGGTAGATAAAACTGCAGTCATTGATATGGCTGACTTAACTGATCCTGTTGTAACTTCAAACCCGGTAGGGTCAACCTTCCAAACGATTGATATTACTGACCACCACGTACTGATACATCATTCCCCACATAATATACCAGATACCATTGCCTCAGGTTAACCTGCTCTTCTATCCCCTAGTAAAGAACCCGATACTCTGGAGCTGGTAAACAAAATAGCCTCACTACTAAACTCTTTCTTCCTTCCCCTAGAAAGTAGATTATCAAATATTGAGACCCAATTGTCTAAACTTGTAAATTCTATAAAACCTAAGCCAATTCAAGAACCTCAAAAAAAGGGAACAAATAGCTTGGCTGTACCTATCCCACAAAAGAAAATTACAACCTTAGTCTGCCCATCTCCCAAACAACAAACAGCAGTAAAGGCTCCCATAGTGGTGAAACCCCCCCCCGAAAGCTACAACGCTTACACTTCAGACCAACATGGCTCCAAAAACACCAGTAACAAAAACACCAGTCCTAAAAACGTCAGCCCCAAAAACTCCTGCTCCCAAAAAAACAAATCCTCTAGTAAATAAAGGAAGCACGAGAGGAGCACATGAGGGCAGATTTCCTGTTAATTTGCCACCTGAAGCCTGCCCTTTTGTGGTAGTGATGACTGGTGTACCAGAACTAACGGGGGAGACTGTAGAACCTAATTGGTCCTTAAAAAATAAGGTCCAATACTGGTTAAATACACACCGACCTATTCCCCCCAATTGGTCAAGCAGGATATCAACGGTATGCAGGACCCCATGGGTGGGACATAGCAAGAAAGTAATACAGGGAGACTGCATTGTGATCACTTTTGAGGATCCAAGAGTAGTCGAGTATATTTGCTCCTGGGAACATCACAGCACAAGCGGTGGGATTGACACAAAGTGTCTTTCCTTTTTCTACCCTATAAGACATCATAATAGCCACTTTAATGAATTCGATAACATCTGGCGCAAAGCAGTCCCACAGCCCTGGGAATTCGACATCCCCAGACCAAAAATGGACCGCGACATAATGACTATGATAGCCCCTGGTGGCCAGTAGACCCCAATTATCAGCATCATGAGGGTCCATGGCAGATCGTGGGACCACGGAATTGAGGTAGAGAATGGGAACAGTGGGGCGGACCTCCGCAGCGACCATATAGATCTACCTATAGAGAAACGCCACATTGGGAAAATTGGGCGGGCATACCGACCACGAATCGGTTCAGTGGCCTAGAAATGGTCGACTGACCATCAGCTGAAATTCCAACTCTTGAACAACTTACACCAGCCCCAGTTCCTTTACGGAGGATGACCGCAGTGCAAGAGAATAAGACACAATTCTTGTCTGTTATTTTCTGGAATATTGCAGGCCTCCGCCCAAAAATAGAGGATGGCTCCGCCGCCCACTTCCTTGAGGAAGGCAAGATAATATGCCTACAAGAGACATGGGCCATGAAGGAGTTACATCTTGTGGGCTATAAAACGTACTTCTCCCCAGCCCTTCCAAGTAATGCGGGTAGGCCTAAGGGGGGCCTGGTTATTTACATAGCCAATACAATACTAAACTTGAAGATACTAAAAATAGAATCTGCCCAAAACTTCCAACTGCTGTGCCTCTCGGTAGGGAAAAAAGTCACTATCATCCTAATAAATTTCTACAATAATTTAGAGGACGACATTTTATTAACACCCTCTCAATAATGCAGGCAAAAATTGCGCATTACAGACAACTGTACGAAAAAAAGGGTATCGTCCATTTATTATGGGGAGGGGACTTTAATTTGCACCCCTGTCCGTGCTCGGGCAACCAGAGTTGTGGGATAGTGGATGAGTACGATAACCCTCTCGTGCACTTTCCCCATGTACGAACGGGGGCAGTTATGAATAATCTTCTCACAGATCTTGAACTGTCAATAGTAAACAAGAAAGACCCTATTAAGAACGCACTAGAACCAACATACCTAGGGAGGGGGCATGAGACCACCGTCGATTACATTCTTTCGACGGATGGATTGAGACACCTAATCAGGGATTTCACACTCCTGATAAATACTCTAAGCGATCACTCCGCACTTAGGCTGGACCTCGACCTGAATAATCTAGTAACGCACACAACAATAATTGCACACACCTTATCCCAAAATAGGCTCGAATTGGGCAAAATAAATGGGTTCACCATAAAATGGGAAAAGATCGACCCCATCCAACTAACCAATAAATTAATAAAGACAACATACCCCAACATAATAAAATGTCTAGATCTCTTAATAGACGATAGGACGGTCCTATCGTCTATTTTAAGACTAAATTAGAGAAAACAAAAGCACTGTTGACTAGAAATTTTAAGCAAACTAAGTCAACTCCAACAGGTTGGTTCAATCATGACTGTACTATGATGCAAACCAAGTTAAAAAAGGCCCTTAGACAACCAAATAGAGATCAGCAACAGATACAGCATCTCAGGCTCCAGTACAATAAGGTTAGGAAGCTGAGAAAACAAGAGCTGAAACAGGCTCTATGGGACGACCTTCATAAAAGTGCACTTACGAGAAATAGTGAGTCTTTCTGGCGAATAGTCAAGTCCCCCTTTTTATCTGACTCTAACAGACCTCAGATTGATGTGGCCATAGAAGAGGAAACCTGGGTAAATCACTTTTCTAACATTTTTAAATTAACATCCCCAACAGAAGAATTATACCATTCCCTTCCCCCAGTTGAATTCCCAATTACCCTACAATTCGACATACTCGACGTAGTATAGGCACTAAAACTAAGTAAAGGTGGTAAGGCACCTGGACCCGATGGGGTGCCCGTAGATCTCTTTAAACATCTTCCGGATCTCTGGGCCCCCATACTCACAAGAGTATGTACTGCAGCAGCGAAACTGGGACTGATGGAGTCTTGGTCCAACTCCATCATGGTGCCAATCTTTAAAAAGGGGGACCGCCAGGACGTCAAATGTTATCGTCCCATTTCACTGTTAGACTCTCTAGGAAAAGTAGTCGGCAGAGTAGTCTTAGAACAACTTCAGCAATGGGCAGACGATAGGAAGATTCTATCGGACCTACAATTCGGGTTCAGGGAAGGTTTTGGAACCGTAGAACAGGCCCTCAATTTAAGCATGATTGTGTCTAAGTACATTCATGCAAAGCAGGGGACAATGTACATGGTATACGTGGACTTGTCCTCTGCGTTTGACTGCGTATCTCATGCGAAGTTATGGACCCTCTTGAGAACCATGGGGGTGGATCTCCCCCTCCTGGATTTTCTAAGAGAGTTATACGCGGAAGCTTCTGCAAGAGTGCGCTATGGGACAAAAGGGGAGCTCACCGCGTCTTTCAGAGTAGAGCGAGGAGTCAGGCAGGGGTGCGTCCTGGCCCCCTTCCTCTTCTCGCTGTATACCAACGGACTGGAGGAGAAGATGCTGAGGGGGGGCAGGACCTCCCCAGACTAGGACAACGCCTGATTCCCGCATTGCTCTACGCGGACGACGCGGTCATCCTGGCCCACACACCAATAGAACTCCAGAAATCCCTGACCAAATATGCTGAATTTATGAGCGCCTTAGACCTACATATAAATGTTAAAAAAACATTTGTTATGGTGGCTGGTGGAGGGCGCAAACGTATAAAGAACATCTATTTAAATGAACAAAAACTCGAGAGGACTCCCCAGTACGCTTACCTGGGCATAATGATAGATGAAAGATTAAATTGGAGAGCAGCCATTGAGTCCAGGAGGCATCTTTTTTAAGAGAGCAATTGTAGCATTGATGAACTTTTCACAACGACTTGGAAGGAGACCACCAGTCGAACTTCTAAAAATCTACGCTGCAAAATGTCAAGCTATTGCTCTGTATGGGGCCGGGGTATGGGGGCATGCTGATGTTGGCTCTCTCCAAATAGCAGAGAACTCCTTTATGAGATTCCTTCTATCTGCTCCAAAGTGCTCTTCCATCTACGCCTGCCATGCGGAATTGGGAATCCCTTACATAGAAGATCTGATAAAGGTTCAGCCACTGTTACTCTGGAGACGCATCTGGCTATCGGATAAGAACATGCTGACCAAAAACATCTTAGAGGATTCCATGGCACTGGATCGCGTGCACAAAATAGCCTGTGTTAGGCACTTTTTCACAGATTTGGGACTAGAAAAGTATTATATTACACCAGAGACCCTAACTGAAATAACTAAGAAAGAGTTGAAGCAAATAGCTATGAACCATCTAGAGACTCTCAGAATTACCCTGCTATCGACTAAACAATCTGTACTACATGCAAATATGGTACAACTCACCCCGCAAATCCAGCCCTACCTTACTCTAGAAATCAGCACATACGATAAGATGCTTATGACAAGGTTTAGACTCAACCTTTTTCATAGACTAGTGCCCTTTCCAAAAAAAAATACTTGTGACTTAAATCTGGCTCATTGCCCATGCGACGACATCTCCCCACAGTCATGTATGCATACAATACTGTTTTGTAAATATTTTCATACACATAGAAAGATCTGGCTATTCCCACTGTTAAAGTGTTGGGTTTTAGACAGTGTTTACAGATGTTAGATTCCGAACGCACCTGTTACCATGTATTAAACTTTTTAAAATGCATTATCAGGCACAGGAACAACCTTTAAATATTGAATTATTTGTATGAACTTATTCTTTTTCTTTTTAAATTTTGGAATTTTGCTAAAGTATAGTATTATGACATACCTGACAATTTTTTAACATATAAATGTATGAATTTTGCTGCTGCTTTTATGGTTTTGCAATGTCAAAAACCGAATAAAGAAATGTATCTGCATTACACACCAGCACACATCCTAATCATTTATGAAGTCATCCTACTCACTTATGCAAACAATGGATCATACTTACTTTTACTAAGCTACACACTTATACAAACACCACTACATCTATTCATATAGATCGTAACTCATACTTAGTGTGTTATAAAATCACTATTACAAGTATACAGTTATCCATACAGTCACTCATACAATCACTGAGTCATATGTATACTTATTTATATACAACAACTGACACATACACTGGCTTTTATTTTTCTAGTTTGTTGGATATGTACCATTGAGACATATATTTGCTCATCACCACATCCATAAAGATATTCACTCACCCAAACAACTGTTATAACATGCAGTTTTAACTTCATATACCTACTGAATCAACTATTCACACATCTTTGGGCTGTCACACCCCCCCACCGAACCACACACACATTCACTCTCCCATACAAATACTCAGTTAACTAATCAATATAGACTTTTTTTGGGGGGGTGTGGCTAGCCAGACACAATGGCGGTCGGAGGAAGCTAGTGCTCCGGTGCCGCCTGGGGGTTGCTACCCTGCGCCGCGCTTCTGGAGGGCCCCGGGAGATTCAAGCGGAGAGGCCTGGATGGCGCTAAACCCCCGGAGCCTCCTAGCGCTACCGGGAACCGTGGGGAGCCGCAAGACGTCGTGGGAGAGCTTGGGCCTGCTGCGGCCTACTCCCTTTAACAAAGCCGGGGACTGACGTTCTGACTGGGCCTGGGCCGATCCGAGTGTGCAAAACCGGAAGTGCCGGGTCTCGGGCCCGGGGATCCCGCGACGGCGCTCGGAGCATCGGAGCGCCGTCGGAGTGCGGTGCTGCCTGCGACGTTGCCCCTGCTGACCAGCCGCCCGGTAAGGGGACGTCACTGCGGGACGGCTGGTTCAAAGAATCTTGACGGACGCGGCCGGCCATGCTGGTGGCCAGGGCTCGGAGCCCTGCTGGTCTGTGTGGCGGCCTGAAGACCTGGACCCGGATGTAGGGGGTTGAGGCTGGTGATACTCGGGGGGCTCTCTTCCTTTTTCCTGCCCCCCCCTTCCTCCCTCCCCCATATTGATACAGCGCTGATGCAGGCCGCCCCTGCCGGGTGGTGCTGGTGGACACAGCATAGTAGCTCATAACTTAGGACAGAGTTGGGGCATGTAAGAATCATTGGGTACTGCATTGGAGTGTCGCAGTTCTCCCTCTCCCCACGTCCCCTGATGGTGCACCTTGCAGGATCAGAGGCTTGTGCCATGGTTGGCTATTCTTTGGACGGCGGGCAAGTACTCCAAAGGCAGAAGAGAGCGGCTGTGGGCCTGTTAATGTGCGGCACTGATGCAGAACTGCAGTGGGGACCCTAGCGCTGTGCCCTATGCCTTAACATAACAGAGCTCATGGTGTGGTGGGGGAGTGTGCTGAACGCACGGAAAACCTTGGTCAGCAGTGCCTGGGCTGGCCAACTCAAACACGTAGAGTGTTGGTGTCTCAATTGGACGGGTCATGGTCGGGAAAGGGGCGAAGGCGATGGAGGGCCGGGATGGCACGGCCGCTGTGCAGCAGACGCAGGACACTGTGGATGGAGGGGCACTGTCTGGGGCAGCTGCGTAGAACCCCGCCGGGGGACACCAAACAGACAAACTGGATTTGATCCTACAGGAGATTAGGGAATCCATGTCAGCAATGGAGTTACAGCTAGGGGCCCTTAACACCAATCTCTCCTTGCTCAAAGCGGACCACAATAAATTGGCTGATAAAGTTAAGGATCAGGGCATTGTGGTGGCAGATCTCACACCAACAGTGGCGGAGCACACTACATCTATTCAGCAGTTGCAACAACAGGTTGCTTCCTTGATGGACCGCGCGGAGGATGCGGAAGGCCGTAATCGACGCAACAACATCTGCGTCATTGGCCTTCCGGAGCGATGTGAGGGGACCCACGCTGCAGATTTCATGGAACAATGGTTCCGAGACCATGTCACCGTGGAAGATCTGTCGCCATACTTTTGTGTGGAAAGAGCACACCGCATCCCCACTGGAAGGCCTAGACCGGGATGCCCGCCCCGCCCTCTGATCGTAAGGATACTTAACTATAGGAATAGGAATTGGTGCATCCTTAATTTTAACCATGAAACCAAACTCAATAAACCGTTGTTTTCGTTCCGTAGAAACAAAACACTACGTAATAGCCTAGTCCATACTTATAAACCATCTATGGAAACACAACGAACTCTGATAGGGCCAACAGTTACAGGCAATCACAAATGCGGAACTTGTTCAGTATGTCAGCATTGTATCACAGGCACCAGTCTGGAATTCAATGGTAAAACCCTAACTCCAAGAACTTTTAACAATTGCAGGAGCCAAAATCTGGTCTACCTACTGATTTGCCCCTGTAATCTCGGTTACGTGGGGGAAACCAGTAGAGAACTTAGACTTGAACACAAATCGGCTATACGTACAAATAAAGTCAATGCACCCTTGACAGAGCATTTTAAGCAGGAAAACCACATTTGTGATGACCTACGTTGGTTTATTCTAGAAAAGGTCAGGATCACCAGAAGAGGGGGTGACACTGAAAAATTAAGAAAAACCAGGGAACAATGGTATTTCTGTTTTCTTAATACCATCCTGAAAGGCCTGAATACCAGGGAGGACTGGACAAAATGTATCTAGACACCCCCAGGCCATGTAATCTTTCTGAAACCCTGCCCCGTCCTTTTTATTCAGAATCTATAAACACACTGTTTAGAATGCCACTTATACTTTACTACCAGGCAGATATCGCACAACCTCTTTTCCGTGTAGACCTCATCACACACCTATTAGACTATCACTTATCCTATCGCCCTTACAAACTAGTATAAAATTTATCTCCACCATCAGCTATGCGAGAGACATCATGTGAACGTTATAGACTCTCCTGCAGCGGACCACGAGCTGTCCTACAGTCCCTTCGAGTTAACAATGACTACATTTCCATCGTTAAGACATATGACATACGATTTTAAAAAATATATCTTTTTCTCCGTCTATTATGGATCACATTGAACCCTTCTATTCAATCTCGCTAAAAACGACCTTTGGGTTATATCCCATTCAATTTAAGCCCCCCGTATTCTTTATTTCTTGCATTTGGTATCAGTCTTAAACAGTTGTATATTAATCCGCTACGAAAGTATACAATTAAACCAACACTACACTTCCTGAAAATCACAAAATATGTTCCCTAGGAAGTCCGCACAACCAGCTCTTCTGAAATAGGACCGATCTCCATGACACACTTCCCTGACCAATCAGAAGACATCCCTCAGCCAACAGGGGAGCCATAATGCAAGCCCCACTATGCAAATTTCGAGGTTTCGGGTAGTATCAACCCGATTGGCCAAAATTCAGACCAATTATATGCCGCAAGGAGCATATAAAGACAGCGCTCTCTTTTCCTCTGTCATTTCCCGTGGAACCAGAGAAGCGGACTGTGCTCCAGAAGACTACAGGTAAGCACCGCCATTCGGATAGGTTTTAAAACAATAGCGGCCACTAAACCAACCAGCCTCTTTCCCTAACCACTAAAACGCCTTGTTCTTTATTGATTCCTAGGAACAAGTTCCCATACCACGATGAGAGGAGACTAAATGCCTTTGGATCTATATTTTTAAGATTGATCATAACCAGAGAAGTGAGCAGTCCTATGCGGCAAATTAGGTAAGCCCATATAACTAGGGATAGTTTACAATATTAATAGTTCGATAATTTTGACTCCAACTAACCGAAATTAGACTTTCACATATTCTCTTACTTCCTCCTATATTTTTAGAGTAACAGTATTCAATTCCGCAAGGACATGACTTAGGCGCCTCTGGATTTTAATATTTTAAAGAAGACGAATAGCACGCATTGGGCACAATTGTTCAGAATAGACCTTATACCCACGAACCCATATGAACAGGTATGCTGAACTTCCATTAATTAGACAACCTTTTAAGAAAGCACGCTGTAATTAGAAATAGAACAGTCAATCAATCAATGACACTTATAGAGCGCGCTACATACCCGTAGGGTCTCAAGGCGCTGGGGGAGGGGGGGTGCCTCTACTGCTCGAACAGCCAGGTCTTCAGCTTCTTCCTGAAGGAGAGGTGGTCTTGGGTCAGGCGCAGGTCGGTCGGGAGGGAGTTCCAGGTCTTGGCGGCCAGGTAGGAGAAGGACCTTCCTCCTGTAGTCGCTCTTCGGATGCGGGGGACGGCGGCGAGGGCGTGGTTGGCTGATCGGAGGTGGCGTTTGGGAGCGTGGAAGTTGATCCGGCTGTTGAGGTAGCTCGGGCCTTGGTCATGTAGGGCTTTGTGTGCGTGGGTGAGGAGGCGGAAGGTGATTCTTTTGTTGACGGGGAGCCAGTGAAGGTCTCTCAGATGTCCGGAGATGTGGCTGGTTCGTGGGATGTCGAGGATGAGTCTGGCTGAGGCGTTCTGGATCCGCTGGAGTCTTTTCTGGAGCTTGGCGGTGGTACCGGCGTAGAGGGCGTTGCCGTAGTCCAGTCGGCTAGTGACGAGGGCCTGGGTGACGGTCCTCCTGGTCTCGGTGGGGATCCACCAGAAGATCTTCCGTAGCATGCGTAGGATGTTGAAGCACGCCGAGGAGACGTTGTTAACTTGCCTGGTCATGGAGAGGGAGTAGTCCAGGATGAAGCCCAGGTTGCGTGCATGGTCTGTCGGTTTGGGTGCGGTGCCCAGGGCGGGAGGCCACCAGGAGTCGTCCCAGGCGGAGGGTGAAGAGCCCAGGATGAGGACCTCCGTCTTGTCAGAGTTCAGTTTCAGGCGGCTGGTCGTCATCCACTCGGCTACCTCTTTCATCCCTTCCTGCAGGTTGGCTCTGGCGTTGGTGGGGTCGTTGGTCAGGGAGAGGATCAGCTGGGTGTCGTCAGCGTAGGAGATTATGCTGAGGTTGTGTTGGCGTGCGATGGCCGCGAGGGGGCTCATGTAGACGTTGAAGAGGGTGGGGCTCAGAGAGGATCCTTGAGGGACGCCGCAGATGACTTCGGAGGCCTCTGACTTGTACGGTGGTAGGCGGACTCTCTGTGTTCTTCCATCGAGGAAGGAGATGATCCATTCCAGCGCCTTGTCCTGGATTCCGACGTTGCTGAGGCGCTGTACTAGGGTGCGGTGGCAGACGGTGTCGAATGCCGCGGAGAGGTCTAGGAGGATGAGGGCCGCTGTTTCTCCGTTGTCCATCAGGGCTCGGATGTCATCGGTGGCGGCGATGAGGGCGGTCTCGGTGCTGTGATTGGCTCGGAAGCCGGACTGTGAGGGGTCGAGGGATCCATTCGTCTCGAGGAAGGCGGCCAGCTGCTTGTTGACGGTCTTCTCGATGACTTTGGCTGGAAACGGGAGGAGCGAGATGGGGCGGTAATTCTTGAGTTCGGTGGGGTCCGCTGTGGGTTTCTTGAGTAGAGCGCTGAGTTCGGCGTGCTTCCAGCTCTCAGGGAAGGTGGCGGTGTCGAAGGATGTGTTGATGATGTCTCGCAGGTGGGGTGCGATGACGGCGTCGGCCTTGTTGAAGACGTGGTGAGGGCAGGGGTCGGTCGGTGATCCGGAGTGGATGGAGTTCATCGTGCGGACGGTGTCTTCGGTGCTGATCGGGGTCCAGGCATGGAGGGTGGTGGTGGGGGGTGGTTGTTCGGTCATGGTGTGCGTTGGTTGGTTGTTGAAGCTGTTGTGTATGTCCGCGATCTTGTTGTGGAAGTATGAAGCGAGGGAGTTGCAGAGGTCTTGCGATGGGGTGATGTCGTTGTTTCCTGCGCTGGGGTTGGATAGCTCTTTCACGATGTTGAAGAGTTCCTTGCAGTTGTGTGCGTTGTTGTCCAGCCGGTCCTTGAATGCCGTTTTCTTGGCGACGCGGATCAGCTGGTGGTGCTTCCGGGTGGCCAGCTTGAAGGTGGTCCTGTTGTCCGGTGTGGGTTCCCTTCTCCAGACTTTCTCGAGGGCTCGGCAGTTCTTCTTGGAGCTCTTGAGTTCGTCGGTGAACCACGGGGCTTTCTTGCTGCCGGGTCTGCTGGGCGGGGTCCTCAGCGGGGCGAGCTCATCCGCGCAGATGCTGATCCACTTCGAGAGGTTGTCGGCGGCCTGGCTGGGGTTCGCTGAGCTGGCAGGAGGGTGCTGGCTCAGGGAGGTGGCGAGCTGGTCTGCTGTGATCTTGTTCCAGCTTCTGCGGGCGGCCTGTTGCTGGTGGTGGTGGGTCGTCGTTCTCTTGAAGGTGAAGTGGACGCAGCTGTGGTCCGTCCATTGGAGCTCTGTGGCGTGGCTGAAGGCGATGTCTGTGCTGGAAGAGAAGACTGCGTCGAGTGTGTGTCCGGCGAGGTGGGTGGGGGTGGACACCAGCTGCTTGAGTTCAAGATTGGCGAGGTTGTCGAGCAGGGTGCTGGTGTTGCGGTCGTTGTTGTTCTCCAGATGGAAGTTGAGGTCCCCCAGGAGGATGTAGTCAGCGGAGGGGAGGGCATGCGGGCTGACGAAGTCGGCGATGTCCTCGCTGAATTGTGTGCGTGGTCCCGGGGGTCGGTAGATCAGGGTGCCTCTGAGGGTGGTGTTCGGGTCGGTGTGGATCTGGAAATGCAGGTGTTCGGCGCTGGTCAGGGTGATGCCGGTGCTGGTCGTGAGACGGATGGTGTTCCTGTGGATGATGGTGATGCCTCCTCCCATCTGGTTGGCGTTGCGGTCCCTCCGGATGATCTTGTAGCCCTCTGGGAAAAATTCCCATTTTTCTTATCTGTACTCCATTATTTCCCTAAGTACAGAAGCAGCATATGAGTTACATGTTCCCTCCTCATAACTCTAATATTGAGAGCTTAAACATGGAATAATCTAGAAATCCAATTTAAGCTCCGTAATCGGACTTCAAGGTAAATATTTTTTGTCATCTCTATATAAATGTGACAAAATAAGATTTGAACGCCAAAAAAATTCATCAATCTGGCATACGTTCGTCCATCACAAATTTCATAAATTCCTTCTTCATTATCTTATTAGTATGCTCCCAGATATAGAATCTAACAACTATTTGGGCTCAAAACAACAGCCCCTCCTCAAATGTACATGGCGGTGGACAAATATCATTCTTAAATCCGACTACTTTCCGTTCTTGAGGGATTAGGAATACAATCGCTCTTCAATATAGAAAGAGGTTTATAGCAAGAAGCAAATTGCCAAGTATATGACCATATAATGTGGAGGTATCATTAATAACAAATGTTTCGATATACATGTATTAGAATTGTTGATTTAAAAGACTTATCATGGATTGTACTAGAATTGTTGATCTAGAAGATTTATAATGAATGTACAGCAAACGACTAATAATGGTGTGCACAAGTGCGGATAAAACAACACACTTGGACAAACCAACTTACCAATATAAAAGTAGTTATACGTATGAAGAGCCACGTATCAATTGCATGGATGCATTAAACTCAATTGCAAGGTCATTTGAATAAACCAACCGATTAGTACAAAATTAGGTGTACGTATGAAGAGTCACGTATCAGTTGCCATTGGCTAAGCAATATGCTGTGTTGTGTATGCATGAATTCATTAAACCTAATTGTATGTTCATTTCCCAAGGGTAATTATACTGATCCCAATACCTCGACAGAAAATTTAAGGTGTCTTGATAAAGGTGGACAAAACTTGGGAAAACCACCAAAACGCGTCAACGCTTCACTCAGTATAATTTAGGATCTTCACATCTTTTGCTGATATACCATATTACAAGTGCACATAGCTTAGATGTGACCAATAGAGTCCGAATATACAAAAAGTATTGTACTAATTTTATGTCTTACTGTCTTTTCTGTCTCTGTGACTCAATCTTGCTGGCAAAATTGAAAGTCAAAAAAGTAAAAAATCTCTTTTAATGTTTTATTTGTGTTAAGTGGGTTCCACTGGGGCCACTTTTCTTTAAACATTTGTAACTTTAATAAACTGTAAGAATTCTTTATATTTACTTGTATTTTGTTATGATTTTTAACTGATATACCGGTTCTTCCGGTTTACATTTCTCAAGGGAAAATTTTGCTTTACTGGTTTGCCAACCCCACTTCCCTTGACTACAGTTAAGGGGTACCTCTCGTATTCACTTCCACTTCTACTTAACTATAGGGACAGGGACATACTCCTGCAAAAGGTGAGAGAGAAATCACTTATACAATTTGAGAACCGCCGCATATCTCTGTACCCGGACTATACTAATGTGGTGCAAAAACAGAGATCCTCATACCTGGCTGTAAAGAGGAAACTCCAAAAGGCCAAGCTGAAGTACGCGTTGCTATTCCCTGGCCGATTAAAGATCGTGTATGACAAAAAAACGCACTTCTTCGAGAGCCCCACAGATGTGGAGGAGTGGCTCGAAGTGATGGGCATCGAAGGTGGTCAGGAGGCGACTCAGGACACATCCGCTGGCGGATCTCGGACCGGCTCGGACCGTGGAGCTGGGAACTCCCCGGCTCTGGAGAGGAGATCGGGACGACTCAGGAAGATCAGGAGAAGATCAACACCGACACGGACGACAGCATGATCCATTCGGACTCGGAAAACAGCGTGCTTTTATTCCCAACTGTAACGCCCAGAGAGGCAGATGACATATTGGACAATTAAGAGTCTCTGAATCCCGGCTGGGAGCAGACGGCTCGCCCGAAGAGCTCTGATATCCTTTTTTCTGTGACATGTAGCTGATGCTTGTAGATGTATAATGCGGGAGGGACCGGGGGGGACTGAGAAATTATTTCTAGTTTAGATCCTACGAGGTGGGTCCCAGATATATTGAATTTAAGGCTGTGTATATGAGGAGGGTGAGACCACCTTGGCTGTTGGGTCCCGATAGACACTGAAGTTCCCCTATTAGGGTCCTCCGGAAGATCACTAGGAATATTCTCCTGACAATGGTACCCCTGGGATGGCACACCGTTGAGCCGGCTTCACCTAAGTGAACAGTTGTGATGACTAAGACAGTGCTTGGCGGCCCCCCCACTGCGGCTCGCAACAACTGTGTTTGGATCATGTTGTTCATAAGTTTTCTGTTCGGCTCAGCAGTGTTTTGCTGCGCCAAGTTAGTTCAGCATTCAAAAGGTAATGTAGATGGCTCCTGGTTAACACTCATATTATACTTCGGGAAGGTAACACTAACACTCCGAGTCTGTTTAGATGGGGATCATGGCTGACACAACAGCAACCTACAGATTCACTACCTGGAATGTGCGTGGGCTCGGTGCAATCCAGAAGAGACATTGAATTCATGCATTTCTACTTCGACAGCACACACAGATCACATTTATGCAGGAATCCCACCTAACGGCATCTGAAGCTCAGACACTGAGAAAGAGATGGAGGGGCACCGTTTACTCCGCCTTTTCCAGAGGGGCGACCATATGGATCCGACATGGGACACCCTTTGTAGAGATAGACAGAAGAGTGGACGATCAGGGGAGGTACATCATGGTGAAGGGTACACTGGATGGCACACTATTAGTGATAGGCAGCATATACGCCCGGAACTTTGACAAAGATACATTTCTAGGTGAGGTAGGGCGGGCACTATCGGACTGGACGGCCATCCCATGGGTTTTGGGCAGTGACTGGAACATGTTATTAGACCCGACTCTGGACAGATCACCCCCCCCCCCCCGCTCCAGACGACAGGTGTAACCAAGCTGGCCGAGACGTTTCGGGCCTGGGCAGCGGGATGGGGACTTGTAGACACCTGGCGAGAGACGAACCCGCTGCATAAAGAGTACTCATACTACTCCCCAGTGCATGACTTACACACACGAATTGATAGATTTCTGTGCTCCAGATCCCTAGTGACTAAGACTAGTAACATGGATTACCTAGCCAAAACATTCTCAGATCATAGACCTCTAACACTTGACCTCTTATGGGGTAGAGTGCCGTCCCCGGTGCCCACCTGGAGACTTAACCCTCAGCTGTTGGAGGATGGTCCCTTCCGTACATCCCTGTTTGAGGCCTTAACTAATTACGTCCTTGAAAACTGGGACTCCACCACGTCAAACCTAGTGGTGTGGGATGCTATGAAGGTAGTAATATGAGGTGCAGCCATTGGTCAGTTAGTAGGGGCTCGACAGGAGATCCACAGGGAACTCTGTGACATAGAGAACCGACTGAAAACACTGGAGAGGGAGGCTATTTTGGATCCGGGGAAGAAGGGAGAGCTAAGAGCCGGAAACATAGATCATGCAGAAATCTTAGAAACTCTGAGGGTCATTGATAACAAAGATTATTTACGGCGTCAACATGATGAAGCGGACAGGTCGGGCGCCCTGCTGCCCGACTGATACAGGACAGCCCGGAACCCCCAGTGATTACCCATATTCGGGACGGATCAAGCCACATAGTACGTACACAGTCCGAGATTAATAGGGCATTCCACAACCATCTGAAAACGCTATATGCACCCTTCCCCACGGAAGACCCAGACCGCCTGGCGGAATTCCTTCGGGATCTGCCTTTTCCGACTCTATCAGATGATGTATAGAGAGAGGTCGGGGGCCATATCACACAACAAGAAATTTGAATTGCCATCCGATCCCTCACCGGTAACAAGACACCGGGTATAGACGGACTCCTGGTGGAGTTTTACCAGACTTACACTGACGTCCTATTGCCTATAAGGGAAAAAATATACCGGGAGCATTCGAGGCAGTCCACTTGCCGCATCAATGATGCAAGCCCTGGTCATATCCATACCTAAGCCTGGGAGGGATACACTTGACCTGACTAACTACAGGCCCATGTCAATGCTCTCAACAGAGTATAAGATTCTCAGTAAGGCCATTGCTCTGAGGATACAACCTCATCTTTCCGCCCTGGTGCATCCAGACCAGTGTGGCTTCCTCCCGGGAAGGAGCACCTCCCAAAACACGAGCAGACTCCACTCCCTTATGACAGCTATGTCACAGGAGCATACTCGGGCAGGATGTATAGCACTGGACCTCAAACAAGCGTTCGATTAATTATCGTGGACGTTTATGTTCGAAGCATTGCGGCACTTCGGTTTCCCAGAGTCCTTACTAAAATGGGTAAGATTATTATATACAGACCACTCGGCCTGAGCGCGTATGGGCCGGTACATCTCAGACAGCTATTCGGTGCATAGGGGTACATGACAGGGCTGCCCCTTGTCGCCTATTCTGTTCGTATTAGCACTGGAACCCCTGGCCATAGCCATTCGAGCACGAGGAGAACAGATGGTAATTTCAATAGGAGGAACCCACAATCTGATATCGATATATGCAGACGATATCCTATTATACCTTCGGGACCTAGAAGGAGATCACTCCACCATGTCTGACATTTTTAGCAGCTTAAAGAGGGTGTCGGGTTAAGCTATTAACCCTGGAAAATCCAACGGATTTTACTTCAATGACCTGCCACACCCTAACTCCCTTCAGTTTGGAGGATACCAGATCCCGGTAGCCCAGACCACGTTCAAATACTTGGGTATACAAGTGTATAGATTGCCTGAAGACCAAATAGAGGGTAATGTTAAGAGAGCAATTGCTGGCCTCCGCAATAGCGCAGGGTTTTGGACGTCCCTGCCCTTGTCTGTAATGGGCAGAATCGCCATTTCTAAGATGGTTGTGCTCCCTCGCATATTATATTATTTTGTTAATTTACCGGTCATTCTTCCACTACAAATTTTTAATGCATTGAACACGATTCTGATAGGTCTCAACTGGGGAACCAGGCAGGGACGTATCAGTCTCGGGAAGCTCCAACTAGGAACTAGATTGAGAGGCCTGGGAGTGCCAGACCTCCGGGGATATTATTATGCGAGTCAGCTACAGTGGCTAGCGAGATGGGTAGTAGGAAGGAACCTGCATGAAATAGGCTACACGAAAGAAAAGCTAGCGCGGGGAAAATTGCATTCCATGTTCTTGCCCAGGGGTAGGCTCCCTCCGGATTGTCACCCGCTACTACACACAGCCCTGATGTGCTGGAGAAAGGTAATAGCATACACATCCAATCTGTACCTTTCGCGGAGAATGTTCCTCTGTTGGGCATCCCAACGACACAGGGCAGACTCACCCAACGCAGATTGCGACCCTGGACAGAGGCTGGAGTGGTAGACATAGGGGCATTCTTCGGAGACGATGCCCTGTTGGACCACGACACCTTCGTACAAACCACGGGTGCTCCCCAGAGGTTTTACCTATTACACGCCACGGTATCGCATTACATAAGACAAACCTGGGCTCCGCAGAGGCTGAAACCCGCACAACACAAACTAGTCCATTTACTATACTATATGGGCACAGGGGGACACCTGGTACGGTGGCTTTACACGGGAATAAGAGAGCAGGCGGCTACCCCACTCAACACACTTAGAGATATTTGGGTACAGGACACGGGGAGGCACTGACGGACAGAGACAGGAAAACGATTCTCGAACACCCCAGGAAGGTATCGAGGAATGTTAAATTCAAATTTATACAAGTCATGGTCCTACATAGGGCGTACCTTACCCCCCAAAGGCTGCATAGATTGTTCCCAGACTCCCCTCATCACTGCCCACGCTGCAGGGAGGATGAGGCTGGTCTGCTGCATATGCTGTGGGCATGTCCACGAATACGAAGTTAGTGGGCAGGAATATGCCAGGTACTGCGTACAATCACAGCCCTGGCAGTACCAGAGGAAGCTTTATATTGTCTGGTGGGGTCTCGTAAACGGCCTAAAATTAATAAGGCTCAACTGAAATTTTTGGACCTGGCCCTAACACTAGCGATTAGGGCATTAACAATGAGATGGAAGTCCCCTAGATCCCCTAACATAACATTATGGCAATCCGACCTCCTGAGGTGGGGAAAGGCGGAGTGTGGTGCTGAGACGGGAGGAGGAAAGAGGGCAATGAAAATATCCCGTGGCACAAGAATGAGAAACTATGCTGCTGGATTTGGAAAGAATGGAACTGTTGCCAATGCAGTTAAATGGGAGGTAATCGGTTGAGGAGTACAGGATGGGTTGATGGGTGTGGTCTGATCATAATAGAGCCCACGAGCGCACTGAATCTCCGTTTTGTATCCCTGCAATGTACGAACTTGATATCACCCTTTTGTTACAGAGTGTTGATGCCTGAATGTAATATGACCAGGAGACATGTTGGGTGGGGGTGGAAGCTCTGGGGTGGGAGGAGTGGACTAGGGGTTTGGTCCATCTCAGTTGTAATTCTTGTAAGCCTATTGATAAAATATCGAAATGCTTAAGGAGGTATATGTAATCGACGTTGTGATATTGCACAGGAGAAATACGAGAGTCAACACATAGTCAGTTTCACTTCTAGATACTGTATTTACCAAATGGTTTTTACTGATAACTGATAGGTTCAGTTGGGGAGAAAAAGATCAAATTACAGTTTTTTGTATTGAGAAACTGTGATGTATGTAATACTGTGTAGTCACGAATAAAGAGTTAAAAAAAAAACTAATATAGACTTTCACGTAGCTTGTAACCAACTGGTGCAGCAGTTTACACAACAACTGACAAAGTGATACAGCTATTCACAGTTTAGTCACTATCCAATATATTTAGTGAGACACTATAAATTAGTCAAGCAAACAGTCAATCACACTGCTACTAAATCCTCCATCCAGATACTTATATTTATATATCCACTCATTCTTCAATGCAAATTGCTATATATATATATATATATATATATATATATATATATATATATATATATATATATAATACATATTTAAATAACAAACCAAACCACATTCACTGGATGATGTCATCAGTGATGTCATTTGAGATGTCATCAGTGATGTCACTGACCATGTCATGAATGATGTAATATGTGACATCAGCAGTGGATTGCGGGCGCACGAGATGTAGTTAGTACAACTAACTATATCGGAGGAATTTCATTTTGTACGAGTGAAATGTCCTGCTAACTAGAACACCCCTAAAACCTATGGTTTTTTAAGTGAATTTCTAAGGTTTTTTAAATGCTAATTCCTAACTATATCAGGCCTGAAACCTATGGTTTTTTCAGTGAATATACATATATATATATATATATATATATATATATATATATATATATATACATATATCGCTTTAAAACTCCCAGATGCTTGCGGCAAAAACGGAGAAACTGACACTTTCTTTGCTCTTCGGTGAACTGCAAGTGCAAAAACCAGACGCGTTTCGGCAAACTCGGTCGCCTTGATCACTGGACAATAGTGAAATGTGACCCAACAATTTTAAAACACCAATAACCAATCCTGTGCTTGGATGTCACCTGACTTGTAGAAAGACATGGTAGAAAGACTCTGTGTACCACGCTTGAACTATCAAGGGCACTGGCGATTACATATTATAAAATACACAACTCCATGGTCAGAATAATTAATCTGAAGAATAGAAGGTTCGGCAACACATAGTTTGGCAATTAATATCTGTACAAATACACTAACCAGATTTCGTTCATATAAAAATACAACACCAAATTATTATAGAGAAACTACAATTGATTGTATAGTTCAAGGATAATGATCACCGCATAATACATGTTCACTTCTTTTCCTTAAACTCAAATTAATAAACAAATTTGTTCCTATCAGTTGCATTTTGATTCAATGCAAACATTGTCCCAATGGTTCTATACCGAAACCTGCAAATAGGAATCACCTTACCAATTTGGTTGTCATCCAAAAAAGTGCATGTGCTTAAGTGGCGCCTTGACACCTTCGGGTTTTAGTTTGCGCGGTACAAGATGCAAAATAAATAAATAAATAAATAAATAAAGTGCTTATAAATAATTTAAAAAAATGTATAATAAAAAAATATTTTTTACATAGATTTTATCTGAATAAACCCCAATATTTATATTAATTTTCTTAACATAACCTAAGATCCCCTCCAGGATCCATGTAAGTGAATTGAGGTGTTGGGCAGAGAGAAAGCATCACAAGCAATTTCAAATTTGAATATTAATACCTAATATGAGAAATTGCCTTCAATTCTGTCGGTAGTTAATAATTATTTATAAACTTCATATTTCAAGAAATGAAAATGTTTGAACTAAAGGGTTGGGAATCCATAGACAAATTACAGAAATCAAATCTGATTCAAGACCAAACTCACCCCACATTAAATATGTTGATATTATTAGTCAATATAAAAAAAAGGTCAAGAGATCTGTGCAAGTGCGCCAATAACTAGTATAAAACCACTCATTCATAAAAAATTATATAAATTCATGGTAAAACACATATAAATTGAGCACCAGACAAAGATCTAAAAACAATCCATATACAAAAACTAAAAACATAATTTAATGAGATTAAGAATCAGATAAAAACCTTAAAACCACTGTACCACAAATCAGCTCTTCTTCTCAATACATAATATACCTGAAGGTCTAGAGATAATAATGCAAATCCTCACAGACATTGAGCCCCCTCGGATTTTTTAGGTCAAGCTCAATAATATATTTCACATTATTGCTGTAGACGTATGAGACTTCGCTCCTTCCGTTCGACCTTGAATTATCCGGAATCATACAATTTGGAGCATTTCTTTAGTCACTAAGCTAAATCTGCACCCGGCTGTAATTCGTCCCAGCCGCAACACAGAGTTGAAATAGCCACTGTGCTTCAACGCCACAGTGAGGTACCGGGTTTTTAGGGACCCGGCGGTGCCAGAGGAACACCCAAAGACCTCTTGAGTTCTTCCTGTTTCGGACCACAGAAACACAGTCTTCTAGGTGATGTCAAGGATCGAGTTTATTGGCTGCAACCAGTAACAGATATCCTAGAAGTACAACAGCATGAAGCGCATGTATGTTCTCAGGAGACTGCTCGTTTTTACAGAACCAGCCTTCTCTTTTTATACAAAATAATACACTTCAGGCAAGAATTCTTTGTTTTTACAGTAGGTCATATAAATATTTCTACTACAAAGAAAGAGCAGAGTCATGATGGCAAGCCCACATTTTAGTTTGTCCAGTTCGTGATAGATTACCCAGCAAGGCCCAGAACTTCCATCAGATATCGATGAACCCCCAATAAAATCTGGCACCTTCTCCTTGTAAAACTAGTCATAAAGAAGAAACAGGGACAGGTGTGTGTGTGATTAGCCATAGCTTGTATGCGATGAACGGTTTATGACATGTTGTGCTTTGATGCTAATCTCGCTCGGCCCTTGGGATGAGAACTGCCCGAACAGGTTTGGCTTGGGGCGGTGGAGTCAGCTCGCCCAGGTCACAGAGGAGTCAGCAAAGGTGTACGTGTTCTTTCAGATCGAATTCGGCCTTGGTCATTTTGACTATGTAAGGGCAATCACAAAATGGATGCCGCTCACAAAATGGAACCCGAGGGTTCAAGACAGAAACTACGATTTAAGGGTGATTTCGTCACTCAATCATGACGCAAATGCATAGGTATAATGTCTCAATCATTACCGGTCTGCCGATACCAAAATCGTTATGATACGATGATATTTTCTGACGCGAGTGTAGAGCTTCGGTACCACACAATAGCAGGGTCCAGAATTTTCAGTACCACAACAGGCTTTGATTTTTCCAGCCTATGAGGACTGTGTACATATAAACTCTGCATGCCTGTCTTGAGGAAGACCCGCCGTGACCACCAACAGGGGCACTACAGGGTTGAAACATCGACGCACTATTTAGGTCCAGATTGACCAGGTTTCTATACTAGGGAAGAATATCCTGGATCAAAGTCAAACTCTGGCCTCTCCTAAAAGAAACATTTGTATATAATTTGTTGACACTGTATATATTCGTTCACTACTTTCTCTCTATGTCACCCATAGACACTGTAAGAATTCCTTGTAAATAAGTATATCTCAGTCTTTTTGTAAGAAGTGTATTGTTTATCCATACTAATATAATAAAGAGAGAGCCCAAACCTTTGTGGCGGGTAATCTCAGGAACCACAGCACCAATCACAACACCCAATACAGCGTTGGAAAGAGCAGTTGCAGCAGAAGGACATGGGCTATGCAGACGCCCACCATATACATTTAAAAGGTAAAAGAACCGTGCCTGCAAAGTAGTCCCTTGTGGGCGTGTCTGCGTTGTGCTGTGGGCGTGTGCTGGGGGTGTATGGTACGTTCCGCCCTTCATGTCATGTCTCATATTGTGAGCTAATCCCACCCTGCTCCCTTTAAATACCTCTGCACCCCATAATCATAACCCACCCTAACTCCTGAAAATACCCCAACACCCTTAAACACTAACCCATCTTAACCCTATAAATATACCCTGTACCCCAAAACCCAAACCTATCCCTAAACCCTAAAAATACCCCTGTACCCCAAAACCCAAACCTATCCCTAAACCCTAAAAATACCCCTGTACCCCAAAACCCAAACCTAGCCCTGAACCCTAAAAATACCCCTATACCCCAAAACCCAAACCTAGCCCTGAACCTGGAAAATACCACTATACCCCAAAACCCAAACCTACCCCTGAACCCTAAAATACCCCTGTACCCCAAAACCCAAACCTAGCCCTGAACCCTAAAAATAACCCTGTACCCCAAATCCCAAACCTACCCCTGAACCCTAAAATACCCCTGTACCCCAAAACCCAAACCTAGCCCTGAACCCTAAAAATACCTCTGTACCCCAAAACCCAAACCGAGCCCTGAATCCTTAAAATACCCCTGTACCCCAAAACCCAAACCTACCCCTGAACCCTAAAAATACCCCTATACCCCAAAACCCAAACCTATCCCTGAACCCTAAAAATAATGATACTTACGCACTTATATAGCGCACGACTACCCGGAGGCATCGCGGCGCTTGTATGAATACCGCTGAGGAACCCTTCCTGGCCTTTCCGTGTGAGGAGCCCACTCCTGGGCACCCCCAAGGTGAAGTCAGGCATCCTCAGCGTTGTTGGGGCCGTTGTAGAAATTAAGCAAGCTATTGCCCAGAGGTGCAGAGTGGGGCTCATGATCAGAATAGGCACTGAGGCGAGAATGATCAGGTCCGAAGAAATTGAGCCCAAGACCCGCCGAGGCGGGAATTGAACCCTGGTCCCGGCCAGACTACTGCATCAGGGTCTGCCGCTCCAACCATTGAGCCACACTTCTCTACCCGTTCTATACCCCTGTACTCCAAAACCCATACCTATCCCTAAACCCTAAAACTACCCCTGTACCCCATAACCCAAAACTATATCTGAACCCTTAAAATACCCAAACACCCCAAAACATATACCTCAGTACCCCAAAACATATACCCCTATCCCCATACTTACCTTATCCAAACATTTAAAAAAAACATGCTTTTACCATTCATGCATTTACAACAAATTTCGTTGTAAATGTATGCGTGGTAAAAGCATATAAAATGTAATGCCATGCGTTATAATGACATTGCGGAGTCATGGTACTTTCGTAATGAAAGTATGCGGAGTGATGGTATGCGGAAAGAAAGTTGCGGAATAATGGGTGTTTACCCTCCCCCGGTAAGTACATTGGTGGCACGGCAGCCCACATCTCCAGCAACATACTCATATTTTTTCACCACCCATTTGAAAAATGCACTGGTCTCTCTCATTGATGGCCAGCACCGACGTACACTTTTAGACACATCTCCCGCCACAAGTTCTAGAATTGCGAACCTTAGAGCTGGGGAGCTACGTTCGAATCTCGGCATCAGCTCAACATCCTGTGATTCCAAGCAAATCGCTTTGTCTCCCCGTGCCTACCACAAATGAATGTGTTCTTCTGTAATGTAAATTGTGCTCATGCCATGTTGTCGAGTTTGCGCTATATAATATTGAAAGGAAAAATAAAGTAGGGAAACTCGAGTTCACACACTACTGAACGTGCACTCTTAAGTGCATCAGCAGTGCACTGTGAATCTGAGCTTTTCACAGGCCTGTCACAGATAAGAAATGCGATCTAAACTAAATCCTACAAAACAATATACTACTGGCTGGCAGCAATTCATACCCGGACAACGTCGGGACGGGCTGCTAGTCATAAAATGAAGTAATTTTGATAAACACTTGATCCAATCATGTTGAGCGCATGACTGATTCATTGAGTACTGTTCTTGATATTCTGTGTGTTAAGAGAGCATATAATTTCTAATTACATTTATTGTTCGTAGATTCTATGCCAGTTCTACCCAACAGAACCATTTTTCTTTAATCGTCTAACTACCCAGGTTCTGAGGGACACAGGGTCACCCCGTTGTTTGACCTATCAATAATATACTTAGTTTCAAGTTGCCTGAGGGTCCTCTCCCTATTGCCACCTCTATTTTGTGGGACACTGTTAAAACTTTGTGCTTCCCACGTACTGCAATCCGCAAATACATTTCAAAACATAAGCAGCATGATCCGTCCTGCAAGTATAATGACCACCGATTTTAATCGGGACCTCTGTAAAAGCATTAAAATAGGAGTTAGTGTTTACTCCAAACTTGCAGGCTCGGCATGTACTGCATTTAAAAAAACCTTTCTTGGGGGAAAGCCAATTACTTTTATTATAGAGCTCTGGGCTAGTTTTCACTAGATCACTTCGCATAGAGTGAACCTTGTGGTACGTAAAATTTGGTTTATTTGATAAAACTCCTTGCAGAACAACATCAGTTAGAACTATTGGCCACTGGGTATTAATGATTTTCCTAATTGTCTGTGACTGTCTACTATATGTAGATATAAATCTGCAGGAATTCACAGATGGTCTCTCGTGATTTTCTGCAGTGACAGTCAATGTGGGGGTACTTGCCTTTGTTTTAGATGTTACTTGTCTCAACTCGGACCTGTCTTTTTTGTTTGCCTTTTTGATTGCAAGATCCAGTTTATGAGAATAATAGCCCCGCTCTAACAGTCTACATTTAGCAGTATCTTGAGCCTCCTTCAAAGCTGTTGCTGAGCTACAAGCCCTGCGAATTCTCAAGAACTCCCCATAGGGCAAACTGGCAATCGTGTGGTGTGGATGGAAACTAGAGGCATGCAAAAGTATGTTGCCTGCTGTTGGTTTCCTATATAGACTAGTTTCAATTACCTCATTATGTACTTCAACCTTAATATCCAGGAAGGTAGTAGAAAGGGGATCAATGTGCAATGTGAATTTCAAATTAAGCTCATTCACATTGATAAGGTCAACAAAAGTTTTTGCCTCATCCTCAGTCCTTTTCCAGATAATAAAAACATCATCTATAAATCTCCTCATTTGCATCACATGTTGTTCATAAAGTGCCTTGTGCTCTATCTTGAGGACATGCTCCTCCCACCAGCCTACATGTAAACATGCATAGCTGGTGGAGAAGAATGCCCCCATTGCCACGCCTTGTCTTTGTTTGTAAATCTTGCCATCAAACATAAAAACATTGTTAAAAAGACACCAATGTATCATTCCCAGTAGCATTTTGTTATGTTGATACATGTCGATACTCCTGCGCTTAAGATAAAAATCTATGGCCTGGAGACCGTCTTCATGCTTAATGCAGGTATATAGCGAGGCAATGTCAAGAGTTAAAAACAAATAGTCTTTGGCCCACTGCACAGTATTTAACTTAAACAAAAAGTCCCTAGAATCCTGTAAAAAGGTAGGCAAAGTGATCGCATATTCCTGAAGATAGTAATCCACATATCTGGAGGTACACTCGAATGCACTATTCATTGCTGATATAATGGGTCTCCCTTGTAATGGTTTAAACCTTTATGCACTTTTGGAATGAGATAAAAAGTGGGTAGGGTAGGAAGTTCCTTATATAAAAACTTAAATTCATCTTTACTGATAAGGCCCTCACGTTGTCACTTTAACAACTCATTCCTCTAGTCCCCATTAATTTTCTTGACCGCGACTCCCATTACTAAGTTCATAACATTGCGTGTCATTTAAATGTTTATATGCCTCTGTCCTGTAGGACTCCTTGTCCCAAAGAACAATATTGCCTCCTTTGTCTGCATTATTTATTACTACTGAATCATTGTTCTTGAGTTTGGTCATTAGTTTGAAATACTTTTTACTTTTACCCTTTTACTTTGTTTTTAAGTTGCATGTGTTTTTATACAAAGATTTTAATTCATCCGTAATTCGTTCGTGAAAAATATCCACGGCGTCCCTGGGCATTATGGGAACAAACGTAGATATACACACTCCACAGCTTCGCTTGCGCCCAAGCCTCTTGTTATGGCGGGCAACGCGGCAGGATAGTGAACCCCTATTATCCAAAGAAAACCTGATGTTTCAGCTAGATACTTTAGTCTAACCCATATAACAACAGTGCTGTGGCTCCAATGAACTAAAGTGTTTATTTGAAAGTGGCAACAAAGAATTCCGACGTGTTTCGGAGTTTCCTCACTCCTTGGTCACGGGTTAGGTTTTACTCTTTTCATTTCTCTTTTACAGAGACCACAACTGATAACATGCAAATAATAAACATAGAAAAAAGGTTCACATTTGTTTAAACATTGTCGTTTTTCAGTAAAGTTACATTGGAGCTAATACAATTGGTGTTGAAAATTAATTTTACAATTTTAACGTGATCAGTATTCAGTGAGTAAATTACATATTGTAACAATGTGTAACTTGATGTAATGACATCTTAAGCGACCCAAAAAATTATAAACAATTCTGCCTTAGTGGGCAAATATCCCCGAAATCCACAATGAATTTCTATTAACACTGTCTGTGCAGTTCAGTCATCACGCACAATTAAGCCCAAGTGGGCCATGAATCGTTATTGCAACCTAAGTACCTCACCCTTAATTTATTCTGATCAACAAGAGGCAATACATTATTGCATTGTTTATGTTCAGATATCCACTACTAACAGGATGTATCTGTCCTTAATGTTGCCTCCCTAGGCATATCTGAACATTTTAAAGTCCAAAACCACAATTGATAGAATGAACAGGAGGTTCCTACTGTGCAACGGTGGGCAGATATTAGAGCTCTTCTGCATGTTGGTGTCTTCACATCTATGAAACAAGAAATAAACATAATCCAGTGATTAAAATGTGATTACACGAAAACCAAATATTAAAAGTATTTACAGAAAAACCTTAAAACACACATACAGGGGGGACCATAGCTGAGTTCTCACTGTTATTTATCCTAAGTGTGCAGCTAATTCTTCATCCAGGTTTAAACCCATTGGCTGAAGTGTATTGTATTTGATGATCATTTTAGATTCTAATCTCTTTAAGACTAAGGTCCTATTTCTGCCTCTTTCCCTCACTGGAATTTTATCAAGGACATAGAATTTCAGTAGGTTACCATTCTGATTGTGGTCAGGGTTTGGGAGAGGGAGCTGCATGCCAATAATTGCTCAAAAACTACCAAATAGATTTATAGCAGATCACAAATAACACGGTATCTGGAAAATTTGGTGCACATCCTTTCAAAGGTGTGGGCTGTAGCTGTATCTAAAATCCAACTGAAAAATGTTATGTTATGTTAAAAGATTTTTTTACCGCGCACGGACACCAATTGGTTTCATGGCGCTCAGAGACAAAGTGGAAAAACAAAGCAGTCGGGTGTGAGTGGAAAGATTAATCATAAGCTATCTGAAAAAGATAGGTTTTGAGAGATTTGCGGAAGATGGTGTAATCAGAAGCGAGCCATATTGAAAGAGGGAGAGAATTCCAGGTACAAGGAGCAAGAAAAGAGAAACAAGAGCCACCATGTTTCTTACGTTTGAACCTGAGGGTGATTAAGAGGTTATGTGCAGAAGACCTAAGATGCCTTGAGAGGATGTGACGTTTGAGACTAAGAGAGGTAAAGGCAGGGGCAAGTGCAAAGAGAGATTTGAAAACAGTTTAACCCATTTTGAAAATACAGCGGGAAGCGACCGGGAGCCAATGCAGTCTTTTCAGCGGGGGCATGACGTGTTGGTACTTTGGCTGTTGGAACACCAATCTGGCCGCCTGGTTTTGTACCAGCTGAAGCCGATGGAGGTGATGCGCAGGAATCCCCACATACAAGCAGTTCGCATAGTTAATGCGTGAAGTGACAAGGGTCATAATAACAAGTATAAGAGCCTCGGTGGATTAGAACCTACGGATTTTACCAATTCTGCGTAGATGATAAAAGTAGGCCGAGGTAACAGAGTTAATTTGAGGTCTCATCGACAGGTCACTTGAAATGATGACACCAAGGCTCTTCACGGACTTGACTGGGCAGGGAGGAGGGCCAAGAGCTTGGGGCCAAAAATTGGAGCTCCAAGGATTTGAGGACCCTCCTATCAGGACCAACTCCGTCTTGCTGGGGTTAAGCTTCAGCTGGCTGAAATTCATCCACCCGGAGATGGTGAGCATGATGGATTGAAAATTAGAACAAGCGGAAGAAGAGGGAACGATAGGAAAGATTAGCTGTAGGTCGTCCGCGTAATTGAAGATGGTAACAGGGGTGTGGCGGAGAGAGGCTAAGAGGGGTTGCATGTAAAGGTTAAACAGGAGGGGCGATAGAGCAGAACCCTGGGGAACACCACAGGAAAGTGAAGATTGGGGACCAGAGAAGGTAGAAAGTTGAACCGATTGAAAACGTTGTTGGAGGAAGGACCCAATCCAAGTTAAGGCCGGGCCCCGGATACCCGCATTTCTGACACGGCCAATCAAAATGGCATGATCGACTGTGTCGAAAGCGGCCGACAGATCTAATAGCACCAAGGCCTGGGCCAGGTTCTTATCAGCCCCCTGTCTCATGTCTCAGTGCATCCATCACGGCCACAATGACCGCTTCCGTAGAGTTGGCCGGTCTAAAACCATCCTGCTGGTCATCTAGGAAGTGATATTCTTCAATGAAGGTGCTCAGACAGCGGGTGACCTGGGTCTCCAACACTTTCCCCAGATAGGGGAGGAGGGAGATGGGTCGATAATTGCCTAAGACAGTTGGGTCAGAACCTGTTTTTTTTAGAATGGGTACTACAATAGCTTTTTGAAAGCATTGGGGACAGAGCCTGTAGCGAGAGAGTAGTTGAGAAGGTCTAATGGGGGACCTGGACAAGCCAGGAAAGCGTCTTTCAAAATTTGAGGGGGCAACAGTCATTGGGGGAGCCGGAACTTACTACATGTAATAAAGAAATAAATTCAGACTGAGAAATAGGAGGAAATTCGTGCAAGCAGCAAGGATTAGTGGGGGGTAAAACACAAACACTAGGTGAGGAAGAGGGGGGAATGTTATTTTTAATGGTTGTGATTTTGGCAATAAAAAATAAATTGAGGGAGTCGCAAAGAGCCTGTGAGGGTTGGGGCTGAACAGTTACGCGATCATGAAGAGAGAGTTCAGCTACAATGGAAAAAATGTCTTTGGTTTTTGAAGGTGAACTGATAATTTTCTGGGAATAGTAAGAAGATTTCGCCTAGTCAAATGAATGGGAAAACGCGCTTTGGGACCTTCCTTTGTCGTGGCCTCCCTGCTTGATGGATCAAAGTGAAACTTTCCATGCACAGACTAGGCAAAAAGTGGTACTTTTTCTGGTAATTTGCATAGACATTCGTCAAATGGCACCAAAGTTATTAGCAACAATAACAATAGAATCAAGCACTTGATTGTAAAGAACATAAAATAATTCCATCTATATTAATAACTCTAACCTCACATACTAACCGCTATGCCTAGATTTAAACCTTCTCTGTAATCCCTTTTCAATGTTCTTCATGTGCTATGCTTTGTTCTATGTACTTCTGTGTATTATGTGTGCAATGCTCAAAATTTGGCATTCTCACAATCCCCATTTTAATATTTACGGCCCATGTGCTAATGTTTAGATGTATTCTTCACACCCTTGGCTGCAGCAAGCCAGTCAGGTCAGAGTAATGGCAGAGTCAACAGGGGTGCAACATGCACAATGCAGTCTTAGATGCAACAGCATTATGCTGCTACTGTGTTTCATACCTTGACGGTCATTCTGCTGAGATGAACTAGGAGTGACCTGGAAACTAGAAAAATACGTTTAACCCGGTGGATGCCATATGTGGTGTTCTGATACTGTGGTAAAAACCAGGGAGATGCCTCTGCCATGAAGGTGGAACTTCCATGGTAGGAGCCCGCCCTGATAATATGGCCTCAAAATATTGTTGTACAACTTGAGTTGCCCAATGCCTATTGGCTGCCTTAGTATTTGTCATATGTGTGTTTTGATTGATGGCTGTGTTTTTTAATCGGTGACCCTATTCACATTGTGATGGGTTTAGGGCAGGCTGTCACTGGGGATTATGATGTGTTTGTATGTTTGAACTTAATACATTACAGCATTTTGCAAGTTGTTTGGAGTTAGTTCTAGTGCATAGATGCTTACCATGACCAGTAATGACCAAGAAATGAAAGCATTGCTGCGCTAGTCATGGTTCTGCTAAGCAACGACTCGGTTCCAGCCACTAACTGCAGTTTTTGTTCTCTTTTTCTCAACAGACACAGTACACCATGTCTCAGTCATGCCAACTCGCACCAGGAAAAGGTGTGCGCCTAAAGGCTGTGGTCCAGAGAGCGGAATTAACTATTCCTTATGTTGTTAAAATTCGTACTCTCTTCAACAATGAGGCCACCATGAAGGGCATCTGGACCGGTGTCACCTTCTTTAATTTGAGCGTAGTTCAGGAAGATCTTTAAATGAAGGGAATGTGTCCCTCCTTCATTTTATGCATAACGCAACAATTTAATTATAGGAGTGAGTGTAACTAGCTTAATTCATTGTAGCATAATCATGCAGAATTTCCTAACAATTCAGAGAAATTACGCATAACAATGCAAGAAGAGTAATCGTACATTAAGCGCTATTTTTTTATACAAAAATGTCCACCGCAACCAAAATGGCCACAAGAAACCAATAGCTACTGCTTGCGCTCTTAGGATAGGATTTTCCTCCAATTTCTGCTCAGCATTTAGCGCTATTTTCATAGATCAGACTGCACCTTCCTAACTAAAATGAATGCGAGGAATAATTTTACACTAAGAAATGGCGCTAAATGCAGCAGAATACGAAGAGCTAGCGCGGTGTAAGATTCTTTTCCCCATTCTGCAGCTCACACGGAAAGAGGAAAACGCCTCTCAGGATTGCTTTTGTGCAGGAAGGTGCCTCTTCCTGCACAAAACAATCCTGCTTCCAACTCAGGCCCCCTTGCACCATGACCCCAGTGCAACTAAAGGACAGGAATGCTCTGTATAATGTTAAATGCGGAACATCCCTACCCTTTCCCTTATGCGCAGCACAGCGCAGCAAGCTGGCTTTCTGCGTTGTGCAAGATTGATAAATATGGGCCTGTTTCATTATTACTGGATGTAAAAGGTTCGCATGATCAGAAATCTCTGCTCGGTAGGAGCAGCTGAGTAGTTTATATATTTTGCTTGTTTCCCTTTGAGGAGGTCAATGGAATATATAAACATGTGTTTTTATATTTTGGTTCATTGTAGCTACTGGCTGGGGGGCTAACAATAAGTTTATGGCTTACATATGTATCTTGTATTAATTTTAATTGAATTATTCTATGATAAGACATAGTTGTACAGGGTCTTGAAGAAAGCCAGGCCTCAGTCATTTCATTGAAGGACACCACTGTAGCCTGCAGTGTTACAGACCCTCCAAGACCGCGGTTCCCAACCTTTTGACTTCTGGGGACCCCACTTAGTCATTACTGGAACCTGGGGACCTCCACTGACTCATTATTGGGAACTGGGGGCACCCTACTGGAATCCTGGCACCCCAGCACAAGCATTGTTGATGATTTCAACCGCAAAACAATACAAAAGAATAACAGTAAAAATCATTCATCATTCATCAAGCAAATACACAAATGATGACACCATTTTTTAATTCGCAAACATATATAAAAAAATATCAATTTTTTATTTTAATAGAAAGGTTGGGGCTTTTCTAAATTCATTTGAGGTCACTCATAGTCCATACTATATTCTGTTTAATGCACATACACTGCTCCCAATCTGAGAACAGTCATTTGATTTTTAGCCTCCAATTTGTAATTCCTTCACATTTACAGTATGTTTAAAATGTGGCAGTCGTATATTTAACTTATTTATTGATATACACCTTATTATTCTGTTAATAATATTTAATTTTTGAAGTAGTTGCGGACCCTTTGGTTTGGCTTTGCGACTCCCAAGGGAACCCGGACCATAGGTTGGGAACCACTGATCGAAGATATCCAGTTCCTGATTGAATTACTGATTATTACAAACTGGGAGAGACTCTACCGGAGAAAGATCATGTTGTTCTGTTGCTTGCTGTGTATGCATCAATACTCTGCAGCTCGTCAAGCTATGCATAATCTTTTATTATGATTCTCTCATATTTTCAAATAAATATGTCTTGAAGTGTCAATATTTGTCCTACCCGACTCTTTCTTTTTCACATGTTTTACCCACGTGCTTTAGCATGTCTGGAGGCCTGCATTACACTTGCTCCCTAAAGACTCCAGGGCAAGAGTGAGCCATTCTAAGCCTCTTTTCCTGTTGCCAGGAGCTTTGAAATGTGTTTATGTAAGAGGCTGTCAGTTGAAGCTGAGCCTTCTGCCTGTCTGCACTGTTCCTGTGGATGGGATCCTTATCCTAGAATAAACCTACTTTGAAGTATCATCCTGTGTACAGCTTGATCGTACATTTGGCAACAGAAGATGGGATTAACTTGGATAGGATCTCAACACCATCTACGTTATGCTCATTCCCACTGAGTTTAAGCACCGCTTTCAAAGAACTTTGGAATACCTTCCACCTTGAGGTACTGTTACTTATTTATTATCATCAAGCGCTGCGGACCCCACAAGTTTATTTTTTTTTATCTTGAGAAATTGCCTTTTATGTGACTTTCCCACCCGTTACTGTTTGGTCACCATTACTCTCATCTGGACTAAACACCATTTCCCTTTAGCATTTTTAACACTGCCTTTGCGCACTATCGTGCGAACTCTGTGGCTTGCATATCGCTACTTTTGGGCCTGCCCCACCCTTCTTCCCGTCTAGCCCTGGTGATCCTCCCATACGCTGGCATAAATGGCGCAAAGTCTTTGAAAGGTACGCCAGAGTGTGTGGCTCCTCTTTCAGCGTTGAAAGAAAAACAACTTTACTGCTGCATTGATCTGATAGAGACGTCTAGGCACAGATTCCTTAACTTGGAATATCCCCAGGCATCCGACTGGAGCCGGAAACTTTTGCGCAGCGGCACCTCTGTGCGCCGGGGGGCTGTCGCCGCACGGCTCCACCCTGACGTTGTCCACGGACGTGACACTAGCAGAGCGACGTAACGGAACGACGTATGAAAATGCTGGCCACATGGTTGTCCGGTCCCACGCCTTCCCGTCGCCGTTCTGCTTCTCAGAATCGCTCCCGCGACCACCGTTCTAAGAAAGGTAAGCGGGGGCACAGGCTTTGTTTGCGGTCCTCCTCCCATAGGCGCGCTGGCATACATTCCTCTTGCACGGGGTCAGCTAAGGGCGCCCAGCGGTCGCCTCCTCCGTACCCTCCCTTTCCAGGAGTTGGCACGACACGGTCCCAAATAAAGGCCTAGCCCAAGGCTCTCCAGGCCTATTTTGGTTCTCCACTCTCCCTGATGTGCCTTTGGGTCCCACAGAGGCAGCGAGCATTCATGCCGGGTCCTCGTTGGCGGATGTTTTCCCGGTGAGGGCTGTGTGCATTGACTCTGGTTCTGGAGCAGAGGCGACGTCGACGGGCCACGGTCCAAACGGTGCTTCTGGTCACCCCAGCACACCACGCCAGTCATCGCATAGCCCTGTGCGGCTCCCTGCACTGACTACAGAGGCGGCGGTAGTGAAGCCAACATCAACGCCGGACTCGACACCTGGCTCGAAGCCCGGCCCCACGTCCCGGTCTACGCATGTTCTGGTGCGATCGACGATGGTAGACGTCGGGGTTGCGTCCCCTGTGGAGGTCGTAGACATCAAGTCGACTCTGACATGGCATCCATCGACTTCGGTGTCCCTGACTGACATTGTCATTCCTCCGGATTCCTCGGGCGTCTTTCTGTCGCCTGCACTGGTTGACGTCAATGCCAGCCGAACCCCCTCCAGTGGTTGATGTTTCCCCTGCAGGTCCCATGTGTTGCCTGGCCTTTGGGTCAGTCTCCTGCTCAGCTTTGTATGGCCACTGGGAGTATTAGCCTTCAACCGTCTCCTACTGACGGTCTATTGTCTCCTACCCGGATGGCTACTGACTGAGCTTAGTGCCGCCTATGCGCAAGCTATTCTCAGGGCATCTGTTGTCCTTGGCTTTCAGCCTCCTGTGGCCCCCCTACTTTCTGATCCTTTAATGGATCTGCTCCATTTGGATCCTATTGAGGTGGAGCATTTGCTACCCCTTGGGGTTCTTTATTTGAAGCCCTGCGTGTCGGGCGGACATCTTCTGGAGACCCAGTTGATCGGGCTGTTGCTTGTTGACACTGTCCTGCCCTGGGTGATCCTCTCTGCCTGTCTCTTCACCAAAACGCTCAGGGCCTAGTACTTCAGGCGGCTTTTGATTTGCATCCCTCCGCCTTCCCATTATTACCTCCCACCCAGGAGTCCCGGTGGCTGGATGCATGTGGCCGCCAGCTTTTTGCCTCTTCCAGTGCTGACATCCACGCTTTAAATACTACCTGTGTGTTCGCACATGCGTCCTCAGACCTTTGGGACTCCATTGCGAACCTTCGATTCTGGAGGAGCCGCGGTCTGAATTGCTTCGCATCGTACTTAATGGCAGGGAAATGGCGCATTTTCCCCTTCGATCTTGAATGAATGAATGAATAAGGATTTGTAACGCGCAACTTAGCCCATAGGCATCAAGGCGCCTAAAGGATGGTACAGCTGCTTGTGGTGTGAGGAAATGCCAAACTACAGGTAGGCCTCTACAAATAGCCATGTTTTTAGTGCTCTACGGAAAAGCAGAATGGAAGGTTGCTCCTTTAGCTCAGAAGGGAGCAAGTTCCAGAGTCTCGGGGTGAGGGAGGAAAAGGCCCTCCCTCCCCATCTGGCCTTGAGTACTCTGGGGATGGACAAAAGATTCTTATTAGAGGAGCGTAAGGTTCGACTAGGAGAGTAGGGAGATAGGAGGGACCTGACGCCTTCCGCACCAACTCCCTGCAAGGCACCGTAGGTGAGACACAGGATCTTGAAGTTGATCCTGGACTGGATGGGAAGCCAATGCAAATCTTTCCTGGCTAGGGAGGCTGAAGAAAGTCTTGGGACATCAAGGACAAACCTGGCCGCCGTGTTTTGCACTACCTGCAGACGCTGGCCCAGCCTTTTATTGATGCCTAAATATAGCGCATTACAATAGTCCAGTCTGGAGAAGACGAGAGCCTCCGTAACCTGCTTCCGGGCTTCAGGAGAGAGATAGTGTGTGACCTTTCTTAGGATCCTGATGACACCACAGCAGGTTGACACTGTCCTACTGACCTGACGGTCAAAGGAAAGCGTGGTGTCTATCAGAACACCCAGATTACGAGCGAATTGAGACGGCAAGCGTCACACTCCGAGAGACAGAGGCCACCAGTCACTCGGCCAGATGTCCTGCTTACCCCCAAAAATCAGGACCTCGGTTTTCTCACCGTTCAATTTTAGAAAGTTCTGGATCATCCACCGAGAGACAGCCTCCATACAGTTCCTGAAATTGAGAGCGGTAATACTCACCGATTGGGAGAGGGAGACCATGATTTGAGTGTCGTCCACATAGGACAACACTTCCAACCCACAAGATCTTACTAGCCTGGCAAGTGGGGCCACATAGATGTTAAAAAGCGTGGTGCTCAGAGACGAGCCCTGCGGGACCCCACACTGCACAGGTTTAGCGGGGAGAGAAATTCACCAAGCTTAACCCTCTGTTCTCTGTGGTTGAGGAAAGAGGAGAGAAGGCTCAGTGCAAGGCCATCCACTCCCATCTCCCTAAGGCGAGATACCAAGATAGAGGGGGACAGGGTATCAAAAGCAGCTGTCAGGTCGAGCAGGACCAGAAGAGTAGTCTGGCTCCTATCGACCTTAGAGCAGATATTATTGATAGCCACTGTGAGGGCGGACTCAGTGCTATGAGCCCTCCAGAAGCCATGCTGAGAGGAATCGAGTAAACAGGATTCATCCAGAAAGGTGCTCAAATGATGGTTAAGATGTGCTTCGAGCATCTTAGCTAGTGCAGGAAGCAGGGATATTGGGCGAAAGTTCTTCAAAACCCCAGGGTCTAGGGTGGTCTTTTTCAAAAGAGGTTTAACCACCGCCATTTTCCAAATGGCGGGGAAAATACCCTCCATAATTTCTGAGTTCATCACCTCCTGGATGGGAGGTAACAAAACCTCCCTACATTCCTTGAGGATTTTAAGGGGACAGGGATCCAAAGGAGATCCAGATTTTATTTTGTCCAAGAGCAGATTTAACTGTTCGGAGGTGAGAAGAGGGAAGTTCAGGAAGCTGCCACCGGGTCTTTCCGTTTGATCTTCGGGTGAAGGGGACACCGGGGAAACAGGGACTACCAGGTCACGATTGAGAGACTCCAGAGCTGTGTAGATGTCCACTATTTTGGTGTGGAAGAAGGCGGCAATTTTGTCACACAGCTCCTGAGATCCAGCTATGGGGTCTGGCAACTGGAGGGTAGAAAGGGAGTCTATGATCTTGAATAATTCCCTTGGGGCACTAAGGGAGGTCGTCAGCTTAACAAAATGGGCCTTCTTTTCTTCGATTACCGCCGTCTTGTATTCTTTAAGGAGGCATTTGTGTCTTTCCTTCTCCATGGGATCAAGGCAAGACCGCCAGAGCCTCTCTTGTTTCTTGCAACCCTGTCTTAACAGTCTAAGTGAGTCGGAGAACAAGGGGGCTGAGGGTCTCTTTTTAGCGGAATAATGCTTAGCAGGGGCCAGAGTATCCACTGCACTCGCAATGGTATTAAAGAGATCCAAGGCGGAGGATTTGTGTCCCTAGCACTGGGGAACCTGAGACTGGACATGAAAGGGGCAAGTGTCTCATTTTTAATCTTCCTGTAGTTCCTTTTCAGTTCCCACTTCCTTAAGTTAGGGGGGGGGAGGGAGATGATGAGGTTTGAAATCAAATGGAACGCCGATGTGATCTGACCATGAGAGGGGAATGGGAAGACCTATCTGTAGCCTAGAATCATTTGAGAAAACCCCATCCAGTGTGTGCCCAGCTTGATGAGTGGGGCTGACCACATATTGCAGCAGTCCACAGGAGGCCAAAGAGTCCACCAAGGATGAAGTTTTACTGGAGTTGGTGTTTTCGAGATGAAAATTGAAGTCTCCAAGTACGGTCAGATTGGGTCTATCGATGAAGGGTTGAACAGCTCATGGCTGAAAGCCGACCTGGGACCCGGGGGCCTATAGATCAGGATACCAGAGAAGGATACAGTAGGAGAGAGGTTGAGAGAGAAATGCATAGCCTGGAAGAGATCCGAAGAGGAGGGGAGAAATTCTGTACGACATTTTAAGGCGCTCTTATATAATATGCCCAGTCCACCTCCCCTACGTCCAACTCTGTCCATACGTACTAAGGCATAGCCCTCCAGAATTGCATTCACAAGCTCAGGACCAGTGAATTCCGAGGCCCATGTTTCCGTAATGAAGACCCATGAGGGCTTCCTTACGGAGACGAAATTCCTGAAAGCAATATTTTTAACTAGGGACCTTGTGTTAATCAGGAAGCCAGTTTCCAAGGTCAGAGAGGAGGGTTTTTGCAACCCGGGGGAGGGCTCCTTCTTTAATGAATTGGGAAATATGGAGCAACTACCTATATTCTGGCACCTGCAACTAAATGTGCCAAGAAGCGCCTCTGGAGGAAACGCATGGTGGCAGGACTGCCAGTGGGGCTTAAGTGCAAGTAACTCCTGTAAAGCATAGAGAGGACTTACTTGGGAATAAGTATGAGAAGACCCTGCCTACCTGGCCCCTGGCGCGGACGGGCGCAGACGGGCTGGACTTAGGCGCGACTTCGGCGCGATGAAGGTGCGCCCGCTGATCGCGTCCGCTGCGCGGAGGCATGCCCGTCTGCTTTTATGCTGGCGCCTAGACCGCTACCAATTACCTCCCCCTAAGATGGCCGCTCAGTAGTTCAGCCGCCTCAGTGTCCGTGAATCTCAGCGCCTAACTCAGCTGAGTGAAGAATAGCTGCGGGGTGTGCCCGGGATCTGTCTCATCCAGGGCTGCCACACACGACGGGGGGGCTGAAGCCCGGTGAGTCCAATGGGTGTTGCGCGCCTGGTATCTATTCTAAGTTAAGGAATCTGCGGCTAGACATCTCTATCAGATGAACGAGTTACTTGCCTTCGGTAATGATGTCTCTGGAAGAGAAATAGTCTAGCCGCAGATTGCTTAACGCCCGCCCGTCCTCCCTGTCCTGCAAGGACCCTTTCAGGTTGGGCTTCCTGCCTTCGCCTCCCTTCGGGTGGCTCTGTTCTTCTGCCGAGTGACATTTTCTCTTCACTCCAACTCACCAAACTTCATTCTGTTTTATGGCTCTACTCTACCCATTCTTGTTCTTGGGCGATATGCTCATTGGCCATGTGTCCTTTACAACCCTTCCCTGGATTGCTCAATATGAGCTCTATTGGTCTCCTTTTCTCAATCGCCTTGAGGTCTCTTGCCTCCTCTGCATTCTAGTGGTTGAAGTCTTTGGTTCTGCCACCTTCTTTGGGTTCCTTATTGGGAACCGGACATCTCCTTCTGGTGGCGTCTTATGGTGGAAAGTCCTTACTCATGTGTTCTGGACTTGTTGTCCTTCACTGTCATACATGGTAGCTGCAGAATTTCTGCCGCCTGCTGTGATATTTCCCATCTTCTTCTGCCTCCGGGGGAGGTTTTCCCCTTAACGATTGTGGGGTTCCCTCCCAGAGTGGTGCTCTCTTCTTTCCCTCCCTAATTATCACATACAGTGCCTGGCCCTGTCTTTTATGGTGCTGTTTTCACCATGCCTTGCTTTCTTTTTCATCTTTCTTGCACACTGATCCCATATTTTCACAGTTTTAGTGGTGCCTCCGCGTTATGATGCAGAAAAGTCTTTCTGATGAACACTGATGTTGGTGTGCCGGGGGGGGCATATATTGCTCCGCTGGTGTCACACCCGTGGATGACGTCAGGGCAGAGCCGTGCAGCACCGCCCCCGGCGCGTAGAGGTGCTGCAGCGCCAAATTTTCCGGATCCAGTCTGACGCCTGGGGATATTCTAAGTTATCTGCTGCTAGACTATGTCTCTACCAGATATATTGTTACCAAAGGTAAGTAACTCGTTCTTTAGGTCAGAGGGCCAAGAAGTCTTTGACCATCTTCCCGAAATACATGAGCCTGATTTAAATGAATTTGAGATTTGTATTGCGAAGCTATACAAACATTACTTGCCCAAAATCAGTACCATCCTAAAGAGATACCATTTTGGTCGCAGGAACCAACTTGAAGGTGAGTCCATAGAAAATTACCTAACCTGTTTGTGAAAATTGGCTTCATCTTGTAAGTTTGGCTCCACCCTAGAAGAAAGAATTAGGGACTAATTCATGTTAGGTTGCAACATCGAACGTGTGAGAGAGGAGTTACGGCAAAAAAGATGAGCCTTCGCTTGAGGATATTCTGGTTATTGCTAAAAGGATCGAACATTGTCTTAAGTGCGTAGTAGTCCTAAAGAAGAATGGTGATAAGAAAGAAAAAGACTTGGGGCATATTATCAAGACAGGCGATAAAATTATCGCCGTTTTAGCAGCAGAAAACTGCCGCTAAACCGGCGATAATGGGCTTGATAATATGCTCTATGGAATTCCAATTGAAGCCCGTGTTAAATGTGAACGACATTTAACATGGGCTTCAATTGGAATTCCATAGAGCATATTATCAAGTCCATTATCGACGTTTTAGCGGCAGTTTTCTGCCGCTAAAACGGCGATAATGTTATTGCCTGTCTTGATAATATGCCCCTCAGTTCAAATTGTTAAACAACCCCAAAAAGTAGTTAGGAAACATTTATTACATTTATTACATTTCTTATATAGCGCCAGAATCGACCCCCGAAGGGGTATCTCCGCGCTTGCCTTGGGAACCCGTCCTGGTTTTTCCCTGTGAGATAGCCCCTACAGGGCATCCCCAAGGTGAAAGCCAGGCATCCCGCCACGGGGGGGGGCGTTGTGGAGATTAAGCAAGCTTAATGCCCAGAGTTGCAGAGTGTGAACCCATGATTAGGTCAGGCACCGAAGCGAGAATTATCGAGTCCGTGGACATTTGAGCTCAGCACCCTGCCGCGTCGGGAATCGAACCCTGGTCCCGGGTCTGACCTCTGCTTCAGGGTCTGCCTGCTCTAACCAGTGAGCCACACTTCTCCACAACATGAACAAAAGAAGCCTAATGTGGAGAGAAATAGAAGGCCCAGTACATTTCAACCTAAATGTTATCGTTGTGGCAAACTAGGTCACTTGGCTAATGACAGACTATGTCCAGGTTAGAAAGTGTTAAAGGAAAGGTCATTTTACTGCGATATGTAAAGGCAAATCTTATAAGGGAATGGTCAATGAAACCTATGGAGAAGATGAATATTCCAATGATACTGACACTGAGGTTGATTGTGGTCAAATTTTGCTACAAGTCACTGGGAATACTGAGGATAAGAATTGTCCTATTGATGAGGTCTTGGTGCAAGGTGAGACTACAAGTCTTTTGTTTGACTGAGGTGCCAAAATCACCATATTTCTAAAGAGTTATATGTGAAGAAAATCAAACAGAAAGTAAAAATCTGTCCTGACAGTATACCACGTGCTTATGGGGGTGAACCTATTAAGCTGTTAGGTTATTTTTGTAGTCCTTTGTAATACAAGAATAGAATAATCAATGCCAAGGTGTACATTTCTAAAAAGGGACAGCATATTAAGCTGGTTTCACCAAATAGATCTTGGTGTGATCCTAGATTCTAATGATTTGCCCCCTATCAGATTAAGGGCGGATTTCAACACAAACTTATTCTCTTCTGTGGGAAGTGACTCCTCTGAGAATTTCATGCAAATGTTAAAACTGAAGTTTCCTCAGGTTTTTTGTAAAACTTTGGGCTGCTTGAGAGATTATGTGCATCACATTCGGCTGGTTGAGGGTGTCAAACCTGTGTGCAGCAATGTACGCAATGTCCCCGTTGCGGTGCGTGAACAAGTGCAAAGTAAGCTAGAGCGACTGAAAGCTGACGGCGTAATTGAGGAGGTGGAAACCATGCCTTAGCTCGCCCCAGTAGTAGCCGCCAAGAAGGCTGATGGCTCCTTACGTTTGTGTGTGGACCTGAAAGAATTAAACAAACATGCAGTGGTAGATCGCTACCCCTTGCCAAAGATCGCAGATATGTTGATGTTACTCCAAGGTGCCAAGGTCTTTAGTACCATTGATCTGAAATCCGGTTATCATCAGATTAAATTAGGTGAAGACTCGAAAGACCTTACGGCTTTCGTGACTCCATTTGGCACCTCTTGCTTTGCCAGACTCCCTTTCGGCCTGGTGTCAGCGGCTTCGGTTTTTCTGCGAGCCTCAGAGAGTGTATTAAAAAACCTCCCCGGTGTAAGGGTATATCAAGATGATATATTGATCTTTGGAAGGGACAATAGTGAGCATGATGAACGGGTCTTGAAGGTTTTGAGTAGACTCAATGACTATAATCTTACTGTCAAAATTATGAAGTGCGGATTCAGGAAAGAATCTATTGATTATCTGGGGCACTCCATTTCTGCGGGTGGCGTAATGCCCAAGGTAGACCTCGTGGATACTATTTGTAAGCTGCATTCTCACACCAACAAGGAGGAATTGATGAGGGTTTATAGGGATGGCGGAGTATTATGGCTAGTTTGTTCAGGACTTTGCCTCTCTGTGTATAAAGATGAGATCACTGCTGTACAAAGGGTGCAAATTTGTATGGGACCAGGCTTGTGAGGATGAGTTTTGCAACCTCAAAGAAAAATTGAACGCCTCGCCTAAATTAAGTTGTTTTGAGCCCAAAAAGAAGTCATTTTTGATAACTGACACTAGCATGAAGGGTCTTGGTGCGGGTTTGCAACAAAAGAACCAAGGACAGGATAACAATCTTGTTTTTGTCACAAAGTCTGCGAGGGGCTGAATTGAGATATTCTGTCATAGAAAGAGAAGCCCTACCGTATTTTGGTCCATAAAGACACTCAAAAACCTCTTGTGGGGAAGTGTGTTCAAAGTCAGGACTGACCACAAGCCCTTGTGTGAAATCTTTTTTTTTTAAAAGCATTGATGCGGTGTTTAGTAGGATCACCAAGTGGTTGTGGTGCTATAAGATTATGATTTTGAGTATCTGCCTGGAGTGGAGAAATAGGTCGCTGATGCATTGTCGCAATTGGTTGTTAGTGGGGAGCATGGTGCTTCTGATGATTGTGAACAGGAGGACTAGGACATGGTTTGTTACATTGATGGTGACAGTATTACCCAGCAAAGGCGGTTTGAGGTTTAGAACGCTGACAGTGTTTTGCTCGAAGCCTTGGAACGTGTCAATGCTGGTTGGAAAACCAAACCCAAAGGCAACGATGAGTTAGTGAAATTTGGCATGTCAGGGATGAGCTTTCTGAATACAATGGTCTACTTGTTAGAGGTTTGAGGTTAGTTCCTCCGTCTACCCTCAGAGAAGAACTTGTTACTTTGGCCCATGCAGGGCATCAGGGGATGTCAAAAACTAAGGAAAGGCTAAGATTGTCCTATTGGTGGCCTGGAATGGATTTGCAGGTAGAGCGTAGTATCAGGGATTGTGTGCAGTGTGCTTTGAGCTAGAGGGTAGCCAAGCCAAAGGTCCAACCCATGAACATACGAGATCGCCCAGATGGTCCTTGGGAAGAGGTCAGACTGGACATTGTTGGTCCTGTTCATTCCTTAGGCTCTGAGTGATATGTTCTAGTTCTGATAGATTTGTTCTCCAGGTAGCCAGATATTGCTGTTAAATGTGGCATAGAAACTAAGCATGTGAAGACATTTTTGTAGAAACTCATAGCCAGGGAAGGCATCCCTGATGCCATATTACTGACAATGGCATTCAGTTTGTATCCAGAGAAATGGAGCAGTTCCTGGTTCATCATGGCATCACGCACAAGAGGTGTGCCTTATACCATTCTAAAGCCAACGGAATGGTGGAACGCTTCAATCATGTTCTTAAAGAAATGATTGAGATGGCTAAATCCACTGGGTTAAACTGGTGTGATGAAATCATCAAGAAAGTGGCGATTTACAGGTTATCCCCCCAAGCCATGACCCCCTTTGAGCTTTTCAGGGGTAGGCGGGCCAACACGTTGGTGGCCCCTTCATGGGTAAATGATTTACAGAATGCTCAGGGTGCGAACTGGGATGGGCATGATTGGAAACTGGCTGAGTCAAGAAAAATAGTAGCTCGCAAGGAGCTTTATGACCAGAGAAAGAGTGTGAAGAAGACCGTTGTGAAAGTGGGGGATTGGGACCTAATTGAAAATACTTGTAAAAGAAACTCTTCTACAGTATTTCTGAAACCTTTGCAGGTTATCAAGATCTTTAATAATGCCAGCAAAACTGCCGACCGCCACATTTGGAATCTGAATAGAGTGGTTGTAGTCAGAGATGATCTGGTGCCTTTACATCCACTGTACAAAGGTTCCGGTCCTGCCTCATCTAGCGGCTCTAGTGGTTCAAAGGACTCTCCTGCAGGTCTGAAGGGCCCTATTGGTTCTTGTGGTGCAAATAACTCTCGTGGAAATTTAAAGGACTCTGCAGGAAGTTCAGACACCATTCGCAGATCCACAAGAGTGCCTTCTTCGCCTGCATACTTAAAAGATTATGTCAAGTGAATTTCTTGTTTATGTGAGGTAAATTTTCTCTTTATATTTCACCATTGTTTTCTTCATTTTGTAAATCATTTATGCTTCTATTCTGTTTTGTTAAGGAAGGAGATGTGTGGCATCTACGTCTCTGCTCCTGTTGCCAGGTGCTTTGGAATGTGTTTATGTAAGAGGCTGTCAGTTGAAGCTGAGCCTTCTGCCTGTCTACACTGTTCCTGTGGATGGGATCCTTCTCCTAGAATAAACCTACTTTGAAGTATCATCCTGTGTACAGCTTGATCTTACACAGAGTCTCTGCCATGGGCATGTGAATCTGGAGGGGTACACTCTGCTTCTGATCACAGTCAGTTTAAACCCAGGAATATGATGTCATCCACATTTGATTGCAGCTAGTTTTATGTGCACAATTCAAACTGAGAAAATAATGCACTGACAGTGCAGACTATGAACTGTTCAGAAAACTCTGGTCTCCACAAAAACTACTTGTAGTATCTTGGTTTTCTCTATGCTACCCCTCTCTATCTCTATTGAAATGTTCATGTGATGCATCTGTCAGAATGTTGGTGATCTGCCTGACAGATTACAGTTGGCTGGGCTGAGCACCATGTTGGATGCTCCTGGTGGGGTCTCTCTATACAACTTGGAATAAAGCATCACAAAATACTAATCTACGTGTGGACTTCTCATCATTACATTCATGGCGACGATCTAAAGAAAGAACCTACACCTGTCAAGTCTGGAAGTACTTCAAGCTGTTTGAAATTAAGAAAAGAAACTACAAACCAGGAAAGGACCTCCTGCAACAAGAAAAGCTACCCCAACTGCCAGCATGACCCCACCAGTGACCTTCAACCGGTCGCCCACAGCAGTCTGGCAGTCGTCCTGAGTAACAGTGAGTCTACAAATTTTATGTGGGAACTGTGCCTTCACGCTGGGTAAACCTGTTTGTTTTGACTTTGAGACTGACGCTGTATCCTCACGTTACAAGGAGAGCCACTGTCCTATTTACAATGAGAGTTTCCTTTATGCTGTTTTGGAGCTGTCCCCTTTAATGGGTTAAATCAGAATCGTTTTTGCTCCTGGCTCATCCTGTGTTATGCCTTTACATGAGAGTAGGCATTGACTTTATTCATCTACGCTGTTTGGGGAAGAATTCTGCCTAACCTAGTATGGTTATTTGTCCAGTTGTGACTTTTATTGACTGAAAATTTGGTCTTTTAAAAGCTTCTCTTTGCCCAGATGATTTGAACTTGTCTGCTGCTTCTACAGAATACCTTATATTTTTTTTTCTTCTTTTCAAAAGCACAAAGCACCGTGTATTTTCTCTGCAATCTCACCAAGGATCTTTCCTGCTGCTTTTACTAGACCACACAATGTCTTATTTGCGCAGCAAAGAGTTTCTTTTGACCTTTTACAAAAGTGTGACTGAGAGCAGTTTAGATCATCATGGCATGCCAGAGTTTATAGGCAGTTGTGGTGTTACTATTACATGTTAATTGTTTTTTTTTAATCGTTTTTGGGAGAAAAACGAGCCTCTGTAGCTTTCATCAGTTCAACTGTCAGTTTCACAGTTTAAATATTCAGCGCGTGTGTGCACGCTCTCACCTGCTGTTTTCTCAGGAGCCTTCATCGGAGTCTCTATGACGCTGCTTTCCTCGGACCTTCTTGCCTGCTGATGTTGTGCTGAAGCGCCGTGAGCCACTCTGCGATGCGTCACTGTACGTGCCGCTTTGTTTGTTTCTGCAGCACTGTTCACGTCATTTGCCTCATCGACGTTCGGAGTTCACTTCTGAGGAAAACCTTTCTTGCCGTTCTATATTTCTTATTTAGTCTTGGCGATTCTGCTGACGGCAAGACTAGTGAAATTCTCCCCTCCTTTAAAGATCTCCGTCATGAAACAAAGGTACTGTGCTTTTCTCCTCATGAAAACGACGGAGTGTTATGAGGCACTGTTTTGTTTCCTTGTGTGTTCATCATTTCAGATAAGCATATTTATTCGGGGCAAGGATCGAGTTCCGGCATCTAGATTTAATTGGATGCCTTTATGTGAACTATCTAGTAACCTGTTGTTTAATTGAATACGATTTACTCCTACTGCTGTTTATGTCACATATGTTTGGTATATTTTTGGCAATTTCGTTTTTGCATTGGTTCATGTTTAATGCCACTTGGTTATGCATTGCACACAACACAACAGTGTTTTGTTTTTATTGCACTTGCAGTGGGTTTTAGTCCCAGCTGTTCCTTTGATCACACGTTTATTTAAATATTTTCGGATTGTGTCCTATTTTATTTTTATTTGCAGTGGGTTTTAGTCCCATCTGCGATGGGTTTCTAGTCCCATTTGTTGCACTGGGTTTTAGTCCCATCTGCTTTAATTACTACGTTCTTGCGTAGAGTTCCTAGTCCTATTTTAACACAGTGGGTTTGAGTCCCACCTGTGTTGTTCAAATGTTTGTGATGGGTCCTAGTCCCTATTACTTACAGTGGGTTTTAGTCCCACATGTTTTTTTTAAATGTCTTTTTGCCATGGGTTTCTAGTCCCATTTCTCTGCAATGGGTTTTAGTCCCATCTGTGTTTCTTAAATGTTTGCATTGGGTTATAGTCCCACTTGCTTACTGTGGGTTTCAGTCCTACTAGTTTAATTTGTTATGGGTTCAAGTCCCATGTTATGGGTTTTAGTCCCATTTGCTTACTTTGCAATGTTTTTCAGATGGGTTCATTTCCCATTTGCTTGCAGGGGGTTGTAGTCCCACTTGCGCTAGTTCTGTATATTTGCGATGGGTCTCAGTCCCATTTGTTTGTAGTGGGTTTTAGTCCCACCTGGCACTATGTCAGTTGTCCACACGGACCTCGTTTATTTTTGTTTATGCCCTGTCGGGTGTGTGTATTTTTAGTCTCCTTCAGAGGAGTTATGCTAGGGTTTTAGTCCTATAGCACTATTATTTTGTTTTCATTCACATTTAGGTTTTAAAAGTTTTACATCCACATGTTTTGCTTATATCTACTTTTTATGTGCTTTTATGCTTTCTATGCTAAATATGTTCAGATTTAAATTTCGTGCAGATTTGATGTATTTTTATTGCAACTTTTTGCACTGTTATCTCTTGCATTACGTTATTGTATTTTGCTTAGTGGTAATAGTGTTTTTATGAGGTTTTTCTTCTTTTTTTCTATTGCCTTCCTTTGTTTTCTTCTTTTTAATAAGTTCTGTAAGAAGAGAGGATGGTTTATATGGTGTAAGAAGGGAGTATGGTTTATGCGTTTTTTCCATTCTTCTTTCTTTGTTCTCTTTTTATGGTGTTTCCTCTTTACTGTTCTTTTTTCCGCTTTTGCTCAATTTACTTGTTTTCATTTTCTCCTGTTCTCCGTTACTGTTTTTAGTATTTTGTTTTCTGTTTAAGGAGAGAGGATAATGTAGTATCTTGGTTTTCTCTATGCTATCCCTCTCTATCTCTATTGGAATGTTCATGTGATGCATCTGTCAGAATGTTGGTGATCTGCCTGACAGATTACAGTTGGCTGGGCTGAGCACCATGCTGGATGCTCCTGGTGGGGTCTCTCTATACAACTTGGAATAAAGCATCACAAAATACTACGTCACGTGTGGACTTCTCATCATTACACTACTGTTGAGTGGCTGGGGCGTGTACTGCACTTGGGAATTACTTGGGGCCAGATGTATCAAAGGGATTTACCCATTCTGTGTCTATGGGAAAATGTGTTTGTACATATGGCCCTTGGTGTTCTGAAGTTCGCTCCCTCTCAATTTTGACAGGTGCAAGTTGGCAATTCAAACTCGCCTAATTTATACTGAGGAAAATGCCCAGTAAATACCAGGATCTGTGGATTTGGGTTCAGAAAACACCAAAATCCACAGGTTGTAATCCGTTTTCATGGGCAAAACTAATAATAGGAGTTATTTTTTGGTGCTATAAAATTATGGACACTAGGGCATTTTTTTCATCATGCTCGACAAATAACCATTGTATTCTGGATCTTCAAACCAGTTTCCCTGAGTTTGCCTGCAACCACAAATACCCAACAAAAGGTGCACCTCAATAAAGCACTATCCCCTGGGCGGACTACTGCCTTTCAGTATGGGCACAGCATCCTCACTATGGGCCAGATGTATAAAGCTTTTTCCAGCTCGGAAACAACCCAATTCTCAGAATGGGCCATTTGCAACCGGAAAAAAGCATTTTTAAAAGTACAAACCTGACTTGTAAAATGGGGTTTGCGAGTCACTATTAGTAAGGTGTGTTTCAAGGGCGCCACTTACAGATAGCAAGTTGCAGGGGCATGTATCAATGTTTTGCAACCAAAAAATTGGTTGCAAAACATTCAGATTTTTCCGACTCCATGAAGGAGGTGGTAACCCGGTTGCAAACAGGACCCATTCCCCCTTGTGAATGTGTGCGACAACATCATTTAAGACCACTGCTTACTCTTAAATAATGAAAAGGAAACTTTTCATTTTTCTTTTTTTAAATGCATTTCATTTTCCTTTAACCCCTTCAGTGCTGCGCGAATTCCGCTGCGGTGCTGAAGGTTCTAAAGAACCAATAGAACCATGACGGAACGGTTCCGTCATAAGCACAGGCCAACCGACGCTCATGACGGAACCGTTCCGCCATGAGCATAGAAGGGGTTAAGGAAAACGGGCTGCAGTAAAAAACATTGCTATATTTAAAAAGCAATCACAGACATGGTGGTCTGCTGTCCCTAACAGGCCACAATCCTTGTGAGTGCAGGCGCAATGGGTCGCAAATTGTGACCTGCCTCTTGAATATTGATGATTCAGAAAAGGGGGGTGGTGATGGACAGAGTATCTGAATTAAGCAGAACACTCGTACCCAGTCAACAGATCAGGGCTTGATCCATCACCGTTTTTTAGCTCACTGCACCATCCCAGCTCAGAACCTGGCTACAAGCAAAATAGTCTGTCCCTGGCCCAGTGCATCATGGGAACAGGGCAGACCAAACTACCAAGCCAATTCTTTTACTGGAAAGGAAACAAGCTTCCGGGGACCGGTCTCTGGCAGTACAGCCGTCTTCGGCCCGGCTTGCTTGAATCCTGATGGTGCAGTGAGCAAGGGACTCATGTCTGAGCATACCCTTCCACGCTATGGTGGACAAAACGATTCAGAAAAGGGGGTGGTGATGGACAGAGTATCTGAATTAAGCAGAACACTCGTACCCAGTCAACAGATCAGGGCTTGATCCATCAGCGTTTTTTAGCTCACTGGTATGAGTGTTCTGTTTAATTCAGATACTCTGTCCATCACCACCCCCTTTTCTGAATCGTTTTGTCCACCATAAGCGTGGAAGGGTATACTCAGATGTGAGTCCCTTGCTCATTGCACCATCAGGATTCAAGCAAGCCGGGCCGAAGACGGCTGTAATGCCAGAAACCGGTCCCCGGAAGCTTGTTTCCTTCCCAGTAAAAGAATTGGCTTGGTAGTTTGGTTTGCCCTGTTCCCATGATGCACTGGGCAAGGGACAGACTAATTTGCATGTAGCCAGGTTCTGAGCTGGGATGGTGCAGTGAGCTAAAAAACGGTGATGGATCAAGCCCTGATCTGTTGACTGGGTATGAGTGTTCTGTTTAATTCAGATACTCTGTCCATCACCACCCCCTTTTCTGAATCGTTTTGTCCACCATAAGCGTGGAAGGGTATACTCAGATGTGAGTCCCTTGCTCATTGCACCATCAGGATTCAAGCAAGCCGGGCCGAAGACGGCTGTAATGCCAGAAACCGGTCCCCGGAAGCTTGTTTCCTTCCCAGTAAAAGAATTGGCTTGGTAGTTTGGTTTGCCCTGTTCCCATGATGCACTGGGCCAGGGACAGACTAATTTGCATGTAGCCAGGTTCTGAGCTGGGATGGTGCAGTGAGCTAAAAAACGGTGATGGATCAAGCCCTGATCTGTTGACTGGGTATGAGTGTTCTGTTTAATTCAGATACTCTGTCCATCACCACCCCCTTTTCTGAATCTTGAATATTGATGAGGCAGGTCATCTGCCACCCCATTGGGAATCGCTAAATGTGTCTGAGACACATTAGTACATTTCCTTTTGCGAGTCTCTAATTACGAGTCACAAAATATTGCAATTGGAGATTTGCAAAATTAAATGGTTGCACATCTGGCCCTAAGTCCTCAATTGACTTTCAGAACCTAGAACCTGACACTGGTTCCCACTCGTCTAGTTTTAGATACCGCCAAGCCACATTCAGTGCTCTTTTCAGTCCTTCAAACAATTTCCATATCTGTCTAAAAAAAAGGTAGCATAAGTATGGAGAACAAAGTTAAACAGTCTCATTGTAGCTGTGAGTGGGCAAAATGGCATGTCAACTAGTAAAGCGCTGCTCAGATGTCCGCAGGAAGCGCTATTAAATGTCAGTGCTCGGAATACCACGATGTCAGTCCTCATTCTACCTCAGGGCTCTTTCATCCACTGCCATCTACTCCCAGTCTCTGTACCTGTCTCTTGCTTGTTCCCGCTCTCTCTCTTGGTAAAAGATTTTCTGTCTTTCTCTTCCTCCTTCTTTCTCCTCTGAGTGTTTTTCACTCACTTGCTTTTGGGAAATGCCTATTGAAATAAAATAAGTTCCAGCCTCCAACAAGCATTTGCAATGCAATCGGTCTCACCTTTGGGACCTTATAAGTATTTAGCGATGCAACACATTATTGCACATTACTGCAACGAGGCTGGTTTTGTTTGTGCTTGCCAACTGCTTACAAGGACTATTAATGATGGCATCACCAGCCGTGACAACGGTACGCGTTAGCCTGGTAACTACATATTAATAATCTTTGAAGTCAGGTCTGTTCATGTGAAATCAATTTCGAGGATTACATAATTAATTTGGTAGCCTGCATAAACAAACCTCTTTTGGGGCACAAATGTTGCAAGTATGCGTATTTGAGCAACAAAACATTAGAAGGACTGCCTTCGTAATAGAAATTGCATTTTAACCCTAATGGTTGTTTTCACTTCCAGAATAATTATTGGTTAAGAAGACCCCACGTGTCCAGGTTCTCATTACTCTTTGTAACCTATGTAAATAGTATTGCTGTTAACCAAGCAAACCACTAACATTCCCGTTACCTGGCCAAGTCTGATGGGATCCCAGCGGTATGCCAGAATCTGAAGTGTCTGGACCTCAAGTGTCCAATTTTTAGTCTGTAGAGGACAACGTATATCAATAGAGGCCACCCCTCACAAAAACACACACTTAAAGCAGGGTAAACAAACAAACTAACCAACACATTTGTTTATTTGTTTATTTGTATTTATACTTGTAAAGCGCCTATTACCCAAGGTCTCTATATACAAACTCTATATACAAACATATACAAACTCTAAGCAAAATACGCAGCTCTACACACACATACATGCAAACACTTTCATCAAAGCAGACACACACAGGCAGACAAATAGACATAAAAAGCAAAAACTAGGGAGGAAACAAACGCAATCAGAAAACCAGTGAAACGCAAATAACAAATGTAGAAATATCAACAAACGGAAGAACCAGGGGCATAACGAAGGCCCCCGCAACCCCCGCGGTGCGGGGGGCCCCAAGCTCCAGGGACCCCCTAAGCGGACTGTCATCTTCCCGAGCGCCTCGCCACAAATGATACGGGGGCATCGGCCTCTGCACGGCACAGCTGTGCCCTCCCAGGCTGGCTCCAGCGTAAATCAAAGTCTGCTGGTCCTTACAGATAGGCCTCCAACTCTGTGGTGCTTTCACTGCGGTGGTTCTAATCTTGCAGAATGTTTGACTCCATATATGTTTACAAGGTGGCACCAGTTTATTTAGGTGATGGTGTCCCACAAATTAGTTACTTCCTGTGATATGAAAGCAGAACCATCAAGTATATAACTTGCTGTCCCTTCTTATATGTAAATTAAATCACGGTGACAGTTTAACTAGGGAGCAATTATGCTGCACAAGCCTCGCTCCCACCGCGGGGCTTGTTTACAAATCTCTTTTATTAAACATTTGCTTTCCGAACAAAAAAAAGAAAAAGATTTCTCAAAGTAGCAGCCCATTCCGTTAAATTAATAGCAGTGTCTTGCCACGCATATGTGATGCACTATAACATACCATAACATGTATATTTGTAATACAATGTTCACCCCATGGCCTTTAATGATAGATGTTTATTGCTACTCATCTCAAATGCCACCCAACCCAGAGCAAAGAAATACTGAGCGAACCTGCCTATATTTAAACTTATTTAAACCTTTGACCATGAGATGAATCACAGATTAAAGGATGCATTACTGCACAGAGCCACCAGCCCCAGCTAGGGGCAGGGATTGCACATTGCTTGGACCTGGCATTGGGGCTAGCTAGTTGTTGTGGTGCACACATTTACAAGCTTTTCTCTGTTCAGTGTCAGAAAGTGAGCCTCTGGAGACTGTTAATTTAAGTGAAAAATAAAATGTGCTTTAGGCTTGTATACCGGTGACCTAAATGATTCCCTCTTTCTCTCAATTTTACAATGCTGCGGTGCTTAGTGCTAATGTCGTCAGCAGCAGTCGAGTGAGTCTGAGAGTCACTCAGCTGATTATAAATACATTTTGAATATATTCCATACTTTATCTATTTTCTGCAACTTTGGCTAGAGTCTGATACATTAAAGCCGTTAAACAATTATTTCTTATGCTTTGCAGCTGTTAGCTTAGTTTCTTGTTACTCAAATTGGTGTAATTTCTGATATTTATGAGTTTCCCTCATCTTCATTGCTTGATTTTGCTTGCCAGAAAGTGTCACTCAGTCGTTGAAATGTCGCTCATATTTACATTGAAATTAGGAAATTGTGAAGGGGGCGTGGCTAGCCGGGCAGCGAAATGGCGGCTCTGTGAGTGAGCTCCGCCGGCTGCATCACCTAATCCTGCATTAATCCTGCTCCAAGTCCTTGGAGACCCCTGCTCTGACCGGGAGTCGACGAAGCACACCCGTTGGATCCTGTCGCCGAAGTTTGAAACGCATAACTTGCCGAGTTGCGGAGATATCGCTGCGGGAAGATTGGCCGGGTTGCGCGCCTTCTGAGTCCTGCGGCTGCGGAGCCGGACGCTGGGCGCCGCGGCCTACTACAGCACGCGGCTTGTGAGGCCGCTAACGGTCCGACGAGACAAGAAGCGGAAGCCTGACTTCGGGAGAGTCGCCGCCCTGAAACAAATCGGTGAGTCCCCGCTGCCTTGAAGACACGGCCTAGGGAGCAGCTAGGCCAGCGGGCGAGGGAGACCTGACGATCCCCCCTGGGGCAGTAACCTTTGCTGGAACTCCTGACTCAGATCGGCCATCTTGCGGGGGCTGCTCGAGGATACCGGTAATCTGCTACCGGGCCACGGCCCGACTGACCTGTAGCCGGACGGCCGTTCTGGCCTTATGACCCGAGCCTAAGCTGGCATTAGCACTCCTTTCGCCTGTGACGCCCTACAGTCTGGATCGGGCCAGTTGAGTGGGCCGCACTAGCTGCTGTGAGATTGGTGATCCCGCCATTTTGTCATCTGGGGGCACTCTGGACTACATACTGCAGACGAAGGGCGCCCCGAGGAACTATAAACGGGTAGGTTTTGGCCTGAACGTATATGCCTCAGAGATCTGTTACTACGGATACTGCTCCCCACCGAACACTGCGCATAGAACCCTCGAGAAGGTGCGGTTTTGGCGGCCTGCCGGGCGCCGCACTACTGCTGCTGTAATGGGGAAAAATGAAGCTAGGCAGCCCAAGATAAGCTTCGAGAACAAGCGCCCGCCTAGGCAGCCTGCGACTGAGACAGATGGGGGCGAGTCGTCGTCGCAGTCTGCTCCGACAGACATTGACTTTGGGGCGCTAATAATGGAGGTGAGGTCAAGCTTGAAAAGCATCGACACCAAACTGGATGCAATGTCCTCCCAACTAGAGTCGGTGAAGACCAAGGTGGACGCCCATGAAACCAGACTGGATTGCTTGGAGAATAGACAGACCGAATGCTGTGAATTTCAGCAGCAGACCAAGCAACATATCACAAATCTGGAGAGGGAACTGGAATCCCTTCGAGCTAAATCGGATGATTTGGAAGCACATTCCCGTAGGTCTAACGTCCGCATTACTGGAATTCCGGAGACGACGAACACCGGCAAGATGGAGGTGTTTGTGACGGACCTACTACACTAACTGTTCGACCCGGCCCTCTCATCGGTCTTTACAGTCGAGAGAGCACACAGATCACTTGGCAAGAAACCACCGGTGGGTGCACCGCCTCGTCCCATCCTTGCTAAACTGCTTAACTTCCAGGATAGGGACCTCATCCTGCGTCTGGCTAGGGAAAAGGGTAAGATCACACACAAAGGGAACAACATCTCCTTTTTTCCAGACTTTACCCCCCTGGTGCAAGCGGCCCGTAAGGAGTTCATTCCAGCTAAGAGACTGTTGGTGCAAGCTGGTGTGCAATATTCCCTGCTATATCCGGCAAAACTGAAGGTGATTCATGACAACACCACGCACTTCTTTACGGATGCACAATCCGCCCTCAAATTTGCTAAACACATCAACGGTCCGGGGGCACGACGGAAATCGCCTAGATTGGAAGAAGACTCTGCACGACTCAGTGATAATGATTGATAGTGCTATGGCTGTAAGTACTGTGCTGTAAATGCGTTTTGCTCACGCCTTACTTCGGTGCTCAGATATCCCCAGCACCCTCTGTTGTAGTGCGGACATTGACTGTGGCGGGGGAGGGGACTTGGCGTGCTTCCCCCCCCCCCGAACTTCTGCTGCTGATGAGGCTTTGCTGCCTGTATTGACATTGCTGGGGGGCTGTTGGTCGACCCCGGGAGAGGGTAACCTCCGGGTTCAGGAGCCAGGGCTTAATTTGAGCCGGAGCTTGCCGGTGTTTAGCACCGGCACCTAAGTAACAGGGCCGGGTCTACAGTCATTCACGCAGCTCACGCTCATTAGGTGCACCGTCAGTAATTGACCGTTGTGGCACTGGAACAGAGAGCGTGTGCTGTGCTGCTGCTGCTGTATTACTAAGTGCTGCTGCTGTAACTTACTTAGTTTAAGTTACCGTGACCGTCGTGTTGATGACAAAACACTTACTGTGTGTTTAAACAGTGACGACGTGACGTTCTCAATTTATTTACTTTCACTTTAAGACAGTTCCGGGTGCAGATCAGTGTTGCTGGCCCACTAGTGGGCGGGACACTGAGTTGGGCAGGTCTTCTTCGGCGGGGGTTGGGGCTTTGCGCGAAGAGGCAGCGACGCGTGCGCAGATTTTGAATGTGCGCGCATTCGCTGCTTTAATTTTGCCAAGGCATGCCCGCCCCAGCATACCCGCACGGCCGCACCACACTGACCACAGAGTGTCTGGTGGTTGATGAAGTACTTCAACGCCGCAGCCGGGACCTGGTTGGACGACAACAAGGTTGGCTAGACAGACTACTACTGCATAGCTCTGCTCAACAAGTGAGGGAGGGCGAGCGAGGCATGGCCTGGGGTAGGCCAAATGTATTCGTTTCTGTGAGCTGCACAGCCTTACCTGGGGGTTGTATATCCGAGGGCCTGCAACTACAAATATTTCTTTAAACTTTACAAGGCAAGCATAGTTTGAAGTGTTGCTATGAAAATAAGTAAAAAGCGGCGCAGCGTCAAATACTCTGCGTAGTAGGAAATGGTTGCGATGGGACTGGGACAATGCAAGGCGCAGCTCGGGGCTACAGCACTGCTCAGCAGCCCCCTCCAGTCCCCGATCGATCACAGTCGCTCTCTCACTAGCAAAGCTGACAGGCTGGTCCAGCTCTCGGCCCTGCCCCCACGGCTACCGGCACTTGTCCTTGCAGGCCTGCATAGGGTGAGTGACACTGACCAGACATCCTAGAGATTACCCTGTACAGCGCTGGCGCTTTGAGAATGGACTCGGCATCCCGACTCAATACTTATCGTAAAAATAAATACATATCCCGTTTTGAGAGAGGGCTGGTTTAGCACACACATTTAAGCGCTATATAAATGCTATTGCAATTTATCAGAGTGCTGTGAATGCTCACTGATACTACAGCCCTCTAATGACAGCAGGGACAGGGTCTCCTGCTGTGCGTCGTGACCTGGATGTAATGAGGGATAAACCTCTGCAGAGCTCATCATCCCAGGCCGGGTCACAAAACTTTCCTTGGAAACCACTACAGCATGGCTGAGGGAGTCTTTAATTTAAAATGCCACAGAAGTACGAATGTGTACAAATGTATATTTATATATATATATATCTATATATATATCTATATATATAGATATATATATAGATATATATATATATATCTATCTATCTATATCTATCTATCTATCTATATATATATATATATATATATATATATATATATATATATATATATATATATATATATATATATATATATATATATATATATATATATATATATACAGGGCCACTAGAATTATGCAACAGGGAAGGGCCAAAGCATGCGGCAGGTTTGAGTAAATTATGTGGCATGATTAAGCAAATTATGCTGCGTAATGCAACACATTTTTCTGTAGTATTGCTTCATTTTATTTTGTCATTGTTAACACTGCCTGTTCATTCGTTTAAATAACACCAGATTGTGCAGCAGATGATGGGTTATGGGGCAAATGCGGTCAATTTACAATTGTGCAAAAATCACTGCGCATGCACAATCCCATAATTTCAGTGGCTCGAGTGTCTCGACAAAGATTTGAGCACCTGCACTTCATTTTTTACAAATTAAGCACTGTCAGGAGCTGTAAACCCACGTGCAGCCACCCTGTTCACACAGGGGTGTAAGCCAGGAGCACCACGCCCCCATGGGGTGTCTCCCACTGTTTTTGACGTTGGTTTTTCATCACGCTTTGCGTGTCTTTATATGGGATATGTCACAACCTGATTGGGGGGTTGGTGAGGGAGGGGGGCGTGGGGGGTGTTCGAAGAGTTGTTGATTCTAGTTAAGACATGGTGCACTGTGAACTGCTCTGCATTTTCCTTTTTGCGCAGGGGATCGATGTGTGGGACGTGTGCGGTACTCGAGGGGCCGGGGGGGGGAGAGCCTGGAGGGAACCTTGCAGCTTTTACGACAATTCAGGCATGGGGGGGTTAAACTGTGGACTTGGAACATTCGAGGCCTTGGGGATTATAAGAAAGCCCAATTGATGCATAGTACACTTGCTAGACATAATGTGGACATTTGTTTTCTGCAAGAAACTCACCTTAATGCAACCCCTTCGCCCAGGCTGAAACATTCGAGGTGGTCAAATGTATATTCTGCCATTTATTCTAACTATGCTAGGGGGGTGGCCATACTTGTACGCAGGGGATTGGATTGGCGGGAACGCACTTGTGTGCTAGACAAAGAGGGGCGGTATGTTATATTGCATGGTGCTTTGCAGGGGCGACCGATACTACTGTCTGCCATTTATGGTCCGAACGTGGATGATCCAGACTTCTTTAGAAGCGTCTGGGCACAAATTGCATTGCTGGACTGTCACTCGATTGTTATGGGAGGTGATTTTAATGTTGTGTTGGATGATGACATGGACCGGAGAGATGCGAGTAGGCCCACACATGCTAGAGCGCGTCAGGCTGTCCTGGATGTAATGGATGAAGGATTGCTGTCGGATGTGTGGAGGGTTAGACATCCGGGGGAGAGAGTGGGGACCTGCTACACGTGCCATCAATCTGCCTGGTCCCGCTTAGATTTCTGGCTGGTGTCGCCTGAGGTGGCGACGTGGGTGGCGGGAGCAGACATCCGGGCTAGATCGCTCTCAGATCACGCCCCCTACATGCTGGAGTTGCGCATACCAGACATTATACACAGAGCGTTCACATGGCGTCTGCCCCCTCACGCACTCACAGATCAGGTGTTCACTGAGGAGATCCGAGCGGATATTGTCAAATATTTTGCAGAGAATGAGGGCTCGGCTTCCTCGGAGGCCATTGTGTGGGACGCCTTCAAAGCAATTATCAGGGGCCAGTGCATGGCGAGGCAGGCGGGGTGCTGCGAACTATCCGTCAGACGCTAGCCCAGATGGAAAGGGAGTTGAAAGATCTAGATCTGGCCTTCTGCCGGGAACCGACTTTGGAGCTTGCGGGCAGCTTAAAATCCAAGATACTAGCCTTTAATGAGGAGGCACAATGAGAGGTTAAGTTCGTGGGGAGACAGGCTGAGGCCCGCAGATACGGGGAGGGGGACAGACCCAGCAGAACCCTGGCTAGATTGATAGCTCCTCGTGCACAGACGCATTATATACATACTATTTACAATAGCGAGGGTTCCCTGGTCATGGGCCAAGAAGCCGTACTACACGCTTTCACTGAATTCTACACATCCCTATACACTTCCAGACAACCCAGTGTCCCTGCATCCTTGGAAAGTTTCCTGGACTCTATTGCCCTGGTCTGGTTTAATGATCACCACAGGCAGTACATGGACCTCCCAGTTACTGTACAGGACATTGTTCAGGTGATCAAGAGCATGCCAGCCAACAAAGCCCCTGGCCCTGATGGCTTGACAACGACCTTTTACAAAACATACGCAGAGGAACTGGCGCCGAAGCTGCACTCTGTGTTTGTAGAGGCCCTCGAGCTAAACTCCCTCCCAGATTCCATATGCGAAGCCTTAATCATCACACTGTTGAAACCTGACAAGGAGGAACTATTCCTGGACTCCTATCGACCCCTCTCCCTGATCAATGTGGACGCGAAAATTTATGCCAAGGTTATCGCAGACAAACTGCAGCCAATGTTGCCGATCATAGCACTCCCTGACCAGTCTGGGTTTATCCCTGGCCGCGCCACGTCGCACAACCTCAGGACCATCTTCTCTATCCTACATTATTTACACCCCTCGGTTCAGGCTGCGGTGGTGTTCCTCGACGCTACCAAGGCGTTCGACTCCTTGGAGTGGCCTTACTTGTTCAGGATTCTGAGTAGAATGGGGTTCAGCCGTAACTTCATAACCCTCATCAAACTACTGTATGATACACCCAGAGCAAGGGTGAGTGTGAATGGCCTCGTATCGGAACCCTTTACCATCACTAGAGGGACCAGACAGGGGTGTAACTGTCTCCTCTTCTTTTTGCTATAGCAATGGAGCCACTAGCGGCCAGGATTCGGCAGCACCCTACAGCGAGGGGAATTGCATTTAGTTCCCGTAGTCTGCTGATATCGCTGTATGCAGACGAGGCCTAGCGGGAGTTTCCATAAACTGGTCGAAATCTGTGGCGTTCCCTCTGACTGACGTGACTGGTTGACCACCGCCTGATTACCCCCTGCGTTGGGAAACTGACGCTGTTAAATATCTGGGAATCTGGGTCAGTAGAGATGTACAGGAATTATGGTCTCTTAACTTTGGCAGGGCGGTGGACTGGCTGGAAAGGAAAATAGAAGTCTGGAACAAGCTTCCCCTCTCCCTGGTTGCGAGGATAGCGCTGGCCAAAATGGTGGTTCTCCCAAAATTGTAATACCTTTTTGTCAACATCCCGCTGCCAATGACAGCGCACTTCCACGCGCGCGTCCGGTCTCTGCTACTGAATCTGGTGTGGTCTGGGGGACAGGCGAGGGCTTCCTGGGACCTGCTCACGCTCCCACTACGGCAGGGTGGCCTTGGTGCACCGGATTTGAAGTTGTATTCCCTATGCGCACAGGTGCAATTTTTACATTTCTGGGTCTTTCCCACTCCTTACCAGCCACATGTGGCGGTGGAGCTGGCCGCTGTAGCCCCGTTGCCGCTACGCGTGGCGCTCTATGGTAAAGTCTCGCGCCCCTCGAAAGACATGGACATTGTAGAAATGATTCGCTGGTCCTGGCGCGAACTACAAAATAGAGCAGGACTCACCTTACTTTACGCGCCAGCTATCCCCCTGCGGGGCAACCCGATGTTACCTTGCTTGTGTGCCAGAGGTGACTCCCTCACAATTCGTGGGAAGCGCTTGCACACCTTTGCTGATATATATCCTGACGGTACGTTCGGGGAGTTGGGCGCTTGCGAGGCTGACCAGCCTGACTCCTTTGCTGACGCGCTCCTATACCACTCTCTTAGGGAATCTTGCAAGAAACTGTGGCCCCAATTCCCAGAAGCGCCGCCGACACTTGATGCCCTCCAGAATCTGCTTTCGAGGCCCTCACCCAAGAAGCTAGTGTCTAGACTCTATAACTGCATGCAGGAGCAGGCCCCGATAACAGTACCTACAGCCAGACAGGCTTGGTCTGCTGAGCTGGTAGACCCTTTGACAGATGAGGTATGGGAATATTGCTGTAAGCAACTGACGGCGTTGTCTCCGAATTATCGATTACGGCTAGTCCATTTTAAATTCTTGCATCGCTACTATCGCACGCCGATCCTGCTGCACCGCATGGGCATCCGAACTGACGCATCCTGTTGGAAATGTGGCGGGGAGGATGCGTCCTTCCTTCATGTAGCATGGAGCTGCCCCAGATTAGGAGAGTACTGGTCGGACATATTCACTGCCATTAACCAAATACTGCACAGGACTGATACACCCTCTCCATTGCTGGGCTTGTTAGGCTATGTCAAAGACACGGAACCCTGTGATAGAAAATTACATGCACTGCTGCTCCTTTACGCCAAGCGACAGGTGTCGCTGCACTGGGGCCGGAAAGCTCTGCCATCATTTACTGCGTGGGTTAGGGATGTGACGTATGGTCATGCACAGCTCACACATTACTGGGAGACGATGCCTACCGCTTCCAGACCTAACGACATCTGGGAGCCCTTCCTGCAATGGACTAGGGAGCGCGCTGGCTCGGATGCTTCGGGAATGTCACCTGACGTGGGCATCTCAGATGATATGGGGTAGGGATTTGTGGATGTGTGAGTGCTGTTGAGGATCTGGTGGTTTCTACCTGTGCGAGTTTGCTCTGGGGTTGAGGTGCGCTTCCCGACTCTTGCCCCCTGGACACTCTGACACTGCACTGTCTGGTCCTTTCCACCCCCTCTGAGGCCACGCGCGCCGATATTTCACCCTATTCCTCCATCCCCCTCCCCCCCCCTTCTCCCTACGGTCGGAACCTGGAGGCCAACTTACCACTGCCCCTGCCGCTGACTGATGTCGCTTTATGATTGCCCAGCACGGGCGCACTCGACCCTATGTATGCGTGAGGTGATGTGTGATTAATGTTACAGACCTGCACCAATGTTCGTTGTTTTTTCTTTTTTCGTTGTTGGTTGGGGTGAGATGGGCGAAAACAGTGGCCGTAGACATATTTTTCCAAATTGCCGTTTCAGCAGGCTATGGCCTGTTGTTCTCTACAGGGTTGCGAGGCAACACTATCACTTTGAGTTCCGTCTGACTGTCTACGGCGCTGAAAAAATGTAAGACCACTTACTGTGCTAATGTAACACTGCTGTAATACGTATCCTTCCTGCACCACGTGCTTCTACTGTGAGTCATGCCACCTAACTGTTTATGTCACTCCTTGTGGTTCAACACTTTTTATGTGTTGTTTGCTTTGATAGCGGCCTGCCTCCGGGTTGTTGGCGTGACGCAGTGTAACTTTTATTTCTTTTGTGCAAATAAATGTCTTACGGCAAAAAAAAAAAAAAAAAAAGAAATTAGGAAATTGTCACACATAGCAATCTAAAACCTTGGCAGCTATGGATGGTGCCACGCCTGTAATTAAGGACCGGTTATCAGGAAATGCACAATCTCTTTCCGATAAATCACTGGTGTGACCGGCCACCATTGTTTTTTATTCTCTTGACTTCACACCGCTAGACGCCAACATAATGACCTCCTCCTGTGTCTTTGCTGGCTTTTCTTGGGTCTGGCCTGGTCAAGGAAAAGGAGGCATAGTGAATTAAGGTAACTAAGGCAAGTAGTGCAGGAACATAAACCACATAAAAAGTTTGGATTGAGATTCAGAGGCCCTCAAGCTGACCCAAAGCCAGATACCGAGGCTCCTTTCCTTTCACAGTTGTATTTAAGTTGTACTACACATTGCTGCTACTTCTGAGTGCTTCATACAAGGTGGTGCGGAAGACGGGACCCGGGGGAGGAGGGAGTATAATACAGTTTGGTTGGGAAGGGAGCGACCCACAGATCAAGGCAAATAGGAGACACTAACAATGGAGAGGCTGCTACCATGGAAAGTAACATAGTAACCATATTGGAAAAGCAGTTGACATAGAAATATTTGTAAGAAACTGCTGTGATGCTTTACCTACATCACGTTCGCAATGGCACTTACTGCGTAGGCACTTTGTTGAAACACAGTGAGGGCAATTGAGGTGTCTGGGCTGCTTTGGTACCACCGAAGGGTGGAGAGGGTAAAGTACTAGCCTTCACAGGGTGCAGATACAGCAATTAAGGCAAACTGCACAGCAAGGACCAGAGGGGCTTACAGTTCCACAATTTAGCACAAAGGCAACCTGCATTATCAGCGATTATGCAGCAAGTCTCTTGCCTCAGTCACTTTCAGCAGCTGCACTTCCTCCACGTCCTGTTCCCATCAGAAGCGGTCGCTCCCCACGCTGCTCCCTGCTCCGCCTGGTATCGTAGCGCTATACCGCCAGACTGCTGATTGCTTATCTCGCCTTGCTCCCACAACTGCTGTAGCCTGATTAATTATTAATATTAGATCGTAGCGCTAGATTGCCCGTCTGTTCATTAATTGCTTATGTCAATTAGATTGTAGCGCTTGATTGCCAAGGTGCGCTTTTACGATAATTTCAAATTGTGCTGTGCTGCCTGTAGACTCATTTGTGCCTGATTGTGCCGGTGCCACTGCCATTTGCATTGCGCTATTTCCGATTGTGCCCCAATCCTGTTTCGATATTGGCTTGCTGCCATTTTGTTGTTGTTGTTGTGCCCCCCTGCCTGGATCTCCACCCCGCTCCCGCCTTCCAGCTGCTCCTCCCTCGCCCCTCCCCTTCCACTATCCACATATGACAGATGCCTACACGTGCAGCGTTCACGCGCAGCGAGCGCGCCTCATGTGTGCCGAAGGTGCGCCAAAGGTAAGCCCGTCTACGCCCGTCCGCGCCTGGACCGCGCCCAGTGCCGGACCCCCTGGTCCTCGCAAATCCCACTCCACCCACATAATATACAACGCTGATACCCTCTTTGCGCTTAATCCCGGCCGGCTCTCTAACTGCATCCAAGCCGTCCCAGGCCACACCCATGGACCCTTCACCTGCCACTCCTGCAAGTTCGACTGCATCAGAACCCACACCAAATCCACTAACTTCAAACAGAGCTCCAACACTAACCACCTAAAGTGCCTCCTGCTCAACACCCGCTCTATCCACAGACACTCCATCGAACTCTGGAACCTACTTGACACTACATCGCCGGACGTCGCCTACCTTACAGAAACATGGATGAACGCCCCCGATATCGCCATAGCCATCCCGGACACCTACAAGATCATCCGAAAAGACTGCATCAACCAAACAGGAGGAGGCATCGCCATCGTCCATAAAAACACCATCCGCATCACGACCAGCTCCGACGATAACCTCGCCACCGCCGAACACCTTCACTTCCAGATTCACACCGACCCCAAAACCTTACTCAGAGGCACCCTTAACTACAGACCCCCAGGACCCCGCTCACAATTCAGTGAAGACATCGCTGACTTCATCAGCCCACATGCCCTCCCATCGGAGAACTACATTCTACTGGGAGACCTCAACTTCCACCTGGATAAGAAAAACGACAACAACACCACCACCCTTCTGGACAACCTGGCCAATCTCGGACTCAAACAACTCGTTGACACCCCCACCCACTCTGCCGGACACACGCTTGACCCTATCTTCACCTCCAGCAAGCACATCTCCTTCGATCACACCACAGCTCTCCATTGGACGGACCACAGCTGCGTTCACTTCTACTACAAAAAGTCCAAGACCCATAACCCCCCACAACGTATTCCCCGAAGAAACTCGAACAAAATCACCACCGACCAGCTTTTCACGTCGCTTCAACAAAACCCCCCTGCCAATTCATCGGACCCAAACCAAGCAGCCACCAACCTCACACAATGGATCACCCACAGCGCAGACGAACTAGCACCCTTGAAAACCCATCTAATCAAGCTAGGTAACAAAAAAGCCCCCTGGTTCAACGATGACCTTAAGAAATCCAAGAAGTTCTGTCGGACACTCGAGAAAACCTGGAGAAAAAACCCTACCACTGACAACCTAGCCACCTTCAAGAACGCCACCCGCAAACACCACCAACTGATCCGATCCACCAAGAAATCAGCATTCAAGGATCGACTTGACAACAATGCCCAAAACAGCAAGGAACTATTCAACATCGTCAAAGAATTCACTAATCCCTCCGCAGGCACTAACGACATCACCCCCTCCCAAGACCTCTGCGACTCTCTATCATCATTCTTCCACAACAAAATCGCCGAAATACATAACAGCTTTCAAAACCAGTCCGAAGACCAGCCCACTCCACCCACCTCCGAACCAAAACCACACTCTAACAACCTTTGCGCCTGGAACCCAATCACCACCGAAGATACCATCCGCCTGATGAACTCCATCCACTCAGGATCACCAACCGACCCATGTCCCCACCACATTTTCAGCAAAGCAGACTCCATCATCGCACCCCATCGCTCCCTCAACTCCGCTACCTTCCCGGAAAACTGGAAACATGCTGAACTCAGCGCCCTTCTGAAGAAACCCACGGCTGACCCAACCGAACTTAAGAACTACCGCCCCATCTAGTTCCTCCCATTCCCTGCCAAAGTCATCAAAAAAGCCGTCAACAGTCAGCTCGCCGCCTTCCTCGAATCCAACAAATCCCTCGACCCCTCTTAATCCGGCTTCCGAGCCAAACACAGCACCGAAACCGCCCTCATCGCAGCAACAGACGACATCCGAACACTACTGGACAACGGAGAAACAGTTGCACTCATCTTACTTGACCTTTCCGCAGCCTTCAACACAGTCTGTCATAGCACTCTCATTCAACGCCTCAGCAACATCAGAGTACAAGGAAAAGCATTGGACTGGATCATATCGTTCCTCACCGGAAGAACCCAGAGAGTCCGCCTCCCCCCTTTCAAATCAGAGGCCACCGAAGTCATCTGCGGCGTACCACAAGGATCATCACTCAGTCCCACCCTCTTCAATGTATACATGAATCCCCTCGCTTCCATCACACGCCAACACAACCTCAACATCATCTCCTACGCAGACGACACCCAGCTGATCCTCTCCCTCACCAAAGTCCCAAACACCGCCAAAACCAACTTACACGAAGGAATGAAAGAAGTAGCCGAGTGGATGAAGAACAGCCGTTTAAAACTAAACTCGGACAAAACGGAAGACCTCATCTTAGGGCCATCCCCCTCTGCCTGGGACGACTCATGGTGGCCACCGGCCCTTGGAACCGCGCCCATACCTACGGACCACGCACGTAACCTGGGCTTCATCCTGGACTCCTCCCTCTCGATGACCAGACAAGTCAACGCCGTCTCATCATCTTGCTTCAACATCCTACGAATGCTCAAAAAAATCTTCCGTTGGATCCCCACCGAAACAAGAAAGACGGTCACCCACGCACTGGTCACAAGCAGACTGGACTACAGCAACACCCTTTATGCCGGAACCACAGCCAAACTACAGAAAAAACTCCAACGCATCCAAAACGCCTCAGCCAGACTCATATTGGACATCCCTCGGCATGCTCACATTTCCGGCCACCTGAAAGACCTCCATTGGCTCCCTGTCAACAAGAGAATAACGTTCCGTCTCCTCACCCACGCACACAAAGCCCTCTACGACCTAGGACCCGAATGCCTCAACACGCGTCTATCCTTCTACACCCCCTCCCGCCAACTACGATCGTCCAATCAAGTCCTCGCCGCAATTCCGCGCATCCACCGATCCACCATGGGGGGAAGATCCTTCTCCTACTTAGCGGCCAAAACCTGGAATTCTATCCCAACCCACCTCCGCCTCACACAGAACCGCCTCTCTTTCAGAAAGCAACTAAAAACCTGGATATTCGATAAGTAAAACACCTCCCTCCCTCAAGCGCCTTGAGACCCTCTGGGTGAGTAGTGCGCTATACAAATTTTGGAACTTGAACTTGAACCTGAGGGGTGTGGCCTTAAAAGCACCACTGAGCGCCCCCAAAACCCCAGAGAATGCCTGCCTCCAGCACTCACAGCAACCTCACCTGTTTCGTTACGTGTCAGGGTTCTTGCAGGAGGAGCGCTCACACCAAGTACTTGACTGTGTTTGCAAGAGTTGGCACAAGGGCGCTGCTCTAGGCACTTACACAACTTGTAGCACAAGATGCCCTACCAGTCAGTACTTCTCAGCACACTTCATCGGGAAGCTTGGTGCAACCTGCACTTGCAGCGGTGGCACTTACAGCAGTTTTCACTGCTGCATTTAGAGTACTTGTGTCAGCCAAGCACCTGTTCATCAGGTGCCTCCTATGGCACGTGGGAACCTGCAGCTGGCCTCTTACACTCTGTAGAGCCCCCACACCTCACCCAACACAACTCTTCAGGGGTCCTACATATGTACCATGGGAGCGTGCAAGCTGGATAACCTTCTAAAACAACACGTGTGCTGTGTGCTGAGTGATACTATTCCAAGATAACACTCTGTACCGTTCGCGCTGAGATTAAGCGTGCCAATAGAGCAGTTTAAACATGAGAAGCGATGATTAGTGTCCGAATTAGCTGATGTGGATCCTGTATGTTCGTTGTATAACCTGCATGGCCAGACACACGTATTCACTCATTACAATCACGACTGCCGAGGATCGTGTAAACAAACCTTTGTGCACTTATTTTGACGTGCACTCACACACAAGACACTCCTTGTGTTTATTTTTTTAACATCTCTGTTTGTAAGAGGGTGACATTACACATGCCGTGCACATTCTGTTGGGCTGAGGGCACAGCTCATTTGTGCGGCCATAAAGACCCTGTAAAAATGCCCCGCGCACCCTGCTCGTGGCCCTCCGTGACTCCCATGTGAGATGCATATTAGTGATAACTAATTGGTGGATGGTGGTAGGTAGTGGGCTGGGCCGCTGGGGGGACCCCTCATTGTGCTTTGCAGTGGGGCCCCCTCAAGTTTCGCTACGCCACTGGAAAGAAGTGACGACTGTGCGTTTGTTTAATGTACACAATAAAGCAGACGGTGACACAAAGACATGAGGGTCCGTGGGGCAGCAGCCCGAGGCCTGCCGGAGACAGAAGGAAATCTCTCGATCTCCCCGCATAATGATATGCAGGTGGACGTCGAAGAGGTGAGCATGCGGATATCTGTGCAGAATTGAGGGAGGACAAGGAGCTGTCCTACAGAAAACAGCCCGGGGGCCTATGCGGGCGGATTCTGCGGTGAGGCCCATCCTGAGCAGAGAGCACAGAAGTGACTACGGTGTTGGAGCAGAGACTGCTGACCGGGTGATGTGGGCCAGAGTGGCTGGTAACGTGCTGTAGTGCCCCCTGCGTTCACCTCACGGGACACACGCAGCAGGAGGCGGTGATTGTGGAGCGGGGGTGGGAGGATTGCCAAGCCTCAGCGTCACGACATTCCACTCGAAAAGCGACAACATCCAAAAGATTGAAAAAAAATACTGGAATTTAGTGGCCTCTGAAATCAATATTGAACAAGCCCCTATGTTCGCCTTTAAAAGAGGTAGGAACCTGAAAGACAATGTGGTAAAGGCCTTCCTTGAACCCGAAAAAACTCCTGACCTCTGGGACCTACTGCGCTTTCCTCCATTGCTTGGACATTTCAAATGTGGGTCTTGTAAGACTTGTCCCACATGTATTGAAGGCCCCACACTAGTGCATAACAACAAAACCTACAAGTTGCCAGCCCTAACCAATTGCAACAGCACAAACATCATTTACATCATCATCTGCCCCTGCAATAGACCTTATATTGGACAGACTGTGCAAAAGGCTAAATCAAGGAACTTGCAGCATCAGAGTCGCATGAGGTGCAAAGTCCAAGGTGCTCCCCTGGTTGAACATTTTGTCGCAATGAATCACCCACCAGAAAGCATCAAGTGGAGAGTGGTTGAGAAGATCAACAACAACCCGAGGGGGGGCTGTATCTCAACATCCCTTAATCTTAAGGAATGCAGGTGGATACATGCCCTTCACTCAGTTGGTGAGGGACTCAACGAACAAGAATAAATAGCGAAGCAGATGGGACTGGTATGAGATCACTATTAGACACATCGGCTGTGAGTCTTGCCTGTCTCTACCTACTATAACACTTGAGCAGGTAGTCCAGGGTCATTAAGCAATGAGCTACACGGTTTACCCCTGTTTACCATGCTCCATGCTTTTCCGTAAACTCCACCTAATTGAAACATGACTTACCTTTAAAACATTGTTTTACATGATGTAATTCTCTTATTTCACGCTGTCTCCCCATTTGAGATGTATATCCTATTGTTATTTTTTAATTCTTAATTGGTTGCATGCCCATGATTTCGCTTCACCAATAGAGTCTGGATTGATATAATACTATCACAATAACCAGATATAGCACTAATGGAGATTACAATTCTTGTATCTAATGGCATACATCAACTGAGAATGTGCGACAATTTAATTTTTATTAATTTTTATTTTCCCCCTCCGTCGACATACACAGAGTCTTCCATTTAAATGTCCTCGCATAGATAACAACGTGTCCTTGTCATACACACATAAAGTTTTCAGCTTGAAATGTATTTCGTCATCTCATGCTCCTTGCGTGTTACATGATGACAAGCTACGGCGCCCATGGTCGCCTAGCAACGCTCCTGACGTCCCTTGCGTACACGAGGCAGATTCTTACGTCCTCGACACCATATCTGCAGGTCACTCCCGCAGCCGGGATCTGACTCATGCCAGACGGGAGACGGTACTTCAGCCCGTCTCTCCCCCCATCTGAAGCAGTTTTGCGCAAATACAGGTGAGCCTCAATATGCCGTTATTAGCTTCTGGGCTATGCACTCTCCAATAGATCGTACTCTCACTTGGCCAATATATCCCCTTTTTAACATCACGCTGACTTGTTTGTGTTTTAATCGCCCTGAGACACGATCTGATCAGCAGGTCTTTTTATTCCTTTGTGCGGAACTGGGTGATCGCTGAACCATGGCTTTTGATTAATCACGTTTTTTCACCGCGTAAAAACACATGAGACACCTGATCCCTCGTAGTTAACCACTCCAAGTTGTTGTTTTATACCGGGCTGAGACACGATCTAACTTTAATCTCACAGCGTGTTTCCTCCTTTCGTAAACTGGGTGGACACTCTGGAAGTGTCCTTAGCTAATCACTTAACCATGACGTAATCAAAACGCGTTAACACACAAGTCACTCCAACCTTCGTAGTTAACCACGCCAATGTTTAACATGGTTATCTCACCAAGTAGACTCACCGCAGCCCCGCCTATATAATTCTCCACTTGGCCTTCATGTCTTCGATAAATGCACATGAGGTACTCCTTGTATTCAGACTTGCTTCCTTCGTAGTTAACCACGCCAACGTTTAACATGGTTATCTCACCAAGGAGACTCACCGCAACCCCGCCTATATAATTCACCACTTGGCCTGCATGTCTTCGATAAATGCATGTGAGGTACTCTTTGTATTCAGACATGCTTCAGGCGTCCACGCCCTGACATTGATCCCCAATGCTTTCATTTCAGCGACTACGAATTGACTAGTCCGCCTATCTTCGCCCATTAGGCCAAGACCTTCTTGACACTCCAATGCTGAGTATTTCCTCCCCCTCCCTGATCACCAAACAGAAACTCTTTGACGTGCTGTTTTGCAATTGTTTGCCACACATTACATCATTTTAATTTCTTCTTCCTCAGTGGTGACTCAGCCATCCATTTCTTCAAGGCCAGCATACTTTGGGCCGTTCTAGGGTGAGAAATAGCCCCCCTTGTAGCTATGCATCTCCATTGAGTGCACTCTCCGGCAACCTCTCACTCACAATCCTTTATCCTTAGGCTATCATCTAGAGGCAACACCACTGTAATATCTTGATGTCCATAAATCCAGTATATGTAACAATTTAGGTTTATTGTAGAATAAAATCAGGTCAGGTAGATAAATAGAATAAGATTTTATAATGATAGAAAAAGACCCCACCAGGAGCAGATGGACTTCAGCTCAGCCTCCAGATGTAACTGTTCCAGCTTTCAAGCAAATACAATTGGAACACAGATGACATCATAGAGACATGCAGAGATAGAAATGAGAAACACAAAGGAAGGACAAAGAAGAAATGAAAGCAGGATGTAACACATCTCCCCCCTTAACAAAATCAAATAAGATAAGAAAACAAAAGAGAAGAAAAATTGATAATAGAACATATAGCATATACACAGGAAAAATTATGGTAAAGTTAAAGGAAGAAATAGAACAACAAAAAGCGAAAGTACAATAGAAAATACTGTAACCCTCATGGTACAGAATCCATATCACAGAGCAAAAACACAGCTCTTAAAACACACAACAATATGAACACCTCTAAACTTAGAGCACTTAAAAGTGGTTCAATAACTAGATAAAAGATAGCGAACACAAGAAATTCTACAAAAGAGCAACCAGCGGCTCTTTAAACATCAAAGATGGCAAACACTTGCTATTCTACAAATGAGCAACCTGCGGCTCTTCACATTGAAAATAAATGAAACTCCTCTAATATAATAGAGCGCTAAAGCGGTACACATCCTAGTATAGAGCAAATTTCACTCTCACAAATCCTGAATACCTGAACACCTCTAACAAAGTTAGAGCACATTGTGGTTCAGCAAAAAAAACTAGAACTCTTCAAAATAATGAAATCTCATGAACATGGCTCATCCTAAAATGCAAGCCGTAAACACATAAAAATGCAATGAAAAATGGCAACTCTTCAAAATTATGCAATCTCATGAACATGGCTCATCCTAAGATGCAAGCCGTAAACACATAAAAATACAATGAAAAATGGAGCACCTCAATAAATGAGCACAAAATGTGGCCCCCTTCAAAAATACACATGTACACATCCCATGCACATGTCAAACATGCAATCCACAACGGATTTAAGTAAAACACTTGAGCACCTCAAACAACGTTGAGCATAAAAAATGGCTCACTCCATCGAATAACTAACACACCAGAAATCTGAATAGAAATTACAGAGCTCCTCAACATACGTTGAGCATAAACATGGCTCTCACATTAAGGACGATACTATCTGACTGTAGTATAACTAAACACCTCAACCATCATGAAACATGTGTGTTCTATCAGTTCCAGAACACACATGCAAAGTACACACATGCAAAGTACACACATGCAAAGTACACACATGCAAAGTACACACATGCAAGCAAATCATATGCGAAGCAATACATGGCAATAAAATGATGTGCAGTCCTCCCCAAAAATACATATATGAACACCTCCCTCTGAAAGATGAGAAAAGTAGTCAGATGCAAACGCAGCAATGTCCTTCTGCAAACAACAACACTTGAAAAATGTACATCAGCTGTGTACATCAGCGAAGTAATATCTTGTAAAAGAATTGCAGACGTCGAAACAATGAACCAAACTTCCCAAATGGTGAGAAACGATCCTTAGTGTTCCAAAATAAATGTTCCAGAATAATGTTTACACAGATCGTTGTGCCATATCTTCTTACAAAATCTACTTTTTAAATGTGCAGTTCTCTCTTCACAATGTAGAAAAACAGTACCTTTTCCTTCAAATTCGTATTTAAATTCAAGTTGCTGTCAGGATATCATTAAACGCGTTGATGCTTCACAACGCGATGTGCAACAAATATGGCCGCCAATGACGTCATACGTTGTGTTGCGTACGCCGTGCTGCGCACGCAACTTTGATGACATCAGCTGCTGCCATGGACGGAGAGAAGACGGAGAGCATAGCGTTGTCAAGGTGATGACCACGCTCAGAAATCGTTGCGAGCGCTCGGGCTATTGCTCCCGTAAGTCGTTGTTATTATTATTTAAAAATCGCCAAAAGAATTGAACAGCAGGAAATGTGCAAAAATCAACACTGGGCCTTAAAACAATACACGGGTTTGAAACATTTGAACATCCCTTTTCGAAGCCACAGCAGACACGGCACACAGTGCTCTGCTCACAGATGCCAGCGTCGAAAGTACAGCAGACACCGCACTCTGTGCTCCGCACATAAAATCCAGCATTTATCTTTGAGAGCCCAAAGCAAAACTTTATGTCCATTCTCACGCTGTTTAACTTCTTTAAACATCTAATACGAATGAATGTTGCACCTCCATTCTCCACAGCAGATGGCAAAGGCGTGTCTCTCCCAAACATGGCACACATCTTTCCTTTTAAAAGTTCTTGACAATTCAGTCCAAATCAGTTTAAATCTTAAAAGTTTTCTTCAAATCATGCAGTTGTAATTCCTTCAGATTTAAGCCAAATAACGCAGCAAAAATTCTAACACCCAAGGGAAACAGGCTGTCCAGATCACACAGGACACTGGTGGGGTTAATCAGGGTGCTCTCATAAAATACCTTTTCCTCCTCTTGGCTTGAAAAAATTCTTCAGTTGCAGAAGTTCCAATAGTCTTTAAGTTCCTTAGTTGCAGATCTCCATTACTCCATTAGACCAGTCTTTTTCCACGCACAGGTTCTGTACCTCGTCGCCAAAATTGTAATAAATAGAAGTCCTTAGATCCAGTATATGTAACAATTTAGGTTTATTGTAGAATAAAATCAGGTCAGGTAGATAAATAGAATAAGATTTTATAATGATAGAAAAAGACCCCACCAGGAGCAGATGGACTTCAGCTCAGCCTCCAGATGTAACTGTTCCAGCTTTCAAGCAAATACAATTGGAACACAGATGACATCATAGAGACATGCAGAGATAGAAATGAGAAACACAAAGGAAGGACAAAGAAGAAATGAAAGCAGGATGTAACAACCACCTTCCCCCATCCTGAGGAAGACCCGTTGTGACCACCCACTGGGGCACCGCTAGGGTTGAAACGTCTACGTACTTCGAAAGCTCAGAGATTACAGAATTCCTTCAGACTAAGGATAGGACTCACTGTATCATCAAACCTCTGACTCTCCAATCTGTATATATATGCCAATACTGTACATATGCCTGCACTGTATATATTGTTCACATTTCGAGCGCTCCAAGCACTTGTGTCACTTCATTTGTCACTCATGTGTAAATTTCGTGTTGACAGCATTTACTTGTCTTTGTCTACTTTGGATATCATTGAATGATGCAATTCAGATAAAAAAGTAACAATTTAAGATGATTGTCTCACTCTTAAATCCTTTTTGAACCTTTTCAGTCGAATAATCTGTATAATAAATGACGATAGGAAGTTACTTTGTTTTCAGCTATTATTATTTTCAGTGTAGAGGTTGTTTTTGAATTTCATGCTACTCGTTTTGAGCATTTATGATTAACGGTTCTTACATGACTGAACCATTTTTACTTATATATATATATATATATATATATATATATATATATATATATATACCTACCCAGGTTCTGAGGGACACAGGTTTACCCCGTTTTGAATATTAAAAGCCTCAGCAAGGAGCAGGCCCTAGGGATCGCGGCGGTGGTATATGGGTCCTTGATGTATGTGGCGTTGCTTGACGCGATAAAGAAGATGGCGGCGTCTCTTTAAGATCCGTTGAGCCTCCATCATGTCGGCTGGCCCAGAGGACTCCTGAAGCCAACTAAAACATTTCTCATGCAGCGCAACGTATTCCGATCATAATGCAATGGCTCTGGAAACCTTATCTCAGCTAGGTGTGCTCCTTGGAATGATCTTGCCCGCAGCCTGTCGCACTCAAGATTGTGGCTTTATGGGCCTGGCACAGGTTGGCTTAGAGGAGCAGGCCTTTCACTGTGGTGGGTCAGGGCGAGGGGCACAGGGGTCCGGCGTGGACAGAGCAGATCCCATCACTCATCACCCTCTCCCCTACCTCTTCGGTCCCTCATTCCTTTTAATTTTTTGCAGAGTTTTATATAGAGCAAACATCAGAGCGCTTTACATAGCGCCAGTTTGCCCGAAATCACAGGATGTTTTAGCGTCATTACTGAGACTCGAACCCAGTTCCCCAGGTCCGAGGTCGAGCGCCCTAGCCGTTAGGCCAACTCCTCTCTCCCCTGAATTTCTCTCCCCATGCCTTCTTTTTTCCCTATGCCTGAGCCGTGCTTCTGTAACTCATAAATATATGTATGTAAATATGTAATATATAATTGTCCAAGTCTAATCGCTGTTAAAATGTAATCCTGAGTGAACTTGCTATTTGTAAATATAGAACTCTAACCACTAGTATATGTAGTAGACCTTTGTGCTTACTACCATTCCTATGTGATTTTAGAGTTTTCCGTTTGTATATCTTCCTTGAGTGACTTTACAACTTGTACATTTGCAATGTTTTCTGTTTATATCTCGTATGTAACTCATGTAATCCAAAGTCCTTATGTAACGCAACTGGTTCTTTTGTAAAGCGATCTGACACCTTCAGGTGATGTTCGCGCTATATAAAATTGCATTAAATAAAATAAAAACAACGTAGTTCCTTCTAGGCACCGGAGCATCGACTTGTACGTCGAGTTTGTCATGTGGAGAAGTGTGGCTCACTGGTTAGAGGAGGCAGACCTGGAAGCAGAGGTCAGCCCGGGACCAGGGTTCAATTCCCGGCTCGGCGGGGTCTTGAGTCCCTAAAATGTCCATGGACTCGACAATTCTCGCTCTGGTGCCTACTCGATTCACGGGTTCACACTCTGCGACTCTGGGCAATAGCTTGCTTAATCTCCACAACGGCCCCTCGCTGCGGGATGCCTGGCTTTCACCTTGCGGATACCCTGCCGGGGTTATCTCACAGGGGAATACCAGGACGGGTTCCCTAAGCAAGCGCTTAGAAAGCGCTCGGTGATTTGCGCTATATAAATTCCTGTACATGGTTAAAATAACTGGTCCAGAGCTAGGGGTTGCAACAGACATCCAAGGTTGCAATGATATCGGTGAGCAGGGTTCGCAAATACAGCAGTTACATATATGTTCCGAGGGGGAGACAGATTGCGAGAGTGGCAACATAACATGACAATAGTTGAATTAAATTGCAATATTTACAGTGAGTTACAGTACACGGAAATATGATAAGTTTGAAGATAATGTGTAGAGGTTGGCATGAGGCGTGGAGAGGTGCGGATGTCTGAGGGTAGACTGTCCCACAAGGGGTGCACTATGACGGCAGATCTCCTGTCACTAATGTTCGTGTTTCTTCGTGTTACTAAGATGTCTTTTTTTCTGCAGTTTTATATAGCGCAAACTCGACCTGAAGTTAATGGAGAGCTTTACATGACGACAAGTTACTTCACACAAAGACACATTCAATGTTTTTGTTTGTTTTTGGTAGGCACAGGGAGATTAAATGATTTGCCCAGAATCATTTTATGTTAAGCCAACGCCGAGACAAAGTCAGCAGCTCTGACCGTTATGCTTCGGTGGAGCAGAGTGTGCCTCTGGAGGTCTTCACTGATGTACTTGTCAACTGACATATACATTGTAAACAATACTATAAGGTTTTCAGTATAGGGTTTTGACATCTGCTTATTAATGGTGGTTGGATATTTTCAGGATGGCAACTTCTAAACGGAAGTAAACATTAGCTGTTTATTGCTGTGTTTTATAAGAGGACATGTATTATCCATCAGCCACTTTCAGGTATTTCAGAGTTTTCCCATCATCACTGTGCCATGACGTGTTCCCTTGTCTGTTTCCATGTGCTGGTGTTTTTTGACAGTGTGACAAAGGTTGTGTTAACAACATGTACCAGATTTCCCCCATGTAGCACGGTGGTTGGGGCTAAGTTGGAAAGCTTGATATTGGGGGTGGGAGTCTTCAAATGGAAATCCTCGTCTGTGGCAGCTGACTCTGTGAGGGGTATCTGACCTTAGTTTAACTTGAAAAGGCCTGTACTCGGTGCTTCATTTGAACCAGTGGTTTCCGGTGCTCGGTACAGGCACCTAATTGCCATCACAAGGGTTTAAGATGGTCTGTCACATGGCCAGACAGGCTAATTTAGGTTTGAGTACAACAGCTGCGTATTAGTTCAGTTTACATTTACATTGTTAGTGTAGTTTACATTTACAATGACGTTTACATTTAATACCTGCTTCCAAAGCCATATTTATAGCTTTGGGGGCCTGGAATAGTAGGAATTGTCACACTTGTAAGAGTCTGATGGTTAGTAGCTGTTTGTACTGTCACTGGCATCTGGCAGGGACAATGTGTGGTGCAGCTGCAGTGGCCTCCGACAAGAGCACCGGCACATATTCTTTTACAAATTAAGCACTGCACTGCCCTCTACACTGGCAGTGCTTTCAAGAGACAGTCCTCCAGATATGGAACACCTGGTGACCAGGATCATCTGGGTGTAAGAGTCTCCAATGAAATGTCTTGCAGATCCCACCTAGAAAAGATGCTGATGGGACACAAACGGGTGGCTGGAGCAATAGGGAAAGAACATCGCCTTTCACACACTAGGCCTGAAGCTCCAGCCCTCCAAACATACAACACAAAATCAGTCAGCTCTACCCTCTACGGAGCAGAAGGCTGAGGTTTTGACAAACTCGATGAACTCTGTAGGTCAGAACACACATTTTTAAGAGACCTGGTTATGGCACCAAATATGTCCCCCTTGCCTCTTTTTTTGCTGGACATGGGTAGGCGGTCAATAGGTGATATAGTTAGATTACGCCCCACCCTTTTTTGGGCAAGTATTAGGAGGACCCCTAAGCTTTCTTCCTATGCAGAAGCCCTCACTGAGATTATCTGCCTAGACAATGGCGGAAAAATAGGCTGGATCCTCGACATTAAGACAACATTGACAGCCACAGGTCTTCGTGGTTGATGGTCCAGTCAGGAACCCCCAAGGAGAGAGGAACTCAAAAGCCTATATTGGGAATGGGTGGATCAACGAGAGTACTGTAAACCCAATGTGGGCAAACTAACAACAGAGTTCTACTCCCACAAACAAACAAGATATTACGAGCCCTTCCTTGATACAATCAAGGCACGAGAGACAAAAGGCTGTATATGCATTTTAGGTTTGGAATTCTTCCTGTCTGTGCGGTGATAGCAAAGTGGGGTACAAGCAATGGGAAAAAGCGTCGCCCATTTAATGTTTGCTTACCCAGCGTATAAAATATCATGGGCAAAATGGCTGAAACCTCTTTACCAACAGTTGGGCACACAGGACCATCGCACAGCACTGCGCATCCTCAGGTCCGACCCCAGGCCATTCTTTGCGTGCTGCGTAGCAAAATTCTTGGGACAAGTGTGGCTCACAAGGTGGATAGCGCTCTCAAGAAAGTCATAGTTTTAATTAAATAAAATGAAGCACTGCTTTAATTAATGGAATGGTAAACTATGTCCTGCAGTGGGATGATTTCCGATTCAAACTAATAGACAAAGAGAGCACCCGATCACAAGCGGAGAGTCAAACCTCGTCAATTACTTCATATCATCTCCTCCATCAGGAGGGTTTCCAATTACCATACAGCCTTAAAATTATAGACACTCCAGGTTTCGCAGACACCAGGGGGATCGACCGAGACAAATTGCTCATTGAGCAGATTAGAGAGTTCTTTTCCACACCAGATGGTGTTGATCATCTAGACGCAGTGTGCTTTGTAGTTCAATCCTCATTTGTTCGCCTCACCCATTCTCAGAGATACATATTTGATGCTATTCTATCTATCTTTGGAAGGGATGTGGCAGACAACATACTCATTCTGGTCACGTTTTCAGATGGTCAAAAACCACCAGTGCAGGAAGCAATTAGAGAGGCGAAGATGCCTTGTCCCAGACAGAGTGGCATTCCCCCTCATTTCAAATTCAACAATTCAGCATTATTTGCTTCCAATGAAGCTGATGCGTCATCTGAGAGTGCAGAAGAGGATGATAACTTTGACAAGATGTTTTGGAAGATGGGTGTGAAGACCATGAAAGACTTTTTTGTAGCGCTAAACAAACTGGAAACCAAAAGTTTGTTCTTAACAAAGGAGGTTCTAGATGAGCGTATGCAGCTTGAGGTTGTTGCAGAAGGTCTGCAGCCCCAGATCAAAGGTGGTCTGACCAAGCAGGAGGAGATCAGGAACACAAAGGCGATCTTAGAGCAGAACAAGGATAAGATGAAAGCCAATGAGAACTTTAAGTATGAAGTGTCAGTAACTGTAGCGAAAAAAGCAGTTGTAACCAGCTTCATAACCAACTGTCAGAGGTGTCGTCATACTTGCCACTATCCTTGCGGTATTGCGGATGATAGTAAAAAGCATAAATGTTCAGCAATGGATATATTCCTGCAGTGCCGTGTATGCCCTGGAAGATGTGTCTGGAATGTTCACTTTAATCAGAAATACAAATGGATTTATGAAACCCAGATTGAAAAGGGAACTTACCAAGAATTAAAGGATAGCTACGAGAAAGCACGTGGAGAGGTCATGACTGCTGAAGAAATATTCAAGCAGTTGAATGAGGATCTTGCAGATGTTGAGAGAAAGGTTGTTGGTCTTGTTGGGGAGTTATCTGGTTGCCTCCAGAGACTAGAGGAAATTGCCCTGAAACCTAACCCGCTCTCTGTGCCAGAGTACATTGACCTCCTGATTGTCTCGGAGAAGGAAGAAGCCAAGCCAGGCTACTTAGAGCGCATCCAGTCACTATTGGCTACAAAGGAACGGGCTGTGCTTATTTCCAAAGTCTGCCATGTGAGCCAAGCGATTACAACCGTACATTGTTCACTCAAAGGAACAGTTGAGAAGGCGTTTTACCAGTCTTTTGATGTAAGAAGTTGGATCATTCATAAATAGAAATGTTTGCTATGTATGTTATTCCCACTTTTCTGATCCGCAGATATGCCTACCACTGCTTGAAACACATAAGACAAAAATAGTGAACTTCACTATCATCTTGAAAGTAATGCAAAGATTAGGAGTGTCAGAATATCCATATTATCTAGGAATAATATGTTATAAGATTTGCCCTACTGAGTTTAATGATCCGATGTGTAAAAGGATCACTCAGGTTGTTCTTTTTAGCAACCATAGGTTTCACATCTCTAAAATGCACATTCGATCAATTTGTCTGTTATGGGCTAATGACTAAGTATCTGATGATGCTGACAGTGAAATAAAAAAAATTCAAAATGCAGGCTCCAAATGAAAAAGTGTAGGGTGCTGTGTAATTAAAAGTTGTTTTGAGGTACGGAATTTAGTGGTGGGTATCCCAAAGAACATGTAAGGTCAGGTTTAAAGAGATTTAATTGGATTTCCTAAAATGTGTTAATTGATAGGGTACAGGATCTATGCAAAGTTTCACTCCTGAGACCATTTGACACATCTATTTACAATCGAAATTTAGTTCTGGCATCAACTCGCAGCCAATGCAATGTCTGTTTAGCTTTTGTGAAACGGTTTCTATCCTGAGTCTATTCCATTGGCCTGGCACAGCCAATCACCTTCTTTCGGAGATGGAGCAGTCATTTTAGGCCTGTCTAGACAGAGCTTGTTAAACTTTCTTCAAGCCAGTCCTCTAAAGTGGTCATAAGTGGAGAGAGTCACTATTCTGATGCCTAGAGGAAGGTTTGGCACATTGTCATCCAACTCAAAATTGTAAAGTTCTCACTTCAGTTCTAAATCAGTGCAGTAAAATCGATCTCAATATTCTAACAATTCAGGATTAGGAATACAATTTCATGCATAGCTTTTCTGAAATATTCGACCTGTTTTAAAAGCATTATTTCTACTATATAAATGGTTCAAATGCCATTTCTGGTGCTTTTATCACCCCTATTGTACATACATTCCTCACAAGAAGTTGAACAAGCCTAGTGCGGAATAATTGGTAAGAAATTCCAGTGAAGGAGTAAGAACAGATTATGGAAATGAAGAATATCAAGCAGAGGCTGTTGTTGAAGCAGATTTGCGTTGTTTTGGAGTGCTGTTGAGATTTTTCATTTGCCCGACATATAACAGAGACCAACCTCTTGGTTAAAACACAGGTTTCAGAGTTTAAGAAGCATGTGTGTTATATTTTGAATTATTTAAAGTAAGTGCCAAGTCTTAGTTATTTGTTGAAGGTTTTCAGCACATTGTGAACAAAGAGGAGTCCAACTTTGTAGCCCATTAATGCATGGAGAGCACTTTGAAGGCATGGATAAGATATGCAAGAAATGTATTTTATTGTATTTATATCATTTTTTAACATGTTTGCTGAAGTTCCACATCGTTACTGAGTTGTCAGAAGGAAGGCACGTTAGCATAAAAAATGTGTTTTCTGTGGAAATAGTCCTTTATTGTGTTTTCATTTTAAGCAAGCAATGCAATCAAAAATGACATAAGCATAATGTTGAAATCAATAATCTGTATTCAGTTAAAAACCATGAAAAATACCAAACTCAATAAAAGTTGGTGCCAAAGACAATGTATTCGACAGCTAACAAGGCCTTCCTTCAGTCTGTGCAAATACTCATATGTACAGTGATGCAGCGGGTCTAACATAAAACCCTTTCCTTTTGTCACTAACCCAGGAACAACTCTTCTCATTTACTCATCGGTGGGGCCCATAACTCCGAAAACACTCACACGTTCAACTTTTTCTGGATCAGTGATAAGTAGACGAGCCTCAAGACATGCGGGGTACCTTATTAACCTACACAATACCCATATACATTATATACATTTAATTTTATTAGCTATCAGTTCTAAAACATCAATGTTCTCCACTTTTTGGTCGATGGACCAACTCGTAGGTATCAGTTGATGGCGATTAAGTCCAGTTCGATCACAACTTAAATCCTTCAACATTTTATTGTCATGACTTTTATTCTAATAGCCACAGACTTGAGTTTATATTTTCATACGATTTTACATAGATTCAGTTAACGAAAAATTGAAATTAAGTAAGTTTTATTAGGCAAAATACATTTAAATATTATTTTAATACATTTATGCAAAGAAAATAGAGAACGGAAAATACTCATTACCCCTTGGACATAGGGCGATGATGAGAATGGTTCATCAGAAAATAAACCGCAGATCACAGATAGGTTCCCAAGCTGACTGTCTGTCCCTCTAACCTCCTTGGACGTATCCCTCCCGAGATAGAATTCCCGTGACGGTCTTATTCCTTTTCCCCATCAGAATTCAAAGTCCAACATTTTTAAAGTCTTTGCACCATAAATAAAAATTGTCTCAACTGACAGCATATCGTACTGAGTAAAGGTGCGAAAATAGGGCACACCTAATCATAAGCACAGGCTCTTTTTATACCCTTTCACTAACTTTCTATACCCAAAATTTTAACTTTTAGAGGCTACATCCACTTCTGATTGGTCTATTGGAGGGTGGTTATGATCACCTCATTGTCCTCCTAGCTCACACTAGTTCGCAAAAGTCCTTATTCATTCCGGTTTCACATGACTTCATAAAATATTTTCATTTATACTTCGTTAAATTATTTGCAACATTCTTCCACAGTCATGAATTTGCTCATCCTCTAGAGCTCAGCTCTCCCATCCGTTCCCAGGCTTTTAGAATAGTTTATTTGGCACAACTCCTGTTGCAGGTCAGGCTGGCCTTGACATCTCTCACTCTGGGCAAAGGCCATACAGTTGTGACTGAACTTTCATTATGCACATGCGGGGGCCTTTTTAATTTTCTTTTGCGCTGTCGCACTTCACAGCAGCCATTTTCCAGACAGGGCCTAGCAGACCCGAATCGAACTAATACGAAAACAAACATAACGGAAATTAGATATGGAAATTAAATCCTACTGTTTACCACCCACCATTCTAATGACCCGTGTTAGATATTACCTAGCAAAAGCGACATTTAAAGCCATTTTACTTACCGTCTGCATTCTATGCCACAATATAAATCTACTACAGACAAAAATACATGCAATTTACACTTCTTTTCTACGTAATCACAAACCTATGTTAATTTGATTCAAATGTTATTAATAAATTAGAATTTTGCAAATAGCAGTTAGGTTCCCACATTAAGGGGCAGATTAGGATTGCGGTTTTTCCGCATCCTCTGGGCCGGTGGAAGCCACCGCCGGCCCGGAGGATGCGGAAAAACCACAGCAGACCCACCAAAGACCCACTGCCACATTAGGATGGCTGGTGGGTCCTGGTTTCTGTCCGAAGCTTTTCCGCCGCGGTTGGCGCACAACAGCGGTGGAAAAGCCCTAATATGGTGGCGGTGTCTCGAAGGAACACCGCCAGCGATATTAGGATGCGCAAAAAAAATGCTTTTCCACAGTGGGTTTTCCGCCGTTGAAAAGCATACAGAGCTTCGCCGCGCGGTGCCTGCCGCTTTCTGCATACAAATGCAATGTATGCATTTTTAACATTGCGGCGGATGCAGCTTGAAGCCGCACCCACCACAATGTTAAAAATAGAGGATGTGACCGCCAGGATGGCGGTCACATCCTAATTGGACAGGGGGGAACTCCGCAGGCCATGCGGAGGTTCCCTCCTCCTCGATGGTCGCGGACGGACTCAAGTAATGAGCCCCGTAGTGTCTAAATAAAAGGTGCATTTGTTGATTAGTTTACATGCTTCAGACAGTTAATATTATTAAAGTTATGAGGTCATTAACTTCGAAGGGGGTAAACAATTGTTTGTATTTCCCCTGCTCCATCAACACCAATCACTGTAGGTCAAGTGCAAACGCAAGTTCTATCCTCACTGCTGTAAACCAATGTTAGAAATGGGTCTTCTGGTTGGCCAGGGTTTGCACCTAAGCCAGGCAGAATCCGCCACTCTAGCTTGGTTAAGGGCATTACACATCTAAAATGCCCCCTGCTCACCCCCTTGGTAGATTGGCGCAAGACAGTCAGGCTTATCTCAGACTCAATGTGTAAACCATTATGTAACAAAGAGTAATACAGTGAAAACACTGCAAAAAGACAAGACACCAGTTTTAGAAAAATATCCAATATTTCTCTATGTAAAACAAGACCAAAACGATAAAAAATCACCATACAGTAATCCACAATACCAATAAAGCACAAATAAACTTTATATACAGTCCTTTGAAGTCAATAGGTCCGGGGCACCACGGCATCGTGATCAACAAATCCAACAGTTCTGGGCCAGCTACAGCATCAGTGAGACCCGTAAAATATTACCTTTGAAGATGCAGGGCGTCGGAAATTGCGGTGAACTCCGGAGGAGCGGCGTTGGAGCAGGAGTTGTTGGGCCCTTGAAGTCATACACATTGCAAGTCGAACTCCTTGAGTTTGAAGTCAGGAGCGTCAGCAGATGTCAGGGCAGCAGTGTGAAGCAAAGCTGTGTGACATGTGGTGCCCGCAGATCGCGGTGCAGGCAGCGACTCTGTGACGGTCGTCCAGCGGCGTCAGTGAGACCAGGGCTGCGGTGCGAAGCGGTGATCGTTGCAGTGCTGATAGGTCACGATGCAAGCAGCGCTGTTGTCGTTGCTGAATGCTGTTGGTAGACCCAAGGCTGTGGTGCTGCACAGAGCAGTGCAATGTGCAGGCCCCACAGGTCACTTTGCAGGCAGCGGTGTTGGTTGACGATCTGGATTCGATTGGCCTAGGCTGCTGTGTAAAACGGGGCTGTGCATTGTGTAACTTACAATTGGTGCTCCCAAACTATGGTGCAAGCAGTGGTGTCAATGCCAGCTTAGAGCATCATCGTCAGTGAGACCTGCGGTGCAAAGCGGGACAGTGCTCTGTGTTCTCCAAGAGCGGTGTCCACTGGTCCTGGTGCAGGCAGTGGTGTCGGTGAGGGGGGTACTCTGATATACAAGGACTGCTGTGTGAAGCGAGGCAGTGTGGAGTGCGGTGCCCACAGGTCACGGTGCAAGCAGTGGCTCAGTGGAGGTGGCGGACTGCGTAGTTGATGAGATGAGGGTTGCAGTGCTCTCTGTGGTACCTTTAGGTCAGGGAGCTGGCAGTGGCAATGTTTACTGCTTCGGTTTAACTTTTTCCTCTGTGGCAGCTGAAACATCCAGTTCCAGAAGCCGGTACCCAGAAGATGTTGAAGTCTTTGATTTACCTGAGACTTCCAACAGGAGGCAAGCTTTACATCAAGCCCTTGGAGATACTTACGAATGCAGAAAGAACAGGCCAGTCCTTTTCCTGCCCAAGAAAGAAGCAGCGACTGCAGACCAACCCAGCTTACCGGTAGTCTGTCTTGCTTTACACTCACAAATATAAGAAACTCAGCACTCCCCAGCTGAGGCATTCTGTAAAGCAAGGAAACACCTAGAAAGGGACTCTACCCTCACCAAATGAGGCACATCAAGAGACAGTTTTCAAAATAAAGCGTAGGGTTTTATTAGTGCAACACTCTCTAACAGAAAGACTTTCCCAGATGTCAAACGAAAACCACATACAAATATATATGTATCTCAAGTTCAAATGCATGAATCAAAACAAAAGCAGATAATTATGGTAAAACATACGCAAATAATGAGCACTTACAAGTCAAATAATATTATTGGACCAAAACATAAGCAGATTATAATAAAGGCATACTCATAAATCAAATGCAAAATGAGAAAATATCATACTAATGGACATTCAGTGCAAAACTCAAGCACTGTTAAATGAAAGATTCAAATGTAAAGAGAGCATGTATGCACAGAATGGAAGCATATTAACTATATGCACAGAATACAGCAGATAATGCCAATGAACAAAAGCCAATGAATAAACACACTTCACAGGCTGGTCATGCAGCATACAGACAAAAACACACGTAGAAATAACTCTATATCTCTACATATATCTCTATACCAATGATCAGAGAAAATACCTCACCAATTGCAATATCTTCATCTTAGCCCACATAGGACTGCGGGATTCCATATCACAGTTCTGGGATCAAGTAACTCTGGAAGCCGGGAAATACAGCCCTGAGCAGATGTGTCCGTCTCTCAGGAAAATCCACCCAGACAGCAAATACACAACAGGCAGAGGCACATCGATAGTTAGATAAGAAAATACCCAGTTTCTAAAAGTGGGATTTTCAAACACAATATCAAAATCATCTTTACTAAAACATGTATTTTTAAATCCTGAGTTTAGGAAGCCTAAACTCAATTTTTCTATCTTTCCCCTATGGAAAGTTATGCTTGTAAGATGTTACAAAGCAACTCACAAGTGAGCCTATAGGAAAGATAACCTTTCAATACTGAAAAACGAAATACACAGTCTTTAACTATCAGGACATGTAAAACACACCAGTACATGTCCTACCTTTCACATACACTGCACACTGCCCATGGAGGTACCTTGGGCCTACTTCAGGGATGCCTTACATGTAAGAAAAGGGAAGGTTTGAGCCTGACAAGTGTGTGTACTTGCCAGGCCGACATAGCAGTAAAAACCATGCAGACAATGCAGTGGCAGTTCTGAGACACCTTTGAAAGGCTGCCTGTGTGGGTGGCAAAATCAGTGCTTCAGGCCCCCAGCAGCATTTGATTTACCGGCCCTGTACACACACAGTGACCTGTACTAGGGACTTAGTAGTAAATCAGATAAGCCAATCATAGAAATACCAATCCGTACACCCAATTTACAAGGAGAGCATAGGAACTTTAGTGCTGAATTGCAGTGGTAAAGTGCCCAGAGTCCTAAAATCTATTTTATAGGCACTGCCGTGGGAATGCCAAAGGGATCACCTGCGAATGACAAAAAAATCATTATTTGGCGGGTGGTTATCACACTGGTTTGGCGGTGAGGCAGTGGGACGATCCCACCATCGCACCATCAAACTCTTCATTGGCCCCATAGTATTCCAAGAAGTAACAATTAAGCACAACCCTATGATCAAATAAAAAACGATGTGCAACCGTGCAATTAGTTCAAAAAGTACTTTGTACATGAAGTGCGGCATAGTCGCGCTGATAATGTAGGCCTTTAACAACATAACAACCCAATAATAAAATCAATTTAAAACATCTGAATCCTGCCCACTATTCAAATCGCCCGTAAATCGCGAAAATGTGCGCCGAATGCAAGGGATTAAGTAAACTTAAAGAGTTAAACGTTTTCTTGGGGCTGTTTACAGTTCACAAAAAAGAAAAAAAACATAAAAAGGATTGAGTGGATTCTTAGTCACATGGACAGCCCACAAGATACTTTTCACAAAACGTGTTTTTTAGTTAGATCAGTAGGTGAGCGATGTTGAAACTACATTACCAGGTAACACCTTTGGTAGCTTGGTACAGTTTATAAGTAGGGCTCCATATGAATGACAGTAATTAGTGCAACTCTCCTCTGACCACACTCTGACACAGCTCTTTTCCTCCCTATTCGAGAGAGAAGCTCTGTGTTAATAGTGGCTTTAACTGGGGTGCGGGCAGTTGCCAAAGAAGATGGACGCACCGCAAGAGGCTCTGTGAATCTCTAAACCCTACCACCTACAAATCCATGCTGCATCAGAGCCAGGCAAGCTGGAATCCGAGATACACTAGCGGAGTGAGCTCCAAGCCAGCCTGCCCATCCGTGGTGTGAATTTTGAAGAAAAGAAGAGCTGCGGCCTAAGACGGCTTAGAAGCCATGGACTCAATTGTCGGCTCGGGCCGTAGGGTGGGCGTACCTGAAAGCGGACAAGAAGGGGACGCGCCAAGAGACTGGTACATTTTCATGGACTGCAATGCCCGCAATGCAGCCTAGAGGTGAGGGGATCGGCATAAAGGAGGCACCCTGAGGACCAAGAACATAACCTGGCTGAAACGATCATCGGAAAGTGCGGAGGGCCGCAACCTTGATCTCGGCGGCCTACCAGCAGAGTAAACAGTGGTTCCAGGTAAATGCGCAGCTAAATCACACTGACCTGTTTGGAAATCTAAAGACGGGCATGAAATATTAGCAGTGGAGTGATCCATTGATACTATTGAGTCATCGTCCAATGAACGATCGGGGACGGGGGAAATAAATGGAGACCATTCTCTGTATTGGTTGGGAATTCCCCTTGTGCCTAAGAAGCCTCTGCAGCCCCCAAGGACTGTGACAAGCCACAAGAGGCCTGACCATAAAAGTGACTAGTGCAGTCTTCACATACCACTGGTTACCTCTGAATAGGGTATGGCCCTGGACTTACAGATGGTACAGATGAAGCCACAAGAAGACCCACTGGCCCTCTAACAACAGGCATCACCTTGGTGTAGGGCAACCAAATGAACAGTGGAGACTTAGTGTGGAGAGAGACCCTTCAAAACGGAGGGGTAAACCATGAACTTCCCCTTGAGGGAAATCAGACAGGCTAAGCCTAGTGAGTGACTATTGTGCCCGCGGTCAGGAGGCAGACCTTACCCAAGGGGCCTAGAGATGCAAATCAGAGAACTACCAGGTCCCGAGCTTGCAGAGGGGCCTGCGGCAGACCTCTTTGTTAAGGAACTTATCACCAAGCATTTACATGTAAAGGGCCTCTACAATTTCTTCTCCTTTGGGAGAGGACATAGGGTCCCAGGAGGTAGACCAAAGCCAGGGGCTCCCCCGAGACCACTTTTGGCTAGACTTTTAAATTCAGAGACATTGTATTGCAAACGGCTTGTACTGCCACACCGGTCAAATATGAAAACAGCATCATAACCTTCTTTCCTGATTTTACGGTCAATGTCCAGAAGCAGAGACTTCTTTTCTGGGAATCAAGAGGGATCTCAGAGACAGAGGGTTGAAATATTCAATGTTGTTCCCTGCAAAATTGAGCTTGTCGCTCAGGGAAAAGCCTGTCTTTTTTTATACCCTGGAATCGGCGCAGGAATGGCTAGACAGATGGAGGCCAGTAAAAGGGAACAATGTCAAGCAATGGAGAAGAAACCTTCCGAAAAACAAACTGGTCTGGAGGATAGTGTAAAACAGTAAACCAACATCAACAATCCGGAGGGATGAAGACGACGTCACAGCAATGAACTTAACAAATATGCAAGGCCATTGATAAAAGACACTTGAAGAAACTCCTGCATAGCGTCCTCAACGAACAGCAATGGCTGAAGACTGACTAAGTGACAATCTTTCATAGTGTTTGAAGTAATGGGGCCGTAATGTATGTAGCATTAAGCAAAGGTGGTGGGTAAAAGAGAGAACAATCCACCCCCTCTATATTTCTTAACTTAGTTTTGGCATAGGGTGACAGGCACTCTGTACAGTTGGGGACATGGGTAGTTTTAAGCCCAGTTTTTTCAGGGAGGGGGGAGTTTGGTTGCACTTAGGCTTAGTAAGTAGTTTAGATGAAACAAAAGTGGTACTCATGTTAGAAATTTGGAGTAGTGCAGCAATTGATGTGAAATACCTGCATCCCCTTATTCAATCCATCATTACGACAGAATAAGAGATGTGGTGCTTCGGCACTGCGGGGGAGGATTTACCTCCAGGGAAAATCAACTTGAACACAGATGGGTCAACCAGTAGAAAATGGGCCTAGGCTTTTATAGTGGAACGTTAATGGCCTAGGGGACACACTTAAGAGAGGGATCGTACTTCAGTTCATAAAACAACATTCCCTTGATGTGGTAATATTATAAGTAACCCATGTAATAGGCAAAATGTAAGGTGCTGACCAGGTGGGGATACAAACTAGTGGTGCACTCTGTATTTACCACCAGATCTAGAGGGGTTGGGATCCTGATGAGAAAGACTTTCCACATGTCAATAGATCACACCTGGACTGACAGGGTAGATACGCTGCAACATCTTGGAGTTGGGAGGGCCGCGCACTCACAATAGTTTCTATTTGCCCCCCAGGCTTGCATACAGTAGCGTTTACGGAACTGGGGAACCTGTTACTAACTTACCCATAGGAGCGACTCGTTGTAGGAGGAGATTTTAATGCTGTAGTGTTGAGACGGCTTGACCAACATACCCGCCGAGACACACAATCTACACTGCCGGATTTACCTGACTTCCTGGGAGCAATGGTATTGGTTGACGCATGGCGAATTCATCACCCCAATGAGAAACAGTTCACATTCCATTTGGGAGCTCACAATAGTATTTCCAGGATAGAATGTCTACTTAGCCCAGCGGGCCAGGTAAAACAGATTAGGAAGGTGTGACACTTGGCAAGGGGTATTTCGGACTACTCCCCAATATGGGCCCGGGTGGGGGCTAGTGAACAGCATGTGGGGAGAAAAGCCCAATAAACCCTTAGCAACTTAAAGACACTGCAGTCAAGAAAAAAGTCTTGTGTAAAATAAAGCTTTATTTTCGGGAAAATAAAGGCACAGTAGAGTCCCCCCAGATGCTTTGGGAAGCTTTCAAGCGTTTTATAAGGACAAGGGGAACCCAACGGATAGCTAAGAACCATGGGTATAACTTCGTTATGGGAAACAGTGGAACTTAGCTTATTCAACATATAAACAATGTAGTATAGAAACACAATGGGAACTATACAGATCAAGATATCCTGACCCAGCCGGGAAAGGAGTTTATTCTCAAAAAACAATGTCACGTATACAATACAATAATAACACGACACAAGCCTGTGCCGTACTGACAAAGAAAGGAAAATTAGATATAGGGTGAGAAAGAGGGTGTTTTTCAGGCAAGGAAAAAGAGCAAAGACAGGGCACTGCGTAAAATTCAAAGATTACTAGCAGTGTCGCCTGGAGTGGAATGTACACAAATGTTTAGACAATAATATGAGTGTCAACCCACTCTTGGGTGTCGACGTTTCGATCCCTATAGCTCTAATAGATGCATGGGATCATCATCAGGACTTACATAATAACAAAACATGCCTGAATGAGACAAGCCAAGCGGTTGCGCATCCACGTGGTTATAAGTGGAGTTCAAAGATTGAGTTGTTATGGTGGTTAAAAGCTTCAGCGCCTGTCTGTAAACGGACCGGGTGGTCGCACTTTAAATTGCGTGCAGGCGCCGGAATCAGAGGTATGAGGGCATCTATGGCTCTATACTTTAGCGTCAGTGTTCCGAACAGTTTGCGCTGAAGTCATGATAGGGGCTTGCCTCGCCCTGGGGTTCACAATTGAAGAAATCGGGCGTTCGTCGTGATAAGACTACGCCAGTCCCAGGGATGCCTAGGCTGACTCCGGTATTGACCGAGCATCCCTGGGACTGGCGTAGTCTTATCACGACGAACGCCCGATTTCTTCAATTGTGAACCCCAGGGCGAGGCAAGCCCCTATCATGACTTCAGCGCAAACTGTTCGGAACACTGACGCTAAAGTATAGAGCCATAGATGCCCTCATACCTCTGATTCCGGCGCCTGCACGCAATTTAAAGTGCGACCACCCGGTCCGTTTACAGACAGGCGCTGAAGCTTTTAACCACCATAACAACTCAATCTTTGAACTCCACTTATAACCACGTGGATGCGCAACTTCTTGGCTTGTCTCATTCAGGCATGTTTTGTTATTATGTAAGTCCTGATGATGATCCCATGCATCTATTAGAGCTATAGGGATCGAAACGTCGACACCCAAGAGTGGGTTGACACTCATATTATTGTCTAAAAATTTGTGTACATTCCACTCCAGGCGACACTGCTAGTAATCTTTGAATTTTACGCAGTGCCCTGTCTTTGCTCTTTTTCCTTGCCTGAAAAACACCCTCTTTCTCACCCTATATCTAATTTTCCTTTCTTTGTCAGTACGGCACAGGCTTGTGTCGTGTTATTATTGTATTGTATACGTGACATTGTTTTTTGAGAATAAACTCCTTTCCCGGCTGGGTCAGGATATCTTGATCTGTATAGTTCCCATTGTGTTTCTATACTACATTGTTTATGCATTGGGAAGCTTTCAAGACAGTGGTGAGGGGTCACGCCATCACCAAAATAGCAGGGACCCGAAAAGAGAAACAGGTGAAACTAATTAAGCTGGAGGGAAACATCTGAAGGTAGTCTGAAAGATGACATCTCGGGTGAGACTAAACACAATTTAGATATGAAAAAGAAAGAATATCACGACCTGGTAAGAGATGCTGTTAAAGCACTCCACAGAGCCACTCTCAGTACAATATACAAGGTCGGGGACAAAGCAGGGAAGTTACTGGCATGGATGCATAAGCAAGACCAAGCAAATAAACTTGTCACTGAATTCACTGTAGAATACGCAAATATACGTATCCACTAACACTGTCCCAAAATGGGAAACTCAGGCCTTGTTGACAGACCTGCCTCTTTTAACCCTCACGACCGAAGAGTAAAAAATGTTAGATAGTGATCTAACGAAAGAAAAGGTGGCCCAGGCCATTAGGGGCTTGCAATGCGGTAAAGTAATGGGGCTCAATGGCCTCCCAATAGAGCTTTACGAATTAGCACCTAGCAAAATTGCACCTTACCTCAAAGCCATGTATTTACAGTGTTGTGAAATGGGCAGTCTTCCAGCAGACCAGAAGTTAGCAACCATAGTGGTCATCCATAAAGCAGGGAAGCCCAAAAACAAATGTTACTCGTACCATCCCATCGCAAAGCCCAGTGTCGAGGCCAAGATCCTACATAAGCTACTGGCCACATGTTTTATACAGGTAATAACACAATTAGTGCACCCTGATCAATCAGGCTTTATGCCGGAATGAAACATGTCTTTAAATTTCCGTCGACTACATGTAGTACTGGGGAGAGTGGATACACTAAGCGAAGATGCAGTGGTGATGTCCCTAAATGCCACCATGGCATTCAACACAATACAATGGCCCTATTTATTTGCTCTCCTTCGAAAGATGGGATTGGGACTCAAATTCATGGGTTGGATCAAACTTCTATACACTAACCTGTTAGCACAAGTAGTGGTAAATTACAAAAAATCTGCAGTCTTTGCTCACAGAAGAGGAAGGAGGAAGGGAAGCCCGCTATGTTTATTGAATATGTGTCAATCTCTCTATGCATCTAAATGGATAGTGACTGTACTACAGTATACTTTGCCATTAATAAAAAGAATTATAAAAATAAATATTAGCTTTAACTGATGATCTGTGGATTGAAAAAGAGTTCTTGGCGCCCTATCAAATTAAGCTGGGCCTTCACCTACATTCACCAAATGAACATTACAAGCATTATCTTGATTCATGCAATATATAATCATAGTTTGATTGAGTTCAGAAACACGTGTCCAGGGATGGCGAAGACAGCGAAGATAGCAAGATCGAAAGATGATGCATCGCGAACACTCTACTACAATGACCGGAGTCCTTAGTGGCAACTTCCGCCGGTGTGTGAGTAGTGTGCGACCCCACCCCCTTTTTGTAACTTAAAGCTCCCTTGAGCAGCGGGCTGACGAGCCTGGGATCCCGCACCTACGCGCCGGAGTGGTACTAGACCTGGCAGATATTGGCAGCCATCGGCGACCCCAGAACACTGCCTATCCCTGCTGACGAGGGTTTAAAACCCGAAACACGTGTCCAGGGATGGCGAAGACAGCGAAGATAGCAAGATCGAAAGATGATGCATCGCGAACACTCTACTACAATGACCAGAATCCTTAGGGCCAACTTCCGCCGGTGTGTGAGTAGTGTGCGACCCCACCCCCTTTTTGTAACTTTAAGCTCCCTTGAGCAGCGGGCTGACCAGCCTGGGATCCCGCACCTACGCGCCGGAGTGGTACTAGACCTGGCAGATATTGGCAGCCATCGGCGACCCCAGAACACTGCCTATCCCTGCTGACGAGGGTTGAAAACCCGAAACACGTGTCCAGGGATGGCGAAGACAGCGAAGATAGCAAGATCGAAAGATGATGCATCGCGAACACTCTACTACAATGACCAAAGTCCTTAGGGGCAACTTCCGCCGGTGTGTGAGTAGTGTGCGACCCCACCCCCTTTTTGTAACTTTAAGCTCCCTTGAGCGGCGGGCTGACGAGCCTGGGATCCCGCACCTACGCGCCGGAGTGGTACTAGACCTGGCAGATATTGGCAGCCATCGGCGACCCCAGAACACTGCCTATCCCTGCTGACGAGGGTTGAAAACCCGAAACACGTGTCCAGGGATGTCGAAGACAGCGAAGATAGCAAGATCGAAAGATGATGCATCGCGAACACTCTACTACAATGACCACAGTCCGTAGGGGCAACTTCCGCCGGTGTGTGAGTAGTGTGCGACCCCACCCCCTTTTTGTAACTTAAAGCTCCCTTGAGCAGCGGGCTGACGAGCCTGGGATCCCGCACCTACGCGCCGGAGTGGTACTATACCTGGCAGATATTGGCAGCCATCGGCGACCACAGAACACTGCCTATCCCTGCTGACGAGGGTTGAAAACTCGAAACACGTGTCCAGGGATGGCGAAGACAGCGAAGATAGCAAGATCGAAAGATGATGCATCGCGAACACTCTACTACAATGACCACAGTCCTTAGGGGCAACTTCCGCCGGTGTGTGAGTAGTGTGCGACCCCACCCCCTTTTTGTAACTTAAAGCTCCCTTGAGCAGCGGGCTGACGAGCCTGGGATCCCGCACCTACGCGCCGGAGTATCACTATACCTGGCAGATATTGGCAGCCATCGGCGACCCCAGAACACTGCCTATCCCTGCTGACGAGGGTTGAAAACCCGAAACACGTGTCCAGGGATGGCGAAGACAGCGAAGATAGGAAGATCGAAAGATGATGCATCGCGAACACTCTACTACAATGACCACAGTCCTTAGGGGCAACTTCCGCCGGTGTGTGAGTAGTGTGCGACCCCACCCCCTTTTTGTAACTTTATGCTCCCTTGAGCAGCGGGCTGACGAGCCTGGGATCCCGCACCTACGCGCCGGAGTGGTACTAGACCTGGCAGATATTGGCAGCCATCGGCGACCCCAGAACACTGCCTATCCCTGCTGACGGGGGTTGAAAACCCGAAACACGTGTCCAGGGATGTCGAAGACAGCGAAGATAGCAAGATCGAAAGATGATGCATCGCGAACACTCTACTACAATGACCACAGTCCTTAGGGGCAACTTCCGCCGGTGTGTGAGTAGTGTGCGACCCCACCCCCTTTTTGTAACTTAAAGCTCCCTTGAGCAGCGGGCTGACGAGCCTGGGATCCCGCACCTACGCGCCGGAGTGGTACTATACCTGGCAGATATTGGCAGCCATCGGCGACCCCAGAACACTGCCTATCCCTGCTGACGAGGGTTGAGAACCCGAAACACGTGTCCAGGGATGGCGAAGACAGCGAAGATAGCAAGATCGAAAGATGATGCATCGCGAACACTCTACTACAATGACCACAGTCCTTAGGGGCAACTTCCGCCGGTGTGTGAGTAGTGTGCGACCCCACCCCCTTTTTGTAACTTAAAGCTCCCTTGAGCAGCGGGCTGACGAGCCTGGGATCCCGCACCTACGCGCCGGAGTGGTACTATACCTGGCAGATATTGGCAGCCATCGACGACCCCAGAACCCTGCCTATCCCTGCTGACGAGGGTTGAAAACCCGAAACACGTGTCCAGGGATGGCGAAGACAGGGAAGATAGCAAGATCGAAAGATGATGCATCGCGAACACTCTACTACAATGACCACAGTCCTTAGGGGCAACTTCCGCCGGTGTGTGAGTAGTGTTCGACCCCACCCCCTTTTTGTAATTAAAGCTCCCTTGAGCAGCGGGCTGACGAGCCTGGGATCCCGCACCTACGCGCCGGAATGGTACTATACCTGGCAGATATTGGCAGCCATCGGCCACCCCAGAACACTGCCTATCCCTGCTGACGAGGGTTGAAAACCCGAAACACGTGTCCAGGGATGGCGAAGACAGCGAAGATAGCAAGATCGAAAGATGATGCATCGCGACCACTCTACTACAATGACCACAGTCCTCAGGGGCAACTTCCGCCGGTGTGTGAGTAGTGTGCGACCCCACCCCCTTTTTGTAACTTAAAGTTCCCTTGAGCAGCGGGCTGACGAGCCTGGGATCCCGCACCTACGCGCCGGAGTGGTACTATACCTGGCAGATATTGGCAGCCATCGGCGACCCCAGAACACTGCCTATCCCTGCTGACGAGGGTTGAAAACCCGAAACACGTGTCCAGGGATGGCGAAGACAGCGAAGATAGCAAGATCGAAAGATGATGCATCGCGAACACTCTACTACAATGACCACAGTCCTTAGGGGCAACTTCCGCCGGTGTGTGAGTAGTGTGCGACCCCACCCCCTTTTTGTAACTTAAAGCTCCCTTGAGCAGCGGGCTGACGAGCCTGGGATCCCGCACCTACGCGCCGGAGTGGTACTATACCTGGCAGATATTGGCAGCCATCGGCGACCCCAGAACACTGCCTATCCCTGCTGACGAGGGTTGAAAACCCGAAAAACGTGTCCAGGGATGGCGAAGACAGCGAAGATAGCAAGATCGAAAGATGATGCATCGCGAACACTCTACTACAATGACCACAGTCCTTAGGGGCAACTTCCGCCGGTGTGTGAGTAGTGTGCGACCCCACCCCCTTTTTGTAACTTAAAGCTCCCTTGAGCAGCGGGCTGACGAGCCTGGGATCCCGCACCTACGCGCCGGAGTGGTACTATACCTGGCAGATATTGGCAGCCATCGGAGACCCCAGAACAATGCCTATCCCTGCTGACGAGGGTTGAAAACCCGAAACACGTGTCCAGGGATGGCGAAGACAGCGAAGATAGCAAGATCGAAAGATGATGCATCGCGAACACTCTACTACAATGACCACAGTCCTTAGGGGCAACTTCCGCCGGTGTGTGAGTAGTGTGCGACCCCACCCCCTTTTTGTAACTTAAAGCTCCCTTGAGCAGCGGGCTGACGAGCCTGGGATCCCGCACCTACGCGCCGGAGTGGTACTATACCTGGCAGATATTGGCAGCCATCGGAGACCCCAGAACACTGCCTATCCCTGCTGACGAGGGTTGAAAACCCGAAACACGTGTCCAGGGATGGCGAAGACAGCGAAGATAGCAAGATCGAAAGATGATGCATCGCGAACACTCTACTACAATGACCACAGTCCTTAGGGGCAACTTCCGCCGGTGTGTGAGTAGTGTGCGACCCCACCCCCTTTTTGTAACTTAAAGCTCCCTTGAGCAGCGGGCTGACGAGTCTGGGATCCCGCACCTACGCGCCGGAGTGGTACTATACCTGGCAGATATTGGCAGCCATCGGCGACCCCAGAACACTGCCTATCCCTGCTGACGAGGGTTGAAAACCCGAAACACGTGTCCAGGGATGGCGAAGACAGCGAAGATAGCAAGATCGAAAGATGATGCATCGCGAACACTCTACTACAATGACCACAGTCCTTAGGGGCAACTTCCGCCGGTGTGTGAGTAGTGTGCGACCCCACCTCCTTTTTGTAACTTAAAGCTCCCTTGAGCAGCGGGCTGACGAGCATGGGATCCCGCACCTACGCGCCGGAGTGGTATTATACCTGGCAGATATTGGCAGCCATCGGCGACCCCAGAACACTGCCTATCCCTGCTGACGAGGGTTGAAAACCCGAAACACGTGTCCAGGGATGGCGAAGACAGCGAAGATAGCAAGATCGAAAGATGATGCATCGCGAACACTCTACTACAATGACCACAGTCCTTAGGGGCAACTTCCGCCGGTGTGTGAGTAGTGTGCGACCCCACCCCCTTTTTGTAACTTAAAGCTCCCTTGAGCAGCGGGCTGACGATCCTGGGATCCCGCACCTACGCGCCCGGAGTGGTACTATACCTGGCAGATATTGGCAGCCATCGGCGACCCCAGAACACTGCCTATCCCTGCTGACGAGGGTTGAAAACCCGAAACACGTGTCCAGGGATGGCGAAGACAGCGAAGATAGCAAGATCGAAAGATGATGCATCGCGAACACTCTACTACAATGACCACAGTCCTTAGGGGCAACTTCCGCCGGTGTGTGAGTAGTGTGCGACCCCACCCCCTTTTTGTAACTTAAAGCTCACCTGAGCAGCGGGCTGACGAGCCTGGGATCCCGCACCTACGCGCAGGAGTGGTACTATACCTGGCAGATATTGGCAGCCATCGGCGACCCCAGAGCACTGCCTATCCCTGCTGACGAGGGTTGAAAACCCGAAACACGTGTCCAGGGATGGCGAAGACAGCGAAGATAGCAAGATCGAAAGATGATGCATCGCGAACACTCTACTACAATGACCACAGTCCTTAGGGGCAACTTCCGCTGGTGTGTGAGTAGTGTGCGACCCCACCCCCTTTTTGTAACTTAAAGCTCCCTTGAGCAGCGGGCTGATGAGCCTGGGATCCCGCACCTACGCGCCGGAGTGGTACTATACCTGGCAGATATTGGCAGCCATCGGCGACCCCAGAACACTGCCTATCCCTGCTGACGAGGGTTGAAAACCCGAAACACGTGTCCAGGGATGGCGAAGACAGCGAAGATAGCAAGATCGAAAGATGATGCATCGCGAACACTCTACTACAATGACCACAGTCCTTAGGGGCAACTTCCGCCGGTGTGTGAGTAGTGTGCGACCCCACCCCCTTTTTGTAACTTAAAGCTCCCTTGAGCAGCGGGCTGACGAGCCTGGGATCCCGCACCTACGCGCCGGAGTGGTACTATACCTGGCAGATATTGGCAGCCATCGGCGACCCCAGAAAACTGCCTATCCCGGCTGACGAGGGTTGAAAACCCGAAACACGTGTCCAGGGATGGCGAAGACAGCGAAGATAGCAAGATCAAAAGATGATGCATCGCGAACACTCTACTACAATGACCACAGTCCTGAGGGGCAACTTCCGCCGGTGTGTGAGTAGTGTGCGACCCCACCCCCTTTTTGTAACTTAAAGCTCCCTTGAGCAGCGGGCTGACGAGCCTGGGATCCCGCACCTACGCGCCAGAGTGGTACTATACCTGGCAGATATTGGCAGCCATCGGCGACCCCAGAACACTGCCTATCCCTGCTGACGAGGGTTGAAAACCCGAAACACGTGTCCAGGGATGGCGAAGACAGCGAAGATAGCAAGATCGAAAGATGATGCATCGCGAACACTCTACTACAATGACCACAGTCCTTAGGGGCAACTTCCGCCGGTGTGTGAGTAGTGTTTGACCCCACCCCCTTTTTGTAACTTAAAGCTCCCTTGAGCAGCGGGCTGACGAGCCTGGGATCCCGCACCTACGCGCCGGAGTGGTACTATACCTGGCAGATATTGGCAGCCATCGGCGACCCCAGAACACTGCCTATCCCTGCTGACGAGGGTTGAAAAACCGAAACACGTGTCCAGGGATGGCGAAGACAGCAAAGATAGCAAGATCGAAAGATGATGCATCTCGAACACTCTACTACAATGACCACAGTCCTTAGGGGCAACTTCCGCCGGTGTGTGAGTAGTGTGCGACCCCACCCCCTTTTTGTAACTTAAAGCTCCCTTGAGCAGCGGGCTGACGAGCCTGGGACCCCGCACCTACGCGCCGGAGTGGTACTATACCTGGCAGATATTGGCAGCCATCGGCGACCCCAGAACACTGCCTATCCCTGCTGACGAGGGTTGAAAACCCGAAACACGTGTCCAGGGATGGCTAAGACAGCGAAGATAGCAAGATCGAAAGATGATGCATCGCGAACACTCTACTACAATGACCACAGTCCTTAGGGGCAACTTCCGCCGGTGTGTGAGTAGTGTGCGACCCCACCCCCTTTTTGTAACTTAAAGCTCCCTTGAGCAGCGGGCTGACGAGCCTGGGATCCCGCACCTACGCGCCGGAGTGGTACTATACCTGGCAGATATTGGCAGCCATCGGCGACCCCAGAACACTGCCTATCCCTGCTGACGAGGGTTGAAAACCCGAAACACGTGTCCAGGGATGGCGAAGACAGCGAAGATAGCAAGATCGAAAGATGATGCATCGCGAACACTCTACTACAATGACCACAGTCCTTAGGGGCAACTTCCGCCGGTGTGTGAGTAGTGTGCGACCCCACCCCCCTTTTGGTATTAAGGCCATATCTTTTACATCTCCTTGCCTTCTCAGGGTGTTTATTCAGTAGATGCACAATCTCGCGGTCTGCACCCATCTCCAGCATCTTCCCCCATAGCCTCCTCCTATCGACATTGTCAAACGCGGAACTAACATCCATGAAGGCTAGATGTAGGCGCCCTCCTTTTGCTTTAGTGTATTTGTTTATCAGGAGGTGAAGGTTTAGGCATTGATCTGGAGTACCAAGGCTTTTTATTGCAAACTTATACCACTGTGGAGGACCTAAATGTAATCACTGCTACTCATTTCTGTTCTCCTATTTTGTTATATTTTCTCAATTAATTCATCCTACCAGAAAAAAAGCCCCAGTATACATTATTGTACTCATCCCTTCTCCCCTGACTCATTTGCATTCTTACTCCGGTCAAAGAAAAACTTGCAATAAAATCTTCCAAATAATAATAAATCATTCCAAGATGGCTGATCGCTTGTGCACACATGGCAATCTTTTAATATTTTTCTTAAAACAAGAATAATCATTCTAATATAACCACTGCGCCTATGTGCACATACACAGTGGCCATCCGTAGAATAGAGCGTTGGCAATAGGTCTCATAAACAAGACGCTGCCTTTTCTAATTCTTAGTCATTTATATTTTTTGACTTTTTTGTGTGTTTGCACTGGTGGAACTGTCCATACAGTTCATAGTCTCTTCATGGCGTTGTATTTGTTCAGTAGAAAGTCCCTTCAACCCTACCATCGCATTCAGCTGCGCCCATGAGAGGGACCATCAATCAGCCACTTTTATTTTCAGCCAGCATCAGTCACCATGATGTACATTTTAGGTTCACTCCATAATGAGTATGGCCCCACGCCAGGTATGCTTAGTGCTGATGATTGAAAAAGACACCGCAAGCTTACTGTCACCATTCAACCATGGAGATCCAGCGGTTCAACAACAACAGATACTCCACTACCGAAATACTCACCTGGACCCATATACTCACAGTGCATAAAACCACTGGGGGTCAAGTTTGACATTTTCACAATGTTTAGGATTAGTTATTTCATACTCCTAACTAACCTTTCACAGATCAAAAAGTTCTTTCCTCTGGTCAATGGACCATTAGTTGAACTAGCTGATGGTGATAAATTAACTCTAACTTTAACTTATTCTTTTATTTAAAGTTAATAACCACAGACTCAAGTTAGTTTTAAATCGTTATCTTAATTAAATGCATGTGAACCATTTCAAAACTATACTGCAGTCACCACCTTTCATAGGAGAAACAAATGCAATTCATTAAGTCCAATCAACATTTAACTTGGACTCAAACAATAATCAATGCTTAAAGGGAGAGGACAGAGAGAAAAGAACATCTGCAAATAACGAGAAAATTATAAATATAATTACCAAGGATAGTGTGAAAGACCAAACCCCTGGCCAAAGGGCTGGTAAGGGTCCCCCGCGATAGATCAGAAGACAAAGACTGACTCTGAGACAAAGACTTCAGGGCAGGAATCAGGACAGGGTAGTTGACCTCTCAAGAATACCAATGGTTGCGCTGCACCCTTCTCTGACACTCTCTTTCTCCTCGAGATTCTTCTGTGATCTTCTGATCTAACCCAATTAAATTAGGATTGAAGGTTCTGCATTCGGCTCTTCATCAGCATCTCTCAGCATTTCTCCCAGCAACAGCATCTTCTGCTCCAAGTTCTGCATTCAGTAATTCAAAATCTGACTCACTAACTTAAGGTATCTTAGTTATACCTTTCATTCATCACGTTCCACCCACTAAAGTTTCAATATAGTAAAAATACAAAATATGATTGGTCAGGCAAGGGGGAAGCTCCATCACACCATGCTTACATGTCATTAAAATCAGTCCAACTGTTGTTCGCAAACCCATCCCCTTAATTTTTATTCAAAAATTCAGTTCTCATCGGCCTTTATTTCACTCTTGTAACAAATTGATAACATTCTGAATGTGAGTCCTTCTTGTTGAACTTTTCACCATCCGTTCCCATGCTTGTAACACTCAAGTTTGGCTCCCTTTCAATTGTGCAGTCATGGCCTTCATGGCTTCACTCAGTGGGCATGGGCATGCGCAGGCATTGCATCACTACATTCAATCCGGTTATGCAAAAGAGGCCCAAATAAGCAATAGTGATGAAAGTCAAAGGACAGATTTTACTGTCACAAATAAAATGGTCGCACTGTATACCACCCACCTCTACACTATCACGATTTATTCATCAATGTCTCTTACCCGCATTAGCGTTAGAAAAACCACTCGGCTTAGTTCAAACAAGCAGATGCCAATCACGCGAGGCTTCAAGACTCCATTTTAGTATCTTTTGCTCTTGCGCGAGAATTTCCCTCCAAGCGTTAACTCGTCATACAGTGTAGATGCAGATGATGCATGCGCACAACATTTTTTCCCCGTTTAAAGCTGTATTAGTCCGTCTTCATTGTTATTCACATTAGTACACACCAAGGCAAGATTCAGTAACCCTGGTCTTCATGTGGTCCGTATTAGTTATTCACGAAACAGGGTTAATAATTTTATTAGTGAGTTAACAAGTGGATTACTTCTGAGCAAGTTTCTTTTCTACAAAACCTTGCTCCATCAATGGTGCAGTTTATACGCAATATATAGCTTTGTTGAGTTTTTAAAACTAGGAGTAAATGAGCAGCCACGACTCATGGGAAGCCTCATGGTGAAATAACCTCAAAAGTAAGGACAAAAGAAGATGAATGCAGTATGCACCCAGCCAGCATCTGGAGGATTGCAAGAAGAGGTGAAAAGAAAAGTAAGAGAACTACTTTAAAACCGTGAAGAGTGCTTTGCCTCATGAGGTTCATCACTAGACCTGAGATGCGAGTTGTAAAGACAGTAGGTACCATAATCAACCTCAGTAGTATCGAAGTCATTGCTGGAGCCACAAATGTTGGGAGAAAAGAAGAGCAAGGTAAGTTAATAAAGTAGCATGTATGCTATCAGTGACTTGAAATGCCACCTGTGAAACCCATGCATTTTACAATGATCTTGTAATGATGACAGGTGACTTTATATTAGTTGGACTAGTCCTAACAGATTTAAAATGAACATGCAGTTGAATGTTTTGTAAGAGCAACCTGCACAATGCCAGTGTTTTTAAAAGAATTCTAAGAATACATAGAATTATTTTGTTTTCAAATAAATACTATTTTTAAGATTTACCTTTGTATAAATTAAAACAATTTGATTAATACATGAATCTGCTTATAATTCTAACATGCATGTATAAAACGTGTTTACCTATGTTACGATTGTATATTATTTTAGGGAAATTTTTACTTTAATATGACAATGATTGTGTTAAGTATTAATATTTGTTGCTTTAGAAATATTAAACTTAAAAAATATATAACTTATGGAGGGAATTGCAGAGGAGGATGCAGAAGCACCATCAACTAGCTGAGGTATACTTGCCAAGCCTTCTACTAGAAGCAAGTCTTCATATAGATGCGACTACCACCTGTGAGACTAACCCTATGACAACTACTACCACTACAACTCGTACCACAAGGACTGGAGTACAGCAACTTCAAATTCTCAGGCTCTCTGCTCACCGAGGGCCAGATTTGTGTAGGTTTTTTTCATCACCTCTTGCACCACTCAAGGGTGATGCAAAAACCTAAATGAGATTTATCAAGCCATGCCAGACTACATTGCATCGCCCTGAGTGGCTTGATAAATTTAGAATAAAACAAGGGAGCGCAAATCACTGCGTTGCGTTACTCTGTGGCAGGGAGGCGTTCCTTGGGTGGAGAGTGGGTGTTCCCCCCGCATCCATCAATGGATTTTGGCTCTTTCCCAGATTAATCATGAGTGGTAGACCTGGGAATGTGTTGTCAAAATGCTTTGCCTACCCAGGGGAGGTGTAACAAAGAGAAATATATTTCACCTCATTTTTTCTTCTTTCTATGTGTGCTGCATTCTGCGGCACACAGAAAGAGGAAAATGCATCTCAGTATTATTGTCGTGAAGGAAGGTGTACAAAAACAATCCTGCCTACAAAGCAGGAACCCTTGTGAAATAATGCAAGGGTGCCTGCGTTTGTGCTAGGCAGCCCAAAGTGCACCGGCTCTGGGAATGTGGTTTATTATGTTAAATACAGCGCATTCCTGCCCTTTCGCGCAGCGCAGTAAGGTGGCTTGCTACGCAAAAGATTGATAAATATGCCCCCTAGTGTCTGCTCTTGACACTGCAGGAATCTCAGCTAGAAATGGGGGCCTCTATGGAGCCAGGGAGAAAAGCATCTGAGATTTTCTTAAAGCCATTCAGAGCAAGAGGAATGGGGTCACAGAAGGCGAGGACATTAAGGAACAACAAACACCATCTTCATTTCCTAGACTTGAGCTACCAAGGAGAGCAGCAGCATTCTGTACCTCTCGCATAAACTTTATTTGGGGAGCAATGGAGGCATCTGATACTACCCTTAATCAAACCAGGGACATGTGTAACAGCTTAAATGTTAGACACTGACGGAACAGGTCACCATGCAACAGCAAGAGACACGTTCAGCAATGGTGTAGTACTCTATCAGAGGAGAAAATGCCATCCTGCTCAGTATGCCAGACTTATGGACACACAATCTGAGGGCTAATGGGATGTATTGAATATTTTCAAACACCACATAAAACCTTGCAGATTCATTTAGTGAGAGACAGCTTTCAATAATTATGAAACTAATATAATTTTAGATCATCTGGAATTCCTGCTCTACCAACCCATGCACCGTAACTTATGGGACATCAGCTGCACTACCCATTCCCTATCACCATCCACATATTCCCTTAAGAGATATCAGCTCCACTTCCCATTCCCCAACACCATCCACATATTCCCTTAAGAGATATCAGCGGCAAAACCTATTCCCCATCCCCATATTCCCGTAAGAGACATCAACTGCACAACCAATTCCCCATCACCATCCATATATTCCCTTAAGAGACATCCGCTGCACAACCCATTCCCTATCACCATCCACATATTCGCTTGAGAGACATCAACTGCACAAGCCATTCCCCATCACCATCCACATATTCCCTTAAGAGACATCAACTGCACAACCCATGCCCCATCACCATCCATATATTCCCTTAAGAGACATCAGCTGCACAACCCATTCCCCATCACCATCCCCATATTCCCTTGAGAGACATCAGCTGCACAACCCATTGACCATCACAATCCACGTATTCCCTTAAGAGAAATCAGCTCCACTACCCATTCCCCATAACCATCAACATATTCCTTTAGGAGACATCAGCTCTGCTACCCATTTCCCATCACCATCCACATATTCCCTTAAGAGACATCAACCCACTCCCCATCACCATCCACATATTCCCTTAAAAGGAATGTCTGACAAAATATCGAAATCCACAATATCGATGTACAAAAATATGGGAACAAATATATCGAAATCAAAAATATCGGGTTCCTATACTTAACTAGATATATACACAAATATCGATTTTTTAATATCGATATACAAAAACATCGTTTACTGTGATAGCGACTACATTAATATCGGAATACAAAAATATCGCTTTTTACAAAAAATAATGACATTAACAAAAATATCGACTTAAAAAATATCGTGCACATAAATATCGGATTATAAACTATATCGACTTTTTATAAGCATTTCTTAACATAATTAATTAACGCTTTATATGTTTTCACATCAAAATAAACATACAATACTTTCATTAATACTATAGACACACTATTAATTCATCAAATATTTCCTATTGGTATAATTATATCACCTACACATATAAAAATATTCTATGCTAGTTTGTATACTTTTAGAATTATTTTTGGTTTTTCACTTCTAATACAAAGTAATCACAACTGAAATTCAAATATACTAACTAACCAATCACAACCCTAATTTTTTAAATGAACCAATAGCAAAGTAATTACTACTGACACTCCCCTATAAAAGCAATGAAAATGTAAGCACAAACTACTTGCCAAAAGTCACTGAAGGAGATTCATCTCTATCCGAATTGCTGCACAACAACTAGAAGAACCAGACTATCAACCTACTATTACATCTTCTAAGTAAGTAAATAAAATAGAAACTGCATTATTTGCTAATACTACTTACGTTCCTGCTAAATTCCCAGTGCCCCTTTGCTATTCATACTACTTAACATGCTAAATAATGATATAAAAATATTTTTTGTAGATACTACCACTACTGATTATTCTACTCAAAATAAGTGTGAACAAAGCATAGGAATACTGATTCTAAAAACTATGTAAGTAATTTCACATTGTTTCATTATGTGCACATAAATCTAAACACACAGAAATAATGACTTTTGCACACCATCTTTCTATTTTTCTGTAGATTCCACTACTGAAAACTGCACTTCTACTGAACTAAGGACATCAGTACTATTTCTACAATACTTTTTACTAAGTTAGTAAATAAAATAGAAACTGCATTATTTGCTACTACTACTTAATTACCTGCTAAATACCCAGTACCCCTTTGCTATTCATTGTACTTAACATGCTAAATAATTATATACAACTATTTTTTTAAGATACTACGACTACTGAATATTCTACTCAAAACATAGGCAAAAGAATGCAGATTCTAAAAACTATGTAAGTAATTTCACATTGTTTCATTATGTGCACATAAATCTAAACACACAGAAATAATGACTTTTGCACACCATCTTTCTATTTTTCTGTAGATTCTACTACTGAAAACTGCACTACTACTGAACTAAGGACATCAGTACTATTTCTACAATACTTTTTACTAAGTAAGTAAATAAAATAGAAACTGCCTTATTTGCTACTACTACTTAATTACCTGCTAAATACCCAGTACCCCTTTGCTATTCATTGTACTTAACATGCTAAATAATTATATACAACTATTTTTTTAAGATACTACGACTACTGAATATTCTACTCAAAATAACTGTGAACAAAGCATAGGAATACAGATTCTAAAAACTATGTAAGTAATTTCACATTGTTTCATTATGTGCACATAAATCTAAACACACAGAAATAATTATTTGTGCCCCACATATTTCTTTTTTTTATAGATTCTACTACTAAAAACTGCACTACTACTGAACTAAGGACATCAGTACTATTTCTACAATACTTTTTCCTAAGTAAGTACATAAAATAGAAACTGCATAATTTGCTACTACTACTTATTTACCTGCTAAATACCCAGTGCCCCTTTGCTATTCCTACTACTTAACATGCTAAATAATTATATAAAACTATTTTTTTAGATACTACGACTACTGAATATTCTACTCAAACTAACTGTGAACAAAGCATAGGAATACAGAATCGAATAACTATGTAAGTAATTTCACATTGTTTCATTATGTGCACAAAAATCTAAACACACAGAAATAATCAGTTGTGCCCCACATATTTTTTTTTTCCTGTAGATTCGACTACTGAAAACTGCACTACTAATGAACTAAGGACATCAGTACTATTTCTAGAATACATTTTACTAAGTAAGTATTATGCAACTGAAATAAATGTGGAAAAACCATACAAGCATTTATAACTGTTCTAATTATTTTCTATTATATTATGGCTGAGATACCCGCCACCCCCTCCCAACACAATCCCCAAAAGGAGGGAAACCGGAAACAGTTCTTAAAGTTTTTGGATGTGGGATGGAGTGACCATCCCGGCCGTATTTATTAAAACAAAAAATTAAAACATTAAACGTTTTCATGTTATGTACAATTTCATTATCACATTACGATGTTTGGCTAACCTTAACATAATCTCTAATACAGAGGTTCTCCTAGCCGAACTAGCATCCTACAAAAACATTCTCTAAGAACACTGAAATTGTACATCCTAACGTTTAAGGGCCAACGGCAAGGTCATAACCGGTGTCAAGATCCCTAACCAGACTTACCCCTCCCACTTGGGAGGGGCGACAGCACAGAGGCTTACCTCAAGTGCAACTACTAACAATTTCCCTTGACTTGACGGGGGCCCTTAAGACTCGACGCCATTTAAAGGTCGTTCGAACACTTGTGTGTGGTATCTAGAAGGTATCGTTGACCTCTCCCCACCCCACACAACTTACCGCATCTGCCGTCGCAGATGACCCTGGCCCCGGGAAATTCCCCAGGAGGGGGCTGTAACCCCTCCTACAAAGGAAGGGGCCTTGACCGCCTTTCCTTTACTTCCGGCGACCCGCCCTTAGACGGGACCGCCTCCCCACTGAGGGGCCAATGGCCACCTCTCCCGAGCGCTCCCATCCGTGTTGGGTGACGCCCACTCATAGGGATCTACCAATTAGTGCTCACCGATCATGACCTTACCGCCTACCAAAAATAAATACGACAATTCTGAAACCTATGAAAACATTGGTCACTACGACCGAAAGAGCATGCTAGAAATGCAACACTACATCAACTCATTTTAATCGTAACAACCTAGACTGTATTCACCATACTTTATTATGATTAACCACAAACTGATACTGTCACAGCCTGTAAACGAAATGGAAAAACCAACTTATAACTTCACTTTATTGCACAACAACTTGCTGTCCTCAGGGGCTGGTGGGTGGGTCAAAATTGGCTCTTCGTTCCGTCCCGAGCTCACGTGTAGCGAGGAGGTGCAGCTTCGGAGCACGAGAACAAGAGGACGTCTTCTGGTCTTGCGCCTTCTTTTATCCGTCTTCAGGGTGGGCGAAAAACCCGCCCCTGCCCGCCCCGAGGGCGTGGCCGGCTGCGTCGGTGTCTAGGCCAGCCCACTCTAGGGCGGGAAAAAGCGCGCCCCGGCTACGCCGCTTCGGGCATACCAGCCGAGACGCGCCTCCCGCCCAAAAATGGCTTCCCGGGGGGATCGAGGCACTCAGCCATACGTTCGGGGGGACCGAGTGGTCGCCCCTTTCCATATGGCTGAGATACCCGCCACCCCCTCCCAACACAATCCCCAAAAGGAGGGAAACCGGAAACAGTTCTTAAAGTTTTTGGATGTGGGATGGAGTGACCATCCCGGCCGTATTTATTAAAACAAAAAATTAAAACATTAAACGTTTTCATGTTATGTACAATTTCATTATCACATTACGATGTTTGGCTAACCTTAACATAATCTCTAATACAGAGGTTCTCCTAGCCGAACTAGCATCCTACAAAAACATTCTCTAAGAACACTGAAATTGTACATCCTAACGTTTAAGGGCCAACGGCAAGGTCATAACCGGTGTCAAGATCCCTAACCAGACTTACCCCTCCCACTTGGGAGGGGCGACAGCACAGAGGCTTACCTCAAGTGCAACTACTAACAATTTCCCTTGACTTGACGGGGGCCCTTAAGACTCGACGCCATTTAAAGGTCGTTCGAACACTTGTGTGTGGTATCTAGAAGGTATCGTTGACCTCTCCCCACCCCACACAACTTACCGCATCTGCCGTCGCAGATGACCCTGGCCCCGGGAAATTCCCCAGGAGGGGGCTGTAACCCCTCCTACAAAGGAAGGGGCCTTGACCGCCTTTCCTTTACTTCCGGCGACCCGCCCTTAGACGGGACCGCCTCCCCACTGAGGGGCCAATGGCCACCTCTCCCGAGCGCTCCCATCCGTGTTGGGTGACGCCCACTCATAGGGATCTACCAATTAGTGCTCACCGATCATGACCTTACCGCCACAGGTCCGGATAGTTGACCGGCTATCCGGACCCCCCACAAAACTCCTACCTAAAGGTCATGTTCCAAAGATTTTAACCAGGCTAGGAAGTCTCCTATGAGTAACTCATTCCCCGCCCTCGACAAATGCACACCATCCCCCAGATACATACTGTCATCATTAATACAATTATGCGAGATCGAATGCAATGTCTTGGAACGGAACAACCTACTCACTTTGTTATTCAATTTTCTAACAGAATGATTCAAAGCAGGGATCGAGATAGCCCCCCGCCACACTTTTCGTGGGATCATATGAGACCATGCGATTAGGCACCCCGGAACTCTCCTCGCTAACCAACTTACCGTGGAAAGCATAGCCTCCAGGAGAAGTCGTCTACCGGTGGTGACCAAATCATTGCCCCCCAAATGCACTATGACTATGGACGGCGGTGACCTCATCCGCTCTAACAAGCCCTCAAAAAATTCCTGAAACTGGTCAATACAGAGACCGCCCCTTCCGTAGAAGGACACTCTGTACCCGTATTCCTCAGGTACGTGAACCATGTCACCTGCTTTGAATACGTCTGCAGCCCGTCTCACGTATGAGTGGCCCACGACCCAAACCTTCTTCCTCACAGCCGGTGACGTGCGACCGCTGACCTGGTGTTGGGTCGACTGCTCAGTCTGCCCTGCCGCGTAGGCTTGCGCAACTGAAAACAAACAAAAAACAAGAGGCGTGAGTACATGATTACAGCTTCACAACATGTGCAATCGCACGTACCTCTTATAACAATTGGAGGACCAGCGCCCCACACGTTTCACTTGTTCTATATTAAGACCTCTGGCTGTAGCTTCAGTGGCAGCCCCTATACGAAAGGAGTGGGTCCCAAATTCGCCCGGGTCCAAGCCCGCTGCGGCAATGGCCATTGCAAGCACCCGTTGAAACTGAAACCTCGTCAGCGGGGTGGCGTCTGCATGCCTCAACAATGTCCCTCCCCATGATGCCACCCTTCGTGCTAGGTAATCTTCTAAGCACTGTACCGGACACATGGATGAGTCGGGGTTCCTGCGGATGATCGTGCAGTCCCCTCTCCCATCTTGGTCAGTCTTGGACCTGAGAAAGGAGACAATCATCGCATCACCCCTGATCTGGACATGCTCCCTGCACAAGCCCCCCGTCACGTCCCGTTTGTTCCTTGCAACCAGCTCACTAACTCTCATAGCCCCGTGAAATGCCAGCGTAAATGCAGTCCGGAACAAACAGGTCTCGAACGGGGACGAGCATGTGTTCGGGAGCGTGACCAGTAACTGGGACAACCTGTCTAGACCTATCGGTCGTCGTACATCTACTCTGCGCCCCTCTAGACGTTGCCACCCCCGTAGCGCTTTCTGTACCGTGAAAGACGCTGTTGGGTCCAGGATGCCATGGGCCCTGGCAACAAAGGAAATGGCGGCACGATGCCTTTGGGCCGTAGCCACCGATTTCCCAGCCCTACGTAAGGACATCAGAAAAAGTACTACCAACTCCTCCTGACCCCAAAGTCCTCCTCTCTCTGCCCCCAAAAAGGCTAAATAGGCCTGGAACGCCCCTTCATATGCCTTCCTTGTCCTGGGTGCTAGACTCTCTCCCACGAGGTGACGAAGTTCGGGGCACCGAGAGACCAGAGAGCTTCGGGGAAGGGTGCCGGCTCCGGGTCCGCTGAAGGAAGGAAACCCGAGAAAGCCTGCATGTGAAAACGAGACAGTGCGTCAGCAGCCTGATTCATCACCCCTGGGACATGTTTTGCTCTGAATACTACGTTCAGTTGCATACACAGTAAGACAATTTCTTTGAGGAGCCTCAAAATCAACTTACAACGGGCTGCCTGACTATTGATGCATTCTACCACGGTCATATTGTCGGACCAGAACACAACAGAATGATCTCTGAACCCTTCTGGCCAGGTTCTCAGGGCTACCAGAATGGGAAATAGTTCAAGGAAAGCGATGTTACTTGTCAGCCCCTTCTCGTGCCACCATAGGGGCCACTTTTGTGCCGACCATTTTGTGCCGAAGATGGCGCCAAAACCTACGCTTCCTGCTGAATCTGTCCATAGCCCAAGCTCTTCCGAGGAGACGGCTGGCTTGTTCCAGACGACCCGGCCATTGAAGTCCGCCAAGAATGCTAACCAAATCCGCATGTCCTGGCGGACCTCGGCCGATAACCTTGTGCGATGATGACCCTCCTTTAAGCCAACCATCGCTTGGGCAATTGAGCGGGAAAAGGGGCGAGCCATTGGTATCACCCTCAAGGCAAAGTTCAACTTTCCCACTAACTGTTGCAACTGATGCAGTGTAACTTTGGATGCCTTTAAACATACTTGGAGGGCTGCCCTGAATTTCGACACTTTGCTAGCTGGTAAACGGAAGCACCCCTCCCTTGAGTCCAACTCGATCCCCAAAAACTCGAGGCAAGTCGTAGGACCCATAGTTTTACCTGGTGCCAATGGCACGCCAAGATGATCCATTAACACACAGAATTCAGCTAAGGCCCGGGCACATTCGGGATTACCGGCGGGGCCAAGGAACAGAAAATCGTCAAGGTAGTGCATTACATTTCGGAAACCCGTTTTCTTAGTGAACACCCATTGCAGGAAAGTACTGAATTGTTCAAAGTAAGCACATGATATAGAGCATCCCATTGGCATACACCTATCCATGTAAAATGACCCCTGGAACCCGAATCCCAGAAGACGCTGATCGTCTGGGTGTACCGGAAGCAACCGGAACGCTGACTCGATATCAGATTTCGCCATCAACGTCCCGTGCCCCAGGCGATTCAAGATGGCTACCGCCTCATCAAAAGATGCGTATCGCACCGAACAAACTTCAGGCTCAATTGCGTCGTTCACCGAAAGACCATATGGAGCAGATAGATTATGGATCAAACGAAACTCACCCGGGTCCTTCTTGGGGACCACCCCTAACGGAGAACAAACGAAATCCGGTACCGGGGGCACACCAAACGGGCCGGCGACCCGTCCCCGGCTAACCTCTTTCTGAATTTTTTCTTGCACTACAGCTGCATGTTGTAAAACGGAAAGTTGATTTTTGCACATCCCTACACCCTGAAAGTCCCCTACCGGGATGCGGAAACCATGTGTAAAACCGTTCCGCAGCACCCCAGCAGAAGTACGATCCGGGTATTCGCTGAGCCAGGGAATCATTGCCAAGGTATCAATCGGGGTCGGTAAAGGCGCCCCTCGGCCTAGCTTAGACCTGTTTGGCGCCTCCCTTACCCCCATTCTCACTCGTTCTGGCTCTGCACGATGACTCAGGATGGGACGACCCACACGTACTACACTCATGTTTGAATTTACACGATCCCGGAGGCCTGGTACACTTCCCCTTGTTGAAATTGAAACAGAAACCTTTTCTCCCTGTATTGCCTGCGGGCCTCGACTGGTCGTCGGTGCTCGTACTTGGTCGAAAGGGCGTCCCCACATTTTGGCGGGAGTAATCAACAACAGTGCTCCCGACCAATGGCATTCTTAACATTCCCGATTCTTTCATTTTATCCCATGTTAAAGAATCGTAACAATCCCAAGTCAAACTCTTGTTATGTTCCTTTTCTTTCCTGAACAAATTGTCATAACAAAACCAATGGTTACCTTGATATGCTGTCGAGTAACCCATAATTCGTGATTGATAAACGGGAAATTCAGGAAGCAACTCGGGCCTACGTTCCCCCAAAATTGATGTGAAAATACCCCATGCATTGCCCCAGTTGCCAATGTTCTCATTTACCTTAAAGGCGGCCATCTTTGCGCGCCAAACACTCGGATGCATTAAGTCCTTCTGACTTTTCACATGCTCCACATCATAATGATCAACAAGCAGGGAAAAAATATTCACGTACTCCCCCGCCCAGATCTTTTCCTTAATAGCTAAAGGCACATGTTGTCCTAATCTCTCTCTACGAGAGGGTGCTGACTCGTCCCTTGCAATCGGCAATGGCCGCTTACCTGCACCGGACGCAGCTTCTGCCGCTTGCGGCTTGTCTATCCCCGCCAACGGCGTAGCCACTCTAGCTGCCTCTTTCTTCTCACGAAGCCCTTTTATCAGCGCCTGTGCCTCGGCAGCCGTGGCGCCATCACTACTATCCCCCAACCATGCTGCTAGCTGTGCTGCCAGCTCGGGGGGCATGTCTTCCTTGGATGTCGGGGTGACGACAACGGGGATTGGATTCCCCTCCATCGGTACTGGGGTCGGCGCCTCGAGCGGGGCAGAGGGAACCGGGACGGCCCCACCGGCTGGAACCTTTCTCGGCCTCTTAGGTCTCCCTCCAGCCGGCGGGGTGCCCGAACCCTCCTCCCCATCTCGCTCCGCCAACCGTTTCTTTATGTCGGACACTTCTTTGCAAAGGGCCCGCACCATCTGTTCGGTCGTCATTCTCTTTGCGCCTTTCTTGGGCATCTCTCCGATGAAGTATCTAGAAGACAAAGAAAAAGATCAAAACGCTCAAAATTGGCTCTTCGTTCCGTCCCGAGCTCACGTGTAGCGAGGAGGTGCAGCTTCGGAGCACGAGAACAAGAGGACGTCTTCTGGTCTTGCGCCTTCTTTTATCCGTCTTCAGGGTGGGCGAAAAACCCGCCCCTGCCCGCCCCGAGGGCGTGGCCGGCTGCGTCGGTGTCTAGGCCAGCCCACTCTAGGGCGGGAAAAAGCGCGCCCCGGCTACGCCGCTTCGGGCATACCAGCCGAGACGCGCCTCCCGCCCAAAAATGGCTTCCCGGGGGGATCGAGGCACTCAGCCATACGTTCGGGGGGACCGAGTGGTCGCCCCTTTCCAATTGTTTATTTACAGAGCAAACACGGCGAATAGATATACAGACATAATACAGAACTCCACATTCTAAATAATACTGATACAAATCACAAAGTAAGTATATTAAAGAACATATTTACCAGATAATGTTTTAAAAAACGTACCAACATGGTGATTAATCTAACACATGTTCCTTTTTTTTTAAGATAACACTACAAACTACTCTCCAGAAGCTGAAGAAACAATTATACTGCCAAATACCAACCTTAAAAAATATGTAAGTATCTTCTCAATGTGAATCATGAAGATACACTTTTGTAGTAGAAATGAGCTCTAACATTGCAAATGTACCTAAACATTAATTAATAATATACTACTTTCATGTTTCTCATAACAGCTACAACAACATCACAACCATTTATCCCCAACTAAAGAAGCAAGAAACTCCTAAGTTTTGCTGTACATTCTAAAACACGTAAGTATAAACATTCCTACTTATCACTAACATAGATTATTTATCACATTTAATTTGACATTAACTATTATATATATATTTTATAGATATACAAAGTACAAAATGACCGAAGCAGCCGAATTTGTGACCAGCCAAAAAGGAAAACTATTACTATGCTACATGGGTTACACGTATACACAAGAAAAGCAATATGGCATGAAAGTTAATTGGAAATGTTGTAAATATTATTCAAACAAGTGCTTTGGAAGAGCAACAACTAGAGAAGCTACAGTACTGTATACTAGGGAACACAATCATCCACCTAATATAACTGAAATAGAAGTCAGAACAGCTTTGGAAAATATAAAAGAAGCTAGTACAGGTTCCCAAAAGCAAACAAATGTCATTTTAAAAGAAGCCATTCCTAAAATCCCCAAAACAGCCACAACCCAAATGCCAAATATCCTGTCCTTAAAAAGAACTATAGCACGAACTAAAAAAGCTACAACTGCTACAACACCATCTCCCAGAACATATCAGGATATAAATTTAACTGCAAACCAAATAATAACTTTAAATAAACAACCATTTATAGTTTATGACAACGAAAACAATGACAAAAGGCTTATAATTTTTGGTACCAATATGAATTTAGTGAAACTGCAGCAAAGCCAATATTGGATGATGGATGGAACATTTAACATCTGTCCCAAACCATTTTTCCAATTATACACAATACATGGCCTCTAACACAACTGCAACATCCCTTTGCTATATGCACTATTGCCAAACAAAAACAATTCAACATATATGGAATTATTAAATATCATAAAACAAAAAACGAATGATTTTTCTCCAGAAAAAATCATTCTTGATTTTGAGCATGCAATGCTCTCAACTATTCTAAAAATCCACCCCCATACCTGCATTCAAGGCTGCTATTATCATTTCAACCAGTGTTTATGGAGACACCTTCAAAAAACTACCCTAAGTGTCGAATATGCTACAAATTCATCATTTGCTTTCCAATTCAAAAAACTCATTGCACTTGCCTATGTCCCTACAACAGATGTAGCTGAACATTACAACATTATTATAGACAGTCCATTCTACAAACAAAATGAAGCTAGATTAAGTCCTTTTCTTGATTACTTTGAAGACACCTGGGTAGGCAGACTCCACAGATCTGGCCACAGACGAAATCCAAAATTCCTCATACCCTGGTGGAACGTGTACAATAGTACCCTTAACGGAGAATCAAAAACTAACAATGCAGTGGAAGGTTGGCACAATGCATTTGTACAATCAACTGGCCGAACCAAACCTACTCTAGAAAATTTCATTAAATGCCTACAGAAAGAACAGAGCTATCAAGAATTTAGAATGGACCAATCTGTAACAGAACTTGTCCCAAAAACATCCAAGCAAAATAAACAAATGCACAAGTACCTGGAAGAACAAGTTAAACTTTACCCTAATACAAAAGGCATAGAATACCTAAACATCATAGCCAAAACACTACTGTAAATAATTCTCAAACTGTTATAAAACACCAAAACTAGCACCTAAGTATGCAAAAATATGTAACGTGAGCTTCTAAAGTATTTAATGTATGCAATATATAAAGATATTATTATAATATATGCACACATTAAAACTAAATAACAAGTTAAAAACAATTCCATAATAAATATGACATTACCCACCCACACAAAAATAGAAAGCAATGACTTACCAATTATGTTGTCAATCCAATAACGTCCTTCTCCACCAAAGTAATCCAGGTAGTGTAAAATTAACCCAAAAAAAAATGTAAAAATACAACTGTTCCAAAATTAAGAAATCCACGTGGTCCTTAGCCATCGAATAACCATAAAAAACCCGAAAAAGTAGAAAAATAGAAAGAATCGCTCCTGGAAACTCGAAGAATGTAAAGAAGTGTTTGTAAATCAGTGTTGAATTAAACAAACAAACACTTCCTTAAAAAAAAACCGGAACTTCCGATGTAGCGTACACCTATAACAAAAACATAGAAAACAGACATTCCCACCCACATTAATTAGCTAGTAATTAGATACCAACATATTAACATTGATGATTTAACTTTTAGATATACCCTAAAAGACTTAAATTCACTCTATAAATAAATAGTTTACTAACTAACACGACGTGTATACACATACGTAAATATCTGTTTTCAAAATCTAAAACATAACTCCCTCACATTCAACAACACTAAATATAAGGTCACTAGTCTAAAAACATCATAAAAATACACATAAAACATATAAAATCAACCTTACCTGAAGCGACGTGAAGTGTCTCCCAACCGCGATCAGCCCTTCTTCCAAATAACCCAAAACGACCTAACCCGGTTACAAAATAAAGCACCCAAATGCAATAAAATAGTCCCAAGTTTAAAATATAATATCTATACTGAACTAAATATGGAAAAAAATATATAATTGTATATTATTGTTAAAAAATATTTTCTTTAATCCTACAATGATTTCATTAACAAAAATGTACATGAATGTAATAATTAAAGATTATGAAAACAATAATGTTTATGTTAACAATGTCTAGAAATATAACTACATTGTCACAAAATAAAATAATGTAAAAAAGTGTTAAAAATGTGTGACTTATATTATAAAAATTTGATCTTCACAAATGAAGCAGAAAAAAGCTTAATTGAAAAATACTTGTGATATTTCTATTTTTTTCAGACATAACAATATGTAAAAGAGAAAATAAAGAATGTTAATTTCTGTAAAAAAAGATTACAAAATAATAATGCTTCTGTATAGTTGTTTATGATTGTGTTTATAAAAAATTGTTTTAAAAGGAAATGTTAAAATAAAAAATTGTAGTATGAAAAAATATTTTATTTTTGAAACATAAATAAAATAAATGTTTCTACAACCATGTTGAACTATTTGTATCATTATCTTACTAGAAAGTAACAATCTTAATAATAATTTTTCACTGTATATTAAATGTGAGTATATGTTGGACTGTAATAATGTAATGATTCATATACCAAATCGAGTGTACATTAAATTAGAGTAGGTGCTGCACACTAATGATATAATAATTAATATTCCTACTCCATTCTACATTAAATTTTAATAGGTGCTGGACACTAATTAATTATTAAATAATATTCCAACTGCAGTCTACAGTAAATTAGAGTTGGTGTAATGTTATATATTTCTAATTTCCTTTAATTGATTGAATGTAAAATAATTATATTTTTACCCTGTACAACTGTACACCAAAAACACAAAACTGACCCTGAACCCTACAAATACCCCTTGACCCAAAACCAGAATACTAACCCTGAACCCAAGAAATACTCCTTTACCCAAAAATTGAAAACTGACCCAGAACCCTAAAAAAACCCTTTACCTAAAAACAGAAAACTGACCCTGAACCCAACAAATACCCCTTTACCCAAAAACTGAAAACTGACCCTGAACCCAACAAATACCCCTTTACCCAAAAACTGAAAACTGACTCTGAACCCAACAAATACCCCTTTACCCAAAAACTGAAAACTGACCCTGAACCCAACAAATACCCCTTTACCCAAAAACTGAAAACTGACCCTGAACCCAACAAATACCCCTTTACCCAAAAACTGAAAACTGACCCTGAACCCTAAAAAAAACCCTTTACCCAAAAACTGAAAACTGACCCTGAACCCAACAAATACCCCTTTACCCAAAAACTGAAAACTGACCCTGAACCCAACAAATACCCCTTTACCCAAAAACTGAAAACTGACCCTGAACCCAACAAATACCCCTTTACCCAAAAACTGAAAACTGACCCTGAACCCAACAAATACCCCTTTACCCAAAAACTGAAAACTGACCCTGAACCCAACAAATACCCCTTTACACAAAAACTGAAAACTGACCCTGAACCCTAAAAATACCCCTTTACCCAAAAACTGAAAACTGCCCAAGAACCCTCAAAAAAATCCTTTACCCAAAATTAATTATTATTATGTAATTACCAATTAATGATTAATTAACAATAACATACATATATGAACTCATTAGCTGTAATAAAATAATTAAAATATTTATTATTAGTTTTCAAAATTTAATGAACACAAAAATAAATTATATATTTTAAAATAATTAACCTAATTAATATAATTAACTAATTAATATTAATTAATTACCAATAAATTAGTTATTAATAATATGTACTATATGATCTTAATTAACTAACTAATTAATTTACATTAATTACCAATTAGGTATAAATTAGAAATATAGAATAACATATATTAAGTAATTAATTATTATTAAATTACTTCCCACCCTTATCCCCTATAAACCCAATAACCCGCTCCTAAACCTAGATATGTTTTAAAAATAATATTTTTTATAATATTTTAATTAACACAAAACTATATTATATATGTTAAAATAATTAACCTCATTAATATAATTAACTAATTAATATTAATTAATTACAAATGAATTAGTAATTAATGATATGTACTATATGATCTTAATTAATTAACTAATTAATTTAAATTAATTACCAATTAGGTATATTTTAGGAATATTGAATAACATATATTAATTAATTAATTATTATTAAATTACTTCCCACCCTTATCCCCTATAAACCCAATAACCCGCTCCTAAACCTAGATATGTTTTTAAAATAAAAAATATTTTAAATTTTTTTTTACTAAGGATACACCTTTTTTACAACATTTTATGTACAATTATTTTACTTTTTCCTATACTATTGATTATTTCCATTACTACACGATATTTTGTATTGTCGATATTTTGTCAAACGATATTATTGTTTTCGATATTTTTTTTACATACCTATTCCGATATTTTTGTATCCGATATTTTTGCTTCCCTATATTTGTGACCTTCGATATTTTTACTTCGATATTTTGTCTTTCCGATATTTTTTTTCTCGATATTTTGTCTGATTATCCCTTAAAAGACATCAACCCATTCCCCATCACCATCCACATATTCCCTTTAGAGACATCAGCTGCACTACCCATTCCACATCACCATCACATATTCCCTTAAGAGACATCAACCCATTCCCAATCACCATCTACATATTCCCTTAAAAGACATCAACCCATGCCCCATAACCATCCACATATTCCCTTCACCACAGGTTTCACCAGTGAGACCACAGAGACAATGTGCACCTGCAGCCCAACTTGAGCTCCCTGATACACCTTACCAAAAAAAGTTAAAAACTTTATTGTAAACATTTCCAACACACCTTTGTTTGATAATCATGTTTGATATTTGATCAATAGTTGTTTTCTGACATACGAAAAGTATATCTTTTTGTGAAAAAATATTTTATTTTGATTAAATTATTGTATACTAGCTTACCCCTCGCGCGTTGCAGCAATCTCCGAAGAAAGGAAATTCACGGGCATTCGTTATGATTACATTCAATTTACATTGTATCATTTTTATTGAAACTTATTCATTTTAATATGGAAAACATTTCAAAGTGTCGTTTTAATTCTATTTGAGTGCTTGTGGATACACAATTTTTTGTTTTTCCGTCTGGTGCGTACACCAGTATTCGAAAGATTATGAGGGCCCTGGGGGGCCGATATTTAAAAAAAGTTTATGCCAGAAACCTTCGCGGGAGTGTACTCAACAACTTACCAACGTTTCATGGTGATCGGATGAACGGTGTAGTAATGCATGAAGGACCAACAGACAGTCAGACAGACAGACATACTTTGGTTTTTATATATATAGATATAAAACACACATACACAATATACATGTATACTGTCCATTTGGGATCTCAATACCATATCAATGGTTAAACATCAATTAGAGGTCTTTTTTCTTCTAGATACCTATAAGCCGGACATTTTGTTTTTAACCGAAACTTGGTTAAATGATTGATCATCCCCAGATTTGTTGGCAGCCATTCCCAACGACTACTATGCTCTTCAGGCCAACCGATCAGAGCCGAAAGCAGGGGGAGGGGTGGCAGCCATAATCTTAAAAATCCACAAATTTATGTCCCTTTCCTCCATCAAAATCCCCCTTGTAGACTGTCTTTTTCTCAAACTCCATTCACCAGCCTCCCCACTCGCCATAAATCATGCTAGACTTTTAGTTATTGGCGATTTCAACTTCTGGCCAGGCGACACACGTGAGTGCCCAATCTCTGTAGCATTCGCAGAGCTACTAAGGGGAATTAACCTTATACAACATATTAAGGCAGCCACCCACACAAAAGGGCATATACTTGACCAGGTCTGGTCCTTGAATCGGGAGATCCCAGATATACAGATTACTCCATGTACCTGGTCAGACCATTACTTCATCTCTTTTTCCCTCCCCATCCCCCGCTTGCCAAAACCCCTCATCCAGGGACTGTCCAGGTAAGGAACTGGAGTCGAGTCGATATTACTGAACTTTGTTCCCTCTTGGCCACCGTTGACCCCCTAGTTCCCCATCCAACAACCCCCAACCATCCGTCCACGCTCAGGCTGACGACATCAACGCCTGGCTGGCTACAGGCAGAGATAACTTGGCCCCACTTAGGAAGGGTTGCCGTAAAAGACCACACGATGCGCAACAATGGTTTACCAGCCATCTAAAAGAGAAGAAACTGTCCCTGCGCCAATTACAGCGCAAGTGGAGATGAAATGATTGCCCTATAAAGAAATCCTCCTTCGTAATGGCGCTGCAGGAGTATAAAGCTGCCATCCTAAAAGCAAAATCAGATTATTTTTCTCCAAAAATTCTTAGATCTGACAACAAAGCGAAGGAAATATTTTCCATTGTGGACGAGCTCGTCAAACCCGATCGGATCACCACTAAATTGGCCCCTTCCCAACAGCTCTGTGATTCCCTCAACACTTACTTCTTTGACAAAATAGCTACGATCAAAGCCAGTATCCCCAAGACTGTTTCCCCCCCGGCTCCCTCAGGCATATCAAAACCTGCTCTCTTTTGACTTCTTCCCGCACATCACACTAGAGCCATTTTTCTCCCTTTTAAAAAAAGTTTGTTCCGGGTCCCCCACTGACAGCTGCCCTCCCCACATTGCCCGCGAGATTTTCCTCCAGCTTCCTGAAATCCATTTGTCCCTTCTTAACGACTCCCTGTCTACTGGCATTGTACCAGACTGTTTTAAGATAGCTGAAGTATGACCCATTTTGGAAAAAACAGGCACAGACCCTGCTGTTCTCAGCAATTTTTGACCCATCTCACTTTTACCGTTTCAGGGGAAAATCCTGGAAGCCTATGTCACACGCTGCCTCAGTACATTTGTAGAGTGCTCGCACTACCTGGACCCCCACCAGGCAGGTTTCAGACCCAAACACTCCACCGAATCTATCATACTGGCAGTACATGATAGGTTGAGAAGAGGCGCGGACCATAATATCTCGCAGGCTCTTGTCCTGCTGGATTTGTCAGCTGGCTTCGACACGGTCAACCACAAGCTTTTGCGTGAACGTGTCGAAGGCGCCGGCATAGGAGGCATCCTTTTAAAATGGATCTCCTCGTTCTTAAGCAACCGCTACCAAGCTGTTCGCCTATCCGACCTTACGTCAGAAAAAAAGGAACTCACCTGTGGGGTCCCCCAGGGCTCCTCCCTCTCCCCTCTATTATTCAACCTTTACATCCGGCCACTAATATCAGACTTACGGAGGAGGGACGTAGCTATTTTTAACTATGCTGACGACATCCAGCTCGTCTTTACCATTGATCCATCTGCCCCTGCAATTGAAGCCTTTCAGTCCACCATGACGTCCATTAGCACATGGATGAACTCAAGCCAGCTTAAATTAAATCCAAGTAAGACCGAGCTGGTACTTACTAATCCCCCTTCTAACCCCTGGCATCCTAGCTTTTGGCCACTAGCCCTGGGCCCTCCACCTTCCCCTGTCGGTACGGTTAAGAGAATGGGGGCCTCAATTAGCAGCGACTTGACACTAAAAACTCAGATTAGTTATGTAGTCTCTTCCTGTTTTTTTTCATTTACGCAGGATTCGAAAAATGAGCAAATTCCTCTCTTTCGAGGCCCTGGTTCAGGTTACCCTGGCACTAGTCATGTCGCGAATTGACTATTCCAATTCTTTGTATGCCGGGATCCCTGCTTATCAACTGCAGAGGCTTCAGCTGGTTCAGAACCAAGCGGCCAGACTTGTTCATGCCCTACCTAAATCGCACCAGGCTAAACCCCTCCTCAAGGGCCTGCATTGGCTCCCCATTGCCCAACGTTGCCTCTTTAAGATCGGCTGTCTGACCCACAGAGCTTTAGCATCTCACTGGCCATTCTTCATAGCCAACAGAATTCAGCGCTACATCCCCCATCGCACCCTTCGCTCTGCTAATGACAATCTTCTGACCCCCATGTCTTCCAGCATAAGAAACATGGGGAGCTCAGATTTGCGTTCCTAGCACCTCAGTTTTGGAACTCACTGCCACCCACCCCACGCCAACTTGAGTCATATCCTATGTTTAGGAAAGCTCTTAAAACATGGTTGTTCTCCCAGGCCTACGATCACTAATTCACACCCGTACTCTGCTTTTGCCCTTCACATACTCAGCGCCAAGAAACCGTTGGTGAACGTGCGCTATATAAATTCTTTTTATCATATCATCATATCATGTATCTAGACATATATAATATAAACATAATAAATATAATTTTGGATGCATTCATGTCTTACAGCTGCAGCATTTCGCTCCTGCTGTTGCAAGGTCTGTACACCATCTATCCTATCTTTATCACTTGAGCCATCATCTGCCTGGTTTGGGTCTTCTGGCGTTGCCGCATGTTAATGTCTAGCCACATTGTGCATCTTGCAGCATATAATTTAATCTTACGCACTTTCTTTGGTGTATGTGCTTCACCACTGGTAGACTTCAAAAGCAAACCTTTAGCGACCCTTGACCCCACCAGGTAGGTCGCTCCCCCTCCGTACAGCGCCGCCTGTGTCTCCCTGCCTCAGCTGCTGCTGCTGAGGAGGTTTGAGGCCCTCCACCACCCGCAGGTTACCACCTGCGCCTCATCCCTGGTGGCCCAGGGATGCCTAGGCTGACTCCGGTATTGACCGAGCATCCCTGGGACTGGCGTAGTCTTATCACGACGAACGCCCGATTTCTTCAATTGTGAACCCCAGGGCGAGGCAAGCCCCTATCATGACTTCAGCGCAAACTGTTCGGAACACTGACGCTAAAGTATAGAGCCATAGATGCCCTCATACCTCTGATTCCGGCGCCTGCACGCAATTTAAAGTGCGACCACCCGGTCCGTTTACAGACAGGCGCTGAAGCTTTTAACCACCATAACAACTCAATCTTTGAACTCCACTTATAACCACGTGGATGCGCAACCGCTTGGCTTGTCTCATTCAGGCATGTTTTGTTATTATGTAAGTCCTGATGATGATCCCATGCATCTATTAGAGCTATAGGGATCGAAACGTCGACACCCAAGAGTGGGTTGACACTCATATTATTGTCTAAAAATTTGTGTACATTCCACTCCAGGCGACACTGCTAGTAATCTTTGAATTTTACGCAGTGCCCTGTCTTTGCTCTTTTTCCTTGCCTGAAAAACACCCTCTTTCTCACCCTATATCTAATTTTCCTTTCTTTGTCAGTACGGCACAGGCTTGCGTCGTGTTATTATTGTATTGTATACGTGACATTGTTTTTTGAGAATAAACTCCTTTCCCGGCTGGGTCAGGATATTTTGATCTGTATAGTTCCCATTGTGTTTCTATACTACATTGTTTATGCATTGGGAAGCTTTCAAGACAGTGGTGAGGGGTCACGCCATCACCAAAATAGCAGGGACCCGAAAAGAGAAACAGGTGAAACTAATTAAGCTGGAGGGAAACATCTGAAGGTAGTCTGAAAGATGACATCTCGGGTGAGACTAAACACAATTTAGATATGAAAAAGAAAGAATATCACGACCTGGTAAGAGATGCTGTTAAAGCACTCCACAGAGCCACTCTCAGTACAATATACAAGGTCGGGGACAAAGCAGGGAAGTTACTGGCATGGATGCATAAGCAAGACCAAGCAAATAAACTTGTCACTGAATTCACTGTAGAATACGCAAGTATACGTATCCACTAACACTGTCCCAAAATGGGAAACTCAGGCCTTGTTGACAGACATGCCTCTTTTAACCCTCACGACCGAAGAGTAAAAAATGTTAGATAGTGATCTAACGAAAGAAAAGGTGGCCCAGGCCATTAGGGGCTTGCAATGCGGTAAAGTAATGGGGCTCAATGGCCTCCCAATAGAGCTTTACGAATTAGCACCTAGCAAAATTGCACCTTACCTCAAAGCCATGTATTTACAGTGTTGTGAAATGGGCAGTCTTCCAGCAGACCAGAAGTTAGCAACCATAGTGGTCATCCATAAAGCAGGGAAGCCCAAAAACAAATGTTACTCGTACCATCCCATCGCAAAGCCCAGTGTCGAGGCCAAGATCCTACATAAGCTACTGGCCACATGTTTTATACAGGTAATAACACAATTAGTGCACCCTGATCAATCAGGCTTTATGCCGGAATGAAACATGTCTTTAAATTTCCGTCGACTACATGTAGTACTGGGGAGAGTGGATACACTAAGCGAAGATGCAGTGGTGATGTCCCTAAATGCCACCATGGCATTCAACACAATACAATGGCCCTATTTATTTGCTGTCCTTCGAAAGATGGGATTGGGACTCAAATTCATGGGTTGGATCAAACTTCTATACACTAACCTGTTAGCACAAGTAGTGGTAAATTACAAAAAATCTGCAGTCTTTGCTCACAGAAGAGGAAGGAGGAAGGGAAGCCCGCTATGTTTATTGAATATGTGTCAATCTCTCTATGCATCTAAATGGATAGTGACTGTACTACAGTATACTTTGCCATTAATAAAAAGAATTATAAAAATAAATATTGGCTTTAACTGATGATCTGTGGATTGAAAAAGAGTTCTTGGCGCCCTATCAAATTAAGCTGGGCCTTCACCTACATTCACCAAATGAACATTACAAGCATTATCTTGATTCATGCAATATATAATCATAGTTTGATTGAGTTCAGAAACACGTGTCCAGGGATGGCGAAGACAGCGAAGATAGCAAGATCGAAAGATGATGCATCGCGAACACTCTACTACAATGACCAAAGTCCTTAGGGGCAACTTCCGCCGGTGTGTGAGTAGTGTGCGACCCCACCCCCTTTTTGTAACTTTAAGCTCCCTTGAGCGGCGGGCTGACGAGCCTGGGATCCCGCACCTACGCGCCGGAGTGGTACTAGACCTGGCAGATATTGGCAGCCATCGGCGACCCCAGAACACTGCCTATCCCTGCTGACGAGGGTTGAAAACCCGAAACACGTGTCCAGGGATGTCGAAGACAGCGAAGATAGCAAGATCGAAAGATGATGCATCGCGAACACTCCACTACAATGACCACAGTCCTTAGGGGCAACTTCCGCCGGTGTGTGAGTAGTGTGCGACCCCACCCCCTTTTTGTAACTTAAAGCTCCCTTGAGCAGCGGGCTGACGAGCCTGGGATCCCGCACCTACGCGCCGGAGTGGTACTATACCTGGCAGATATTGGCAGCCATCGGCGACCACAGAACACTGCCTATCCCTGCTGACGAGGGTTGAAAACCCGAAACACGTGTCCAGGGATGGCGAAGACAGCGAAGATAGCAAGATCGAAAGATGATGCATCGCGAACACTCTACTACAATGACCACAGTCCTTAGGGGCAACTTCCGCCGGTGTGTGAGTAGTGTGCGACCCCACCCCCTTTTTGTAACTTAAAGCTCCCTTGAGCAGCGGGCTGACGAGCCTGGGATCCCGCACCTACGCGCCGGAGTATCACTATACCTGGCAGATATTGGCAGCCATCGGCGACCCCAGAACACTGCCTATCCCTGCTGACGAGGGTTGAAAACCCGAAACACGTGTCCAGGGATGGCGAAGACAGCGAAGATAGCAAGATCGAAAGATGATGCATCCCGAACACTCTACTACAATGACCACAGTCCTTAGGGGCAACTTCCGCCGGTGTGTGAGTAGTGTGCGACCCCACCCCCTTTTTGTAACTTTATGCTCCCTTGAGCAGCGGGCTGACGAGCCTGGGATACCGCACCTACGCGCCGGAGTGGTACTAGACCTGGCAGATATTGGCAGCCATCGGCGACCCCAGAACACTGCCTATCCCTGCTGACGAGGGTTGAAAACCCCAAACACGTGTCCAGGGATGTCGAAGACAGCGAAGATAGCAAGATCGAAAGATGATGCATCGCGAACACTCTACTACAATGACCACAGTCCTTAGGGGCAACTTCCGCCGGTGTGTGAGTAGTGTGCGACCCCACCCCCTTTTTGTAACTTAAAGCTCCCTTGAGCAGCGGGCTGACGAGCCTGGGATCCCGCACCTACGCGCCGGAGTGGTACTATACCTGGCAGATATTGGCAGCCATCGGCGACCCCAGAACACTGCCTATCCCTGCTGACGAGGGTTGAAAACCCGAAACACATGTCCAGGGATGGCGAAGACAGCGAAGATAGCAAGATCGAAAGATGATGCATCGCAAACACTTTACTACAATGACCACAGTCCTTAGGGGCAACTTCCGCCGGTGTGTGAGTAGTGTGCGACCCCACCCCCTTTTTGTAACTTAAAGCTCACCTGAGCAGCGGGCTGAAGAGCCTGGGATCCCGCACCTACGCGCCGGAGTATCACTATACCTGGCAGATATTGGCAGCCATCGGCGACCCCAGAACACTGCCTATCCCTGCTGACGGGGGTTGAAAACCCGAAACACGTGTCCAGGGATGGCGAAGACAGCGAAGATAGCAAGATCGAAAGATGATGCATCGCGAACACTCTACTACAATGACCACAGTCCTTAGCGGCAACTTCCGCCGGTGTGTGAGTAGTGTGCGACCCCACCCCCTTTTTGTAACTTAAAGCTCCCTTGAGCAGCGGGCTGACGAGCCTGGGATCCCGCACCTACGCGCCGGAGTGGTACTATACCTGGCAGATATTGGCAGCCATCGGCGACCCCAGAACCCTGCCTATCCCTGCTGACGAGGGTTGAAAACCCGAAACACGTGTCCAGGGATGGCGAAGACAGCGAAGATAGCAAGATCGAAAGATGATGCATCGCGAACACTCTACTACAATGACCACAGTCCTTAGGGGCAACTTCCGCCGGTGTGTGAGTAGTGTGCGACCCCACCCCCTTTTTGTAACTTAAAGCTCCCTTGAGCAGCGGGCTGACGAGCCTGGGATCCTGCACCTACGCGCCGGAGTGGTACTATACCTGGCAGATATTGGCAGCCATCGGCGACCCCAGAACACTGCCTATCGCTGCTGACGAGGGTTGAAAACCCGAAAAACGTGTCCAGGGATGGCGAAGATAGCAAGATCGAAAGATGATGCATCGCGAACACTCTACTACAATGACCACAGTCCTTAGGGGCAACTTCCGCCGGTGTGTGAGTAGTGTGCGACCCCACCCCCTTTTTGTAACTTAAAGCTCCCTTGAGCAGCGGGCTGACGAGCCTGGGATCCCGCACCTACGCGCCGAAGTGGTACTATACCTGGCAGATATTGGCAGCCATCGGCGACCCCAGAACACTGCCTATCCCTGCTGACGAGGGTTGAAAACCCGAAACACGTGTCCAGGGATGGCGAAGACAGCGAAGATAGCAAGATCGAAAGATGATGCATCGCGAACACTCTACTACAATGACCACAGTCCTTAGGGGCAACTTCCGCCGGTGTGTGAGTAGTGTGCGACCCCACCCCCTTTTTGTAACTTAAAGCTCCCTTGAGCAGCGGGCTGACGAGCCTGGGATCCCGCACCTACGCGCCGGAGTGGTACTATACCTGGCAGATATTGGCAGCCATCGGCGACCCCAGAACAATGCCTATCCCTGCTGACGAGGGTTGAAAACCCGAAACACGTGTCCAGGGATGGCGAAGACAGCGAAGATAGCAAGATCGAAAGATGATGCATCGCGAACACTCTACTACAATGACCACAGTCCTTAGGGGCAACTTCCGCCGGTGTGTGAGTAGTGTGCGACCCCACCCCCTTTTTGTAACTTAAAGCTCCCTTGAGCAGCGGGCTGACGAGCCTGGGATCCCGCACCTACGCGCCGTAGTGGTACTTTACCTGGCAGATATTGGCAGCCATCAGAGACCCCAGAACACTGCCTATCCCTGCTGACGAGGGTTGAAAACCCGAAACACGTGTCCAGGGATGGCGAAGACAGCACAGATAGCAAGATCGAAAGATGATGCATCGCGAACACTCTACTACAATGACCACAGTCCTTAGGGGCAACTTCCGCCGGTGTGTGAGTAGTGTGCGACCCCACCCCCTTTTTGTAACTTAAAGCTCCCTTGAGCAGCGGGCTGACGAGTCTGGGATCCCGCACCTACGCGCCGGAGTGGTACTATACCTGGCAGATATTGGCAGCCATCGGCGACCCCAAAACACTGCCTATCCCTGCTGACGAGGGTTGAAAACCCGAAACACGTGTCCAGGGATGGCGAAGACAGCGAAGATAGCAAGATCGAAAGATGATGCATCGCGAACACTCTACTACAATGACCACAGTCCTTAGGGGCAACTTCCGCCGGTGTGTGAGTAGTGTGCGACCCCACCTCCTTTTTGTAACTTAAAGCTCCCTTGAGCAGCGGGCTGACGAGCATGGGATCCCGCACCTACGCGCCGGAGTGGTACTATACCTGGCAGATATTGGCAGCCATCGGCGACCCCAGAACACTGCCTATCCCTGCTGACGAGGGTTGAAAACCCGAAACACGTGTCCAGGGATGGCGAAGACAGCGAAGATAGCAAGATCGAAAGATGATGCATCGCGAACACTCTACTACAATGACCACAGTCCTTAGGGGCAACTTCCGCCGGTGTGTGAGTAGTGTGCGACCCCACCCCCTTTTTGTAACTTAAAGCTCCCTTGAGCAGCGGGCTGACGATCCTGGGATCCCGCACCTACGCGCCCGGAGTGGTACTATACCTGGCAGATATTGGCAGCCATCGGCGACCCCAGAACACTGCCTATCCCTGCTGACGAGGGTTGAAAACCCGAAACACGTGTCCAGGGATGGCGAAGACAGCGAAGATAGCAAGATCGAAAGATGATGCATCGCGAACACTCTACTACAATGACCACAGTCCTTAGGGGCAACTTCCGCCGGTGTGTGAGTAGTGTGCGACCCCACCCCCTTTTTGTAACTTAAAGCTCACCTGAGCAGCGGGCTGACGAGCCTGGGATCCCGCACCTACGCGCAGGAGTGGTACTATACCTGGCAGATATTGGCAGCCATCGGCGACCCCAGAGCACTGCCTATCCCTGCTGACGAGGGTTGAAAACCCGAAACACGTGTCCAGGGATGGCGAAGACAGCGAAGATAGCAAGATCGAAAGATGATGCATCGCGAACACTCTACTACAATGACCACAGTCCTTAGGGGCAACTTCCGCTGGTGTGTGAGTAGTGTGCGACCCCACCCCCTTTTTGTAACTTAAAACTCCCTTGAGCAGCGGGCTGATGAGCCTGGGATCCCGCACCTACGCGCCGGAGTGGTACTATACCTGGCAGATATTGGCAGCCATCGGCGACCCCAGAACACTGCCTATCCCTGCTGACGAGGGTTGAAAACCCGAAACACGTGTCCAGGGATGGCGAAGACAGCGAAGATAGCAAGATCGAAAGATGATGCATCGCGAACACTCTACTACAATGACCACAGTCCTTAGGGGCAACTTCCGCCGGTGTGTGAGTAGTGTGCGACCCCACCCCCTTTTTGTAACTTAAAGCTCCCTTGAGCAGCGGGCTGACGAGCCTGGGATCCCGCACCTACGCGCCGGAGTGGTACTATACCTGGCAGATATTGGCAGCCATCGGCGACCCCAGAAAACTGCCTATCCCGGCTGACGAGGGTTGAAAACCCGAAACACGTGTCCAGGGATGGCAAAGACAGCGAAGATAGCAAGATCAAAAGATGATGCATCGCGAACACTCTACTACAATGACCACAGTCCTGAGGGGCAACTTCCGCCGGTGTGTGAGTAGTGTGCGACCCCACCCCCTTTTTGTAACTTAAAGCTCCCTTGAGCAGCGGGCTGACGAGCCTGGGACCCCGCACCTACGCGCCGGAGTGGTACTATACCTGGCAGATATTGGCAGCCATCGGCGACCCCAGAACACTGCCTATCCCTGCTGACGAGGGTTAAAAACCCGAAACACGTGTCCAGGGATGGCGAAGACAGCGAAGATAGCAAGATCGAAAGATGATGCATCGCGAACACTCTACTACAATGACCACAGTCCTTAGGGGCAACTTCCGCCGGTGTGTGAGTAGTGTGCGACCCCACCCCCTTTTTGTAACTTAAAGCTCCCTTGAGCAGCGGGCTGACGAGCCTGGGATCCCGCACCTACGCACCGGAGTGGTACTATACCTGGCAGATATTGGCAGCCATCGGCGACCCCAGAACACTGCCTATCCCTGCTGACGAGGGTTGAAAACCCGAAACACGTGTCCAGGGATGGCGAAGACAGCGAAGATAGCAAGATCGAAAGATGATGCATCGCGAACACTCTACTACAATGACCACAGTCCTTAGGGGCAACTTCCGCCGGTGTGTGAGTAGTGTGCGACCCCACCCTCTTTTTGTAACTTAAAGCTCCTTTGAGCAGCGGGCTGACGAGCCTGGGATCCCGCACCTACGCGCCGGAGTGGTACTATACCTGGCAGATATTGGCAGCCATCGGCGACCCCAGAACACTGCCTATCCCTGCTGACGAGGGTTGAAAACCCGAAACACGTGTCCAGGGATGGCGAAGACAGCGAAGATAGCAAGATCGAAAGATGATGCATCGCGAACACTCTACTACAATGACCACAGTCCTTAGGGGCAACTTCCGCCGGTGTGTGAGTAGTGTGCGACCCCACCCCCTTTTTGTAACTTAAAGCTCCCTTGAGCAGCGGGCTGACGAGCCTGGGATCCCGCACCTACGCGCCGGAGTGGTACTATACCTGGCAGATATTGGCAGCCATCGGCGACCCCAGAACACTGCCTATCCCTGCTGACGAGGGTTGAAAACCCGAAACACGTGTCCAGGGATGGCGAAGACAGCGAAGATAGCAAGATCGAAAGATGATGCATCGCGAACACTCTACTACAATGACCACAGTCCTTAGGGGCAACTTCCGCCGGTGTGTGAGTAGTGTGCGACCCCACCCCCTTTTTGTAACTTAAAGCTCCCTTGAGCAGCGGGCTGACGAGCCTGGGATCCCGCACCTACGCGCCGGAGTGGTACTATACCTGGCAGATATTGGCAGCCATCGGCGACCCCAGAACACTGCCTATCCCTGCTGACGAGGGTTGAAAACCCGAAACACGTGTCCAGGGATGGCGAAGACAGCGAAGATAGCAAGATCGAAAGATGATGCATCGCGAACACTCTACTACAATGACCACAGTCCTTAGGGGCAACTTCCGCCGGTGTGTGAGTAGTGTGCGACCCCACCCCCCTTTTGGTATTAAGGCCATATCTTTTACATCTCCTTGCCTTCTCAGGGTGTTTATTCAGTAGATGCACAATCTCGCGGTCTGCACCCATCTCCAGCATCTTCCCCCATAGCCTCCTCCTATCGACATTGTCAAACGCGGAACTAACATCCATGAAGGCTAGATGTAGGCGCCCTCCTTTTGCTTTAGTGTATTTGTTTATCAGGAGGTGAAGGTTTAGGCATTGATCTGGAGTACCAAGGCTTTTTATTGCAAACTTATACCACTGTGGAGGACCTAAATGTAATCACTGCTACTCATTTCTGTTCTCCTATTTTGTTATATTTTCTCAATTAATTCATCCTACCAGAAAAAAAGCCCCAGTATACATTATTGTACTCATCCCTTCTCCCCTGACTCATTTGCATTCTTACTCCGGTCAAAGAAAAACTTGCAATAAAATCTTCCAAATAATAATAAATCATTCCAAGATGGCTGATCGCTTGTGCACACATGGCAATCTTTTAAGATTTTTCTTAAAACAAGAATAATCATTCTAATATAACCACTGCGCCTATGTGCACATACACAGTGGCCATCCGTAGAATAGAGCGTTGGCAATAGGTCTCATAAACAAGACGCTGCCTTTTCTAATTCTTAGTCATTTATATTTTTTGACTTTTTTGTGTGTTTGCACTGGTGGAACTGTCCATACAGTTCATAGTCTCTTCATGGCGTTGTATTTGTTCAGTAGAAAGTCCCTTCAACCCTACCATCGCATTCAGCTGCGCCCATGAGAGGGACCATCAATCAGCCACTTTTATTTTCAGCCAGCATCAGTCACCATGATGTACATTTTAGGTTCACTCCATAATGAGTATGGCCCCACGCCAGGTATGCTTAGTGCTGATGATTGAAAAAGACACCGCAAGCTTACTGTCACCATTCAACCATGGAGATCCAGCGGTTCAACAACAACAGATACTCCACTACCGAAATACTCACCTGGACCCATATACTCACAGTGCATAAAACCACTGGGGGTCAAGTTTGACATTTTCACAATGTTTAGGATTAGTTATTTCATACTCCTAACTAACCTTTCACAGATCAAAAAGTTCTTTCCTCTGGTCAATGGACCATTAGTTGAACTAGCTGATGGTGATAAATTAACTCTAACTTTAACTTATTCTTTTATTTAAAGTTAATAACCACAGACTCAAGTTAGTTTTAAATCGTTATCTTAATTAAATGCATGTGAACTATTTCAAAACTATACTGCAGTCACCACCTTTCATAGGAGAAACAAATGCAATTCATTAAGTCCAATCAACATTTAACTTGGACTCAAACAATAATCAATGCTCAAAGGGAGAGGACAGAGAGAAAAGAACATCTGCAAATAACGAGAAAATTATAAATATAATTACCAAGGATAGTGTGAAAGACCAAACCCCTGGCCAAAGGGCTGGTAAGGGTCCCCCGCGATAGATCAGAAGACAAAGACTGACTCTGAGACAAAGACTTCAGGGCAGGAATCAGGACAGGGTAGTTGACCTCTCAAGAATACCAATGGTTGCGCTGCACCCTTCTCTGACACTCTCTTTCTCCTCGAGATTCTTCTGTGATCTTCTGATCTAACCCAATTAAATTAGGATTGAAGGTTCTGCATTCGGCTCTTCATCAGCATCTCTCAGCATTTCTCCCAGCAACAGCATCTTCTGCTCCAAGTTCTGCATTCAGTAATTCAAAATCTGACTCACTAACTTAAGGTATCTTAGTTATACCTTTCATTCATCACGTTCCACCCACTAAAGTTTCAATATAGTAAAAATACAAAATATGATTGGTCAGGCAAGGGGGAAGCTCCATCACACCATGCTTACATGTCATTAAAATCAGTCCAACTGTTGTTCGCAAACCCATCCCCTTAATTTTTATTCAAAAATTCAGTTCTCATCGGCCTTTATTTCACTCTTGTAACAAATTGATAACATTCTGAATGTGAGTCCTTCTTGTTGAACTTTTCACCATCCGTTCCCATGCTTGTAACACTCAAGTTTGGCTCCCTTTCAATTGTGCAGTCATGGCCTTCATGGCTTCACTCAGTGGGCATGGGCATGCGCAGGCATTGCATCACTACATTCAATCCGGTTATGCAAAAGAGGCCCAAATAAGCAATAGTGATGAAAGTCAAAGGACAGATTTTACTGTCACAAATAAAATGGTCGCACTGTATACCACCCACCTCTACACTATCACGATTTATTCATCAATGTCTCTTACCCGCATTAGCGTTAGAAAAACCACTCGGCTTAGTTCAAACAAGCAGATGCCAATCACGCGAGGCTTCAAGACTCCATTTTAGTATCTTTTGCTCTTGCGCGAGAATTTCCCTGCAAGCGTTAACTCGTCATACAGTGTAGATGCAGATGATGCATGCGCACAACAGTTTTTCCCCGTTTAAAGCTGTATTAGTCCGTCTTCATTGTTATTCGCATTAGTACACACCAAGGCAAGATTCAGTAACCCTGGTCTTCATGTGGTCCGTATTAGTTATTCACGAAACAGGGTTAATAATTTTATTAGTGAGTTAACAAGTGGATTACTTCTGAGCAAGTTTCTTTTCTACAAAACCTTGCTCCATCAATGGTGCAGTTTATACGCAATATATAGCTTTGTTGAGTTTTTAAAACTAGGAGTAAATGAGCAGCCACGACTCATGGGAAGCCTCATGGTGAAATAACCTCAAAAGTAAGGACAAAAGAAGATGAATGCAGTATGCACCCAGCCAGCATCTGGAGGATTGCAAGAAGAGGTGAAAAGAAAAGTAAGAGAACTACTTTAAAACCGTGAAGAGTGCTTTGCCTCATGAGGTTCATCACTAGACCTGAGATGCGAGTTGTAAAGACAGTAGGTACCATAATCAACCTCAGTAGTATCGAAGTCATTGCTGGAGCCACAAATGTTGGGAGAAAAGAAGAGCAAGGTAAGTTAATAAAGTAGCATGTATGCTATCAGTGACTTGAAATGCCACCTGTGGAACCCATGCATTTTACAATGATCTTGTAATGATGACAGGTGACTTTATATTAGTTGGACTAGTCCTAACAGATTTAAAATGAACATGCAGTTGAATGTTTTGTAAGAGCAACCTGCACAATGCCAGTGTTTTTAAAAGAATTCTAAGAATACATAGAATTATTTTGTTTTCAAATAAATACTATTTTTAAGATTTACCTTTGTATAAATTAAAACAATTTGATTAATACATGAATCTGCTTATAATTCTAACATGCATGTATAAAACGTGTTTACCTATGTTACGATTGTATATTATTTTAGGGAAATTTTTACTTTAATATGACAATGATTGTGTTAAGTATTAATATTTGTTGCTTTAGAAATATTAAACTTAAAAAATATATAACTTATGGAGGGAATTGCAGAGGAGGATGCAGAAGCACCATCAACTAGCTGAGGTATACTTGCCAAGCCTTCTACTAGAAGCAAGTCTTCATATAGATGCGACTACCACCTGTGAGACTAACCCTATGACAACTACTACCACTACAACTCGTACCACAAGGACTGGAGTACAGCAACTTCAAATTCTCAGGCTCTCTGCTCACCGAGGGCCAGATTTGTGTAGGTTTTTTTCATCACCTCTTGCACCACTCAAGGGTGATGCAAAAACCTAAATGAGATTTATCAAGCCATGCCAGACTACATTGCATCGCCCTGAGTGGCTTGATAAATTTAGAATAAAACAAGGGAGCGCAAATCACTGCGTTGCGTTACTCTGTGGCAGGGAGGCGTTCCTTGGGTGGAGAGTGGGTGTTCCCCCCGCATCCATCAATGGATTTTGGCTCTTTCCCAGATTAATCATGAGTGGTAGACCTGGGAATGTGTTGTCAAAATGCTTCGCCTACCCAGGGGAGGTGTAACAAAGAGAAATATATTTCACCTCATTTTTTCTTCTTTCTATGTGTGCTGCATTCTGCGGCACACAGAAAGAGGAAAATGCATCTCTGTATTATTGTCGTGAAGGAAGGTGTACAAAAACAATCCTGCCTACAAAGCAGGAACCCTTGTGAAATAATGCAAGGGTGCCTGCGTTTGTGCTAGGCAGCCCAAAGTGCACCGGCTCTGGGAATGTGGTTTATTATGTTAAATACAGCGCATTCCTGCCCTTTCGCGCAGCGCAGTAAGGTGGCTTGCTACGCAAAAGATTGATAAATATGCCCCCTAGTGTCTGCTCTTGACACTGCAGGAATCTCAGCTAGAAATGGGGGCCTCTATGGAGCCAGGGAGAAAAGCATCTGAGATTTTTTTAAAGCCATTCAGAGCAAGAGGAATGGGGTCACAGAAGGCGAGGACATTAAGGAACAACAAACACCATCTTCATTTCCTAGACTTGAGCTACCAAGGAGAGCAGCAGCATTCTGTACCTCTCGCATAAACTTTATTTGGGGAGCAATGGAGGCATCTGATACTACCCTTAATCAAACCAGGGACATGTGTAACAGCTTAAATGTTAGACACTGACGGAACAGGTCACCATGCAACAGCAAGAGACACGTTCAGCAATGGTGTAGTACTCTATCAGAGGAGAAAATGCCATCCTGCTCAGTATGCCAGACTTATGGACACACAATCTGAGGGCTAATGGGATGTATTGAATATTTTCAAACACCACATAAAACCTTGCAGATTCATTTAGTGAGAGACAGCTTTCAATAATTATGAAACTAATATAATTTTAGATCATCTGGAATTCCTGCTCTACCAACCCATGCACCGTAACTTATGGGACATCAGCTGCACTACCCATTCCCTATCACCATCCACATATTCCCTTAAGAGATATCAGCTCCACTTCCCATTCCCCAACACCATCCACATATTCCCTTAAGAGATATCAGCGGCAAAACCTATTCCCCATCCCCATATTCCCGTAAGAGACATCAACTGCACAACCAATTCCCCATCACCATCCATATATTCCCTTAAGAGACATCCGCTGCACAACCCATTCCCTATCACCATCCACATATTCGCTTGAGAGACATCAACTGCACAAGCCATTCCCCATCACCATCCACATATTCCCTTAAGAGACATCAACTGCACAACCCATGCCCCATCACCATCCATATATTCCCTTAAGAGACATCAGCTGCACAACCCATTCCCCATCACCATCCCCATATTCCCTTGAGAGACATCAGCTGCACAACCCATTGACCATCACAATCCACGTATTCCCTTAAGAGAAATCAGCTCCACTACCCATTCCCCATAACCATCAACATATTCCTTTAGGAGACATCAGCTCTGCTACCCATTTCCCATCACCATCCACATATTCCCTTAAGAGACATCAACCCACTCCCCATCACCATCCACATATTCCCTTAAAAGGAATGTCTGACAAAATATCGAAATCCACAATATCGATGTACAAAAATATCGGAACAAATATATCGAAATCAAAAATATCGGGTTCCTATACTTAACTAGATATATACACAAATATCGATTTTTTAATATCGATATACAAAAACATCGTTTACTGTGATAGCGACTACATTAATATCGGAATACAAAAATATCGCTTTTTACAAAAAATAATGACATTAACAAAAATATCGACTTAAAAAATATCGTGCACATAAATATCGGATTATAAACTATATCGACTTTTTATAAGCATTTCTTAACATAATTAATTAACACTTTATATGTTTTCACATCAAAATAAACATACAATACTTTCATTAATACTATAGACACACTATTAATTCATCAAATATTTCCTATTGGTATAATTATATCACCTACACATATAAAAATATTCTATGCTAGTTTGTATACTTTTAGAATTATTTTTGGTTTTTCACTTCTAATACAAAGTAATCACAACTGAAATTCAAATATACTAACTAACCAATCACAACCCTAATTTTTTAAATGAACCAATAGCAAAGTAATTACTACTGACACTCCCCTATATAAGCAATGAAAATGTAAGCACAAACTACTTGCCAAAAGTCACTGAAGGAGATTCATCTCTATCCGAATTGCTGCACAACAACTAGAAGAACCAGACTATCAACCTACTATTACATCTTCTAAGTAAGTAAATAAAATAGAAACTGCATTATTTGCTAATACTACTTACGTTCCTGCTAAATTCCCAGTGCCCCTTTGCTATTCATACTACTTAACATGCTAAATAATGATATAAAAATATTTTTTGTAGATACTACCACTACTGATTATTCTACTCAAAATAAGTGTGAACAAAGCATAGGAATACTGATTCTAAAAACTATGTAAGTAATTTCACATTGTTTCATTATGTGCACATAAATCTAAACACACAGAAATAATGACTTTTGCACACCATCTTTCTATTTTTCTGTAGATTCCACTACTGAAAACTGCACTTCTACTGAACTAAGGACATCAGTACTATTTCTACAATACTTTTTACTAAGTTAGTAAATAAAATAGAAACTGCATTATTTGCTACTACTACTTAATTACCTGCTAAATACCCAGTACCCCTTTGCTATTCATTGTACTTAACATGCTAAATAATTATATACAACTATTTTTTTAAGATACTACGACTACTGAATATTCTACTCAAAACATAGGCAAAAGAATGCAGATTCTAAAAACTATGTAAGTAATTTCACATTGTTTCATTATGTGCACATAAATCTAAACACACAGAAATAATGACTTTTGCACACCATCTTTCTATTTTTCTGTAGATTCTACTACTGAAAACTGCACTACTACTGAACTAAGGACATCAGTACTATTTCTACAATACTTTTTACTAAGTAAGTAAATAAAATAGAAACTGCATTATTTGCTACTACTACTTAATTACCTGCTAAATACCCAGTACCCCTTTGCTATTCATTGTACTTAACATGCTAAATAATTATATACAACTATTTTTTTAAGATACTACGACTACTGAATATTCTACTCAAAATAACTGTGAACAAAGCATAGGAATACAGATTCTAAAAACTATGTAAGTAATTTCACATTGTTTCATTATGTGCACATAAATCTAAACACACAGAAATAATTATTTGTGCCCCACATATTTCTTTTTTTTATAGATTCTACTACTAAAAACTGCACTACTACTGAACTAAGGACATCAGTACTATTTCTACAATACTTTTTCCTAAGTAAGTACATAAAATAGAAACTGCATAATTTGCTACTACTACTTATTTACCTGCTAAATACCCAGTGCCCCTTTGCTATTCCTACTACTTAACATGCTAAATAATTATATAAAACTATTTTTTTAGATACTACGACTACTGAATATTCTACTCAAACTAACTGTGAACAAAGCATAGGAATACAGAATCGAATAACTATGTAAGTAATTTCACATTGTTTCATTATGTGCACAAAAATCTAAACACACAGAAATAATCAGTTGTGCCCCACATATTTTTTTTTCCTGTAGATTCGACTACTGAAAACTGCACTACTAATGAACTAAGGACATCAGTACTATTTCTAGAATACATTTTACTAAGTAAGTATTATGCAACTGAAATAAATGTGGAAAAACCATACAAGCATTTATAACTGTTCTAATTATTTTCTATTATATATTGTTTATTTACAGAGCAAACACGGCGAATAGATATACAGACATAATACAGAACTCCACATTCTAAATAATACTGATACAAATCACAAAGTAAGTATATTAAAGAACATATTTACCAGATAATGTTTTAAAAAACGTACCAACATGGTGATTAATCTAACACATGTTCCTTTTTTTTTTAAGATAACACTACAAACTACTCTCCAGAAGCTGAAGAAACAATTATACTGCCAAATACCAACCTTAAAAAATATGTAAGTATCTTCTCAATGTGAATCATGAAGATACACTTTTGTAGTAGAAATGAGCTCTAACATTGCAAATGTACCTAAACATTAATTAATAATATACTACTTTCATGTTTCTCATAACAGCTACAACAACATCACAACCATTTATCCCCAACTAAAGAAGCAAGAAACTCCTAAGTTTTGCTGTACATTCTAAAACACGTAAGTATAAACATTCCTACTTATCACTAACATAGATTATTTATCACATTTAATTTGACATTAACTATTATATATATATTTTATAGATATACAAAGTACAAAATGACCGAAGCAGCCGAATTTGTGACCAGCCAAAAAGGAAAACTATTACTATGCTACATGGGTTACACGTATACACAAGAAAAGCAATATGGCATGAAAGTTAATTGGAAATGTTGTAAATATTATTCAAACAAGTGCTTTGGAAGAGCAACAACTAGAGAAGCTACAGTACTGTATACTAGGGAACACAATCATCCACCTAATATAACTGAAATAGAAGTCAGAACAGCTTTGGAAAATATAAAAGAAGCTAGTACAGGTTCCCAAAAGCAAACAAATGTCATTTTAAAAGAAGCCATTCCTAAAATCCCCAAAACAGCCACAACCCAAATGCCAAATATCCTGTCCTTAAAAAGAACTATAGCACGAACTAAAAAAGCTACAACTGCTACAACACCATCTCCCAGAACATATCAGGATATAAATTTAACTGCAAACCAAATAATAACTTTAAATAAACAACCATTTATAGTTTATGACAACGAAAACAATGACAAAAGGCTTATAATTTTTGGTACCAATATGAATTTAGTGAAACTGCAGCAAAGCCAATATTGGATGATGGATGGAACATTTAACATCTGTCCCAAACCATTTTTCCAATTATACACAATACATGGCCTCTAACACAACTGCAACATCCCTTTGCTATATGCACTATTGCCAAACAAAAACAATTCAACATATATGGAATTATTAAATATCATAAAACAAAAAACGAATGATTTTTCTCCAGAAAAAATCATTCTTGATTTTGAGCATGCAATGCTCTCAACTATTCTAAAAATCCACCCCCATACCTGCATTCAAGGCTGCTATTATCATTTCAACCAGTGTTTATGGAGACACCTTCAAAAAACTACCCTAAGTGTCGAATATGCTACAAATTCATCATTTGCTTTCCAATTCAAAAAACTCATTGCACTTGCCTATGTCCCTACAACAGATGTAGCTGAACATTACAACATTATTATAGACAGTCCATTCTACAAACAAAATGAAGCTAGATTAAGTCCTTTTCTTGATTACTTTGAAGACACCTGTGTAGGCAGACTCCACAGATCTGGCCACAGACGAAATCCAAAATTCCTCATACCCTGGTGGAACGTGTACAATAGTACCCTTAACGGAGAATCAAAAACTAACAATGCAGTGGAAGGTTGGCACAATGCATTTGTACAATCAACTGGCCGAACCAAACCTACTCTAGAAAATTTCATTAAATGCCTACAGAAAGAACAGAGCTATCAAGAATTTAGAATGGACCAATCTGTAACAGAACTTGTCCCAAAAACATCCAAGCAAAATAAACAAATGCACAAGTACCTGGAAGAACAAGTTAAACTTTACCCTAATACAAAAGGCATAGAATACCTAAACATCATAGCCAAAACACTACTGTAAATAATTCTCAAACTGTTATAAAACACCAAAACTAGCACCTAAGTATGCAAAAATATGTAACGTGAGCTTCTAAAGTATTTAATGTATGCAATATATAAAGATATTATTATAATATATGCACACATTAAAACTAAATAACAAGTTAAAAACAATTCCATAATAAATATGACATTACCCACCCACACAAAAATAGAAAGCAATGACTTACCAATTATGTTGTCAATCCAATAACGTCCTTCTCCACCAAAGTAATCCAGGTAGTGTAAAATTAACCCAAAAAAAAATGTAAAAATACAACTGTTCCAAAATTAAGAAATCCACGTGGTCCTTAGCCATCGAATAACCATAAAAAACCCGAAAAAGTAGAAAAATAGAAAGAATCGCTCCTGGAAACTCGAAAAATGTAAAGAAGTGTTTGTAAATCAGTGTTGAATTAAACAAACAAACACTTCCTTAAAAAAAAAACGGAACTTCCGATGTAGCGTACACCTATAACAAAAACATAGAAAACAGACATTCCCACCCACATTAATTAGCTAGTAATTAGATACCAACATATTAACATTGATGATTTAACTTTTAGATATACCCTAAAAGACTTAAATTCACTCTATAAATAAATAGTTTACTAACTAACACGACGTGTATACACATACGTAAATATCTGTTTTCAAAATCTAAAACATAACTCCCTCACATTCAACAACACTAAATATAAGGTCACTAGTCTAAAAACATCATAAAAATACACATAAAACATATAAAATCAACCTTACCTGAAGCGACGTGAAGTGTCTCCCAACCGCGATCAGCCCTTCTTCCAAATAACCCAAAACGACCTAACCCGGTTACAAAATAAAGCACCCAAATGCAATAAAATAGTCCCAAGTTTAAAATATAATATCTATACTGAACTAAATATGGAAAAAAATATATAATTGTATATTATTGTTAAAAAATATTTTCTTTAATCATACAATGATTTCATTAACAAAAATGTACATGAATGTAATAATTAAAGATTATGAAAACAATAATGTTTATGTTAACAATGTCTAGAAATATAACTACATTGTCACAAAATAAAATAATGTAAAAAAGTGTTAAAAATGTGTGACTTATATTATAAAAATTTGATCTTCACAAATGAAGCAGAAAAAAGCTTAATTGAAAAATACTTGTGATATTTCTATTTTTTTCTGACATAACAATATGTAAAAGAGAAAATAAAGAATGTTAATTTCTGTAAAAAAAGATTACAAAATAATAATGCTTCTGTATAGTTGTTTATGATTGTGTTTATAAAAAATTGTTTTAAAAGGAAATGTAAAATAAAAAATTGTAGTATGAAAAAATATTTTATTTTTGAAACATAAATAAAATAAATGTTTCTACAATCATGGTGAACTATTTGTATCATTATCTTACTAGAAAGTAACAATCTTAATAATAATTTTTCACTGTATATTAAATGTGAGTATATGTTGGACTGTAATAATGTAATGATTCATATACCAAATCGAGTGTACATTAAATTAGAGTAGGTGCTGCACACTAATGATATAATAATTAATATTCCTACTCCATTCTACATTAAATTTTAATAGGTGCTGGACACTAATTAATTATTAAATAATATTCCAACTGCAGTCTACAGTAAATTAGAGTTGGTGTAATGTTATATATTTCTAATTTCCTTTAATTGATTGAATGTAAAATAATTATATTTTTACCCTGTACAACTGTACACCAAAAACACAAAACTGACCCTAAACCCTACAAATACCCCTTGACCCAAACCCAGAATACTAACCCTGAACCCAAGAAATACTCCTTTACCCAAAAATTGAAAACTGACCCAGAACCCTAAAAAAACCCTTTACCTAAAAACAGAAAACTGACCCTGAACCCAACAAATACCCCTTTACCCAAAAACTGAAAACTGACCCTGAACCCAACAAATACCCCTTTACCCAAAAACTGAAAACTGACCCTGAACCCAACAAATACCCCTTTACCCAAAAACTGAAAACTGACCCTGAACCCAACAAATACCCCTTTACCCAAAAACTGAAAACTGACCCTGAACCCTAAAAAAAACCCTTTACCCAAAAACTGAAAACTGACCCTGAACCCAACAAATACCCCTTTACCCAAAAACTGAAAACTGACCCTGAACCCAACAAATACCCCTTTACCCAAAAACTGAAAACTGACCCTGAACCCAACAAATACCCCTTTACCCAAAAACTGAAAACTGACCCTGAACCCAACAAATACCCCTTTACACAAAAACTGAAAACTGACCCTGAACCCTAAAAATACCCCTTTACCCAAAAACTGAAAACTGCCCAAGAACCCTCAAAAAAATCCTTTACCCAAAATTAATTATTATTATTTAATTACCAATTAATGATTAATTAACAATAACATACATATATGAACTCATTAGCTGTAATAAAAGAATTAAAATATTTATTATTAGTTTTCAAAATTTAATGAACACAAAAATAAATTATATATTTTAAAATAATTAACCTAATTAATATAATTAACTAATTAATATTAATTAATTACCAATAAATTAGTTATTAATAATATGTACTATATGATCTTAATTAACTAACTAATTAATTTACATTAATTACCAATTAGGTATAAATTAGAAATATAGAATAACATATATTAAGTAATTAATTATTATTAAATTACTTCCCACCCTTATCCCCTATAAACCCAATAACCCGCTCCTAAACCTAGATATGTTTTTAAAATAAAAAATATTTTAAATTTTTTTTTTAAGGATACACCTTTTTTACAACATTTTATGTACAATTATTTTACTTTTTCCTATACTATTGATTATTTCCATTACTACACGATATTTTGTATTGTCGATATTTTGTCAAACGATATTATTGTTTTCGATATTTTTTTTACATACCTATTCCGATATTTTTGTATCCGATATTTTTGCTTCCCTATATTTGTGACCTTCGATATTTTTACTTCGATATTTTGTCTTTCCGATATTTTTTTTTCGATATTTTGTCTGATTACCCCTTAAAAGACATCAACCCATTCCCCATCACCATCCACATATTCCCTTTAGAGACATCAGCTGCACTACCCATTCCACATCACCATCACATATTCCCTTAAGAGACATCAACCCATTCCCAATCACCATCTACATATTCCCTTAAAAGACATCAACCCATGCCCCATAACCATCCACATATTCCCTTCACCACAGGTTTCACCAGTGAGACCACAGAGACAATGTGCACCTGCAGCCCAACTTGAGCTCCCTGATACACCTTACCAAAAAAAGTTAAAAACTTTATTGTAAACATTTCCAACACACCTTTGTTTGATAATCATGTTTGATATTTGATCAATAGTTGTTTTCTGACATACGAAAAGTATATCTTTTTGTGAAAAAATATTTTATTTTGATTAAATTATTGTATACTAGCTTACCCCTGCAGCAATCTCCGAAGAAAGGAAATTCACGGGCACTCGTTATGATTACATTCAATTTACATTGTATAATTTTTATTGAAACTTATTCATTTTAATATGGAAAACATTTCAAAGTGTCGTTTTAATTCTATTTGAGTGCTTGTGGATACACAATTTTTTGTTTTTCCGTCTGGTGCGTACATCAGTATTCGAAAGATTATGAGGGCCCTGGGGGGCCGATATTTAAAAAAAGTTTATGCCAGAAACCTTCGCGGGAGTGTACTCAACAACTTACCAACGTTTCATGGTGATCGGATGAACGGTGTAGTAATGCATGAAGGACCAACAGACAGTCAGACAGACAGACATACTTTGGTTTTTATATATATAGATATAAAACACACATACACAATATACATGTATACTGTCCATTTGGGATCTCAATACCATATCAATGGTTAAACATCAATTAGAGGTCTTTTTTCTTCTAGATACCTATAAGCCGGACATTTTGTTTTTAACCGAAACTTGGTTAAATGATTGATCATCCCCAGATTTGTTGGCAGCCATTCCCAACGACTACTATGCTCTTCAGGCCAACAGATCAGAGCCGAAAGCAGGGGGAGGGGTGGCAGCCATAATCTTAAAAATCCACAAATTTATGTCCCTTTCCTCCATCAAAATCCCCCTTGTAGACTGTCTTTTTCTCAAACTCCATTCACCAGCCTCCCCACTCGCCATAAATCATGCTAGACTTTTAGTTATTGGCGATTTCAACTTCTGGCCAGGCGACACACGTGAGTGCCCAATCTCTGTAGCATTCGCAGAGCTACTAAGGGGAATTAACCTTATACAACATATTAAGGCAGCCACCCACACAAAAGGGCATATACTTGACCAGGTCTGGTCCTTGAATCTGGAGATCCCAGATATACAGATTACTCCATGTACCTGGTCAGACCATTACTTCATCTCTTTTTCCCTCCCCATCCCCCGCTTGCCAAAACCCCTCATCCAGGGACTGTCCAGGTAAGGAACTGGAGTCGGGTCGATATTACTGAACTTTGTTCCCTCTTGGCCACCGTTGACCCCCTAGTTCCCCATCCAACAACCCCCAACCATCCGTCCACGCTCAGGCTGACGACATCAACGCCTGGCTGGCTACAGGCAGAGATAACTTGGCCCCACTTAGGAAGGGTTGCCGTAAAAGACCACACGATGCGCAACAATGGTTTACCAGCCATCTAAAAGAGAAGAAACTGTCCCTGCGCCAATTACAGCGCAAGTGGATATGAAATGATTGCCCTATAAAGAAATCCTCCTTCGTAATGGCGCTGCAGGAGTATAAAGCTGCCATCCTAAAAGCAAAATCAGATTATTTTTCTCCAAAAATTCTTAGATCTGACAACAAAGCGAAGGAAATATTTTCCATTGTGGACCAGCTCGTCAAACCCGATCGGATCACCACTAAATTGTCCCCTTCCCAACAGCTCTGTGATTCCCTCAACACTTACTTCTTTGACAAAATAGCTACGATCAAAGCCAGTATCCCCAAGACTGTTTCCCCCCCGGCTCCCTCAGGCATATCAAAACCTGCTCTCTTTTGACTTCTTCCCGCACATCACACTAGAGCCATTTTTCTCCCTTCTAAAAAAAGTTTGTTCCGGGTCCCCCACTGACAGCTGCCCTCCCCACATTGCCCGCGAGATTTTCCTCCAGCTTCCTGAAATCCATTTGTCCCTTCTTAACGACTCCCTGTCTACTGGCATTGTACCAGACTGTTTTAAGATAGCTGAAGTACGACCCATTTTGGAAAAAACAGGCACAGACCCTGCTGTTCTCAGCAATTTTTGACCCATCTCACTTTTACCGTTTCAGGGGAAAATCCTGGAAGCCTATGTCACACGCTGCCTCAGTACATTTGTAGAGTGCTCGCACTACCTGGACCCCCACCAGGAAGGTTTCAGACCCAAACACTCCACCGAATCTATCATACTGGCAGTACATGATGAGTTGAGAAGAGGCGCGGACCATAATATCTCGCAGGCTCTTGTCCTGCTGGATTTGTCAGCTGGCTTCGACACGGTCAACCACAAGCTTTTGCGTGAACGTGTCGAAGGCGCCGGCATAGGAGGCATCCTTTTAAAATGGATCTCCTTGTTCTTAAGCAACCGCTACCAAGCTGTTCGCCTATCCGACCTTACGTCAGAAAAAAAGGAACTCACCTGTGGGGTCCCCCAGGGCTCCTCCCTCTCCCCTCTATTATTCAACCTTTACATCCGGCCACTAATATCAGACTTACGGAGGAGGGACGTAGCTATTTTTAACTATGCTGACGACATCCAGCTCGTCTTTACCATTGATCCATCTGCCCCTGCAATTGAAGCCTTTCAGTCCACCATGACGTCCATTAGCACATGGATGAACTCAAGCCAGCTTAAATTAAATCCAAGTAAGACCGAGCTGGTACTTACTAATCCCCCTTCTAACCCCTGGCATCCTAGCTTTTGGCCACTAGCCCTGGGCCCTCCACCTTCCCCTGTCGGTACGGTTAAGAGAATGGGGGCCTCAATTAGCAGCGACTTGACACTAAAAACTCAGATTAGTTATGTAGTCTCTTCCTGTTTTTTTCATTTACGCAGGATTCGAGAAATGAGCAAATTCCTCTCTTTCGAGGCCCTGGTTCAGGTTACCCTGGCACTAGTCATGTCGCGAATTGACTATTCCAATTCTTTGTATGCCGGGATCCCTGCTTATCAACTGCAGAGGCTTCAGCTGGTTCAGAACCAAGCGGCCAGACTTGTTCATGCCCTACCTAAATCGCACCAGGCTAAACCCCTCCTCAAGGGCCTGCATTGGCTCCCCATTGCCCAACGTTGCCTCTTTAAGATCGGCTGTCTGACCCACAGAGCTTTAGCATCTCACTGGCCATTCTTCATAGCCAACAGAATTCAGCGCTACATCCCCCATCGCACCCTTCGCTCTGCTAATGACAATCTTCTGACCCCCATGTCTTCCAGCATAAGAAACATGGGGAGCTCAGATTTGCGTTCCTAGCACCTCAGTTTTGGAACTCACTGCCACCCACCCCACGCCAACTTGAGTCATATCCTATGTTTAGGAAAGCTCTTAAAACATGGTTGTTCTCCCAGGCCTACGATCACTAATTCACACCCGTACTCTGCTTTTGCCCATCACATACTCAGCGCCAAGAAACCGTTGGTGAACGTGCGCTATATAAATTCTTTTTATCATATCATCATATCATGTATCTAGACATATATAATATAAACATAATAAATATAATTTTGGATGCATTCATGTCTTACAGCTGCAGCATTTCGCTCCTGCTGTTGCAAGGTCTGTACACCATCTATCCTATCTTTATCACTTGAGCCATCATCTGCCTGGTTTGGGTCTTCTGGCGTTGCCGCATGTTAATGTCTAGCCACATTGTGCATCTTGCAGCATATAATTTAATCTTACGCACTTTCTTTGGTGTATGTGCTTCACCACTGGTAGACTTCAAAAGCAAACCTTTAGCGACCCTTGACCCCACTAGGTAGGTCGCTCCCCCTCCGTACAGCGCCGCCTGTGTCTCCCTGCCTCAGCTGCTGCTGCTGAGGAGGTTTGAGGCCCTCCACCACCCGCAGGTTACCACCTGCGCCTCATCCCTGGTGGCCAGTGGTAGGTCGTAGGTATGTTTGTTCATCCTCCGCTTTACTGCTTTTATTGTATTGCCTGTATTTTCATTGTTGTGTCTGTGACTGCTGTTGTCTGTCTTCCCCCGCTGCCTGTACGTGGTCCGTGCCCCATTTTCTTCCCTCTGTCCTTCTCGGTGTCCCCGTGCTCTCTCTGCCCGGTCTTTCCTTCTGTACCCCTCGCTGCCCCCGTGCCTCTCTGCCCGTTCTGCCTTCTGTTCTTAGCTGCCCTTGTATTTCTGTATTCTGTATTTTGCCCCTTTGCCACTCGTTTTTCCATCGTTTTTTGTGCCTTTCTGCCCCACTTGCTTTTCCCTCATTTTTTGTGCCTTTCTGCCCTCTGTTCTACTTGCTTTTCCCTCATTTTTTGTGCCCTTCTGCCCTCTGTTCCACTCATTTTTTGTGCCCTTCTGCCTTCTGTGGCCACTTGTTTTCCCTGCCGCTGGGCCCCCTGCGGCCCCGCCCCCCTGACTGCCCACTGCCCATTCGCTGTCCCGCCGCTCACCTCCCAGCTGCTCCTCCCTCACACCGCCCCATGTAGGCCGGACACTGCGCGGTGAGGAGAGCGACCCTTGTCCCCACCAGCTAGGTCGCTCCTCCTCCTCACAGCACCGCCTGTGTCTCCCTGCCCCAGCTGCCACTGCTGAGGAAGTTCGAGGCCCTCCACCACTCACAGGCTACCACCTGCGCCTCATCCCTCGTGGCCAGTCGTAGGCCATAGGTGGTCTAGTTGTCAGCATGCCACAGCCACTCCCTCACGGCTAGTGTACAACCACACCACACCCATCCAACACACGTGTCACAGCACATGTGGCCCTGTCAATAAAAAGGTCCGGGTACACGTGCTCGACCCCATTTCTAACCTCTCCTGGGGTGCATCCGTGTGGTGTGCATTTAGGCATGGGGGCCCACGGCCTGCAACATCACTTTCCACAGGCCCGGAGGTGGCATGATGGCATCCGCACCACGATACCCAATCATAGAGGGTCCATGACTTGCGGGGCACAGACTTAGTGGCACCGGATACACTGTGGCCGGCACAGGCCTACCGGAACGGGCGGTGACTTTCGGCGCACTGAGGTAGGGCACCAAAAGTACTGAGCGGGTGTGCAGCCCGCGATGATGCCCCGTCCTGGCGATCTGGACTGCTCAGGTTTTGTGTGCCCTGCTGGACCGCAGTGTAGGCCTGAGCCAGTGGACAGCGGGAGCCTACGGCCACGTGGCGTGGCCTCGGGGGTCACAGAGTTGGTGGCACCTCAATGGCTGAGCGAGTGTGCAGCCGGCGATGATGCCCTGTGCACTGGTATGTCCTCTGCCATGGCAAAATCAAGACCCAGCACCAAAAGTGAGACCTGGAGGCCTGCGGAGCTGGGCTGCATGATGTGGAGGGTGCTATGTCCACAGGCCCCGGGCTTGCGGCTTGCAACGGCACGTGGTGGGCCCACTTTTCTACACGCCGGTGGAAGAAGGTGAGCAGTGAGGTCTGGGTGCGCAGGGGCTGGCATATACCGCTGGGCAGTGGGAGGGGCTGGGGTGCATCTGCCTGAGTGCGCAGGGGCGGTCAGGGAATGATGTCTGTGTAATTATATGTACTGTGCCATTCATGTTTCTGGACTCTGTTTCAGATGACGGGTCTGTCTCAGATGTGGGGCCTGGTGAATTGCACTGCATACCAGCACGTGGTTGGAGACACACCAGTGGCAGCAGTTGAGTAGTGTGGCCTGGGTGCGAAGTGTCTGCACTATCTCTCCCTGTCCCTCTCTTCTTTTCTCTCTCTCTCTACCCCTCTCTGTCCGTCTGTCTCTCTCTCACCCTATCTGTCCATCTATCTCTCTCCCCCCCTCTCTGCCCGTCTATCTCTCTCCCCCTCTCTGTCCGTCTATCTTCCTCTCCCCCTCTCTGTCCGTCTATCTGTCTCTTCCCCTCTCTGTCCATCTTTCTCTCTCTCCCTCTCTTCCTCTCTCTCTCCTTCGCTCTCTCTCTGTCCCTTGATGTGCGCAGGGCACACCTTTCCATCATGATTTTTATCTTGCAGGATGTGACCTACAGAATGGCCTGAGGGGAGCCGCCATGCGTTTTCATTTCTGTTCTGTTTATTTTAATACATTTTCATTTGTTGCTTCGAGGGTGAATGTGTGATGCTCATTTTTGTGACGACACATGCATGCCACCAGATGTGATTGTGCAACATCAGGCAGATTATTTGGTACATGATTCTGTGTAGTTGATGTGGCATGTCTGGGGGTCCCGGGGAGGTGGGGTCCTGGGAGTGGTGGCGGTGGGTGTTGTGGCCCTCTTGGGTGTCCAGTACGCATGTTCAGTGGCTCCATGGCATCTGTTGTTCTTCAGGCCTGGCTCTGTGCTGGGCTCCCTTTTGTGGTGCAGGCTGACGTCCGACTTTGCACCAGGTCAGATCAGGTGTTCATTTTCTGCTGCTAACACGCCTTATTGCATGTTTCGTGGTATTTTCGCTGATCTGGCTGGTCGCTGAGAATGTTGTGGAGTGGTGTTGTTGTGGCTATTTGCACGGAAACGCCTATTCTGCATCTCACTAACGATAGTTGCCGATTCATCTCTGGCATTGTTTTTTGCGGCTGCTATTGCAGGTGAACTGGTACTATGGGCTGTTAGCACCAGCTTGTGAATGGGGTGATCTGTTTTTTGCGACTTTGGCTGCGTTAAAGTGCGATAACTTGGTGATAGCTCCTTAAAAATATGCCCCATCAAACATAAAATAAATGGCCCAAGCCTAACTCCTTTATTACAGGTGATTCGAGCAAGGCTCCTCCTATGAAAGCGAGTGCCTAAGAGGAAGAGACGCAGGCGTTCTGGACAGCACGGTGTCCAGGACAATGAGAATTATATTCAACCCTCTGAAGTATACCTCACAGGCACAAATAAGATTAGAGTTTGTTCTATAGAATCAACAAACAGCATGCAAGGGAGCCTTCGTCAAATGCTTAACCATATTCAAGTCAAGTCAAGTCAAATAGGCTTTATTTCGACATTAAAAATATCTTAAAAAGCATACATACATATAAAATTCATTTTGGAACATTGAATGTAAAAAGTGTAAAAACCCCTTGCATGATATAAATCAGCAATTTTTACTATAATTTTTAGGGGGAAAATTATATAAATTACCTAAAAGAGGTATGTTTAAAAAAACAAACCACATAAGTAAAAACATGATTAAACAATTTGCCTAAGTCTCTTTGACCGAATCCGCCATGCCCACCCAAGATACTTTGAAGTGGCGCATGCATAAAATGTGCGAGTGTCTGAAATTAATATCCTTAGTGCCACATTACAATGTCTTGTGCCCAAGGTGAGACACATGGGTTTTAGCCATTTCATCCGTGGAACCTTATAGGCAGGGCACTCAAATAACAAATGAGGGACAGATTCACGGCGCTGTGGGCAGAAGGGGCACCACGGAGCAGTCTGGTAAGGAATCTTCCAGTGACATGTGAGTTCCATTACAGGGAGAAGACCTATTCTGAATTTAAAATACAGGGATCTTTCCCATGGGGCTGAGATAATATCCAAATACAACTCTCTGATGGGAACATCTTTAGACTCCATAAAGTTCCTAGTCGTTTTGCAAATCGTAGCAGAAGAGTTTCTTTTGTTTGCCACCCATCTCCAGTAAAGGTGTTTTAACATTGATTTGGGCGGGGCTGTCTGTTGATGCCATGCTTCTTCCAGCCCCAGATTTGCAAGTAGTGCTTTAATGTCCCTTAACCATTTTATTTTTGCCCAACCTGTAGATTTGATTATCTCCCGCAGGCCATCTGCATAACTTGAGAGCTCTGGCACTCTCCAGATGCGGGCCCACAGAAGCAAGGGGCGTAACTTTGCTTGGTCTTCAATCGCCCGACAGCCCATGTCCAATTGCAATGGTAAGATGGGGACAGATGGACCAAGGGACATCAAACTTCTCAAGAAGGTGTTCTCTGCTCGGGTAAGCTCTTTCATGTTAGACATTCCCCAGAGTTCCGCCCCATAAAGAGCGGCACTTACTCCTCTGGCCGAATAAATGTCCATGACTGCTGCTATTGGTTTTGTGGAAGCTGCTCTCTGCTCTTTCAGCAGGGCCCCAGTTACTCTTTTTAAACTCAACAACATTTTAGTCAAGTGATAGTCCCATTTCATTGAGTCCACCAGCCGAATACCCAGATAATCAAATGTCTTGGTCCTTTCCAGTGCAACAGACCCCAGTGTTGGAGGAGGGCCAAGTTTTTGCGGGGGGTTCAGGATGAGATACTTTGTTTTATCTGTGTTAATGCAGAGTCCTCTCTGCTTGCAAAAATCGTCAAAACCAGAGAGAAGCTGCTGAAGGCTCATTGGGGATTTTGACAGAAGTAAAGTATCATCCGCAAAAAGCAGAGTGGGGATTAAACGGCCTGCCAGACGGGGTGCATCTGCTGGTATCCTGGTCAAGTAATCCACCACCCCATTTACGTAGAGCGAAAAGAGGGTTGGGGCAAGTACGCAACCTTGCCGTACACCTCTATTCACGTCTATTCTTGAGGTCTTTTGACCATTCGGCCCCCAGCGTATTTGGGCATAGTTCTTTTCATGGAACCTCATGATCAGGTGAAGCAAATAGGGTGGCATGCCAAGGTCACACAAAACCTTCCATAAGTTGTTTCTGGGAACCAAATCAAAGGCCGTCCGGAGGTCGATGAAGGCCAGATATAAGGTACCCTTCCCAATCGTGACGACCTTCCAGTGGATCATGAGCAGCCTTAACGATTGTTCTATTGTTCCTGTGCCAGCTCGGAACCCAGCCTGGAAATCCGAAAGTATCTTATTTTCGTCTGCCCACTGTTGAACTCTGGCTAAAAGGACCTTGCCCGCTACTTTTTGCGAACAATCTATCAGGCTGATCGGCCTGTAATTTGCTGGGTCGTCTCTTGAGCCTTTCTTGTGCAGGGGCACCACCTCGGCGGCCATCCATGAAGCGGGCAGAGGAGCACCCGCCATAGCCGCATTTAATACTGATGCAATTAGCGTACTCCAATCACCTAAGTCTGCACGAAGCAGGTCGCCAGGAAGGCCATCGGGACCAGCCGCTTTACGCGGGACAAGAGATTTTATGGCACCTTCCGCTTCTTTCCGGGTAAACAGACTTTCCTCATAACTCCCATCACCTCGAGAGATCTGTGGTAACGGAAAATCCGTCGCTTCCGCTACAGATGCTGTATACAATTTTGAGAAATGTGAATACCATAGATCCTCCGTTATATTACATGTGATGACAGTATCTAGGGGTCTGTTTTTCTTTCGCAATAAGTCCCAAAAGCCTTTTGCATTTTTTTCTGCACTGGCGACACGGAGTTCCTGCCAAAATGCATCTTCCCAGTCTCTCCTTGCTGCCTTTAACTCGGATTTGTAGCTCTTGCGTTTAGTGGCTATTAGTGTTGCGTCTCCATTTTTTACTGCCAATATTAGTGCTCTCTTACCAGCACGACACTCCGTCGAGTACCAGCCAAATTTGCCCTGGCGCTTGTCAAGGTTGTTGTTTCCCTTTTTTGTTTTGACCTTGAATAGGTCCCCAATCGACGTCGAGACCTCGCTAAACATTAATGAAATCTGGTTTGGGCTGACAAGCTCATTATCCAAAAGTTCACAGGCTGCAGTGGTAACAGCTCTAATGCATGATAGTTTATCTTCATCGATTACCACTTTGTCCCATTTTAAGCGTCTTAGGCAGTTTGAGGGAACCACCCCTCCCGATGACCTTAGCTCAGGTATATCATGATCTCCACAAGATGAGCAACTCTCCCTCCACCAGCATGTTAGGGATAATGAAAGTGCGTTGTGGTCGCTATCCAGGGAAGGTAGAACTATCATATCCTTCATGTGAGCCCACAAGGAAAAGTTTAAAAGGATATAATCTATCCTGGATGAGTGACCCACCCTATTGTATGTGTGTGCCCCCGCTAGGTCTGAGCGTGTTCTCCCGTTAGCTGCTCTCAAGCCGTGCTCAAGTGTAAGGAAATTGTTGTGTAGGTGTAAGCTAATTGCGTCCTGAGGCGGAAAGCCGGGACTTTGCTAAAAATTACTGTGCTGATTTTATGTTCGCCGCATTTTAATGATAATTGCACATTTAGCCTGAGTCACAGAATTAATTGCCTCTGACCTGCCTTTACACCGCCGCACCTTTAGCGGTCACATAGCTCCCCAAAATCGGAACTTTGTCAGTGAGTTCAGGGCTGATCGAGTTGACAACCTTTGCCTGACTCTACCTCCAGCAGCCGATCGGACGCTGCCTGGGGGGGCGCCATCTTGGGTGAGGAGCTGGGTCAGGGACACCAGTTGAGCGCTAGGCCCCTCCCACCCTCCCGCCCTCGGAAACTACAAAAAGCCCTGTCTCCTTCACGTCAATTGATTGGAAATTGTTGTGTAGGTGTATGCTAATTGCGTCCTGAGGCGGAAAGACGGGACTTTGCTAAAAATTACTGTGCTGATTTTATGTTCGCCGCATTTTAATGATAATTGCACATTTAGCCTGAGTCACAGAATTAATTGCCTCTGACCTGCCTTTACACCGCCGCACCTTTAGCGGTCACATAGCTCCCCAAAATCGGAACTTTGTCAGTGAGTTCAGGGCTGATCGAGTTGACAACCTTTGCCTGACTCTACCTCCAGCAGCCGATCGGACGCTGCCTGGGGGGGCGCCATCTTGGGTGAGGAGCTGGGTCAGGGACACCAGTTGAGCGCTAGGCCCCTCCCACCCTCCCGCCCTCGGAAACTATAAAATGGAGCTCATACCCCGGAGGCGCAGCGGACGGGCGCAGCGGGCGCGCCGGCGGCGCGCCGAAGGTGCGCCAAAAGCAAGCCCGTCTTCGCCCGTCCGCGCCCGCCCGGGCCCAGGGGCCAGGAACCCTGGCCACCTCACCACCTACTCAGCAACAGCCCTTAGGGAACTGCAGTACCCTACCCCCCCGGTACCGCCAGGTGTGTCTGAACGGTCCGCACTTTTAGGCATCTCCAAATATCCACCGAGTCCTCATACCGGACCTGACTACAGTATCAGCCACTCCCACTCTCATGCTCCTCCACAGGCGTCAAGCACTGATACACATCTCCGAGTATTCTATCTTAACACTCGCTCCATGGTGAAACACCAGCTTGATCTATTCCTTTTGCTCACCACGGATAGACCTGACGTATTGCTACTCACCGAGACCTGGCTCACTCCGGACTCTCATCCTGACATCTTAGCTGCTCTTCCCCCTGACTATTACATCCTCAATGTCAATCGCCCTCTGAACCGCCCTGGAGGCGGAGTAGCGGCTATCATTCACAAAAAGTTCAGATTTCTCACCTCCGCTTCACTCACCCTACCCGGGACAGATAATTTAGTCATCAGTCTGGATACCGGAGGTGGTGCCCTTGCAATTGTACTACTTTATCGTCCCCCCTTGTCGATGCCATCTTTCCCTCTATCCTTGAGTGAACAGGTGGCTGACCTGCTTACGCACAACTCGAGAATCGCCATATTCGGCGATTTCAATTATTGGTACGACAACGACCATGCAGGGCCTCATGCCACAGAGCTCTTTGAAACTCTGACCTGCCTGAACCTTACACAACACATCTCCTCACCTACCCACTCCAAAGGCCATATTCTTGATCACGTCTGGACCCACAATCTCGCCTTGTCCCGCCCTAACATTTCTCCCTGCCTCTGGTCAGATCATCACCTGATAGAGGTTACTATTACCATTACAGGGAGCATTAAGGCCCCTACCCTTCCTGGCGGACAATGTCGCAAATGGAACTCTTATGATTCCCAGGGGTTTCTCGACTTTGCAGCTAACACCTGTCCCACCATCAACCTAGCATCCGGTATCGACTCTATGGAAGGTGTAATTACCACCTGGCTGCAAGCGGCCAGTGACAAATTTGCCCCTCTCACTAGATTTGCTCACACAAGGTGTGGTAATTCCCATCGCTGGTTCTCTGAGGAACTTAAAATACAAAAATTGAAACTACGCCAGCTTGAACGCAAATGGAGACGGGGTTACTCTACGGAGGACCGTGCTGAGTATGTGAAGGCCCGTTATGAATATAAAAGTTCTATCATTAAAGCTAAGACCTCACATATCTCTGAAAGAATCAACTCAGCCTCTAATAAATCCAAAGAAATCTTTAAAATCATGAATGATTTCTCCTCTGATCAAAGAATCCTCCCCTCCCAGGCTCCAACCCAAGACACTTGCAATGCGCTCAATACTTATTTTATTCAGAAAATCGTCGACATCAAGAACGCCATCTCCCCCTCCACTCCCTTTACTTCCTCAGACTCCTCCCCTCTCAACCCCTATACCTTCACTCAGTTCCCAGCTATTACTCCCAGTACCCTTACTGAGCTCACAACCCGTATTAAATCAGGTTCTCCCAAGGACTGTTGTCCCCCCCCCGGTCCTCAGGGCAGTTTTCTCAGCTCTACCTGACAGCATACTCCCCCTCCTGAACACCTCCCTAAGTACTGGCACGGTCCCCTCTGTGTTTAAACAGGCCATATTGGTTCCCCTCCTAAAAAAAGCCGGAGCCGACCCTGCCAATCCTGCTAATTACAGGCCTATCTCCCTTTTACCCTATTCTTCCAAACTGTTGGAGGCCCATGTGACTACTTGTCTATCGGCATTTATAGAAAGCTCTGACTTCCTGGTACCTAACCAGGCAGGCTTTAGGCCAGCCCATTCTACCGAGGCAGTTATCTTAAAAGTCATCGATACTCTCCGGGGGAATGCTGACAGAGGGTCCCCACAGGCACTTGTCCTTTTGGATCTCTCGGCCGCGTTCGACACGGTGGACCATGACATTCTTCTCCACCGTGTCGGACAAGCAGGCATCCAGGGCCCTGCACAGGATTGGATCAAGTCCTTCCTTTCTGGCAGAGTGCAAACTGTCCATCTAGGCCCCTTCACTGCGACCCAGGTATCCACCACCTGTGGAGTCCCCCAGGGATCCTCCCTTTCACCCCTCCTTTTTAATTTATACCTCCGCCCGCTAATTCATTCACTCAGTAACTGGAACTGCACTGTCCTCAACTACGCAGATGATATGCAGATCATCTTTCCCTTAGACACCCCGGATGCCGCATCTAACTTCCAGGCAGTAATGCTGCACATCCAACAATGGATGATTTCTAACCAGCTTAAATTAAATCCGGAAAAAACGGAACTTATCCTGCCTGGTACCAGCTCAGCACACTGGGGACCTCAATTCTGGCCAGCTGAGCTGGGCACTGCCCCTATTCCGTCGAGTGCAGTAAAAAGCCTAGGTGTCACCATTGACAGGGACCTCACCCTCAAAACCCACGTCGGAGCTATCATCTCTGCTAGCATGTTCCAGCTACGTAAAATCCGAAAGATCTCTCACCTGCTTTCCCACGAGGCCTTGGTTCAAATCGTCATTTCCCTCGTCCTTTCCCGCCTCGACTTCTCCAACTCCCTCTTCTGGGGCCTATCCAGGTCCCTGCTGCACCGCCTCCAGATGGTGCAGAACCAGGCAGCAAGACTCATTTGTAAAGCCCCCAAATGGCAATCGGCTAGACCCCTCCTGGCCAAGCTGCACTGGCTGCCCATCGAACAAAGGGCTGCCTTCAAAATTGGATGCCTAATCTATAAAGCCCGGCATACCAAATGCCCGGCCTTTCTGAAATCCCTCATTAACCCACACTGCCCCACTCGCAATCTCCGCTCTGCCCATCTTCACCTTCTCACCGTTCCAGCGATCAAGTTAAAAAAACAGGGTGGCCGGAGATTTAGTTTCCTGGCACCCAAGCTGTGGAACTCCATTCCCCTACACATCAAAACCTCTGACACCTTGCTGAGCTTTAGAAAGAGCCTAAAGACCTGGCTCTTCTCGAACTCCCATTAGCTCTCAGCTCTACCTCAATTCCAACCTCAGCGCCAGGAATCCTCCGGTGTCAGTGCGCTCTATAAATTTAGCCTAACATTAACATTAACATTAAGGGAGTTTAATTGAATAATTCTAGGGGTCCATCTGTTTACAATTGGAAGATCAAGAGACGGGACACCTCTCCTTGAATCTTCGTCATATAAATCCAAAGATTCATCGGACAACAGGGGCTCGAATGTACAATTAAAGTCCCCCATGACCATAATTAAGGAGTCTCCACGGCACTCCCCCAAGGCTGCCTCCAGAGCCAAAAGAGTTGGTGACAAAGCTCTCCCTGAATCCCCCCGTGTGTAAATATTAATAATCTCCAGCTTTTCAGCTTTCCTTGGGCAAGTTACAGTAAGGCGCATCAAATCTGGAGATTTTTGGGGATGATGGTGTACTCTCCAACCTAACGAAATATCTACCCAGACTAAGAGGCCTCCAAAAGGGCGACCTCTTCCTGATGCTGGGATACCTGCCGGGACAAAGAAGGTGGCATGACCCACTCTGTGCCTTGGTTCCACACACCACGTTTCTTGAAATGCACAGACTGAGTGGGGCTCAATGAGCGCCACCCAGTCCGGGACGTCCAGCTTGTTATTTAAGCCTGCCACATTCCAGCTAATGGCTTTCAGGGTAGGACAATACAAAGGCTCAACGCGTCCTGCTTCCCCACCCTGTGTACCCGAAGATTGTGCTCCATCCACCAACTCAATAGTCTCAGACCGATCGCCTGAGAAAGGGGGAGTAATTGGGTTGAGCGTGGGTTGGAGCACAGAAGTATTAGACAGGGGTGCCCGCCCAGCTATGCGTGGTGTAATAACCCTAAGAGAAGGGGCTTCTATTACTGCTTTATCACCAAGTCACCAGCCCCAGCCCTGAGATGGGGCTACTTGGGTAGGTGTCCATGCCCTTGCTCTGACATCCAAGGTTGGGTAATGTGGAAACCATGCGCCTCTGCCCCCATCCTGAGAAGATTTCTTGTACCCCATTAAAGGAGGGGGGTGATAAAAGTACCCCAAGTCCCTAGTTTGAATGTCGCAAAAATTATAATGCGACTGCTGACTGCAGATCATACCTGCTGCTCTAGGATCGTTAAAATTGATCAGCACGCAGTCCCCGGTTAGATCCTTACGTCTATTTCCAATCCATCCCACACGTCGAACAAAGGCTATTCTACCATCAATATGCCCTGGGAGGGGTCTATTTGCTTTGAGCCAGGAGAGCGTCTTGTGTTTAAGATCAGAATACAACTCACAAGAACCCTCTTCAAGCTCCGGAACCCCCGTTAAAATTACCACATAAGGCTTACAACCAGGGGGGAGACTAGCATTTGGAGTGTGCCTTCTTACTCTGTCTTTTGGTGTTTTAGCCGGAGATTTAACTACGGTTTTAGCTGGGGGTTTTGGTGCGGCCTGGTTGGCAGGAGTGGAAAAAGATGGGGTTATTTCTACATTCTTTGTGATCGGTGTATTTCCTGCTGCCTTAGAAGTAGGCGCTATGGGTTTAGGGTTTGGGGCAAAGTTAACCTTGGGGGCCTTGGGTGCCTGGGTACTGGGTTTATTCTTTGGGCGGCCCAAGCTGGGCTCAAGGGTAAGGGTTTGTGGTGCGGGTATGGTTCCACTATTGGGTTGATGTGATTGGGAAGCCTTCCCCGGTACAGGCGACTTTTGGCACGATATTGACTCAGGATGAGCTAAGGTGACAGAGGGAACTAAAGAGACAGCACCACTCATTAGCCCTCCATTTTCTTCAACCTGCGCCTTGGCGTGAAATTTGACCAGTGATTTCACAGCGTAAAAGTTATCCAGCATTGACTGCTCAAGTGTGGCCAATTTACGTGTGAGACTGTCAATCTTGTCTACAAGAGGCATCACCACAGACTTAATGATACTCTCAACTTGGGGGAAAATGCTGGTATCTAAAGAAGCCAACGGACCTAGTACACCCTCAGACGCGATATCACTGATGTGGGTCGCAGAGGATTTTGGATGTTGGATTTGGATGGTACTGGTGCCCCCTTTGGTCGCAGTATGCCTACTTACTTTACTATACGGCTTATGAAGGCCCCCCCTGCGGGGGCTAGCGGGACGCTTTCTCTTCTTTTGTGCAACTAGTCCTGAAGCTAGATTCCCTACAGGGGTGCTTTGATGAGCCCCTACTCTGGAGGTGCAAACTTCAGTATGTACAACTGAAGGTGGAGGATTTGAGGCTTCATTGGACAACACAGGGGGACTAAGAGCTTTGTTAATTTCAGAGTCCAAATCCTGATTTTGCTCCCCCGGCGAATGATCAGTTTGGACGAGTGGATTAGTGTGTGTTGGGTCAAGAACAATACTTGGAGCGGTGGTAGTTACCCTTTCTAAACTTGCCCTAATCCGACTCACTCTCTCGTCAATGTTCGGGGAATCAATTATCACCAGTGGAGTTGGGGAAACATATACAGGGCTGGGAGCTAGGGCGAGGGCGCCCAAGGATGAGCGCTTGTTAGACATGCCCATGGAATCCCGGGATAATCTTCGTTCTGCCAGGAATATCTCCTTTTCCACTATAGAGACAGCTCGAGTTATAAATTGGTCCATTGTGCCTATGACAACGTCTCCCGCAGCTTTCTTTGTTTTACTTGATCTAGTGCCTGAAGCCATACTCCCGTTATTTGCGTACCCACTTTACGGAGCCAAGAGATGTGGCCCGGCCCGGCCTCTTCTGGCCCCTGATGGCCTAAGATGGTCCCGCCCTTGTCCCGGGCTTCTCCCGCGATGCTCCCGCGTGCTCCCGCACCGCGGGGACGGGGCGCTCCTTTAAGGGGGCGTGAAGCGAGTGGTGGGAGGGGCAATAGGTCTGCAGGTGTGCCGGGGCGCAGGGACTCCTGGTTAATTGAGTCCCTGCAGCGGCAGCGCTGATGTATAGAGCGCGACCCTGCTCCCTGAAGTCCTTCCTTGAGGCTGTGAGCAAACGTGCTCCCAACAGCCTAACTCTCCAAAACTGCGACGCGGCACCCGTGCAGCGGGTGCGGCTAGCTGTAGCAAGAGGCAGATGCAGCTACAACAAAATTGGCAGCAAACGTGGGAAGACGCCGGTAAGCCCTCGGCGTTTCAGTGTCCCCTATTATAATAGTTGAATTTTTTGGGACTTCTCAAGTGCTTCACCGATAATTAGTGATACAACTCATAGGTCCCTAGTTACAACAGAAGGCTAAGGCTAAGTCTGCGCAGGGTCACTCCCGTGCGCCTCCATCAAAGAAACGGTAAGGACAGAGTAGCTATTAACCAGCCCAATCTACGCTGAAATCCACTTTAAAACTCGCAGGTCGGAAATCCTGCCAACCCAAAAGTGAGCACACCCAAGACAGCATATTAGTGCCAAATGAGGGAGCTATTGTGGAAACCTCTAACAATTTAATGCAGGGAGATTTTACATGTAAGCTGGAATCAATTTTATCTACTCTTCTGGACCCTGCAATTCAAAAACTTAACCATATTGAAGCAAGGCTAGTTAACCTTGAAAAACTCATATCGACTCCTTCGTAATTGCCAATGGAGAACCATGGGGGAGTGAGGGTTCCTTATCTGGTAATCAGCCAGGGTGTAGTGGTCCTGGTAATACACCCACTGTAGGGCCTGGTCCTGGTAACCCGGACAACGGAAGAGTATCTTCCACTCCGCCTAGGGTGGTGTATCGCGGAGTCTGGTTATATCCTCACAGGAACCATCTGGTAGCAACATAAGCAGGGATAATCATTCTCAAATGGGGAGAGGCTTGCCTCCAAACACAGCGAGGAGAAAGTCCCCTGCCTGTGAGGTTGCCCAACCAACCTACATTTATCCCCTGACGTAACACCTTACACTGTGGTGTTGGCAAATGTCCCCATGTTGCCGGCTGGTAATAATGAGCACTGGTCAACCTTGCAGAACAAATCTCTCCACTTTCTTAGTGCTAGAGCCGGGATTAACACCAACCTCCTATATTCAGAATAGAAGATAGCATGCAAAATTGGTTGGGTGGGCCAGTTCAGGAAGTCACTAAAAGAGGACTGTATTGTTTTATCCTTTAGGACTCCAGACTTTGCCCACTTAATTCTGGACAGGTCGGGCAAAGCGCCAGTTAGACTAGATGAACCGGTTATATCACCCTTGGGGTATTTTTACCTGCCATCTCAATGTCGTCTATTTATTCATCCATGGCATATGTCTTCTGAGATGGAGCATACTCAAGGAGGCCAGCCAATGTATACAGTCCCAATTAGTAATCATTATGACATTTTTAACATGCTGGACGATATTGACTGACTACGAAATGAGAGGAATCATTGTAGCCCTACTGAGGGGCAGCAAAAAAGACAGTGGAGAGATAGGGTGTGGGTGAGAACACAAGTAAATAGACCCTGCATTTTAATAGAGGAGCCAACTCTTAAACCTCCAATGGAACGCAAAGTGGTTGGAGCCCAGGTTAAGGGCAATGGGCTTCTCCCCGGGGTCCAGAATATACTTAGATCAGATCAGCCTCAAGGGGTTCCGATTTCTTTACAAGCATCGCCTAACAAACGGCCCGAATGAAGGCAGCAGAGAAGATGTGAAGCTGATAGTCCTACAGTTATAAGGTTAGCCAGCATCTCCGCCACTAACAAAGTCACTGGCTGTATTCTTGTATCATGGAACACAGCAGGTTTACGAGCCAAGTTTAGTAATCCCTTGTGGTTAGAATACATTTAAAACATGAAATTATTTGTCTTCAAGAAACATGTCTGAAGGACCCCATTCATATGAATGGCTACAGAACATTTAACACCCAAGCGATAGGGGGTCTGCACGGCAGAGCCAAAGGTGGGCCTGGTATATATGTCTCTAACCAGTTAAACTTTGCAAAATTCGAATCTAAGCTTGAGTCCCCCTATTATCAAATATTAGCATCGTATTTAACTGCTTCTCATCCTATGACTCTGGATAATTTTTATAATAATATTCCACCTGACAGCGTCGCTAGGGTGGTTGATTCATTGTATAAAGAATTAAGAACTACGTGTAATGCAAAGGGCCCGAGAATATGCTCATTATGTGTGGGGATTTTAATTGTGCCCTGTGCCCCTATGAGGATGACAGGATATGTAGTTTTAATGCTGAAGAAGGCACGCATGACACTCATTTTTATCATTCTAGTGCAGGGGAGCTTTTTAATGAACTTGTGTTCAACCTAGACCTAGGTTTTGCCAATGACCAATGCACTAGACCTGTTCGGATGCCGCAGACCTTTAATGGCAGAGGCCTTAGCTCAACAATAGATTATATTTTGGTGTCAAACATGTGTGCCTCTAGACTACTCACCTTTTTAGTAGACACAAATTCAGTGGGCGATCATTACCCTTTATGTATTACGGTCAAACTCCCCATGAGTAGTCAGAGAAGTGACAAACAGGTGGTAGACGATGCCTAAGCTAACTTAAAACTTGACAAAGTTCATGGGTATACTCTCCGATGGAACATGATGGACCCTGAGATAGTTAATAAATTACTAATTACAAGGTGCAGATCTGCTTTTGACACCTGTCTGAATGAACTAGCTTCCCCTGAGAGCATTCTATCCTCTTTCCAAGACGTAGCAGTCACAGTTAGGGACGTCATGTTCCAACAAGGTGGTAAAAAGCAAGTCCCCCAGCAGTGGTTTGACTTATTGTGCACTCGTGCACATTCTCACCTGAAACAGGAGCTCCATAACATCTCAAGGAACATCATTAAAATCAGAGAAGCCAGAAAGAATTACAAATCAGCGCTTTTAGAGAGGAAGAACACCCTCAGGAAAGAAGCCTGAGAGCTGCTTACCTCGGCTGTACAAATGAAAGATAGCGCCACTTTCTGGAAGGCTGTCAAAACACCTTTCCTGACCCCGGCGGAGGGGCCAACCGTTGAAGTAGCGATCACAGAGGGTCAATGGATCGAACATTTTCTTAAGATATATAACGATCCCTGTTCCACTAAAAATCATAATACTGATAGCATAGGCCCTTCTTGTCAGCCACTGGACCTATGCTTTAGTATTAGTGAAGTAAGTAGGGCACTCTCGTTAAGCGCAGGTGGGAAAGCTTCAGGTCCTGATGGGATACGCGTGGACTTGTACAAGTCCAACGTCACCTTATGGGTCCCTATCAATACACAAATAATCAATGCTAGCTGTAAGGCTGCTTGCCCATTAACCTGGGTGGAAGCCACCATTGTCCCCATATTTAAGAAGGGGGACTGCCATGACCCGACCTGCTACAGGCTCATTTCCCTATTGAACTCCATGGCAAAGGTTGCAGGACGCATCGTTCTGGAACACTTGCAGCTCTGGGCAGAGGAAAACCTAAGTCTATCTCAAATCTAATACGGTTTCCGCGAAGGACGAGGGACTGTAGAGCAGAGTCTAAACCTAGCGATCCTCATGGGAAAGTATGTCAGGGCCAAAAAGGGAAACTTGTATCTAGTTTTTGTTGATCTCACGTCGGCCTTTAACTGCGTGAGGCATTCAAAGCTTTGGGAAATTTTGGAATCACTTGGGGTTGACAAAAATATTATCCATTTTATCCGCCGCCTTTACAACAGAGCAAAATCACGTATGCGATTTGGCCTGGGAGGTGAGTGTACTGCCTCTTTCCCCATTGGAAGGGGGGTTAGGCAAGGCTGTGTCCTAGCCCACTTCCTTTTTAATCTTTATATCAACGGATTAGGACAGGCCCTCCTTAAACATGTTCAAGATTTCCCCCAAGTAGGTAATCACCCTATACCAGCATTACTCTACGCGGACGATGCTGTAATCATGTCCGGTACCCAGATTGGCCTAAAAAAGACCTTAAATAATTTTTTTAACTTCATGAAGGAGCTGGATCTTAGGATTAACATCTCTAAAACTTTTGTAATGAGATGTGGTCGTGGGACTAAGAAATGCAGGGATATTTTTGTGGAGGGAAAATCGATAGCCTCAATTAATAGTTTCTCTTATCTAGGTATTTTGTTTAGTCACAATGACACCTGGGTACAAGCTGTTGTAGCAAAAACTACTGCTTTAGCCACCTTCGCGAAAAAATTGGGACATAAATCACCTTAGGAACTTTTAAAAATTTCTAAAGCAAAATGTGTTGCAACTGTTACCTATGGGGCCGGGATTTGGGGTTTTGTTAACACAAACTCAATACAATTAGTGGAGAATTCTTTTATCAAATATATTTTGTCAGCATCCTCTAGTACCTCCACCTATGTCTGCCACGCCGAGTTGGGTCTTTCATACATATCAGACCTAATAAAAATGGAACCAATTCTTCTTTGGCACAGGATTTGGTTCAGGAATGAGACTAAATTTAAGAGGGACCTACTACAGGATAGTCTGAGGTTGGAGGGTGTGCTAAGAATACCGCTAAGGATACCGTGGATTAAGTTCATCCAAGACCTTACAAAAGACATGGGCAACCCGGAAGACTTCACTAACCCCAGTACTATCGCCCTGGTTTCCAGGAAAAATCTTAGAAAGGCGGTCCTCTCTTTCCTGGAAATTAAAAGACTATCTGGAGAAGTCAGTAAACCTAGTGTTTTGAATCACCAGATGGTCCTTACAATCTTCAGTCTGCAGCCATACTTAGCTTTCGTGCCAGCTGGCTTTGATAGGTTTTTACTATTCAGATTCAGATTGTTTCCTTCCCCAAGATCAGTGACTGGGTAAGTGAGTTACATCTGTGCCCATGTGATAACCTGTCGTCTCAATCTTCTATGCACCTGGTTTTATTTTGTACACTTTATACGGAGGCAAGAACGTTTTGGATAGTTCCGATTTTACAGAACTGGGGCCTGAGACAATGTCCCCCTGCTTTTATTAAGCTTCAGCTTTTAGAAAATGAACATGTTGCCTGGAGGATATCCATGTTTTTAAAAAAAGAGCATTGTTCTTTAGGATCATGGAGGAGGCCCCTTGCACACACTCTCTTCATATATTTTTATCTGTTTTAATTTGTAGAAATATTCATGAAATTAATTTTAATATGGAATTATTACATATGTAAACTTTTTTCAAATCCACAGATGATAATCTTTGTTCTAATCATGTTTACTTTTTTGTCACGTGCTTTTTATGATTGTTATACTACAATCGAAATAAAGCTTTGTTCTGATTCTGATTCTGAACATGGTGCTCCAGGACTGACCAGAACTGGTTTGGGCTAGGCAAAGGCCTTCAGAGAACAAAGGATTTTGGTGTATAAAAGAGGGGACCCAGACCTCAGTACTTTAGATCACTTCTGGGAATCAAGACAACCCTTTGCTGAGGAGAAGAACCAGGAAGCTGAAGGAGGAAACTACCCCTGTGTTGTGTGTTTGGGGGTTGGCGTGCAGTGGTTGCTTCATTGCCAAAGGAAGGAGAAAAGGACTGAGTGTGCTTTCTATCAACTTGAAGAAGAATCCCCAAGGGCTTGAACTAGAGCTTGCCTCCTGCCTGAAGTCTCTGGGATACAAGACTTCACCAACCAGCTCCCCCCTGAATTCCCTTGCTGGGAATTGACTTGCCTGCTTTTGTGCAGGGCCTTCTGAGAGACTGTGTGTCGCTGGGAGCTGGAGGCGCGACGCAACAAGGAGAAGCATGTCGACACCGCAACCGCTGTCATCGCTTCACCGAGGAAGAGAGCCGCCGCTCCCGCTGTCATCATCGCATGGCTGAAGCAGGGCACATCGCTGGAGAAGCGGGACGCTGCCACAGAGGTCACTGTCATATCATCGGAAAAGCACGTTGCAGGGCCTGTTGCAGCTCCAAAGATCACCAAGTCCACGCACGGCCTTCAGGCGTGCACGCATTACACCAACATTATCGCAACCAAGATGCCATTTAGTTGCATCGCACCGGAGAAGCGAATCGCATCGAGGTGCCATCTTGTCGCACCGCACCGGAGAGCAGTAAGAAACTGACGCATCACTTCCCCACATAGTAAGGAAGCGGGCATGAAGTCACCTGACAGCAGTAAGGATCCAACGCATCCACTTCCTTGAGTGTAAGGAACCAACGCATCAACTTCCCTGTGCCCCTTTTGTTTTCTTTGCGTTACGCATTCAAGGTACATTGAGAGCATTTACAACTTGAGAGAACTGACCTATTTTATAACATTTTAAAGTCCATTTTTGAGTACAGTATTGTGGATTTTTGTTGTTTGGTCTTGTGTTAAGTCTGTGTGGTGTCCATCTGTAGTGTTGTTGCTGTATTACTGTATGTGTTCACAAATGCTTTACACACTGCCTCTGAGATAAGCCTATCTGCTCATGTCAAGCTACCAAGGGGGTGAGCAGGGGTTATTTTAGGACTGTAGCCTCTTAACCTAACTAGACGTAAGGATCCCTATTTGTCACAGGTACCTACCGATGCCATCTAGAGACCCCCAAATCTAACAATGAGCAACATCTTGCCTGCAATCCCTGATGAGATTACAAAACCCTTGTAGTAGGGGTTGTTAGATCGCAATTGGGCCAGTGGCAGATCCCGCCTCTAACCCATACAGAGCTAACAGTTGTGACAGATGCATCATTGCTGGGTTAGTGAGTTGATCTGTGAAAGGTAGAGTTCAGAGAGCTCCAGTCTCCAGTGGAAAGCTGTCTACATCAATCTGTTGGAGTTGCAGGCAATGCATTTGTCATTAAACACCTTCCTCCTGACCATCAAGGTCTACGTGATACTGCAACAAGCATGGAGGAGTGTGGTCATGGATCCTGTATCAGGAGGCTTAACGTCTGTGACTGGCTGAGTCAGAGCTTTTCACTGACTTTACAACCCCTGGCAGAATCTTTAAACGCCAGGTCGAACTAATTTGGCAGGCATTGCTAAGTGGATCACAAATGGTGTCTCCCTTCAAGGCAATGCTTGGCATCCTCCATTGCCAAGAGCGCATAGTGCCCATACTTCTGTATATTGGAGTTGTCAAGACAGTTCTCCCGCAGAGATGACTTTTGGGTGGGACAGAGCCCGGAATTCCTGTACGCCTTTCTACCTCTACCTCTCCTGCTAAATGTTCTGAAGATTGGGAACAACCGGGCCCAAGTCATTCTAGTGGCTGCAGGTTGGGCCAGGAGAGTGTGGTATCCAGAACTGCTGGCAATGAGCATCTCTTCTCAGATTCTGTTGAAATTCCAGGTGGACCTTCATCAGCAACAGGGCAGGGTCCTGCACCCGAGTCTGAATTTTGAGTACCAACAGTTGACTGCCTTTAACCTCCCTTCCAATGTAGTGAACGTAACTTTAGCAGCCAGGCATTCCTCCAAAACCATCCATGCCGGACGCTGGGAGAAGTTTGTTGTTTGGCGTTCTTCTCACTAAATCTCCTCCCTACGAGCACAGTTGTCTATTGTCCTCCTTTTCTCCCTATCCTTAGCCGAGCAAGGCCTTGCTGTGGCTACTGGTAAAGATTATTTGTCTACCTTACCAGCCTTTTTGCGATAGCCTGATCAGCAATCACTGTTTAAATCTCCTGTTAAGTTACGTTTCCTTAAAGGGCGACCCACATGTTCCTGCCCAAACCTTTTGAGATGCCTCAATGGAACCTAAATTTGGTTATCCAGTTTCTGATATTCACCCATTTTGACATAATGCACAGCTGTTCTTTTAGGCTATTAACCCTGAAGACAGTTTTCCCCATAGAGATCACATCATCTTGTCACATGTGGGAGGTGCAAGTGCACTTTGTCCAGCAACCATTTAATACCTGATTGATTGATTGATTGTTTTCCAAACAAATTAGTGCCAAGGACCAAGGTGGGTTCCCATCTGTAAGGTGTACATTTCCCATCAGACAGTCTGTTACCCTGTTCGCGTTCTGTCCTCTCCAGTCCATTATGTAGACCCAAGGAGAGCTTTAAGTTTGTATATAGCTCACACCACGGACCAGTGGGTGAACAATCAATTCTCTTCGTGGGGTAAGAAAAGGCAAGCTGTGCAAAAATGGACCATTTCTGTATGGATTGTGCTTTTCATAAAGATCTGGTTTGGATTAGCAAAGATACAGTATCAGGAAGACCTGAGGTTCTCTCCCCCAGGGCCTATCCTGCTACCACAGCGCTGGCTAGCGGAGGGTCTGTCATGGACATCTGTCAGTCTGCTATGTAGGTGTTAGTTCACGAGGCACTGCAGTCTGGACAGACGGGTCAGGTGGGAGGGAACATTTGCCAGTTTGTGCTTTCAGGATTTCTTGTTCTGAGGCATTCCACAGATCCACCGCCCGGCAAGGTACTTCTTTGGTATCTATTCACAAGGCGAGGAATCTGCAGTTGGAAGTATCAATCAGAAGTATTGTATTGTATTGTATAGTACTCTTAAATAGCACGACTGCCACCCTTCGGGTATCCTGGCCCTTTCGAGAAAAAACCTAATCAGATGGAAACAGCAAATTGAAAGGCTGGATGGTGGGCGCCAGGGTCTCAGATTTTGGCGAATGGCCATGTCTTTAGGCTCTTTCTGAAGCCTATCAAGGAGTCGGCTTGCCTGATGTTATGTTATTTATCTGTGATACCACACTTTCTGGTGAAGTCTCTATATAACTGGATATTCCTTACTGACCCCCCCCCTCCCCTCGTCGATGGAATAATCTCCTTTTATCCATCTTAAAGTTCCAATTAGAGCACTGTCAAATCTGTTTGAAGAGGGCTCCGCGTCCAACAGTGTAGACACATATGAAAAAGAAATTGATATTGCATTATGGAGGTGGCAGTTATATGTGGCCCGATGTCACTTCAGGTGGATGGATCTGACATGGAACTGCACAAAGTCACCCACCGGCACACAAGGGAATTGCTGAGAAAAATCTCTGGATCCAATCTGGCTCCTGGGGTCATTCACAAGGTCAGGAATTTGTGTTTAAATAGAGTATCCACCAGAAGGAGCATAAATGAAGGTAAGTAACTTGTTTATTGTGCATCACAAACCACATGTAGATGGTATCCTGCATCTTCATACTCTAGTGATCTGGGTGGTATAATTGTTAAAAGAGCAGCTGCGGCCTTCTTCGCAATGGTGGAGGAGCGTCACCCCACTGCCTGGCTCAGAGAGAGTTAATGAAAAATAAAACAATGTCATTGTTTTATTTTTTATTTGCCGGCTTTGAGCCGTCTTGCGCAGGGAGGGGTGGGAAATGGGGAGGAGTGCTATTTGCACTCCCTAAGTGTGCATGTGTGTTTGGCTGGGTGTCTCAGGCCGACCAAAACACACATGTGTACTTAGGTTTCTCCAGCCCAGCTGCATTGAACAGCCGAGCTAGAGAAACCCAAAACACCCTCAGACTCCCTGGTCTCAGCTGAGCGTTTTTCTAGGCCAATCAGGCCAATCCCAGCGGCAGCGCGGGGATTGCAGGGAGTCTGTGACGCGATCCCGTATTTGCTGGGACCAGAAAGGACGAGGTGCGCCGTGGGAGGCGGGCGGCAGCTAAGGCAAGTGTTTATTTTAAAAAACAATTATTATTAAACCCTCTCACCCCTATGCCCCCTTCACCTGCCCCACTACCTCTTTATTGTGGCGGCTGCCACTGCACAAGAGTACTGTCCTGGGCTCATATGACATGGGGGTCCAGCAAGGTCATAAAGGTTTCACTATTCTTTTTTTTTTTTGAGTTCAATTAGAAGTTTATTGAAATGAACATATATTGGTATTACAAAAAACAAAGTGAATACAGCATCAATAATATGGATAAGAAATTAGGACATCATAAAAAGTATCATGAGATAAAGTAGGGAAGAGGGGAAAAAGAAAAAGGAAAATAAAACGAAGATGAGGCTAAAAATTTAAAGATTACAATCATTGAGGCTATATAACATGGGAAACAATGCACAAATATGCAGAAAATTAAATACTCAAGAGGAAGAAGGAACAAAAGGTTATTCAAGGGGGTTTCGAAACTTCTTGCTGAATTGGGGGTAAATGAAAGGATCGTTTGGCACAAACATCCAGGTAGAGGGTGACGGGGAGCCATAACGCAAGTCTTTTCGGGGCTAGAGTAATGGGATAAACAAAGGCAGTATCCAGTCTGTGATTATGGCATACATTGAACCACCAGGCTTTAAAAGTAATACCCTTGGAGTCTTTCCAGTTAACAGTAATTTGCTGGAACGCAACGGCTAATAACAAATCAATAATATGAACATTTGCTTCAACATCAATCCAGGAAGAGGAAAGTGATCCAAGGAAAATGTCAGTGATAGAAAAGGGGATAGAGGTCTGGAAGATAGAGTTGATTTGATTCCAGACTTTAGTCCAGAATGCGTATGTGAGAGGACACATGAAAAGCATATGAAAAAGTGTGGCGTTAGGGGCGGAGCAAGACCAGCAGAGATCCGAAGTCAAAGGGAATCGTTTGTGAAGGAGAGATGGCGTATAAAGAAGTCGATTATAAAGGAAAAATAGTGTTTGTGTGAGAGAGGCAGCCCTGGAGGACTTGCGAAGCTTAGTCCATATTCTATCCCACATGGATGTGGGCCAGGATACAGCGAGATCAGATTCCCATTGCTCTTCAACTGTGGTTTTAGGCCTAGGTGATGGAGGGTTGTGAAAGGAATGATATATGGAGGACGCTGATGGGTTAGAGCGCAATTGGGTGTGTAGAGAAGAAAAGGGAGTAGTAGAAATCGCGGGCGAGTTAGAATGAGAAAGGGAGTCATATGCAGACATAACTGCATTATTGAGTAGGATGTATTTGTGGATAAAGGAGGAAGGGAGAGAGAAGAGTCGACTAAGAACTGGAAAAGGTGTGAAGACAGAACCAGTGAAAAGTTGGGAAACCCAGATTAAACCTCTCTGCCTCCAAGTTTTCCAATAAAAGGGTTTCAATTTGATAAGAATGCTGTTATTGTACCAGATCGTGGTGGCGAGAAGTTCTGTAATAGAGGAGGGAGGAGCAGGAGCAGAGGCTAAAAGTAGTTTCGCAGTATATTTGTGAATTGGAGTGGAGAGAAATTGGGGTTTGCGGGAAAAAGATAGATACTCAGCAAAGGAAAAGGGAAAAAGAGAAAGGCTTTCAAGTTCAGCCCAAAGAGAAAGAGGGTCAAGAGGATCTTTAAGCCAAATGGCAGCTTGTTTCAGGAGAAAAGCTTTATGATACGCGGGAAAATTTGGGAAATTAACTCCGCCTTCGGATTTGGGGAGGCGTAGGCGAGATAAGGACATGCGCGGCTTCTTTCCAGACCAAAGAAATGAGGATAAGGTGGAATTAATTTTAGCAAAAAATTTGGCAGGGATGGAAACCGGTATATTAGAAATGGTATAGAGGACGATTGGGGACAGCATCATCTTAATGGTGTTGAGACGGCCCCACCAGGAAAGATACAGGGGATGCCATCTAGAGGTGAGGTCAGCCAGCTTCTGAGTGCATTTAGTAAGGCATAACGAGATAGTATCTGAAACAGAAGGATTAATGTGCAAACCGAGGTATTTTATATGGGATGGACTCCATTTGAAATTAGATGCAGCAAAATCAGGTTTAAAGGTGAATTTGGTGAGAGGTAGGATTTCGCATTTATCGCTGTTCAGTTTATATCCAGAAAGCTGGGAGTATGTATGAACTTCGGCAAGGAAAGCTGGGCTGGATACAGATGGATTCGAAATGAAAAGTAAGATATCATCTGCGTAGGCAGCTAATTTAATTTGCGAGTGAGCAAGAGGGAAGCCATGAATGTTTGGGTTTTGGCGTAACTTAGATAAAAAAGGTTCTAGGGCAAGATTAAAGAGAAAAGGGGAGAGAGGACAACCTTGTCGAACGCCTCTGCCAAGGCCAAAAAATGAGGAAATGAGACCATTGGCACAGACCGCTGCTCTAGGATTTGCATAAAGAAAGGAGATGAGGGAAATAAAATTAGGGCCAAACCCAAACCATTTTAATGCGGAGAAGAGGAATGGCCATTCTACCCTGTCGAATGCCTTCTCGGCATCTAAGGCGATTGCGGCTAGGGAGCCAGTAAAGCGTGACGACTTAGACAGAACATTAAAGAGGAGTCTGGTGTTATCGGAAATGAAGCGGCCTTTAACAAATCCTGATTGTTCAGGGCCAAGGAGATCTGGGAGGAAAGGATCCAATCTGATGGCTAAAGATTTAGCGTATATTTTATAGTCAATGTTGACAAGTGAGATCGGTCTGTAATTCTTGCAATGTTGGGGATCTTTGCCCTCCTTTGGGATAACACAGATATAAGCATCTGAAAAAGTGCCCAAGGAAGCACCACTGGTCTTGAAGGAATCAAGAAGACGAAGTAGTTTGGGCAATAAAAGAGTGGCAAAGTGTTGATAAAATTCGACGGTAAAGCCATCAGGTCCGGGGGCCTTGTCTTTCTTAAGTGAGTGAAGTGCAGTATGTAGTTCGCGAATAGTAAGGGGAGTTTCAAGGGAGGCGAGGTCAACAGGAAAGTTGGGAGGAGGGTGTATGCTGGAAAAGAAAGTGGAAATAGAGTGATCAGAAGGTTGAGTGCCGGAAGAGTAAAGTGTAGAATAGAAGCGAGAAAATACCTCCAGGATATCAGCATCTTTATGTTGCAACATTGAATTAACATCAAAAACAGACTCAATATTCGATTTGTTTTGTTTGACTTTCAAATAATTAGCAAGTACTTTCCCCGCCTTATTTTTCCCACCATAAAATTTCGAACTGGATTTCAAGAGGTACAGTGAAGCATCATCAGTAGACTGTTTGTTATAGTTCATTTTCGCATTAACAAGAGCTGTCAAACTTTCCTGGGTATGGGAGGTATAAAAGGAATGCTCTAGGGTTTTGATCTGAGATAAAAGATCATTGGTACGCTGACGAGCAAGTTTACGCTTTGCCGCAACATGTCTGAGGATAAAGTCTCTGGCTGCAGCTTTGTAAGCGTCCCATACAGTGTGAGTGGGTAAGGAGGGGGTATCGTTAATAACAAAAAATTCAGTAGTAAACTCAGTAAAGGTGGCAGTAAATTTAGGATCAAGAAGAAGGGTGTTGTTAAATCGCCATCTTTTAGGACCAATGGATTTGGGTAAAAAGTCAATGTTGGTGAGGACTGGGGCGTGATCAGAGAATACAATGGGGCCAATCTTGGCTTGGGTGAGGGATTGGGAGAGATGGCGGGAGAGAAAGATATAATCAATGCGGGATTGAGAATGATGGACCGGGGAATAGAACGTAAATTCTTTATCGGTTGGATGACATAATCGCCAGGCATCAATTAATTTATGTTGGGAGATGGCGTGTGTAAAAAGCTTGTGGGATTTATTAGGAACAAAAAGAGATTTGGAATGTCTATCCAAAAAGGGGTCAAATGGTAGGTTACAATCGCCTGCTAAAATGAAATTATCATCAATACAATCAGTATTACGAGAGGCAAACGCACTCCAGAAAACGGGACTCCCACCTGCAGGGGCATAGACAAAGGTTTCACTATTGATTGTCCGTAGGAGCAACAACCTTTTGTTCTCCAAGTTGGAGTAGTGCTCTTACAACCTGCTTCAAAATCTGAAACAAAGCAAATTAAAAAATGTCGCACCATCAACATGGCTGGAGTGACTGCCCTTAGTCCAATATTGGGCTGTAAAGCACTTCCTGTTTCTTCCAATAAGCTGAAGATGATGTCCATGTGTCAAGGCGATAGTTTGTAAGAATATGTTCCCTGGATATGCTGTAAGAATTGATACACAACCTGATCATTTTAGTCTTTCTTTTACCTCAATTGGGTACTTCAGCTCTTTGTTGTTGGTCCTGCAGCTTCTCGTTTACCTGCACTTGTGTCAATAAATCATTGAGGGGCATATTAGCAAGGAATTGCGATATTTATCGCAAAAAATGCTTAGTGCATTTTTTTTATCGCTGCCTATCGCTGGATATGTTAGCGGAAAAAACATGCTATTAGCAACGTTTTTCTCCATTGTGCTAAAATATCCAGCGATAGCGGCAAAATGCGTGAATATCGCTGGAAATCCAGCAATATTCACGCATTAGTGCCAATGGGGGCTTCGCCTGACAATCTACCACCCATTGGATAAACAGGTAAGTCATCTTTTTAACAGGCGTTGAATTCTAGCGATAATCGCGCTTAGCGCAACTTTTATTACAGCTAAGCCTGCTTTGCTAATAGGCGATAGCTGTGTTAGCAGTCGCTAACAGTTTGGGTACGCCCGCTTTGCATGTCATTAGCGATAAATATCGCTGACATGCAAAGCGGGCCCCAAACCAGTCGCTATCGCCTAAAAGGTTTCGCTAACTGCTGTTAGCGACAGCTTGCTAATAGGGCCATAAAAAAATTGCCGCTTTAGCGGCAAAAAGTGCTGCTAAAAAGGCAATACAGCCCTTGCTAATATGCCCCTAAATGATTCCCCAAGGAGATGGAAGTGATGCAGCCAGCGCTCCAGACACTGTGCTGTGTTGCAGATTGAAGTAGAGACGTGTTGTCTGCACTTATATATGCACCAAAAGTAAAAAAATTATTCCTGGTGTAATGGTTTAGTTGAGGCTCAATGTTTGACTTCCTGGAAATGTGTGTGTAGTTTAAAGGTAACAACTTTTTAATTTATTTAATAAATGTATTTTTTAAAGAAATAATTAGCTATGAAATACTATTGTTCTGTTTCTTTAAATTAACCATTTACCATCTGCTCTGGGAAGAAGACGTTTTTTGGTGCTAATTTTGCATCTCTCCAAGTCCAAACTGAACTTGTTATAGGAATTCTATTAACAAACCCAATTTGGCGGGTACGATTTTAACATATCTTGTAAATCCAAATTCGATATTTAACACTAACTTGAAATTGTGAGGAGTGGATTCAACACAAAAAATTCTTTTGAAGTCGCACCCCAAAACCTGTAATGAGGGCCTTACCTTTTAGTCTTCCATTTATTTCCATTGTCTTGCATAAAGAGAATACTCACTTTACAAACGGCATACATAAGAATAGAAAATAGAAACACATCACACAAAATTGCGTTATGCACCTAACTAACTGGTGCCTGAAGCCTACATGGTGTTGGTGTGTGGTTTGAAGTGTGCAATCCTCGCTTTAAGCCTATGTGGGTAGTTTTTAGGGTCGAGTCTGCGAGTGCATGAGCTTGCATCTCCTGCGAGACGGTGCTGTATACAGGTAAGGGCTTAGAGCCCGCCTGTGACTTACCAGGGGCCTCATTTATGAGAAATGACACATCGCTGCGTGAAAACAGCGATGCGTCACTTTTCATTACGCACTCCTTGCGACATTCCTGATGCGTCATATTTAATGTATGATGCATCATGTCGCAAGGAGTTACAGATACGTCAGTATTTCTGACGTATCTGTAAGCGCAAAAGTGACGCATTGCTGGAGTGTGTCACAAAAGTGACGCAACTCCAGCAATGCGTCCTTTCACATGGGGCAAGCCCCATGTGAAAGGGCCTGCGTCAGTCTTACGCCTGTTGTGAGGCAGGCGCAAGATTTTGACGCAACAGCGTCCTAAAAGTGATGCAGTGAAATCTCATAGATTTCACTGCGTCACTTCTACGACCCTTCCTTGCGTCAATACGCCCCCCTTGCATACATTATACCTGGCGCAGGTATAATGTGGTGCAGGGGTTTACAAAGTGACGCATCTACCTAGATGCGTCACTTTGTAAATATGGCGCAACAAGGCGCATTTTTTATGCCACTGATGCGTCACAAAAAGTGACGCACCGGCAGCGTAAAAGTTACGCACCGCCTCATAAACGAGGCCCCAGATGTTGTCTTCACGTCACTCTTCTTAACTGGCTCTGTAATTGGCCAGTGACGCGAAACGTCACTTCCGACGCTGGCTGTGCAGGAGGGACTAAGCACAGATTAATTCAAATTTAATCTGTGTCTTCCGCTGCTCCCGAAGTAATTGAGGTACTATCTGATGCACCCTCCAACTTTCCCTCCCTGCTGCACCATCCATAGCATTTGCATGCATTTTAGATTGCTTTCCCCACATTCCTTTTACCCAGTTTTATTGCATCTGCTCCACGTTATCATGAAACGGAGACAGAAAGTAAGCCAGCACTCTATTTCGTGCAACAAAAACGGACCACATAAAGCCCCGATGAAAATAAAATGATAATGAGATGTTTAAAAAGAAAACTCTTCCCCGTTCTGAACAGCATTTATGCACCGCAGGTGCGAGCTTTGCTCTTTTCATAGATATGCATTTTGTAATCTATCGTCCCTTGCCCACGACGCACTCATCACCTGTAACATTGGTTCTTTCCCTCAATGATGGTGCAGACACTTTGGGATTCATGCATATGCTTCTTTATTCTTGGAGAGGGAGCGCGTACAACTTCGTAGTTCATACTCCGAGATTCAGTGCGAGCGCAGCCTCCCATCAGGCTTTGTGGTAACATGTGATGCACCACAACTAGACTGCGACACCACACATCTTCACCCTTAACAACAATAAAGGAGATAACTAACCAGTACGTGTACACTTTTCATTTTCAATGTGTGACTGAACATATCATCTACAACTGGCGTAGGCAAAGAGACGCCTCAACGGTGGAACCCTAAAAGACAATACCCTAACGGCTACTTATTTCAGAGCAAGAGAGGGATAGAAGAGAGAGAGAGAGAGAAAAAATTACTGTGCAGTGGTTGGTAGGTGGAACGAAGAATACAGGAAGGAGGGAGTGGGTACATGTCACCCTCTATACCTATTGGGTAACATCACTCCCCTGCCAGTGCGGGTGTGCGTGAGGGGGGCCCTTGGCTCATGTGCTTCCCCTGTGTGGGAACTTGTGGTAAATAAGTTTTACCTAATCAATTTTTCCGTATAATTATCATTACAAGACAGCTCATTCAAAAGAGAGGCAGAGTCCGTGGTATCTGAGTCATACAGGGTTTAATGGAAGCCTCGAGGCTGGAGATCATGTTCCGTCACCACTAGGGTTCGGGAAGGGACAGTCAACGTTTAATTAGCAGTACACATTATATATAGTAGAATCACATAATTATGTCCAATACAGTAGGCGTAACAGGTAAAAAGAAGAAGATAAGAACACATGTGCGTAACAGGGGGGCGTGAAAGAAGGCGTACAATGTGAACGTAATGTAGACGTCACAGAGAGTGTCATAAGTGGGTGTATGCACAGAGGTAATCTGCAGAGTCAGCAGGAAATGTGGATGCATGCGCAGCTGGCATGACGTGACATAGACGTGTAATTGGGGAGAACTTTAACACTAGTAAAGGAGACAGAAGTCTGGGATGTCAGAACGACCTGGACCTATAACATATCTGGTATCTTATGTTTGGAGGATGTATTATCTGGAGTAGAAGGTCTCTCGGGCAGAGGCTATTCTATACTGAATGCTAGTGCGTGCATATGTGTCTACGTGCAGGGGCATGAGCCTACTATGGCAACGAGAACTGTAAATTACTTGCATGGAGACAGGAAGACTTGCTCTTTGCCCTGCAGCCGGGGATATGTTTACCTAAATCACTAGACAGGAATGTATTTGCGAGGAGGCTGAACAGATAACTTGAAGGCAAAATACTGTCTTGGCAGGCAGGCCAGGTTGAGCCAGGCACCGCTTCGCTTGGCAGGATGTAAGGCAGAGGTCAGGGATACGTGTCCATGCTGCAGCTTTCAGAGGCAGTAAGCAGGAAAAGGTTCGGAGACAGGAATCAGGGCCTAGCTTGGTAGAGCCAGGAAAAACATAAAAGTGTACCATGTAAAGACGTTGGCATGGTATGGTTAGGAACTGAATTATCGATCCATTCATGGTGGATCTGAAAGAGGACATGTTAACGTTGGACGCAAATGTATTTGCGTCTTCATATTCGGTCATAGAGGGAAATTTCACGTACTTGAAGCGTGTACATGGAGACGTTGGGGTACACGTTAGGGGACATACTTGACCATAAGAATTCCAATTACCTCATTCCCTCCTTGTCCCCTACGTTCCCTTCAGGATATATCAATCCTCATGAGACCATCTATCTGTTCATATAACATCATTTGCTCATATTTGTTCGTTCGGGCACGAGGATGGGGACTTGGATGAGGAATACATGATGTGGCGCACAAGCCGCAAATCGCTGGCCCACATTGTAGACATAGACAACAACTGAATACTATAAGTAGTATTATTCCAAGGAACGACAGGACTTTCCATCCCCAAGCAGATATCACGCTCCAGAGCCAACCGGACCAAGTCCATGAGCCTGGATTCTGGTGTATCTGTTTGCAATTGTATGGAGCCGAGTTATGGCTTTATATACTGACGGTGCGTTATTAGGAATGAAAACGCAACAACTGGATCCGATGACTCTACAAGCCCCGCCCCTATCTGCCAGGATGACGTCAAGGACGAGACGATTTTGAAGAACGACAAGTCTCATAGCAGACTGTTCTTCTGTTAAGTTACCTAGGGCAAAAGTAGTTTCATTCACTACTGCTTCAAGGGTTCTGGTCAATTGACGTATCAGTTTACTATTCGAGACAATTCCCAAATAAGGAAAGAATCCTTTATTAAAATCTGTGTATTGTTCCCATGTCGTTTCAGTGTAATCGACAATCGGGAGTTCTCTCTTGGGCCTAACATGAATGAGATGAGAATTTCTATGATAATCAGGTGGGGCTAGAAAAACAGGTGGCAGTAGGAATGCAATGTAACAAGTACCATCCCAGTCTAGAGGTAAACGTATATAGGCTGTATGGCCACAAATGAAATAGGAATGTCGGGAAGCTTTGAATGTAGACTTGCCCTTATCACTGAATTCAATAACTGTATTACAATCGCTGTGTCCTAGATGTACTGAACCTTTCTTTCTAACGCATAGATCACTCTTCACTGGTAGAACTGAAATTGAGGGTAAGTTTGAACTGGTTTCCGATTGGACATTCAAAATCATGAGGCTAAGTGTAAAATTACCTAATCCATACACTTCGTTTTCTAGGTCGGTACCTGTCATTTGGGGAAGACCCTCCTTGTCTGGGAAACACGCCTTATTCATGACTGTATTCAGGTCTCCCCATATCCAATTATTTTGTGAAACTTTGGACTTACTGTCTAACGAGGACAATAATGTAAACCATGCACCACATGAACCATTATGTGTAAACGGGTAAGGAAAAAGAGGCAAGGCTCCCATCAATTTCTGGTAGGGAGGGAGTCGGCCACATACCCAGCAATTAGTTGCATTGCTGGTCTGGTGGGAATGATGTAACATACGGATGAAAGAATTGTTACGCAGTGCAAGTCGATAGGAAAGTTCGTGCGGGGGCAGATCACTAAAGGTGTGGTCTGCAGTGTCATTGAAAAAAGAATGTGCTGGTATGGGAAAATATACGTGTAACACATAGCTTAGGCATATAATTGTAAGACTCAGAAATAACATAACAATTAGAAATACAATACATTGACTACGGAGATTCTTGTGATATTTCTGTTTCTTGATCTCCTGTCTATCTCTCTCACTATGTGGGTCTAGTTTGTACATGTCAGGAACCTGTCTAACCGCTTCACCCAGGGGGACTTAAACAATTAAACTGTCTGACTTACTAGACCTCAACTTTAATTTGTACTCCTGGGACGGAGTTTTCTCTACCAGGGGGAGTTTAGTATCAACGATTGGAATGTGGCAGTCCTGGGAAACAGTTTTTGGCGGAAGTCCATAACAGCGCTTGATGTGGCTCGAATGGAGCCAGCCCTTCCTCCCCTCGATTTTTACTGCAGTCCTTGTGGTCATCAAAACGAGCTTGGGTTCCTTCCAGCGGGGCTCCAGAGGGCTCGACCGGTCAAAATTGCGCACGAAGACATATTCACCAGGGACGATCTTGTGTGGCTTCACCTCGGTGTTGTCTGGAAAGGCTGCTGCGACCTGTGAACGACATGATTGTAGTGCAGACATCAAGGAAGCAAGGTAATCTGTCAGCATAGTACTGTCAACATCGGTCAATTTACGAGGCAGAGGCGTCCCCCACATATTCGGTGGCCGACCAAAAACCACCTCATATGGGGATAGCCCTGTCCTAGAATGGGCTACCATTCGCATATAGAAGAGAGCAACCGGAAGGGCTACTATCCAGTCTACTCCCTTTTCTGCACAGACCTTGGCAAGACGGGTTTTCAGAGTCTGATTGTGTCTCTCTACTAATCCAGCTGCTTCGGGATGCCGAACACAGTGGAACTTCCATTGGTAACCTAACAAAAGGGAAACTTGCTTCATGAGCTCGGACGAGAATGGTTGTCCGTTATCTGAATACACGACACGAGGCAAACCATACCTCAGGAAAAATTTGCGAACCAACTGCTTAGCAGTGGTCACGGCAGTGTAATCTGGGACTGGATATGCTTCTGTCCATCGGGAAAGTGCACATACAACTACGAGGACATACTTGAATCCTCGACAACGTTCCATCTGGATATAATCCATCTGGAGGACTTCAAAAGGGTGATCAGGAGGATGAAATCCACCTTGCTCTACGGGAATGCCTTTACCTGGGTTGAACTGACAACAGATCATGCAAGTATGCACTTTCTGTTTTGCTGCTGCTCGTAAGTGCTTATTGAACCAAAGGTTTTGAATACTGTCTAACATGGCCTTTTCTCCTAAATGTGCAGGACTATGTGATGTGTTAATGATAACTTGAACCATAGAGTCGGGGAGAAACCATGTGGCTTTTCCCTTCGTCATCCATCCCTGTTCTTTCTGGATCCCTCCTAGTTCTGTCCATTTCTTGATTTCGTCTGGAGTGGCATGTGTCTGTATGTCAATTACATCTAGTGCGGGATCCCTAACCGTCATGCAATGTGTTGGAACTACCGTCTTTGTCATATCAATCTGAATATGAGTTTGAGCTGTATGTTTGGCTGTTCGGTCTGCCAGGTCGTTACCCTGGGAAATGGTATCTATGACTTTCGTATGTGCCTTACACTTCATGATGGCTATGGCTGTGGGCCATTGTATTGCTTCTAACAGAGCTTGAATGAGGGGACCATGCTGTATCTTAGTCCCGTGTGAAGTTAAAAAACCTCTCTCTTGCCAGAGGACTCCGAAGTTGTGTACAACTCCAAATGCATAACGGGAATCTGTGTATATATTAGCTTTCAGGTTCTTGGCTCGAATACAGGCTTGAGTCAGAGCAATGAGCTCTGCTGCTTGGGCAGACAGGATGTCAATACGATGTGTTTCTATGACTTCAGTTTCAGTGGTCACTGCATATGCGGCCACTAGCTCTCCTGTACTTGTTCTCATACATGAACCATCCACATAAAGTGTCAGGTCTGGATCTGGTAATGCGATGTCTGTCAAGTCTTGTCTGGGCTTCGTCATAGGGTTAATAACTTCCACACAGTCATGTGACATAGGGTCTGTTGTACCTAACGGTAAAAGTGTAGCAGGATTCAGTGTATTGCAGCGTCTGATCTCTATGTGTGGCTGGAATAATGTCAATTCATAAACTGTCAGTCGTGCTATAGTCAAGTGCTGAGTCTGTGTTCGATTTAAAAGAACTTCCACGGAATGTGGAACTTGTACTGTCAATTGGTGTCCTAATACTATGGAATCACTTTGTCTGATTGCTAGAGCTGTTGCTGCTACAGATTTCAAGCATGCAGGCAGGGCCTGGGCTACTGGATCTAATGTACTGGAAAAATAAGCACATGGTTTGTGTGAACCGGCTTGATCTTGGGTGAGTACTGACAATGCAGTACCTTCGCGTTCTGTGACAAAAAGTGTAAAAGGCTTGCTGTAACATGGTGTCGCTAAAACAGGTGCTTGACATAAGGCTTTCTTCAAGTCGTCAAAAGCTTGTGTATGTTCCTGGGTCCAAGGGAGGACAGTCGAAGACGCTGCCTCCTGTGTTGTCAACTGTATAAGGGGCTTGGCTAGATATGCGTACTGAGGAATCCATTGTCTACAGTAAGAGGTGAGGCCTATAAAGGCCCGTACTTCCTTTTGTGACTTGGGTTGTGACATATGTACAATTAACTGGATGCGGTCAGGTGTAAGCTGTCTCCCCCTCCTGGACAGCAAGTGACCAAGGTAAACAACTTGCTGAACACAGAATTGTAGCTTCGAAGGAGACACTTTGTGTCCCTTGTCGGCCAGAAAACAGAGGACTGTGAGAGATGCATGTTCACATTCTTGTTCACTTCGGGCGGTGATCAATAGATCATCGACGTACTAAAGCAGGGCAGTGTTAGCAGGCATGAGGATACTGTCAAGTTGTCTTTTCAATGCTTGGCTATAGATACTTGGACTTTCTGTGAACCCTTGAGGCGCACGTGCAAATTTAAAGCTTCAGCCATTTAAACTGAATCCGAAAAGGTACTGGCTTTCCGGGTCTATGGGAACACTAAAGAAGGCATTCTTAAGATCGATTACAGTAAAGAACACCGCTTCGGAATCAATAGCAGTCAATAGGGATGAAATATCTGGGACCACTGGATACTGAGGTATGATACATTTATTAAGCTCTCTAAGGTCGATCACTAATCGATAAACTGGGGGCGCGTTGGGATCAGTACGTTTAAGAATCGGTATGATTGGGGAATTACAAATATTGGAGTCAGTTTCTACAACTACTCCTTGAGCAATAAGCTTGTCAATAATTTTCAATAAGGCTGCTACAGCCTCTGGTGGCAACTTGTATTGTCGGATTCTGGGCAGAACAACACCATCTCTAAGGGTAACACGATATGGTGTAATATGCATACAACCTACATCAGTCGGACCCTGTGCCCATAAATGCTGTGGTACATTCTGTAATCGGGGATCAAAATCTCTCAACACATAGTGACCCTTGAAGTCACGTAAAAACAATCTCACTCCTTCCGGAGAACAACAAATTACAGCTCCTAGAGCTTTCAGCGTTTTAATACCAAGCAAGTTTTCTGGACATGATTTTGTAAGCAATAGATCTGTAGTACGGGACAATGGACCAACTGCAAGGGGAACTGGTTTCGATACTTCATTAACAATAGGTTTTCCTGAAAATCCAAGGGAAACATTCTGTGAGCCTGAGAGGGGTGCCCCTGGAACCTCGTCATGACTAATGGTAGTTCTGCTAGCCCCTGTGTCAATCAGAAATTTTCTGTCCTTTCCTAATACTTGATTATGTACATAAGGACCCTCTTGATCTACAGGAATCTCGATGAGAGGCAAACCTACTTCCCTCTCTAGGCTATTTCATGAATACTGTTGGTAATCTGGATAATCAGACTGTGCATACTGGTACATCTGTTGTGTAACGTGTTGTGTAGCGGCAATGGGTTGAGGTTGTGGAATAGCTACTGTCTGTTGCTGTGCATGTTGTGGAGCAGGTTGCGGATTCTGTTGAATATTCTGTTGAACGTATTCTGGTCTAGGCTGACGTGGTCTCTCTTTCGTTTTGCCTGTAGCAATATTCTGTTTCAGAACGGCACAATCACTTATAAAATGACCTGGTTGTTTACAATAATTACAACTTCCTTTAACAGGACCTGTAGGACCACTAGTCTGTGTATTCTGAGTGTTACCCCTCTTCTGACCATCTGCTGGAACAGACTGGGCAACTAATACTTTCATTTTCGTGTCTTTTATACGTCTCTGTTCATGATCGTGTTCCTCTCTAATCCTATTCTGGTGGTACTGTAACATTTGTAACATTTGAGAAGGCGTATTAGCTTGCCATGTACTTTCGACTTTCAATACTCTGTTCTTAACCTGGGGTAAGGAATTCTCAACCAATTTGGTCACGAAGAGATGTGGGAACGACTCGCTACTTGTTTTCAGTCCACTATTAATAATAAAACATTTCTCGAATCTCGAATAAAAATCACTAGTGTCTTCGTCTGGTTTCTGCTTGCAGGCTGAAATTGCATCCCAATCTTCCTTTTTCACTGTCAATAATCTAGGCAAAACTTGTACTAACAAACCTGGTAATGCTTTAGTTTTGTCCCCAAGCCCTAAACCTGGGGTACGTCCTTGTTCTTCGTCCTCTAATTCGGACCAAATAATCTTTTTATCTCCCACCTCCCATTCCTTTTCTTTCAGTTTTTCGTAAATCCCTGCTGGCAATAATACTTTTAACAGTTTAAGAATGTCTGAATAAGTGTAGTCACCCATCAGCAACATGTCTTTCAATTCACGGTGAAACCCTGCAGGATCTTTATCGTGACAAGGTACTATTTTCTTCATTTCCAATAATTCCATTTTAGTCAAGGGAGTGTACACAAACACTCGTTCAAGCGTATCATCTGGCTTCCGGATTGGGTGTACTTCTCGTAAGGGATTCAGTCTGTCTAGGTGATATGGTTGTCTAACTGGGGGTGGAACAGAAACGAGACGGGGAGTCAGGAACGTTCTATATTTGTGACGTTGTTCCAAGATAATGTCAATTAAATCAGTACCTAGACCTCTCCATCTATTCAGGAGTAAGTCTTGCAATAAATTATACAATGGACCTGGATGAGACTGTTCGTTTTCATACTGTATAATGAGATGTTGAGTCATATATATACCAGCTAATCGCTGTTCTACTGGAGTAAGACTTAAAAACGTTTGCACTACTAGATCATCTTTATATATACTGTCATCCCCGGCCCATTGGACTGCTGACCGGGCTAGTTCCTGATCACGTAAGGTAGTGAGTTCATGATAACCTATTCTTTCTTTCAGGATTTTATCAGTAATTTGGAATATATACTCAAGAGAACATTGCTCTGGTATGGGGGAAAGAAAACGTCTCTTGTTTTCTGGACGGACGGGTCTGTCAAACGGACCACTTAAAGAATACTGTTTAGGGAGTTTCGCTCTACCTACATATGCTATCCTATCCTGGCTTTCTAACGGAGGCTCCATATCGTCCTCCTCAGTGGATGATTCATTCTTGTCTGACTCGGGTCCTTTTTCGGCCCTACGTCTATTATGTATGGCTACTATTTCTTTACGGATCTTTCTGGACATGACATCTATGCAGTTCTGTTTATCATGTTTACCATCGGCAATATTTTGGCCCCATCTTACCAAGGCAGCCATCTCCTCTGGAACAATACCTGGCTGATCTTGTTCCCTTATCAAACAATTAATTAAAAATCGTAACAGTAGACCTTGTGTCTCAACTTTCTGGTATGCCATGGCTTCACGAACACATTCGGGTTTCTCCCCCGTCAGAACAAAATGATATATTCTGTCCAGATATTTTGTCATTTCTGGTAACGTTTCCAAGTAATTTGTAACACGTCGTAGACGTAACGAAGCTAACATCATGTCTCCTTTCTTACCAGGGACTGGATCATATCTACAATCTGTAAGGTACTGTCTAAGACTCTCGTATGACACTGCTTTCGGGGTACGTTGTATTGCTAATTCTCTCAATGTCACTCGGCGTAACTGTGGCGGAGTGTGATGGGGGCCTCCTACGGCACCTCCTGAAGCGGAAACCTGGGCATGTTCTGACTGGATTGTGTCTGTTGAGGTCGGTACTAAGGGCAAACCGTAAGTTATAGTTGATGCAAAAGGATTGTGCGGACCAATAGTAGTAGCAGCAGGGGAAGTAACAACAGGTACATGGAGTAATGCGTGACGTGGAGGGGTCGTGCCTTGATCAGCTGGGATAAGCTGCTGTACATTATTGGCAGGTGGTACATGTACATTGGTATATGCGGGAGCTACGTCATCTAAATAGGAAGAAAGGAAAATATCTGCTGCATTCTTATGGTGACGTACTTTAGTCGGAACCAATGGTGGCGGTAAATTACTTGACCTTTCCGGGTTGGCCTTAGATAGGCCCTCGGTCAGGAGAGGATACATGCCTTTAACAAGTGTATTTCGTTGTCTGTCTAATTGTTCTGCTTTAACTCGTTCTGCTTCTGCTATTAATTCTTTCTCTCGATCTTTTTCTGAATCTTCTCTATGTTTCTCTGCTTTTCTGAATTCTTTCTCTGTCCTTCTATGCGATTCTTTACGCCACAATTCTATGGCATCTTTCTGAGATTGTCTGGCTTTCTTTTTCCATAATGCTTCTTCCACTCTCATGATGCATTCAGCATCCCATGTTCCTGAGACAGGCCATCTATATTTCTCGTCTAAGTGCTTTGTATAATCGACCCACAAGTCTAAGTACAGTATGGCATCTAAGCCATGCTTGTGGTACATGAAGTGCCCTGGAGTGTCCCTAGGCGGAACAGGCACTGCTTCTTCAAGTATCCCTTTCCTAGTTCCTATCTGACGTAATTTTGAGAATAACGGCATACTTACTTTAACTCGAACACAATAAACACAGTAGTGGAAAGCAAACAGTCATTCATACCACGACATAAAATACGCTAAACATTACGAACAGACACTGTCTAGTATAAAAAAATACAATACTTGAATCACATGAAATAGTGCTTGAAGACCTGAATTACTGAATCACTGAATAACGGAATCACTAGATGTACTGCTAAACAGTACAGACCGGTCCCATAAAGAGACACGTCATACCGCGCTCACCTAAGTGAACACGTACGGACCAGGACTGTGTACCCAGACCTGTCTTGACCGGACACAAACTAATGCACCCGTCTAAATACGTCCCTAGCAACGGTACTCACTGGGAGCAATACATGAACTTGAACTTGAAGGCCTCGGACTGGACTGGACTTCTACTGGTACTGCTACTGCTACGCATGCGCCATAGTACTTCGGAACAGGTGGGTCTCTGGATACCTCGGACACTGTTACTCTCGGCTAGGCTCTGGTCGGGATCCTCCGCACTCCTCACCGCCTCGTCTGGATGTCGACCGCAGTCTCCGTCACCTCCGTAGGCCTGAGGGAGATACAGGAAGTCCTGCAGATGCGCATAGGTGTCCTTCACGGCTGTGGCAGGGGGCAAGGCCTGCGATGCATCTCCGGCGCGTGGGGTGGGGGAGGAGTCCCTATTCGGGCGCCAAATTATGTGGTAAATAAGTTTTACCTAATCAATTTTTCCGTATAATTATCATTACAAGACAGCTCATTCAAAAGAGAGGCAGAGTCCGTGGTATCTGAGTCATACAGGGTTTAATGGAAGCCTCGAGGCTGGAGATCATGTTCCGTCACCACTAGGGTCCGGGAAGGGACAGTCAACGTTTAATTAGCAGTACACATTATATATAGTAGAATCACATCATTATGTCCAATACAGTAGGCGTAACAGGTGAAAAGAAGAAGATAAGAACACATGTGCGTAAGAGGGGGGCGTGAAAGAAGGCGTACAATGTGAACGTAATGTAGACGTCACAGAGAGTGTCATAAGTGGGTGTATGCACAGAGGTAATCTGCAGAGTCAGCAGGAAATGCGGATGCGTGCGCAGCTGGCATGACGTGACATAGACGTGTAATTGGGGAGAACTTTAACACTAGTAAAGGAGACAGAAGTCTGGGATGTCAGAACGACCTGGACCTATAACATATCTGGTATCTTATGTTTGGAGGATGTATTATCTGGAGTAGAAGGTCTCTCGGGCAGAGGCTATTCTATACTGAATGCTAGTGCGTGCATATGTGTCTACGTGCAGGGGCATAGGCCTACTATGGCAACGAGAACTGTAAATTACTTGCATGGAGACAGGAAGACTTGCTCTTTGCCCTGCAGCCGGGGATATGTTTACCTAAATCACTAGACAGGAATGTATTTGCGAGGAGGCTGAACAGATAACTTGAAGGCAAAATACTGTCTTGGCAGGCAGGCCAGGTTGAGCCAGGCACCGCTTTGCTTGGCAGGATGTAAGGCAGAGGTCAGGGATACGTGTCCATGCTGCAGCTTTCAGAGGCAGTAAGCAGGAAAAGGTTCGGAGACAGGAATCAGGGCCTAGCTTGGTAGAGCCAGGAAAAACATAAAAGTGTACCATGTAAAGACGTTGGCATGGTATGGTTAGGAACTGAATTATCGATCCATTCATGGTGGATCTGAAAGAGGACATGTTAACGTTGGACGCAAATGTATTTGCGTCTTCATATTCGGTCATAGAGGGAAATTTCACGTACTTGAAGCGTGTACATGGAGACGTTGGGGTACACGTTAGGGGACATACTTGACCATAAGAATTTCAATTACCTCATTCTGCCCTCCTTGGTGCTCCCCTCTAGGCCCCTGTCAATTGAGGTGGAAGTCCCTTGCGTAATGTCTGGGTTGTGAGTGTCGTTGGCTTCTTGAGGTGGAGTGTGCTGTGTGGCATCGGAATTATTCTTCCCTACTGTGGTACCCGCATCACCCCCTGTCTCCTTCCTCAACTCACTCCTCTGTGTACCTGTGACCAACCCGTCTTCGTCATTGGCAGGTTCCCGCCCTGAATATCCGGTGCTGGTTGTGGGAAGGTCCTTGTTCCATCCGTTGACTTTGTGGCATTTGGCCATTCTGCTTTGCGATCACACTTTGCAGTCGCTAAACAAGGCAGAGCGGGAATAAAGTTCTCTGACTTTTGGGGTCTTGCTGAACTTGCTGTCTCCTTTCTTGCCAAGAGTGCCAAGTTTCACCCTGACCCAACCCCCCCCGTAGCTAGAGAGACTTCCGCACTCCGTGCCTCTTGTCGTAATTGGCTTTGTACACTTTCTGGGCCTTCTCCAAGTTGCTCCTGACTACTGCTGGGCACCATTTGCTCTGCAGCTTCAGGTTCATCCAAACGTGGTTGTAACGTGTGAACGGTTCTCTTCCTTGTAGGATCTTGAATGGGTTGTACCCAGTTAAGGTGGGCGTGATATGGTATGCCTCTACCGTGTTCCTGACTTCAGCTTCCCAGCTCTTACTTGCATTGATGGCTGCTTGAACAGAACCCATGATCACCTGGATAAACCGTTCAGCAAGGCCATTGCCTGCAGGGTGGTACACTGGGGTGTTTTTAGCCACAATACCATTCCTGTTGGTGAATGCATTCCACTTCTCCGAGGTGAATTGGGGACCATTGTCACATGTTATAATTTTTGGGATGCCTTCCCTCAGGAATGTATCGGTGAAAAAGGAAACAACTGAATCTGTATCCACTTTTTCGTACACTGCTACCTCCGGTCACTTGGAATATCTGTCGACTAGGATCAACACATATTTGGGAATCCCCCAAGAATCCAAAATTGGTCCAAAATGTCAATCGACAATTTCTCCAAAGGGTTGATAAGAGTGGGGAATTTCCCCATTGGAGGCCTCAGCAAGGTTATTGATTTGTCTGCGGTGGTGCAGTGTTTGCATGCACGTACGCACTTTTCCACATGGTTGTCTATAGCTGGCCACCAGTATGACTGTTTTATTCTCCTCTTCGACTTCACGATTCCCAGGTGGCCTTCATGCAGGATGCTGAGGATGTGATCCCGCAGTTCTCTTGGAAGGATGACTTTGTCTCCTCTCAATAAAAATATGGCATTGTCACTGATGGACAATTTCTCTTGCGCCTCCCAAAATTTCCAGGAGTCGTCTCCCATGTGCCTCTTCTCAGGCCATCCTTGTATAACAAACGACTTCACTTGTGAGAGTTGGGGATCTTCATCGTAGGCCTTCTCCCACTCTTGTGCACTGATGACGGTCTCTTGGTCTGACAAGAAGCGTATTCGTCCCCTTCAGTGTGCGTAAGTGCCCCTTCCTTGGCCGCAGAGTGAGTGAGGTAATCCGCCACCTTGTTCTTACACCCTGGTAGGTACTCGGCATCGTAGACGAAATCCAATAGTCAGAGGGTCATCTTGGCGATGCGAGGTGTAGCACTGGCGTGTCCACTGGACGTGAGGACTTTGACCAACGGTTTATGTACCGTTCTGAGTGTAAATCAGGAGCCCCAGAGGTACTGGCAAAATTTCTCCATGGCCCAAACAGATGCTATCATTTTCTTCTCGATGACGCTGAACTTCTCCTCGTTGGGGACAAGGGAATGGGATGCGAAGCTTACGGTGGTTTCCGTGCCGTCAGTGGACAATTGGGACAGGACAGCCCCTAAACCTTTCTTGCTGGCGTCCGTCGTCAAGATGCTGTGAGCTGAGCTGTCTAATCCCTCCTTGGGGATGGCATCGCATATCTCTTTCTTGATGAATTCCGCGTTGGACTCTGACGTCCAGCTGAAAGCGTTCTTCTCTTTTAAGATTTGTCACAGATGGTGTGTTTTAGTGGCAAAATTCTTGACAAATTTGCTGTAGAATTCTGCTTGTCCCAGAAATGAGTGAACTTCATCCTTGCTTCGTGGCTTGGGTGCCGTTCTGATGGCCTCCACATTGGCTCTTTTGGGATAGATCCCGCTTTCGCTAATCTCGTGCCCCAAATACGTAATGGTGCGCACCCCAAATCGGCATTTCTCTAATTCAGCTGTGAAGCCATTCGGAGACAGTTTCCGTAACACCTCTTTAAATTTGTCATCCTGTTCTGCTTTGTGTTTCCCCATGATGAGTATGTCGTCCTGGAAATATAAGACGACGCTGACATCCTTGAACAACTTGTGCATGAGTTTTTGGAAAACCGTGGCTGCTGATGCCAGGCCAAATGGCATTCACCAGAATCTGTAGCAGCCGAAGGGTGTGATGAAAGATGTCAACTTCCTGAATGAGAGATGGAGCGATATTTGGAGATACGCCGCTGTGAGGTCTATCGTGGAGAACTAATTTACACCTTTGGTTTGAGCCAACAGTTCGTTAATTCTGGGCAACGGAAATTTGTCCGCCATTATGTTTTTAAACGGTTCTCTAAGGTCTATGTAAAGACGCACTTTCCCACTTGGTTTACATGCCACGACTAATGGTGCCAATCATTCCGCACTTTCAATAGGTTCTATTATGCCATTTTCCTCCAGGCATTTCAATTCGAGTTGCACTGCTTCTCTGCAGTTGTAGGGAATGTTCCAGACTTTATGGCTGACTGGCACAGCACCTTCCTTGAGAAATATTGTGTACGTGAACGTGGAGAGCTTCCCAATGATCCTGCCAAATACTAAAGGAAACCCCTCTTTCAGTTTTTCCTCTTCGGATACAGGTGGGTTATAAGTCATGAGTACTTGTGTGGCTCTGCTGGGGTTGAGTGGATGCCCAACACCCCCTGGTCAGCCCACCCCAGGACAGAAGGTCCCTTTTCTGCAAAGTACAGTTGACCGATGGAGTCTCTACCTTTGAATTCGAATTTAAGCTGCCGGAACCCAACCATCGAGATTTTCTCTCCTGTGAAGGTGACAGTATGTACATCAGCGGGGTATAGATGTCTCCATAAAGTGTCAGTAAAGTCCCTTTCCCATATGTTTCCTTGGATTATAGTGTATGGGGAACCATGGTATAGATACCTGAACACCCCCAATGATTAACATACGGGAGGGCTTCTTACTGCTGTTCAATCAATAACCATGCCATGGTCTTCTATGCATAAAATACAATCCTCATCAACATTGTGTTCCTCACCCTCAATGTCCGATTCATACAGGACACATTTGGACATTGAGTTACTGGGCTTCCATCTGCAGACTTTATCAAAGTGTCCCACAACTCCACAGAAGGAACATTTGACATGAAACGCTGAGCATTTCTGTCGTTGGCCATGTGGGACTGACTCCCAAATCGGTAGCAACTACCTCGTTGCTCACTCGGGATCTTGTTGGGTACTGCAAATTTCCTCATGGGTCACCTGTTCTGTCTGTTCCTCGCACTGGGAGCAGGTTTGTCACTTGACAGTTTTTTGTCACTTACTCTGCATATGGTAGGCTTGTGCTCAATTTCCTTCTTAGCGGCTACCGCACATCTTTTAGACAGCTCTGCAGTCTTTACAATCGCAATGATTTAATTAAGGGGGGGCATCCCCACTGACCCACAATTTCTCCTGTACACTCGTGTTGACTGTGTGCATTATGATTTGATCTCGTACTGGATCGTTGTGAAGGTGGCTAAATTTGCAATTGACTGCCAGTATTTTAAGCACCGCCACATAGTCTTCCACTGTTTCCGAGGTGGATTTTTCCTCTGAAAGAAATTGTAGTGGTCTATGGCTGTGCACACCACTGCTTGGTAATGACTGTCTAAGTCTTCCAATGCGTGCTGAAATACATCTGCGTCACTCGGGCCTCTGTTTTTTTTTTACCATACTCTCCTACACACTTAAATGCCCCAGATTGTGCAGTAAGATTCTTTTCCTGTGTTTACTGGAGAACTCCTCTTCCCCCTCATCCTTCAGGGCAGCCTGGTAATTAAGGTAGTACACCTTCCAATCAGCCCAATTCATGGCAGGCTCTCTGGGCTTCGGCAGAAACAGCACTGGGTTTGTCAAGGAGAAGGTTTGGGCGCACATCGTGGCAGACTGGTGGGCACGGGAGTGAAAGACCTCAGAGGGGGGAGGCATGGCGATCCGCCGTCGACACTGTAGGAGATGTAGGTGCCCAAAGAATGGAGGAAGTCCCAGTTCTTTCTGGAGGGCTTGTCACTGGGCTTTGGGGAGTGGAGGCAGCGTGTGTGGCTCACAGAGCGCAGTCATGCAGGACACGTGGCATGCATTCAGCTAGGGTCAGCAAAGTGAAGTGGCCAGCGTGGGCACCTGTAGGCAGTTTATGGCAGTTCTGTACTGAGGTGGAAACGGCCAGGAGGTTGGATGCACAGAAGCCCACAGAGTGTAGAAATCCAACCCGCGCTTCAAGGAGGGCCGTCTTTTTTTTACAAAACAAGGGAACCCAATAAGTATTGGTCAGGGACCTTGGGTAATCGTTAGTTTTAGGTACAGTGGTCCCAAGACAAAGCTGATTAAAAGGTTTAGATAAATATAGACCAGGAATCAGTGCTATATTAATTATTGTCCAGCCGGACAGTAGAATAGTTTAATGGTTTCAAATGCAATAATTCTGACAGACATAATATGGTGAGACACAAGCCTGCATCCTACCAACCATATTTGGCAAACAAGGAAAAATTAACAAAACAGAATGTGAAGTTAAATTAAACACAAACAATACAAAAAAGAAAAAGAAAACGGAAAAAGGCTTAGGCATGAATTTTCTGTTTGCAAATTGAAGTAAAAATAAAGCAAACACGTATGACTTTCAGACACCAATACACATAAGGAATGCTTAAATGAGAAAGTGTATAGGGTGTGCTTATTGGTCGACAACGTTTCGATCCCCTTTACAGCGATAGTGGGATCATCATCAGGACATTGGTGTACATGCCTGAAAGTAAAGCCGTTTCAAAAACGATCGGCCCAATCAAGGTGTGTTTGGGCCGTTGTTTAAAGGATGCTGTGGGAATCCTAGGTGGGAGAACTCCCAGGAAGCAAAAAGCCGCTGTGGGACTTGATTGCTATCGGGTGCTGGGATTTCACGAAGCCACGTCCGCGGTCTCCAGCTCACAGGAGGTCTGAATCGGCCGCTCAGTGGAGTGGTCGACAATGCCAAGTGCCGCAAGTGAAGAGCGCTCAATGTTAATTACGAGTGTCAAATCTCCTGTGGGACTGTGGTAGTATGTGCACCCTGAATATGCCGGTTAGCAGCCCTTTAAATGTGGGGTCTACAGGGGCTACTGTATACCCTCTGAAGGAGACCCAGTTGGACCGTTTTTGCAGCCGGCCGCAGCACCAACGCACTCCATCTCCAACTGACCTGGTGGTGCATGGCACACTTCGGCGCTCCACTCGATGCTGCTAACGGGGCGCCGGCTGTTGCAGACGGAGGTTCTTCTGCCTTGTCGCCAGCTTGTAACGTTGGTTCTTTCCCCCAACGATGGCGTAGACACTTTGGGATTCATGCATATGCTTCTTTATTCTCGGAGAGGGAGTGCGTGCAACTTCAAAGTTCACACTTCGCGATTCAGTGCGCGCGCAGCGCCACATTAGGCTTTGCGGTAACACGTGATGCACCACAAATAGACTGCGACACGACAATCATGTTTCGTTTACACCCCTTGAGGCTGCAATTGATATTTTCCTCTGTGCGCGGAGACTGAAGCAGCGCCGTACCAATTGAGTTCTGCAGTTCCTGAAGTAAAGAGATGTGCATTTTCTTCCAAAACGGGCCACTTGGAAGGTGTAAAAATTTGGCTATTCACACATGGGTAAGAATTGTTTCCGGAACCGATGCAGAACAAATAATGTAAAGAGCGATACAAGAAAACAACATTTTCATTTTGTTTTCCTTGGAAGACACAATTTAGAAAAATGATGTAACTGTTTCAGAAATTAAATGCGCAAGACAGTTGCTGATTGTTACTGTTTGTGTCTAGATAAATAAAACCATGCTTTTATTTGTGATTTTTAGTTGCACATGATGAGGATTTTCATTCTCAGTGTAGAAGGTGGGTGAAGCTTTTGCAGTGCATCTATGACGAGAGCTATGCCTGTCATTCCTTCAAGTATATACTGGTTATAGAGATCCATCAGCTATGTCATGTTACCTTTTTAATGGAGTGGGCCTTGCTGTTTCAATGGCCTCTTGACGATGCTGAAAATCATAAATTAAGATTTTTGTTGTATGTTGGCTGTGGTTTATTTTATTGAATAGACCTCCATGGTGAGGATGAGTTCTGCAGCCACCCCCCAAAATCTAATCCGAGTGATCAGCGGGCTCTTTGTTTTCGCTATGTTGTGTAAGTCCATTTTTCCCAGTTTCAGATCCTCTCTCAAAGTTTCATTAGGTCTTGCCTACGCAGCGTGCATGTGTTGCATAGGAGAGAGACCTGTAGCCATCGGCACAGCTTTCCCTTCATAGACGTGCACGTGTTGCATTGCTTGCAATGGCACTTGCGTGCACGTCTGGCGATTTCATTTCGGGTGCGCGCAACGCCAAATGGTGGAGCCATATGGTCGCACCCTTCCGCAAGGGAATCGCGAGGTGTGCGCTTCTTTTTTTATGCGGGGTCGTGCTCGATGTTCGTGCGCCAGGTACTGTCCAAGCAGACTCAACTCTTAGAGTAACTACCAAATTTTCTTTCTTAACTCTGGCGTAGTGATTTTTTTCCCCCTGATATTCCTTCTCTGGTTCGCCCATAGCTGTATTACAACTCAGAATCATATCCTTTATTCCCCAACATTCACTACGTCATGGAAAGAGCTTTATTTAGGGATCTGAAGATTGCCCCCCTTTTTTGTTTTTTGTATGTTTTGTGTTTATTACGCTATTTCTTATTCTGGATTTAACTGTGTGGATGTTGTCTATTTCCTATCTTCGCTGTGTTTATTTTTTCTCCTTGCCTGCTTGTAGGGATTACTTATTGAACTATAGCTGCATACTTCCTTTGTAGTGAACCATTGTCCCTTGGCTGCTACCAAGCCCAGAGCAGGGGTGACATCCGGAGCACTCTTTATGCTGACTGACCTGACCTGATCAGGTCAGAGTTTTGGTAAAGTGCTCTTTTAAGACTACAACAGCAATCCTTTAATTGCCTGGGAGCGGACCAGAATCCGTGCATCTGAGCTGCGGGGCAACAGTGCTTCTGCAATAACTAATTCATAGTCTGTGCAGATGAAGATATCCACTGCTTATGAAAATCTGCTGAATTGTGGAAAAGCTGCTATGCTCACGCTGTTTTCAAAAGTTAGTAGAAAGCATTTCCATATATTTCAGTTCATCTCTACATAAATATTGATAGCAGATGAAATTTTTTTCTTCTCAAATGACCACCTCCAGGAAGGGGCGAGGAAAGGCGCCATGGGCTCGGGTGCAAGCAAGGCAGATTGTCCCACTTACTGTGGGACTTCTAGCAAAATACAACTAACAGGCTTCAGTAGTAGTTACGCCCTCTCCCTCCCGGCACATCCACCTGGGAATTCCGAGTTCTGCCTGGGTCCTCAGTTCAAGGCCCAGTAACTTATAATGGCTGCGAACTCTGGAGGCGATATTGGCCTGAACTGATAACCGTGCGCCTAGCCTAGCATCTCCTCCTCCACCTACCTGCCACAATCTAGCGCCCTCCTTAAATAACGTTACCATGAGTCCCAGATTTTGCCAAGACAGCCCCGCGTTTTCACCACCTGTCTCACTTCATTTTGCACGTCTCAGTTTTCAGAGGAGCAGAAGCAGGAACATTTTCCTTTGTTGAAGTGTAGAACTCAAGTTAACGCTACAGATTTGAGTTTAAAAGTTGCCTTTAATTCCCCTTAGTGTCAAATTATTTGTGCTGGTGAGCGCTAGCAATTTATTCTATGCCCCTCGATCGATACAAAGCAGTAGTCCAATTTTTATGTTTGTGGAATGTCCTTTTTTTTGGGTTTCGAAATCTGGGCACCTTACCCAGGGCTTTAAGTAGGATGAAAAATTGGGGGGTGTCTCTCAAGGGGGCGTGGCCAAGGCAATTAAGGGCGTGGCTTAGAAAACACGTAAGCTAAAAGTTTGTGTTTAGCATAGTGTGCCGCCGGACAGGTATTTTGTTGTTACTGTCATTGCATCCAGATATATGATACAAGTAACACCATACTTACAACAAGTCAGGACTATTGACTTTGTCAATGGCTGTTAGTTGAATAGGATGAATAAGCAGCAACTGTGGCTTGTATATTAAAAAGCTTCCACATAAAACCCTGGTGACACCCCGACAATGTTGCTACCCCTTACTTCCAAAAAGAGAAGAGAAATCCAGAGAGAAAGCGACTCTCTTGAAATGATTTCTCTTCCCCTGTAACACTCGAAACAAGCATTGGCATAGCCAATAGGTCTAGCCTTTGGGGCCTTATAAGTGTTTACCAAGGATATTGTGCTGCATAACATATGGGCATATTATCAACCACTAGCGATATTTATCGCTAAATAAGCTAAGCAACAATTTTTCGATTGCCGGATTTTATGGCAGAGATAACGTGCTATTAGCAACGTTTATCTCAAATGCGATAAAATATCCGGAGATAGCGGCTTAATGCGTGAATATTGCTGGAAATCCAGCAATATTCAGGCATTAACGCCAATAGGGTCTTAACCTGAATATCCAACCCCCATTGGATATACAGGTTAAGAAAAGGTCTGAGCAGGCGTTAGTTTTCAGCGATATTCGCGCTTAGAGCAAATTTTTTGCTTTCAGTCACTAACAGGTTGGGTACGCCCACTTTGCATGTCATTAGCGATAAATATCGCTGACATGCAAAGCGGGCCCCAAACTGCTAGCTATCACCTAAAAGCTGTCGCTAACTGATAATAGGGCGATGAAATTATTGCTGCTTTGCGGCCGAAAACTAAAGGCAAAAGCAGTGATAATTTCATATCGCCTGCCTTGGTAATATGCCCCTAAATACTTATAAGGTCCCCAAAGGCGAGACCGCCAATATTTGTTATAGTCCTGGACCCAGTGAAGGTGTAGGTTCCTTTTGTGTCTCACTGCAAGACGCTGCTGTATTCAGTTTAGAGCTTAGAGCCCGCCTGTGATTTACCATTTTTAGTTCCGACACTGGCTGTGCAGCAGGAATTAAGCACAGATTAATTCAAATGTCATCCGTGCTCGTCCGCTGCTACCGACATAATTTATTATTATATTTTTTTTAGTCCTCATACATTCCACCAGAACAAATAAATAGACTCTAGATTGGATCCCTCTGCGCCTTCCACACAAACATATTCGGTGACCGCCCTGGTAGCCTGTGCCGGGCAAACAGAGTTCACCCAGAGGCAAGGCTGTCTCCTGGTCCCACTTCCGTTCACCGCACTTGACAGACCACTTGTTACTAGGGAGGACCGGACAACAATCCTCTGGCATAATCATAGGACCGATCTTAGTTCTGCCTCCAGGTCTCTAGAGCTGCCCAGATCTTATTGGCGCTTGATTTGTCACAGGCATTATCTGATTGGCTGATCATGATGATATTTTTAAGATAATCTGCAAATAAGGGTGAAGCCTCAGATTCCCAGATTTCCCTTCTGGCAATAACTATTACATAAAATACAATTTTCGAAGCAGGATTACTCATACAATAGTCCGGCTATAGACCAAAAAAGATTAATCTTGGGCTTACTGCAATCCGCTTCAGTAACACATCCACCAGTAAGCCACATACCTTAGTCCAGTATGAACCAATCTTCGGGCACTCCGCAAACATGTGTTGATCGTCTGCGGCTGGGTACTTACATCTGGGACATTGATATATCCTCGTGGTCACCTTAGACAGTTTCCCCGGAGTCCAGTACGCTCTATAGGCGGTGTACAGATGACTTCTCCTGAGGGTCGCTGGTTTAATCACTGTCTGTAACATAATAAAGAAATCACACCAGATTTTACGTAACCCCTCCCTGTTACCTGAGAAACACTGCCCCAGAGGTTCCCCAATTCAGAGTCCAGGCAGTCTTCTGCTCCAATAAGGGCCCTATACAAGAACGAGACTTCATGTTTCCGTGGACCCGCTCTGGAGACAAAATCAATGATCGTACTAGCTTCCTCGTTGCCCCATGACCGTGGTGCCCACCATGCGGAAAGCTGGTAAAACTTAAATTTTGTTAAAGTCCCATTAGTCAGGTTGGAAAGAGACTCCCAGCTCATAAGATGTGAGTCTTTACAGAGATCACCCCACACGGCAATACCAGCTAATTTAAGCGGCTGACACAGTTGGTCCCGGAGACAGTCCGGAGTGCCAGGTGAGTCCCAAATCAGAGCCTGTGCAGTATAGTACGGTATTTTCAAAACTCTCCTGATATACCCCCAGATCTTAAGTGCAGCTAACAGGGTCTTGAGCTGGACTTTTTTGTAAAATTTGGGGTCACCAAATTTATAAAGAAAAAACTCCTGTCCCTGCGGCACATCATGTAACTTTGCCTGAAATAAGAGGCCCAGCGAGGAAGAGTCTAATTTATTGGCCATTATTCTAAAATTCTTAAAATGGAAGGCATGACAGTAGGAAAGTAGATCGGGTAGGGCCAAACCCCCTAACTTCAACCCTCTCCTTAGTTTTTTCCATGCTATTCTAGGGGGTTTTGTAGCCCATATGAGGGAACCGATTTTACCTTGGAAAGTAGTGAGATCCGTAGTATTAAAAGGTAGTGGAATTGTATTAAACAAAAATGTTATTTTGGGGAAAATTATAATTTTTACGAGGTTAACTCGCCCATATATAATTAGTGGCAGATTCCTCCATCTCAGTAGTAACTTGCAAACCTCCATAGATACTTTCTCCAACTGATCTTTGGTATATCCGTCAGTTTGTGGGCTAGATAGATCCCCAAATATCTCATCCGCCGACTTGCCCCCTGTATAGTATCCGAGCAATTCCACCCCATTATTTCGGTAAATACAATTTAAACAAGAATTGCAATGCAACAGGTATTACATTGTTGAAACATTGACCTATTGGTACTGTAAATGACAATGCCAAGTGTGGCTCAATGGTTAGAGCGGCAGACCCTGATGCAGAGGTCTGGCCCGGGACCAGGGTTCAATTCCTGCCTCGGCGGGTCTTGGGCTCAATTTCCTCAGACCTGATCATTCTCGCCTCGGTGCCTATTCTAATCATGGGTCCCACTCTGCAACTCTGGGCAATAGCTTGCTTAATCTCCACAACGGCCCCAACAGCGCTAGGATGCCTGGCTTCACCTTGGGGGTGCCCAGGAGTGGGCACTTCACAGGGAAAAAGCCAGGAAGGGTTCCACAGTGGTATGCGTACAAGCGCCTTGAGACCCCCCTGGGGGTGATACGTGCGCTATACAAATACTAAATTACATTACATTATTGAAGGGTTTAAAAAAAAACATAAATAAAAGGCATTGTCATTTACAATGCTAATAGCTCCAACTCCAACAAATGCGAGACCTATTGCATTGTAAATTCTTGTTTGTTTTCACGTTACTCTTCTTTACTGGCTCTGTAATTGGCCGGTGAGGGGAAACCTCACTTCTGACACTGGCTGTGCAGCAGGAATTAAGTATAGATTAAATAAAATGTAATCCGTGCTCGTCCGCTGCTACCGATGTAATTGAGGTACTATCTGATGCACCCTCCCACTTTCCCTCCCTGCTCCACCATCCATTTGCATACATTTGCATACATTTTAGATTACGTTCCCCACACTTGATTACTTCATTTGTTGAAAATGTGACGTTATTGATCATGTGGCGGAAGAAATGAAGATTTGTGCATGAGTCTGATCTTGCCATATAGTACAATCCTTTTTTGGTTTCGCCTGGCGAACAGCTGCGCAAGCAGCGTTTCGCGCAGGCGAAAACTTTTGATTACTAGTATGGACAAAAGTCCCGCCTCTCTGTTTCATTGGCTAGCTCCATAAATGGAGGCTAGCCATTGGAAGAGAGAGGCGTCCGTCATTCTGCGAGGCGACTCGTGGGCGTTCCTGAGATTTTTCTCATCCAGCCCCTTTTATCACGTCAGTGCAGCGGTGGGCGGGGTTTATTTTTTTGTTTGTCCAGGTGTCTTCTGGTCATTCTGCGGCCAACCGCCGTCGGAGGAAGTCCAGGTCCAGGTGAGTGATGGCCGTTCGAACCGCCCCCCCTCCCGCTGTCCGTGCCTTTCCTGCCCCCCTCCCGCTGTCCGTGCTTTTCCCGCCCCCCCTCCCGCTGTTCGTGCCTTTCCCGCCCCCCTCCCGCTGTCCGTGCCTTTCCTGCCCTCCCTCCCGCTGTCCGTGCATAATTGCTCGCCATACAGTCTTGTCTTATGTGTCTACCCGCTTCTAGAACATCTGGCATGAAAACTCTGAGATTTTCATTGACCAAGATATTGCACTGACAATGCTGCTTCAGTCTCTTTTTAAATCACTTTGTCCAGGTCCAGTTGAGTGCTGGCCGTTCCCGCCGCCCCCCCTCCCGCTGTCCGTGCCTTTCCCGCCCCCCCTCCTGCTGTCCGTGCTTTTCCCGCCCCCCTCCCGCTGTCCGTACCTTTCCCGCCCCCCTCCCGCTGTCCGTGCCTTTCCTGCCCTCCCTCCCGCTGTCCGTGCATAATTGCTCGCCATACAGTCTTGTCTTAAACCACATATGATTCATCTCCCAAGCTTGATGTAATCTCAGCACGTCTTTGTTGCTTATAGTGGAACTTACCAGCTGTGTTAATCCGCGCATGGAGAATGGTAGGTACTTGGAAGGAGACAAATGCTTTGGTCATCTCCTGCTCTGCACTAGAGCTCGGGTGAGTTAAGGTGGCAGCCTGGGGCCCCCTCTCAGCTGGGAGTGAACTGGGGCCCTCGAGCCCTGCAGGGCAGGGTTTATAGGACAGAGCCTTCAAGCAGCAGCACAGATGCAAGGTGGCAGGCCTGTCCCACTGCAAGCAATCACGGCACTGCCCTGCGTCCTCGTCAGCGGTGCAGACTTCTTCTGACCACCAAACAACGTGTTTACACTGAAAAAACACCCCCGGAGATCACTGTCAAACTAGTAACCAGAAAGGTAAGGCGCCTAGCACGGGCCACTTCATGTTGAGGCGCTATGGCTGCCCAAGTGTGGTTTCTTCCTCTCGGAGGCTGAACTGAGCCCCCCAGCTGCCCCCTTCTCTAGGGAAATAAGCCTCTCCTAACTCGCCACCCACCCAATACCTGCTTGCACCTACTCGCCAACATATGAAAGTTCCAGGTCTGTGTATCCTGATAGCTCCTCCTTGTGTAGCGCTCGGCGCTAGAGCCGCGCCCTGGGCCTTGTGGCACTCAGAAGAGCCGCAGCTCTGGCCCCGACACTGGTCCCTACCCAAAGACCCTGCTCTGTCATTCACAGGCCCTGGGGAGTCCTCTTCACGTTCTGCGCTCTGAAGAGGCCGCCAAGAAGTTTAAGCGCTATATGAAAATGCCCTTTACCTCTGGAACACACCTGCTGCCCCGTGGGACAATTGCCCAGTGGTACACCACTGCCAGGGCGCCCCGTGCCAGTCTCTCCCCACCGTCTGTATACTCCTCCCCCCCTACCTGCAACCCCCTGCTTCTCCCCCCAACCCCACCAACAGGGGGCCTGGGGCTAACCTGGGAGCTCGCCATCCGGTTGCTGATGGGGGGACTCCTGCTTGTCGCCGTGTGCTGGTGCTGGGCGCTGCATTGGGGTGCAGAGGTGAGTGCAGTATTATCATTCCATGTTAGCATTTTATTTTCAATAGCGCTTTCTATGACGAACGAGGCTTCGGAGCGCTTTCTAGGGAATTGAGTAAACAGCGAAATCTTTTTGTGCTTGATTGGTACAATCTGTGTTTTATTGGGTGTCTGTGGGCAGTATTATGGCATGAAGCAGAGAGATGTGAGAGGGGCAGAGACACGTTTCCATAGTGCTAGAAATACAACAACAGTGCAAATACAGTGGGGCAATTTAGAAAAATCACATGCACACCATAGTCCCTGGCCAAACCCAGCCTACAATCTGGCCTCGTTAGATACTGAAAAACATCATAATATCTTTAAACACATATGAATAACGTTTTTATAGTGCATAACATGAAGAGAATCACCTTGTTCCCAAATTTGCCAGTGAAATTTGCCAGAACTCAAGGCACTACGCTGCAGGGTGGTCTGCACAGGATCATACAATTTGGGTAAAAGTGGACGCTGGGATTTGAGCCTAGGTTTTCAGTTGGCATTATTCAGCCACAGGAGGTATCTGCACAGTCTACATTTGTAGAAAAAAAGACATTGCTTTGTGTATTAATGCATTAATTGCGAGAGATTAAGCTAATGGCAATGTATATGACAATGCCATTTAGTTATCTGTTTTCAAAACCAACACATAAATACAAATTTTGTCATTTACAATGCCAATAGCTCTAACTTTTCCAAAGGCGAAACCATTGCATTGTAAATGCTTGTTTCTTTTTGAAGGTAATGAGTTTAGGCTTCGGCAAGTGTCTATTTTTTTTTGTTAAATTTTTCCTCTGGGTTTTTTATTATTTACATTTAACCTCTTGCAACATGTCCTTGTGTGATTCATTTAATTACTATTAAGGTATATATGTTCATGGAAATCATAGGGGGACAAGCTTTTGGGGGCCTTACAGACTGACATTACCAACCTGTGCTTGTAGTGGGAGATTGTGGAACTGAACTTCCCCTCTAAGGGAGAGCAAAATTGGGCGTGGATGCCTGTGGAACCCATCCCTGAGCCCACTCCAGTGATTGCCCGTGTCCATGGCAGCGGTGGGCACATGCAAGTGTCTCCTTTTCTTGCCCTGGCATTGCGTCTGCAGGAAGAGCAGCCGGCGAGTTGTGACATCATGACTGGGCTGTGATCGTGGGAAGTTGTTCACTTCTAAGATGAGTCCCTTTGGGGCCTGCCAAAGCTTGTAAGCATCTCTGTTAGTCAGGGTGGAAGTTTTTTTTTTTATCCTACTCCACCTGAACAACTTTGCAAGTAACTCCAGGAGACTTCACAGCAATTATTAGCAGTGTTTCCAAGCACCTAAAAGCAACCTGTGAGCAGATGCAGAATATACTGGGGACAGCTGGTTCATATATCCCACAAAAAATGGCACGTTAAAGTGCCCCAAATGAAGACTGACATCCGGTAGTCAAGTCAAGTCAAACCACTTTATTCGATTAATTAAAATCGTATAAGTATACTATACACTATACAGAACATTATAAAATGTATTATTCAATATAAAATACAATAAAAAACATCTAAAAAGTCAAATTCATTTGTTAAAGACCAATAATCAATGTACATAAACTTATATTATATGATTAGACATTTCCAGTAGAGCTGCCTGTCTAACCCTCCTACTTCTGACAGACGCAACTAGAAAGCTGGCAACTCTAAACATGATTTCAGGGGATTCCATCAATTGTAGGAACAATAATGCAGGTTTACATTGTATAAAGTCCATCTTTTTCATTAGAGAAAAAATAAACCTTTTTCTGGCTTCTTGAAAAAAAGGGCAAAAGAACATAAAATGCATGGTGTCTTGGGCGGAGAAATCATCGCATTTACACAGGGTCACGTCTTCTAGCCTGATCCAACCCTGCAGATCCCATAATACCAGGTGAATTTGGTTGAAACGGAATTCAGTCAAAAGCCATCTGTGAAAAGGATTAGAAACGATAGACAGATATGATGGCATTGCTAATGACGGAATTACCAAGAAGTGGGTCCTGGCGGATGGTTTACATAGCTCCACTGCTTCTCGGTCTGCTTCGCTTCACCTAACAAAATTTCTCTTAACCCACTCCAAATCAGCTTTACATAAGGATTCAGGATGAAGGAAAATCTAAGGGCGCCCCAGTTTCTCTGATGACAATTTTACATACGACAGCCACTGGATGTCCTTCATTCTATCCAGTTTAATACAATCCTTTAGAATCCTATGATTTAGAGTAAGATTTGGATTCAACCAAATTCTGATCCATAACAAGATTGGGGCTATTTTAATTATATCGGTGATGTATCCTAAGCCCAACTCGAGATGAACAGAATGGGTTGCAGTGGATTGTGGGAGACCAAGGAGGGCACGGAAGAATTTATTCTCTTCTGTCTGTATACAGTCAGGTTTACTGTACCCCCATATAGCTGCCCCGTACTTTGCAATTGCGATAGTTTTTGCTTTATATATAGCCAAAATAGCCTCAAAGGGTTTCCCCCCCAGTCGTTTGGCAAATCCTGATATTGCGGCTGAAGAATTTCTCACAGCATTCACCTTTATAGAGAGCGGAGGTGACCACGTTCCCCTGTCGTTAAAGACAACTCCCAAATAGGTGAACACTTTCACCCTGGTGATTTCTTCTTCCCCGCAATAGAAAGATCTAGCGGTACCTTTACCAGCCCCTAAAGACATAATATGTGATTTGCCATTGTTGACCACTAAGTCCAGAGAATTCATAAAGTTCCCAAATGAGTCCAGCAGTCTTTGTAAGCCCAAAGGAGTCCTTGCCAATAAAACGGCATCATCCGCATAGAGAAGCACCGGAACCGGTGATCCTCCCATACGCGGAATGTCGAGTGTAGCTGTTTTATTTATATACAAGGTGAACAACATCGGAGCCAGGATACAACCCTGACGCACCCCCCTTCCGGACATAAAACTAGCCGTACATTTCCCCTCTTGCGTCATCCTTACTGAGGCTTTCAGATCTTTATGTAGCTCAGCCAGAAAATACACGAGGGGCCGGTCAAGGCCCATTTCCAACAGCATAGTCCACAGCCTAGACCTATTAACTAGGTCAAAGGCCGTGGACAAATCCATAAAGGCCAGGAAAATAGAGCCCCTTGCTACCCTCGTATATTTGGATATTATTAGGTGTAGATTGAGACATTGGTCCTCCGTGCCCCTCCCAGCTCTAAAACCATATTGGGCGTCGGACAGTATGTCTTTTTCCAGAGCCCAATCTGTTATCTTTGCTAATATAACCTTTCCCAGTATTTTAAAGGAGGAGTCAAGTAATGATATAGGCCTATAGCATCTAGTGTCTCCCCTTTGGCCCTTCTTAAAAACCGGGATTATAGTTGATCGAGACCATGATTTAGGAAATCGCGAAATGGCCGAGGTATTGAAGACAATGGTCAACATCTTTCCCCAATAGGTGGAGTTAGCCTTATACATATCTGAGGGAACCCCGTCAGGGCCTGGTGCCTTACGCCCCGCGGTGCCCTCTATTGCTTTAACAACTTCTGCTAAATTAAAATTTACAGGTATAATTGGGGGATTACTGATGGGAACCTCAGAAATTTCCAGCTCTAAATCACTCCCATAATTTTTTTTAAAATGGCTTAACCAATCCTCCTCGGCAATATTTAATTCCAATGCAGAGTTCGGATTGTCAGAGAACAGGGGAGTATTAATTATAGACCAAAATTTGGCACTATCTTTCAATGTCGCTTTATCCGTTAGATCAGCCCACACTTCTTGTTTTATTTCATTTTTCAGTGCCAGGACGACTCTTGAGTACTCCTTCCTAAGCTGAGCGACTAAACCTTTATTCCTAGGCCGTTCATTTAGCGCCTTTTTTAATAGATTATGTGCTTTGGTACATTTATGATTAAACCAGCCCTGTACTGGTTTATTTTTCCCTTCTTTGCTATATATTGTAAGTTCTTTAGCCACCTGAGAACAAATGGCTTCAAACGAGGTAATTACATCCCCCCCACGAGAATGTGGGTCCGCACATATGTTTAGTTCCTGTGCAGCCTTAGTCGTAATAATATGGAAGAAGTCTTCTGGGGTAACCTTACTCCAATTTAATCTTCTGCCCTGATCTTTTGTTTTTACCTCAGCTACGACCTTCGGCAAATCAGTTTTATTTAATAAGGAAAATCCATTTATCAATTCAATCACCACCGGGCTGTGGACACTGAAAGTAGAGTGTATAGCGTTATAAAAAAGTACATATTTTAGAAGTCCCAAGGAAAAAAATATGTAGTCTATTATTGACTCACATTCCCTAGCAACATACGTCGGGGCACGAGCACTCTTATCGAAGAACCCTGCCTCAAACAAATCATTGTTGGACAGGAGTATCTCCAGGGCTTCCCCCTTAGAATTATGCTCAAAATGCTGAGGGCATGTAAGATCTGGTCCATCAATATCAATAATTTGACAATTAAGACTACAAGGATGTACGTTAAAATCGCCCAACAAAATATAATGGCAAAAAGTGATTTGCTTCTCCTTAAAAAATGTTTAAAAATCAGATAACAAATTAAGATGCTCATTAGGAGAGTCCCCTTGCTGTGAGTTATAACAGTTCACCAGGATTAGTTTTGTGTTATTCTCCAAACCTATTTCCAAAATAAGAAAGTTATGAGATGCACAATCAACCCTTTTTACTTTTCCCCGTATGTTCACAGACACCAAGAACATAAGTCCCCCTCTATCTCTCCCAGCCAGAGATCTCAATGCGGGACCGAAATAGGATGTAAAACCATCGATCCAAAAGTCACAGTCATTGTCCCATGTCTCTTGGAGAGCCACAATGTCATATTGTTTCACAAGGTTTGGCCAGTTGCTATCATCCTTTTTGGAACGTAGACCAGCAATGTTCCAACTTAACATCTTTACCTTGTCCCCCACAGTTTTACTTATACTTTCAGGTTTACAACAAGTATTTTTAGGCCTTATTATGTTTTCTTCAGGCTCCGTGTGTTCCCTAACTGCAGATGTCTCCCCCCCAAGCCCTCACAACCCTCACGTCAATCACACAACTCTAATCCAGATAGTGCATCAAATCTATTATGAGTGACTAGGTTAGACCCAAATTTAAAGTAATTATCTCCCCCACAGTCCTGCGCAGATCCTAAGGGCCGGGTCTCGATAGGTGTGGGTAGTATAAACGGTCTCATTCTCGCACTTTGTGGGTGGGCTCTGCTTAGATGTGAGTAAAAGTACCCTAAGGGGCGCACATAAATACTATTTGCGTCAAACGACATAGAGGCTGCCCTTAACAAAACTGTAGTGACATGTTGTGGGTGTCTAAAATTTACAATTATGCATTCCCCACTACACATCTTCCTAGAAGGCCCAATCCAATTTGCCCTTCTGGTTGATATAATTTCTGTAGCAAATTTTGTTGGAAAGCCACAGGTCCTATTCAGCCATGACACAGTTTTATTCTTAAGAGATTCGTGTGTTTCCTCAGCTAGCTGGGCAGAACAGGGGTCAAAGGCTGGTACATTGGTTAAAACCACTACATAAGGAACGCAGTCAGGCGGAAGATCTATAAATCTACTTCTCCTCCCCTGATTGCTTCCTTGTCCACCCTTTGGGCCTGGTTGAGTTTGTGAGTCTGCGCTATGGGCTGGGAAGGTTTCAGCTGGTTTACAACCAAAACTTCCTTCTCCACTCCAACTGCACCCTTCCCGGTAGGTTTTACTCTGTCGGTCATAGCCAGTTGTTTTTCTAAAAGCTCTCCCAACCTCTTTACTTCTGCCGCAAGAGTATCCAATTTAAATGTTAAGGGTTGGACATACTCGTCTAGCTTAGCTTCAAATTTAGCTTCCAGAGAGTGGACCAGTAGCTCAAACTGCTCTGGGTTTAAGTTAAAACTCGCTGTATTGCTTCCATCCTGCGGGATGGTAGCCACAGTTGGGATATGTTTAGCGGGTTTAGGGATGTCAGCCCTTTTTTTACTATTCTTTCCCCCACGTTTGCTTAGTTGTTTCCTGCAGGATCTTATTGGTCTGGAGGTTGGTGGAACTTCCTCTGTTTCACTAGAAGATGTATTTAGATCTTCGACCTGCAACTCTGGATGAACCTGGGCATCCTCTATAAAAACAGCCCGCGAGCCCATCCCAGTAAGGTCATATTCCGGAGGATCCACCACGATAGCAGTAACAACTAAGGCTACATCAGGTGACCCCTCTCTACCTAAGGAGGCTCTCCTGTCATTATTAATTTTATGTACCATTTTGACCATATAATTATCAATGGCGCCTGCCCCCACTAGAACCTTCTCACTTTTGGATTTAGACATATTTTAACCTGGCTATACAGTTTTTTACAACTTCCGAACTTGTTATATGATTAAAGCAGTAAATGTCTGATCACACAGTTATATACAAGAATGATTAGTAATATAAAACATGAGTAACAATCTCACAGTACGGGGGCACTGAGGGCAGCGGCACGCAAAAATCAATGTCTGTGACCCAGCCCAGTCTCCTCCTGTCCCGGACTGTCCGCCCTTAGTCCGGGCTTCGTCCGGCGCGCCTCCCTCGGTTGCGTGATGCGCTCCTTCCTTTTCAAGCGCCTCCGGGCGCGGTGTTGCTGGCCTCAGGTGAGCGCCGCCGGGGCACCTGGGTAGTGTAGTCCGGCCGTTCCCCTCACGGCGTTGGCTGGACTCCCCCGGTGCGGCCGTTCCCCTCACGGCAATGGCAAAATGCAGGACGCCTGGTAAGTTCCACAAAAAAGCTTTCCTGGTGAGCGCTCGGCGCTCCTTCCTTTTTAAGCGCCTCCGGGCGCGGTGTTGCTGGCGTCAGGTGAGCGCCGCCGGGGCACCTGGGTAGTGTAGTCCGGCCGTTCCCCTCACGGCGTTGGCTGGACTCCCCCGGTGCGGCCGTTCCCCTCACGGTAATGGCAAAATGCAGGACGCCTGGTAAGTTCCACAAAAAAGCTTTCCCGGTGAGCGCTCGGCGCTCCTTCCTTTTCAAGCGCCTCCGGGCGCAGTGTTGCTGGCGTCAGGTGAGCGCCACCTTGGCACCTGGGTAGTGTAGTCCGGCCGTTCCCCTCACGGCGTTGGCTGGACTCCTCCGGTGCGGCCGTTCCCCTCACGGCAATGGCAAAATGCAGGACGCCTGGTAAGTTCCACAAAAAAGCTTTCCCCATCCGGTAGAAGTAGTGTTAATTGGCCCAACATTTCTAAAATGGTAAATAAATTCTGTATTTTAAGCTCGCTTGAGACTGGCTGCAGTAAATGCGTTCGCCTTGTGTTTTACAATTCAAGAGGTGGGTACAAGTACATCAGAGGCATCATATCCGATTCGGCCATCAAATGTGCAGCATATATTCACTTGGACCCCAGTTCCAAAGATCTTCAGCGCAGTTGTGGCCTCGAATGACAGACAAACACTAGGCTGATTGAATTAACTGATAACCACTCATTAGCCACACAGTTCATTATTGAGCTGGGTGCTTTCGTGTCTTGTTTACTATGAACAGAAGCATTTGAAATGCAATAAGTCTCGCTTTTGCGAAATTTTAAGCGATTGGCATTGGAAATGACAATGCCTTTTATTTATCTGTTTTAAAAGCCAACATAAATAAAAAGGCTTTGCAATTTAGAATGCCAGTAGCTCAAACTCTCCCAAATGTGAGACCTATTGCATTGCAAATGCTTGTTCCTTTTTGTGATTGATGACTATCGGGCATGGTTATCTTGTAATGTGACGAAGCGCTTGGAGGGTGATGGCTGAGAAAGTGTGAGAGAAAGACACATATCTTTTTAGTCTATGTGCTGCCTGCTGTCATTAGCTCTGCAAATCCCTTTATTGTGTTGGTAATGTTACATTACGTTTTCAACCCGATTCCCTGTCTTATCTTTGGCAGGAGATCAAACGATCAGAGACCTTGTGGGTCCGGGGAAGATAACAGGCATAGAGAAAGAGCAAGGGGAAATCCAAGATCTGCCGGAGAGACTGGATTATGCTCGTCTTTCATAGAGATGCTGTTTGTAAAGTTCAAGTGAGGAGGTTTGCTAAGAGGCACTGTGCTTAAATAATCTGTTTCTTAGGTCTCACCTAGGCAGCGCGTACGCTGTATCGTTGAGACATGCAGAATATGCCATAGCATGAAAGCTTTCTGGAAACTCTGCCCACTCTTCGCCCATCTTTTTGATTGGTGTACATCCTAAATACTGCCTTCTTATTGGTTTTAGGCTCCTTAGTCCTTCCTCCTAACAGCCGTCTTGGCATTTGTATCCTTCCCTGGCTATTGGCTCCTTTACTCCAACACTATTTTATGCCCTGTGTTCCCCCACCTCCTCCCACAGTTCCTTACTTCTCACCCCCCCATTACCTCCCCTCTCCCGTTCATGCCTTGTTAAAAGCCCCGCACTCCCATTTGCATTCGAATACGTCTCGCGTAAATGCGAGTCGTTTTGGATTGCAAATGAGTGTTTTAAAGTAGTGCGCCCGAAAAGGAAGCGTGAATACACTGAGGAGAGTCCCGCACATCTGCAAGAGGAAGACGGAGCTTCCCCAAGTGCTCTGGCACCGGTACCTCTGCCCCAACACTTGGAGCCACCTGCAGGAGGTTTAGATGAGCTAGGGGAGTTGCGGAGATGTGTGCTTGCTGTTCCGGCTGCACATGCTGGGAAGAGGAGAGGCGTTCTTACTTTAAATCAAGATCCGCTCCATGAAGCAGACCCTGATACCGCTTGGTTAACGTTATTTGCCAGTCATGAAATGCCGCACCTGTGAATAGCCAGGGTGACTGCCTTTCAAAGGTTCAATGGAAGGGCGGGCCAATGTCAAAAATAATACTGCCTCTGTGTCTATTGACGTACATCGTGCTATTGTCTTGTAATGTGACTGTGGCAGTGGCTGGGCTGTTATAAAACTTCACTAGCTGCAACGTGAAAATAAACCTTCTAGGGGAGCTCCGCTGCCGGAAGAGCGCAAAGATCTGTGAGGGCCATGGAGGCCAAGAACATCAAGATCTGCGAGAGCCTCATCCTGTGGGTAAGTGACAGGACAGGCAGGGAGCGCTGTGTTGAGGTCGGGTAAGAAGGGTAGAGGGACAGGGGGCACCTCTCCTGGTGTATGCCTTTACTGGGCAGTCAGATACACCCCAGTCTCCAGCTTCTGTGTACAACTACTGTCAATAGAAGCTCCATCATATATACATACCTACGTGACAGTCGTCACACCTGCCTCGACCACAGCACTGCAGGCCAAACATATGAACAGAACACAGAACCACTTCCAGGGACATATAATCAGTTAGAAAAAGAGTGGTAAGGTAGGTTAAAGAAGTATATAATTTACAGTGACCAGAAACCACTTCAGTATTGTAGAACATAGAAGGTGTGCGTTTAAGCCACCTTACAAAGAAATAACTTAATAATAGAACATGCCATGTTACTGGAGTGGTGAATGACTTAATGAGGGTAACATCATCAAAAATGAATAGAGGCATCAGACAACTTATTGCATCTTACACATGTATGTCTTATTTTGTATTCATTTAAATGATGTGTACCACTTATAGCATCCGGTGAGGGCGCAAAACATTTCACAAGTGCACTTTGTAATAACTGAATTGTTTACAGCGATGCACATTGTAACATTTTAGAGGGGCCAAGAATGTCAGATGCACAAGTATTTACTATCATGCATAGACTCAGAACGTCTTACTGGAGCGCAGATATGTCAATTTATAAAGGAAAACAATAGAATAGCGTAACGAAACTTGAGGGAGCCCCCCTGCAAACTACATGGAGGGGTCCCCCCTCCCAGAGGGGCCCCCCTCTCCCATCCTCCGTGCCAGTCTAGAGCTCTCAGGCCAGCGACCCGCCATACTGCAGGGGATGCGGGACGATTGTTACGCCACTGTCACCAATCCAGCCGTTATAAGTAACACTGGATGGTGGAGTTAAAGGTTGGGCTTAGTCTGCCAGCAGGCTATCATAGGTGGTGGTCCATTCTTTACAGGGTCCCTGCCATCAGTATGCCAGGGAAGTTTTCCCAATTTTAGGTGGGTTTCCTGATGCAGACTCCTGTCATGATATACAACACCGGGCCCACTCATCGTTCAGTTTTGACAAAAGTGCATCTACTGCTCCTTCTAGATACCGTTTTAAAACATTAGACAAAGCGACAATGCAGTATTTCAAAAGTAGATGTAACTGCAAAGAGCACATTTTGATAATATATTTTTATTAGTAGACAATAGCAATCTTAAGAGGCATTGCATAGCTTCATACACACTGTGACCACAATTCCATCACAGTCTCTCTCTCTCTCTCTCTCTCTCTCTCTCTCTCTCTCTCTCTCTCTCTCTCTCTCTCAATGAGTCAGTCTCTCTCTCTGTCAGTCAGTCTCTCTCTCTGTCATTCAGTCTCTCTCAATAAGTCAGTCTGTCAGTCAGTCAGTCTGTCAGTCTCTCTCTCTTTCTCTGTCAGTCTGTTAGTCATTCGGTCTCTCTCTCTCGGTCAGTCTCTCTATCTCTCTCTTTCTGTCAGTCAGTCTCTCTCGCTCTCTGTCAGTTTCTCAGCCAGTCAGTCTCTCCGTCAGTCAGTATTCAGACTCTGAGTCAGTCAGTCTCTACTCTCTCTCGACTCTATCTCTCCATTCTCTCTCTCCACTCTCTCTCTCTCCACTCTCTCTCTCCACTCTCTCTCTCTCCACTCTCTCTCCACTCTCTCTCCATCTCTCTCTCTCTCTACTCTCTCTCTCCACTCTCTCTCCACTCTCTCTCTCCACTCTCTCTCCACTCTCTCTCTCCACTCTCTCTCCACTGTCTCCCTCCACTCTCCCTCCACTCTCTCTCCCTTTTCTCTCTCTCTACTCTCCCTTCTCTCTCTCTACTCTCCCTCCACTCTCTCTACTCTCTCCACTCTCTATCTCTCTCTCTCTACTCTCTCTACTCTCTCTCTCTACTCTCTCTCTCCACTCTCTCTACTCTCTCTCTCCACTCTCTCTCTCTCCACTCTCTCTCCACTCTCTCCCCACTGTCTCTCACTCTCTCTACTCCCTCCCCACTCTCTCTCTCTCCACTCTCTCTCTCCACTCACTCTCTCTCCACTCTCTCTCTCCACTCTCTCTCTCTCCACTCTCTCCGTCTCTCCACTCTCTCTCTCTCCACTCTCTCTCTACTCTCTCTTCTCTCTCTCTCTCTCTCTCTCTCTCTACTCTCTCTCTCTCTCTCTCTCCACTCTCTCTCAACTCTCTCTCTCTCCACTGTCTCTCTCCACTCTCTCTCTATACTCTCTCTCTACTCTCTCTCTATCTCTCTACTCTCTCTCCACTCTCCCGCCACTCTCTCTCCACACTCTCTCAACTCTCTCTCCACTCACTCTCTCTCTCCACTCTCTCTCTCTCTCCATTCTCTCTCCACTGTCTCTCTCTCTCCACTGTCTCTCTCTACTCTCTCTCTCTACTCTCTCTCTCTCCACTGTCTCTCTCAACTCTCTCTCTCTCCACTGTCTCTCTCTCCACTCTCTCTCTCTCCTCTCTCTCTCTTGCTCCACTCTCTCTTGCTCCTCTCTCTCTCGCTCCACTCTCTCTCACTCCACTCTCTCTCACTCCACTCTCTCTCTCACTCCACTCTCTCTCTCACTCCACTCACTCACTCTCTCTCTCTCTCTCTCTCCACTCTCTCTCACAAAGTAGTGTGCGTTACTATGGGAGTCCGCAGAAATGTTTCTGGGGTGGGGGCACACTCTCTCTCTCCACTCTCTCTCTCTCTACTCTCTCTCTCTCTCTACTCTCTCTCCACTCTCTCCACTCTCCCTCCACTCTCTCTCAACTCTCTCTCCACTCACTCTCTCTCTCTCTCTCCACTGTCTCTCTCTCCACTGTCTCTCTCCACCCTCTCTCTCTACTCTCTCTCTCTACTCTCTCTCTCTACTCTCTCTCTCTCTCTCCACTGTCTCTCGCCACTCTCTCTCTCTCCACTCTCTCTCTTGCTCCACTCTCTCTTGCTCCTCTCTCTCTCGCTCCACTCTCTCTCACTCCACTCTCTCTCACTCCACTCTCTCTCTCACTCCACTCTCTCTCTCTCTCCACTCTCTCTCACAAAGTAGTGTGAGTTGCCATGGGAGTTCGCAGAAATGTTTCTGGGGTGGGGGCACACTCTCTCTCTCCACTCTCTCTCTCTCCACTATCTCCCTCGCCACTCTCTCTCTCTCTCTCCACTTTGCCCTGGAGAATGCTCTCTCTGGGGGCCCCCACTCCCACCCTTGTCAGGGTCCCGAGCTGTGCTCTGTGCTGACTCCTGCTCTCTCTCTGGGGGCCCCACCCCCCGTCCTTGTCAGGGTCCTGAGCAGTGCTCTGTGCTGCCTCCTGCTCCCTCTCTGCCCCCCACCTCCTTGTCAGGGTCCAAGCAGTGCTCTGTGCTGCCTCCAGCTCTCTCTCTGCCCCCTCCCCCCCACACCTCCTTGTCAGGGTCCGAGCAGTGCTCTGTGCTGCCTCCTGCTCTCTCTCTGCCCCCCCCCCCCACCTCCTTGTCAGGGTCCGAGCAGTGCCCCCCCTCTCCTTGTCAGGGTCCGAGCAGTGCTCTGTGCTGCCTCCTACTGCCTGGGGCCCCCATCCTTGTCCTTGGTTCTTCTCAGAGGAGCAGAGCCCTGTGGGGAATGCTGTCTCTGGGCCCCAACCCCCATCCTCTTTTTGGGCCTGGCACCCCTGACTGAAGAGAAACAATGTAAGTTGATACTTTGTTTCTCTTCAGTCAGAGGGAGGGGGCGAGGGGCTCAGAGCAGGCTGCAGCCAGCCTGCACCTGCTTCAGAGGGAGAGAGGCTTGCTTCAGCGCAAGGCTCTCTCACCGCTCTCACCAAAGAGCTGAGGGGGAGGGGGTCGGGCCCCTTCCTTGACTGAAGAGAGTGGGGCCCCCGCACCGCAGGGGCTGTGGGGGGGCGTTTGTTACGCTCCTGGCTTCCGTTTTACCTGGATCTCTTACAGGTGCAAGGATTAAATATGTATCCCCTGGCACGCAAGTATACATTGAATTGGTGAACATGCAAGCTGCAGAACCTTTAACTACAGAACACACTTGGGAACTTTCTGGGAATATTTCAAAAGGGTGCAGGCGTATTGTAGCATCTTGCAAGGGCACATAGTTCCCTACAGAGGCACATACTTAGCATACTGCAGAAATGTAGAACGTCTCAAGGACACAGACCTTCTTCAGCATTACAAAACTGAGACTGGCATGCACATTTGCACAAAATGTATACTTATAGGGAAACAGATCCTCTTGTAGGGGCTCATTAATTGCCATTTATAGAACAGTCCTTTTGCAAGGGCGGAGGACGTGGCATTTAGCTGACCATGGTATTTTAAAGTGGCATACTTTGCCTGGGCACACGTGTATTACAAGGAACATACATATCACCGTACAGTATTTTTTTTATTTTTTTTTATTTATGCGATTTTATATAGCGCGAACTTTACCCGAAGGTGTCAGAGCGCTTTACATAGGACCCAGTATCAAACATAAGGACTGACGGTACAAAAAGAATTAGCAAATTTTTTGACTTACATAAGAACCAGTTGAAAACATACGGATTTAGGATTACAAGCGTTATAAAAAAGGTACAAACAGAAAAAAATTGCAAATGTACAAGAGATAAAGTCACACAAGGAGGAGATACAAATGGATAAACTCTAGGCATATACTAGTGAAATCTCTATCTACTTAGGGAGGGGATACACATGGATATACTCTAAGAGTCACATAGGAAAGGTAGAAAGCAGAGCGGACTCCTGTATAAACTAGTGATTAGAGTTATCTCTATATACATAGGGAAGGGGTAAGACTGGATATACTCTAAGAGTCACATAGGAATGGAAGAGAGCACAACGGTCTACTGCATATACTAGTGATTAGAGTTATCTCTATATACATAGGGAGGGGATACACATGGATATACTCTAAGAGTCACATAGAAATGGAAGAGCGCACCGGTCTACTGCATATACTAGTGATTAGAGTTATCTCTATATACATAGGGAGGGGATACACCTGGATATACTCTAAGAGTCACCTAGCAATGGAAGAGAGCACAACGGTCTACTGCATATACTAGTGATTAAAGTTATCTCTATATACATAGGGAGGGGATACACATGGATATACTCTAAGAGTCACCTAGAAATGGAAGAGAGCACAACGGTCTACTGCATATACTAGTGATTAGAGTTATCTCTATATACATAGGGAGGGGATAAGACTGGATATACAGTTACAGCACCAAGGGAGGGACAGAGAAGGGCAGGAAAGTGAGACAAACCAGAGAGGGAAGCAGATAGTAACAAGTAAGAGAGCGAGGACTGTGTCAGAGGCATCAGGAGAGACAATAGAGAGGTCACTAGGACAGAGGGGGGAGGTCAGAGATGCCTAAAAAGGCAGAGGAGAAAGGTAGAAGAAGAAGGGAGTCATGAAAAGAAAATGGCGGGGAACACAGAGGACCAGGTCTGAAAGTCCAGGAAGAGGGCTGCCATAGCCAGCAAGTCCGGGGGGAGAAAGGCAGTCCGCAGCAACGGCCGTGTGTCCACCATCGCGTGTCCACCATGTCCTTGCTGCAGAGAGAGAAACTCCAGCCCGGTTTGTCCCCGGAAGCGCTGCTCACCTCTGTCCCGACAGTGCTGCACGCCCCCAGGAGTCCCCAGACACTCAGGATCGGCTCCGTCGGCCGCCTTCAACACTGGACGCCACCCTGGAGCCAGGCGACTGTTGCCGATCGGGGGCCACCTCGTGCCTCAATGTGGTGTTGGGGGCAGCAACCGACTCCCCAGCTCCAGATCGCCGCCGATGAATGGGCGGCGCCACGACCACACTCGGTGTGATAGCGGGCTGTGGAGCGGCGAGGCAGAGACCAGGACAGCCAAAATGGCGGGCCGTCACCGATCGCCGCCACCCGCCTCTGCGTGTGCCCTCCAGAACTCGCCAGGGAATGGCACTGCCGGAGCGCCGCCACTCCTCCGCTGCGGCCGCAAACAAGTGCCCCCGTGCTGCTCCTGGTGCACAACTCGAGGCACCGGTCCGGACTCCCAGAGCCCCGGCGGCCGCCATCTTGCCACCGGGAGCCTGCAGTCCAACTCTCCCCGTTCTGCTGTTGGGAGCGCACCTAGGCATGACCTCGCTGCATCTCCCAGCGCTGCATGCGCTCCGACACCCGGCCGATGCCAGTACAGGTCGGGGCGACGCCAGGAAGCGGGCAGCATGAGAGCCCGATCGCGGAGCCTCAGCAGGACACGTCTGCCTGCTGAGGCTCCTCCCTGGGGACCTGGGGACCTGGGGAGATTAGAGCATGTTAAGAGTTCATGCACTTGCTGCACAACAGGGTTACAGACTATCTTGAAGGGTCACATACACAGCATTTTAATGGAGTCCAGAACGACTCACGTGGAGCCGCTGGTAGGAGCACTAAACAACGTATGTGCTCACAGAATTGCCTTTTGAGCTCAGTACGCAGACCTGTATAGGGCGATGGGACATTTGAAATGAACCAGGGTTTTTTTTACAGAATAAACCTATTTGCAGTTTAAGCACTTTTCTCTTTTCCAGTTGTGATCCTCTCGTGCAAATTGTGCAGAAGTGTCTTTTATTGGTAACTGTAATGGTCCCATTTGGGGTGCCGTTTTTACCCTGTGGATCAAAGCAGATGTCATGCCTATTTTCTTGCCATACTCTGCCTACAGGGTCCTTATAACTGGCCTTAGCACATGATGCACCCCGGTGATTTCTTCTTCATCTCTTCATCTGATTGTTTACATTTCAAGTTTGATCACAGCTCACAATAGTTCAAGAATTCGAAAGCCAACGAGTCCCGCTCAATGCAATTTCCATAGAGAAAGACGAGGTAAAGACTAAAGAGGAAGCTTCCGCTGTGGTCTCCACTTATCGATTCAAGCAGCCTCGGCTCCTCCACTCACAGCACCTCTTTTACTCTAGTCAAAGTAGATAAAAGGCTTCCTTTTCTGCCCTTACACCCAGCCAGGCTCTCCTTACGTTCTTTGACCCTGTCATTTCAGGTACTATCCTCATCCTCTTGTAAAGTGTTGGGTTATGTGCAGTAGAAAACCTCTAGTGGCTAAACCAATGAGATACAGTACGAATCATTTCTTGTGCTTTGTACTACATTTGTTTACATCGTCGATATCACAAGTTTATACCACTGGGGAAGTTGAATAAATGAGCTATTATTTCAGAGTTGTTGCAGTATTTAGAGAGGTAGCAGTCACTGTACTCAGCAGTTTTGCTGATTTCCGTGCCATACACTTATAGCTCGATGCAGGCATGATGAGTCGCATGGGTAGTTTTGTAGTTCGAAATGGAAATTAATCATGAAGTTAAGATAACCTTAGAGTGTGTAAACAGAGGCAATGAGGATGTAAAAGTCTGTCAGTCAAAAATTCCTTATTGGACCAAAAGCTAGTCATAAAAGCACAAAGAATAAATACAATCATAATTTATAAAAGAAAAAATTATCAGATCGGCAGGTTACTAATATATTATATATATTTTTTTTTACATCGAAAAACAGAACAGCGACATTCACATTCCATAAAATGTACTAAATTTCATAACAATAAAAAAAAATGGCATACGAATTTCTAGAGAGGCTAAGGATTGAATATATTCTAACCCTCTTTATATGAACTAAAGTGCTTTTATAGGAAAATAGGACGTAAAAAACGAACTCTTACTGAATGATACAAAGTGCAAGATGGCATAAAGTGTATGGTCGATTGACTTGAAACAATATCACAGGGATATTTCAAAGAAGCGGCAACCCATAAGCCAGCAAGGGGAAAAGCTACAAAATGATGGATTTAGTTTAGCCTCAAACTAGTCAAATAGAATATGTGCTGTGGTGTAGCAAACCATTTTTGGTATGATTCAATGCCAGAAATTTTAGATATTTGCATATAGTTTCTAATAGAACTTGATCCAAGACATTTTTAAATCCGCACCTTTTCACGATGTGAAACAAAGCTGTTTTCAACCCTCTCCTTAGTCAGTGGTCCTATATTTTCAGGGCAATTATAGAGCATACCCAAATCCAGGGAGGAGGACTTTTTTAACGTAGGCCAGTCATAGAATGGTGTTCCTATTATCAAGATTTAAACAGTCTTTTAGAACTTCCCTGGAGAAGCCCAGGGGTACTCCTGAACTTTAGATGTAAGAAAAGGGTAACAGGTCTGCGACAGTGGTACAAACAAGCATTTGCAATGCAAAAGGTCTCGCATTTACGCGAGTTTGAGCTATTGACATTGCAAATAACAATGCCTTATATTTTTGTTTTTAAAACATAAATAGAAGGCATTGTCATTTACAATGCTAATAGCTTAAACTCGCGTAAATGCGAGACCAATTGCATTGCAAATGCTTGTTCTTGAATGATACCGATGCTCGTACTATGTGATTATTCCGGGCCCATAGGGTAGACTACAGCATCCTTCCTTGACCTGTAATGTGTGGTTATGCTCCCTGGCCTTCCCGGACCTGTCTGGTTAGTATTGAGTGGCTTGTTTTTCTAAAATATGTTTTTATTAATTTATAGCCGTTCAAACATAGTACAATACTTAAAACCAGTGGTACATTTCATAAACAATTGTATATAAGAGGTAACCCCTAAGGATATAATATCATCCTATCGAGAAATAAATGCAAATAACCAACATCTTGAATCATTACATACAGTATTGTACTGGAACATAGATAAGTCACTCTTCTCAAGAAAAACATAACATCATAACTTTAACTTGCCCATCCCGCCACCCCTCTAGTCACATAAGGAAAACCTTGATCCTGATACTTGTACTACAGGCCAGATGATGCGTGTGTACAGATATTTCTATACTGCGCTCAGGGTAAGAGAGGTCTGTGGACTTGCTAGCTCGTCGGGACTGTCACCTCCAATATTTTGTTCTCCTGTTCCTTGTGAGGATAGGCCCTACCCATGTGGTCCTCCGTGATCATGACGTACCAGGCCCTTCCATCTTTTTCTAGTTTATTATCCCTTTGGACCCATCTCATCTGAATTAGCTCTGCCATCGCCCATTCCCGCAAATCCCCAGTCCACTTCCCATCAGTGGGGGCATCAGATTCAACCAACTAATCGCAATCCTTCTCTTGGCCTAAACCAACCCAAACTGGAGGAATCTACGTGTAAGCTTTTTCCCTTTGGGTCTAGGGAGTAGTCCCAGCAACACCTCTTTAATAGATTGGGGTAGCGTCCACCCCGTTATTCGAAGTATATTCTCCAGTATTGATCCCCAGAAGAGACAAAGCTCTGGACAATCCCATATCATATGTAAGAAATGGGCGTTGCTTTACCCACACCTGGGACATCTAGCCGGGTATATTTTATGGAGCACACTTGGTGTCGGATAGGTTTTATGTACTATATTAAATTGTGTAAGATTAAATCTGGTATTTGTACTTATGCTTTTAACCTCTTCATGTACCTTTTGCCATCAGGTGATACCTCAGCAACGCATCCCTATTAGTTCAAGTTAATTTTATTGTTTGATTAATAAAAATCGTTACAATCTTCGAACAGGTTAAAATTACAATTTTAGAGCAATATAAAAAAATAAATATTCTGTCTCTGGTAAAAAGGCAATACTAATCATGTTTCATCCAATACAGTGTATTGTTAAGTTCTTTAGCAAGGCTTTAGTAGTGTTGTTTCTGCCACAGCGGACTTCCTGCCTTAATCCGCTTTTTGTGCTAGACCGTATGTGCCTTTTGTCAGTTAAGTTTCTTGTAACAGTTTTGTTACCTTAGTCATAATTTGATTCCACGACATGCCAAGATGGAGGAAGTGCCTCCTAGCCAGCTTGTTACTGCTTGCTGGCAAATGCGGATCTTTAAGGTGATAAAGATGGCCCGTAGGTGCCGTCTTCTTAAAGCCAGTAGAGCCGGACATGCACATAACAAGTGAGTTAAAGTTTCCTTTTGGTATCCACACAGTCTACAGTGGGGGCTTTCTTTTTCATGTTTCAAAGAAGGCCTTAAATCCTTTGAATAGTGAAGGCCCATTCGGTAGGCTACGAAATCTTTCTTTAGGTGTTGACTGAAATGTGAGGCTAAATATCCCTGTGGTTTTTGATGGGTATAGGAGTTGATTACTGTCCATGTGTGGCGCCGCTTCCTTAGAGATGTTTTATCCTCTAACAGAGATTTCCTTTACGCTGAGCCGTTGGCTACCTTACAGAAGTGCCCTTGGTCTATTTTTTTGTTCCATACTTCTTGTAGGTCCAGTTTGGTCAAACAGGTGCTGAGGTAGCTTCCCCATGAGGTGGTATTTGGCTGGTTTTCCTGGTGATTTATTTCCTTCCAGCAGATGTTGCCCATTGACTCAATTGGGGCAGACCGAACATTGTGACACAGTTTTGCAAAGTTGGACATTGACCAGAATTTTTGATTTTGTAGGCCAAATTCAAGGCGGACTTGTGCGGGCGCAGCTGAGTGTGGCAAATTAAACACTACTTTGTAGATTTTATTTTGTAGGTTGTTTAAAATTTTTGCCTCCCCTCCTAGCCACGTGGTTAGGGCATATGACAAAGTAGGTAAAATTTGTGAAGCCATTACTTTTAGTAGGTGAGTTTAATTCGGGTTGGCCAATTTCAGTTGTAGTTGCCTATAAGCGTATATTAATGATTGGGCCTTCCCTTTTAGTACCAGTGAGTGCTTCTTTTTTGAATTACCTTGCCCAAGGGTCATCCCCAGATAATTGTATGAGTCCTGTTCTTCTAAGACTGAGTCATAGAGTGACCATTTGAATTTCAGTTTCTTCCCCTCCACTAGCCGGAGCACTTTTGTTTTTTCTTTGTTCAGCTCCAGATTTCCTTGCGCTAAATAAGATGATAACTTATTTATTAGGCGTTGCAGACCTATAGGTGTTCTGCTTAGTTGTACTATATTGTCTGCATACTGCAGAATTGGTACTGGAACGTTACCAAGTTTCGGGGCGTGGCTCTCAATTTTTTCTAGGTTGTTTCCAATGTCTGCTAAATATAAGATAAAAAGGCTCGGGCTAGGACACCGCCTTTTTTAGGCCATCCTGGGTTTCAATTTTTGTTGTTAGGCTGGTTCTGTTCCCTTGTTTTACCTTTGCCCATGTGTCACTGTACAAACTGATTATTGCATTTAAGTAATTTATCCGGCAGCCCCTATTTTCTTAACTTTCCCCATAGTCTTGGCCTACTTACGTGGTCAAAGGCTGCTTTTATGTCAACAAAACACCCGTATAGGTGGTGATTCTTTTTTTTGTCGTTCTCCATTAGCAGTCCAAAGATGGTCAGGTTTGTTGTCGTCCCCATCCCTTGTCTGAATCCAATTTGAAAACTAGGGATTATATTATTGGATTTTGCCCAGTCTTGCAGCTCTTCCAAGAGGCATGAGGCGTAGAGCTTGGCTTCAACGTCAATTAAGGAAATCAACCTGTAATTGCCAGGATATTTTCGATCTCCTTTCTTGTAAATTGGGTGGATGATGTTTCCTTTCCATGAAGCGGGTATGATTTCTTTTATAAAGATGTGGTTAAATAGCACTGTTAAGTGTTCGGCCCAGAACTCTTCGTTGGTTTTAAATACTGCGGTTGGGAGGCCGTTTGGTCCGGGAGCCCCCTCAGCTTTGATTTTTTTAATTAGCTTTTTTAAGTGGGTGCGGGTAGTCAGAGTGTGTTGATGGAAAACTTCTTTTTCGAGGTTTGCGTATTCGTGCATTATGTTGCTGGCACGTGTGACTTTTAAGTTGTCTTGATCGATGTTGTTTGATGGACCTCGGTTATTTTCGTTTTTGTGTGGTTCCTTTTTTAAGTAAAGGTTCTACATATAATCTCCCCAGGCCCAATCCCCAATTCCGGGGTCCTGTTGCAGTCCTACACCTATGTTTAAGTCGTTAATGATGCCCCATAAATCTCGGGAGTTTGATTTTTTACTTGTAAATACGTTTTTCCCGGATTGATTCTTTATGTAGTGCCTTCGCCGTCCATAGCTTTTTCCGGTATTTTTTTCTCATACTTCTGATGATGTTATTGTTTAATTTATTTCCCTGTGCGACCGTTCTCTGTTGGGTCTTTAACGCCCTGGCTATTTTTCTCTTTTCAAGTCTTAATTCGGAGTTAAACCTTGGTGCAGACTTTACTTTTGCGTCTCTTTTTGCCCTTGGCCGGACTGAATGCTTTTCCTTCAGGTCCTCTATTATGTTTCCCCAGTTGTTTACAGGGTCTCCGTGTTCCAAGCTCCCGAGTTTTGTCACAAAATTACTAGCTGTAGACTGGATGTTCTTTGTTTCTCCTCCCCTCCACTTTATTTTCCAGAGGTTACATTTTTCAGGTTGTTGCAGTAACGAGCATAATTTTTCGGCACTTGGAACTGCCACGATCATCCGTATGATTTGGGGGAAGTGGTCACTTTCTATGCGCTGAACTATTGAGTATTCTTCTATAGAGTTTATTGTACTGGCACTTAAGATTGTAAAGTCTATAGTAGATTTAATCTTTCCACTCATGTAGGTAGGTACCGGCAAAGAGTGACCATTTTCTTTACTCTTTAGGATTGTTAGGCCCATTGATTTTAAATTACGCAATGGAGCTTGTTTGGACCCGTTTGCTGCTCTTTTCTCCCTATTGGATCTACCCTTGTCGGTGCTCAATAGATTACAATTAAAGTCTCCTGATATTATCAACGAGCTTTATTTGTTGTTTTTTTGCAGGGTTTTGATGAGTTTGGTTAACATTACCATTTTTTCATTTTTTCCTTTTCGATCTGGGTGTATATAGATGTTTAAAAATAGAAGCTGGAGGTGGGGCTTTATTGTGATTTTTGTGACTTGAACCCAATTTAGCCCAACATCCTGTTCCTCTATTTCCCAGTTAAGTTTTTGAAACACGAAAGTTGATAGGCCGCCTCGTGGATGCCCATATTTAGACTGCCTCTATGCTAGTATATGATGGTCCATATAGCCTGGGATTCCAAGTTGGGTCTAGTTCCAGGTCTCTTGTAGGAGAATTATATCTTGTTCATGGAAAAATGATTAGATTTCGTGGTCCTGCTCCATACTACTGAATCCATGCACATTCCATGAGCATATTTTGATTGTTGCCTGGTTTGTTTCTTCCATGTATGGATCTTGTATTTGTTCCCCAGCTAAAGTCCTGTCGACATTTCTAGGAACTCTTTTTACTTAGTGCCGTACAGATCCATGACCAGTCCTGGTTGCTACAATGGGGTCCGCTTTTGAATATCTGGTTTTTAAAGTTGTTATTAGTGCCTGGTGTTTTTTCCTGGGACGATGCCCGGGCTCCACGTAGACACGATTTTGACTTGGGGCTTTGTGGTTCCTCTTCCTTTAGAAGGACTGAACTGTTAGAAAGGGTGTAGGGATATCTGGGGCGCTTATGTTGCTTCAGGGTTATTCCACAGCTCTCAAATGTTGCTTTGTGGGCAAAGATTTTAGCTGCAAGCTCCTTTGAGATCCAGGTGATAACCGAATTCTCAATGTCTGGCTTGGCTTTGTTTTGTTGGAACTCCACTGCTTCAATGTCTTGTGAGGCTATTCCGTTTAATTCCGGGATTTCCTTGATTAGTTTTATCACATTTCCTCTGTTTAGGATATCCTGTCTACCCTTTGTTACATATTCCGGAATGAAGGTCAGTACTGGTTCGATCTCGTCCAGATCTCTCTTTTGGTTTCCTTCCTGGTCCGTTTGGAGGTCTTTTGTTCTGATGGTCCGAGTGTTTGTTGTTGTGACTTTTTCCTGACCTTTGGTTGCCACATTGCTATTTTTCGTTGTCTTCAGATTTCCCAGTTGTATGTGTTGCGTACTTTGCTCGTATTCACGAGTAACACTCTTTAGGGTGACGCTCCTGTCCTTTCCGCTTGTGGTGATCTTGAGTGGAGTCTGGTCTGTTCCTAGCTGTACTGGTTTAGATTCCCTATTTTGCTTGGTTGTATTGTCGCCCAGGGACCCGTTGGTAGATTTTCATGCTCTCGCTTTTTTTTCTCATGTGGTGGGGCTGCGCTAACCTCTGTGTTAGCACTTAAGTCTTGAAGGGCTGGTTCATTTACTAGTTCCTTATTTTGAGGATTTTCCACCAGTGGTCTTAAAGACGGTGTTTGTTTGACTGTCCTCTTGGGACTGCAGGTTGTTGTTTGCTCAGCTTCGGTCCCTCGGAAATTATTAATTCTGATTCATGAGAAGATTCTACCGTTATCGAGTTCTCAAACAGGTAGCTCACCCTTTCCGAGTATAGTAGGTCCTGTCTACTGGTGGAGACATTCGGTGCGACATTATTCCTTTCAGGCTCTTTACTTGCGTTCTTTGTGAAGATAGGGAAGAGATGTTCGGAGGCCACGGGTTCTTTGTTTTTTTGTTTGGGCTGTGCCTTCCTAGCTCTCTTCCTTTGTGTTTTTGTTAGTTTGTCATGAAGCTCCAAATGAGGGGTGGGCGGTTGTTTGTTTATTTGTGCTTCATGGCTTTCTATTTCGCCCTCTTCGGTCTCTTTATTTGCAGGGGAGTTGGCTTTTCGAACCCCTTCATTGCAGGTATTCTGTTTTGTTCGTTCAGATGGGGCTTTTGTTGTTTCTTTGTTTAGTTTTTTATCTGGGCTTGCCCGGTTTCCCTTTGGCTCACATGAAGACTTTACTGCTCCTAGGATGTCTTTTAAAATGTCTGGGAGAGACGCTAGTTTCTCAATTATACTCCCACATTCACAGTTGTTTTGTTTGGCTTTGTTTGTAATTTGGTTTGTGTTTCCTGAGGTGTGTTTCTCTGTATTTATAACTTTGTCCGTGTTTCCCTTATTGACCAGTAAGGTTATTATTGTGTCTGCCTTTGAGCTTATGTTTGCTATATGCTCCGCAATGATGTTTATTAGGTCTATTTGAACCTCCATTTTATCTGATTGGTAGTTGAGAGCTCTTATGGTCTGGTCCAGTGAGCTAATTAGGGCGTTCTCCCAGTGTATATTGGGTTGTGTACTGCCTCCGTTCCCTAGTGGTTCGTCCAGATGTTCAATCCTAATTGCCGATGAATTGAAATTGGTTCCGACTGATGACCTTTGTTTGCGTTACTTCCGTCACTGCTAGTGTCGTCAATCAGAATTCTATGGACGCTGCTGCAGACCTCTAAATTATGCTGTGTTGATGCCACTGGACCCAGCCTGTGCTCTTTGAAATTGGGAGTGGTGTTGTGGTTTGCCCTAGTTGAAGAGCCCTCTTTGTTTTTGTGTTAGTTGTTTCAGTCGATTTCAGGACTCTTGGTTCTAGTAGGGAATTTGACCAGGCTTCCTCCCCTTCATGGCTCTGATTTGGCTGGAGTGGAGAAGTGTGGCTCACTGGTTAGAGGCGGCATACCCTGAAGCAGAGGTCAGACCAGGGTTCAATGCCCGACGCGGCAGGGTCTTGAGCCCAATTGTCCACGTACTCGATAATTCTCGCTTCCGTGCCCACTCCAATCATGGGTTCACACTCTGCAACTCTGGGCATTAAGCTTGCTTAATCTCCACAACGGCCCCCCGCGGCGGGATGCCTGGCCTTCACCTTGGGGATATCCTGTACGGGTTATCTCACAGGGAAAGGCCAGGACGGGTTCCCAATGCAAGCGCCGAGATGCCCAAGGGTAAGCCGAGCGCTATATAAGACCTCACAAAAAAAAATTTAAAAAAATAAAATTTGTCGGGCAGCCTAGTACTCCCACTTTATTCTCATTACATATCTCGTCTTGATCTTTATTGCTTTTGTTGTTTGTGAATCCTGAGTGGACAAAAATGTTATCCAGCGACTCTTGTCCCAAAGATGTCATTAAGTTTGGAGGGGTTTTCTGTTTGCCCTTTTTGTCTTGTTTACTTAGTGTGTTTGAGATTTTGTTGCCCGTGCCCCTTATTATTTCTGAACTGTTGAGTAGCCCAATTGATTTGTGGACTTGGACCAGTACAGTCTCCATATTTTTTCCTTGATGATTGGTTTTCTCTATATTAGCACTTGAGACAGTTGGAATGGTTGTACTTTCGTGGAGAAGTGGGTCCTTTAGCTGGTTGTCCTGCTTAATGGTTTTTGACGAGGTTGACGATTTTATTTTGTCGGGCTGAATTGGGCTCAGGAGTTTTAAGGCCTCCTTTGTTGGTGGAAAAAATTGCAGAAACAGGGTACTTTAAAAAAAAGGATTTCTACATTAGTGCTGCTGTTTTCCAGAGGTTGGACCGGGATTATCAGTTGTTGGGACCAAACCTCCCAAGGCATCCCACTTAGCTTGAATAGGGAGTGGGCGCATATTCAAGTCCCCCCTCATTGCCCTATAAATGTGTGATACCAGTCTAAGACCCCCTGCCAAGGTCAAGAGAGCCTGAAGAGTGACGGTAATTGGCAGCTGTTCTGGGAACATTGGCCACACCTCTTGTGCTACCGCTGAAATCTTGGAGTATTGAAGATATTGCCCCCTGCATAACTCGAACGTTGATTCCACCTCCTCCCTGCTGATGAATGTTTGTCCCAAATATAACCCCCCATCGTGCAACAGCCCCCCTCTGTCCATCTGAGAATGGGCATGGTTGGACTTATTTGTTTAAATGGCACCACCGCCCACAGCGGGGTCTCCAGGGCATAGGGTGCTCGTTTCAACGCAGTTTTAATTGTGATTTCCCACATTACGGCTACATGTTTGATAATATATGGGAGGTCCTCTGGTACTCGGGATCCCATCATAAGGAGGTCCGGGAGAGGGGTCCCCCATGAGTACCCTCCATCAACCGCCTCTCCCAGTTGTCATTCCCATCTAGCTACTGTGCGGCGTGTTGCAGCTGTGTCGCCATGTAATAAAAGCCCAACCTAGGAACCTCCAATCCTCCCCGCTCCCATGTCCTCTGTAGTGGACATGTTTCACCCTTTTCCTTTTGGAACCCCATAAGAGATCCACCAATAGGCGATCCAGGTTACGGAAGTACATCCATAGAATATGGTTGATGGAGTTCTGCATGGTGTATAAGCACCGCAGGAGAATCACCATTTTTATTAAGGCTTCTAGTCCCATCCGGGACAGGGGTATTTCTTTCCAGAATTCGATCGATTTACGGATACCTTCCACACAATTCCCCATATTGCGTTTCAGGTAGGCCTCCTGTGTGCGCGACAGCTTAATCCCAAAATAGTGTATTGAGTCTCAAATCCAGGTCATCCCCACCATGGGTAACTCACCCTTCTCCTTGCCCAGCAGGCTCCTCATTGGGAAAAGCTTAGGCTTCCCTAGGTTAAGGCAAAGCCCTGACATTTCGTCAAAACCATTTAGCTCCTTAAGAAACTCGGGGACGACTTCTTTTGGAAGCCTGGGGTATACCAAGGTATCATCAGCATACATTGACACCACATGAAACGCCCCCCCAGCCAAATGTTCCGGTGTGCCATCCTACATCTAAGGGAGGTCACCAAGGGCTCTATCTCAAGAATGAAAATGAGCAAAGGCAAGGGGCAGCCCTGTCAAGTACCTCTCTGGAGTTCTAAGCTAACTGATACCTGATTGCGAAAGCGGATCCGAGCCGTTGACTTATTATATAACATTTATAACCATCTCAAATATCGATCTCCCAGTCCCATCCGTCCAAGCACCATCAACATATAATCCTGTACAACAGAGTCAAAAAGCCTGTCGGATATCCAGGAGACACAGAGCCCAGTCCTCCTCCCGCAGGTGCGGGGTGTGCCAGACATGTGCAAGTCAGCATAGATTATGCAATGTATTCCAACCGGGAACACACCCAGCCTGGTCTGAATGGACCAATCGGGTCATGTATGGCAAGAGCTGCACTGCTAATACACGACTCAGAATTTTCGCATCAATGTTCAGCAGAGAGATGGGCCTGTATGAGGAGCCTGGGGAGAGGGGATCCCTATCTTGCTTCAGAATCATGGACACTTAGTGCTTCTATCATGGTGCCAGGAAGGATCCCCCTAGCCTCAATATACACTGCCAGAAAATGATCTACCAACTGTGGGGCAAACGTTTTATAAAATTCAACTGGGAGACCGTCACCCCCTGGGCACTTTTGCGGTTTTAATTTTTTGATTGCTGCTAATATTTCTCGCCTAGTGAGTGGCGCCCCTAGAGCTACAGCATCTTCATCCTCAAGGATGGGAAGTGTCAAGTCCCCCCAAAATTCCTGTAATGTTTGCGGCCGAGTCTGTGTTACAGTCAAACATGTCTGACGTAAATGAGTTGCGAATTCCTGTATATTCGCATCCTCGGTATATACCTTGTTTCCCATATTAATGCGAGGCTTTAACACCGGAGTCTGTACCATCTCTGTGCAGATGAGTTGTGCCAAGAGCACTCTGGATCTGTCCCCCTCCATATACAACTGTTGCCTGTAAGTCGTATAATTATGTTTCTATATTCATGATCAAGCCTCAAGGAGGTCACCATGGAATCGCATCCTCTCTGTCATGTCAGCAGAAGTCTTACATAGTATATTCTCTAGGGTCTGTAGAAGTTTTTCTAAAGTGTCAATATCAGCACTAAGTTGCTGCCAGACTCCATGCAGACCCCCTAATAACAACCTTAATTGCCTCCCAATCCATGGAACTAGCAGCTCTGTATCCCCAGTTTCCCCCAAAATAATGACTAAGTGCCTCTGTCACGGTTTGCACATATGGGGGGTTTGTAAGGGTCTCAGCTCGAAGCCGCCATAGTGGAATAGGTGGATATCCCGGTCCACTGGATAGCGTCAACAATAAAGAGTGCATGGTAGGATAGATATTTCTGTAAATAGGAAATGGCCTGTGTGGCAGCAGACAGGCCAGCGGAAAGACAACAATGGTCAAAGCGGGGGAAGGTATGAGCTGCGGGGTTATAACAAGAGTGTTGTATATCGTTTAAGATTCCAAATTGTTTTTCACCGATTTTTGCCCTCATATAGGTACAATCCACGTTGCCCTTATCTAGGCATAGAAATCAAGTCCTTATTTAGGCATAGCCCATGTACCCAAATACAGGCATGACTACTTCCATTCGTTCACCAAACGTCACCACGATTTCTTGGAAAACCAGCTCACGCCGTTAGGGACTTCCCCTTGCTCGAATATTGATTTCTCCAAGAACTCAGTTAGTTTGACAATGAACAACTATTCCCCAGGGGTTCATTCATGACGTTCATATGCCCAACTTTACGTCAACTATGGCATTCCTAAACACCTTGAAGGTATAAATATACCTTCACTTGCTATGGCAAAGTACGGTGGTTTGGAGCAGTTTGTCGACCTACTTGCCCGACGCAGCTCGCTACAGCAAGTGCCGAAGGAAGCCGACTCTCCAGCTGACGCACTGATCAGGAAGCTGCCCTGCTGAGAATCCAGCTCCAGTGTTTCTGACTCCCCTTGTGGGGTGTTAGGAAATTGAGTCCCGAGACAGAGATACCAGACCTCCTTCATTCTAAGGTATGGAGATGATTAGAACCTAGAGAAACTTTGGTAGATTCATGGCAAAACTAAACCTATGCAAAAGACAATACTTACTTCTTCCCTCGTACTAGACTTAGGTTAGGTACATTGGGGTAGGCATATTTTAGAAGCACCAGTTGAGTATTTTAGCCTGTGTATTTATGTATGTATTTTTATATGGCTTTGAAACCATACAATACTCTTACAGTATTATTTTATATTACAGTTTACGCTGTACGCATTATACTTGGCAGTCTGCTTAATGATTGTAGCAGTTCACCTCTCTTGCATGAGAAAAGAAGACTGTTCTATAAACCTTTTATTGAAAACGCCGGTCTCACTATTTCTCTGCAACTCTGTAGAAACGCCCGTCTCACTATTTCTCTGCAACTCTGTAGAAACAAAGCATGCACAATTGACTGAGTGAAATACTTATCTATTGTTTCCACGACTCTGAAGATATTTATTCCAGTCCTAGGGAAACAAAGTTGTCATGTTTATGCGATTGTCAGAAACTAATCCCTTCTTGTGAAGTTGAGAAAGTTTCTAGTGACCTCAGAGTTTGCTGGCACTCACAATTAAGTTTAGTATATTCAATAGAGACCTAGTTGACCTAACTCCTACGTCAAATCTATTGGATAGATTATTCCAATGCGCAGAGCCTATTGGGAATATAGGAACTACACTACGAGATAACTGTTTGGGGGATTGCACGCTCTCCATTCGTCGCAAAGTTGCATACCTTGAAGGATACCTGTGAGGGATCTCAGCATGCAGGGTTTGGTAAAATTTGTGGGGTATTCCCTATCCAAACCCCTTCAAATATACAATTAAAATTCCCAAAGAAAAGGACCTCAGCCCCTAAGTATGGGGTTGATGCCTTTAAGATTGTTGGGAAGAAATCAGGGCAGTCTGAATTGGGGGCATAGATATTGATAATACATATTTCTCTCCGCTCCCACCTCCCAAACAGGATAAAATACCATTCGTCAGGGTCTAGAACATGTTGAAGGTATTGGAATGGGACCCTTGGTGCCACCCATATAAGTGCCCCTCGTGCAAAACCAGAGTATGATGTGGCGTAGTTCTGCCCCCTACATCGCTTCTGTAGGCTCATTAATGTGTTCCCCCATATATGTGATTCTTGCAATCCAGCTATTGCTATCCTATATCTCTTTGGGAAGGCATGTATCCTTCGACGCTTATCCAGGCCTGCCATCCCATGGACATTCCAGTTAAGGACCTTCAATATTTGTACTATCATGACAATTGGGCATTAGGCACCTACCGTGCATGCAACTGAGGACAGTGCGTCCATCTTGTTGGTTCTCCAACCTGGGTATCCAAGTGTAATCCTGTGTGACTCTATTGGTTCCTTCGTAACAAAACCATCTTATAAGAAATTTAAAAAACCATACCCCCTCCCACCCTTGGGCAGTAGTATAAATTGGTATTTGCATCTCCTGTTCCGCACACCAAATGATACATACTGCCCCAAACCACCCTCCACCACCCCTCCTCCCATAGACATTCCAAAATCAGTATAGTCTGCTTAAGGCATTGACCCAAGCCTTCGTTATCTAATATGTCAATAATTGCGTCTTCTAAATGCTGTGCAAGAGAGCTGGTGATGCCGGGCGCAAGATTTCTCTCAAGCCTCCCCGATGGTGCTGGTCTCTAGTGGGGGCGTCTTTGGTCCGGGAGCCGTCCGTGCTCCCAATAGAACAAACGTGTCATCTGACCCCCAACCTATATCTAATATAAATTAAGTATAGGCCATTAAGGAGAAACTTATTGGAGCAGTTAGAGGTAACGCACCCTCAATCAAAAAATATAGATCTCCCATGGACCCATAATGTAACAGTTTTGATCGGATATGTCGGATTGCCGTCCTATCTATAATGCAAAACAGAACCTATCTGTACATTTAAGCAAGTAATGTTCAGTGCACGGAGTTCATTCTTTGGTGCTGCCGGGTCTGCCGGCCCCCGCTCAATGTCTGGAGTTGTGTCTGCCAAATCTGGAACCCCCTCTGAATCCGAGGCCTGCAACGTGCCATCCTGTCTGGTTGTGAAACGACCCAGGCTCATCGTTCTTTTTTGTGGTTTCTGACATGTAGGCTGTCTCTGTCCCCTCGAGGAGGACTGCGAAGACGGTGTCCCAATTGAACTCGTAGAAGGGACCAGGCATCTCCCATCCGGTGGGCCTGGTATTCAGCCAGTCAATCACTTCCCCTGCCGAGAAGAAGAGCAAAGCTCGCCCCTCATTCTCCACCCTGAGTTTCGCCAGATGCATGAGGCTATATTTTAAGTTCTCTAAGTCTCTGTTTCTGCTGTTCTTGGACCTTTGGGTGTAGTCCGGGAATATTGCTATGGATTGTCCTTCAAAGAAATATAGTTTGCAGCTGCTGGAATGTTGAAGCAAAAGATCTCTATCCAGGAAGTTGAATAATTTTGCAATTATGGCACGAGGAGGCACTTCAGGTGATAGTGTGCGTGGGTTCACCTGCTCAATTTCCGATACTCAACTGGGCCCAAATACATACACTTTGAACAGGTAAACCCCCCTTTACGCTAATCAGGATATTTGTTCACTTTTAAGACTTACACCTATACCATTTGGCTTACCAATCCTCTGCATCGGTACCTAGAGTCCTAAGGGTTCAAGGGTGTTAGAATAATAGGTAGAGAAACAATAACATTTGCATTCATAAAATAACCACAGACTCTGGAAAGTTTAAACTCGTTATCTATGTAAATTCTTCAATGTCAGAGTCCAAACATTTGCAATTAAAGCCTTTTCAATTAAGAAAATGATGAAACGGAGGTTATGCAAAGATTTTATGAGGCTGTTTTTAAGCATTGATATGTAGGAAGGGTGAAAAAAAGTGGAAACAGTGCTTGACATAACCAAACAGATTTATATTTACCTAGAATGGTGTGAAGACCTACCCTGCTCACGGGCTGGATAAAGAAACAGAACTCCCGATAGTTCAGGTGCCAACAGGACAGGACAGGTGAAGTTTAGAACAGGTAAGGACCAAGACTGGATGGATGCAGGTCAGGACGGGTACCCTCAGCTAAGTTCAACACCAGAGTTACACCCCTCTCTGCGGCTAACAGTCGGACCCCGATTGGGTTTTCGATTCTCCTCCCTAACCCCGATTGGGTTATCGATTCTCCTCCCTAACCCCGATTGGGTTATCGATTCTTCTGACAGAATGTTCCACCAGCACCTCTGCTCTCGATCCCTATTGAGTCCATTGGGTCAGTGAAAGGTCAGCTATTCGGACAAGTCGGAGAATCTAACTAGCTAAGCCTACCTGAGATATACCATTTTCCTGGGCCGTGTACCACCCCCCAATGTTGCAAAATTGTGTATCCCCAGTTTTTATTGGTCAAAAGACAAGGAGAGGTCATCACACTATGCCAGTATGAGGTCATTTCATTCAAATATTTATATTAACGTTCCCTCCCATAATTTTATTTTCCCATGCACTTTTTATTACAGCCGGCAATGGATGTTTCAATATTCATACAATGTATAACATTTGTACAGTTTAGCTTCCTCTCGAGAGGTCGAAAGGTGAATTTCCCATGGGCTTGCAGGCACGACTGTCACTGGCACCAGTTCAATGCCATGACTTGAGGACTATTGAACTCTTCTGCACAGAAGCAAGCTTTTTAAAATGGAGTGCAGCAAGATTACATCAGGCCCAAATACGAGCTAGCAGCAAAATCAAAAAGAAACAGTTTTAGAACAAAGAATAAATGAATGCGCTGTATGCCACTTATCTTTATTCTATTCCCATTACTTTATTTTAACCACAGCGTTCATGATTAGGCATAACGAACATGATTTATTGTAAATGTAAATGTAAATGTAAATGTGCTGGACTTGTAAAGCGCACAGCTGCCCGTAAGCGTCCCGGCGCTTGCTTAGGGAACCCGTCCTGGTATTCCCCTGTGAGAAACCACGGCAGGGTGTCCACACGGTGAAAGCCAGGCATCCCGCCGCGAGGGGCCGTAGTGGAGATTAAGCAAGCTATTGCCCAGAGTCGCAGAGTATGACCCCGTGAGTTGAGTAGGCACCAGAGCGAGAATTGTCGAGTCCGTGGAATTTTGAGCCCGAGACCCGCCGAGGCGGGGAATCGAACCATGGTCCACGGTCGATCTCAGCTTCTGGGTCTGCCGCCTCTAACCACAGCAGGTGCATTAGTATGTAATCACACAAAGCAGCCATCTTTAATACTAGTGTGCAGCGGCAAAGTTTCCCACCAAAGCAGGTAGTACGTCACATCACGTGAGTGTGATAGACGCATGCGCAATGAAGTTTCCTGCGTTGCGGCGGCCATTTTAATGCATTTGAGTTACTGTTAGTAAAAGCACATAGTCAAGTTTCCCCTAGATACTAGAAATGTCATGTGATGCAATTATTAGTATTACAAAACATGTTGGTTAATATTTTACATATTATTTCGAGAGGATTAAATCCGAGCAAGTCTCTTTACGTATGAAACCTTGCTTCATCAATCCCCTCTTTGATGATATTTTATATCATCACAAAATTACAGAAACAGATGCCAACTTTCAACATTTACTCAGTTCAATTTCTTCAAACATTCTTTTGGGATTTTTCTCATTATTCATGTGAACGTTTTTCATTTTCTTGTACAAATCCCCATTTCATTCTTCAAGTTCAATTTCATTGCAGTTTCTTTTCTTTCCTATTTTGTTTACTGTATATTTCTTTTTGTTTCTGCAACACTTAACCCAAATCATTATCCCTAAAATCAGTAGGGCTACTCCCAATATTGGCATCAGTATTTTACCTACAATACTCTTTCCTACATTAGTAAACTAACTACCTACACAGGAGAGACCATTAATTAGTCTCTTCCATGCACTTTCAACCTCCAGTGGTTTCAATTCTTCACTCAGATGTATAATATTTTTAGCATACTCCCGATTTCAATACTTTGATCAGGAATGTACGTGCAACAATGTTGCGTTTTCAGCATTCTACAGACTCCGCCCTCATTTGCTAATAGGATGTCAAGAGCAAGTCGATTTTTTTAAACCATTGAACTTAACGCAACTAAAAAATCCTCCTGCAGTGTCAGTCGATAAGCGATCCACCACTGTAGACAATTTGCAAATTCTTTGAGTATTCAGAACCACTCCCACTGAAGATATCAATGCACTAAATATATCAACTACAATTTCAGCGAAACTAGCTCTTTTATTACGTGTTAGCCCTTTATTTTCTTCATTGCTTCCAGTCATTCTTTTTACATGATATACCTTTGGGAATACTATTCCGAAATAGCAACTCCCATACCAGTGATCAGGCAACTTAAAATATGCCTTGTTCCCACAAATATAATAAATTCGGGGAAATACTGGTTCAGTTCCATCTTTGAAACCCCAACCCCCTATTACCTTAAAATTGTGCTCACATTCACTTAAACCAATGAATATATATTGTTATAATAATATGTTTTCTCTCTATGGAGACAGAGTTTCCCTTTCTTTTCAAAGTCCAGCAACATAGCAGCTTGAGTCTTGCCATTTTTGGTGAACTCATTACTTTCAGCCCACTTAGGAATATTACGATTCTGTCCAGTGGCTTTTTTATGGAAATCCTGTCTTCTTTTCTCAACTAAATTTAAAAACACCTTCTCCTTTTCGTGTAATGTACATGTTAAATTGTCTTCATGTTCTTTACTTACATCTATCGCTTTCATTGTTATAAAATATTCACACATAAAATGTGTTGAATCTCTAGTAGTAAGGACAGGGTTTAGATTTCTACGTAAAGGAATTTCAGAGAAAACTACATTGAAATTAGAATAATAATACTGTAACTTTCTGGTTCTATAGAATAGACTAGCTAAAATGCTACATGAGATACCATATGTCAGAGGTAAATGGTGGTAAGTCATCCCTTCTGCTACTGACGTGGGCAACTTCATACAAACGTAACAATCACTGATTTCCATAGCTTCTACATAATGTACTAACAGATTAGCAAATACATTCAAATCAGTTCTACTTCTAGCCCTGCTATAGTGTATATCTACCTCATCTGGTGCTTCTAAATCTTTTCTAACCTCATCTGGTGCTTCTAAATATACCCTTCTTTGTGTAAAACTTTCTATTCTTTCAGCTAATTCTACTCTTTTATGTGAAGCAGTGTCATTTTGTCTACTCTCACTCATTCTATATGGTATAGTTACTATTAATCCTAACCAAACAACCATTAGTATTAATATACAACATGTGCATATTCTACAGCATGTTTTTACACAGTTTCTTTTCGGCTTTCTGGCAATATTATATTCAGCCATTTTTTAATAAGGAGTCTCAACCCTTCTTTGTAACTTTTACACAGTCTTTAACCTGTGTGTTTCCCTTCAGGTAGGTCTCACTTCTTCGTCAGGCTGATCAGCAACTAATTCATTATCACTTTCGTCACTTATTATTAAGTTTTCAAAATCTTCAAGGATGATGTAAGTCCACTCAAGGCCTCTGAATTTATTATTCAGTCTTTGTATCCGAGGACTCCTCCTTCTTGGCTTTTCAGTGGATGGTCCTGGTTGGCTGGTTATTTCATTTACTTGTTCTGGTTCTTCATCTGTTGATTTTAGGCGAAATTTCAGTCTTTTGATAAAACCAGGCCACATAGCTCCCTTTCTGAGTCTTGTAGCAGGCACTGTGCTTTGACTTTCTTCAAATACTCTTTTATTTTCATTTAGTTGTGCCACGTTTTGTTCATTGCTGTCTTCTGAATTCCTCTTTATCTGACTTTGTCCAGGGCTTATTTTTGTTTCTTCTGCCTGGATACAAATCTGGCCTTGCTCAGGGGTTTACTGAATTTGACTTTGATTTTGACGGTGTTCACCTTCTTCTTTCTGAACACGTTTCTCTACACCTATCTGGTCCTGCTCAGGTCTTTTAACTTCTTGATTGTCTTCCGCCTGAACTTTTACACTAGTGGTGTGTCGAATGTCTGATTATATTGATCTGACCGTATCTGGTCCTCCTCAGAATTACTTTTGGCTTTGTTTTCTGTAATCTGAGTACGTACTTTCACTTCACTTTAATTAGTCTTTATTCGATATATTTCAATCATCAAAGACATTTTACAGAAAAGAATTTGTTGTTTTTGTCCCACCCCTCCCCCCCACCCCACAGATATACAGGATCCACAATGAGTTAATACAATAAATAAGCAAAAGTAAAAGACATCTTCCTATCTCATCCTATTTACATTTTTACACAATCTTAAAATTTCCTATTTACATCTTTGCATAATCTTAAAATATCCATAAAAATACAATTTAGAAAGCTAAGTTCATTAGTGCCAACCGAAAGGATAAGTAAAAAAGTAACAACTACTTATATGGTTTGCGTAGTTTATCACTAAAAAAAAAAAAAAAAAGAAAAAAAAAAATATACTGATCAAAAGTTCAAATAAACGCAAACAGTACGACAGACAATAACAATCCTGAATTTATTCCAGACACATTTTGCGTGCCCGAATTATCCACATCCAGTGGAGGAATTTTGCCATAGCTATAACAACAGGCTGAGAGGTGTCTGTTCTTAGGATCCTGACAGCCTCGTTTGACGTTTTTAAACCTAACTGGATGCAAATTGGTTTAAGCCATGAGCGTCTGGGTATTCTATATTCAGGGCAGGCAAATAACACATGTCCGATATTTTCGTTATGATCCGGACAGAAGGGGCACCTTGGAGTTTGTACCTTATTCCATTTCACTATTAGGGCATTTAGTGGAAGTGTCCCCACCCTCAACTGATGGTACCTCTTCCGGTCCCCTGGGACCGTGATCCAATCCCAGTAGGATTCGAGGGCCGGTGAGTGCTTGAGCTCCAAATAATCATATGTAAAGGTACGGTCAATATGATTCCTAAAGCACTTAATCTCCACCATGCTCCAATAGAGTTCACGAAGTGTCTTTTTCGGTGGAAATACACTATTTAGGGGATCATCCCACAATTGGGGTAAACCCAGTGCCCTATATAAAAGTTTAACCTCTTTCATCCAGACTATCTTACTGGCAGTGTCCAGGGTTCTCACCTCCAGGAAGCCTTGGGCATACTGGGAGAGTTCAGGGGTTACCCATAGCCTTCTCCAGTAGGCCACAATTCTATACCTGGCTGTGTCCCTAAAACTATAAAATCCCAAATCATAGTTTAAAGGTATCGATGGGGTTGACATTGGTAAACCAGTAATGTTACGGAGAAATTTGGTCTGTGCTACCGTCAACTTGGTAAGATTACTGGACCCCCAGAGTTCAGCTCCGTAAAGAACTGCTGCTCCAACCTTAGCGTTGTAGATTTTTAGGACAGGTCTAATTGGTTTGGTATAAGATGAAAAAAGCTCCTTTGTGAGAACTCCTGCGAGTTGTGCATGTTTTGTATCTAGTTCATTTGTATGCTGTTTCCAATCTAGATTGTAGGACAAATTGATACCAAGGTACTTAAAGACCTGGGTCTGCTCGAGCTGGACTTCTATTCCTGACTCATCCTCACTATCGCCCTATCTATCTAGGTGGGTTTGACATCTGGTTCTTATGATCTCTGCAGGTATTTCAACCACTGGAATCCATTCATACTGACTGGTGCTCGGTTGTTCCTCATCAGCTACTTCAGGATCGATTTCTTGAGACCCCTCAGCTGCACAACCTCTAGCTTCTATTTCCTCAGGTTCCATCACCCTTTTAGTGTGACTTGCATGGATCCAGTTTGGAATTCCCTTGCACTTTACAGCTGTGGTGGTAACCAATATCACTTAATGTGGCTCTCCCCACCTTGGTGCTAGGCAAGATTCTCGGGTGTGTTCCTTTATCACTACCCAATCACCTGGATTCCGGTCATGTGCTGGAGTTGATTGTCTGGCTATAGCGTCTTCCCCAACCTGGTGAGAGATAGAATGCACTTGATCAGCCAGTTCTTTGCAGTACTCGAGCACTAAATCACCAGTTATATTTATCAGTTTGTGTGCTGGTACCCATGTGTAGTGACTGATATGTTTGGCTGATAATTGGTCCGCTAATGACCGTTGCCCAACACCATCTCAGTATATTTTAGCCTAATATAGCGGCACTTAGACAGCACTGACTATTGCCTTTGACATGCTTTGCAATTTACATCATCACATAACATAAGGATGTATAGGCCTGAAGTTCTTACTATGTTTCTGACTTTATCTTGCTATGATTCTATGCCTCCTTGCATCTTTCTCGAGCATGGAGGCCTATGCTCGAGCAACTCCATGTTCTAAACTGTCGCCATCTTTCCAGCCCCTCTAAGTGAGAGGCAATGCTTACATTCCTACTTGTAGCCACTCTTCCTTTACCAGAGGGAACCGGTTCCTATGTTTTTGCATTGTTGCGTTGTTGTGCAGTGGCACGTTGTTCTACCGGAAGGTATTGCTCGTCGGAAGGCGTTGTCGTACAGTGGTACGTTGTATTGCTTTACATATCCTCCAAAATATGGCTGCAACCCCTTTGTATTCCAGCTATGTGTGTGTTATCTGTGTTACTCCTTTCTCAGGTAGATATTCTAAAGTTTGATGTTTTTATGAGTCCTCAGAAGGGCTGTGGTAAGTAATGGCCTGGTGAGTGACAGGAGCCCCAAATATACGAAAAACCAAGTCATTACACCATGCTTGCCTCATTGCTCTTCCCATGAGTATTTCATGTAGACTCAAGTCTGTTTTCTTGTCTGGAATGCTTTGGAGTCCCATCAAACAAGAGGCAAAGCTTCAGGCCACTCCAATCGGGTAGGTTCATACATATTTCCCAATCTTGACTTGATTGTGCCATTCAGTTGTTCTACCACACCAGAAGCCTCAGGACGGTATGCACAGTGCAGCTTTTGCTCAATTTTGAATGCTTCACAGATCAGACAAATTATTTCATTATTAAAATGAGACCCTCGGTCTGATTCAATCGTTACTGGAAAACCGAAACGTGGTATGAGTTCTCTCAATCAGAGCTTGGCTACAGTGATGCTATCATTTCTATGTGTAGGCAAGCTTCCACCCATTTCGAAAATAGGCAGACCATGAAAAGGACATACTTCAGTCCTCGGCAAGGGGGTAACTGGATGAAATCAGTCTGGAGTCTTATGAAGGGACCCTCTGCCTTTCCAATTTTTCCAGGGCAAACTACAGTTCTACTACCGGAATTCATTTGTTGACAGATCAGGCACCTTTGGCAAAAACTCTCTGCTACATTCCTGAACCTCGCATTAAACCAAGTTTGCCTGAACAATCGAATCATGGCATCTCTATCTATGTGGGTGTCTCTGTGGTACATCCTAGCCATAGGAGCAAGCATACAGTCTGGTGACACAGGTCTCCCATCCAAATAAACAATAACACCATCTCCAGCCCTCCTCAGACATCCTATTTTCTCCCATTCTCCTTCTCTTTTGGTTCTGCTTCATTTTGTAAATCTCGCACTTCCTCCCACGTTTTCACACGTCCAAGCAACATAAGTTGGCAGCTGCTTCCATAGGCCTCCATTTTCTTGTTTACAGCTATTTTGAATTTAGCACAATGTTGGGCTACTTGGTCAGCATAACAATTACCTGCTGTCACTTTGTAATTTCCAGATTGGTGAGCAGCACACTTGACCACGGCCACTGTTTCTGGCAATTGAATTGTTTCTAGGGAATCTATCACATAATGTCCATTTTTAATGGGAATACCTGAAGAAGTCATGAACTCCCTTTGCATCCAGAGCTGGCTAAAATCATGCACAATCCCGTAACCATACTGACTGTCAGTGTATATGGTTACTTTCAAATTTTTCCCTATTTTGCAGGATTTTGTCAATGCAATCAATTTGGCTACTTGTGCAGACTTGACTCCTGGTAAATAGGATGTTTCAACTATACCACCCAATGTGCACACAGGAAAAGCAGCACTCAATCCTCCTTCCTCATGTTGCATGCATGAGCCATCTACAAATAGCTCATGTTCTGAATTTATTAATGGCTCTTCTCTTATGTCTGGTCGTGGTTTAGTACTGTATTCTGTGAGGTCGATACAATCATGTTCAACTTCCTCTTTTACTTCTTCAAAATGTGAATTGGGTAACAATGTGGCTGGATCTAGGACAGTACATCTAGCAATGGTTACGTTTTCTGCACCTAGAATGACTCGCTCATATCTAGTCAGCCGACTAGGAGTCAGGTACTGAGTACGTGTTCTTGTTAATAGAATTACAACTGCATGTGGGACATATACAGGTACAGGATGTCCCATAAGGATGGACACACTTTGCTCAATTCTCATGCAAGTTGCAGCGACAGCTTTCAGATATACCGGCAATGCAAATGCCTGGATCCAGTGTAGCATAAAAGTATGCCACAGGACGTCGCATTAGACCATGTTTCTGGGTCAGAACCGACAGTGCACAATTGTCACGTGCATCACAGAACAGTGCAAATTATTTTGAGTAATCAGGCATCCCTAAAGCTGGAGCTGAGCACAGACAATCTCGTCATTTTAGGAAAGCAGTCATGCTCTCGTCATCCTATTCTACTGGGTCCTTCACTCTTTTCTTTGTCATCTGTATCAAAGGTTTAGCTAGGACTGCAAATCCCACAATCCACTGTCTGCAATAACCTACCACTCCGAGAAACATTCTGATTTCTTTCTGTGTTTTAGGCAGATTCATGTTTCTAATTATTTTAATTCTTTCTGAGGTTACTCTTCTGACACCTCTCTCTATCTGGTGCCCCAGATATTTCACTGATATGGTGCAAAACTGTAGCTTCTCAGGTGGCACTTTATGTTATGCAATTGTGTCGACAACACAGTCATTTCGAGTTTTCAGACGCCACCATCAGGTCGTCTATATACTGTACCAGATAGACTGTCCGGGCAGTACCAAAGACTGAAGACATTTTTTCAGAATCTGATTAAAAATCGAGGGACTTTCAGTATACCCCTAAGGAACGCGATTCCAGAAATAAATATGGGCGTCAAATTTGAACGAAAATAAAAATTTGCTATCTGGATGTAATGGGATGGAGAAAAAGGCATGACATCAATCAATTACAGTGAAGCATCCGGCTCCCCACGGTATCTGATACAGAATTACTGCAGGATGTGGCACAACTGGACAACATGGAACCACAATCTTATTGATTTTGTGCAGGTCTTGTATGACCTTGTATTTCCCGCTCGGTTTCCTTATGCCAATTATAGGTGAATTACATAGTCTGCTCATTATTTCTTTTAAAATGCCTTGTTCGACCAAACGCCCGATTTCTGCAACACCTGCTTTTATTTCTGGGCTCATTTTGTACTGTCGAATGTTTGGGTAAACTGCACCTTCTTTCACTGTCACTTTTATCGGGTCTACATTTGCCATTAATCCTACATCTTTTCCTGTAAAATCCCACACATCAGGATTCACAGTTTTCTGCAATTCAATTGGTAAATCGTCTAAGGTCATCTTTTTAATTTCAGTTTATTGCTTGGCTAGCATTAATTTGTAAACTCCATCTTCATCTGGGGTCTGAATTTCTGCACCACTTGGGGTGCAAAAGATGGTGCAATTCATTTTGCACAACAAATCCCTGCTTAATAGGTTTATAGGACTAGAATAACATACGACAAAATTATGCATTTCTTTAAATTTCCCTATTTGAACTTCCATGGGTTCTGTAACAGGGGTCCTAATTTGTTTTTTAGAAACACCCACTACTTGGATCGCTTCTCCCGAGAGGGGTAGGTTTAGAACGTCTGCTGTTCTCACAGTAGAATGGGTAGCACCAGTGTTAAAAAAAAGGTAACATAATTTCCCTCAATGTACGGGCCTGACTGATCTACCGGTAAGGATGCGCCAAGTACACATTCCTCGTCCTCCCCTCTCAGGCACCGTCCGAAGCTGTTTTCCTCAAAAAATGTGTCATGTAAAAGAAACTGCGAAGTCACTGGGTTCTTTTTGGTATTTCCCTCCCAAAATCTGGCATAGGGGCAAGGGTTAACTGGTTTTGTATTACCTGTTGCTGTGGTTTCCTTGATACCTCATTCTGCGTCTGTGGATTTAAAGGTTCAGTTTGGACAATATTACTCAGTACAGCCTTAAACTCGTTCCTCCATTGTCCCAATTTTCCGCACCCATGTCAGGAAAACTTTTTCCTTGCCTCTTCTCTGCTCATTCTTCCCCTGGGTTTGCCCCCAGTTCCTTCTCCTTGACCTTCCCCTTTACCTGTATTATTCTTCATCTGATTCAACTGTAGTTCCTGTTGCTCTGCCAATTTTACTTGTGCCCACATTACTTTTTCCTCAAAATTCTTTCGTCTATTGTCGATTTCATCCCCACAATACTTAGCATATTTTAGGATTTCATCAACAGGCTTGGCCTGCCAGCACATTTTATGGTCCTTAATCATTTGTGAAACTTCTGGTGTTAATCCTTATGCAAAACGATAAATGAAATGTGTCATGTCTTTGGTATCAATACTTTCAAATCCACTTTACTGTTTAAATACCTGTAAAAGCTGTTCATAATATGCATGCACTGATTCATCTTTATTCTGAGTAGTACTGTCTATTCTTGTCCAATCTATTTCTTTTGGAGGTACCTTTCCTTTCAAATATGTTATCACCTGATGGTACTTTTTCATATCATCATTAGATGGGGCTCCTGTCTTTGGGTCTCTAGGGTACTCATCATTAGGCCAATCTATGGTGATTTTACATTCTGTCCACAAATCTGCAGGAACTACAATGTCAAATAAACCATCTAAATATTTTAACAATACTTTTGAGACTTTTACAAACCTTTCGACTTGCCTGTACCATTCTACGGGTTTCTCTCTGATTTTCGGGAAATCATTTGTAAAGGACAAAATATCTTGCCGGGACCATGGGACATGCACATAAACTCCTCCTGGAACTTCTCTCATCGGGCACAACCTTTCTACCTTTTCGGATATTCAGATGCAGTACGATTTGCCTCAACTTCCTCCTTTTTCTTTGCCCATCTAGCTTTCCATCTGTCTAAATCACCCCATTTTTGCAACAATGACAATAATTCTTTAATTTGCACTTTACGACATAACACATTCATGTTTTCTAAATATTTGTCAGAAAATTCTGCTCGGTAAGGTTTCTGTAACACTTTAGATTTACCAATGTCAATTCCCATATCAGAAGCCAAATTCATTAACTTTTCATGAAACGTTTTTGTATTTCGAGTAATAATTCTGCATATAAATAACAACTCGTCTTCACTGAATGTATTTAACCTTTCCAAACCCACATTCCCAGCAATCATTTCTTCCAATTCGACTCTCAATTTAAATATGTCTAATACCTATGGCTGTGATGTTGGCTTTTCTATTTCTCTGGACCACCTCTCTATTTCTTCTGGGGACACTACTGTGGCACTTCTTGTTCCTGAGGATGTTTCCATCCGTACTTCTCTAGAGCTTCCGGGAGTGTTTTTCCTGACTGAACCACCTTCCGGTTCTCTTATGGGCATATCCATTAGGGAAATTACTGACTCACATTCACTTGTCTGGTCATCGACTATTAAAGTTTCTTTTCTTGGCTGTACTATGGGTGTAGTCAGAACAGGGGTTTTAGGACTAGGCAGTTTATCTACGTACAAGGGAACAACAGGACCTATAGTTACCGGAATCGTTAAGGCTTCAGGACTCGTATTCAATTGGAAATTTTCTGAATGAACTCGCTTCTCTGTTTATTTATTGCTTCTCTTTCCTTTTCTTGTAGCATCTTTTCTAATGTGGTCTCATGCATTACTTGTGGGACCAATGGTGGTTTTAAGAACGGAGCACTAGGATTAACTCTGCGTGGTTCCTCATGATAAGGTGGTGGATTTTTCATTTACAAATCTTCTAGGTGATCATCATCCAAATCACCACTAGTCATTACATTTCTCGTATTCTCTGTACATTCACTGCCTGACGGTTCTTCTAAAGTCAATACAGGATACAATCCTTCCACTAACATTGACTGTCTCCATTGTTTCATTTGCTTATCTCTTGTCTCTCGGGAAAATCTAGGATAACATTTTTTCCAATTTCTATTACTTCTGGGTCTGTCTCACTCAAAAGCCTCAGTTTCCCATTCCTCTAATGCTACATACTGCGTTTATCTAGGTCTGGGATCTAACTCATTCATGCTCGTTCTCAAGTTATACAAAATCCTTCCATTAAAAGTACCATTCTCTGGAAATGCCAAAACCCCATCATCTTTAGTGTACACAATCCAATTTTCTAACCACACACAAGTGTGGTAGCCCCTTTCTACCATCATGTATGATGCGGGCGTAGTCGGTGGTGGAATAATAATCCCTTCTCTTGTCTTAATCACTTTATCCTTTTTGAAAAAAATCTTTACTTTCTTGAAAAACAACATTTTTTTGTTTTCTCCGTACACGATATAAGGTCTTCCTCTAATCTGTTGTTCTTTAGCAAATCCTAAATATTTTCTATCAGGACGATTTCCTATAAATGCTGGATCTAGATGCCACATATAATCTGAGCTGACTTAATTTCCAGTGACGCTTAATTGTTTACTTAAATGCTTCCATTACCAGCGCGTCTCTTATTTTCAATGACCAATCAACAATTAGATTTCAAATAAATGTCAACCAATGGTTGCATGGCTTTTCCCGTGAGACGAGTTCCCACGCTCCTGCACTCACCCCTCCTTTATAATATTATCTCAGCTACATACCCACTGTCTCAACCAATACCAGCGCGGCTCTGGGTGACGTCAGCGCAGCACAACGACTGACTCCCTCCTTTGCAAGGTAATACGAGAACTTATTTCTCTTTCACTTAAAAGGCAATCTTCATTAAGTAACAACATAACATTCACCACTGTGCCTGAGTGACTAAATTCAAAGAAAAGAGTAAATCCCTTCCGCTTACTCTTCATACAAGCATTAAAGAACCTGCTACTCCTTCAGGCTCACCCTTTCTAGGTGATATAAGGCCAAAGTTTCATCAGCAAACTTCTTTGTTATCATTTATTCACACATTTATACAGAAATCCCTAATCCGTGCCTCAAGTTCTACCTGACTTCACACACTTACTTCCTACAGACAAGTGACCTAATTGCAGTGTTGCTTCCATTTACCACCCGCTATTCTGCCCCAGGGGTTTCCAGACAAACGTAAAACAATATGAACGGGTTTTGGTTAATACATAAAATCAATTCAAAATCAATAATCAATACATATCAAAAATAAGCAACTAACTACCTATCTTAACTAAACCCTAACCACTACTCTGCTACCAAAAGAATACTGATAGCGCACGTGGGTTCACCTGCTCAAATTCCGATATTCACCTGGGCCCATATACATATACATTGAACAGGTAAACCCCCCTTTATGCTCATCAGGATATTTATTCACTTTTCTGACTTACACCTATACCATTTGGTTTACCAATCCTTGTCATCGGTACCTAGAGTCCTAAGGGATCAAGGGTGTTAGAATAATAGGTAGAGAAACAATAATATTTGCATTCATAAAATAACCACAGACTCGGGAAAGTTTAAACTCATTATCTATGTAAATTCTTAAATGTCAGAGTCCATACTTTTGCAATGAAAGCCTTTTCAATTAAGAAGAAAATGATCAAACGGAGGTTATGCAAAGATTTTATGAGACTGTTTTTAAGCATTGATATGTAGGAAGGGTGAAAAAAAGGGGAAACAGTACGGGACATTCCCACACAGATGAATATTTACCTAGAATGGTGTGAAGACCAACCCTGGCCATGAGCTGGATAAAGAAACAGAACTCCCGATAGTTCAGGTGCCATCAGGACAGGACAGGTGAAGTTCAGAACAGGTAAGGACCAGGACTGGATGGATGCAGGTCAGGACGGGTACCCTCAGCTAAGTGCAACGCCAGTGCTACACCCCTCTCAGCGGCTAACAGTCATACCCATATTGGGTTTTCGATTCTCCTCCCTAACCCCGATTGGGTGATCGATTCTTCTGACAGAGTGCTCTGCCAGCACCTCTGCTCTTGATCCCTATTGAGTGCGTTGGGTCAGTGACAGGTCAGCAATTCGGACAAGTCGGGCAATCTAACTAGCTAAGCCTACCTTAGTTATACCCTTTTCCAGGGCCGTGTACCACCCCCCAATGTTGCCAAATTGTGTATCCCCAGTTTTGGCAAGGAGAGGTCCTCACAACATGCCAGTGTGAGGTCATTGCATTCAAATATTTAAATTAACGTCCCCTCCCATAGTTTTACTTTCCCATGCACTTTTTATTCCACCCGGCAATGGATGTTTCAATAATCATACAATGTATAAAATTTGTACAGTTTAGCTTCCTCTCGAGAGGTCGAAAGGTGAATTTCCCATGGGCTTTGCAGGCACGACTGTCACTGGCACCAGCTCAATGCCATGACTTGAGGACTATTGAACTCTTCTGCGCAGAAGCAAGCTTTTCAAAATGGAGTGCAGCAAGATTACATCAGGCCCAAAAACGAGCTAGCAGCAAAATCAAAAAGAAACAGTTTTAGAACAAAGAATAAATAAATGCACTGTATACCACTTATCTCTACTCTATTCCCATCACTTTATTTTAACTACAGCGTTAATGATTAGGCAGTACGAACATGATTTAGTCAAAGCAGCAGCAGGTGCATTAGTATGTAATCACACAAAGCAGCCATCTTTAATACTAATGCGCAGCTGCAAAGTTTACCACAAAAGCAGATAGTACGTCACATTACGTGAGTGTGATAGACGCATGCGCAATGAAGTTTCCCGCGTTGCAGCGGCCATTTTAATGCATTTGAGATACTGTTAGTAAAAGCACATAGTCAAGCATCCCCTAGATACTAGAAATGTTGTGTGATGCAATTATTAGTATTACAAAACATATTGGTTAATATTTTACATATTATTTCAAGAGGATTGAATCCAAGCAAGTCTCTTTAAATATGAAACCTTGCTCCATCACAGGCCTGGGGTTCAATCAACGCTCTGTGTGCCCGCTCCACACTAAAGAACTTCGACAAGTGTTTGGGAGCCATTTCTCGAGTTATCCAGTATTCCAAGAATAGACCCACATTCAGCCCTTCCACTCTCTCAGGAAACCCCACAAATCTTACGTTCCCTCTCCTGGAGCGACCGTCTGAGTCCTCTGCACTGTCATCGAGCTTGATCATCTGTCGCTTCAGCTCCACCACTGACTCGCTAAGGTTCTTTAACTCTTTCTTGAGGGCCTCTGTGTCTTTCTCAGTGGTTGTCACTCAGTCAGAGACTTTCCTGAGATCGCACCTTAGTAAATTAACATCTATGGCCACAGCATCTATCTTCTTGATCATATCGTTCCTGGTGGATTGGACGGCCCAGATAACATCCATCAGTGTTGGTGCATCCTCGGTGGCTTCTTCCATTGTTCCCTTTTCAATTATAGGGTACTCACTTCTGTTCTCCAGACCATGGGATATGGGTTGAGCATAGTTTAATATCTTGTTGGATTGCGATTTCGCTGTTTTATCTTTCCAAATACTGTTCCACAAGTTGCAGCAAGTTTATTTATATGGTCCCTCTCTGTGGGAAGTGAAGCCAGACTGTATTTCTACCCACCAATTCGAACTCCTTGAAATGTATTGCACTCCCTCACGCAAAGTACCTTCCTCCTTAACACGTATAAGCAGAATACCAGTTATAAGGGGACAGTTCTACTATCCTCGGTTACGGAGTGAGAGCCTCCTAGCCACCTCACTGCTTCGCTGTCATTCAAGGTGTCGAGTCCAATCAGGTCGTCCACGACCACCTGCATATGGTTCCCCCGGGGGACCTCTTCAGATCACTCTTCATGTTTTCAAGCTACAGGGGTGGGACCCCAAATCATCTCTTTCTCTGTCCAGGCCCTCCTGTACCAGACACCTCTGGACACCCCAAGATTCAGGCTGCTCTCCTCCCAGTCACCATAGCGAAGCAGCCAGAAATTGCCCTGGGATCCCACTTTTCCAGGGTACATCAGTCCTACCTCGCTCTCAAAGGAGGTGGGTCTCTAGTTCAGGTCACACTTATCTCCTGGGGTGCACCACCCTCGACTGGCCCGTTGCTTGGGCAGCGTCGGCACACTCAGTTGGATCTTCCCCAGCAGGTTCTCCAAACGTGTGTCACTGTGTCTTGGGCCCTCAGGATGGGTTTCTGAGCATGTACGTCTGCCGCGCTCTACACAGTGCTGCCATAGTTCAACCTCTGCCGTCGGGTTGGATCGCGATTCCACCTCTGCAGCTAGGACCCGCCCAGCTCTTCGGGTATTTTAGTGTACTGAGACTGCCTGTCCGGGAGCCATCTCCTCTCACAACCAGCATGGGACAGTCTGCCTTCCCCCTTTCTTCAAAGTATGGGAGTATCCTGGAGTATGGCAGAATAACATCACTGACTGTTTAATACATTAGGAAGCATATTATTCAAAATGTCATGGAGCTTAGCAAGTTACCTTAATGTGCTGGGTGACAGGGAAAGGGCAGGAATGTGCTGTATTTACACAATATTGCGCATTCCTGTCATTTCCGGGCGCTGGCGTACAATGTGCTGCCTAGCGGCAACACAGGCACCCCTGCACTATAGTTGTAAAGGACACCTTCCTGCAAAAAAACAATCCCCTCAGGCATGTTCCTTCTAAATGTGCAGCACAATGCAGTACACAGAGAAAAAGAGGAAATTATTAGGAGAACTAAACATATTTCTCCTTGCTATGCCTCCCCTCGGGATGTGTAACATTTTGGTGCATTCCCAGGCCTACCACTAATGGTAATTCTGGGAATGCACCAAAATCATGGATGCTGCGAGGTAAAACACCCACGCACCACCCATGAAACGCCTCCTCGGGGCAGAGTAATGCAACACAGCGACTTGTGCTGCGTTGCATTACTCTAGATTTACCAAGCCACTCAGTGACATGCAAGGGGGCTTGCATGGCTTGATGAATCTAATCTAGTTGCTTTGCTCTTGTGCCCCATTGCATGGCACAAGGATGACGCAACTCATGATAAATGTGGCCCTATATGCCTGTCTCGTTGATGAGTGATCAAGTAGTGATTTTATATAGAATATCATAGCATAAAATGGATTTTATCAGATTGAGAATCTAAGGATTGCTGGAGTATAGTTTATTTTGAGGTTACTTGTAGTAGTGTTTATTTTGTGGTTACAGGTAGGAGGTAGAACAGACATAGGGCCTGATTTAGAGTTCGGCAGATGGGTTACTCTGCCACAAACTTGACGGATATCCCATCCTCCGTATTGCAAGTGCGTTCTATCCTAAGAGTCTTGTAATACGGCGGACCGGATATGCGTCACATTTATGATGGAGTAACCTGTCCGCCGAACTCTAAACCAGGTCCATTGATAGCTATGTGTGTCATGTGTGTGGGAGGGGCTGAGGGTGGAGTCCTCCATCTCATTAGTCTGGAAGCAGGGCTTCCGTTGCCAAGTAGCAGCTGCTACTTCTAACATGTGGTGGAGACACATAATTTATTGGTGGGATGTCGTTATCGTATTTCATCTGTATGGCGAGATCATTGTGAGGCTATGTTGGTTAGGGTTCCTCGGTCTTCATGGCATGCTGTCCTCATTGGCACTGTTCCATAGCTCTGGACCGTACTCATACTAATACAAGGGATTATTATTATTATGGGCCCTATCCCGGGGTCAGTGTTTATAAATGGGATAAATGTATGATCTATTATGCATATAGCAACATGCAATCAGAGAATTTTGCACACAATTAATTACTTTGAAAACAATATTCTAAAGCTTTAAGTTTAATTAGACCATCACTGTAATTGCTCCATGAATTGTACCATTTATAAGGCAAATGATAACCCATCAAATGCAATATTTATTCACTTTATTCCTAGTGTAGCAAATCATCCTTGTAGATATTGGTGATGATACTTTGGTCTGTACATGACTGGGATCCTTGAACAGTCTTTCAGATAATTTATAGTGTCTGAGTATATTCTGCGAGGTGATCACACAATTGGATATACATGTCTGTTTTACCCATTACATTTTCAAAGCATCAGAAGGGGATATCGTTCAAAATCTCTCTTAAAAGTTATAGACTCTTGCATTGGGACTGTCGACGGGCATCAACCTTCTCAGGAAATGGTACAAGGAATGTGAATTATTCACATAAATACACAGATCTTCATAATCAAGGTTGGACCAACATCCCAAAAAATACTTCAAAGTTACACTGAGCTAAGTCATTGCTATTCGATTTAGTAGTGGAGATGAACCATATTTAATGTACAACAAATGAGAACACTTTAAATTACCCCACAGCACTTCAAGACAAAAAAGTACTGATGTAAAGTCTGTAAGGTCTGACTCCTGCCTGTCAGACCCTCCAATCCATCTCAGATCACACTCCTTTTAAAATTCTGTCATATCTGTACTTTGTTATTTGTTATTTGGATTTATAGCGTGCACTGCTACTCATGAGTGTCCTGGTGTGATGTCTTTAGGGGAGCAGGAGACTAGCAGATGAAAAGATATGTTTTAAGATTTTTCTTGAATGCTGACAGGTCTTCAATACTGCGTAAAGCCAGGGGAAGAGCATTTCATGCTGCCGCAGCCCTCCGAGTCAGAGACCTTCCTCCCAATAATAACACCATGAATGTCGTCCACCCTTATCATTGGTTGAAATGAGAAAGAAAGAAAGTGTTAAGGTGTTCCGATAATGGCCAAGATATGACACTAAATAAGACCCTCAGTCTGGAACAAATGTTCAATATGTCAAGGCCATTAAGAAACGGCCCTAGATAATTCATCAAATAGGTGTAGTTAAAGCTGACGTCCACTCCTCTCCCATTTTCTTAAAGATATGTCTAGGACCCCATCCCTGACGCCTGTAATCTATACACCCCTTCCTAAAACTATGACTGATAACGTTTAGTATTTAACACAACCAGTGGCGTAGGAAGAAGAGGATTGTCCGCCCCAGGTGGCATGAGTTTTTGGGGCAGCGGTCTCCCCAGCCCTCAATGACAATCACCAGAACGCAGTAGCGGCACGTGAAGGGAGTGCAGCGGGGTGGTGGGGCGGGGAAGGGGCAAGGCGGGGGGTAGTAAACTCCAGCTCACAGCCGACCGGAGTAATGTAACAAAATAAATAAATAAAACAAATTTAATTGTGTGCGCTGAAACACCAAATGCGTTTCAGTGCGCGCTACTGCCCCCCCACCCCACCTTCGATGCAGCAATTGCAGGTGGCAATCTGAGAAATGGCCATCACCTGGCCCGAGTCTTCATTATCAGGGCCGTGGGGTGGCAAACCTGGAGACCGACCCAAGCGGTAAAAGGTCTTGCTATGTAACTGATGACAACCACTCAATCCTTAAGGTAGAGAGTCTTTCCCCTCATGTTATCCTACAAGATACCATCTGAAGTTGATCTTGGTCATTGGCGACATTCTGAGAAGCTCATGCACCTTGACTGAGTTAATAAGAGGCGAGTACATGAGGAGAACTGCTACTGCAGAGAGTGCTTCCTTCTTGGCTCTTCAGGTAACAACAGTCTGAGCTGTCAACAAGGTATACAGTCACCACTTTATCCCAAGAAACACTAGTCCACATGTTACTCTACTTCCTGCTTTTCCAGGCTAGTGCATAGAAGTAGGTTTAGATGACATTTTAACTATGTTAGAAATGTTAACAAGGTTTCAAAAAACTTTTGTTTCCAAAAGCGACCACTCCATATTTTTCAAATACATAGCATCTATATGATGATAGAGTGCAATTTCAATGGTTCGCTTTTTTTCAATTGGCGACCGCGTTTCGACCCTAATATGGATGTCTGGTCTCTTCAGGACCTACGATGTAAGGGACATCTGAATTGGGAATTGCTGAGGTAGTGGTGGTGTGTGTGAAAACCAAGTGCAAGTGAAAACGAATAAGAAATGTACTCACTCGGAAAGCCAGCCAGGTTCCCAAGTGAGGTTGTGAACCTAGCAATTCTAGTAGGATGTGATCAATGGCTGTCCTCAATACTTCAAGACTTCACTATCAGCATTAGATGATATCTTGGTGCTGCGGGTGCTCACTGGCTGTAGTTCCGCAAATAGAGATGATTTCTTCAACATGATTCAAGTTGTGTGGGGCCGCTTCCGTCAGTACTCTCCTGGTGCAGTGACCTTGTAAACATTGTCTCATAAACGTCACTTATATGTTTTTGTTCATGTTTTTCACTTGGGACACTTTACACAATTGTAAATACTTTTTCCTATATGTATGATTTTTTGAGTATTCATTTATCAGACTTTTTCTTAATACAATTATTGAACTACAGAGTCAGTGTATCTGTCTTTCTTTCTCCCTGACATCCCTCATAACGCCTGGCTATATATGTGATTTTCGCTATGTCTTTTAAATTACTATTAAGTATATATTCCACAGGAACCGCTGTTTTTCTTAAAATACTTAAGTACCCTGGTTCCGCCTTGAGTAGGGTTCCCTTGTTTTCTTTTATGAATTATACATGGCTGATTTTCCACCAATCGTGTTATTAATCCACTTGTTAATTAATACTATTCCCTGGATATACTAGATATACATAACACACAAAATAATCACTTCTTAATATATATGCAATAACAGTAGATTTGCTATGCTTGATCAACCATGACGGTGTACTCCTATATTGATCTACTATTACAATGCACAGAACAACAGATTGGTTCAAGCTCATAATAAGATATGTATGGTCAATTTTCACCACATGTTTTGAGATATGTCAAAGTGCAACGTGCATGTTTCGATCTCAAAAATGCAGAAAATAGCTGCTAGTTCTATAGTTTTCTTTTTATCGTTCACTATATAGAGAAGAAGTTTAATTCATTGTGCAAATTACTGCTCAAGAAGTGATAGATTCGAGCATAGAGCATTCTTAATAAAGTGCATGGTGCAATATTCCACAAGATGCCTAAAACCATCAAGAAGAAACACTAACTCAAGGTTCTGCTTTCCGTTAAAATGTATGTGCATGACTCTTAGAAGTACCTCAAACTACCAAGGAGAACACCTGCTCCTAGTTCTATGTCCTTACTATAGCATTTTCTTTGAACAGTACTCTGTAATATAGAAAGTGACATGTACAATCTTAGGCTACCAATAAACAAGTATTATCCATAGTTAAACATTACTTCAGAGATCAGGTCATAGCAATAGTATTATGCGTCTCCTCCAAATGTTGTCATAGGTTCACGATCTAGTAAAAACAGCTTTTGAACACAATAGTCTTACAGAAAGGTGTATAGTTCTGCATCCGTATTCAGGCCCCAGGGATTTTCTGTGCCCAAATTCACAATCCATTGTGAATCGGCACGCCTCAAGGCTAATTCTCTATACCCTCCTCTGATCTTTATTGACATATGTTCAATGCCGGAGTAAAACAGGTGGTTTGTGTCAAATATGCCATCATGCTGTTTCCAAATGGGCCTAGCCATTACATAAGTAAAGTCTTTGCTGGTCACAACCCGCAGATGCTGGAGGATGTGCAGCTTAAGTTTATTCACAGTACTCCCAACATAGCGTTGTCCGCATCCACACTCCAATATGAACAATAATGGGGCGACCAGGTGTCCCTCAGAACCTGGGTATTAATATTAAACAAAAACAATTGGTTCTGTCAGGATATGTGCAATTGCTTAGCGTACTGTTTGCAAATACAGAGGACAATTCTTTTTTATAAAACATAAAGCAATGATTCACAAAATAAATTAATTCACACAAGGAGAAAGCACACACGAAAATAATGTATTTTAAATGAGTATCAGTCAGTCAGTCAAAAAAACTTTATTTCGGCTATACAGCCATAAAAGCAGTAGTGGGTATGACATTTCATAAATACAATTGATTCTTACAAACAGCAGAAAAGTGCATCGGGTGATATACAAGATGACACTAAATATTTGAATAGCAAGCTATCACCCCGCTACCCGACCCCCTAAGATTGGCGACCACATGTGTCAAAAATATCCGGGATTTTCTTCATTGTGCAGTTAAAAACATTAGAACAGTGCAAATATCTTTTTTATTTTTTCCTTTAAAAAAAAAAAAATCATTTAGGAATAAAACATTAAAATTGAACGACCATAAAATAGTTTCAAGGCATTTCTCTAGGTGTAAATATGTGCAAATGTAATACCATAACATTTCTAGTTGAAGAACACAGTCAAGTGATTGCCCCTGTCTTTCTCCTTTAAGATACCTTTGCATATACACCACATCACAAATAAAAAGTTCGAGGTAGCGACTACAAATAATGGATGAGTCTCGTATTTTAGTAGCCTAAAAGCCTCGCTATAGTTCCTGAGGCCAAGATTTCTACAAAGTTGGAGGACCCACTTGGATCTAGACCTTTTATAGGCAGGACAGAAAAATATGACATGGAGTTCTGTTTCTTTGGAAGAGGTGCACCCAGGACAATCTAATTTAGTTGCTCCCTTCCGTTTATTTGTAAATGCACGGAGCGGGAGCGTCCCGTACCTAAGTTGTAAGAACAGTTTCTTTGCCATGAATGGTTGGATACTGTCTAGAGCTAATTCGAATTTGTATTGTTGTATTGTTGCTTGACATCCAGAAACCTGGATGTCAGGCAACATGAAGTCATACTCTGGGACAATAAAGCGTGTTTGTGTTCTTTAAGAGCTAGGGATAGGGACTTTTGGGGGATAGAGGGGCAGGTCTCTTCTGACGTTAACCACATGTTTGCCCTCCCCAATGAATGGCATGTGCTCCTAATATATGACAGCCAGGGTAGATTTCCTGCTTCCAGTATGGACATACCATCCCTCAATTCCACTCTAAAAGTAGCTAGCTCCGGCGTGCTCCAGAGGCGGTGCCAGAATAGGAGAGGACGAGAGGCTATTAGGTCGGCGATGGGTCCAATACCCAGATCCATCCTGAGTGGGGTTAGAGGAGTGTTTTTTGGGAGACCCAGCAACTGCCTAGTAAAAGTATTCTCTGTGAGAGATAAAATGGTAGATGGACAATATCCCCAGAGTTCAGCTCCATATAATGAAGTCCCCTAGCTTGGGTTTTATAAATTTCTGCTGGAGGGCCAACCACTTTTTGGGTCCAGCTTTTGTGGACTTTCAAGATGCCACCTATTGACTGCGCTCATTTTAGGTTGGCTTTCTTTATTTGGGCCCCCTACTCCATCTTATCGTTAAGTGTAATAACCAAATAATCAAAAGTGGACACTCTCTCTAAGGACCTACCCTCCATTTGTGGGTGCGGGCAACTGGTAGTGTTGGCATGAACTACCATATATTTGGTTTTCTGGATATTGATCTCCAGATTCCTCTTCTTGCAGAAATGGCTAAACTCTTCCAGTACATGCTGCATACCCATTGCTGATTTGGACAGAAGCAGTGTGTCATCCGCGAACATTAATGCTGGTAGTTTGCGGTTCGCTAACCTTGGTGAATCTATGTCCTTCACTGACAAAAGCGTTTTGATTAAACCATTTAGAAAAAGGGAAAAGAGGGTTGGCGCTAGAAAGCATTACCTGCCTCACCCTTTCTCCACAGGGAAGGGAGCTATCAGTTCTCCTTTCTTGCCAAATCTTACCCTCACATAGGTGCCTTCATGTAAGCACTTCAACAGCTGGCATAAGTAAACAGGGGCTCCCATGTCGTGAAGCAAGCCCCAAAGCTGATTGCGTTGCACCATATCGAATGCAGACTTAAGATCCACAAAAGTTAGGTAGAGGCTAACACCCCCCAAGGATACAGTTGTCCAGTGGATCAATTGCAATCTAAATATCTGATCGATGGTCGAGATTTTGTCCCTAAAATCCGGCTTGTAAAGGAGTTAAAACATTCTTTTCATCCATCCATGATTGCAATCGATCCAAGAGAACATGGGCAAATGAGTAATGTCAATAAGGCTTATTGGCCGATAATTTGCCGGATTGTTTGGTGAGCCTTTTTTAAAAATAGGAATAATTTCCGCGCCAGCCCAGGTCGAAGGAAGTGCCATACCTTGAATGAAGGCATTAAATAAAATCTGCAAATAGGGTGCCCGCACTACTTGTTCATTTCTGAACAGGTCACCAGGTATTCTGTCCAACCCTGGTGCCTTATTAGGTAGCAGTTTGCCCAGCGCTAGAGTGACTTCTGCCAATGTGCAGGGTGGTGAACCCTTGTTTAAAGGTATTTGGTCTAAATCTATTGCCCTATATGTTACAACTTCACCAGAGGCCTTGAATATAAAACTTTAAAATGGGATCTCCAGGCTTCTTCCCCCAGGTTTGGTTCAATAGCAGAGCTGCCTTGGAGTTGCCAGTTTTAACTAGGTTCCAAAAGCCTCTCATGTCCTTGGTATCAAGAGATTTCTTTATTGTTTCCCCTTTTTTCGGTCTCCCTTGCTGCTTTAGCTTCAGCTAGGGTATTTTTATAATGTAGCCTGCTTGCTTTAATACAAGTAGTGTCTTTCTTCTTAATCCTGAGTAACAATGCGCGTTTGGCTTCCCTGCACGCTTTAGTATACCAGGGATATTTAGGTTTATGTTCAGAGTAGTTGCTATTTTCTCTGTTATAAAAGTACTCCGCTAACTTTACAACCATATCCTGATGGTTTCTACTTAGTAACAACAAAGATTCATTGCCCTGATTGGTGTCAAGCATTCCAAAGGCGGTCTCTAAAAAAGGAATGGTTTGTGTGTACAGGGAGGCCAGTTTTTCAGTAGATGCAAAAAGAGTTCCCCAACGTACTCTTCTACCCTCTTCTGTTGCAATTAAGTTTGGGACAGATTGAGTTGGCAAACCCAGTCCATCACTAGATTGGGGATAAACTAGCTCTAACTCCAAAGGATTATGGTTGCTCTCAATTCGAGGCTGGACCATAAAGTCCTTGATTCTAGACCAATTCTCAACATCTACCAAGATGTAGTCAATTGTAGAAGCCTGTCCCAATTTATTGAAGGTAGGATTTCCGGTACTGTTGGCAGGGAATCAACCATTACATGCCCTAAGTGAATGGGTGAGAGTGAGGGAGTTCATTTGTAGGACTAGGGAGGTCCTCCCCCTTATTGGATTTATATTACAATCTGAAATAGCCCAGACAGAGTCCTCCGCACTGGTAATGGTGGTACTTAAGCCATTAAGAGGTTCAAAATGACAATTGAAATACCCTTCAATTATTATGTGTACAGAGTCAGGTAAAGTAGAGAGGAAGGAAGCCAAACAGTCTAGGCTCTGGGAGGTTTGCCCCCACCCTCACTGGACGAGAATAAATGTTAACGATAGCCAACTTAAATTTGTCATCAAAAGAAAGGAGGATACACAAAATGTCCTGGGAATCAGTGTCCATCAACTTAATTGTACAACTCAGATGTACAGAAACCTAGATACAAAGTCCCCCTGAGGGTCTACCACTACGCCCCTAAAGGGCTGGAGTCGACTATGCAACATAGCCTACTCTATACAATGGTAAGGTGGACCAGGATTCCTGAAAAAGACATAGCTCATGTGAATTAATATATTCTCCCCTATCTGGGAGAACCATTTTAGAAATGAGACCTGCTATGTTCCAGGATAAGACCTTAGTATTCTGCACATATACTGAAGTATCAATCTGTGTGTACAAGGGTCGCACCTCCTGGTGAAACACTTGGCAGGGGGTCCCCTCCCAACCCTATGTGGTAACATGGGGCTCCCCTAGTGCACTATTAGGGACACCAGAGCTACCGGGTGCCACTATAGCCTCACAAATATTCCTAAGAGGGTAGCCCACAGACTCAGATCTTTCACAGTTTTGATGCTCAACTGGTTGAATAGGTGTACCTTCTATTTGTTTAACTAAAGGATCCAGTCAATCGACTAGATCTAGGGAACTGTATCTGTTGCTAAATGGGATATTGAAAGACAAGATGTTTTCCAAGCCCCGACCCAAGTTTGGCAGATTTCCAGTCTGTCCTCTCAATGCCCACTTTTTTTATACACTTCCCATCTTTTTTTAGCAGGGTACTGGGTGGATAGAAGTAGCCTAGAGGGAGTGTCTGGATAGCACTGATCTCCCTGGTCAATCCCCATTTAATAATGTGCTTGACCGCCCGGGTGTCTCTAAAATTGATCAAAACGCCTCTGTCCCAACCAACTGACCCTCCGAGCGAATAATATTTCACTCTGTATTAAGGGGGAGAAGGGGCCTATATTTATTTAGGTTTAAAGTATTTTATTCAGCACAACATACAAGGACAAACATACATCATCCTCGAGCGGGCAAAGCCTCATCCCCGGCGAAGAACTATCAGGTGCAGTTCGTGTGTGCTAGTCCATTTCAGCAGTACATAGTATGCATTGTCGTAGTATGAGATGACATTTCCATTGCACACACACACGCAAAACCCCAACTACCCAACTCCCCGTCCCAACCCGCCCTGAAGGACTGGGTTCTTTAAGACCCAGCGGTGCCAGGGATAACACCTGAAACCTTCGTGGGTTACCTGCTCCGGCGTACAAATGACAGAGACACGGGACACTTCCTTCGGCGTCAAAGATTAAAGGTTTATTTACTGCAGGGAACACAGAAGTCACGACAAGTACAACACGTGCAACTTGGGGAGACTGCTTCAAATTGGTTCTGTAGGTCGCTCCTTTTATACACAATTTACCCATAGGACAACATTATACACAAAGGTTTACAACCCGGTTCCCATAATTATCCCCCAGAGGGGTCGTTTTGGTCGCTTTGATAAGCACAAGGTCCGGAACATAAGTGCGGAAACATTTGGCGGTTCCCAACTGTAAAAGCCCATCTTCCCAACATTAGCGCATTCCGATCGGTAGTAAAACAGATCGAAATAGGAACGAAGACAGGTGCAGAGGAAAATGGAGACAGTGGGGAGATTGGAAAGGGTGTAAAAAGGGGGGTATCGGGAAACACGAGATACAGGCATCAAAGGGACGTGCCTAATGAGATGCACGGCTGAGACAATAAGTCCGTGCAGCAAGATGAGCCTCGAGCGGCGCCATCTGCTTTACAGTAGCATCCCCCTCATCATAAAGACACTTACGAAGAACATGTGTCTTCCGCGAATATCGTGGGAGTCCCAGGGTCGCGAAGCGGACAGCGTCCGTTCGCTGGCTACTTGAGGGCAAGAGACAAAATGGATGCCATATCTAAGATGGAACCCGTGGGTACAGATGAAAAACCCACATAACAAACGAACGGTTTAGGATAGCACATCGAAACTGCGCACACTTACTAAACTCGTCATTTGCGGTTCATAGATATCAGACTCGACCATATTCGTGCGAGTCGAAAACATCACTTACAATTGTCACGGAACCTCAGACGCTCCTTTTGCCCTCATGTAGGCAAGCACTAGTCCGAATCATATTCGATATTCATCAGACCATCGAGATGTTGCTGCAACATAGCTCTGTCCAACCGAGTCCCCTTGGTAACAGGCGGCTGTCTTATACACGTTGTAGCACAGAGGCCACATAAGGCAGGACCACACTGCACACAAAGGCAACACGTGAACAGGAACGCTACAACAACTCCGATGATCATCAGAATCTTCCAACCCCAAGTCGACATCAGGCCCCAAAACCATCCAAGTAACGTCCAATCCCCTACATCCACGTGTATGGATTCGGAGATCTTATGCAACTTTGAGATGGCTTGATAGACAGTTGGAGCGTTATCAGGAATGAAAATACAGCAGCTCGAATGGATCACCTTACATACCCCACCTCGATCTGCTAAGATGACGTCTAAAACCATACGGTTTTGTAACGTCATAAGTCTATCCGCCTGAAGCTCTGTGGTGATATTACCAAGGGCACTGGCAGTAATATTAGCTGTCGATTCTACCACTCGAGTCAACTGTCTCAGGTTCCTACTATTAACCATAGGTCCCCAAAACGGGAGGAAACCCTTGAAAAAGTCTCCTGCCTCTTGACCGGCAGTATCCTCTTCGCTAATTACGCCTCGCACAACTCTAGTCTTATGATAATCGGCATCTACAGTGAACGTCGGAGGCAACAGATTTGCAATGAAACATGAGCCCGTAAAGTCAGCGGGCAACCATGCGTATGCACGATCATGGCAGATAAAGTATGTACCCTTGGCAGCCAGAAACACAGGGGACGAGACCATTGGCAAAATGTAATTTTCAGTGCAAGCACTCTCTCCAAGTCGGGCTTTCGATCTTCGGCCACGACCTATCAGACACAAATTACCAATGTGGGGTACGACCCATATCGGAGGCGAGCTTTTAAGCTGTTTTTCACTAGTGAACACACTATATTCGCCTCTACTTAGGACCCTATAGGCTTGTACCTCTTCTTCAGGGATAAGCGAGGGATCATAGATATCACTATCTAAATCCTCTATTGCTATCGACAAAGGTTTTTGATACGAGGTAGGACCAGAGTAGGGGGAACGTGGTTCTCGAATGGGGTGGAAACCCAGTGCGCTTCGAAACATTGTTTGAAATGCTCGAGCAGACCCTTGGGAACTATACGGTAACACCAGATATGGAATTCCCTTATCAGTAGTGTGCGGCATCAACCCACACACCCAACAGTTAGTAGTGTTAACCACTAACTGATGCTGGTGAAGGAGCTGAATAAAGGAATTGTTGCGGAATTCTGCACGTCTAGCCTGCTCGTGTTCAGGTAGGATATGGAAAGAATGAGGAGATGCAGTGGAGGTGAGTTGAGGGTCAGAAGTAGGAGTAGGTATAGCAGAAGGTAAGAAGTAGGACATTGTGTAATACACCCCACCCGCCAAAAATGCAGAAACAGTCAGAAACAATACAAATATTTGGAATTTAAAACATTTGGTGCGACTAAGTTGCTGTAACCTGAATCTTTGTGCTTGAGCTCCTTCCAAGTCCGTCAGCTTCGAAAATGCCATTCCCTATGACCGTCCGCAACGTTTCTTGACGCACTTCGTTCTGTGTAGCAGCAGTCAATCCCTAGGAGTTCCCAGGAACCGACGGTCTTTAACCTAGCGTCAAGACCTACTAACCAGAAGGAAGTACGCGCGCGGCCCTACGGCCTTTATTACACAATATATTATATATGTGCAAAAAAAACAATGTCTCTCAGCTGTGGAAGCAAAAAGTGGAAGGAACGAATTTCAGTGAATATATACACAAGAGTAATCACAACAATATGAAGATTCAAACTGATCGTGGAAAACGGGATAATGCAGTTGTCAATACAGCAAAGCAGGATCTTTTTATTAGTCTCTTATGCTAGATCGCAAAAAGTATCGGGTTTTCCCAGGACGTGTCTGTTCGTCGAACAGAGGATCAATTGAAGGGACAACGTCCTGTCGATCAGATGAATGTTCTGGTCTTGAGTCTTTTGCTGACAAATGTTCTACAATGTCTTTCTGCTGCACTGAGGATTCTCCGACAGGCTGTGCGTCGCTAAAAGGTACAAACACCGGCAATCCTTCAGCTTCAGTTGATGCAATGCCTTTCCTTATCCACGAGTCTGCTGGTAGCGGGAGAGGGACCTTCTTGGTATGGGTGGCATGCACCCAGTTTTTCCGGCCCTCCAGACGAACTGCAGTCCTCGTAGCAAGGAGGACCTGGTAAGGTCCGGTAAAACGGGGCTCCAAATTTGTCTTGCGCGAAAAGTTCCGCGTTACCACCCAGTCTCCGGGCTGGAGCTGGTGGCCTGGACCCTCCGTCTGTGTCGGCAATGCGTCGTGAACCTGTTGGTGAATTAACCTCAGTTTAGCAGTCAAGTCATGAAGATAATCAATCAACATTGGGTACTCAAGATCACAAAAAGAACCCGGTCTAGGGACCCCCCAGATATTAGCAGGACGGCCGAACACTATTTCGTAGGGACTAAGCCCTATTCGGGAGTGTACAGTCGCCCTTGTTGATAACAAGGCTAAGGGTAAAGCGTCAGGCCACGAGAGACCAGTCGTAGCCTGAATCTTTGCTAGTTTTAGTTTAAGGGTGCCATTGTACCCTTCAACCAAACCAGCTGACTGGGGATGATTGGCACTATGGAATTTCTGATTAATTCCAAGGGCCTTACACACACTCTTCATCACACTCCCCACAAACTCACTTCCATTATCTGACCACACGATCCTAGGCATTCCGTACCGAGGAAAGTATTCCTTCAGTAGGATTTTCGCAGTGGACAAAGCAGTGTTGTCCTTGAGAGGATAGGCCTCGATCCATCGGGAGAATGCGCAAACCACAACTAAAACGTACTTAAGGTTATTGCATCGCTCCATATGGATGAAGTCCAATTGAATCACCTCAAAGGGATATGAAGGGGGAGCAAAACTACCAGAAGGAGTTGGGGTTCCCTTACCAGGATTGTACAACATATACACCATACAATTCTTGACCAAGCGTTCAGCACATTTCGTAATACCATCATTCTTCCACACAGGGGATAGCAGCTTACAAATACCTTTCGCACTAATATGAGCTAACCCGTGCGCCATAGTTACAACGGCCAGCACATACGCATCAGGCAAAATCCATCGTTTCTGTTCTGACAAATCAATCCAACATCCACTCGCATCCAACTTTCCCGTACTTTCTTTCCACTTCGTCTTTTCAGTCTCGGTGGCCTCATTCTGAATTGCTTTCACACTCTCAATAGTGTCCTCACACATACTCGATTCTGTAGGCCACCTAACCGAACTCGTCATATACATTCGAGTGCTAAGGTTCCGGGCAGTCTCCTTAGCAGTCTCATCCGCAAACGCATTACCACGACCAACATCATCCGTCACCTTACGATGCGCACTGCACTTAACAATTGCCACTTGTTTAGGCAACGTAAGTGCATCCAAAAGATCATTCACGAGCTGTCCGTGCTGGATCTTCGTACCATGCGACGTCAAGAAACCTCTCTCTCTCCACAACCGTCCAAAGCTATGCGCGACGCCAAAAGCATATTGGCTGTCAGTAAACACATTCACTCGTTTCCCTTTTGCTAACACACACGCTCTAGTAAGAGCGATCAGCTCTGCAGCTTGGGCAGAGTTCTGATTCAATCTCGCAGTCTCAACAACAGTAGTTAATGTTACAACAGCATAAGCAGTAGTCACATCGCCATTCGGCAACTTAAAACATGACCCATCCACATACAACGTTCCATCTGGGTCTTCCAATGGAGTGTTTTTGAGGTCCACTCGACCTTTTGTTTCCTCCTCAGTCCTTAAGTAGCAATCATGTTCTGCTACTTCATCTGACTCTGTACTAATGGGTAACAAAGTTGCTGGATTCAGGACATTACAACGTTTTATCTGGATGTGGCTTGCCAACAGCGTCAACTCATACCCAGACAACCTCGCACTCGTCAAATGCTGAGTTTTCGTACGATTCAAAAGGGTATCAACTGCATGCGGAACCATCACCGTAAGCGTATTATCCATGACCAATCCTGCTGATTGTCGGATCGAGACCGCGGCTGCCGCTGTTGCTCGTAAACAACTCGGCAATGCTCTAGCTACCGGGTCCAAGGTCGAGGAAAAATACGCGCATGGACGCTGCTTTCCACCAAAAGGTTGCGTCAGAACACTCAACGCGCAACCTTCTCTCTCGTGAACATATAACGTGAACGGCTTGCTGTAGTCAGGAGTACCTAACACAGGAGCCGAACACAATGAATCACGAAGCTCAGAAAAACTTTTCTGACATTCTTCCGTCCATGGTAAAGGAGTCGAAACATCCTTGCACGTAAGAGCCACTAATGGTTTCGCCAGCAATGAAAAATTAGGGATCCATTGCCTGCAGTACGATGTAATACCTAAAAAGGCACGCACATCTCTCTGGGTTGTTGGCACAGCCATTCGCGCAATTGCTGCAATTCTCTCTGGGGTCAACCGTCTTCCCTCCTTTGACAATAAGTGACCTAGGTAGGTTACTTCTTGACAACAATATTGGAGTTTAGAAGGTGACACCTTGTGATTTAACTCACAAAGATGTTGTAGCAACGACACCGTAGCAATTTTGCAAATGTCCTGAGTATCTGCAGCCACCAATAAGTCGTCGACATATTGGATTAAAGCCGCACCAGCCGGCAACGTGAACGCATCCAGCTGACTTTTCAAGGCTTGACTGTAAATCGATGGACTTTCACAGTAGCCCTGAGGAGCGCGTTTAAACCGGAAGCTACGTCCACCGAGAGAGAAACCGAAAAGGTCTCTACTCTCCTCAGCAATCGGGATGCTGAAGAACGCATTCTTCAGGTCAATCACCGAAAACCATGATGCAGAGGCTGGAATCAGAGTCAGTAGCGCCGTGATGTCGGGCACAACAGGAAATTGAGGAACCACAATTTTATTCACCTCCCGTAAATCGATAACCAAACGATAAACAGGTGGTTTCGAAGGATCAGTACGTTTTAAAATGGGCAGTACGGGACTGTTGCACACGTTTCCCCGAGTCTCTTCAATGACATCTTTCTCGATCAAATCATAGATGATCGCCAACAATGCTCGTTCGCCATCAAGAGAAATACGATACTGGGGAATACGTGGCAACCGCACATTAGATTTCAACTGAACAATGTAAGGTGAGATATTAAGCAGGCCCACGTCATTGGGACCTGTTGCCCACAAAGACACAGGAAGAGAACTCAATTCCGGTGGAAGCTTATCGAGAGACAAATACATGGGAGAGACAACTCTCTCTCCCAGCGTAAGCTTTACACCCGCAGGAGAACAATACAGTGTTGCATACAAACGTTTAAGCAAATCCAGGCCCAAGAGATTCTCACCACAACCCGTGGTTAAAATCAGCGGAGCTTCAAGCTCACGAGGCCCAATTGTAAGGGGCAAGGGGCGTGAAACTGGATTGCTAACAGGGGCGCCAGAGAATCCAACGGAAACATTTGTTAAGCCAGACAAAGGTGCGCCAGGGAGTTTCGAATGCTTTATGGAACTTTTCGCTGCACCAGTGTCCAACAGAAAAGGCTCAACGACGCCCGATGTAGCAACTGCGACGTAAGGCCCTCTCTGATCAACCGGAACTGATACCACTCCCTCTCCTTGTCTTCGGCTATCCTAGTAATTACTGTCATCAGTCTCGTGATCGACGTAATAATCGTCCACATTGTACTGCGCAGATCGTCCTTGCGACGATCCACGTTGATCAAAACAATTATCAGAATTCGATGAGTTGTCTGAGCGCTCATTCTAAGTATTACGACCTCTACCGCGCGACGCCTGCTGTGAACCACCACGACCTCTTCTAGATGAATTACCATTATAACGTTCATTTAGGACAGGACAATTGAATTTGATATGTCCCTCCTGTCTACAATAAGCACATTGATTATACCCCAACGAAGATCTTTGGGAAGAGGAGTCATTACGAGGTTGTGATCTGTTCGATTGCTGCTGTGATCTATCCTGCTGCGAAGAATTTTGATTCGAACGGGGAGGAAAAGCCTGTTGTAACAAAATCTTAGTTTTAAGCTCTTTCGTCTTTTTATCAGCACGGTCGGACTCTTCTTTCTCTCTGTTCTCATAGTATTGTGCCGTAGCCAATATCTGAGCAGAGGTAGAAACAGCCCATGCACTTTCCGAATTCTTTAATTTATTGCTTAATTCGGGCAATAAGTTCGAAACAAATTTATCCACAAACAACCTTTGACCACCCTCGGTGCTCATGTCCTGGCCACTATGATCAATGAAAGCCTCCTCGAACCTCGTAAAGAAGTCGGAGACACTCTCATCCTTTTTCTGCTTACAAGCGGACAGTTTGTCCCAATTTACCCTCATAGCTGGCATAAGAGTTTTCATCAACGTTATTATTCGCTGAGGGAGATCAGTAATCACCTGTTCAGGTTTAGCCCCGCCAATTTGTCGCGCATCGGCCGCAGCAAGAGCAGCCCAACCGCCACCTAATTCATTTGCATGATCTTCCTGCCGAATCTTAGCCCATACCGGTTGCGGTACCACATTACCGAACAACATGTCGATATCGGCAAGATTCATTATCGTAGCGTCTACAAGCTGCGATAACTCCTTATAATACCCTGCAGGATTTTTGCGAGGGTCAGGCAAAGATTGCTTTACCTGCAAAACTTCCGAACGTTTCCACGGGAGATGAATCCATACTCTCTGGAAATGCGGCAAGATGATAGGAACAGCATTAGGATTACCTGGCATCCATACTGGTGGAACTTCACGCATAGGATATTGACCAGACCCATCTGGCTGTCCTTCCACATCCTCTACAAACAAAGCGTGAGGTATAGGAGCGGAACGAAGGGACAACAACCGTTCAACAGCACGTCGAACATTGGATTCCACTATCAGTCCTGTTGAGAACTGAAGCTGTAGATCAGACAAAGCGGTCAGCACCTCGTCAGGTGCGTCGGCCGTTAACTGATCACGAAGAACCTTACACATTTCCTCGAACACATATCTTTGGGTTGGTGTACTAAATTGGCAAAACGTCTCGAGTACGACACGTGGTGGATTTCTAAGCGGATTCGTCATCCAACCCATTGCCATATTATAGAGCGCAACGCGTTCCCTGTTACCAGGAAGCTGACTACGTCTTTGAGGACCATCAGAACCAGCGGACCCAAAAACAGGTCCGAGCGAATGGAAGAAGCTAGCCGCAAGAGGAGAATTACAACCACGAGTAGAAGGAGAAGTATAGGACACAGGACTAACAAGCGAAGGAGTAGACACAGAAGCAACAACAGGAGTTAACAGAGCGGGAACAGTAGTAGCAGGAGCAGGAGTATGTGGAAGTGGAGGAGCAGTAGGGATAGAAACAGACGAAGGAGCAGGAACAGGTGGAAGAACGGATGCAGGTTGAGGAACAGGCAAAAGAGGAATAGGTGCAGGAACAGGCACAGGGGGAATCACAGGAGCCACGGTACCCTGTACATACGGAGGTGGCGACTTCATAAGATAGGACATTAAAGGATCCTCAACTGCCTCTTCCTTCTTTTCCGACTCCGTAGGCAAAAAGGGATAACATTTATCTATGCTCATACGCTGTAGTCTATCAAACACTTCCTTTTCCCTAATCTCCTTATCCTGCTGAAATTGCTCTGCTTTCTTCACGATAGTAGCAACATTATCTTTGTGATTTCGTTTAGTCTGTCTGATTTCTTTCTGTCGGGCTTCTTTACGCCACAACCGAAAGGCATCAAACATGGCCGGCCTTGACTTTTTCTCGAACAATTTAACCTCAAGGTTATCTAAAATCGTCGTCTCAAAACTACCATGAGGTGGCCAACTAAGGGCACCGTCTTTTCTAGTGTAACGGATCCAGTAATCATTAAAGGTAATTGGGCCTAGCCCGTGTTTGCTGTACAGCTCATAAATTGGAGTTCCAACCGGAGGTATCGGACACGAGTCCTCCAGTCGGGAATCCATACCACAAGGTCTGAAACAACTGAACAAAGTACTGCGACCAGGCATCTTGCACACTAGCCGAGTTTCACAAACTTCAAGGGTTACGGGATTTACCAAGTCCCAGCAAAAGCAAAAACCCTCGGTTTTTGGCGACTGCAATCGTCAAATAATACAACAAAGTACGCTGGCAAAGTGTCACCGACAAAAACACTCACACAGCATCAACAACAAAAACACTCGCAAGAGTGTCAACAACTAAGGACTCTGGGAGCGACCCACAAATACTTAACTCAAAGATCGATGGCGTCACCAGGAAGGCCCGTCAATCGTCTCGCTATACCAAGGTCTACGCCAGGCGCCAAAAACAGGTCTACAGTCAGGGCAGCAGTCCGTCGCAGCCGTCAGGAGGCGGGAATCTTCGCGGGAAAAGTCTTCGGGCCACTTGTTTCGACAACAGGATCGATGAAGCGGAGTGCACCTTCCCTCGGAGATTTCACACGAAGTTCCTCACGATCGTCGGGCTTGGACCAGTACCACTGATGCAGCCCCACGTTGGGCGCCAACTGAAGGACTGGGTTCTTTAAGACCCAGCGGTGCCAGGGATAACACCTGAAACCTTCGTGGGTTACCTGCTCCGGCGTACGAATGACAGAGACACGGGACACTTCCTTCGGCGTCAAAGATTCAAGGTTTATTTACTGCAGGGAACACAGAAGTCACGACAAGTACAACACGTGCAACTTGGGGAGACTGCTTCAAATTGGTTCTGTAGGTCGCTCCTTTTATACACAATTTACCCATAGGACAACATTATACACAAAGGTTTACAACCCGGTTCCCATAATTATCCCCCAGAGGGGTCGTTTTGGTCGCTTTGATAAGCACAAGGTCCGGAACATAAGTGCGGAAACATTTGGCGGTTCCCAACTGTAAAAGCCCATCTTCCCAACATTAGCGCATTCCGATCGGTAGTAAAACAGATCGAAATAGGAACGAAGACAGGTGCAGAGGAAAATGGAGACAGTGGGGAGATTGGAAAGGGTGTAAAAAGGGGGGTATCGGGAAACACGAGATACAGGCATCAAAGGGACGTGCCTAATGAGATGCACGGCTGAGACAATAAGTCCGTGCAGCAAGATGAGCCTCGAGCGGCGCCATCTGCTTTACAGTAGCATCCCCCTCATCATAAAGACACTTACGAAGAACATGTGTCTTCCGCGAATATCGTGGGAGTCCCAGGGTCGCGAAGCGGACAGCGTCCGTTCGCTGGCTACTTGAGGGCAAGAGACAAAATGGATGCCATATCTAAGATGGAACCCGTGGGTACAGATGAAAAACCCACATAACAAACGAACGGTTTAGGATAGCACATCGAAACTGCGCACACTTACTAAACTCGTCATTTGCGGTTCATAGATATCAGACTCGACCATATTCGTGCGAGTCGAAAACATCACTTACAATTGTCACGGAACCTCAGCCCCCCTCCCCACCCTTCGTCCAGTGCACAGACCTTATCCAAAAAAGACACCAAAGCCACCTCCTACAGGGAAAGCGAGTCTCTCATCAATTCACGGGGCTGGCGCTGCTGGGCTCGTGAGCCGCAGTAGGCGGAGGTATTTGGGACAGGTGAGTTCTTTAAAATCTGTAAGCAGTAAGGAATGAAATGGTTGCCAAAGCTCATTAAACTGCGCTATATCTCCCGCTGCTGTGAGCGACAATTTCTCCATGCCCAACACGTGCCACAATCTTTGGAGCCAGCCCGTGCTAGAGGGTGTTGTGGTAGTACGCCAATGTATCAGGATGTTTTGGACTGCTGAACCTAGTGCGATGGCTATCTGCCTACCTTTACGGGATCTGAGTGGGTACATCAGTCCATTCGGGAGTCCCAGCAGGGTGTAAGCTGGAAAGCGTGGTAGTTCAATGCTAAAATTGGAATCAATTTCATCCAGCCCTTCTTTCCAATAGGTTTCCAGGAGTGGGCAGTCCCATAGAATGTGCGTAAGTGTTCCCCGGTGCCCGCACCCTCGCCAACATGTGTCTTCCTTGCTACGGTCAAATTTGTGAACCCGCTCCGGTGTATAGTACCAATAGGTGGAGACCTTAATCAGTGTGTCAGTGAGACCCATGTGGTATTGAGGAAATAGAAATTTTACATGCCAATGTGTCCCCTGCGTGTACCCCAACGTTTAGTGTATATGCATGTTACCCATGCATTTTCCCTTTCATGTCTGTAATAATGATGCCTCTGCATTTACGTCCCACATTAGGATGTCAGTTACAAAGTCTCCCATGAAAGAAACGTTAATTCTGCACTGAGGCCTATGTTACCCATGTGTTTGCATGTGTTTGCATTGTGCACGTTTAATATATCGAGATTAACCCATTTTGTGGCTCAGCCTGAGCCAGGACCCGAATTAAGGTTTCATGCCTCCAGACACTCTGAGGGCTGCAGCTACGTATCCCTGACCTTTCGCATACTTTTGGCTAAGCCGAGAGGGGCCCAGCCCGGGGTGCCAAGACAGTATTTTGCAAAACAGTTATCTACTTGCTCTACAGAATCACATTCCTGCCTGGTGAAGAAGGTAAACAGAACCCGTCTGCAGAGATAGGGCCTAGCTTTTCTGTCTCCATTTAAGTGATTTGCAGAGCTCACATCCTTAGAAAGCCCACGGCCCCCACACAATGAACGAAGAAATATATGAAATATATGCCCACACCGGCTCTTGGTGATGAGCAACCTTTGCTTGAGCGACCTTTGCTTCAGATAATACATCCCCGGACCTAAGATATCAGATAATACCAGACGTGCAGGTCGTCCTGACACTGAAGGCTTCTCTACTAGACCGAAAGTCAGCTTCCTCCAGTTACACGTCAATTACACGTCATGACCAAGTCACACACACAAGTAGGGTAAAGGTTCCAGCTGGCCATGCAATCCCCCTCCATGCATCCACCCACCCATGACTCATCTATGACTCCTCAAGTGAACGCCCACATGTACGCCCTCATACACGCCCACATGCTCTTATCTCTCTCTTTCTCTTGCTCTGCCTGAAGCGTTCCTCCCTATGTACAAGATGGAATGTATAAATATTGTACTCTGTGAATAAAGTTCAGAAGACCCTTCCTGAACCTTAGTGGTGATGGAACCGATTCTCCCCTAACTCGAGTTATTGAAATAAAGCCCTTTTGAATCGGACACCACGGACTCTGCCTCTCATTTATTGACCCTTTGTTTAAGTATAGAAATTATGACAGGGTAATACTTTATTTACCACATAAATCTGGCGCCCGAATAGGGACAAATCCCCTTCCCCACGCGCCGGAGATGTAGGTCCAGCCCTTGCCCCCTTCTACAGCCGTGACGGACTTCAAAGTGTACACGCCAGTGGGATTTCCTGCTTACTCCCTCAGGCCTACGGAGGAGACGGACTGCGACCAGGCATCCACACGAGGCGGTGAGGATCGTGGATCATCCCAACCAGAGCCCAACCCGTGAGAGAGCAAGGTCCGAGGTTTCCGAAGGCCCACCTGTTCCATGGCGCATGCGCAGTATCAAGTTTCCGAGGCCTTCAAGTTCTGCTTCCCGGTGAGTACCACTATGGGGAACGCATAAAGTTCAAGACGGGTTCATTTGCGTGAGCTCGGTAAAGACGTGTCTCTTCATGAGACCGGTAAAGATGTGTCTCTTCACGAGACCGGTAAAGACGTGTCTCTTCACGAGACCAGTAAAGACGGGTCCATTTCGGTGGGCACGGTAAAGACGGGTTCATTTCGGTGGGCACGGTAAAGACGTGTCTCTTTAAGAGACCGGTATGGTTGTACTGTATTCCAGTGCATAAAGTTAACTGTTTTCAAGTACATGTATCTAGTCAAACTGTATCTGTTTTAGTGTTTTAGCGTTGTAGTGTGAATGATTGTTTCAGTCAGAGTATTTTTGTGTGTATTGTGTTTTCATTAAGTTGGTTTCAACATGCCACTGTTTTCGAAATTACGTCAGATAGGGACTAGGAAAGGCATACTAGAAGAGTCAGTTAACATCCCGCCTAGAGACACACCTGGTCATTTCATGTATAATAAACACGGGCTAGACGCCGTATTGTTTTTAGACTTATGGGTAGATTACACGAAGGATCTAGAGGAGAAGTACAGATGGCCTATCTCGGGAACGTGGGATTCTGAATGCATTATGAAAGTAGAGGAAGCGCTATGGAAAAAGAAAGCAAGACCCTCTCAGAAAGATGCCATTGAATTGTGGCGCAAAGAGTCACATAGGAGAACAGAGAAAGAATTCCACCAAGCAGAGAGAAGTAAACAAGCAGCGGAAAAAGCCAAAGAAAAAGAACTGCGGGAGGAGGGGGAACGGGTCAAGGCAGAACAGGCGGATAGAGAAAGAAATGCCGTAGTTACTGGTATTTATCCCGTCCTCTCAGAAGAACTAGCTAGAGTGACCCCCTCAGAAACACCCCGTAGGTCACGAACGCCACCACCTGTACCCTTTAGAGTACGTAGAATAAAGCCAACAGCATCCAAAGCTTTTATTTCCTCCTATCTAGAGGAGCCCGCACCGGACTATGTAAATGCAGATTTCCCTCCGCCCCCATCAGCAGATCAGCTCCAGCAGCTCGTGAAAGACTACGTCGGACAAGGGGCTGTAGGGGGAGGGGGGCCAGTGCTAACGCCAGGGCCAACGCCAACGCTAAGGCCAATGCCAACGTCAACGCCATATAAGTTTACTGTAGATGTAGCAATCCCTCGCTGTATTTACGATCCAGTACCAGGAAAGGGCTCAATGCTCGTGATTTCACTAAGATTAAGACAAGCTGTCGACTATTTGGTCACACTACCAGACATAAAAGAACACCTAGATAAAATATACCGTTTCATCAGGACGGGGCAGGGTCCCGAGAGTATAGAACAGGCCATGGAACACAGAAAGGTGGGGGTTAAGAACTACATCCTACGTTTTATGATTAACTGCCTGATCAGGGAACAAGACCAAGGAGACGGAGATGTAAAGCATGGTTTGATAGAATGGAGTGATAACATAGATGCCGGTCGGCATGATAAACAGGGACAGACAGATAGCATGTACAAGAAAATACGAAAGGAAATAGTAGCGATACACAGAGCAGGGTCTGACGAGAAGAGTGAGTCATCATCGGAAGAGTTAGAAAATGAGGCAAAGGACAAAATGAATTATGTAGGCAAGGCGCGACAGTTTGCCAGGCCCAAGTGCCTCGACTACCGTAAACAGGGGCCTGCCATTAAAGAAAGATATTCCCTTGAAAATCTATTCCAGGCTACTGAAAAAGCACTGAAACGACAGATAGAGAGCGAACGTTCTCACACCCCACACGAAAAGGAATTGGCCCGGTCAGCCACCCAATGGGTGTCCAATTCTAATATATATAGCAATGATATAGTGGCTCAGACTTTCTTGAGCCTTCCGCCGAACGAACAGCGTTTGGCCGGTATTTACATGGTCCAACATTTAATAACGTTGTATGAAAGTCAATATTCTGATCCCGGTCACTTGTATAAATTACTGGACGACATACTTCTAGAAAGATGGACAGGTCTGGGTACTGACTTAATTAATGTAATCCTAGATCAACGACATAAGTACTTAAATTCTCTGACCACATGTATGCTCCCCACCCCACACCACGACAGAAAGCACCTATACATAGACAGACAGAACCCCCTACGAGAGGTACATCCCGTTAAAAATGAAACAGGTGAACTTCAACGAGTGTATGTTTACACCCCCTTAACGAAATTAGAAATACTGGAAATGAAAAAGATGTTGCCCTGCCATGATAAAGACCCGGGGGGGTTTCACCGAGAATTAAAGGACATTCTCCGCATCGGAGATTATACATATACTGACATTCTGAAACTATTAAAAGTACTGTTGCCTGCAGGTATTTATGAAAAACTTAAGGAAAAAGACTGGGAGGTGGGAGAGAAAAAGTTAAGTTGGACAGAATTGGAAACAGAAGATAAAGCCAGGCTTCCGGGGGTTGGTCTTGGGGACAAAGCTAGAGAACTACCTGAACTCCTAATACAGGTTTTGCCGAGACTATTGATTACTAAAAAGGAAGACTGGGATGCTATCTCAGCCTGTAAACAGAAACCAGACGAGGACACAAGTGATTTCTATTCAAGATTCGAGAAATGCTTTGCCATTAATAGTGGCCTCAAGCCCAGTAGTGAGTCATATCCACATCTTTTCGTGAGCAAATTAGTAGAGAATTCCCTACCCCAGATCAAGAATAGAGTACTGAAGGTTGAGAGTACTTGGCAAGCAAACAGCCCTTCGCAAATGCTACAAATGCTACAATATCACCAGAACAGGATTAGAGAAGAGCAGGATCAGGAAAAGAGACGCATGAAAGAGACAAAAATGAAGGTGCTGGTTGCCCAAACAGTGCCGACAAACATGAAAAAAATGGCAAAAATGCCACGACACCTGTCAAAGGGAATTGTAATTATTGCAAGCAACCAGGTCACTATGTAAATGAATGTGCTGTCCTGAAACACAACATAGCTACAGGCAAGACAAAAGAACGACCACACGTTCCCAGGCAAAATAGCACCCCACAGAGCACACAACAGACAGTAGCGAATTTTGCACCCCCACCACCGCCCGTTCATGCCACACAGCAAATGTATCAGTACACACAGTCAGACTATCCAGAATATCAAGCATACTCATGAAACAGCCTTGAGAGGGAAGTTGGCTTGCCCCTTATTGAGGTTCCTGTAGATCAAGAGGGTCCTTATGTACATAGTCGTGTATTGGGACAAGACAGAAAATTTCTGATTGACACAGGGGCGAGCAGAACTACCATCAGCCATGACGAGGTTCCAGGGGCACCCCTCTCGGGCTCACAGAATGTTTCCCTGGGATTTTCAGGAAAGCCTATTGTTAATGAAGTATCGAAACCAGTCTCCCTAGGAGTTGGTCCATTGTCACGTACCACAGACTTGCTACTTACTAAATCATGTCCAGAAAAATTACTTGGTATAAAGACATTAAAAGAACTAGGAGCAGTTATATGTTGTTCGCCGGAAGGAGTGCGCCTGTTCTTACGTGATTTTAAAGGACATTATGTGTTGACAGATTTTGACCACAGACTCAAGAATGTACCACAGCACCTATGGGCACAAGGTCCGACTGATGTAGGTTACATGAACATAACACCACACCGTGTCACTCTCAAAGCAGGAGTAGTACTACCACGTATACGACAAAACAAGTTACCACATGATGCCGTAGTGGCCTTATTGAAAATTGTTGACGAACTCATTGCACAAGGGGTGGTAGTGGAGACTGACTCGAATGTATGTAATTCACCTGTCATTCCTATCCTTAAACGAACAGACTCTAATGCACCACCAGTTTACAGACTAGTTGTTGACCTTCGAGAATTGAATAAATGTGTAGTTCCACAGTACCCAGTAGTCCCAGACATTTCTTCATTACTGACTGCTATTGATTCTGAAGCAACGTTCTTTACAGTCATTGACTTGAAGAATGCTTTCTTTAGCGTTCCAATTCATCCAGACAGCCAGTATCTCTTCGGATTCAGTTTAAATGGACGCAGCTTTAAATTTACGAGAGCACCACAAGGTTTTACAGAGAGTCCTAGCATTTACAGTCAAGCATTGAAAAGACAGCTGGACAGTATTAATATGCCTACCAACACTGCACTGCTCCAGTACGTAGACGACATCCTAATTACAGCACGATCAGAACCAGACTGCGAAAATGCATCACTGACAGTTTTACACTTTCTGGCAGACAAGGGGCACAAAGTGTCCCCTTCAAAGTTACAATTCTGTGCACAGCAAGTGGTGTACCTTGGACACTTGCTGTCCAAGTGGGGTAGACAGCTGACACAAGAACGTATTCAGTTAATTGCTAACCTTTCACAGCCCAAGACACAAAAGGAAGTACGGGCCTTCATTGGCCTCACTTCATACTGCAGACAATGGATTCCCCAGTATGCCTATCTAGCCAAACCACTCATATAGTTGACAACACAGGAGGCAGCGTCTTCGACTGTCCTCCCTTGGACACAAGAACATACCTTGGCATTTGAAGAATTAAAAAGAGCCTTATGTCAAGCACCAGTTTTAGCGACTCCTTGTTACAGCAAACCCTTTATGCTTTTCGTAACTGAACGAGATGGAACAGCATTATCTGTTCTCACACAAGATCAAGCAGGAAAGCACAAGCCTTGTGCTTATTTTTCTAGTACACTTGACCCAGTGGCACAGGCTCTGCCTGCGTGCCCGAAATCAGTTGCAGCAACAGCCCTAGCCATAAGACAAAGTGATTCTATCGTGCTGGGTCACCCCCTGACAGTCCAGGTACCACATGCAGTGGAAGTTCTCTTGAACAGGACACAGACACAACACTTGACTGTAGCGAGATTGACAGGATATGAACTGACGTTATTTCAGCCACACATAGAAATCAGACAATGTAACATTCTGAACCCTGCTACACTTTTGCCCTCAAGTACAGTAGACACCGCACCACATGACTGTGTGGAAGTAATGAATATAGTGACGAAACCAAGACAAGACCTGACAGATATTACACTGACAGACCCTGACCTGACACTTTATGTAGATGGTTCATGCATGAGAACGAGTGCAGGAGAGTTAGTAGCAGCATATGCCGTGACCACTGCTACTGAAGTCATAGAGACACAAAGAATAGACATACTGTCAGCACAAGCAGCAGAGCTCGTCGCTCTGACACAAGCCTGCATAAGAGCTAAGCACTTGAAAGTGAACATTTATACAGATTCACAATATGCATTCGGTGTAGTTCATGATTTCGGAGTACTGTGGAGGGAGAGAGGTTTCTTGACCGCCCATGGGGCCAAAATTCAGCACGGCCCGCCTATTCAGGCTCTGTTAGAAGCAATACATTTACCTACAGCTATAGCTATCCTGAAATGCAAAGCACACACGAAAGTTACAGATACCATTTCCCAGGGTAATGACCTGGCAGACCTAACTGCTAAACTTACAGCCCAGACACCAACAGACACGACAAAGACAGAGGTACCATTATTGACAAAAAGTATGACAGTCAGGGATCCTTCTCAAGATGTACTCGACATACAGACACATGCCACTTCAGACGAAATAAAGAAATGGACTGAACAAGGAGGGGTCCAGACTGACCAAGGTTGGATGACTAAGGGAAAAGCTACATGGTTTCTTCCTGATGCCATGGTACAAGTGATCATAAACACAGCACATAGTCCAGCACACTTGGGAGAGAAAGCAATGTTAGACAGCTTACAGAATATCTGGTTTAACAAGCACCTGCGTGCAACAGCTAAACAAAAAGTGCGAACTTGCATGATCTGTTGCCAGTTCAATCCAGGTAAAGGCATTCCGGTGGAACAAGGCGGATTTCATCCTCCTGACCATCCTTTTGAGGTCCTCCAGATGGATTATATCCAAATGGACAGATGTAGAGGTTACAAGTATGTCCTGGTAGTTGTGTGTGCACTAACTAGATGGACAGAAGTGTACCCAGTCCCAGATTATACTGCTGTGACAACCGCCAGGAAATTGGTGCGCGAGTTCTTCCCCAGATACGGATTGCCCCGTGTTGTGTACTCAGACAATGGTCAGACTTTTTCTTCTGAATTAATGAAACAAGTGTCACTTCTGTTAGGATATACCTGGAAGTTTCATTGTGTACGGCACCCTGAAGCAGCAGGCCTTGTAGAAAGGCACAATCAGACAATAAAGACGAAACTAGCAAAGATCTGTGCAGAAAAAGACGTGGATTGGATGGTAGCATTGCCGGTTGCTCTCTTTTACATGCGTATGGTAGCCCATTCCAGAACAGGCCTATCTCCGTATGAAGTGGTTTTCGGTAGACCGCCAAATATGTGGGGTACGCCTATGCCTAAGAAAATAACTGATGTTGACAGTAACATGCTGACAGATTACCTGGCTTCCTTGATGTCTGCACTACTCTCTTGTCGTTCACAGGTTGCCGCCGCCTTCTCTGACAACACCCTGGTCAAGGAACATGCCATAGTACCAGGTGATTTTGTCTTCGTGAGGAATTTTGATCGATCAAGCCCCCTTGAGTCGCGTTGGAAGACGCCGAAATTAGTGCTACACACCACGAGGACAGCCATCAAGATCGAAGGAAGAAAAGGATGGCTCCATGCCCACCATTGTAAAAAGTACTTTGGAGATTCTGGAACTTTGATAAAGACAAAAGACATTACAGACTTTAAGCCCCCTTTGCTAGAAAAGACTCCACAGCAAGAGTACAAGTCCAAATTACGATCTAGAAAGTCAGACAGCGTTTAATTGTTTAAGTCCACTAGGTGGTGAATCGGTTAGACAGGTTCCTGACATGTATAAGATCGTAGACCATAACAGCCATAACAGTAAAAAGAGCAAAATGCAAGAAAAATACTGCAAGATATTACGCAGTAGATGTATAGTAACTCTGATTTTTCTATCTTTTTTGTGCATCACTATAATCTGTATCAGCTTAATACTACATGTTTTCTTTCCTCCTATTGCCTCACATATACACTTTTCCATTAATGACACTGTAGAGCATACATTTAGTGATCTGCCACCCCATGAACTGTCATATCGACTAGCACTGCGCAACAATACTTTCATTCGAATGTTGCACCGTTCTCATCAGACCAGCAATGCAACAGATTGCTGGGTATGTGGCCAACTGCCACCTTATCAAAAGACGAAGGGAGTTCTGCCCTTCTTCCCTTTTCCGTTCTCCCACAATGGTTCGTGCGGAGCATGGTTTGCTTTAATGTCATCACTAGACAGAAAGTACACAGTTTACAAGGGTGACTGGATATGGGGAAACTTGAATAATGTAATGAACGAGGCATGTTTTCCAGACGAAGACGGTCTTCCCCAAAGGAAGGGGACCGATCTAGAAAATGAAGAGTACGAGCAAGGAAATGCTTCCCTCAGCTTTATGATTCTGAATGTTCAGCCCATGCAAAATGCGAGTCCACCGTTTATTTCAGTCCTACCAGTAAAAGGTGATTTGTGGGTTAGAAAGAAAGGATCAGTACATATGGGACACAGCGAGTGTAATGCTGTAGTAGAGTTTAATGATAAAGGAAAGTCTTCTTTCAAAGCATCCCGCCATACCTATTTCATTTGCGGTCAGACAGCCTATGTACATCTGCCCTTAGATTGGAGTGGGACGTGTTATATAGCGTTCCTGCTGCCACCCGTCTTTCTGGCCCCATCCCATTATCATCGAGATTCACGACTAGAGCATGTTAGACACAGAAGGGAGACCGATTCCCCAGTGATTGATCAGACTGAGACAGTTTGGGAGCAATATACAGATTTCAATAGAGGATTCTTTTTCTTCATAGGTCCCGTCCAAAACAGTAAACTCATACGCAGGTTGACAAGAACTCTAGAAGCAGTAGTGAATGAGACTGCATGTGCTCTGGCGAACTTGACCCAGGAGCAGTCTGCCATGAGACTTGTTGTTCTTCAGAACCGCCTTGTTCTTGACGTCATCCTGGCAGATAGGGGCGGGGCTTGTAGAGTGATTGGCTCCAGTTGTTGCGTTTTCATTCCGAATAACGCACCATCCGTGTACGCAGCAATAACAAGGCTCCACAAAATTGCTCATGATATACATCAAGACATAGGCACATGGACTTGGTCCAGTTGGCTCTGGAGTGTAATAGCGGCATGGGGATGGAAAGTGTTGTCGTTCCTAGGAATGATACTGCTTATGATATTCGGCTGCTGTCTCTGTCTGCAGTGTGGCCCGGCGATTTGCGGCCTGTGCGCCACTGCCTGTGTTCCCCATCCACGTATACAAAAGATCCAAGATGAACAAATGATGCTGTATGATCAGATATACGGTATCATGAACATAGATGTATCCTGAAGGTACAGTAGGGGACAAGGAGGGAATGAGGAAATAGAAATTTTACATGCCAATGTGTCCCCTGCGTGTACCCCAACGTTTAGTGTATATGCATGTTACCCATGCATTTTCCCTTTCATGTCTGTAATATTGATGCCTCTGCATTTACGTCCCACATTAGATGTCAGTTACAAAGTCTCCCATGAAAGAAACGTTAATTCTGCACTGAGGCCTATGTTACCCATGTGTTTGCATTGTGCACGTTTAATATATCGAGATGAACCCATTTTGTGGCTCAGCCTGAGCCAGGACCCGAATTAAGGTTTCATGCCTCCAGACACTCTGAGGGCTGCAGCTACGTATCCCTGACCTTTCGCATACTTTTGGCTAAGCCGAGAGGGGCCCAGCCCGGGGTGCCAAGACAGTATTTTGCAAAACAGTTATCTACTTGCTCTACAGAATCACATTCCTGCCTGGTGAAGAAGGTAAACAGAACCCGTCTGCAGAGATAGGGCCTAGCTTTTCTGTCTCCGTTTAAGTGATTTGCAGAGCTCACATCCTTAGAAAGCCCACGGCCCCCACACAATGAACGAAGAAATATATGAAATATATGCCCACACCGGCTCTTGGTGATGAGCAACCTTTGCTTGAGCGACCTTTGCTTCAGATAATACATCCCCGGACCTAAGATATCAGATAATACCAGACGTGCAGGTCGTCCTGACACTGAAGGCTTCTCTACTAGACCGAAAGTCAGCTTCCCCCAGTTACACGTCAATTACACGTCATGACCAAGTCAAACACACAAGTAGGGTAAAGGTTCCAGCTGTCCATGCAATCCCCCTCCATGCATCCACCCACCCATGACTCATCTATGACTCCTCAAGTGAACGCCCACATGTACGCCCTCATACACGCCCACATGCTCTTATCTCTCTCTTTCTCTTGCTCTGCCTGAAGCGTTCCTCCCTATGTACAAGATGGAATGTATAAATATTGTACTCTGTGAATAAAGTTCAGAAGACCCTTCCTGAACCTTAGTGGTGATGGAACCGATTCTCCCCTAACTCGAGTTATTCCCCTTGGTATAGTGACAAATTAAGGGCACAAAAACAAATAAATCGCAATAAGGAACGACAATGGAGAAAGAATTATGATATCGACAGTAAAAACACCTACAAAGAAGCATTGGCGCTTTATAAAGCCATGATAACAAAAGCAAAGAAGGACTACTATAGCGACCAAATCAAGAACGCTAAAAACTCCAGTAGGCAACTGTTTCAAATTACCAAGGTACTGTCAGGTAACTCCCCTGATCTTACTCCCCCTCCTTCGCAATCATTGTGTGATGCTCTTGCCTCGTTTTTCTACACCAAAGTAGATGATATTTACCAGGCTTTTGCTTCTAATCCACCCTCGCGCACAGGCAGTCTCCCTATCCCGCCCCCTGCAAACACATTCTCTAGCTTTCAACCAGTTACCCCAGATCACATAAAAGCCATACTGTCCTCTATCAAATCAGGATCTTCCCTGGATCCCTGCCCAATTTCAGTACTCCGGCCGGTACTGGAGGATATCATTCCAGTGGTCACCCAGGTCTGCAACACCATTCTTCTATCAGGCAATTATCCAGACCCCCTCAAAAATACCTTACTGAAACCCTTGTTGAAAAAATCTTCCCTTGATAAAAGTGAGTTAAAAAATTACCGTCCCATTGCAAGCCTCCCTTTCATGGCGAAAGTGCTTGAAAAAGCAATGAATTCCCAGATTTCCGAGTTTATAGAAAAACATCAGCTCTTAGACAATACCCAGTTCGGATTTAGGAAATTCCATGGGACAGAGACAGCCCTGATTAAAGCGGCCGACGATATCAGGGTAATCAGGGATCAGGGGGGCACAGCCATTCTGGTCTTGTTAGACCTATCCGCAGCCTTCGACACGGTCGACCACACCATCTTGGTCGACCGGGTCGAGGGTTTTGGAATCTGTCACACTGCCAAAAATCTTATCGCGTCCTTTCTTGCCAAAAGAACGCAGGCAGTCCTCCTAGGACCCTTTCAATCGGCCCAACTCTCAGCCCCATGCGGTGTCCCTCAAGGCTCATCCCTGAGTCCGACACTATTTAATATCTACGTGTCGGACCTTGCTAAAACCATCAAAACACATGGGATGAGCCTAACCTCTTACGCCGACGATACCCAACTAGTGTTGGCAATCAAAGGGGACGGAGATCAAGTGGCCGAACAATTCAAGAAAGGACTCCTAGATATAGGAGATTGGATGTCAACCAACTGTTTAAAGTTGAACTCTGACAAAACAGAGGTACTCATTTTTGGAACCCTTCTGCCAGCATGGCCTTCGAGTTGGTGGCCTGACACCTTTGGTATGCCTCCTATCCCCGTTACCAAAGTCAGGAACCTTGGCATCATCTTCGATGATGCCTTAAATTTTATGGACCATGCCAATAAAACGGTGTCTTCGGCACATCTAAAGCTTAAGATGATCAGGAAAATACACCCTTTTCTACCTGAATCAGCCATAAAGACACTGGTCACATCTCTTGTTTTGTCCTCCCTGGACTACTGTAATGGTCTCTTTCTAAATGCTCAAGCCAGAGTCATTACCAAATTGCAGACCATTCAAAACGCCGCAGCACGCTTGCTTGCTGGCAAAACCAAATTCGAATCCATCTCCAATAGCATTAAAGACCTTCACTGGCTCACGGTGCAGAAAAGAATCCAATTCAAAGCTTTATGCATTGTGTTCAAGGCACTTAACAACCAAGGCCCCCAGTTTTTAAGAGACCAACTTCAATTGCACAAACCTTCCAGAGCCTTAAGGTCAGCCACCCTAAACCAATTAGTTACCCCCCGTACCAAAACTGTCACCTGGGGCGATCGCCGCTTTCTGGTGGCCGCCCCCAGGCTCTGGAACACTTTGCCTCTTAACATCAAGCGAAGTCCCACCCTCCTTCAATTCCGTAAGCTTGTGAAAACCTGGTTGTTTACTCAATAGTCAATCAGCTCAGAGGCAGTTACAAATAATTGGTTTACAGCGCCAAGACACCCACGGGTATAAGCTGCGCTTTAGAAATGTTAAAAATAAATAAATAAATAAATAAATAAATAGAGCCCTTTTGAATCGGACACCACGGACTCTGCCTCTCATTTAATAACCCTTTGTTTAAGTATAGAAATTATGACAGGGTAATACTTTATTTACCACAGTATGCCGAATGCCTCGCTCTATAGGATATGTGCTCCCATTCTTTAGGGCTCAATGTCCTTCCCAGCTCCCGCTCCCAGCGTTCTCTCCCCGGGTTATAGAGGTGTGTTGAAGGCAGTTGTAGCAATCTATAGAGATCCGTAATCAATTTCGAATCTGATGTACGCGACAGTAGCCATTTTTCATACGGCAGGAGGTGTCTATCGGCCGTCTCTCGCACCTGTGGTTGAAGAGCCCAGTGGCGAGCTTGCATATAGCGGTGCCTCTCGGTCTCAGGGAGTGAAAACTCCTGGCGGAACTGCGGGAAGGGGACAACCCCCTCTGGGCCATACATGTGACACAGGGCTCTACACCCCGCCTGCCTCCAGTGTGTGAATGCTCCCTTCTCCATTCCTGGGGTAAAGTCCGGATTGTCCACCAACGGTGTGAGTGGCGACGGGAACGAGGTGAGGCCATACACAATGCTAGTGGCATCCCAGACTAGCAAGGGCACTCTTGTAACAAAGGAGGCGTACAAGTTTTTGGGTCGGTGAGCCCGGCGTAAAAATGGGATTTCCTGCAGGGGTCTGCCTGCCACCGCCTGGTCCAGGAAGAGCCAGTGCTTGTCGGATTCCCACTTACTCAATTCCACGAGATAACGCAACTGCGCTGCTTGGAAATATTTACAGAAGTCAGGTATTCCCAAACATCCCACCTCAGGGGCCAACAGTGAGAGGGCTCTGCGCATCCTGGGCTTTTTCCCCTGCCATATAAAGCGCAAGACATCCCTCTGTAGTTGCGGGATCCACCCGACCGGTGGTTGGAGCGGTAGGGCCCGGAACAAATAAAGCACCTGAGGCAGAACCGTCATTTTAACGGCGGCTATCCTGCCCAACCAGGAGAGGGTGCCGCCGTTCCATCGGCCTAATTCCTCCCTGATCTTTGCACCCAGGGCTATGTAGTTGGCTGATACCATGGCAGGTAAAGTGGGAGCTATCTGGATCCCCAGATAGGGTACCGCCTCTGATGACCAAAGCATAGGGAATTGGTTCTGTAGGTGGGTCCTAGTGGCCGGTTCAAGGGAGATATCTAGAGCCACCGACTTTCCCATGTTCATTTTAAACCCCGCGACCGCGCCAAAGGAGGCCAGCTCTTCGATGCAGGCCGGCAGGGCCGTTCTAGGCTCGTCAAGCGACAAGATGACATCGTCAGCATAGAGGCTTATAGCGTGTGTGAAACCTCCCATCCGCACCCCTGTCACCGCCGGATTGTCTAAGACCCGTTGGGCGAATGGCTCCATATAAAGCGTGAAGAGTAAGGGCAAGAGCGGGCATCCCTGCCTAGTGCCTCTTTCGATGTTTAAGTCCCTAGAGCTATACCCATTCACGCGAACCACAGCAGTCGGCTGTCTGTAGCAGTTAAGGATCATGGAGCGGAACTTATCCCCTATGCCCGCCTTCACCAGAACTCGTTCCAGGTAAGGCCAGTGCACCCGGTCGAACGCCTTCTCCGCGTCCACCGGCAACATCATTCTTTCCCCCGGAATCCGGGAGGCTTTCTCTAGCAGGTGGACGATCCGTTTCGTGTTGTCAACTGTTTGCCTCCCCGTGACAAAACCAGCCTGATCAGGATCTATGAGACCGGGTAAGTGAGGGGCTAGTCGGACAGCCAGGATTCCTGTGTATAATTTTAAATCGACATTCAGAAGAGATATCGGTCTATAAGATCCACAGTGCTTCGGGTCCTTCCCAGGTTTGGGGATAAATGTAATGGAGGCCCGCAGAAGATCAGGCGGGATGGCCCCCGGTTCAGCAAACGAGTTGAAAAGACGAGTAAGAATAGAGGCCAGCGACGTGCAGAATGTTTTGTAAAAGAGCCGGGTGTATCCATCCGGGCAATGGCCCTTTGCCATGTTTCAGCCTGGCGATGGCAGAAATCACCTCCTCTATCCTGATATCCCGATTTAAGTGCTCTGCCTGCAAGGGGTCAAGGAAGGGCAAGGAGACCGAATCCAAATAAGCGGCCATGGCCGTCTCATCCGGCGGCTCACTAGTGGAGAGATCCGTGTAAAACCTGCGGAATACGGCTGCAATGTCAGCGTCTTCCGTCTCCACCATCCCCGTAGGGTCAGAGATCTCCTTCACCAGCTGACTCTGGTGCGCTACTCGAAGCCTGTTGGCTAGAAATTTGCCACAACGGTCCCCCCCTGTGTAAAAGGTATGGCGCAACCGGAGTGCAGCGTACTCCGCTCGGTCCAGGTCCAGGGCCGCCAGGAGCTTTCTCGCCTCCTTGAGCTGCCGCCAAATTCTGGGGGCCCCTGTCCTTCAATGTATCTGTTCGAGCTCGCGGACTCTATCGGTGAGTTCTTCCCTCTTGGCCTGTCGCTCTTTATTTTCGGCAGAGGAGATCGCCAAAAATTCCCCCCGGAGGACTGCTTTTAAGGCTGCCCACTGTGTGGCCCGGGCGGTGTCAGAGTTGTCGTTGTGAGTTAGATATTCCTGGATCGCGTCCTCAATGCGGTCCACCACCACCTTCCTGTGCAACAGGGTGTCGCGGAGGCGCCATGTTCTGGGAGGGCGAGCAGTCGGAGGCAGACACAACGTAGCATCAACCGGGGCGTGATCCGACAGAGACAGCACGCCCATATCCGACCCCGAGACCAGCGCTTGCACCGGAGACGTGACTAAAAGGTGGTCTAGCCTCGCATACGTCTTGTGTGCGTGGGAATAATACGAATAATCCCTATCCGTGGGGTGCATGTGTCGCCAAAGATCAAGGAGGTCTACCTCCGCCAGCCGCGCCCTACAGCCGGCGGAGAACTCCCCGACCTGCGGGGAGCGCTGCGCCGACCTGTCCGTAGCGGAATCAAAGACCATGTTAAGATCTCCCCCGAGAATGATATGTCTATCTTGCGAGGCAGTAATATCCTCAACCGCCGATTGTAGGAAACGTTCCTGCCGTTCATTAGGGCTGTACAAGGACCCGATCGTAAAAGTAGGACCCCCAATCCTAAACCGGTATGCCAACAGCCTGCCTTTCTGTTCGTTGAACTTGTGGAGGATCTCCCCTTTAAAGTGTCTAGCCACCAGTATCGCCACCCCCGCTGTCTTAGTGGTACAGGAAGAGAAGAATTGTGACGGGAACTTATGGGAGCGCAGTCCGTGTGTATCCTGTGGCAGCAGGTGCGTCTCCTGAAGGAGACATATGTCCGCACGTGTATTCTCCAAGAGAGAGAGCACTGCCCGCCGCTTGACAGGATTATTCAAACCCCTGACGTTCAGGGTCACAACCTTAAAAGTGTCAGGAGGCATCGGGAAAGATGTGAAAGAAGGCGTGAGAACCCCGCTCAGATAAGGCGGAGTGTATGAGCGCCCCTAACGGTACCAGAAGCTGCAAGGCAAAGAAGAAAGTGTAGGTGTTTGCGCAGCTTCCCCGTCCGGGCAGACTAAGGTGTATGAAAATCGCCAGAGTATCTAGTAGCTGCACAGTGCACTGGACGACCCTCCCCCCCCTTCCCAACTTCCAGATCCCTTCCCCATCCCAATCCCCTCCAACTCCCCAGGAACATCCCCCAAACTACCCACCCTGCCCCCTTCCTTCCCCACTCCACCTTCCCCTCCTCCCTCCACCCCAACTCCCCAACTGTCCCCAACCCCGACCCGCATCTGGAACCACCCCAACAACCCCTCCCCCTCCCCCCCTGCTCCCCCAACTGTTCCCAAGATTCCATTGTTCCAGTCCGTTCCTCAGGGGACAAGTCTGCGGAAAGTTACTCAAGTGGACGTCCAGCCACGGCCCGCCCCCCCGCCACTCCCCCACCCCGAACCCCCAAACCTGCATTGTCTGAATGGCTATGTCGATCTCCCACCGGAGAATATTCAGCCCGTCAGAGCGACTTCAGTAGGCGCTGTGTCTCTAGCCACTTCTTGAACTGCATTGGCCATGTCCGCACGGATAGTGGATGAGTGTGGACGGGCAGAAGAAGTAGAAGACCTGCGTGCTGGGATCGATTGCCAACCGTCTCTGGTAGCACGCCGTCGACGAGGAGTGGGAGCCGCATCGTCTGTCGCGGTAATTCCAAGTACCCCGCAGGTGTCCTGGAGGGAGCGAAGCTGATGCAGAGTCCCGTTCCATCGGAAAATCAAACGGAAGGGATGGCCCCATGAGTACTGCGTATTGTGATCCCTCAGGAAGTCCGTAGCAATTTTGAACCCCTTACGCTTCTGGAGAGTTATTATCGAAAGGTCCTGATAGAGAGCAACCTGGTGCCCCCGGAAGCGCAGGGACTGCTGCTGACGTGCTTCACGAATAATCTACTCCTTCAGGGGAAAGTCCGGTAGGAAAGCCAAGATGTCAGGAGGAGGTGCAGAGGCCTTGCGAGCCAGGCCCACCCTGTGAGCCCTGTCTATTCTGAGGACAAAATCATCCGGCTCTCCCAGTATCTCTCTGAAGAGTTCCCTGAGATACCCAGCAACGTCCTTGCCCTCGTCTCTGGATGGAATTCCCCGGACCCGTATGTTGTTGCAATGGGACCGGTTCTCGAGGTCTTCGTTATGCGATTGGTGGTCGAGTTGCTGATCCCGTAGGCGCAGCACCTCCTGCTGCAGCTGTGTAATCTCCTTGTCCCGGGAGTGACCCACTTCTTCCATAGTGGCCACCCGCTCGCCAAGACCATCGACCTCTCTTCGCACCTCGCGGACCTCCCCTGCGACTTCCTGCTTTAGCATTTGGAAATCTTCCCTGAGCGAGCTGAAGAGGGATTCGAGGAAGGATCTAGTCACAGGGGGTTCCCCCCCCTCGCTGCCCCTTGGGAGCTGCTCGAGTGGCCCGGTGATTGTTGCCCCCTTTCTTGTCTCACTGGGCCTCTGTTCAACATTTCAGGCAGTGCCCGGTCCCCCTTCCTGTTACCTCTGTTGCCAGCCATATCGCCGGTGGGGGAGCGCACTGTCACCTTCCGAGCTCCGTAGGTAGCCTTACTCCGGGTACCGGGTGTCTCAAGCCTGGCCCGCTGCAGGTTCCGCTGATCAAACCGGTGGCCGGGTGGAGAACCCTTGCGTCGGAGGAGCCCCGGATCAGGCCCGATAGCACGTGTGGGCTGCTCCAGCGTTCCGAGCCAAAGTCCGTCGAGTCCAAACGGCAGACACACGTACCCCCAACCCATTGTGGAGCCTGCTCTGTTCCTCTGATGGGCCGTCGACGCTGGAGGGGCCGCTGCAATGGTGATCTCCGGTAGGCCTCACCTCCGACCTCTCGTAGCGATCTGCGCCAACACTCCCGGGCCAAGTCTCTTACCCCCAGGTCCTGGCCAGTCGCACTTCCCAAGTCGGCACGGCAGTCAGCCGCTAAAGTTCCGACTCCAGTCTATCGACCAGCTGCCGCCGTCGGGAGGAATCTGCCTCAAAGGAGCCAGCCGCTAGGCCCAAGCCCTGGTCCTGCGTCAGCACTCCGGGTCCCATTTGCACACCTCCGGGCATCCGCACTCAGCCGCTCAGAGCCGTGGCCAGCCACAGGGACTCCAACTCCTTACCCCCAACACGCCTCCGCCACCAGTGAAACTTCACTTCAGGAGAGGTTGCCGCTGGGCCTCATCCCCGGTCTCGCGTGAAGATCCGACACGGGGCCTCGGTTAACAGCCTATCGCCACCAAGCACTGGATATATACACCTCCCCGTGCGGTACTGGGATCCGCCGAGGCGAGTCCTGCTTCAATACTCCAGCCAGCCGTTCCACCGCCAGACGTCCCCGGGCCGATTCGTGACTCGTGGCCACGGCCCGCAATCTTCTCGCTGAGCCGGCTCAACCTCCGCGGACACTCCTCAGACTCTCAGGCAGCGGTCTGAGGGCTACCGGCACCGCTAATGTCCTTGCAGGAAGATCACGCAATCCCTTAACAGATCCCCGGCTTTTTGGGGGGAGATCTGCAAATAAAGGCGGTAAAGGGGCTCGGGTTCACGGGAGCTCGCAGAGGATGCGACCGCTCACTCCGCCATCTTGGCCACGCCCCCGCCTATATTTATTTAGCCAAAAATGATTTAATTTTTAAACTTGGGATAGGACTCCCCGCTACCTGATTCCAACTCTGATACTCCAGCTAAAATAACAACATAAGGAGTAGAAACTGGAGGTAGATCGATACGTGGCGGGGAAGATTTTGTTGCCCTTGGGTTAGGTTGGCGTGCATTCCCATTGTCTCCTTTGCGATCACTAGATAAATTATGATCCACTAACGGACCTATGGTTGTTAGCATATTCCTCGAGCCGTGGGCAATTTCCCCAGCTTGTATTGTCCCCTCTTGAAAGACATCTGGGGCTACAACTTAATGGTTGACAGGAATAGGCCTAGTTGACGGGTTTGAAACAAGTGGTGTAGTAGTGACCGGTGGGACCCCATTTGTGTGTTGATGAACAGGGGCTTGATCCATCAGTTTGTTAATTTCAAAATTATTCAGGACAGTATCTAATTTGCTCCCCCACATATTTACCAACAAGGTCAGTTTCTCTAAATGACTCGTTATGGCTTGTAGCTCAGATTTTATAAGCCTTTCAGAGTGTGATTCCGCTGACCACCTTTCCTGTTTGCCCCTGTGTTAATTTTACTTGAATTTTCGGAAGTTGCATTTTCTTGGGCAAACATTAGGTCAAGGGTGATTGAAAGATTTACTATTTGGGAAGAATCAAAAACTCCTGTTTCAAAGGTTGGTGTAATTCTTGGGATCGTTGGTGTTAGTGAGAGACATCTCTCAGTACGTTCAATCTCACCAGAAACAGCCCCAATTACGTGCCGTAACATTTTATCAATAGCTGAAGGTTTCACAATGGGGGAACGCACAGGCGCCTTCTGTCTAGTATTTGGCCTTGTAAACAGAGTGATACTCTCCCCCATGGTTATGTAACAGCTGGGTCAATTGGGTAGGGCTGACAGACTCCCTAGAGTACTTCAAGGAGTATAATCCAAAATCTTTACTTTGTACAGCCCCCAGATACTCTCCCATGTTCAACAAGTATTGTCAAGTATCCAGTCATTCAACCTTATAACTCACGTTTCGCTAATTTTTAGGGGAGTGGCCCAGCCCAGCCCAGCCTCAGTCAGTCTCAGACGAGCCAGCCATTGGCCCGGGCTTCACCCAGGCTCGCCCGTGCGCGTCCCCCGCTGCAGAAGGGGCGCGCTGGTTATGAGGGTTTCTGGCGCCCTCCGATGGAGTTGGTCGCCTGTGCCGCGCAGGGCCTCCTGGGTGTGGTAGTCCGCCGCCTGGCCGGTCCCCTTACGGCGGTGCGGCAGTGCAGCAGTGCAGCTGGCCCAAGCAAAGCAGAGTATGGGCAGTGTGGAAGGTAGGTGTTGGCCGTTCCCCTCACGGCAGGCTCTGGCAAAATCAGCGGGTCCCGCGCGGCGGAAGGGACGCGCTGGTTATAATGGCTTCTGGTGCCCTCCGATGACGTTGGTCGCCTGCGCCGCGCAGGGCCTCCTGGAGTGGTAGTCCGCCGCCTGGCCTTTCCCCTCACAGCGGTGGGGCAGTGCGGCGGTGCAGCTGGCCCACGCAAAGCAGAGTATGGGCAGTGTGGTAGGTAGGTGCTGGCCGTTACCCTCACGGCATGCTCTGGCAAAATCAGCGGGTCCCCCAAATGAGTATCAAATACTAACGGCTGTCACAGTTATTAATTCAATTTTATCAAAAAACAATGAGTGACCGTGGTGAATATAGTGACATATAGTGAATAAGTGATATAAACAGTACACTTTATACAAAACAAATACATGTGGAATGAATGGGGGGGGGAACAGTCACATGGTTAGGCTTTGCCTTTACACTGTGTTAAGTTAGCATGAGCTTATTAGAAGTTTAAACACCATTTTCCTCTCTGCTGCTTTTGCACACGGCACACTTATTATAGTTGTTTAGAGTATCGCAGAATATTTTGCTTCACACAAGAATAATATGTTTTCAGCTTTGCTCTGTAAGCTATGTCTGAACAGTGAGTGCCGAGGCCTTCAAGGTTATTTCAACACAGTGGTTGTTGTTGTTGGGTCTGATCAGCGCACATTTTAGACATAACACATAGGCAGCTGTGACCAACTCTGGCTTTTGGCGCGTTTTAATAATGCACTGCGTAGAGCATGCAGACACACTTGATGATATTCGCATGCAGAGAGTTGGTGTGGAAGATGATGTGATCCCCTTCTACTAATTCCAGAGGTATGGGGCCGCCCGTCTAAAACCAAAGAGACCTTCTGTAGATATAATAAAATATACTAGCAAGGGGGGGTCAGATTGAATTATCATTCAGTTTTCTTCCTTTTAGCATTTTAACATGCTTTCTCCCTTTGTATTTTATGGAATTGGAACTATGCTGAACGGCGCACGTTTTAGACATAACACATAGGCAGCTGTGACCAACTCTGGCTTTTGGCGCGTTTTAATAATGCACTGCGTAGAGCATGCAGACACACTTGATGATATTCGCATGCAGAGAGTTGGTGCGGAAGATGATGTGATCCCCTTCTACTAATTCCAGAGGTATGGGGCCGCCTGTCTAAACCCAAAGAGACCTTCTGTAGATACAAAATAATATACTAGCAAGGGAGGGTCAGATTGCATTATGATTTAGCTTTCTTCCTTTTCGCATTTTAACATGTTTTCTCCCTTTTATGGAATTGTAACTATGCTGATAGCCTTGTTGCTAATAATATGTTTGCTTGATACTTGCTAAGATACTGCGCTTGAGAACACTGCATTAGAAATAAATATTTCAAAATTGCACGTGTCCTCATTTACTCCTTGTTTTGGATTGTAATGATAGTATAACGAAAGAGTGTTCATGTGTTCCACGTTACCTGAGGTGTTATAAGTACATGATCTGGGTTGTCTAATCATTGGGGGACGGTAGAACCAATGAGACACTGATTGCTAGTCTGGTAGGGGATTTTGGATACTAAGGTGAGTTTTTGGCACACCCTAATTCACTGAGGTTCCAAGTCTCTATGCACAGTTCTGTATAGGAGCAGAAATCCCTGCGACAAAACTATGGAGACGGTTTTGTCCTGTTCCTGCATGCACACTCCAGCAGATACACCACATGTGTGATCTTGCATGTGATCCTCTCTTTGATGGTTTTTTTAAAACCTTGGACAGTTATTATTTCCACCATATTCCACCCATAATTTTAGGCTTTGCACTTATGGTATTTGACAAACCCCTTGTGAGATAACCAGGTGCTTATTTGGGCATTTTTGTTGGTGAAGGAAAATGCTACTTACCAGTATGCATCTGTTCTTGGCATGTAGAGCTGCAGAGTTACACACTAAGCATAGTCTTTGGAAGTCACGAGATAGGTGACTCCTGTGGACCACAGTGTGCATGGGCATCGGCTCCATCTTCAGATTATTTTTTCGCCAGTTAAAGGAAATGATGGAGTTTTGTGAGAAACAGAAAAGATGCCTATGTATGGTGTATCTAAATAAGAGAGTACTGAAACAGATATAGGTAGCCAGGGAGGCGGGTGGGCGTGTGTAACAAGAACAGATGCATACTGGTAAGTAGCAGTTTCCGTTCGAGGCATATGAGCTGCAGATTACACACTATACATAGGTTGTATAGCAGTACTCCACGCTAGCGTCAACCGCCAGTATCTGTTGCAGTTGTTTGAAATAATGTTTTGACTACAGCCTGGCCCACACTAGCTTGTTGCTTTGCTTGCACATCTACACAATAATGTTTTCTGAATGTGTGTGGTGTAGACCATGTAGCTGCTTTGCAGATATCATCTAAGGGAATGTTCCCTAAAAAAGCCATGGAAGCCCCTATTTTTATTGTAGAGTGGGCTTTAGGTGGAATAGTTAAGGTATGTTTTGCTTTTTGATAGCAAATTTGAATACATTTTACTATCCACCTTGCAATTCCAGATTTTGATATAGGATTTCCTTTATGTGGTGGAGAAAAGGATTGGTCAATATAATACAGGAGTGCTCTTTTGACATCCAGGGTGTGAAGAGCTCTTTCTGCAACTGTTTGTGGTTGCGAGAAAAATATTGGCAATTCTAAGGACTGGTTGAGATGAAAAGGAGAAAAGACTTTTGGTAGAAATGTTGGGTTTGTCCTAAGAACCACTTTGTTATGATGTATTTGTAAAAATGGTTCTTGAATGGTAAGTGCTTGAAGCTCACTAACTCTTTTAAGAGAAGTGATGGCTACTAGGAAAGCAACCTTCCATGTATGGAATTGTAATTCACATTTGTGCTTTGGTTCGAACGGAGGACCCATGAGTCTTATGCGGACAATATTTAAGTTCCACACGGGTGAGGGTGGTACTCTGGGTGGAATAATTCTTTTGAGTCCTTCCATGAAGGCTTTGATGGCAGGTACTCTAAGTAATGACAAGTGTTGTTTATTTTGCAAGTAAGCTACTATAGCAGCAAGGTATAAACTAATAGATGTGTATTCTAGGTTAGACCTTTGTAGATGTAGTAGGTAACATATGATGTGTTGGATTGACACATCTAAAGGATTGATGTTGTTATTGTTACAATATATAACCAATCTTTTCCACTTGGCTGCAAAGCACGCTCTAGTGGTTGGGCGTCCAGCTTCTTTGATAATTTTCCTGCAATCAGGAGGAAGGTTAGGTAACCAAACTCTGAGATTTCAGGAGCCAGATCGCTAGGTTGAGTTGTGCTGGATCTGGATCTCTGATCTCTCCTTGGCTCTGGGTTAAGAGGTGTAGTTTTTGATGGGGGACTACTGAGAGTTCCAGTAAAGTGGTGTACCACGGTTGTCTGGCCCATGTTGGAGCAACTAGGATGAGCATCAGTGAGTGTTGCTGTAGCTTGCGCACTACCAATAGAATGAGTGGGAGAGGCGGACAAATGTACGCAAATCTGCCTGACCAATTCATCCATATAGCATTGCCTTTGGACAATGGGGTGGATACCTGGCGAAGGTTGGGCATTTGGCGTTTTCGTGGGTTGCGAAGAGATCTATCTCTGGGTACCCCCACAGTTGGAAGAATGGTTGAAGAAGTTGCTGATGCAGTTCCCATTTGTGAGTCTGTTTTGTTTGATGACTCAGCAGGTCTGCAATGCAGTTTTGCACCCCTGGAACGTGTTGGGCTAGGAGAAAGATGTTTTGAGGAATGGCCCATCTCCATATGCTCTGTGCTAGGTGGGAGAGTAGGAGAGAGTGTGTCCCGCCTTGTTTTCGTATGTAGTATACTGCTTTCATATTGTCTGTGCGAACTAGGACAGCTTTGGCTAGAATGGGTTTCTGGAATGCTTTTAATGCTAAAAAAAAGGCCAGCAATTCCAGATGTTTGATCTGGAGCAACCTTTGTTGAGGTGTCCACGTGCCCTGTATGGTATGATGCAACGGATGAGCTCCCCAGCCGGAGAGCTGTGTCTGCTGTTAGCACTATCTGTGGAACTGGCTCAATGAATGGTTGCCTTTGGAAAGGTTTTTTGTGCTTCCACCACTGCAGAGAGCGATGAGTGTGACCGTCCACCAACACCAGTTCTGGCTTTAAGCCTGGTTCCACTGACGTGCTAGACATTCCTGTAGGGGACGCATCTGGAGTCTTGCGTGAGGGACTATGAAAATGCAAGATGCCATCATCCCTATGAGTTGAATGAACACTCGAGCTGGGAGAGAGTGTTGTGGTTGAAACTTTGTGAGAAGGCTTTGTATGTTTGATATCCTGGCTGGATTTGGATATGCAAGTGCCTTTTGTCAGGTCCTGATACAGTACGCGCCTCCCTAGAATCGGCAACTACCTAATAAAAGTATTCTCTGTGAAAAATAAAATGTTAGAAAAGAGGGTTGGCGCTAGAACGCAGCCCTGCCTCACCCCTTTCTCCACAGGGAAGGGAGCTGTCAGTTCTTCTTTCTTGCCAAATCTTACCCTCGCATAGGTGCCTTCATGTAGGCGCTTCAACAGCTGGCCTAAGTAAACAGGGGCTCCCATGTCGTGAAGCAAGCCCCAAAGCTGATTGCGCTGCACCATATCGAATGCGAACTTAAGACCCACAAAAGTTAGGTAGAGGCTACCACCCTCCAAGGTTACAGTTTTCCGGTGGATCAATTGCAATCTAAATATCTGATCGATGGTCGAGATTTTGGCCCTAAATCCTGCTTGTAAAGGAGTTAAGACATTCATCTTGTCCATCCATGATTGCTAGGACCACCTAGGACCGGCAACTGCCTAATAAAAGTATTCTCTGTGAGAGATAAAATGTTAGATGGACAATAGCCCCAGAGTTCAGCTCCATATAATGAAGCCCCCCTAGCTTTGGTTTAATACATTTCTGCTGGAGGGCCAACCACTTTTTGGGTCCAGCTTTTATGAACTTTCAAGATACCACCTATTGACTGCGCTAATTTTAGGTTGGCTTTCTTTATTTGGGCCCCCTACTCCATCTTATCGTTAAGTGTATTACCCAAATAATCAAAAGTGGACACTCTCTCTAGGGACCTACCCTCCATTTGTGGGTGCGGGCAATTGGTAGTGTTGGCATGAAAAGTCCATATATTGGGTTTTTGGATATTGATTTCCAGATTCCTCTCCCTGAAGAAAGTTTCTCAGAAGGCTGTCCTTCGGGGAAGGCAGTTTACTATTTAGCAACGTTTGACGCAGGACGCTTCATACGTGATTGTGTAGATTCAGGAAGTACCGTAGCGAAGCGGCTGCTCGCTACTCGCTGGATCAGGGAAGCCGGTTACTGAAAGCGCTTCTGTTGCTGTGCCTCCGCCTGAGACACGGATTTCTTGCCTGCAAGTGGGGGCCTGATTCACTCCTGCTGGAAGGTGTGTGTGCTCAGCTGAGCATTTGGATATTCGGACGGTGTTTCTACCACCCGCAGATACAACGGGAGGAATCTGCCCACACCCCCACATTGTCGAGAGTTAGCAAGAATGAGCGCTAACTTCTCTGTGCTGAACTTCATTTCTCGAGCGGCGGCTAGAGGATATTTTTCCTACGGTTACTCCGCAGTCTTTGGAATAGGTTGTTGCGAAGGGTTCCCTAGCAGGTTTGACATGCCTGCGGATCTACAGGGAAATACCTTTGTTCACTCCTGGATACATGCAAACTCACTTCCATGACTGTCTGTGAAAAGTGAGGTACTATTTTCTGTTGGGATTCTGTGACTTTGGAAATCCTCTGGGTATTCAGGAGGATTGTTCTTTTTTGTTCTTCTACTGTTCTATATATTCTTGCTGGATATCAGGTGGTGAAGTTTTCTTCTGTGATTACAACAGGATTGTGCTTCAAGAGTTTTTACATTCTAACCACAAACTATTTTTTACCCAGTGGAAGGGGCTATCATTTTTTCTGCTAATTGAGTGCATGACATAGGGTATGTCCGAGTATGAGTATTTTCTTATAGTTTACCTAGACTTAAAGTAACTGTGGGTTGATGTGCATGTGCTTGATTTCTAGGTGCCTGTCCACATTATTCTAAGGTGCGAGAGAGGCATCTTGCCACAGTGTAACTTCCATTCAGTCAGTAGAGAGTTATATGAGGTATGAGAATACTTATAGCGAGATAATAATGAGTAGTCAGGATGGCAAACATGAATTAATTCTATGTTTATTTTGTTACAGGTATCCCTACTCCCACGCTGCACCTTTCCGTTCCCTATCCCTCTCTTGATCGCCTCAATACTCTGGATATGTTTGTCAGAGTTTAAGATGTCGGGCGTTGGACCCCTTTGAGCAACGCCCAGATCCTGAGGAGTTCTTGTGGTCGCGACACCTTTAAGGTATTTAATGTTGCCCCTAGGTATTGCTGTGTGTGGGATGGTTGCAGGTGAGACTTTGGATGGTTTATGGTAAACTCCAAGTGGTGAAGCAGTTGGATTGTAGCGCGAGTGTGTTGTATGCACTGGTTGTACGAGTTGGCTTTTATGAGCCACTTGTCTAGGTAGAGGTACACATGAATGTGTTGTCTCCTAAGATGAGCTGCAACTACTGCTAGACACTTGGTGAAAACTCTGGGTGCTGTGGTGACTCCAAATGGGAGTACCTTGAACTGGTAGTGCTGACCTTCCACTACAAACCTGAGATACTTTCTGTGAGAGGTGTGAATGGGAATATGAAAGTAGGCGTTCTTGAGATCTAGAGTAGCAAGGAAATCGCCTAGTGCCAGTAATGGGAGAACCTGTTGAAGCGTGACCATGTGAAAGTGGTCCGAATGTATGTATAGGTTTAGGGTTCTGAGGTCTAGGATGGGTCTTAGAGAACCGTCCTTTTTTGGAATGAGGATGTACAGGCAGTACAGCCCTGTGTTTTTTGTTGATGCAGTGGTACTGGTTCTGTTGCACGTTTTTGTAGACGGGAGATGGCTCTTGTTTGAGCAGTGATAAATGATCCACTGACATTTGACGCTGCCTGGGTGGTATGTTTGGGGGGGGTGGAGGTGAGTTCTAGACTGTAGCCTGATTGAATGATTTGTCTCACCCACCTGTCTGTGGTGATGTTGTTCCAGACAGGAAGGAATTGTTGTATTCTGCCCCCGACAGGATTGGAATGTTCCGAGGGGTCTGAGGAAAGTCGTTGGGTAGGGGTGGAGGCAGACCTTGTGTTATTGGTTTTGCCTCTTCCCTTATTGTTATTGCCTCTGTAACCACCTCTTTTGTAGCCTTTGGTAAAGGTAGACTTGGTGGGAGTTTTGTAAGAAGTGGTAGACTTGTCAGAGGAATAGCCTCTGGATGTGCCTCTGTAAAATGAGCGATGAAATGAACGTCTGGGAGCTTGCAATTGCAAGGCTCCCATAGATTTTGCTGTGTCTGTATCTTTCTTCATTTTCTCTAATGAAGAATCCACATTAGCGCCAAACAAATGCTCTTTGTCGAAAAGCTGATTTAAAATCTAATTTTGGACTTCTCGTTTGAATCCTGAGATGCGTAGCCACGCATGCCTACGGGATGAGGGCACTTTAAGGGCCGCTTTGAAGCTGGAAATTTTTTGTAAAATTAAAAGAGAAATCAGCTTTTTTTAGATCATTTGCCCATGCAAACCATTTATTTGGGCTCAATTTAAATTGTGACTCACCCATGCCAAAGCCTGTACTGAAGTATTTTTTAAAGAAGTCTGTAAGCACGATTAGTACAGCAAGAGATATAGCTCTAAGCCATCCTAAAGTTCGTAACGAGGTGATCCGTGTGAGTGCGACGGGGTTCGGACCCCAGCCCTATCTCTCATGTAATGTTCCACATGGCATCAGAAGGTTAATACTTCATTTAAGAACTAACCTGTTGCCCTTGAGAGACGTAACGGGCATTTGGGGAAAAACTCCTAGAGAGGAGAGAATTTGTGAACTGTGCCGCTCCCAAATACAGGATCTCAATCATGTGCTATTTATGTGTCCAGAACTTTTAAGGGCAAGGCGTTTGTTTTTGAGACCCTCTTTTATTAAATTTAATATTCGTTCCGCTGAGGAGGCCTGATCTTTTGTGTTGTCACCTCCTAATGAAATGATCTGCCATAGAATATTTCAATTTTTTAAGACATTTCTGGCTATTTATTAGAATTTCTGATTTTTAGATTCAGTTGGTATGTGAAATGTTTTGCTGATTGCTTAAGGTAGACTTTTGTATTTGTTATAAAGCATGTTTCTTTTATTGTATTGGTGCATTTTTGTGGACCTCCGTTGGAGTTCCGTAACAAATAAATTAATTGACTTGACGCATGCCTACGCAAGAGTACACTTGTATTTACTGCTCTAGAGGCAGTATTGGATACATCCAGAGAGCAACGAATGGAGGGGATAGTAATTAGTTTACCCTCCTGTATGAGGTCATTGGCCCTGTTTTTATATTTATCTGGTAGGTGTTGCAATAGGGACTCTAGTTTGTCATAATGTGCCCTATCATACATGGCCAACAAAGCTTGAGTGTTGGCGATACGCCAAATATTAGCTGCTTTTGATGCTGCTCTTTTGCCTGAGGTAACTAGGAGCTTGGATTCCTTATCAGGGGATGGAGCTTCACCTGATGTTTGGGAGTTTGCTCTTTTTCTGGCATTAGACACTATGGGGCCGATTAGGATGGAGGATTTTCCGCCTCCTCCGGGCCGGCGGAAGCCACCTCCGGCCCGGAGGAGGCGGAAAATCCTCTGCGGACTCACCAAAGACCCACCGCCGCATTACGATGGCTGGTGGGTCTTGGTTTCTGTCCGCTGCTTTTCCGCCGCGGTCGGATTACAACCGCGGTGGAAAAGCTCTCATTTGGCTGGCAGTGTCTATCAGACACCGCCGGCCAAATTAGGAAGCATTTGAAAACATGCTTTTCCGCGGCGGTTTTTCCGCCGTGGAAAAGCATGTGTACTTTTGATTTTGGGGGCCCGTTGCGGGCCCCCAGGGTGTTGGCGGGTGGGGGGTGCACATGGGGGGTACCTATGGTACCCCCCAGCATTTACATGCACAATGCGGCAGGCACCGCGCGGTGCCTGCCGCTTTGTGCATGTAAATGTTACACATGCACTTTTAACATTGCGGCCGGTGCTGCTTGAAGCAGCACCCGCCGCAATGTTAAATATCCAGGATGTGACCGCCAGGGTGGCGGTCACATCCTAATCGCACATGAGGGAACGCCGCAGCCCATGCGGACGTTCCCTCATACTCTGGGGTCGCGGACGGACTCAAGTCCGTCCGCGATCCTAATCGACCCCTATGAGTGAGTCTAATGGGACAGGGCCTTTAATATAGGCAGGGTCTCCAGGTGCAGCTTTATATTTTTTTCGATCCTGGGGTAAATAACTCTAGCCCGCACAGGATCTTAGAATATTTCTGGTGCATGCTTAATTACCACTTTTAGCATTGGTAAAATGGAAGTGGACCCTTGTGAGGTGACAAAAGTGTTCATAAGGAAATCCTCTTCTACAGGGTCTGTGTGTAAGGTAGAGTAACCAAAAATGGAGAGCAAGGGTTTGAAGGGGCGAGTCCTTACCCCTGAGGCATAATCAAATAAACACCGAGGACTAGCCCACTGGGTTGAAGAGATGGGATCTGGTTAGTGTCCCATGTCACCTGTAAATGTGGCTATGTCAGCTAGGCACAAACAGTCTTTGTTTAGAAACCCCTCGCACACCAACCTGGTTGGTGTCATATTTCATCATCGGGGTCCAACCAGGCAGCAAAGTGCCGCCTGGTTGTGCTTCAACGTCTGACTACAGCGGAGCAGGTGTTGTGCAATAGTGTGAAGTGGGTGAAAGTGAATGTTAAAATACACCTCTGGGGATCCTTGCCTGATTATTTATTGGTGGCGGCCCAGGGTGTGGATAAAAAACTATGTGTTGCAGATAGTAGTAAAAAAATTATGATTACTCAGTTGTCTTTTGGTCGCGGTCTACATGTTTCAGTCCCTGTAGGATCTGGACGGGACTTTCTTCAGGACCAGAATAAGTGAGTGGCAAAAAGGAAGGCCACGTGTTTTGATATCCAACACACGCGCTAAGGTGTGTGGAAAAAGGTAGTAGGCGCGACTGCCAATTACAGGCGCCTTAGTTGAAGCGAAAACATCATCGCTAGATATGAAGATCCAGAGAATCGGGGCACAGGGGGGAGTCACTCCTGTCACTATTTGTGTCTAGAGAATGCTCCGCTAGAATCCTATATCGTGTCCCTCCGTGGCCCGGCTGGTGCCACGGAGGGATATCTGGACCTCACATCCAACACATACATGGGACCAATGACATCCAACGCTAATTTGATCCAAGGTTTGTCAGGAACAGGAATAGCTTCAACTGGACTGGGAAAAGTCACCTGAGTATTATCACTGGTGGCGCATGAGATGCAATCCCCTACAAAATACTCTACAGAACGGTCCAAACCAGGCCACCAAAATACCTCTCTAAATCTCCTTTTCATTGCTCTCATACCAATATGGCCTTCGTGAGCAATCTCCAAAATTTTACTCTGAAGAGAAAATGGAACAACTAATAAATCTAGTCTCTTGAGTACAACACGCTCAAAATTCAATTCAGGAAAAACATGTTTGAAAGCATCAGTCTCCTCACGTTTGGATGCCCAACCTTTACTCAGCATTGAAATAATTTCTTTAAACACCACATCCTGATCAACTGCCAACTTCCACTCTTCCGAGATACATGCAAAATCCGAATCCACTAAGGAGGCTACAATACAAACTTCTTCCTCTTCTAACTCATTAGAGTGTTCTGTGGCTAAAGGGAGTCTAGACAGACAATCAGCAAAAATGTTCTTTGCCCCAGGAATATATTCTAATTGAAAATGAAATTCCATTAGTCTATAATGCCACTTAGCTATGCGTGGAGTTGCTTTCCCAGCACCTTTGGTCGAAAACAGATTGACAAGAGGTTTGTGGTCCATTCGTAAGGTAAATTCAGAACCCCATAAATACTGTCTCAAATGATTAACACCCCACCAGCTTCTCGCTCTACAACTGAATAAGTTGATTCAGCACCCCTCAAAGTGTGTGAGGTGAAAGCTACAACCTCTTCTTTACCATCTCTTTTTTGGAGTAATACCGCACCTAGACCCTATTGGCTAGCATCAGTGATAACAATAGAATGGCGTTGTGTGTTGAAATGCTGTAAAGGAATGGCATTACTTAACTCCAGTTTTATAGATTTGACTTCATTCTCAAGATCACACAAAATTTTGATTTTTTTTCATGATTGACCTTAAACCATGAGTTTTACTGCTACAATTAGGTATAACTATGGCATAAAACTCTTACATACCAAAAAATGAGCGAACCAGCTCTGACGCCAACCTCGCCAACTCCGAACACATTCACTTCCAGATCCACATCGACCCCAAGACCACACTCAGAGGCACCCTCCTCTACAGACCACCAGGACCCCGCGCAAAATTCAGTGAAGACATCACGGACTTCATCACTCCACACGCGCTCCCCTCCAAAGATTACATCCTTCTGGGAGACCTCAACTTTCACCTTGAAAAGATCAACGACCGCAACACCGCCACCCTCGTGGACAACCTCGCCAACCTCGGACTTAAACAACTAGTCACTTCCCCCACCCACATCGCAGGTCACACACTCGACCCCATCTTCACCTCCAGCAACCACGTCTCCTTCAGCCACACCACGGACCTCCTCTGGACTGACCACAGCTGCGTTCACTTCACCTACAACAAACCAAAACCCAACATCCACCTCCAACCCACCCTGCAAAGGAACTGGAACAAAATCACCACGGACCAAATCTCCGCATCGCTCCTTCTAAACACCCCAGCCCTCTCTTCTAACGCTAACGAAGCCGCCGCCAACCTCACCCTATGGCTATCCAACACCGCTGACACCTTGGCACCACTGAAAAAACGTCAAAACAAACCTGGCAGCAAGAAGGCCTCATGGTTCAACGATGATCTCAAGAAGTCCAAGAAACTCTGCCGCTCCCTTGAAAAGGCCTGGAAAAAAGACCCAACCACCAGCACCAAGGACGCCTTCAAAAACGCCACCCGCACTCACCACCAACTAATCCGAAAAGCCAAGAAAACAGCATTCAAGGATCGACTTGACGACAACGCTCACAACAGCAAGGAACTTTTCAACATCGTCAAGGAATTTTCCAATCCCTCGGCCAACTCCAACGACATCACCCCCTCTCAAACCCTCTGCGACTCCCTAGCCTCATTTTTCCACAACAAGATTGCAGACATCCACAACAGCTTTGACAACCAACCCGGAAACCAACCCACCCAACCACTTGCTGATCATCTTCCCCCCGTGAACACCCTTAACGACTGGAACCCAATCTCCACTGAGGACACCATCCGCTTGATGAATTCCATCCACTCAGGATCCCCCACAGACCCATGTCCTCACTACATCTTCAACAAAGCAGACTCCGTCATAGCACCGCACCTCCGAGACGTCATCAACTGCTCCTTCAACTCCGCCACCTTCCCGGAAGACTGGAAACACGCTGAACTCACCGCCCTTCTGAAAAAACCCACAGCGGACCCCACCGAACTCAAAAATTACCGCCCCATCTCGCTTCTTCCATTCACGGCCAAAGTCATCGAGAAAGCTGTCAACAACCAGCTCGCCGCCTTCCTCGAAACCAACAAATCCCTCGACCCCTCACAATCTGGCTTCCGAGCAAAACACAGCACTGAGACCGCCCTCATCGCAGCAACGGACGACATTCGAACTCTACTGGACAACGGAGACACAGTCGCCCTCATCCTCCTCGACCTCTCTGCAGCATTCGACACAGTCTGCCACAGCACCCTTTTACAACGCCTCAATAACATCGGAATCCAAGGAAAAGCACTTGAATGGATCACCTCGTTCCTCACCGGAAGAACCCAGAGAGTCCGCCTTCCACCATTCAAATCCGAGGCCTCTGAAGTCATCTGCGGCGTACCACAAGGATCCTCACTCAGTCCCACCCTCTTCAACGTATACATGAGCCCCCTCGCGGCCATAGCACGCCAACACAACCTCAACATCATCTCGTACGCGGATGACACTCAACTGATCCTTTCCCTCACCAATGACCCCAGCACCGCCAAAACTAACCTACACGAAGGAATGAAAGAAGTTGCCGAATGGATGAAACAAAGCCGTCTGAAACTGAACTCAGACAAAACAGAAGTCCTCATCTTAGGTACATCCCCCTCTGCATGGGACGACTCCTGGTGGCCGGAAGCCCTCGGAAAAGCACCCATCCCGACAGACCACGCACGGAACCTAGGCATCATCCTGGATTCTTCACTCTCAATGAACAGACAAGTCAGCGCCGTATCCTCCTCCTGCTTCAACATTCTTCGCATGCTCAGAAAAACATTTCGCTGGATCCCCACCGAAACTAGGAAAACAGTCACCCACGCTCTGGTCACGAGCCGACTCGACTACGGAAACACCCTCTACGCAGGTACCACCGCAAAACTCCAGAAGAAACTCCAACGAATCCAAAACGCCTCAGCAAGACTCATATTAGACATCCCACGCAACGAACACATCTCTGGTCACCTTAAAGACCTCCACTGGCTACCCGTCAATAAGAGGATCACTTTCCGACTGCTTACCCACGCACACAAATCACTTTACGACATCGGTCCAGAATGCCTCAACTCACGACTGTCCTTCTACACCCCCTCCCGCCAACTACGTTCTTCCAGCCAAGCCCTCGCCACTGTACCTCGCATCAACAAGACCACCATGGGAGGCAGATCCTTTTCATACCTGGCTGCTAAAACATGGAACTCACTCCCCGCTAACCTTCGCCTTACCCAGAACCACCTAGCATTCAGAAAGCAACTTAAAACGTGGATATTTGACAAGTAATCCTCCTCCCCCTTACTAAGCGCCTTGAAACCCTCCGGGTACGTAGTGCGCTATATAAATTCTTTGACTTGACTTGACTTGACTTGTTCTGAGGACTAGGAAAACACTTTATGGCAGAAACCAGATCCTCCTTGGGTTCTATCACTTTTACTGATAATTTGTAACCCAATAATTTACTTCCTGAACTGCAAATTTGCACTTCTCAGCTTTTAAAGTTGCACCACGATCTGCTAAAATGGATAGTACATTGGCTAGAGTTTTATCATGTGATTCCATATCTTTACCATAAATTAGCATATCATCCTGAAAACATTTAATATTAGGTACATTGGCAAACAAAGACTCCATAACCCTCTGAAACACCGCTGCACTGGCTACCTATTTCGAGTAGAATTAGGTTCAAAATCCTCACATTGGCATTTAAAGCCCTTCATTCTATTGGCCCCGGCTACATTAGGAAGCGCATTGCTCCCTATGTTCCGCGGAGGATGTTGCGGTCTGCCGATTTGGCAAAAATGGTAGTTCCGGCTGTGAAACGCGTCCGGATGGGAGGCCGGTCCTTCCAATATGTGGCGGCTCGTTTTTGGAATGAGCTCCCCCTCTTCCTCCGCAAAGCCAATAATCTTCTGGCTTTCAGGAAGGAGCTGAAGACCGTGCTTTTCTCTTCATGATCTCCGTGACTGCTGTGTCTCTGCCTTGTGTTTCTGAGTTTTTCAGGCCTCTTTGCTAAAGCGCCGGGACACCCCTTGGGGTAGCTGTGCGCTCTAAAAGTACGGCTATAACATAACATAACAAGGGCATTGTCTTAAAGCGATAAGCACCAGAAGGAGTTACTATGGAGGTAAGCTGACAACTGTCTTTTTTAAGAGAAATTTGGTGATATGCAGATGACATATCTAATGTGGTAAAAACCTTTGCATCCTCGAGAGAGCTTAACATTTCTGTGATGTTCGGAAGGGGATGTCTGTCAACCCAAATTCTATCATTAAGATCTCTCAAATCAATGCACATTCTCAGTGTTCCATTCGGTTTTCTGGCTAAAACAACTGGAGAAAGCCATTCTGAGCTTTCTAAAGGTTCAATTATCTTCTGATTGCACAGGGAATCTAGCTCTAGGGCTAATTCTTTTCTCATGGCTAAAGGAACCATTCTGGATGTGTGTACCACTGGTTGAGCATCATGTTTAAGGATAATTTGATGAGAAAAACCTTTGATCTTACCCAGTGTGTCAGAAAATACACTAGGAAAAGCCGATATCCAATCGTGAGAATTTATGGTGCAAACAGGTGTAACCTGATCTCTGAGAAGAACTTTATTCCTCACTATTAGAATCAAGAATTATACCTACATTTTTCTGTTCTAATCAACCCAGAAGTGAAGAATTATCATCGGCAACATAAACTGTAGTTGGGACAGAACGTTTTTTGGAAGTTAAGGTACAGTCGAACTCACCTAAAACTTCAATTGGTTTACCACCATAAGCTACAGGTTTGATGATCGACTTCCTTAAAGAAACACAGGATGATTTTAATTTCAGCCACTCTTCAGGACCAATTAACGTGAAAAAAGAACCTGAATCGGCCATCATACCAATTTGTTTACCATGAATTTCCACTTGACAGTGAGGACGTTTAATGTTTGACAATTGTACTTTTAGGATCTGTGAAACACTTTCCTCACAAGTGGACGTAGATGGAATGTTCTGAAACTTAGTAACACAAATATTAGACAACATCATAATCTCATTTCCATCATCACTGTCTGAAGTTGAATTAGACTCAGGTTTGTCCTCAATAGCCAGAATTTTCTTAGAAGAAGGTTTAGAATTCGACTTGGAAGTAGTATACATTGGTTTAGATTTACAAAACTTCGGAAAATGACCCTTCTTCTTACACTTTGCACAAAACTTGTCTATGGCAGGACAAAAACGAGCATTGCCCAAATGATTCCTGCTTCCACATCTGTAACATTCAAAAACTCTTTTTGGTTTATCATGCTTAGCTTTTTTTTTTTTAACAGGAGATTTGTCTACAGCTAGAGTAGGTGTCTTAGTGTCCAAAGCCATTTGATCCATATACTCAGCAGTTGACTCAATATTTTTAGCTATTTCAAGTGATTTATCTAAAGTGAGATCTTGAGTAATTAGCAACTTTTCTTGTATTTTTTTGCTTTTATTTTTTTCAACAATTTAATCTATTAACATTTCATCATGAAATGTTTTGTAGTCGCATGTAGCAGCTAAAACCCTCAAATCACTTACAAATGTTTCAATAGATTCACCAGGTAACTGTTTCCTCATATAAAATGAATGCCTCTCCATAATAATGTAACGCTTCTTTTTAAATCTAAGATCTAAAACTTTTAGGGCAGAGGCGTATTCATCAATGACATCACCTTCACCCATGACGACAGCAGGAGGAAGATGTTTTAAAACTTTCCTTCCTTCTGTGCCTAAAGAGTGACGTAATAGTGCAAATTTCTTCTTTTGTGTGAAAACATCCGCTTCTATGGCTTCTAGCTAAGCCTCAAAACCTTCGAACCATAACTGCCACTCAAGAGGAGGATTACCGGGGGTGGAGAGAAATGGAGGAGGTGGTAGAATAGATTGTTGCATTGTAACAATTATTTGTAAATAATATAATAAAGACAAACATATAAGAATTAACTTGAGGAGAATTAAAAATCTAGTTCCTGTAGAATAAAAATAAAGTTATTGCAATTTATAGCAAAGTAAGCATGTGGTTATAAACTGTAATTATGCAAAACAAATATATATATTCATTTTTAAATGAATGTGGCATAATAATACATTTCTTCAAATATGAACAATAAAATTTTTTCACACAAAATGAAGTGTGAACATCACCAAAATGCACATATAACCTCAAGTAAATGCTATAAATGGTTAATGCAGTGGTAAAAATGTTGTAAAGAAAGGAAATTCCGTAAATGCGGCTTAAAACTAAAATGTATTAAAACATTTCTATAGCTGAAGTATGAATTTGAGATGTAAGTCCTTATAAGGCTTGAAACTCGTGGAAATACCAGTGATTAAAACAGTCAAAATGTGGCTTGAAACATGTGGAAACAGCGAATGACAGTTCAACATAAATCAGCCAATTATCGTTGCTCAGTCAAACAATGACATGAGGATGCTATGCTTTATTGGATGATTCACTTTAAGCTGTGATGACGTTTTGTTTGCCTCCAAATACCAACGCGAATCACTGCGTGAAACAGAGAAGCAAGCGCGCTGAAAACTCAAGTTGTTTATTTTCCAATTACCGGGACGAGTCTCTTCACGCTTGGCAGAGAAGCACACGCGCTGAACACACATGATGTTTATTTTTCAATTAGCAGCGCGAGTCCCTTCACGCTTGGCAGGACACAGAAAAAACACATGCGCTGAAAACGAACGTTGAAACACCAGAGAATAAGGTATTTACTTTCCGAAATGCGTGTACACTTCAAGGGGTCGGAGTAGAGTAGATTCCAATTTAATAAAGCATTCCACTCTGCGGTTCGCTCTGCACTTGGTCGCACACAAGCAGTTAATTTTAAAGCTGACAGCTAATTTCCTTCGCGCTTGCTCGAGTTTTGATAATAAAGCATTCCACTTCGCGCTTGGCTGCAGACAGGCTATTTATTTTAAGATTAACAGAAAGCTTTCCATGCGCTTGTTAAAACTTCGGCACAACACAGATTCTTTGTAGATAAAAGGAAATGTCACAGTTACAGTTTATAAGACACAGAGTCACACGAGGAACGTAGATTGCTGAATAATTTAAAATTTGCTAACATTCGTGCCAAGAATTTTCAATTTTATTAAGGACAGGAAGCGAGGATTGTGCTTTCTCATTTCTTTACTGAAATACAGCAGCCAATAAGAACACAGTAAAGAAATAAAACACTACATTTCCCATGAGTACCTAGTGACCATAGAGAGTAGACAGTATAAAAGGTACCATAGAGGACAACACTTCCTCTTTCTTTGTGCAGAACAGTTCAACAATAAATTAAAGTGCCAAGAATCCAAACGATAGATGAAGGAAAACACGAAGCACAGGCCATCGAGATGCAGGACGATGAAACAGAAGTGGAAGATCGGCTGCGCAGAGCAACAATTCCTGGCATGTGGAACACAAGATCAGCAACTCATTTAGGGTCTGAACCTGAAAGGTAAAACAGAGCCGTAATAACCAAAACCCACTTACATAGGAATCATAGTAGACAAAAGGGGTGGGAAAAAAAACAAGGCAAAGAACAGCAGTATGCATAGAAAATTTACATGTACAGTCAATCAGTGAGAAAAACACTATAATAATCCTCGCCTCCTGTCATTAATAGAATTGAAAATTCTTGGCACGAATGTTAGCAAATTTTATATTCTATGGCAGGACGGAGGCTCCGATTATGCTTGTTCAAAGCTTAGCCACCACAACAGAAGCAACATCTACCATAGGTTTGAAATAAAACGTTTTAAATACTGATTCCGAAGAGCAATCAGCGGCCTTCAAGATATCCTGGAGGCCGACCCCCAAGGAAAAAGTCTTAGAAGCCATCGCTCCCCGAGCAGAGTGAGCCCCAAAGACGGAGACGTCAATGCCCGCCTTCAACATGAGCCAGCGCACCCAACGTGCCAAGGTAGCGGGAGTGACAGGCTTAAAAGGCTTCTGTAAAGCTATAAGCAGTTGACCCTGTGAATCATGCCGAAAAGGTGCAGTACTCGCCTCATAATACTTGATGCATTGAACCACACAAAGCTTTGGATTGTGTGGAAAAGAAGGATAAGACACAGAAGACGTGTTACACTTAGTACGGCGAGAAATGGCAAACAAAACACCCTCCGGAGAGAACGTGCGCCCAGCAAGATCCATAGCACGAACATTCGAGACGCGCTTGCAGGACAGCAGGCAGAGCAACATAGTCAACTTGGCAGACAATTGCTTGCGAGAGAGCAAAGTATTAGAAGGCCAAGAATTCAAGAAACGCAAAACCACTGAGACATCCCATAAGGCGACATACTTAGGAGAAGGAGGTTTTACCATCCGAATGCCTCGGAGTAATTTGGAAACCAAAGGATGCTCCCCAATAGGTTTATTATACACAGGAACATGGCCAGCTGAAATTGCAGAACGAAAGTTATTAACCGTTCTGTATGCCAAACCAGAAGAAGCAAGAAATGCAAGAAAATTCAGAACTAAAGGGACATCTGCAAAAGAGGGATCCATTGACCGTTGTGTACACCAATCACACCATCGTTTCCAAGCTGACGCATAACGTTTGTGTGTTGGGGCCCAAGCTTCACCGATAAATCGGGCAGCGTCTGAAGAAAGGCCTGAGATTTGCCAACGTCCCCTGAAATCCGCCACGCCACAAGACGGAGATGACCCGAAAGAATGAGGGGGTGAGGTTCCAGCAGAGGGTCCAGCAACAGGTTCCACCTGCTGGGGAGAAGGAGCGGCGGGGAGCAACTCATCTCCAGAAGAACTGGAAACCACGCCTGAGCTCTCCAAAGAGGAGTGATGAGAACGAGCTCCGAAAGAAAGTGCCTCGTAAGGGCCAGAACTCTGGGAATCATCATGAAGGGAGGAAATGCATAGCACAGGAGAGGAGGCCAAGATTGGAGTAACGCATCCGTGGCCAGAGCCTCCGGATCCGGACGCCAACTGTAAAACAGGGGAAGCTGTTTGTTCAGGCGAGAGCCAAAAAGGTCCATGTGACACTGTCCCCAAATCCGGGACAAAGTCCGAAACACCCGAGGGTGAAGCCGCCAATCGCTGTAATCCCGCAGATGGCGAGAGTTCCAATCCGCTATTCGATTGTCGCGGCCAGGAAGGTATTCAGCAATAACTGTGATCTGACGACAAAGATGCCAAAAGTCCTTCGCAATCTCCGCCAGGAGTTTGGACTTGGTGCCCCCGAGCTTGTTGACATACCTCACTGCTGAGATATTGTCCATGCGGAGGAGAATGCAACAGTTCGACGCCTGAGGTGAAAGACAATGGATCACGAGAGAGCCCGCAAGGAGCTCCAAGCAATTGATGTGAAGGGATAACTCCTCCTGGGACCAACGTCCCCACCAGGTCAGGGAACCGCGCCGGGCTCCCCAACCCCAAAGACTCGCATCCGACTCAATTACCACATCCGGAGTCTTCCCGAACAGCGCTCGACTCCATGTGGTCCAGCCACCACAACATCTCCCAGCGAGCATCCTCCGAAAGAGGAATGAGGTCGGAGTAATGAAGGCCCTTCTGAAGATGCCTGATCTTGAGGCACTGAAGAGCGCGATAGTGTAAGGGACCCGGGAAAATGGCTTGGATTGAAGAGGACAACAGACCCACAATCCGAGCCACCGACCGCAACGAGACCATTTGTTTGAACAACACCATGCGCAACTCCCGTTTGATCGCTCTGATCTTCTGACCGGGAAGAAGGAGCTGGCAGGCCACCGAATCGATGCGGAACCCGAGAAATTCCATCGTCTGCGAGGGCTGAAAGTCTGATTTCAGAGGATTCACAAGAAATCCCAGAGACTGTAAGAGTTCTATAGATCACTGTAAATGAATTTGCAAAAGAAGAGGGCATTGAGTCATCAAAAGAATGTTGTTGAGGTAGATAATCAAGCGGACCCCACTGGCTCGCAAAGATTCCACCACCGGATGCAGCAGCTTCGTGAAGCACCACAGAGCGGAGGAGAGACCGAAAGGGAGGACAGTGTACTCGAACCACTTCCCCAGCCAATGAAACTGGAGGAAGCGACGATGAGAAGCATAGATCGGAACAGACAGGTAAGTGTCCTGCAGGTTGAGACAGACCATTCAGTCCCCCTCCTGAAGCAGATCCCGAAGAAGATGGAAACCCTCCATCTTGAAATGATGGTACACCACTCCGCCGTTGAAGTCCTTCAGATTGAGGACCAGACGGGAACCTCCTCCCTTTTTCTCCACCAGAAAAACGTTGCTGACGAAGCCGTCGGGATGACGGGAAGAAGGAATGATGGCCCCTTTTGCCAGTAGAGATATGATTTCCTCTGAGATGAATGCCTGATCTTGTTGGAAAAAAACATGGGGAAGCGGAAGTCGGTGTTGGAGAGGGCTCTCGTGAAACTCAAGTTTGTAGCTTTGTACCATCTCCAACACCCAAGCATCGCTTGAGATTAGCTGCCAATTGAGGAGAAAATACTTCAATCTGCCCCCCAAAACAACCTCGGAAGCCAGAAGCAAGCTCACCTGAGTTGGAGGAATCCTGACGTCCTCCTTGGGCACCTCCATAACCGCCCTTGTTGTACTGGCCTCTCCCTTTGCGCGAGGGGTAAAACTTGGATTTGCCAGAACCGTAGCTGTCTTGTCCGCCGCCTCTTTGGGACTGACCACCACGTTGGTTAGGTTGATTGCCTCCCCAGCCGGACGAACGTCCCCTTCGTCCGGCCCGTCCGAAAACTGGGCGGAAGGCGCTACGCAGATTGGACTGCGCTCTATCCAGGCCACTGAAAGTAGCTACAAAGTTAGTAAGTTCTTTGAGAAATAGATGTCCAAAAAGTAAACCCTGCGCCATGGAACCTGATTCAGAAGGGGCGAGATCCGTCAATTTTGGATCTAACTTCATGAGAATGGAGCGACGGCGTTCACATAACAGGGCACAATTGGCATTGCCCAGCATGCAGATGGCCCTCTGAGACCATCCCACCAGTTCTTCAGGGTCTATAAGAGCGTCAGAATCCTTTGCACGATATGCCAGGTCCACAATCTTGGTCAGGGGACCCAAAAGGTCCAACATCTTGTTCTGACAGGACCTCCAGGACCTGTCCAGACCCTTTTTCGGGTCTTTGGAATATTTCCTCATGTAGGTCACCATAGTCGGGTCCACCTCGGGCGTATCCGCCAGTTTGTCAGCAAGATCTGGTCGGGGACACTCCGATCGTAAGCGAGCACGAATAGGGCTACGAATGTGCATCTGCACATAACCAGCCACCTCAGGGGAGGGAAGCTAGGCAGAAGAATTTGGATGTACGATATCTGCAGGGTCAAAGGTCAACACCTGGGGATTGGAAGGGGCATCCACGAAGTGCTCCTTGCGAGCCTTCTTCTTGGGTGGCAGAGCCACAGGGTCAGAAGAGGAATCAGTGGCGGAAGAATCATCAGTCGAGGGAGAATCCTGTGGCGTCAGCACAGGCGTGGAAGATTTCTTAGAAGCCCGGGAAGAGGACAGAGTCTTTGTCAATTTGCCAAAATCCGCCATGTGAGGATTTTTGGGAGACTTTTTCGAACGTCCCGACTTAGGCAACCAGCCTTGTTGAGTGGCATACTCAGACAAATGCCTTTTCAGAGGGGAAATAGCATGGAATAATGCTTGACCTACATATTCAGCATCCACAGAGCCTGCGGGTTCTTCCTCGTCATAATAATAATCTTCGTCCTCTTAATAGTCACCCATTGTTTCCTTTAAAAAGGTAATATACCCACTGGAGAAATATATATTGACAACCCAAAGGGCAATGCAGGGGGAGTGTACACCCCAAGGCAAGCCAAGTAATGCAGGAACAAGCCTGTCAAAAATTAAGTGTGGCGGGAGGGCTTGCTAACACACTCTAGGCAAAGCCTATGCAAACATTGTCTTTTTATAAACAGGGGCGTGAGGGGCTGAGACCTGGCAAGTGGGCGTAGGCTGAAAAGCCGTTTCAAAATCACCTCAGAAGAATGCTTGCAATGCGCTTCGGAAGGCTGCCGCCGGAAGAATGTAAACAAGGACAACGCGCATGCGCGGTGACAAGCGTGCCGGTCTTTGAAAGAGAGACGCGCGGCTGGACGCGCGCCTCTCTATGCCCCCGTCTCCCGCTCCACGAAAGGCACAGCAGGCGCGGAGAGCGTGAACCGAGAACCGGGGGGTGAAAGCACACGCCCCCGCAGCAACGCCGCAGAGAGTGCGGCGAATTCCGAACAACCACAAAGGTAGGCGTCAAAAGTGAAACGCGCAGGGAAGTGAAATGAGCAATAAAGCCAAGAAACATACAGGAAGCGCGCCAACCACAAGAGCAACAGCGTTAATTGAAATATCAATAATGCAAGCACAATGGAGAAGTGTGGCTCACTGGTTAGAGCAGGCAGACCCTGAAGCAGAGGTCAGACCCGGGACCAGGGTTCAATTCCCGACGCGGCAGGGTCTTGAGCTCAAATGTCCATGGACTCGATAATTCTCGCTTCGGTGCCTGACCTAATCATGGGTTCACACTCTGCAACTCTGGGCATTAAGCTTGCTTAATCTCCACAACGGCCCCCCGCGGCGGGATGCCTGGCTTTCACCTTGGGGATGCCCTGTAGGGGCTATCTCACAGGGAAAAGCCAGGACGGGTTCCCAAGGCAAGCGCGGAGATACCCCTTCGGGAGTCGATTCTGGCGCTATATAAGAAACATAATAATAATAATAATGACATAGCTATAAGAAAAGTGCACTTAACTGGCTGCGAAGCAGCAAAGAAAGAGGGAGTGTTGTCCTCTATGGTACCTTTTATACTGTCTACTCTCTATGGTCACTAGGCACTCATGGGAAATGTAGTGTTTTATTTCTTTACTGTGTTCTTATTGGCTGCTGTATTTCAGTAAAGAAATGAGAAAGCATAATCGGAGCCTCCGTCCTGCCATAGAATTCCTTTTTAAAGCAATGAAAATATCCTGGAAGCTTGCACGGGAGAAAGTTAATTACACATATGGAAAGAATAAAGTTCTTACCTAAATTCGAGTTTAAATAAACTCTGGAGAAGTAAATGCTGTCCAAACCTTTTAAATAGTTCTCTGCCGGTCCAGGGTTTGCCTAATTGTCGCCAGTGAAAAAGAAGATGTGCAATCCAATTGAATTAAATTCCTTTATTGAAGAAAAATCAGTATCCAATATATCGACCGGCCAGAGAGACAGCAAGATACAACTGCCTTTAACCTCTCCACATCCCACCATTCCAGGATGGAACAGAGGTCATGGTGGCATGTGCTACCTTCATAGGTAAACACATTGTAATTAAAGGAACATGAGACCCAACACTTGGGTGGCATTTTCGCTTTATAAAACACCAAAAATAAAATTAAAAAAACGAAATAGAGAGTTTTCATAGTTGCTGCCAGCAACGGCTCACTCTTGACCTGTAACTTCAGCAGCAGCGCCTGCGCGCAGCTGGGGTAGATAGACTGTTGGACACTTTTGGAGGACTGTGTAATTATCAATACAGCCCATGCTCCATTCACCCATTCATGCACTCAAACATTCATCTAGCCACCCATCTAACCATGACGTCACTGTTAAACTAATGCACTCAGTCACTCACCCATTCACTCTCTTTCTTCCAGTCTGTCCCCTGTGCTTCAGACTTACTCCCCAAAGCATGCCCCTGCAAACTTCCCCTGGCTCTTAAGTCATACATGCAATCACCCATTCATCATGTGAGCTACCCAACTACACAAGCACTCAACAAAGAAGCACTTTGCCTTATAAACCTGACCTATTGGCTTTGCCAATGCTTGTTTGCATTTGCAAGTTACATTTATGACCCTGCTCCCTCCCTCCCCTCCTCTCCTGGCCCTCCCACCACCTCTCCCTCCCCTTATACTGTTCAGTTTACTCTCAGCCTCTTCCCACCCACCCTCTGCTCTCATGTTTTGTACAATCCCTTTCTGTTGACATCTGATCACTTTCTCATGTCACCCTTGTACTTATATGCAACGCTCCTCCTGTTTCACTCAAATTGTTTCCAGTGAGCTACAGATGTTTAATAGCCACTCCTGTTCCCTTCCCTGTATTTAGGACAGTTTATTGCTTAAGGAAATAAAAAGTATTGTCTATATCATAATAACAAATTCAACTGGGTCACTATTGGAAATTGTGACAAAATATCTGAGCATTGCTGGTGATTAGACAGGTGTGAACAAGCAATAAAGAAACCAACCAAAAACAACAGGAGAGAAAGGGCATAAAGGTTCACTCTTATACCCCTAATTCTAGTAACCTGGATCAACAAAAGAGTCAATCAAAAAGACGTATGTAGGAACCTCGTGCTAGAAGTCCGAGATACAAAAGAAAAACATGGGGGGGGGGGGGGGGGGGGGGGACGCAACCAAGTGATTTTTAAGAAGAGGGTTCTTAAAAATCACTTGGTTGCGTCCCACCCCCCCCCCATGTTTTTCTTTTGTATCTCGGACTTCTAGCACGAGGTTCCTACATACGTCTTTTTGATTCACTCTTTTGTTGATCCAAGCAATAAAGAAGACAAATCACAGTTACATGTCAGATACAATAACCTGCAGATTACAATTATATGTCAGATACAATTACATGCCAGATACAATTACATGTCCCATACAGTTTCATGTCAGATTAGAATTACATGCCAGATACAATTACTTCACTGAGAAAAGATGACCCAGGATAGTAGAAGCAAAACTGATAAAGACAACCAGTCGAGAGATTCATGCTTCACACCCAAACTTTTAAGGGCCGAGCAAAACATTAGAAATATCGGTCTGCAACAAGATGTTTTCACCTGGCTTTCCTACCCTGCTCCCTTTTCTTTCCAGATCCTGCATCCCCTCCTTTTCTCTGCATTCCAGATGTCCTTAATGTATCAAGCCAAGGCCTCAATACCGCATGTTGATGTCTTAGAAGCAGGAATCAATAATAAGTGTTCTGTATCCTGGACATATCTTATCTGAAGCTAGACTAACACCCATTCTGTGAAGCCTTTCCTCCAGCGTAAGTAATTACTTCACAGCTGTGACAATAGGCTTTAAAATAAGCAATAAGAAAATTGACAGATTATTAATATCTATGCTGGAAAATACACCATTTATGACTCTTCCTTTATAAAACCTGCTGGGGAGAATTACTTTGGATTAAAAATCTTTCACTACCTTAAACCAGAATTCTTTATTTAGGACTCATCCAACTTGTAATATTGTGAAAGAAACCCCTCCTGGTGTTTTTCTCAGAGCTCGATGGCGCCCGGCCTCTTGGCATTAGTTTCTCTCCCGCAGAGAGTTTGGTAATCAGCTCAGCCCGCTCCCTCACGGCCATCAGTGATTGGATGCGCTCCATGTAGCCCGGGTTGGCTTCCTCTTTCTCTGACTGGATCAGCAGGTCAATGTACTCCGGCGTTGAGAGCGGGTTTGGCTTCAGGGCGATCTCTTCCAGTCTCCGGAGACACCGAGACAACTCGTCAATGAGCTCTGCAACTCTTTCTTCAACGCTTTCAAGCTCCTCGTTCAGCTGCTGAAATATCCCTCCAGTTGTCATCAATTTACCACGTGCCTTCTCATAGTTCTCCTTTAAATTGTGGTAAGTTCTTTTCTCAGTCTTGGTTACATAAATCCATTTGTATTTCTGATTCAAATGCATTTTCCAGCTACAGCGCCCTGGACACACTTTGCACTTTTTATTTGTATCCATTGCAGAACAGTTATGCTTCTCACCATCATCAGCAATCAGACATGGATAGTGACAGGTGTAGTGACACTTCATACAATTAGTTATGATATCAGTTACATCTATTTTCTCTGGTACAATTACAGACATTTTATACTCAAAGTTCTGATTGGCTTTCATCTTGTCCCTGTTCTGCTCCAAGATGGCCTTGGTTTTCCTGATCTCTTCCTGCTTTGCCAGACCAGCATTTATCTGGGGTTGCAGACCTTCAAAGACAACCTCAAGCTGCCTGCGCTCCTTAAGAACTTCCTTGGTTAATTGCAAGCTTTTGGTTTCCAGCTTGTTTAGTGATGTAAAAAACCTCTGGAGGTTGTTCACACCCATCTTCCAGAACATCTTATCAAAGTTTTCATCCTCTTCTGCGTCCTCTGTGAATTCATCGCATCCATTGGAAGCAAACATGGCAGAATTGTTAAATTTGAAATGGACAGGGGCACCGTTGACCATCGGACAAGGGATCTCTGCCACTCTAATTGCTTCAAGCACTGGAGGTTTTTGACCATCGGCGAAGGTGATCAGTACTAGTATGTTATCAGCCACATCCTTCCCAAAAATAGAGAGCATGGAATCAAAGATATATCTCTGTGAATGGGTGAGACGAGCCAATGAGGACTGGACTACAAAGCATACTGCGTCTAGATGAGCAACACCACTGGATGTAGAAAATAATTCTCTGATCTGTTCAACAAGGAACCTGTCTCTGTCGATGCCTCTAGTGTCGCCGAATCCCGGTGTGTCTATGATAGTGAGGCTGTATGGCACCTGGAAACCCTCTTGGCGAATGAGGCGATACGAAGTTATTGAAGAGGTCTGGCTTTCTGCTTGTGATCGACTGGTCTCTTCATTAATTAGTTTAAATCGGAAATCATCCTCCCACTTAACTCCTAAGATGTAGTTAACCATCCCATTGATTAAAGTGGTTTTTCCTGCCCCTGTTGCTCCAAGTAGCATGATCACCTTGTCATCATATGTAGGTTTCTGTGGTCCAAATGTGCACTTCTGAAGATGTCCATCCGCGTCAATCTTCTGTCTGTGAAGCTGAAGTTGGTGAATGGACGGCTTGCTCTTTTCTTTCTCAATCTGAAAGCTTTCAATTAGAAAGTTCTTTGCTGAATGGAGATTACGAGCTGTTGAGAGAAAAGTGTACACACTTTTACATATTTGTTTAAATAATTAAATAATGCCCAGCAGATTATTATGCAGTGTGAATTATCAAAATAATTATTCAGCAAGTGGTTTCCTGCATGCTTCTTCTTATGCTAATAGATTCATTAGGGGTGGTTTCATCTCTGTTTGTTTCTGCATTGGGCACAATTCACAATATTTTTTAGCACCTTAGTTAAATGTAGGGGCACAAAATATGGCATCTGAGGACATAACCCGAATGGTCCTAATTCAGGATTTGCAGCTATTACATCCACTGAACTCACTGCCAAAAAACATGCGTCAATCTGGCTGAATTTGCGTTCTTTATTTTGAAATGGGGTAGGGAGACCATTAGAAAGATATGTAGCATCTACAGAGAGTGGTAATTCATTGGACATTATTCTATTTGTAATCCCAATAGGGTAGGAGGGAGGGCACACATTGGGCATAATTCCACAAAACCATGAAAATATACTCAGTTGTCGAAGGACAGCAATTAAGGGTAGGTTTTTAGACTTTGGCAGACTGCTGAGGTCACTTTTAACTTGAGAGTTCATGGTGCTATCTATCTATCTATCTATCTATCTATCTATCTATCCATCCATCCATCTACCCACCCATCCACTCATCAGAGGTTTTGCTGTGGTTATTACACAAGATGCAGTAGTATAAAAATACACATATAACAAGGAACCACAAAATAAAGATTTCATCACCATAACAACAAACTCCAAATCACCCTTCAGAGCCTTAACACTCCCAGAGCTACTAGGATTGTGTGTCATGGAGGACCAAATTATATTCAAGGTTATCCAATAATGCAGCAAAAAATGCAAAGTATGTGGCACATTTTCTGGCAGTAATATTTTCATCCATTCAGTTAGAAACAATATATATGAAATCTGCAAAATATGTAGCATAAGCAGAATATCTGTAATCGTTCAGCAATCCTGCACCCAAAGGATCACACAAATACACTGACTCGCTTTTGCCCATATTTTCCCAGCAATTTGTTAAAGAACAGTAAAAAAAAACTATAAACATTTTACGTCCAATTGTAGGAAGCTGGCTCTGTATATACTATACCAAATTAAGGTATAGTGTGCACTAAGTCTAGGGAATCCCCCAGAGGTAGGCAGAGGCCAAATTTTGTAAGTACTAACAGCTCTCTTTGCGATAGTTTGGGAGAGGCTTATGGAGAGGGTGTGTTAAGCATTTATTGTATTCACTCAATTAAGACTGACGGCACTGACTCAGAAACTGAATCCAGACCAATTAGATAACTATAAAAAAGGTATACATATGTTTTATTTTTAGAACCAAGCAGGGCTTGGCACAGGCAAGTAAAATATACTCTCAAATGCAAGACTGTACAAGGAAATGCAGTTGTCGTTGAATTTACAATCATTACAGGTTGATATTGGTTCAAAAAACAGTTTAAATTACAGTAATTATGTTGGAATACTTTTGGGTTACATCAAATACACGGGGTGGTATGCCTAAATACCATGGCAGGGATCTCACAATACACGGTAAGTAAGACTTTTCAAGTTTTGCAGTGTAGTTTCTTTTTCTGCGTACAAAACATGAGTTCAATACCTAAAACATTTTAGGAACAAAAACACATAACATTGGTTCTCATGAGAGAAAAATGTGTATTGGTTTCACGGGTAAGAACTAGACTCACGAGTGGGAGTTTTGGGGGCTAGGACCAAGGTTCCCCAAGGTCTAGGTTGGCTCTCAAGTTGCACCACCAAAAGGGGCAGCTGTGTGCAGAGTGCAGGGGCCCAATGTTAGCCAATAGGGCTAAGGGGGCCTTCGGTCAGGGGCTGCTTACGAGCAGACCACAGAGTTGTAGGAGCAAAGCTCCTTGGGTTAAGAGCAGCACTGCAGGGGCCAACAATCATCCCAGGAGCTGCACCACCAGCGACACTGGGTCGGCTGGGTGCAGTGTGCCAAGGTGACGTCGGGGACCCACTGGATATCAAAGGAGATCTTCAGTTCAGTAAGGACACTGCAGACTGGGGCAGGGAGAATTCCTGGAGGAAACCACTGGCTGGAGAGGTAAGGTGGGATGTTGGGGGATGCCTGGACTCTGTTGGTTGGGTCACCCAAGGCCGTGGGCATTTGGTGCAAGGGTGTCTTTTGGCATCAGGCTTTTCTTACCAGCTCGGGTCGCAGTCCGGTTTGACCTGTCCGGTTGAGCTTGCAGGCGTCGTCTTGGAGCTTGAGGGCGGTCAGGGATCATCAGGTCAGGACAAAGTCTGTTAGATGACTGCAGGCAAGTTCTCCCGGCTCTGGGGGTTATTAGCTGCTGGACTCGCCGGGGTTCTCACTGTAGGCAGGTTGAAGTCGGGACAGGCCAGTAGAGCTGAGGTCCAACCAGTAGGCATCCTCTTCTTCCTGGGACAGCATGGCTTTTCGGTCCTTCTTTCTATCTTGAATCTGAGGAGGCAAGTTCAGGGTCGCCCCTAAATACTAAATGTAGGGGCTTTACAGGGGCGTGTAGGTCGAGACCAATAGTTCCCTTCATTGGGGTGAGTACACCCCCTATTATGCCACCGTCCAGTAGGAGAGGGGCATGAGATTCTTCCTAATTGATTGGGTCCCTCATCTCCAAGATGGACGGGACTGAGATGTGTGCTTCACTGAGTGTTGGGGTTGGTAAAGGTGGGCACACCTCTCCTCCTAGCTCAGTTTTTCCACCGATTATTCTGCCCAAAGTGGGGTTCAGAACCGGTGGGAGCCAGATGAAGGGGCAGCAAAAGGCAGGGCCTTTGAAGCTTCCCTTTTCGTGGACCCAACTCATCCTGGGGGGGAGGAATGACACCTCTGCCCAGGATGGGCTTTGTCTCTGGACCCACAGAGCGAAGGCTCTCTACCCAGGTGTCCAGAGACCAGTCTGGTGGTGGCAAATCACATCATTCATGAACCACACCAAGGCTGTCGTTTTTCAGGCATTATCTCTAAGATGCCCTCTGCGTGCATTGTACATTAAATCCCACACTGGCATGGCATCAGTGTGGGTTTAATGTGCTGAGAGGTTTACTACCAAACTTCCCAGATTTTAGTAAAGCCATTTAGGAGCTGTGGAGTTCATAATGACCAACTCCCAGACCATATACTCTTTATGGCTTTACTACACTAACAATGTCTAAGAATGGACTTCGATACTGTAGGGGTACAGGGCTCATGCAACTGTACCCTCAGCTGGGGCTAGTGCACCCTGCTAGAGGGATGACTTATCTGGCCCTGTAGAGTAGTCTCAATAGTACTCTGTCATGCAGGACCTACGACGTTTACGGATAACATATACCATGGGTCTGGTGGCGGATGGACTCCGTACACCCCGCGCATGTTAGCCTATGGTTTGCATTAGCTAGCACACAGTGCCACTAGAATCTCCTATTATCAGAGAGATTCATTTTTAGCAACCTTAGAACACAATAACCTCAGACTCGTGGAAACAATATATTACTTTTCACCCAGACACTAGTGCTTGCATGTTTTGCTCTCAAAGAGATACAGAGAAGAAACAGTCGAACGTGTTTACAATATGAGTTTATTGTTCAGTAGTTCTCATGTAGAATAAGTGCGATGTTACTACTGTAACACAGTAGCAGAGATATAGAACCAGCAGTACAGTGAATAAGAAGGAAAAGTATTGTTCTACCATTTTGCAACAGTCATGAACATATACATGAATATAAAATGCATTTATAAAATAAAGTGCGTATTCCTACGATGCCTGTCTAGATGTACCTAAGTGTACCTAGCATGTGAGTAGGTGCAAAAGAGCCTAAGCCTAAGAGCCCAAAAGCCAAGAATCCCACTAGGCTTTAGTCAAACCCCCATACCTGAATAGTGAGAGTGTGGGGCTTCGTCCTGGACTTGAGCAGGATACGCGCAAGGGATCGTTCGACCACTGTCAGCTGGAGCAATGGCATACCGGAGCTGCAGCGTCTCTGGTCAGTGTGTCGGCCTTGAAGTCTCGGTTCCCTCCTGTATTCTGATAGGAAGAAGTGCTGTATTTATACAGGCTATGTACGTGTGTTACCCATTGTTCAGTACAAGGATGACGTTGGGGATTAAACCTTGTGCATCGATGGGAGAGGTGAAGTGTCCCCCTGGAGAGTGCACTCATCAATTATTCATATTTGATAAGAATGTCGTCTTAGCAATATTGATTGGGAAAAACCCACCCTCTGCATGGAACTGGGTTAAAGGTTTAGTCCATAAAAGTTTGCAGTCCTAATAAGGAGTGATGTCCATATAAGGCATTCTGTCCTTATTTGTAGTTATGTCCTTATAAGGCTCGTTCATACGAAATAACGGAAGCTGAAGTACGGAAAGTGTATGATGTTCCCTGGACCAATATTAGGGTACCGATATGAAATATAATACCCACTCCACATTATACTTACACAGTTTAAAAAACAAGAAAAAAATTATTTGGTAATGTTTGATATTGTAATAAAGTTCCGCAAATCACAGTTCTAAATGAGTTTGTTTACACAAGTTGAACTACTGTAAGCGTACTCAGAAGACCATGCTTTGGGATGGAGAGTGTCAATTTGCAAAAAGTTATTTTAAAAATAGATAGGGAAGGAAAAAGTTCCAAATTCGTTCCCAGCACAAGGTGAGCCAGATTCAGATTACAAGTCCTGGCTGGGAGACATAACATTATCGCTGCCTGCTACAGTAGGGGACAAACATTGCAGTACCTCGTATAGCATGTCAAGTGTGCATAGATGTAACTCCTTGTTGCCAACAGCTGGTAGGCTTCTCTTGCTGAATTCGGAACGTCTGTGTCAATGCTGGAGCTGAAAAGGTAATTCAGTCGTAAATGGCACCCTGGCTCCTCAAGGAAGGCATGCATCAACATGGGAATAGGCTGGGGACAGAGTCGTGCATGGGACCACAATGGTTCCAACCTGGAGTCTAAGTCTGCTGGTGTCTCCATCAGAGGTGTCAGACAGATGTCCAACTCGCATTCGCTTCCGCAGAACAGGCATCAGAAGACAGGTATGATGCAGTCCTCAAAGACTGGTCTGAATAATAAGAACCAAGAAGCACTTAGTTCGCGTAGGCGAGGGGCACCGAAATGCTGTATCATGCGCTCACTGTAATGTCTTTCCACTAGGATGTTTTTTATGACTACATCACTGGTATCCATTCCAAGACCGGCACTATATGGTCGGACGGAATGTTTTAGCAATCCCCGCATGACGTATACTCCACCATGAAGGGTGGTCTGATGGGAATTGCTTAGGTTTTTGTTTAACAATTTCTGTTAAATGTGTTATCAATTATATGTTGACAATAACCTTCACATGCACTATATGTTATCGCAGCAACTGGTATAACCACACAATGTCTCCAGACCTGGTCTGCTCCTTTGTGTATAGTATATTGATATAAGGGGTATGAGCAGACAGGTCGGTAAAGATTCCCCTGGACCCTCCACTAACCTGTTATGTTTTTTCCAGGAGAGCTTTCACAATCTTGCTGGCGGATGGTCCGTCTATTGCGCAGCAGGTAGACGATAATCGGGACTCCAGCTACAGCGAGCAGTATCAGAGGTAGACCCATGAAAATGCTTCCAAACATGGAGTGTATGACGTTAGGAATAACTCTGAGGACTGTCTGCAATGTGCGAAGGAATCCGGACCCTATGGTCTTAAATAGGTGAATAATGTCACTCGCATCATACATGTTAAAGATATGACCCACCATTTCAACGAAATGTAGGGGGCAATTTGTTTGAATTAATGCCTGTATCTCTGTCGAGGTCCTTGCAAACTGAAGTTCAAAGGTTTCTTGAGCCGGAGGTCAGTGGCATGGTTTGCTTTAAAAGCATGGCTTTCATTCTGCTAAAAGTAACAAACTTTATCAACGAATTATTCAGTGAAGGCCATACTAGCGCCTCCCTGACTGTATTTGTAGGAGGAAACAATATTTGCATACAGCAAGTAACCTTGGTATTCACGGTGACCAGATATGCAATGCCTGGAGGCATGCCACAACAACCTTGATCGTCCAGCATCAAGTAACTCCCATTCAAAAGTAACTTGAACACTGGCGATATCACAGCAGCTGGTGTTCCTTTCATGTGGCAAGACAGATTTGAAACTGAACCATTACAGGCTCCATGCAAAACAATATCTTGGCATATGAGAGAACTGCTTGAAGCGTCCTTGCAGTTGGTACCACTAAGAAACACTTCTCGAACCCCACTCCGGCATTGAAACTTATATGGTAAATCTCAGGATTTCTTAATGTATTCTTTACATAATTTTTCATATGTGCCTGCCTGCCGTTGCTCAAGGCAATAGTGAAACTGAACTGTAGTGACCGGGAGAGTGATTTGGCCGTGGATTAGCCACTCAGTTGATGGTAATTCAGCCACTGTAAATGGTAGCCTGTCCAGTTCTTCAATTTGCAGCATTGTATATTTAGCTCCCCTTTCTGCCATTTTTATCTGTGTATCAGTTAGATTGTATTCTGAAGACAGAGACATACCATTTATAAAACGCCAGGGCACAAGGCCTGCATGCAAAGATTGCAGCATCCAGCTCAATAACATGATAGGCCGTGTTGTAATATGGCTAAATCTTGATCCAGTATGCCAATATCAGAAGATACAATGTTGCCCAACGAATATACTCTGGAGGTCAAAGTTGTTAACCCATTGTCCACCACAGCAAAAGGTTTTTCTAAGTTTATACGGTCTATTTCCCGTATTCTCTATGTGGCTTCTTGTTGGAGGAATCTCCTAGATTTCATTATAAGTAGCATAAATGCCTGTAGATACGAAATGTTTTTGACGTTGTTTCCTAGGTCTAGTAAAAAGTCCCTCAGATCCATGTCTTGTGAGAGTAAAGATAAGTGTTTCATTTCTGCAAGTGTTGAGGTCTTTAGCCATTATAGGCACAACTTCTCAACACTATAGGATGTCACTACACCTGGATGTTCTCTATGTACATAACGTGGGTCTGGCCTATGCATACCCACGGTGATGTGCAGGAACTGTTTATGACATGTGTTTGTGTCTAAGGGCCAAACTGCCCTCTCCTTCCAATTGGGGTCTGTTCTGTTGTAATTTAATATGTCATCTACTGTTGCCCCTTCATTTGTAGGAGAATTCTGCCACCCCTGTGTTGGTGTTGGAAACTTAGGAGTGTTTAGGTCCTTTATCTTAGCTATTCCAAGACAGGATGTCTGTTGCACTGTATCATTTAAAAAGATCTGCTGTGGAATAAGGCATGCTCTAAATAGTGCCTCTGTACCCTGGACTTGCCAGTTCCTTGAACCCCAAATCGATGTTGTGTCAATTTTGTCTTGCCATAGGTTAAAACCCTGTTCAGACAATTTGGCCAAAAAGGAAGCAGAGTAAATCTGTTTAGTGATTGTCAACATAATTTTCTGCGCTGAAGTTGGTGCAACCTTATAATAAAATAAGGCTGGATCTGTGGTGTTAAACCCTGAAAAGTATGCACACTTTTGTCCAAATGTTTGTGAACTACTTCTTGGTGGTGTTGGGCAATGTTCCCAATGATTGTATTCAAATACATTCTTAGGTGAAATAGATCTGTGCAGAAAATGATGACCATATTGTTGGTAACAGTGCAGTTTGTCAAAATCTGATGAACCATCTAACATTTTATTATTAGAAAATGCAGCAGTTTTCTCCAAATCAAATATGTTATGAACTGTTTCAGTGTCCCAATCATCGGAAAATGTACTGGAGGTAATAAAATCACTTAATGAGATTTTAAATACATGATTAATTTTTTAAAGTTCAGTTGGTCTGAATAGGTTGAAATCAACCTTGTCCCATACTATTCCATCAGGTATAGGAACAGCTGTGATGTTCACTGATGACAAGTCTCTTTGTTCACAATGTGACGATGTATGTGGCTTCAGGAGGATGTTGATCTTTCGGGCTGTGGAATCTTGTTGAAGATAGTGTCCATTCATTAGCATACTAAAAGTCAATACTAAACCTAGCCATAAAAGAAAAAACATTACCCAAGAAATTACCCAGAGTTCAGTCCAAGGTGATACGAGGTATGTGTTTTGAAGAAAGATAAGAAAGTTCTTTAATTCTTGCTTAAATTGTGTTTTGGCTGGTGTCGTTTCCGGCTTGCTTGGATCCAGTGAAAACGTCTCAAAGTTAATGAAATAGCCAGAAGCTGTTCGATCAATTGTTTGAATTGCAGCGGGATTAGAAGAAAAGTTATTTTCCTCTCGACGAGGCATGTTGATTTAAACATCTGTATTAGGTCTAATTGCAAGTTGTGAATTATTCAGATTTTCATTTTGTATTTGAATGTTTGGCTCAAGTGGAACAAGTTCCATAGCATTGTTACTTAGTCCTTCATTCCTTGCAGGTGGCTCTTCAAACGTGATGAGTCTTTCTGTTTGAACTTCTTAAATTGTAGCTAGAGGAGGACGTCTGCTGCATCGGAGTCTACTGGGCCTACTGTTTAGTACTGGCCACATAGTGTGGTTTGATTAAGTCAATTGAGACAAATCTTTTCCCCTTGTTACCGGCAAGAGGCGGGAACAGCACAGTTCTTGTCCCGTGTACTGTAAGGACTGGGACAGGTTTTCTGCAAGAGTGTCCAAATTCCTTTTTCTCCGCAATTTTCTCTTTGACCAGATCCCCAACTTTTGGGATCAAGGCAGGTCTTGCTGTGACAACCTTGACTTCTTCAGTGGTGGTCTGCTTTAGATGGACATTGCTTTCTTTTGTCCTGGATTCTTTTAGATCCTGTAAAACAGCCAAACAATCTTGGATATCAAATGGTTTTTCATCCACCACTGCGCCTTGACAATCAAGATCAGGTACCCACTTTCGTGTCCCAAAGAGGAACTCATATAGAGTGAATCTCCCTAGAGAGTTTCTTGGCTGGTTATTTAATGCCCGCTGAACCCCATACAGGTGTGTGACCCAACTACCGCCCTTGCCTAATATCCTAGCTGTTAAAGATTGCTTTAAGTCATGTTTTTTTCTCTCCACAACAGAATTTCCTTCAGGATGATACGAAGATGACAACCGCAATGTTACGCCCATTCCTTCCATGGCCTCTTTGTAATCCCGCGAGCTAAATGCAGGGCCGCGGTCAAAGTGTAATGTGCTAACTGCATATGTACAGATGAAGTCGCAAATCTTTTATAACAGTTTGAGCGTCAGCAGAACGCTGAGGCCAAACCCATAGGAATCTCGAGCATGAATCCACTGCTACCATGATATACCTGTAAGCCCTGTCCCTTTGTAAGGGGCCGCAGTGGTCCAAGTATAAATATGTGAGAGGTTTGTCAGGAGTACAGTGGAGTCTTTCATCTGCTGACAGATGTCGCATTTCAAGACATAGTCCTTAGTTTGCTTAGTTAACCCTGGCTACCAATAGCGCTGTTTCAGTAAAGAAATAGTCGCATTTACGCCTGTGTGCGCAGAGCCCCAACCCTCATGTGCAGCTAGTATTAAACCTTGCCTACAATCCATATTTGGTATTACTCTATCCCCCACTCCAGGAATCTGAGAATATGGAATGTTTTGTGCATCTAACTTGTAGGAGTATTTGAGTGGAAATGTTTTAGGTACTGCTGTGCTGCCTTTGCGTGATGAAATGACAGCTACCATTATATTATTTTTTTAATTAATTAATACATTTTTGAGCTTGTAAAGCGCACTGCTACCCGTAGGTTTCCTGGCGCTGTATAACGCTGGGGAACCCGTCCTGGCTTTCCCTGTGGAATGGTCCCTGCTGGGAGTCCCCAAGGTGGAGCCAGGCATCCCCGGCGTTGATGGGGCCGTTGTGGAGATAAGGCAAGCTAATGCCAAGAGCTGCCGAGTGATACCCCTGATTAGAGTAGGCACCGAAGCGAGAATTATCGAGTCCGCTGACCCAAATCTCCATCTATTTTCGTTTTTTAATGAGTCAGCGCAGATACGGAAGCTATGCGTACAGCCCCTTTTGTGGCTTCATCAGCCAATGAATTCCCTTTAGCGTGCACGCCATCACGTTGATGACTCCGTGTATGGATCACGTGAGTCCTTGGTAGTTTGGATTTCAATTCCGCTACCTGTTCCCATAGCATTTTGTGCTTTATTGTGCCACCTTTTGCATCGTTAAACACGTTCTGCTCCTAATGTTGTAAGTATTCATTGTACAACTGTACACAATAAAAAATATCACACATGATTAGTGTGGGGAATTTGTGATCCGTATTTTTAAGTGCAAGTATTAGTGCTTTTAATTCTGCCAACTGAGCCGTGCAATCTCCGAGAGTTTGTGTTTTTATGTAACTAGGATGGAACTTGCCATCATGCATACAACCTTTAATAGCACACGCTGAAAAATATTGCTGCTTTCTTCTTATGGCCGGTTGCGCATATCCGTCAGTGTATATAATATATTCATACTGTTCAAGAGGCAAGATTTCAATTGGTAGAGGATGTTATTGTTCATATTGCAGGAATGCCTGAGTTTTTAAACTGGGATCAAATCTGTATTCAACGTCTGTTGCAGTAAGAGAATTATCCCATTGTATCTACCTGGGATGTAGTGCTTTCACATTTGGGATGCTGGCCTTTGTAACAGCTTCTAAAGCTGGTACTGGAGTCACGACAATGATACATTTCCCCCGAGCCAGTGCTCTTTCTCTTGCTACCCCTGTCTGAACGGCTGTCAGGATTTTCTCTGCTGAAGTGCATTCTGCATTTGTGTACAGGTGTGATTTGTAGGCGATTGGTACAGTTTCTCCCTCATTAAAGGTCAAATATGTGTACCCGCATTGACCCGCTATTATTCGGATCATTAAGTGGCGTACGTTTACACGTGTCTGTAAGTGTTTGGAAGCAATCATGTCTTCTTGGAGTAAACAAAGAATATTAGTATGTTCTTGTGTCCAATCTCTGACGGAAAAGTCAGGTTTAATTAATTCATAGAAAGGTTTTACCCTTTGTGCGTATTCTAAAATGTATGTCCTGCCTAGTATTCATTGTAAATTTTTCAATGATTTTGGAGGCTGGAGCAGCGCACACTTTTCTAAAAAATAAATTGCTGCCAGGACTTTTTCCCTCACTTGATAGCTCATATCCCAAGACTAGGACATTGAGGTGGGCGATTTATGACTTTTTAAAGTTTAACTTGTAGCCCTCTGTGGCAAATCCCATAATATTGGTGCTTAACCTGGTAAAGTGCCTCATCAAGTCGTCGTCTGTCAGATATATATCATCCACATAGGACAACGCTTCTTCATCAAATTTTTGAAGTAACTCTGTTACTCTTGCTGAAAATAAACCTGGGCTGTTTTTATACCCTTGTGCTAGATGACAACATTGTTGCTGGGACCCTAACGCACTGAAGGCGGTCAAATACTTCCTTTCAGGTGCTATATTTTAGCAGAAATATTCATTTGAGATATCAAGTGTGGTTTTGTAATTTTTGCGCACAATGTTATTCAATAATGCGGCACTATGTGCATTTTGGACAGCAAATGTCTTTGTGCATATGTTAAAATGTCTGTAATATAAAAATTAGACAATCGGAATTGTCAAGTTTAGAGACGGGAAACAAAGCATTGTTCATTGGAGAGGTACATTTTTCAATGACCTCCTGGTATTGAAGTTGATCTAAGATCTCCCAGACCTGTTCTTTAGCTTCTTGCTTTATTGAATATGGTCTCTGAGCACTAGGTGAAACTTTTAACGGTATCACGTGGTAGGTTGAGTTCTCATCCCACCCTGCATGATTTTTGAACAATGCTGGAGCTTGGGCTACTGGCCACTCCTGTGCATATGCATGTTTTGAGTAATCGCGAACGTAGTTTGAAAATGCAGGAAAAATCATACTTTCTCCCCTTGGGCACTCAATAACAAATGCAGGCGGCCAATCTTGTTCTGCTAACAGGATGCCATAACCAGATGATAAGTTCTTCCAAAAAAGAGCTTTTGCTTTCGTGGGATTGTCCCCCTCCAGCCGGAGTGTTACCTCATGTAACCTATGTGGGACTCTCACCCTGGTGTCTGGTGTTTCCACCGTGATGTAATCATTCAACTCCGCTGTCACCAGAAATTCCTTCAGGTTCAGGCGAGCTCCTGTTACTTCTGCTGCGCTGTCTAGCATCGTCAGAGCCCATTCCTCGTTCAGAAGTTGTGTCCTCAGAATTCTGGGCATGTCTGATTTTCATATCAGCAACTTTCTTTTAGTTAAACTGAGGTTTTGGATTTTGCTTCTCTTCTTTTTTAGAAGTAAAGTTTTGAGCACGCTGCTTGTCTCTAGACTGTGTGCGCTCCTCGCTGTGTTCTCTCCGTCCTTCTCTTTCGGAGCATTTCTTTGAGCCCTGAAAGGAACGAGAGGAACATGTATCAGTATCCTGATACCTGTCAGGTTTTCTAATATTATCCCTATTCCTAAGGTTGAACCTCTTTTCAGAGGGCCCCTGTTGTGGAGACCTACCTCGGGATTGAGATCTTTTGTCATTAGAGTTTTCTTTTTTGTTATCCCACTTCTTTTCAGTAGAAGTAGGTGTCTGTTTAAAACTGTCCTTTTCAGGACTGCCCTGTGGTTGAGGTTTTAAAGCTTTTCCCCCCCCAAACTATTCCTGCCTAATTCTGCGAATGAAGTTTTAATTATTTTGGGTAGTTCATTCTCCTGTTTTAGTGGAGAGAACTCCCGTAGGCATTGGCAGATTGCCACCGATGCTGCTTCCTCTTTAATGTTAGCTAGTATTATCGCTGAAACCTGGTCGTTGTTATTTAATAACTTCATCCCTACGTTTAGGGCAGGTTCTGCACCTTAGTCGTTTTGAATTTGTCTTAATGCATCTGGTATTACTGCTAATGAAGGAATACCATGAGTTCTGGTATATATGGCAGCAAAGACTGTACCCCAAGAGGTGCAATCCTCCAACTGTGGTGTTATCCCCATGGCGAAACAGATTGTTAACATTCTGTGTTTTTCAAATGGTGTTGTATTTGGGAATACTGCTTCTAACTGGGCTATTTTTTGAGCTATCCAGAAAGGAACTTGTTCACGTTTTGTGGGCACTTTGCTCATTACCGCGTGTAATGTTTGTGGAGTAATTTTAGTACCTGAGCTCTGTGTAGGAGCTGCAGTAGTTGTAATTACTGTAGGTTGGACTGCAAGGGCCCGATTCACAGGACTAACTGAAGACAAAATCCTAAACTTACTACCATTTTGGTATTCACAGAAGGCACTTACTCATTTCGGTATTCACAGAAGTTAGGAGTCCTAACTTTAGGACTCCTAAATGCCTTCTGTGAATACCGAAGGTCTTAAAGTTAGGATTATTCTCAGTTTAAGAGTAGTAAAGATAGGACTCCTAACTTTAGGACTCCTAAATGCCTTCTGTGAATAACAAAAGTCTTAAAGGTAGGATTTTTCTCAGTTTAGGAGTCCTAAAGTTAGGACTTTTTGTGATTGAGATGTAGGGGGCCTATATTTTACAGAATCTGTAAATTTACCGATTCTGTAAATTTACCGATTCTGTAAATTTACCGATTCTGTAAAATACTGAATCGGTATATTTACCGAATGGGTCAATCTATATGTAGGTGGCACTGGAAACAGTGCCACAGGCCCCTAAGAATTCGTTATTTACCATGTAATACTATTGCATGGTAAATAACGAAGTTTTGTGTACATGCACATCTATGCATGTACACCTGTGTCATGTGTCACACATACATGCCCTGGGGGCATGTATGTGTATCACATGGCACACAAGCCTGAATCAGGGGTGCAACAGGGTGTCAAAGTGACACCCTGTCCCCCTTGTAAATTCGGTAATTTTACCAAATCGGTATTTACAGATTCGGTAATTGACATTGGTTCCTATGGGCCTCATGGCCCATAGGAATCAATGGCAATTACCGAATAGGTAAATACCGATTCGGTAATTACCGAATGTTACAGATTCGGTTAAAAATTCGGTAAATATACCTACATTGCATTTACCAATTTGTAAATACCGAATCGGTAAAATTCGGTATTTACGAATCGGTAAATGCCATTTACCTACATCGGGCCCCAAGTCTTGTTCTTGTTATTATGTGGGGTAGGGCGATATTAAACCAGAAAATATGTTCCTGGAAAGCAAGCAGAATCTCAGTCTCCTCGAAAGGAGTGTAGACCGCTGGAATGTCATCATGTATGTAATAATGAAAAGTTGTTGTTACACCATCTGCTGCTGGGAATATAACCCATGAGTAGAATACCTTTGTTCTGAAATCTTTGTGTGCCTCTATCATGAATATTACTACACTTCCTCTGGGTGGGAACCCATGTTTGAGCAGTTTAACTGTTAAAGTATGTCTTACTTTGGCTGCAATTTGTATTGCATTTGCATCTTCCTCACCAGACTGATTAAGTCCTTGGTTTAAGGCTCTCTTCTCGTCAGACATCGTGTTTAAGACACAGAATAACTGTCCAAGGAAATTATGAAAAAGATTTTATGCAAAGGTTGTATGCACAATTTTGGGAATTTATCATTCAAGCTTGATTAACCAACTGCCAAAACATATGATATCTCGCCTACTCAGCAGTAGCGGAATTTTTCCCACCTACTCCAGATATCTCTGGGTTTTGAAAGTAGGGTCTCTGAGAATAAGAATAAGCACGACTGAGCTACTCAGTTTCTACTGTTGAGTAAGTGCGCCTTCAATATACCACGTTGGGCAATATTAGACCACGTTGGGCGCCATGTAGTGTAGTCCCAATAGTACCCTGTTATGCAGGACCTACGACATTTACAGATAACATGTACTGTGGGTCTGGTGGCAGAATGACTCCGTACACCTCCTTCCTCTTATGTTAGCCTATGGTTTGCATTAGCTAGCTCGCAGTGCCACTAGAATCTCCTATTATCAGAGACGGAAAATGCTACTTACCAGTATGCATCTGTTCTTGGCATGTAGAGCTGCAGAGTTACACACTGTGATTAGTTCTCCACCTAGTGTTGGGCTCGTATGTTTCCAGTTTGTTTTTGTCCTGAAAAGTCTTTGGAAGGCACAGGATAGGTGACTCCTCCTTTGGATCATATTGCGCATGGTTATCGGCTCCATCCTTAAATTGTTTTTCGCCATTAGGGAAATGATGGAGCTTTGCAAGAAAAAGGAAGGATGTCCATGTAAGCTGTATGTTATTAAGATAATACTGGAACAGATAAAGGTAGCCGGGGAGGCGGGTGGGTGTGTGTAACTCTGCAGCTCTACATGCAAAGAACAGATGCATACTGGTAAGTAGCATTTTCCATACGAGGCATATGAGTTGCAGAATACACACTGTGCATAGATTGTATAGCAGTACCCACTCTTAGCGGCGACCACCCGTATCTGTTGCAGTAGTTTGAAATAGTGTTTTGAGAACAGCCTGGCTAACATTAGCTTGTTGTTTAGTTTGCACATCTACACAATAGTGTTTTGTGAATGTGTGCGGTGTAGACAATGTAGCTGCTTTGCAGAGGTCATCTAAGGGAATGTTCCCTAAAAATGCCATTGAAGCCCCTATTTTCCTTGTAGAGTGGGCTTTAGGAGGAACAGATAACGTATGTTTTGCTTTATCGTAGCAAATCTGTATGCATTTGACAATCCATCTAGCTAACCCAGATTTTGATATAGGGTTGCCTTTGTGTGGTGGTGAGAAAGACACAAAAAGTTGTTTGGTCCTATGAAAGGGTTGTGTTCTTTCAATGTAGTATAACAATGCTCTTTTGACATCTAATGTATGAAGAGCCCTTTCTGCTACTGTCTGTGGCTGCGAGAAGAAACCGGGCAGTTCCACAGATTGATTGAGGTGGAATGGAGAAATGACTTTCGGAAGGAATTTAGGATTAGTTCGGAGAACGACCTTATTTGATGCATTTGCAGGAAAGGTTCTTGAATGGTTAGTGCTTGTAGTTCACTAACTCTCCGTAGAGAAGTAATAGCTACTAGGAACGCAACCTTCCATGTTAAAAATTGTAGTTCACATGTATGTAATGGTTCGAAGGGAGGTCACATTAGCCTTCTGAGAACAATGTTCAAATTCCACACTGGTGAAGGTGGTACTCTGGGAGGAATTATTCTCTCAAGGCCTTCAATAAAGGCTTTATTAGCAGGCACTCAGAACAGAGATAGATGCTCTCTAATAGACGTGTAGGCTAAGTTACATCTTTGGAGGTGTAATAAGTATTGTATGATGTGTTGAATAGACACATCGAGAGGATAAAAATTGTTGTTTTGACAATATATTACATAGCGTTTCCACTTAGCTGCATAGCATTCTCTAGTGGTTGGACTTCTAGCTTCTTTTATGACGTTCATGCAGTCAGGAGGAAGGTTAAGATATCCGAATTCTAAGATGTCAGGAGCCAGATCAGAGGGTTGAGCTGAGCTGGGTCCGGTTGTCTGATCTCTCCACGTTTCTGGGTTAAAAGACGTGGAGATAGGTATCGTTTTTTGGTGTGGTACTACAGACAGTTGTAGCAGGGTGGTGTACCATGGCCGTCTGAACCATGTTGGAGCAACTAGGATGAGGGTTAGGGAATGCTGCTGTAGTTTGCGTACTACTAGTGGCATGAGTTGTAGAGGCGGAAAAGCGTACGCATATCTGCCTGACCAGTTCATCCATATCACATTGCCTTTGGACCATGGGTGTGGATATCTGGTGGCGAAGCTTGGTCATTTGGCGTTTTTGTGGGTAGCAAAGAGGTCTATCTGAGGTTGTCCCCACATCTGAAAGAATAGTTGAAGAACTTGCGGATGAAGTTCCCACTCATGGATTTGCTGTGTCTGACGAGTTAACAGATCTGCTGTGGTGTTTTGTACTCCCGGACATGCGGAATATGTTTTGACGTATAGCCCACCGCCATATGTCCTGTGCTAGCTGAGAGAGTTGCCGGGAGTGTGCTCTGCCCTGTTTCTGTATGTAATACATGGCTGTCATGTTGTCTGTGCGCACTAACTAACAGCTTTGTTTGATATTTGCTTTTGGAATGCTTTTAATGCTAGAAATACTGCTAGTAACTATAGGTGGTTGATATGGAGTAACTTTTGTTGTAGTGTCCACCTGCCTTGCGTGGTGTTTTGCAGTAGGTGGGCTCCCTAGCTGGAGAGCGATGCGTCCGTTGTCAAGACTATCTGAGGAACTGGCTCTAGAAACGGTCGCCCTTTGGAAAGGTTTTTGGTGTTCCACCACTGCAGAGAGCGGTGAGTCCGACCGTCCACAAACACTAGGTCTGTCAATTGACCTTGAGCCTGGTTCCATTGGCGTGCTAAGCACTCTTGGAGAGGACGCATTTGTAGTCTTGCATGGGGAACAATGAAAATGCAAGAGGACATCATTCCTATGAGCTGATTGAACACTCATGCTGGAAGGGGGTGTTGTGGCTGAAACTTTGTGAGAAGAGCTTGCATGCTTGCTATTCTTTGCGGGGAGGGATAAGCTAGCGCTGTTGAGGTGTTTATTGTGGCACCGAGGTATTGTTGTACTTTGGACGGCTGCAGATGGGACTTGGTGTGGTTTACTGTGAACCCCAAGTCGTAAAGCAGTTGTATAGTGGCATGAGTGTGCTGTACACACTGGTTGTAGGAGCTGGCTTTTATGAGCCAGTCGTCTAGGTATGGGAAGACGTGAATGTGTGGTCTTCTTAAGTGTGCTGCGACTACTGCTAGGCACTTGGTGAATACCCTTGGTGCTGTTGTGACTCCGAATGGGAGTACCTGTAATTGATAGTGCTGACCATCTATTACAAATCGGAGATGCTTCCTGTGAGTCTTGTGAATGGGAATGTGGAAGTATGCGTCCTTGAGATCTAGAGTAGCAAGGAAGTTGTTTTGTAAAAGAAGAGGAAAGACCTGTTGGACTGTGACCATGTGAAAATTGTCTGACTGTTTGTATATGTTTAGGGATCTGGGGTCTAGAATAGGCCTTAGAGAGCCGTCCTTCTTTGGGATAAGAAAGTATGGGGAGTAAACTCCCTTGTTTTGTTTGTGCAGAGGAACTGGTTTTATCAAACTTTTTTCTAGTAGGGATATTACTTCTTGATTTAGCAGTAATAGATGCTCTTGTTACATTCAACGCTGTTTGGGTGGTATGTTTGGGGGGGGTAGATGTTAGTTCTAGACAGTAACCTGGTTGAATACTTTGTCGCACCCACCTGTCTGATGTGATGTTGGTCCATACAGGAAAGAATTGTTGTAGTCTTCCCCCAACGGGAGTGGAATGTGATGGGGGAAGTGGAGGGAAGTCATTGGGCAGGGGTGGAGGCAGGGCGGGAGTTGTTAGTTTTGCCTCTGCCTTTATTGTTGTTGCCCCTGTAACCTCCTCTTTGGTAGCCCCTACTGTAGGTGGATTGGGTAGTGGCTTTGTAAGAAGTAGAGAGAGTGTCTGAGGAGTAGCCTCTATTGGTGCCTCTTTATGATGAGCGTCAAAAAGATCGTCTGGGAGCTTGTGAGTGCAAGGCTCCCATACATTTTGCTGAGTCCGTATCCTTTTTCATTTTTTCAAGGGATATGTCCACATTAGGTCCAAATAAATGTTGCTCATCGAAGGGTTGATTGAGTATGGCACTTTGTACTTCAGGTTAGAAATCTGAAATACGTAGTCAGGCAGGTAAACGCAAAAGTACACTGGTATTAATGGCCCTTGAAGCGGTATCTGCTGCATCTAGGGCACAGCGAATAGAGGTATTTGTGATGGTTTTACCCTCTTGTATAAGTTCATTGGCCCTATTTTGTACTGGTTAGGAAGGTGCTGCATTATGGATTCTAACTCGTCATAATGTGCCCCGTCGTATCTTGCTAATAGTGCTTGAGTATTAGCAGTACGCCAAACGTTTGCCGCCTGTGTCGCTGTTAGTTTACCTGAGGCGTCCAGGAGTTTAGACTCTTAATATGGTGGGGGAGCCTCGCCTGATGTTTGGGAATTGGCCCTTTTACGTGCGTTAGAGACTACAAGGGAGTCTAGTGGTGCAGGCCCTTTAATGTAAACTAGGTCCGAGGGGGCAGCTTTGTATTTTTTTCAATTCGGGGGTTGATGATTCGAGCCCTAACCAGATCTTTGAAGATCTCTGGTGCATGCGTAATGACCCCTTTAAGCATGGGTAAAATTGAACCAGCCCTTTGTGTGGTATCATAGGTATCCATGAGGAAATCCTCCTCTATTGGGTCGGTATGTCGGTCAACCCCATGCTCTATGGACAAGTTGGTAAAGCCCATAGTGTCCTCTGGTGGGGAAGGCCTTGATGGGTATATGTTATCTTGTGGTATGTTAGGGACGTCTGGGGTGCTATAGTCATCCCAAGGGTCAGGTGATCCATGATGAGTAGGATTATCCAGTGGTTCCTTATCTGGGTTACCTCCTGTATCATAAGAACTGTTATCCCCGTTATCATCATCATCTAATGGAATAGGAGATGGTGTAGGGGAGTGATGTGGCAGGGGAGAAGGAGGTAGTGGAGGAGGAGGAGGAAGAGGAGAAGGTATCCTTAGAGGAGAGGTCGCAATATCCTTCTTCTTAGGATGAGGAGCCAGTGTAGGCGTCTCTAATGGTAGTTTTTTAGAAAAGAGTCAATCGACCAGTCTTTTGTGTAGGATCTGGATGGAACAGTTCTTCTGTGGGAGGTAGATCCTTCAGTGCTGAGGCTTTTGGTTCTGTAGGTTTTTTTCGGCACCGAACCGGTAGCATCTTTTGGCTTAGAAACATGTTCTTTTAAAGTGTTTTTGTCTGATGGAACATGTGTTTTTTTCAGCTCCAAAGCTTTTTTCGGTTCCAGTGTTTTTTCTGGCTCTAAAGCATGGGAGTCGGGTTCTTTGGGCAGCAATTTCTTGCTTGGCTCCGAGTGTGGTTTTGGTGCTGAGGAGCCGGTGCCAGTCTTTGGTGCCGAGTGTTTAGATGTGGAAGCAGCTGGCGTGGAGGAGGAAGATCCCTTCTTTTTCAGTGCAGGTGGGTGTGTGCCGTACCGGGGGTAGCCTGACTCGAGCCCGAGTCACCAAAAGGCTTATTAGGCTTCTTTGCAGAGTTCGAAAGCAGTGCAAGGGAAGCAGTCTCTCGTGGGCACCTGGGCCTGAAGGCGAGGGTGTGACCGAAGCCTTTTTGGAGGGTGTCAAGGAAGGGTCGGAGTCGACGTCTGTACTTACGACCCTCTGTGCCGGAGTGATGTCCTCGACGTCTGAGTCGTTGGCCTCGGAGTTGCTGTCAACGCCATGTTCTCGCTGCTGCTCTGGCATGTCGACACCCTTTTGGAAAATGTCGTCCGGGATCGAAGATGACAAGTCAGCCATGGTTCTTCGAGCTCGTCGGTCCCGAAGTCTTTTTGGAGCAGAAGGAGGCACAAGCGGAACAGTCTCTGCCTCTCACCGGAGCCAGAGGTCAAAGGTTGCGCACCTCATGTAGATCGGTGTGGGGACACTATGACCCACATTGAGGACACTTTTTAAATGGTGTCCTTTCCATAAGCTGGAAGATGAGGCCTAGGTAGGCCTGAAGACCTGCGTCAACGACCGGAATTGAAGACTTTTAAATCGTGAAGAGTCGCGTCGATGGGAAGCACGATTGAGACAATACCGTCGAACTGGGTGAGGATTGCGCACCAAAGGAAAAATCGGTTCCAAACCGGAGCGCAGGAAACACATCCGAGCTCGATAGCGGAAAAAAACAATCGAAGAATGGAGGTGATGCCCATGCGCAATATGATCCAAAGGAGGACTCACTTATCCTGTGACTTCCAACGACTTTTCAGGACAAAAACAAACTGCACACATCCGGGCCCAACACTAGGTGGCGATCTATGCACAGTGTGTAATCTACAGCTCATTTGCCTCGAACATTAGGTTTTGATAACCTCAGAACGCAATAACCTCAGACTCGTGAAAACAAAATATTACTTTTCACCTAGTCACTCGTGCTTGCTTGATTTGCTCTCAGAGAGATACAGAGAAGAAACAGTCGAACGTGTTTACAATAAGAATTTATTGTACAGTAGTTTTTCTCATGTAGAATAAGTGCGATGTTACGACTGTAACACAGTAGCAGAGATATAGAACCAGCAGTACAGTGAATAAGAAGGAATACTATTGTTCTACCATTTTGCAACAGTCATGAACCTATACAGGAATATAAATGCATATATAAAATAAGGTGTGTACTCCTAAGATGCCTGTCTAGATGTACCTAAGTGTACCTAGCATGTGAGTAAGTGCTATATAGCCTAAGCTTAAGAGCCCATAAACCAAGACTCCCACTAGGCTTTAGTCAAACCCCCTTAACTGAATAGTGAGAGTGTGGGACGTTGTCCTGGACTTGAGTTGGATACCCTTGTTAGACCACTGTCAGCTGGAGTGCTGGCATGTTGGAGCTGCAGCATCTCTGGTCAGGGTGTTGGCCTTGAAGTCTCGATTCACTCCTGCCTTCTGATAGCACGAGGTGCTGTATGTATACAGTCTATGTATGTGTGTTACCCATTGCTCAGTATGAGGATGAAATTAGGGATTAAACCTTGTGTGTCGATGGAAGAGGTGAAGTGTACTCCCTGGAGAGTGTACTCATCAATTATTCATATGTGCTAAGGATGATGTCTTAGTAATATTGATTGGGAAAAACCCACTCTCGGCATGGAACTAAGCGAAAGGTTTATTCTATAAAAGGTTGCAGTCCTTATAAGGCGTGATGTCCTTAGAAGGCATTCTGTCCTTATTTGGATTTATGTCCTCATAAGGCTCGTTCATATCAAATAACGGGAGTTGATGTAGGGAAAGTGTACGATGTTCCCTGGACCTATATTAGGGTACCGATATGAAATAACAGCGCCCAGACAGTAGTTGCAGACATGGCACACAGGGATGTGTACGATGTCGACTCTTCACTTTTCTCTGCACTAAATCACACAGCTTGCAATGGTAGTGTGTGAGTGTTAAGGTACAGGGCCTCCATGGAGGTGCTGCAGCCCCTAGAGGCCTTCCCCGGTCCCTTGGTAGCCATTGTACCTTTTACATGGGGCTTACCTTTGACCAGAGATGTGCCAATTGTGGGTACACAGGTACAGCTTTGGAAAAGAACACAGGCAGTCGGAACCTGATTGACAGGGACCCAGGGTACACCAAGTCAAATTGTGTATCATGTGTCAGGCAAAAAGTCTGGAGTAACCTTCAAAAAGGGACACTTTCCTACACAACCCCCTCCCAAAAGAAAGAGGATAAGACTAACCTAAAAGATGAGACTAACCAAGAGAGGCTTCATTATCTAAGTGGAAAAATCTGGTACAGACATCTGCAGTGGCATTGGTAGTCTCAGATCTATGTTCCACCTGTGAAGTCCATTCCCTATAGGGAGATGGACCACCTCAAAAGTATTGGATCTTCCCCTTTCATCTGCATTAGCCATTTGAGAGGTCTGTGGTCAGTTTGAACCAGGAAGTGAGTACCAAACACATGCTCAGTTTATTCAGAGCCCAAACCACAGCAAAGGCCTCCCTCTCAATGGCACTCCAACGCTGTTCCCTGGGAGTAGCCGTCTACTTATGAAAGAAACGGGTTGGCCTTGTCCATCATCATTGGTCTGGGATGGGACTACTCCTATCCCTAGCTCAGAGGCATCAGTCTGCAAGGTGTACCAAGTGTACAACTGTTTGTGCCCTAGCTGGCCTTTGGATGCCTTAATAGTTAGACCTGCAGCTTGCAAGACCAGTAAAACCTTCCCTACCTGGAGCAGGTGATCCTGCAAGCAAGAGCTAAACACATCAATATCATCAAGGTAAGCTGCACTTAAGCCTTCCAACCCAGCAAGGATTTGATGTACCAACCTTTGAGAGGTGGCCGGGGCATTGCATTCTTTAGACCAAGGGGCATCACAGTAAACTGGAAGTGCCCACCAGGTGTGGAGAATGCTGTATTTCCTTTTGCTCCAGGGGCCATGCCAATCTGCCAGTACCCTGCAGTTAAGTCAAAAGTACTTAAGTATAGCTCTGAGGGTGGGTGAGCATCTGTCTTAGTGACAGCATTGAGGCCCTTGTAGTCCACACAAAACCTAATTTCTCTCTTTTCACCCAGTGGATGGGGTTTGGGGACTAGGACCACCGAGCTAACCTGGGGACTCAGAGGGCTCAATAACCCGCACCTCCAGCATCTTGCTGACCTCATCTTTGATGCTTTCCTTAATTTTATCAGACTGGTGATAGATCTTGGTTTTGACAGGCAAGTTGTCTCCAGTGTCCACGTCATGGGTACACCAGGGAGGCTGCCCAGGGGTAAGGAAAAGAGCTGTGTATAATTTTGAAGAACCATTCTTCAATCAGCCTGTTGTTGGGTAAAGAGGGTGTCTGTGTAGAGAACTCCATTTATGAACCCAACTTGGGGGCTGTAAGACAGGTCAGGGAGAGGTACATTCTCTGTCTCCTGATCCTCATAACTAACCATCAGCATGGTTACATCAGCCCTGTCACAATGGAGTTTTAGGTGGTTAACATGTATCCCCCTTTTGGGGACATGCTAGGGCCAAGGTCTACCAAGTAGGTGACCTCACTCTTTCTTTAGGCTAGGGTACGGGTCACTCCATTTGTCCTGGACCTTTGGTGCTACTGGCTCCACAACCCACACCTGTTGCTCTGGTTGGAATTCTACCAGTGCAGAATTTTGCTCATACCAGAGGTTCTGGAGCTCCTGGCCGGCCTCAAGATTCTTGGTTGCTTTCTGCATGTAATCTGTCTGTCATCCTGGAACAAAGGCCTTGTACATAGTCCACCACATCTTGTTTTGGAATATGATGGGGTTTCTCCCATCCTTCCCTCACAAGTGCGAGTGTTCCCCTTACAGGGTGGCCAAGCAAAAGTTCAGAGGGTGAAAACCTACTCCCGTCTGTGGCACCTCTCTGTAGGCAAAATCAGGCTGGGCAATAGAAGATCCCATCTCCTTTTGAGCTTTTTAAGGGGTCCCATTATCATGCCTTTCAATGTCTTGCCTTAAACAAGACCATTGGTTTGTGGATGGTAAGGTGTTGTGAACTTGTAGATCACTCCACACTCATCCCACACGTGTTTTAAGCATGCAAACATGACGTTGGAACCTCTTTTTGATACTACCTCCTTAGGAAACCCTATCTTGGTGAAGACACCAATAGGGCCTTGGCTACCACAGGGCCTGTAGTAGTCCTTAGGGGAATGGCTTTAGGATACCTAGTAGCATGATGCACTACTACTAGTATGAACTTGTTTTCTGAGACTGTGGGAGGTTCAAGTTTGCCCACTATATCCACACCTACCCTTACAAAGGGGACCCCAAACACTGGTAGTGGAATTAAGGGGGCCTTTGGGTGTCCTCATGTCTTGCTACTGGCTTGACAGGTAACACAGGAGCTTACAACCCCCTCCACGTAAGTGGGAGACCAATATTTCCCATGTTTTGGCATGGCCCAGGTATGCTGTCAGGGGGATGTCATGGGCTAGAGAGTAAAAAATCTCTATGCAACTGGTGCACTACCACTCTCCTAGTGGAACCAGGCTTGAGGTCTCTGCTCTCAGTGTACTGAAGTGTTTCCTCCCGATGGACTCAATGGGAGCCACTGACATCTCCCTGCTCCTGTGCATTAGCTTGCTGCCTCAGGCCTTCAAGAGAAGGGCAGACCTGCTACCCAAGGCATTCCCTAGAGGGTCCCTCTGAGCCCAAATTCTCCACCTCGTAAAGTTCAAGCTCCATGGGCTCAGTTCCCTCTGGGGCTGAAAAGTGGTCCTGATCTTTTTGCTGTGGGGAAGCTGTTTCACCAGTCTTCCTACCTTTTCTCTTGGGAGGTTAGGCCATCATTTCAGGCTCCAACTCTCCTTTTTCACTCCGGGCTAGGCACCGTGCTCTTGTTTTCACGCACACTATCTCAGGGATTTGCAGCATGGCTGCATATGTCTTTCTTTCTACCTCAGCCCATGCTGAGGTTTCCATATACTTTCCAAGCAGACAGGCGGCTGTGAGCTTTGGACAGACCACTACCTGCTTCAGGCCAGCAACCATCCTCCCCAGTCTAATGCCACCTTAGCCATGGCATGGTTAGTGGTAATATTGACAGCATTGGTAACTGGATACATTTTTTCATAAAGTATTGCTCTGGGCAAACCAGAGTAACCACTTTCATTTGGTCACCCCCAATGGTTGTCTTGGTCAGGCTTGTCTTGACCCTGTGGTCCACCTTCTTTCCCAATTCTTGGGGAGAAATTGAACCTAAATCTACCAGATACTGCAGTTACTTAAAATGTGTTCCTTTCTAAATAAATTATAAAGTCCATCATAATTCTGCACTTTACTACCAGTCAACCAGCAACCTGGTGTCTTTACTGAGTAGTCTACAAACTCCACCCAGGACTTACTCTCGTATGTCTGAGCCCCCTGAATTTAATTCTGTACTTCTCAGTCGTAAATCCAAGTCCCTCCATCAAGATACCCTTCATGAGTTCATCGGACTTTGCTTCTGCCCCAGTAAGGGCTAGTTCACTTCCCCTGGTATACATTATGAATGTGAGGACATTTTGGGACCCTACAGACAGTCAATTATCCTACACTCTTCACACCAGCACTGCACACTCACCTAACATCGTAGCTAGTTCTCATGGATTCATAACCAGTTGGTGATATCATCACCATCCTCATATTTAGAAGCAATCCCTTTAGGGATTTTGAGATCATAGGATCATTCTCTTTCTCGGTTTTTAGGTCGAACATTAGTGCACATGCACTGTCTGCAAGACCTGCTGTTATCACTCATACGGAGTGTAATCCTTCCTGCTGTTACAATTGGTTTACTCTTGTGTACCTTTCATTTCTTGGCTTCGTATGTGATTGCACTCCGATACATCATTTCCAGTTTTATGCGTGGAGCACTGGTAAATTACAGTTTCCCTACACTGATAAGTGTTGTTTGTTCTTTGAGGACTACTTCTCTATTTAATTTCATGCTTCTGTGTGGCACGGCACACTTTCACTTTAAGCATGGTAGCTGCCTCTTGCTTTTGTTTATGCATGGCGCGATTTCAAGTATGGCTTCACATGTTCGTTTTGCTGCTTCTGTTCATATGTTTTTATCACTACCCCAAAAGAAATGTTTTATATTTTTTTCTTTCTGTTATTTTTTGATCGGATACCGATTCCAAGTGCACCGTGACATGCTCTCATGCATTGAGGATCTTTTAATGTATTATCAGAACTGAGGACTTACTACACCTTTACATGCTCTGGCAACTTTATATCCCCTTTTCTTTGCGTGGTTTTACCCAACCAATTGCTCCAGTTTATACATTTATCCCAAATCCCCATTCATAATATATTTTAATTTCTTTATCCATTAAGTTTAGATCGGCCACGAGATCTTGGTCCAATTTTGATGAAACCCGGGATCTTACTGCACCATAACATGCTTTTATGGTTCCACAAGTGCAAAGTCCTTTCATTTATCTGTAAGGTGGGTCTCCATGCCTAGAATGGCCATAGGGTATAAGTAGTTTTGATAAAACCCGGGGACTTACTGCACCATTACACTCTCTTATACATCCCCAAGCGAGTGCAATGTTTTAGTTTGTGTTTATGGTGGGTCTCCATGTCCAACTGTATCATGACACGCTCTCCCGCTTCCATGACATTAAAGGATTTTACTTTATAATTGCCATGACTTTTACAGCAACCTATTTTTATGAAGATAATGGAGACTTTTTTTAGGTGTGTCTGTGCTATACATTTCACCCACACAGGGATGTTAGTGCACCATGACAGCTATATCTATCAGATATACAATGTGATCAAATATATTGCTAATGCAGGTAAAATATATTTGCTCTACAACAGCGGTCACTTTTATATTTCTTGTGGCTTTGCTGCCACTGGGGAGCAACACACTTTCCCGAACCATCTCTTACTGACACGCTGTCCTGTTTCTTTTTACGACCGAATAGGAATGTGTTTTATATTTTCTGTAAATTTACAGCAACCTAGTTAGATGAACATAATTGTTATAATCATTTTAGGGGGGTGTGTGTGTGTGTGATACATTTTTCACCCTCACCTGGACGTTAGTGCAGCATGACATGCTATATGTCTAGGATTTAGAATGGATAAAATATATTGGCAATACAGGTAAAATACATGTGCTCTATTGTAAGACTCCTTTTCTATTTTTGTGGTTTTGCAACTATAACAGAAAAATACTCCCCCAAACTAAAAGTAATTTTTAAAGTCAGATTTGCTTTTCATTCTGAGTTCAAAAAGGCCACTTTTAGAAAGTGGGTATTATTTTGCTCGGCCATCCTGTGTGCCTCTGCTGGAATGAGGATTGCCTGTCTGGGTTTTGGATGACGGAAGGCTCCAGATAGTTTAGGTAGGTCAGGAAGGGGCGGAGTAAACCTGGGCTGCGATGAGGAAGGAGGGAGGAGACTTCCTTACACCTCAAACGGCGTAGTCTGCCTCTGACAATGGCATCTCCACCTCCTGCCAGGAATCACACCTGAGTAGGCCAGACTGGTTCTGGCCAGACACGGGCCCCCTCTGCCTGAAAGATCAAAAGATCTGTGTACAAATACTGGGTCCCAGGCCCCGGAACTTTAGACCTCATCTGGATCAAGAAGACTGCCAAGAAGAAGAGCCGGAGAAGCTGCGAAAAGGAACGACTGCTTTGCTGGGTACTTTGCTGGGCTGACCTGCAGTGGCTGCTTCTGTCTTTGGCAGTCAAAGCCCTGGACTGGACTTTCTGCGACCTGAATTATGAGTCTCTCCAAGGACTTGAGGTAGAGTTTGTCCCCTGTTCACGAAGTCTCAAGAACAAACAAAGACTTCAAGTTCTTATGCCCGCTGCACTGGGGACTGTGTGTTTTGTGCTGCAAACAGAGGAAAAGCAACTCAACGACTTCTATGATGCCACTGCCGATTCCGTGTCCTGAAGGCACCGGAGAGGGCACCGCCGTAATGCCGCACCGCAATCTTGGTCTCACAGACAATGCCTGTTGATGCAGCCACAGAGCCGCTGCTTGCACCGTGACCTGTGGGCACCGCACTCCGCAACGCCTTGCTTCACGCCAATGCTTTGGCCCCGCAGAGAGCACCGCGGCAATGCTGCACCATGACCTTGGTCTCACAGACGACGCCTGTTGACGCCGCCGCTCACACTGCGACCTGTGAGCACAGCACTTTGCACTGCCTGGCTTCACAAGGATGCCTTGGCCTCCCTGATGCCACCGCCCCATGCTGAAGTCTACACCGCTGCATGCAACATGGTTCAAGGGCACCGCTCGTAAATCACACAACGCACTGCTCTCATCCTGCACCGCAGCGTTGGCCTACCGACGCCTGTAGAAAACAAAAATGGGGGTTGGAGGGTCTAAGGGAAGTTTATAGACAAACCCAGGTTGTTATCCCCTATTATACAATATATTAATACACAAGAACCTGGGTGTCTGATACGAAACAAAGATGTTTCAAAAGCCATATATTATGAGTCAACAGGATTGTCTGACTATGTAACCAGAAAGAATCTAAATATAATTATGGCAATCCAACGCATGTGGCCACCAGGAAAAGTAGGCGAGATCCAAGTTCCAGAGATGGATTACCATCAAAATCGTGTTGGTGATCTGATTTTTCTCATCTGGTCATCCACAGGGCTAGGTTGGTGTGTCTCCAGATCAGCAAGACTACTCTCAGACCCGCCTGGTAGGACTAGGGTCAAACCCACAATCGCCCGTTTGACCATGCGTGGAATCACCAAATGGAACATAGAGCAGTGCAAAAAAGTGAAAGTGTAAAAAGAATAAGGTTAAAAAGGAATAGAAATCTCACAGCAATGGAAACTTTAATAACCGTGAGTTTCTTTCTATTTAAAAACCAGAACAGCGCAAAATCGCAGTATACACAAATAACTGCTTAGGGGCCAACATGTTTCTGCCGTACAGGGGAAAACTCCCTAGGCTTTCATCAGGGCCTCTGTTCTTAAAGGACTATTGCTACTGCTAGTGAAATTCACACTTTTGAAAAAATAATAACAGGGACTACTTCAAAGGATATAACTCTTATTCCTCCTAGTCAGCTGGTGTATATATCACCTACAAAAAGAAAAGGTGGTGTAAATACGTTGGATATTAACAGTAATGAATAATGTGGAAGGGAACATAATAGTTCCTTACTCACCCATCTTGACAGGGGAGAATACCTCACCTCACCTGGACCAAACTCAGAGTAAGGGAGGCCACGCTCTAGGAATAAGAAAAGGAAGCCCAAATCAAGAAACATCTAGAATGCTAGACTTTATTGCTTATCTGGAAAACCTATCAATATCTTGTCCAGAGCTATATTGTCTTTCAACCAACCGGTAGTTAAGCTCACTCGAATAGGTCCCTAAGCTGCATCAGCTGGATAGGCAACCAACAAAGGTGGTGTATATAGGGGCTCTCAAAATTACATAGCTACATAGCTATATTGTCTTGCAACCCAAATGTAGTTAAGCTCACTCGAATAGGTCCCTAAAGTGCATCAGCTGAATAGGCAACCAACAATGGTGATATATATTAGGGCTCTCAAAATTTCATAGCTAATGATCACAAGTCACTCTCACCTCTCCGTCGTTGCCCCGAGTAAAATCTGAGGTTGGGGGAGGCAGTGAGTGGAAAGGGTGTGATTGTTTTATAGGAACGTCTTTGCTGAGTATGCACCTATCGCATGCTGCTCTCTAAAGCCACCCCTAATTAGCAAAATCGCTGTGCGCGCGCTAGCAAGCTGTCATGGTTAATTTATTTTAAACAGACTCACATGATCTTGGAAGAGTCCTCGGTGATCTATAGCGGCCATGATCGGGCTTTGTTGATGGTAGCTCCGCACCGGAACGTGTTATCGCGAGATTCCAAAGGAACTACAGAAACAGGGAATTGTAGTTTCCAAAAGATCTCGCGAGAGAAAGAGGCGCCTTTGTAGTTTGTGTGTGTGCGTGCCTAGCTATTGGGCACAATGCTACGGGGTGAAGGGAGTTGTAGTTTCGTATGGAATGTTGTCAGCATCTTAAAGTACTTTGTATGGCTTCCAAGTGCTGAACAATAAACTCTACGTGCATTAAGCGGTAAAATCGATAAGGCCAAAAGGAAATGAACTCCAAAGTGGAGAGAGTTCTAGTCCAGGGTGGAGTCTATTTAAACAGCCAAAGGTGCAATGTTTGCATGTTGTGCATTAGGACATCAATAACTGTATGCCTTGTAATATACTACCGACGCCTGTGCCATTGACTCCTGTTAGTCAGCCGACGACAGCGCTTCAGCAATGACGACGCTGCTGCTTGCACCGCGACCTGCTAGCACCATGACTAGCACTGCCTACATCTCGCACCACGACCCTGGTCTCACCGACAGTGCCATCTGATGCTGCCACTGAGCCGCTGTTCGCACTGTGACTTGAGGGCACCGCATGCCGCACCGCTACATTTCGCACTGCAGCACCCAATGCCTGTCTGTCAGCGCCAGCACTCCTGATTCCATCAGAGAGGAGCCCGACCTGCAACGCGAGTGACTTCAAGGGCCTCAACACCCTGCATTTCTCACAGGTACTGGTGCGGGTCTTCCTGACACCGTAACTGGCCTGCGACCCCATGACCAGCAAGTACTGTTGGATTTGTGTTTCACAACTCCGTGATAGCCCCGGACCGAGCTATCGTCCTCAAGGAACTATGTTTGAAACTTATTTTGATAACTGCCGATTTTTAAATATACTATTGTGGATTTTTATCTTATTTGGTCTTGTCTTAAGGTATATAAAAATATTGGCTATTCTTCTAAACTGGTTTGGTGTCCTATTGGAGTACGTTCGCTGTATTACTGTTGGTTATGTGCAAATGCTTTACACACTGCCTCTAGGATAAGCCTAGCTGCTCGTCCCAAGCTACCAAGGGGGTTAGCAGGGGTTATTTTAGGAGTGTAACTCTCTTATCCTGACTAGAGTGGGGGTTTCTGCCTCGCTTTGGCGCGTCTCAGCTAGCCAGGAATCCCATTTCTAACAGCAACATACCACCTCCCCCACTCCCCCCTCGCAATATCCACCTTACTAAGCAAAACAAGAAGCCCCAGCGCTCTTGGCAGCACCACTATAGCCATTCAACAGGTGTCTGCCGGGGCACTCATCAGCAAAAGGTATTAAAACATGCAAATGTGCGGGTAAAACATATACTATGCCACAGGGCAGTTCATAAATGGGCCCACTGGCACTACACCACCTTTGGTAGCTACATATTTGCATGTTACTAAACACCGTGTTTTAATCAGCAACACACCCACCTCCCCGATCCCCACCCCCTGTACCCTTACACCAGTCCCAGGATTCTTGTTTCCAGTCCAGGGAGGGCCTGGCCTGGCCTGGCAGTTCGGTCTGGACTGTTCCAATGGGGCACAGGGTCAAGACTGATTTGGCTGGGTCCATACTGGGGTGGCGCAGTGGGCAAAAAAACGATGGATTTAACCCAGATCATTTGACTGGGGGACAATGTTTGCATTGTCAGCATTCCGTCCATCATTTGTAGTAACACTTTATGCCCTATTTGGTATGGGTATGCCCAGACGTGGGTCCCTTGCTCACTGTGCCACTGGATTCAAGCTAGCCTGGCTGAAGAAGGGTGACATACCCTGAAACCGGTCCCAGGATGCTTATTTCCTGGCCTGGCAGTTCGGTCTGGACTGATCCCATGGGGCATGGGGTCCTCCAAGGTGAGGTAGGCAAAGGTAAGCTCACCACTCCTCTTAGCTCTGATTTACCACCGATTCTACCACCCAAAGTGGGGGTCAGAACCAGTGGGACACCGTTTCTGGGGGCAACAAAAGGCTGGGACAGCGTACAAAAGAGGCAGGCCTTTGAAGCTTCCCCTTTTGTGGAACTAACCCATCCTGGGGGAAGAGGAATGACACGTCTTCCCAGGATGGGCCTGGTCTCCTGGCTTATGGCGGTAAATGGCGGGTAGTCATTCAGGAACCACACCAGGGCAGGTTGTTTTTCAGGGGGCATCTCTAAGATGTCCTCTGTGTGCATTGTACTTTAAATATAACACTGTCATCAGTGTGGGTGTAATGTGCTGAGAAGATTGCTACCAGGTTTTAGTAAAGCTATTATGGAGCTGTGGGGTTCGTAATGACATACTCGCAGACCATACACTCTTTATGGCTTTACAACACTTACAATGTTTAAGAATGGATGTAGACACTGTAGGGGTACAGGGTTCGTGTCACTGTACCCTCACCCGGGGCAAATTCACCCTGCTAGAGGGGTATCTTACATAGGCCTCAGACAGTGGGTTGCATGCATGCCACATAGGAATGTGTGCCATGTCGACTCTTTACTTTTCTCTGAACCAAAACACGCAGCCTGCAGTAGCAGTACATGGGTATTAAGGTACAGAGCCTCTAAGGGTGGCACAATAGGTGCTGCAGCTCTTAGAGGCCTTCCCTGGTCACAGTGCCCTTAGTTTCCAGAGTACCTTTTACAAGGGGCTTACCTGTGGCCAGAGAGGTGCCAATTGTGGGCACAAAGGTACAACTTTGGGAAAGAACACAGGCCCCGGGAACTTGATTGGCAGGGACCCAGGGCAGACCAAGTCAAAGGTGCATCATGCGTCAGGCATAAAGTGGGGTGGGGTTTAACCGTGCAAAAAGAGGCACTTTCCTACACCAATCGAACATCCATAGTTTCTGTACTTTGAAGAAATGTTTTTTTCAAGCTAACTACCCCAAATAGAACATTTAGGAGCAGATTTATCAACACTTTGAGCCAGTGCAGTCACCCAAAATGATGTGAACTTGAGCTTGAGCTTTCCAGCACAAAACGTTTTGCGCTGGAAAGCTCAAAGTATTGCCTGGTACATTTGCACTACTATGCATTACTTTGCCTCCAGGTGGCGTCTCTTGGGTCGTACATGTGAGCCACACAAACAACCATGGTTTCTGATACAAAGGCCTACGCATTAATATTTGTAGGCATGGTTTTCTGTTCCATGAGGCAAGTATTAACTTGGAAAAATGTATTTATTTGTCTAACATTTCAAACTTTGCACATGTGTGGTGCAGTGTACAGCGCACATACAATGTGCGAAACGTTTTACAGTCTTGACACAGTGGGGCACATTTACAAAACAGTGATGGGGTGCGGCATTAGCCTTCTTGGCTTAACCCCGCACTCCACCACTTTCGAAACGCAAGGCTGCGCCGTATTTACAACAATACGGTGCAGCCCTGTGTTTCCTACTGCTCTGGCACTAATTTCAGCTGCCTAGCGCCAATGAAGGCTCCCTTGCACATTAGTGCAAGGGTGTATGCGTTGGAGGGAATGATTCTTTATGTGCAGAAAGGTGTCCCTTCCTGCACATAAACAATAATAAATGGTGATTTGTAACTTCTATATGTGCTGCTTAGTGCAAAACACACAGAAGTTGCAACTCATCATTTTTAAAATGATGTTTTATGTGCAGGAAGGGACACCTTCCTGCACATAAACAATCATTCATGGCAATGTTGCTCTTTCTATGTATGCTGCACAATGCAGCATACTAGAAACTGCAAAAACGAAGAGCAATTAAGCGTTTCTCCTCGTTGCGCCATTCTAACTCCTACTATTGCATAGCGTTTGTTTTTGGCAGAGCCTCAGATTTACACACGCTTTTAACTTGAGACAGCGTCAAAAAGCAATGGGTATTGCATGCCCCTTTGATGCAGAAAACTGCTTAAAGGATAGCATATTTACAAAGCGGTGTTAAGCCACTTTGTAAATATGGGGAAGGGTATAGTGCCACCAGAACATCGCTAAAAGTGACATTCTAGTGTTGCTATCCCTTTGTAAATATACCCCTTAGCATGATAAATGTGTCCAAGATTTCATATGGATTCCTCAAATGATGACACAGTTTTTAGGATGTTAGCAGTTTTTGCCCTCTTTTAAATGTTTCTTCTTGACAAACTTGTACAAATCTTAAAATAGCAACAGTAAGCTAAATTTCTACGCATATATCCAATATTGTGTACTAATGGAAGTTGAAAAGTGAAATGCCACTTTTTTGATTCTCTCCCTTTTTTTGACCTCCACTTGAAAAACCTTTGCATGCCAAACTCAAGTGGATGAACTTTTGTATTGGGAAGTTTTGGGAAGAAGATACGGTTGATGGACCAGCAGTGGGAGAGTATTGGTTCCTGGTTGATCCTGTGCATTCAGCATTGGACAGCTGTTTTGAATTTGGACAGCTACACCCTGAACATATATAGATGCCACAAAAGGCAACCCCTCTCCTGTGTATTAATTACAGTTTGCGACAAAATGAGAGAAGGGCTTGTTTCACATCCTGATGAGACCCTTCAAATTGTCCCTTCTTGCACATAAACGACGTGCAGCACATTTAGAAGTAACAAATCTCCATTATTGATTGTTTATGTGCAGGAAGGGACACCTTCCTGGACATAAACAATCATTCCCTGCAATGCAGGCACCCTTGCACTTTGGTGTAAGGGAGCTTGCGTTGGTGCAAGGCAGTTCATTTTAGCACCAGTGATAGGGAAAACATAGGGGCACACCATATTGCTGTAAATACGGCACATTCCTGCATTTGGAAATGTTGGAGCAAAGTGCTGCCAAATTTTCTGCAGTTCCGAGTTTCCACATTTCCTGGTGAATATGCCCCTTAGTCTTCTATTGGAATGGCAGACTCATTTTAAGAGGGGCGAAGTTATACAAGTGGTACAACGAGTCCTATAATCTGATAATCTATTGGGTAGTAGTGGTCACTTAGGGCTAGATGTCGGTAATTGAAATTTACAGATTCTAAAATACCGAATTTTACCGATTCGGTATGTTAGAAATCGGTAAATGCAATGTAGGAAAAAAATCGGTAAAAATTACCGAATCGTTAAGACTCGGTATTTACCGAATCAGTATTTACCGATTCGGTAATTGCCATTCATTAATATGGGCCTGGAGGCCCATAGGAATGAATGGCAATTACCGAATCGGTAAATACCAATTCGGTAAAAGGGGGAAAACATTGAAGGGTGGCAGGGTGTCACTTTGACACCCTGTTGCACCCCTCAATTTTGTATGGGTGCACATGTGGCAGACATACATGCCATTAGGGCATGTATGTGTGCCACAAGGCACTGGTGTAAATGCACAGATTTGCATTTACAGAGGTATTCGTTATTTACCACCAACTAATAGCTGGTGGTAAATAACGAATCCTTAAAGCACAGAAGCACTCTTCAAAGTGCTTCCTTCATGTCATTTACTGATTCGGTAAATACCGAATCGGTAAATGATGATTCAGTAAATACCGAATCGGTAAATACCGATTTGGTATTTACCGAATCTCCCCTACATGTCAAATGGCTCAATACCGGTCGGTAAACCCGAAATTCAGTAAATTTTTACCGAATTCGGGTTTACCGACCGGTAATGGGCCACCTACATCTGGCCCTTAATGGTCTATTTAAAAGGGCATAGTTTACCGTTTCAACTTCTATAGGAATCTTTGCTTTCCACTCAGAAAAAAATGCTGACCAGAAATTCACCAAACTTGGCATGAAAGTAGATCTTTACTAAAGAAAGTACCTTTGCTGATTAGGTGCATACACACATAGTTTTTTGAGAAATTACCATCAAGGAGTTAATTTATAGAGCGTTATCTGGATGATTAATCTGAGAAGGTCCACAGATTGAGGTTTGTAGACCATGACGGCAAAATGTTTAAAGAAAACCGGAATTGATTGGGTAACTGAGCTTTTTCTCCTGTTGGTCAATTCAATGTCTTAGAAATGTCTAGCTGCCGCACCGGCTGCACATCGGGTTCCCCCTACAGACATACTGACCCAGGAGAAAGCGATCCAGCTCCTCAAATGGTAAGTGTTTGATTCTGACCGAAGATCCAGCAGCAGATCATGCTTGTAAGGAGACAGGAGGCAGAGTCTATGTTCAGGCCTGGTCGCCCCCACGCTCCTCTGCTGCTCTTTGCCTCCTGCTGCCGCTTCCTGATCCAGATTCCTGCTCGGGCGACCCAGCCGCCGCTGAGCCGCCCGCCCGCACCAGCTTCTTCCCGCCGCTGCCTCCCTGCGGCCCCGCCAGCCCATTCGCCGCCCGCTCCCGCCAACCAGCTGATCCGCCCACCCGGCTCCTTACTTATGATGCCCTCGCGTACGCGCAGCGTTGACGCGCAGCGTTGATGCGCAGCGGGTGCACCGATTGTGCGCCGAAGGCGCGCCAAAGGCAAGCCAGTCTGCGCCCATCTGCGCCTGGACCGCGCCCAGCACCCGGACCCCTGGCCCCCGAGAACGCCAGCCTACACGACGGACTTACGACCCCACAACCCTCTACGCACTCAACGCTGGCCGGAACCCCGCCTCCTACCGAGCCACCCCGAGACGCACCCACGGACCCTTCGCCTGCCAAGCCTGCCAATTCACCTGCCTACGGACCTGCACCACCCCCGCCAAGTCCAGCACCAGCAGCAACCACCTGAAGTGCATCCTGCTCAACACCCGCTCCGTCCACAGGCACGCCATGGAACTCTGGGACCTGCTCGACGGGACAGCACCGGACGTCGCCTTCCTCACCGAAACCTGGATGAACGCCTCCTCAGCGCCTGACATCACCATAGCCATCCCGGACATTTACAAGATCACCCGGAAGGACCGCGTCAACCAGACGGGAGGACGCATCGCCATCGTACACAAGAACACCATCCGCATCTCGACTAACTCCGACGAAACCTTCACCGCCGCCGAACACCTCCACTTCCAGATACACACCGACCCCAAGACCACCCTCCGAGGCACCCTCATCTACAGACCCCCGGGACCACGCACACAATTCAGCGAAGACATCGCAGACTTCATCAGCCCGCACGCCCTTCCCTCCGCCGACTACATCCTCCTAGGGGACCTCAACTTCCACCTGGAGAACAACAATGACAGAAACACCACCGCACTGCTGGACAACCTTACCAACCTCGGACTCAAGCAACTGGTGAACACCCCCACCCACTACGCCGGCCACACGCTTGACCCCGTCTTCTCATCCAGCAAGCACATCTCCTTCAGCCACTCCACCGGACTCCACTGGACCGACCACAGCTGCGTCCACTTCAGCTTCAGAAGAACCACGATCCACCACCACCCGCAACAGGTTCCCCGCCAGAGCTGGAGCAAGATCACCGCCGAGCAGCTCACCACCTCCCTCAGCCAGAACGCTCCCACCAGCACAACGGACCCCAACGTAGCAGCCAGCAATCTCACCAAGTGGCTGACCGCCTGCGCCGATGACCTTGCACCACTAAAGAACCCCCCAGCAGACCCGGCAGCAAGAAAACACCATGGTTCACCGACGAACTCAAGGAATCCAAGAAGAACTGCCGCACCCTCGAGAAAGCCTGGCGGCTCGACCAGACGACAGTCAACAGGACCGCTCTCAAGCACGCCACCCGCAAACACCATCAGCTGATCCGCGCCACCAAGAAGACGGCACTCAAAGAACGACTGGACAACAACGCCCACGACAGCAAGGAACTCTTCAGCATCGTCAAAGAGTTCTCCAACCCCAGCGCCGGAAACAACGACATCACTCCCTTTCAAGACCTCTGCAACTCACTCGCCTCGTTCTTCCACCGCAAGATCGCCGACATACACAACAGCTTCGACGCACAGACCACGCACCCTACCACCAAACCAACGCCCGCCACCACCACCCTCTGCAACTGGACCCCGATCAGCACCGAAGACACCAACCACACGATGAACTCCATCCACTCCAGATCACCAACCGACCCCTGCCCACACCACGTCTTCAACAAAGCCGACGCCATCATCGCACCCCATCTCCGAGACATCATCAACTCCTCCTTCCACACCGCCACCTTCCCGGAGAGCTAGAAGCACGCCGAGCTTACCGCCCTCCTGAAGAAACCAACGGCGGACCCCACCGACCTCAAGAACTACCGTCCCATCTCGCTACTTCCTTTTCCGGCCTAAGTCATTGAGAAGACCGTCAACAGACAGCTCGCCGCCTTCCTCGAGACGAACAGATCCCTCGACTCCTCGCAGTACGGGTTTCGGGCCAACCACAGCACCAAGACCGCCCTAATCGCAGCCACTGATGACATCAGAACCCTGATCGACAACGGAGAAACAGCGGCCCTCATCCTCCTGGACCTCTCTGCGGCGTTCGACACTGTCTGCCACCGCACCCTAGTGAAGCGCCTCAGCAACATCGGAATCCGAGAGAAAGCACTTGAGTGGATCATCTCGTTCCTCGCCGGAAGAACCTAGAGAGTCCGCCTCCCCCCGGTCAGATCCGAGGCCACCGAAGTCATCTGCGGCATACCACAAGGATCTTCACTCAGCCCAACCCTCTTCAACGTCTACATGAGCCCCTTCGCAGCCATCGCACGCCAACACAACCTCAGCATCATCTCCTACGCCGACGACACCCAGCTGATCCTCTCCCTCACCAACGACCCCACCACCGACAGAGCCAGCCTACACGAAGGGATGAAAGACTTCGCCGACTGGATGAAGAACAGCCGCCTTAAACTGAACTCAGACAAGACGGAAGTCCTCATCCTGGGATCATCACCCTCCGCCTGGGATGACTTCTGGTGGACCCCGGCTCTGGGCACTGCTCCCAAACCAACGGACCACGCACGCAACCTGGGCTTCATCCTGGACTCCTCCCTGTCGATGACCAGACAAGTCAACGCTGTCTCATCTTCGTGCTTCAACACCCTGCGCATGCTCCGCAAGATCTTCAGATGGATCCCCACCGAGACCAGGAAGACCGTCACCCAGGCACTCGTCACCAGCCGACTGGACTATGGGAACACCCTCTACGCCGGAACCACAGCCAAACTTAAAAAAAGACTCCAACGCATCCAGAACGCCTCCGCACGACTCATCCTGGACATCCCCCGACACAGCCACATCACCGGACACCTGAGAGACCTGCATTGGCTCCCCGTCAGCAAGAGGATCACGTTCAGACTCCTCACCCACGCACACAAGGCTCTCCACGACCTGGGCCTCAAGTACCTCAACGACCGCATGACCTTCCACACGCCCACCCGCCAGCTACGATCGACCAGCCACGCCCTCGCCACCGTACCACGCATCCGCAGAGCCACCGCCGGAGGAAGATCCTTCTCCTACCTGGTAACCAAGACTTGGAACTCCCTCCCCACCCACCTTCGGCGAACCCAAGACCATCTCTCCTTCAGGAAGCAGCTCAAGACCTGGCTGTTCGAGCAGTAACATACCCCTCCCCCCCAGCGCCTTGAGACCCTCCCGGGTGAGTAGCGCGCTTTACAAATGCTGTGATTGATTGATTGATTGATTGACAGTCCAGATGATATGAAAGCTGTGAGGTAGAAGAACAGCAGGAGAATATCTAGCAACGTGAATGACAAAGCATTCAGTGCTCCAGGAAATAAAGTTTAAAACTACCTGGAGCATAAGTCCCCTGTACACTGTGCTGATGTATATAGCAAGGACACTGTGACCCCTTTTCTATCTCCCTATTAGTACAAAATATGGCAATGATATCACCCACAGAAAAATGAAGATTGTGAGGAATTGTGTGCCGAAGACTGGAGTTTGTTTTATTTTACTTGTCCATTAATTTGCTTCAAGGGCTTATTACGTTTTGAGGTATTATGTGAATGTGGTGAAGTAGGTTTCATTTAACTTCTATGTTTTTGGCTGCAAAGATTGGTGATAGGAAATGATTTGTCAGTATAACTTGAAAATATGCACCATTCAGGGAGCAGATGCTTAGTTAACTGTGTACTTTGGAACTATATCTGCATTGTGAAGGGCATAGTATCTAATGTTTACTGTAGTGCAGGAGGATGTGTAAGTGATGCTTGCTGTGGAAACCATCTCAAGATAGCTAACACTTAATCAACTGTATGGTTTGGAGATGTTTCTGCGCATGATGTTGGTAGGAGTCGTGTCTAATGTGTACTGATGCTGTAGGGTGATGTGTAAATATAGTTTCATCTTGATGTGCTATTGACCAATCAAACATTGAGACCACTGGATGGCTTGTAGCGGATTTATTTGCACAATTGCCCAGAAACTGGGTCTCTTTACCCACTGGCAATGAAGTGGCCGTAAAACAGGAATCTACAATAGTTTTCACCAGCCTGTCACCACTAGACATGTTTCTGACCTCATAGGTTGAGAGCCAGCACTCTCAAAGGACAAGGACAAAACCCTGTTCTGGACGGAGGTGCTTCACACGTCCTCCAGAACAAGATGGCCAACCTGGGCAAGAAGCTTCAAAGGCAATGCGGCCTTTGAAATCCAACCAAGGAAACGCCGGATAGTGGGGAGACCAAGCCCCCTTTCCTAGTCCACTTTTTGTGGGAGGAAAGGCAGGAAAATTATTTAGATTAGGAGGAGGGTCCCCACTTAGTCTGCACCACCTCTAGAGCAGGGCAGGGGATGTGAGCCCCTCTATTGAAATTCTGCCATCTATGAATGGTGAAAAGCCAACCTATCAGGGCTAGGCGGGTGTTCCTTCCCACAGGATTTGGTCACTAGAAGATGTAGACACCCTAAAGATAAAAAGCCCATTGGCAACCCTCCTGTGGTACTTTTAGAAGACTGGGTTGGAGGTAAAGGCGAGGAGGCTCACCCAGTTCCACAATGATGCCTTTTATTCAAATAGGTTTGATAGTTTAATAGACAGGAATTGTAATCAATATAAGATTTCCACGAGTAATGTTTTTTCATTCCTTTCTTCTCTTTTTAGGATGTCCGGCGTGGCTGGTGTTCCCCCAGGATGTTCTCATTATGGAGAGAAACTGAGTGGCGAGTATGGGTTTAAAGGTCCTGTCTATAAATATCAGCCACCAGCACCGGTTTGTGGGAGAAAAAGACAGATTAACTCGGTGAAAGTATATTCCGAGGTACGGAGTTGGTCTTCTTTTTAAGATGTGAAAGGGAAAATTCAATATGTGTGCCCCTTTTTCCTTACATTCTTCCACACATCCTTCCTCTCCAATAGATATAAAGCAATTGTCACAGAAAATACAAAATATAGATATCTATATATCTCTATATAGGGGTTTTCAATTTAAAGCGATTTGGTCCCAAAATCTCCAATATTTGTATTGCCAGCTTCACAAACATTGCATTATGGGACTTGTAGTCCATTGTGTTTGTTTTGTAATGAGGGTAGAGGAAAAGAACAAACTCAGGCGTCCCTCTACCACTGTGACCTGGGTTTCTTCCCCCACCGTCCTCCTTCAACCCTTTCCCCAGTGACGCCCCCTGGCCACGGTTCCTTATGCGCTCAGCCGCAACTCTCCTGAGTTGGGGCAGCTAGACTGCAAGCTCCCGGCCCATCAACCACTCACTTGGTCCCAATTCAGTGTCCTCCATCTCCCGGCAGGGAGTCTCCCACTGTTTCAGGACATAGGCTCTTGTAGTGGCTTCGTTGCCAGGACACATCTTCTCCAGGGGCGTGGTCCACGTCCATCTGCTCCTGGGCACAGGTTCCCATCGCTCCTCCTGGGATCTCCCGATCTCGGTCCTTCTTCCTCTCTTGTCCAGGGTCAGAGCTTCTTTTTTCTCTCTCCCGCAGTGATCTCCCATTGGCCAATCTCACAGGCCCGTTTAAAGAGATAGTCCCTTGTTTTGGTTTTGAATGTATGAGTCACCTTGTTTTCTTTATTCTAGGTACGACTGCCTCAAGGGAAACCACCGGGCTGCCAATCAGAAGCAGGACTGATAGGAGAGGACCCCAGGTAAGTGAGTTATCACAGTCCCTAAATTCAATATTTAGGTGGCACCCTGAGATCTGAACATCAGATTCAAAGGACTAAAGAAATTCAGGACAAAGAAGACCAGCTGCATGAGAACTGAAGCCCTGTTGCTATAAAAAAAAAAAAGAAAAAAGGTGCCAGACCATGCCTGCTCCCTGTAGAACTCGACAGTTACTGGCTGTTGTGCCATCCTGAACGTGAAAGTACTCCAAGAACCCCGGAACATCTCTTACCTTTGTGAAATTACCATGAAGCTCCGTTGGTACCACTGCCTTGCACAACACAGGCACCAATTCTGTGAAGTTTGGTTTGTCGACATGATGGACTATTACTGGCAGTGAAGCGCGTATGCCTCCACTCAGCTTTTTCCCAGATGGAAGGGACTGTGTTCACTGGTCACCTTGCACACCAGACTCTGGTCCTTTTTGTCTTGGACATTTTTGAATAACCATTGATGTTTTATATAATGGTCTATGAATACCAAAGTAACACCCACCCTTTACACCAAGATGTCACACTAGGAGCTGTAGTATCAAGTTTTCTTGAGTACCCTGACTAAGCAGAAATAAATAATTACTTTGATTATTGGGGAAGCTTTGTGCCTTTGGTTGACATAGTATTGCAAGATATATATTCTGTAAACTAACTGGACCTTCTACCATTCTTCAGGAGTAAACTTTTTCCTTCCGACATCTCTACATAGTGAACGTCAAAGTCTTAGGAAAAGGTAGTTGGCAATTCAGTGAGCTTGCAGGAGTATATGTGCAACACAAGGTGCAGGTGCAGTATTTGGTGAAAGGTTTGTTAGTGGCCCTAGAGTACCTGAAGTCCACTTTATCATGAGTCAGAGCAACTTCACGTGTTGCCAATCTTAGCAACATGATTCCTTGTGCGATGCAAACTCATACCCAGTGGAATGATGAGGAGATTACAATTACACATGTGACTGGGATAGAAGTGTGTGACCTACACAGGCTCCCACTACCCCTCTTACCTGCACGACTAATGTGTCCGCTTTCATGATGGTTGCATGCCTGCCCATTGCTCTTTCCATGGTTTGCATTCATTTCATCTTTTGTATTAATTCCATATTTTGTATTCAGTTCATCATTTGTATTCAGTTCATCATTTGTATTCAGTTCATCATTTGTATTCAGTTCATCATTTGTATTCAGTCCATCATTTTCATCCAGTCCATCTTTTGCATTCATTGCTTCTTTTGTATTTATTCCATCTTTTGTACTCTGTCAAGCGTAGAAATTAAGTACAATAATATTTATTAAAAAAATATACAATTGTTCTTTATAACGTAAATTCATAAACACTCTTAAAAAATGATTAAAAACCTAATTATTATACAATATATACTCAAACTATCCACTTGTACGAGTTGGGTGAAAGAAAAGCCCCGTAAGCAAACATCAATGCACCTAGTATTTCGAGAGAGAAGACAGTATACTTTGTCATTTAATCGAACACATTCGTAAGGAAAGAAATGTTGACTAGAACTCCATACGTCCACTCCCATTCGGTATCTATGGTTCCAGTCAAACAAACTAATTGCGTAGAAAAAGCGTCAAAGTTCTCCTCTTGACAGTTATTTGTGTTTACTGCTTGGGCTATATTGTTTATTGCTTTCAATCTTGACATAGTATTGTAAGATATATATTCTGTAAACTAACTGGACCTTCTAGCATTCTACAGGAGTTAAATGTTATGGGTTATGTGTAAACTAAGCTTAGATAATTGTGTAGAAATCAAAGGATAAATTTACTTCTAACCTATTTTATACATACCTGGTCTGTGTTCTTCTACAATGACTGCTTCAGTCCGACCCCTTCGAGGGCAACAGGATAAACAGGGTTTGTTTACTGGGTCTCTTCCAAGGTGGACTTTACCAGTGGTGTCCTGGGGCCTGGCCCACTCTTCTCGCTCTCTGTCTCATCTTTCTCCTTTTCCCTCTTTCGGTCTCCCACTCTCTATCTCTCACCCTATGTCTTTCTTTTCCTATCTGCCTCTCGCTAATTTTCTCTCTCTGTCCTCAGTATGTTGGCCCGGTTCTTTCTGGCTTCACTTTTTCCTCTCTCTTTGGTTTCTTAGTTTCTCCCTTTATCACTCTCTTTTGCCTGGCCCTTCTCACCTTCTTTCACTCGTTCTTCCCTTTCCCCTGCAACTTCTCTCCTATCTTCTGTTTTGCCCCTTTGTTCCTGCAGTCTGCCCTGTGCTCCCAGTTTCAATGGGAATGTCTCCAGACAGTGTCCTCTATCTACATATGGCTTGTAGCCCTTCTTTATGCCTCCCTTGCTTACTTTCAGGGCCAGTGCCACAGGCTTTTTGAATTTTGATTGTAAAAAATGGAAGTAGCCAGTCCCCTCTCTGCTGCACACAGAGAGGTGTGTAGAGTGATGTGATAGTCAATGAACAGCTGCAGGGCGGGAAGGCGCTCTGGTGTCTTGACATCTGTGGCACGCCCACCTCAATATTGACCTCCCTTTTCTCCCACCCATGTCTGTCCTTGTCTGCTTTTGTGCCATTTCCATCTTTGCTCTCATTGTATTCCTCTCACCTGCTAATTCTTTGATATTTTCTGTTTTACTCAATAACTCAACTCTCTCCTTCATCCTCTGTATATCATTTTCTTTTCTGATCGTATTTTTAGGTTTCGCTTGAGCTGTGCTTGTGAAATCTATTGTAATTAATATATCTTAAAAGGGAGCTCTAATCAGTTCCCGTTAACAAAGTACCGTGTTCATTCACTTTTGTGTGGAACTTTTGTTTATGTATTTCAAGAAATCTTCCCATGGCTCCCGGCAGGGCTACATTCTTATTATTTCATCACACATAACCCCCGTCCAGCCTTTTATGATTCAGTGTCACTTGGAGTCAAGGCACCTGCGTGACCAAGAACCCCGCTGGTGCTAGAATGTGGCCACACTGTAGTGTTCTTGGTCTGCAGCGTCAGCAGTCCCCTGACGGCTCATTTGAGCTCAGTAAACTGGAAGAGCTTATTCTACAATGATCATCGCAAAATAACCTTGTCCACAACATGGCAGTACATACAAGGGAATGGATTTAGCAGCCCATAGTAACCTCATTCTTTCACATTTTGGGTCGAGCATAGAACAAGCGCACATGCGCTGCACTGCGAGGCTTATTGGATAGGAGTAGGTAAATAGAAGCTCTGCCCGTATTTGCGATTGGCTTGTGTCATTGTTTGTCCTAAATGCTGGCTTCTGATGTGTCGATAGGCTTGTTAGTCCCTCGTTAGTACCGCCTCCTCTTCATTTGTCACCTCCCTTGGCGACTGACCCCTTTACTTCGAGTGCTACACGGTACTGTTATTTAGACTGGGAGCACTATTTTCATTAATGAGGTTCTCCTACGGCAGGCACGACGTGCTTTGGTGCCTTCTTCCCCCCGACCGCCCTCCCTCACGTTGTACGGGCCTTCTCCCCCTGTATTGTCCGTTCCTGATCACCCCACCCCACCCCACCTCCACCCTTCGTTTGTCCGTGCCTTCAAAATACCCCCACCTATCTCCCTCCCTCCCTCCCCGTTGTCTGTGCCTTCTACCACCCCCCACCCGCCCTCCCGCCCTCCCATTGTCTTGATGCCAATTATTTGCAATGCCATAGGTCTCGGGTAAATGTGAGATCTATTGCATTGCAAATGCTTGTTCTTTCTACTTTCTCCTCGATTTTTTTGTTTGTTTCCTGCTTGTGTTTGAGGTACGACCCTACAATTGAATTCATGTTACAGTCTCTCATGAGCACCCTTAACAAATAGCTCATCTTTTCACTCTTAGTTTAATTGAGGCTATAAGGTAAAAACAAATATGTTTGAGTGCTCTTGAAGTGGTTACGATTTATGTGTTACACATGATTTCACTGCTGTCATGGGAGGGGAGCTATTCTCTCCTCGTCACCATGTCTACTGTCTACTGTTTGGGTGGGTCGGTGGGTTTGGGGTTGGGGTGGGGTCCTTAATGTGTTTTTTTGTCTTTGTTATTCTTATGTTTTATTGCCTGAATTTATCCCTACGGTTTTGCTCGATGTGCTTTACGAACAAACTTCAACTGATATTACTAGTTCTGTGTGTTACTCTAGAAAGTCTCAATTTCACACATGTTCACTTGGGAATGCCTTGAAATTCAACTTTATGCTGGGTCACACATCCAGGGGGAGCGTGTTTTGTTACCCAATACACTATATCCCAGTTTTGTCTCCTTACTGTAACAGAAGCATTTTCTGCTTACACACAGTGTTCCCTGACCACCATTAATTTCTCCTGACACCATGTTACAGTAAAATTATAACCTAGAAATTGTCTCCCTAAATGTAAAAGGCATTAACCATCCGGTTAAAAGGAGGAAGATACTTGATTATCTTTATAAACAGAAAGGAGACATAATCTTACTCCAAGAAACAAAAATTGACTACTCACAATTCAATTCATTCAAGAACAGGACTTACAGCAACGTTGTGGGTTCTGACGCATTAGGGAAAAAGAATGAGTTTCTGCTCTTAGCCAAAAAGTCTAATATCGGCATACTAAGCAGCTCCTCCGACACTAAGGGAAGATAGATTTCCACCAGGCGATCAAAAGACAATGAAGAATTTTATGTCACTAACTTATATACCCCTAACAAAGATGACCCGGTTTTTTGGAAGGAGCTGTCTGATCATATCTATACGATCCCAGGTACTGCGACACACATAATGGCCGGCGATTTCAACCTGCCTATGGACCCAACACTAGATAGAGACTCCCGCTGCCCTTTCCATCCCAACAACTCTCACAAAATCCTCCTTAATCTTTGTTCGCGTTTTAATTTGGTAGACTCTTGGAGACTACAAAACCCCACAGCGAGGGATTATACCTTCTTCTTGACACCTCGCAACACTTACTCACATATAGATTATATTCTCTTATCCGGGAACGCTTCCAACAAATTTGAGGAAACCTCGATTGAACCTAGAGTAATTTCGGATCACTCTTGTATCACGTTGTCACTAGCCTAGTTACATACAATCAAGAAAGAGAACCTTTGGAGATTGAATAATGCAGTTCTTGAGAAAGATATCCACAAACAAACTATAGAAAAGGCAATTCAAAATTACCTTACTTCTAACAAGAGAGGAGAGACATCTGACCTTACGAGGTGGGAGGCCCTTAAAAGCACCATATGAGGTGAAATCATAAAAATTAGAGCGGCTATGGACAGAGACGCAAACAGTAATCTTGCATGCTTGGTACAAGAGATAACCACACTAGAAAAAAGACACGTATTAACTAGAGACCCCCTTGTCATGAATGAAATAGTGAATAAAAAGTACGAATATAATAAGATTGTCAGCGAGAGGGCAGGGATTTGGCTAAAGGCACAGAAGAATTTCAGACTAAGTGAGTCTAATAAAGCAGGTAAGAGCCTGGCTTCTTATCTAAAATTCAAGTTACAACGATTTACAATTAAGTGCTTAACAGACCAGTTGGGACATCTCATTCAAATCCCATGGCGATTGCGGATGTTTTTAAAGACTTTTATTGCAATTTATACGCCAAAAACAAAGATCTTGACGACTCAAAAATAGAACACTACTTGAATATTTGTTCACTACCCTCGCTATCGGCTTAGAACAATTAGAACTTAACTGCCCGATCACTGCCCCGTAAATTGAATGCGCAATTAAATCACTTAAATCAGGGAAAGCTATCGGCCCAGATGGGTTCAATGCAAAGTTTTACAAATGCTTCACCAAACTTCTCACTCAACCTCTACTCGATCTTTACCTTGACTTTAGCAACAGGTCAGGTAGGAGGCACCCTAGCCGAAGCTATTATAACTGTGATTCCCAAGGATGGGAAAGATCCGTCCTCTCCAAAAAATTACAGGCCAATATCGCTAATTAATTTAGATCGTAAAATCTACGCTATGATCCTTGCAAAACGCATACAAAAATTCTTGCCCAAGCTTATCCACCCCTCTCAAGTAGGATATTTAAAGAACAGGCTCTCCAGTGATAACACTTGCATCCTAGCCCATATACTGAAGAAAGCTAAACATACCGATTCCCTTACAGTTGCAATCACCCTAGATGCCAAAAAGGCCTTTGATAAGGTAGACTGGGCTTATTTGGAAGCGACACCACACAAATTCAAATTAGGCGAGGCTTTCGTCCGTATGGTCATGGCACTTTATTCCAACCCCTCAGCCAGAGTTAGAGCAGGTGGTCACCTATCATCGTCGTTCAGCTTAGAGCAAGGCACAAGGCAGGGCAGCCCCCTCTCTATTTCTGCTTGCTATTGAGCCCTTCCTCTACCACCGCAGGAAAAATTATGGTATTAAAGGGATTGGCTTTGGTGAGTGCACGGTTAAAATCACGGCCTATGCGGACAGTATCCTGGTGATATCTGAATACACTGAGGCTGCTATACCGGCCTTAATGTCCTCAATAGCGGACTTCTCCAGTGTGTCTGGTTACAAATTAAACAAAGATAAAACAAGAGGTGAAACTCTTAAATAACATTGGTAACAAAGACATTATGGGTGACTCCGGCTTACTTTGGCAACCGAAATGTTTCAAGTACCTAGGGTTGGAATTTGAAAAAGATCTAATCAGCACCTTAAAAACTAATGAAAACTCCCTCTACAAAAAAATATCCACTTTCCTGGATGGCTGGTCACCAAAATTTCTATCTAGGTGGGGCAGAGCGGAGACTCTGAAATTGATGATAAAGCCACTGGTTAATTACCTTGTATGCATGCTACCAATGTTACTATCGAACGACTTCTTGAAAAAGGTTTATAATCTTTTCAATGTATTCTTGTGGCAGGGTAAGAAACCTAGAATCGCCTTAAATAAGCTTCAATTACCCAAAGAAAAAGGTGGCATAGGCCTTCCAAATTTTAAGAAATACCAGACTGCTTACCTATGTAAACAGGGATCTAACTGGCTTCTCCCACAAACGGACTATATCCCTGTTTGGCTGGACATAGAGAGAGTGATTTGCAATAATATGCCTCTCCCCACCCTCCTAACGACAGATCTTTCTGTCTTTCCTCACTCAAGATACATTCTACTCAATACCAAAAGGGGCCTTGCTGAGCTTAGAGCGGATCACCAAAGTCAAGATCAAGATTAACAAATCCAACTTGGCCTCCCTATGGTATAACCCAAGCCTAAGAGTAGAAGGCAGGTCTCTTTACTGGGACCACTGGTCTAAAAACTGGATAAATCTAATTAAAGATCTATTCACAGGTCTCTTACCCTTACCTATCTCTGTTTTACAGTCAAGACACGGTCTTCAACCTCTAGATTTGTATAGATTTCTAAAACTCAAAGTGCTCATCTCCTCTCGATCTATCACACCACACAACCCTTCTATTATTGGGAAGCTTGCTCAGCTTACAAAAGCTGGACACATTGTTTCCAAAATATATAAACTCCTCTCTCCTAACTCACAAAAATCGCATAGAAAATGTGAAACAGCTTAGGAAAATGAGATAAATTCCTCTCTGATCCCATTTGACTGGGATAAGATTCATCTCACCCCTTTCTCGAACAAAAACTCGCCTACACTTTCACAAACCAAAATAATGTTAATAAACAGAACATATTGGACCCCCGAAAAACTCTTCAAACTTAAAGTCAGCGATAATCCCACTTGTTGGAATTGCAAATCTAATGTAGGTGATTTGGCATATATGCTCTTTTACTGCCCTGCCTCACAAACCTACTGGGACAAGATCTTCAACTACATACACAGAACCTTTCACTATCAACCTCCGAAAGATTTCTCATTCTACTAAGTGCTAAAGATCCTTACCTTGTTAATGTCCAGGATCGACATCTTATGGATCTCATGTTCACTCTGGCATATAAAGTCATTTTAAACAAATGGAAAAACGCCAGTGACGTTGTTTTTAAAACATGGCAGGAATGGTTGTTCTCCTTGAGAGGTGCAGACAACGAGTCATACCTCCCCGTGGCGCAAATCACACAGGAAACTCTGGAGCTCCCTAGACTCCTCATACACATGCTATGACCCCCCATGATTTTACATGTACCGCTTTCCTTAAAGTACCTCTTACTCCTTGCAACCCGAGTATTACCTTCTTTCTTAAATTGTGCGTATTGGTGTTATTGACGATCAGAACTATATGACTTGGCTCCCTGATAGAGTCGCTTGTAGCACTAGAGCACTCCCTACCATTACTGTCATCATTTACATAGTCTTATCATTGTTGTTGTTTCCTTATTGCCTTGTTATTTTAACTTTATTTTGCTCACCATCACCCCTGTATGATTTTACATTATTGTCGTCATGCTAATGCTTTAACCCCTTGGCTGCAGCGGCAATTCCACTGCAGCGCTAGGGGGGAGGGGGGGCCGCGCGGCGCTCCCGTACTCGTGACGGAACCGCTCCGTCACAAGCCTCGGGTGGGCTGTGCTTGTGAAGGAGCGGTTCCGCCATGGCCCCGCCCGTTCAATAGAACGCGCCGGGAGGGGTTAATGGAATATATGATATACTTATTGTCATCATCTTCTTTTCTTTTGCCATAATGTATTGTTTGTCCCTTTGTTTATTTTTAATAAAAATGACTTGAATTTTAAAAAAAAGTGTGCGTTGGTATGTTTTGTACGTTGCCAGACTATGGGATTGTAGTTAAACCAGGTGGATTATGGGAAGTGCAGGTCAACTGTGGCCATGCTTCCACAGCTCACAAGGCGGCGAGCTGTTTTCAAGAAGAAAACGAAGCATAACTCTTGTGATTCTCTCAGTCCCACTCCCTTCACTCAGACTGCAACAAATTGAGCCTCTCACCTAGAGTTTACTCACGTCCCTGACCAGAGTTTTATGTGTAGCACCCTGTCAGGTCAAGGGCTGCACATGTGGCCACAAGGAGCTCCTCCTGTTTCAAGCACGTGGCCTTGGGTTCTGCACGCTTCTTGCTTATGCTGGAACTCTCAGAATAGAAAACATAAAAACCACACTTAGCTTGCTCTTTTCTCATTTATGTCTGCATTATAGATATATCCTTCAACCTTAATATGGAGGTGGACCCCCACCCGGGGTCAATCAATGCCTCGCAAGGCCCCCTCTTAAGGGTTTTTGTTGGTTTATAAAGTGTCAGATAAGATCACTGAGTGCCTTCGCTTTCCAATACTGCACAGAATCACTTATGAAAAAGAACAGGAGACCTTATAGTCCTTTTGTACGTACAGCGAGTAAAAGAGCATGTGATGAGATCAAAAGCAGTTTAGTGACGATAATACTGCTTGTGAGCAATTACTATAGCCCAAGTATCTTCCATAAACTGATGTTTAAAATGTACCTTTATTGAAATATGTAAAAGCAGATATCATTCACGCTGTACATCTACTGCAGTTCAAAATGTTAATAAGCTTGGTGGTAGTCTATAACGTAAAATGTTCAAGCTTCCGTGCAAATGTGAATGGTTTATTAGGTCTCGTAGAGAGACCTATTCCAGTCAAACCACAAAGCTGACTTCACGATGAGGATTTGTAGAAGTGCACGTGCTCGTGAACGCGCTTCTATCCCCCTGCCTTGTTCTTCAAAGGTTCCCCTTACCATTTGCTTGTTCCTGCCTCCCCGCCCACTGCTTCACACTTCACGGCGCCAGGCCGTGACTCGCATTTTTGCCCAGCAGCTTCAAAGGGATCTGCTTCCCCACCCACTGCTTCACACCTCACGGCCTGGCAGCGCTGACTCGCATTTCTCCTTCCCCCTCCCCACAGCAATGCCAAGAGCTTGTTCGGTTTGTAATACTTTTGTTTTATTGGGTGGCTTCCTTGCCTGCTACTCTGCTTAAGAACGGCGTCAGAGGCTAGCCCCCAACAGAGAAGCAACTCAAATGTAAAGCATAAAAACTATGTTTTTGGTATTTTATTGAAAAAAGACGCTTTCACTGCCCTGAACCGTGCGCAATGTAACGCCAGGCTCGCACATTATAAACGCACCGTTTCAAGTTATAAATATCCATTTATTTCTCTGGTTCTTTTATTCAGCGCTATCTGTTCCTAGGCAGCTTCAGAGCGCTGCTCGGTTAATTCGCCAAATATTTCCCTCCCGATAGCAATGCAATTTTAGGTGAGCTGCTGAGATTTGTGGTTTTTTTCTTCTAATGTACATATGTAAGACGATCTCCTGATGTAGGCTTATTTATCATTGGTGGTTATGTTTGATATGTTCTCTAGTTTGTTTCTATCGCACGAGTCCTGCTTCCTTTACAGTGAAGGGACCATGTCTCCTCGGAGGGGGCTCGTACTGAAAACTTGTGTGTTCTTTCATGTCTCCAACATAGCTCACGCTGCCTCTTCTGCGCTGAATAAGTTCATTTAGCGTTGCACCCTGGCCTCGCTTAATTTAAAGTCCAAACAGGTCAACCAACAAACTGTTCTCCTGAAAATCCATGCTCAAAACTGCACAGGGTGCAATCGGCTGTGGTTGGTTGCACCCTCCACCCCCAGCACCTTGGACCCAGCTATTCGGAACAGCTGTGGAGCACTCTCCATACCGGGGCTTGTCTCCTGCTCGAATTCTCATAGCGCCTAGAGGCAGAGCTGATTGTATTACTAGCTAAATAAATAATAAATGCAAACAGACCAAAGAATCGCCTCCTTTCTTGTACTGGGCTTGAATTTAACATGGGTACATAAAAAATAAAAACAAGAACTGGAAGGACCCCGTAATAACATAAGAAATGTGAGCTGTTAGTTTGGGGTCTTCTGGGAGCTGGGTACTGCAGGGAACGACTCCTAGGCCAGCTGCATAGGCGGGGTGCGTCATTGGCAAGCCTCAGAGAAGCAAGAAGCCAGTAAGGGGCTATCCTACCATGTGGGTGTAGCCACATTGGCTTAATAGAGCTGCCTGAATGGAGCGGTTTTGACTGTGCTGCGAATCATGTAATGTAAGTATTGTTGCTATACTGTTTTGTCCCAAGAAGCCATTTTGTGCCTAAGTTGGTTTGTGAGTACAATTTTATTTTATTATGCAGGGCATTCCCTTCATTTATAATTTTATGTTACAGTTTGGAAACTCAAGAAAGGCATTACTTTGATGCATTTAGTGAAATTATTTTAAATTCATAAAATGACCTCTCAAGTGGGCCGATTACAAAGTTGAAGTGCTTAACTTGGCATCATGAATGACATCACAGCTGCGCATGCGTCGCGGGCTGGACTGAAGGTGTTCTAATGGTTGACGCCCAGTCACACTGCAGAGATGCTGATGACACTAGCTGCAGCGATGTAGACATGTATGTACCTTGTGTCTACCGCCCCCAAATAGATCATCCGTGCGAAGAGCAGTGTGTGACCTCCTCACCCAGCACAGGTCACCTGCTATGACTGCAGATGGAATAATACAGTCACTCTCCAGGCAGCCACAACACATCTTCCCCACTACTCTTTTCCTACCATTTGTTTTGTCGCTTTCCAGCCGCTCGACTGGCTTCCAAGAAAATCAAGATTCCCAAGTAAACTGCAGTCTTATTTATTATTCTAAAAAAAAAAAAAAGATAGATAGAAACATATCTTGGAAATCGCAATGGGAATAATTTGAGTTTTAGTAACCTTATTTCTTCTCCCATTCGGTCACGCTTCCTGTCCTCGTCTCTTTCATTGTTGCCTTCTCCCCTAACTCCGCCCTCTTTGTTCTCCCGAGTTTTCTATTGAATCTCCTCCACCCATCCTATCTCTTTCTCTTATTCTTCCCCTCTACCTATTCAGATTACTTCTCTCCTTCTTTTCCCCCTCCTTATTCTGTTCCCGATCTGCATCTCAATCCATTCTCCCTTCTTTGCTCTCTCTTCACTTTCACCCCATCCTTTTTGTCCTGCCTCTTCATTCTGCCCGAACGCCCCTATTCTGTACACTGTTCTACAACTACATCACGGAACTAGGTGCAACCAAACACCAACAACACCTCACACACAAGGGCATGTCAAGGACTGCCTCGGGGAAGTTTCACCTGATGTGTATGTCTGAGAGCATGTACATATTGTTTCTGTGTGCCTGCGAGCCTTCACCAGTGTATGTGTATTTGAATGTGTGTATGTGTGACACTACTTTAGTCCACACACACTGCTCCCTCACACTACTTTAGGACACACACACTGCGCCCACACACTGAGCCCTCACACACTCTGCGACCTCACACACTCTGCGCCCTCACACACTCTGCGCCCTCACACACAATTACACTACTGAATACAACATACACTCCACACAATACCACTCAGTGCCACATAATTATATGCTACGTAATTACACTGCACTCAATGCAACATGCACTCCAAATACCACTCAGTGCCACATAATTACACGCCACATAATTACACTGCAATCCATGCAACATACACTCCAAATACAACTCAGTGCCACATAATTACACTGTACTCAATGCAACATACACTCCAAATACTACTCAGTGCCACATAATTACACGCCACATAATTACACTCTACTGAATGCAACACACACTCCACACAATGCCACTCAGTGCCACATAATTATATGCTACACAATTACACTGCACTCAATGCAACATACACTCCAAACAATACCACTCAGTGCCACATAATTACACGCCACATAATTACACTCTACTGAATACAACATACACTCCAGACAATACCACTGAGTTCCACATCTTTATATGCTACATATTTACACTGTGCTCAATGCAACATACACTCCAAATACCACTCAGTGCCACATAATTACACGCAACATAATTACACTGCACTCAATGCAACATACACTAAAAACAATACCACTCAGTGCCACATAATTACACGCCACATAATTACACTCTACTGAATACAACATACACTCCAGACAATACCACTCAGTTCCACATATGTATATGCTACATATTTACACTGCACTCAATGCAACATACACCCCAAATACCACTCAGTGCCACATAATTACCCGCCACATAATTACACTGCACTCAATGCAACATACACTAAAAACAATACCACTCAGTGCCACATAATTACACGCCACATAATTACACTCTACTGAATACAACATACACTCCAGACAATACCACTCAGTTCCACATATTTATATGATACATATTTACACTGTGCTCAACGCAACATACACTCCAAATACCACTCAGTGCCACATAATTACACACCACAGAATTACACTGCACTCAATGCAACATACACTCCAAATACCTCTCAGTGCCACATAATTACACTGCACTCAATGCAACATACACTTCAAATACCATTCAGTGCCACATAATTACACGCCACATAATTACACTACACTCAATGCAACATACACTCCAAATACCACTCAGTGCCACATAATTACACGCCACATAATTACACTGCACTCAATGCAACATACACTCCAAATACCACTCAGTACCACATAGTTACACGCCACATAATTACACTCCATATATCTATCGCACCACCACAGCATCACTCAGCACCACCACAGCATCACTCAGCACCACCACAGCATCACTCAGGGGCACCACAACATCACTATGCGCTACCACAGCATCACTGAATGCTACAGCATCACTCGTCGCAACCACAACATCACTCAGCGCCACCACAGCATCAATCTGTGCAACCATTCAACAACAACTGGTTCAAATACGGTCTCTCAATGTTTCAAGCTTCATTACATATGTCACAAAAAGATGTTAATATTTCACTTCTGTTCTTTGATTTTCGTCACAATAAAATACACTGAACATAATCTTCACAAAAGTTATTTACAAAAGTTTAAGCTATTGCCATTATAAATTATAATAACTTTTATTTAAGTATTAATTATTAAAAAAATTAAAAGCAATTGTTATCTGTAATATCAATACATCTAAGCCACGTAAATACAACACATATTGCATTACAAATGCTATAGGTGTCACATTTGCGAAAGTTAAAAGTATTGGCATTGTAACTGACAAAGCTATTAATTTCGCTTTTTTCAAAACCAACACATAAATAAAAAATTTGTCATTTACAATACCAATAGCTCAAACTTTCCTAATGCGAGACCTATTGCATTGCAAATGCTTGTTTTCTTAGCAAGCAAAATGAATGTTCCTAGAAACAGAAAAATAATAACAATTGATTTAACCATTTACTCCGTGTAACAGCACACCTCTTAGCTATCCATTTGGTAATTGTGTCCCAGATGGAATTAATATGGTTATTAAAGAAACAGTTATTTGACCATAAAAATAATGGCTTAAATGAAATCAATTCATTTAGGGCGATGTGAACGTCAAGTAACATTACAAAATGGCCACTCGCTTACTGCATTCACTAACTCAAACATGTTCAAGTGTAATGTGTGCAGTGTCAGAAAACAAAGATATTGGGCACTATTAAGGTATGGCTTCGTTAACCTATCCCCACTCCCTCCCTGTTTCTTTTCTCCTCCCACCTGCCCTCCTGTCCCGCTTTCTTCTTCTTATACAAGCTGCCAGTGCCTCTGTGTCTTTGCATAACGCTGCTGTCAGAATGGGTGTTTTTTGGGGAATTGCTTTGTTTCATTCCAGTTCCACAATCCAATGCTCCACCTCAGCATCACTCAGCACCACTTCAATTTGCCCTCAGAATCTGGCATCTGTTGATTCTCCCCTAGTGCCAGTCCGCTGCTTGTGTTTTAATTTAGGTACTGTTTCCTAACTTCCACCCTACTGTTGTTTATGTCCCCATCCCAATAAAAAAAGCTACTACTTCATCCATGTGCTCATTCAGTGCTGCCTGCACTGACACATTCTCTCACTGTTGCACAAACTGATTGAGACGCTCACATTATGCTGCACTCATTCAGTTCCATACTCCCACCTATTCATTCCTGTACTTGCTTGTTCATGTCTGCTCTCATTCAGTCCCACAAGGCGATACATTCACTCCACCACACCTATTAATTGTTGCATGCATTCTCTACACTCACACCATCCTCCCTTCACTCCCTGCCACAATCATTCACCCTGTGCCCTTCTGCACTCAATGATCCCTGCATTTATTCACTCATGCAGACTAGCACATTCGTCCCAGTAGTTACTCAATGTTACATTCACTTCTGCATGACTCTTGGAGACGCCTCATGTCAATTCCTACTCGCCCTACATTGACTTCTTCCATTTCTTGAAAACAAAAGATGCCCCCTGCCCCCTCCATGCCCCCTCCTAGGCAGAAGGGAACATGTACTTTATTGCTGCCAAACAGACATAGAGAGGAGCACCCATCTGCACCAAGGCTCAGACTTTCCTCCTCACTGCTCCAGTTTCAAGCCATTCTTTCTTTCCACTGCTTTCTTTTCTCCTTCCTCCATCTGACCCTTCACGCAATCTGTTCTTTTCTCGTTAATTTCTACTTCCTTCTTCATTTGTTTCTCATTCTGCCATTCTCCCACTTTCTTTATCTTTCTTTAATTATTCCTTCAGGCAAATCTCCCAATTCCTTCCTTCTTTCGCTTTGTTTTCAATCTTTTCTCTCATTTTTCTTCTTTCCGTTGCCATTCAGGGCCATATGTATCATTCCAAACTGCGATCACAAACGCCAAAATTCACAGAATTTCGGCGTTTACGATCACAATTTGGCACAGTGGTATGTATGAAAGAAAAACTGCCTCGCAAAATAAGGAATCGCAAAATTTGTGATTCCCTATTTTGCAATTGCATTTAAGGAATCACAAATTGCGATTCCTTAAATGCAATGTAAGAAGCACAGAAAATGTGCAATTTGGCCTTAAGGAATCACAAATTGGCACCAACTTCAAGTTGGTGGTAATTTGCGATTTCTCTGATAAATGCACTTTTTTGCATTTTTCAAAGTGGCATGTGGCGCACATACATGCCCTTAAGGCATGTTTTTGGGCAACATGTGCACAAATGCACATTTTAGGGGTGCAACAGGGTGTCCTTTTGACACCATGGCACCCTCGAAATTGCATTCTTAATTTGCGATTCTCTAATTGAGAATCGCAAATTGCGAATGTCTTCCCATTCATTCCTATGGGCCTCTAGGCCCATACGAATGAATTGGGAGATATTTCTTAATTGCGAATAGCGATTTGCAATTATCAATTAAGGAATATGTAGGATTCGCAAAACTATTTGCAAATCCTACATACATAGCGTTTTGATATTCTGAAATGGAGATTTGCAAAAAAAAAAAAAAAATCGCAATTTGAGAATCGCAAAATCAGAGTTTGATTCATATGGCCCTCCGTCCTTTTCCCACTTATTTTTAGGTTGAGCCCTGAGCCAGTGCACAAGCGCTGCTCTGGGGTTGACTACGTGATGGAAGCCTTGCCCACTCCCACGCCCATCTTTTTCATAGGCTTGTGTCTTCGTTCTCCCTAAATGTTGCCTTCCGATGGGTTGATAGGCTTGTTAGTCCCTCCTTATGACGGCCATGTCGTCTGTATCCTTCCATGGCTACAGGCCCCTTCACTTCGAGTGTTGCACGGTATGTGTTATTTAGAATGTGTTACAGAAAACAAATCATGGACGCAATGCTGACAATGTGAGCACTTAATTTCTTCTTGTGCCTTCTCCCCCCACCCCTCCCGCGGTCTGTGCTTTCTCGGCCCCCCGGCACACACGCTATTCTTGCTTTCTCACCCCTCTGTCTGGCACCTGCCCGCACTCCCATTTGCAATGCAGTAGGTCTTGCGTAATGAGAGTCCTATTGCATTGCAAATGCTTGTTAAAATGGACATCAGCGATAATTACTGTTCATATCTGGGCTGTGCTGCTAACCACAGACAAAGGGAAGAGCTGTGCCCAGAGACAGGGCCCAGAACCAACATAATTCTCAAAGCACAGACCTGGCACTCTATTCTACGGGCCTTTGGTGCAGAAAGAAGCCCAAACACCAGGAATGAGATTCATTCTCTCTCTTTCTCGCTCGCGCTCTCTCTCTCGCATTTTTTCCTCTCTTTCTCCACTATGTTGAGGTTCCCAAACTGTATACTGAAGAGAAAGGGATCAAATTCCTGGACACACATCACATGAGGCACATGAAGGTTTCAGGTCTGGCTTGGTTTCAGCTACCATTGACCAGTTGTTCAATATGTACCACACACCCACATTTTTCCAAAGGTACATTTTGGATGGTCAAATCGGAAATTACCAGGGGATGAAAAATATGTGGCAAATAACTGGATATGCAGAATTAGGGATGTAAGTACAAAAATACGCGGCATGTTCCATTTTGAGTGGAATAATCATAATAAAGTGCTACTTAATGGACTGATACATTTTGCACCCTGCGGCGCTGGAGCATATTAGGTGTGATAAATATCGCTTCATTTTCGGGCCGAGCGTAATTTAGGCCGAAGTAGGGAGCAGCTTAGCACTGAACAACAAGCAGGCAATGTCCAGGCATGCAATGAATGTCGAGTACTGTGAGAAATGTGACCGCAGGTTCCTGTTCTCTACGGCTGTCGTGCTGTTTGAATACCCGCATTTTCATTTTCTTTCAGAAAATACAGGCGGCCGGAGCAATTCTCATGTCGTATCGGAAGTCGATTTAGAACTTTTGTCCAAAGATGCAGAAGACCTGCCTTCAGTTTTATTTACTTGTATTTCTTCTTCTCCAGGTTGGCAATGTCCTAGCTCATTTGGTGGCTTAATTTGAGACAGTGGTTTCCAGTGTTTGTCAGCAGCACTTAATTGTCATCACCTGGGCCTGGGACAGTCTGCCAAAAGGAGTAGTTTCTGTCCTGTAACTCCAGTTCTGTAGTAGTGATATCTCTGTTATAGTCATAACCTAGTGAATTGTCCTGCCCATGTGCGTGGACCCAGGAGCAATCAAAAATAATCTCTTAAGTTGTCAAAAAATCCTGACCTGCACAGACACTTAAGAGAGAATTTAAAGACAGATAATGCAGCCTATATCCACAGGCTACACTGTCCAGTACTTCAACTAGAAATTCCACCAAAAACCCACAAACAGCACAGCCTGCCAGATTTCTCCACAGAGAAAAACTTTCCTTTACCAGCAAAACCCTATGGAATGATAGAGAGGAAGGAGTGGACAGACAAGCCCCATAGGCTGCCATTATGTGGCTCAGAACAGGATACTGTGCCTTTAAGAGAACTTTCCAGAACTCTCTCAGTATCTCAGAATGCACAGCAGGTCCCTTTTACTTTCAATTCTTTTTGACGGCGTAATACGCCAGACCTGTAGCATTCCTTACATAATATCTTTCTCCACCGGGGAGGAGGGCGGGCGCTTAGGACTATAACAGAGATACCCCTACTACAGAACTGGAGTTACAGGACAGAAACTACTCCTTCTGTAGTAGGGGATCTCTGTGTATAGTCATATTCTAGTGAATAGAATGGCAAGCCCATCCCCACACCAAAACAGCAATGGAGAGAAGAGAAATAACACCACTACTGTGCGAACAGATTTCGCAGAGAAGCCTGCCCAACCTGAGCGTCTGTCCTGGCATCAGTGTCCAGACAGTAATGCTTAGCAAAGGTATGGACCTACTTCCAAGTGGCCGCCTTGCGGATTTCTGCAATTAAAACCTTACGTAGCAAAGCCATCGTGGCAGCTTTGCCCCTGGTGGAATGAGCCTTAGGTTTACCCCTTACGGTCTTATTAGCCTTCTGATAACACAATTGTATACAGGACACAATCCACCTCGAGATGGACTGTTTTGAGGTAGCAAGACCGGTCCTGACTAATCCAGAATTGATAAACAATTGGTCTGACCTACGAATATCTTTGGCTTTATCCAGATAACATTTCAACACCCTCCTAACATCTAGGGAATGCAGAGACCTTTCCGCTGGAGATGAAGGATTCTGAAAAAACGTAGGTAAAGTTATGGCCTGGTTAACATGAAAATCAGATATAACCTTTGGAAGAAATTTAGGATGAGTACGCATAACAACCGTAGCAGCATGAAATCTATACTACTATTATAAAGAGAGAACTGGAAACCTTTGAGGTGGGTAAACTCAAAAAGTACAGCACCAATCACAACACCCAATACAGCGTTGGAAAGGGCAGTTGCAGCAGAAGGACATAGGCTATGCAGACGGGCACCATATACATTTAAAAGGAAAAAGACCCGTGCCAGCAAAGTAGTCCCTTGTGGGTGTCTGCGTTGTGCTGTGGGAGTGTGCTGGGGGCGTGACAAACGCTGGGGGCGTGTGGCGGCCCAAGATCCGGTTTCCCAGATCCCCGCGATGCTGCACTCACCTGCTCTCCGCCCACAGGGGCCCCGGCCTCGTCCGTCACCTTGGGGGACATGGAAGCCCAGAGCAGCACCAGCCCCAGCAACGTGAGTAAGCCCACCTTCAGCCGCATCGCCTGCTGCCTGTCCTCGGCCCCGCTCGCTCCCCCGGCTCTCAGCCACGCTCCTTCCTCCACCCCTCACGGCTCTCAGGATGCTCCTTTCCCGGCTCTGCTGCTCCCGCTGCTGGCCGCTCTGCTGCGCGTCTCCTGCAGCGGTGCTGCCCCCTTACAACCCTGGCCCAACTCACCCACTCTCCGGCGGTACGAGATCCGGTTTCCCAGAGCCCCCTTCTGCCCCGGACAACGTCGGGGCAGGATGCTAGTACAGTATAAGGTTCATGGCAACATAACACCTGAATTTCACTCACCCTGCGGGTCGATGTAATGGCCACGAGGAACGCTGCCTTCCAGGACAGGTGCTGCAACGAAGCCTTATGAATAGGTTCAAAAGGCACCTTCATCAATCTGGACAGCACCACATTCAATTCCCATGAAGGCGAAGGAAGCCGGACAGGAGGGAACACTTTCTTCAAGCCTTCCAAAAAGTCCTTGATCACAGGGATCTGGAAGAAGGAAGTCTGTGAAGGGCATTTCCTGTAGGCAGTCAACGCAGCTAGATGAACCTTAATGGAATGGACATTAAGGCCAGACTGCGCCAAATGTAGAAGATACAGAAGGATGACATCTTCCCTAGATGTCGTTGGGTCATAGTTCTTGGACTTGCACCAGATGCAGAATCTCTTCCACTTGTAAGTATAGGAAGTCATAGTGTAAGGTCGCTTAGCCTCCTTCAGTATGTCCATACAATCCTCTGGTAGATTCAAATGGCCATATTGCACTATCTGAGGAGCCATGCCGCCAAACTCAAAGACGAGAGGTTGGGGTGCACCATCTGCCCCCCAAACTTCGTGAGAAGGTCCGGCCGGCACGGCAGCCGTATGTGAGGAAGGAGAGACCGGTGAAGCAGGTCCGTGAACCACCACTGCCTGGGCCATTCCGGGGCAATCAGGATCATCCGCGCTCTGGACTGGGACAGCTTGATGAGCACTGCCGGAATCAGGGGAATGGGTGGAAAAGCTTACAGAAAGCTGTTTAACCAGTCGATCCATAGTGCATTCCCCAGCTTCCCCTGCTGGTAGTACCTGGAGGCGAGGTCTCGGCATTTTCTGTTTTCGGCGGTGGCGGACAGATCTACTTCTGGAGTCCCCCACCTTGCGAAGACTTCTCCTAGTACTGGGTCATTTATGACCCATTCGTGGTTTTCCTGAATCCGTCTGCTCAGTGCGTCCGCCTGAACATTCTGCACACCTGGTAGATGGGTAGCCGTTATCGTCAGTCCTCTGGCTAGAAGCCAGCGCCAGATCGCCTGCGCCTCCTGCAACAGAGTGCGCCATCTCGAGCCCCCCTGCGTGTTCAGGTAATACTTCGTGGTGGTATTGTCCGTCTGTACAAGCAGAGAATTGGTCTGGAAGGACGGATGAAAGGCCTTTAGTGCCAAGTGAACAGCTCTGAGTTCCAGGAAATTGATGTGATACGTGGACTCCGTCGGGGACCACGGTCCTTGTATCTGTAAGTCTCCGGAGTGCGCCCCCCAGCCGTGGAGAGACGTTTCCGTCACAATAGTCTGTGTGGGAAAGTCCTTGTGGAAGGGAACCCCTCTCAGGAGATTCTCCGCTGAACACCACCACTTCAGAGACTGAAGAACATGCAGAGACAGTCATATCTTGTCGTCCCAAGACCCCTTCCTCTGATCCCACTGATCCTCCAAGCACTACTCCAATGGTCTCATGTGAAGCCGTGCTTGTGGCGTGAGGAAGATACAAGAGGCCATCGACCCCAGTAGAGAAGACACCGTCCTCACTGTTGTAGATGGAGCGGTCATAAGACCCTGAGCCTTCCGAAGGAGTGATAATCGTCTCTCCTCCGAAGGAGACACGCTTGCCGACAGCGTATTGATGGAGGCTCCCAAGTACTGTATGCACTGGACCGGAGTCGGGACAGACTTGGACGTGTTGATGTGCAATTCCAGCTTGTTCAAGAGAACGCACGCCTTCTGGAAGTGCGCTTGAGCTTCTGAGAAGGAGGAGGGCTTGATCAACCAATCGTCCAGGTACGGGTAGACAAAAACCTTGTTCTTCCTCAGGTGTGCAGCTACCACTGCCATGCACTTCGAAAATGTTCTGGGCGCAGACTTCAGCCCGAATGGCAGTACTGTGTACTGATAATGATTGGCGCTGACTTGGAATCGCAGGAACTTCCTGTGTTTGTGTGCAATGGGCACATGGAAGTACACATCCTGTAGGTCTATAGCACATAGCCAGTCTCCCTGTTGCAGCTGAGCATAAATCTGATACGACAGCATGCAAAATTTCTCTCTGCGAATCCACTTGTTTGCTTGTCGCAAATCCAGAATAGGCCTGAACTCGTTCTTGTCCTTCTTGCGAACCAGAAAGAACCGGGAGTACAGACCTCTTCCCCTTTGAGACAGAGGTATGTCTTCTATCGCTATTTTCCTTAACAGGGTATCGGCCTCTGTGAGAAGTTGGCCTGATATATGATGCTCACTAGTTCTAGTGATCACCTTGTATCAATCCAAACAACCCTTATGGTGATTGGTTGTAAGTCAACCTTATAGACCAGCTATCCTAATGGTAGCATGGACAAAGCAGTCTTAGGCTAAACTCTTTTGGCATGTGAAGCCAGCTGTTTTACCATATATAACCCCTTGAATACCAAGTGAAAGGACACCACACAGGTTGTTATGAAAATAAACAAGTATTTATTAACTAACATACACCTCTGAACTCTTTATGAGATCAGAGGGCTAAGCACATGACAATCTCTTAGGAAAAATACGTTTAAGTTGCACAAATTACAATGGTGACCTAGGGGCACGACAAACCATATACTAAGTAAGTGGAATGTGAAAGTCGATAAAAGGAATGGAGCTGTCCAGAGGCTGTAGGATCGCTGGGACCACGCTATACTAACTCTAGGTAGGTAATAGGAGGCCCACGGAACGCGTGTGCAGAGTGTGAACTCACACGCATGCTGCGTAAGAGTGTCTATGGACAGTACAGTTCAAGATAAAGGTGAGTAGGGACAATCCTGACTAGGTAGAACTGAAACGACTGTGGAACTGGACACTAGGAAAGTCAAGCTACCCTTGAGCACCGAAATGCTCGTGTTACCTCACCCACAGGCTGCGGGTGCATAGGTGCCAAGTCGTGTCGGGTTCCGGCGTTGAAGTCTATGGAGCCTGGAAGAAAAAATGCTGCAGGCGATCAGGTGGAAGATGTCCGGTGTGATCCAAGGGTGGATCAGTGAAGAGAAGAACCTGAAAGCAGAGGGGACAATGTTCAAAGTCACTAGCCAGTGACTGGAGTGGAACCAGGAGTGGAACCAGATGTCGTCATCGCGATCAGGTGAAGGTGGACGCTTGTCTCTGCAGCCACGTGGACCAGGTGGTGTCTTCGACAACCAGGATGGAGGCACAAGCTGTTCCACGCAGGCTCTCGCTGTCGGCGGTGTCGGCTTTGGATTCGGAGTCAACAGGCCTTGGCAAAGGCAACCCACGCGGTGAATGGAAACGGCGTCTGGAGTGGACCAGGAGGGTCCGGGGTGCTCCTCTTTTGGAAGGGAGCAAGGGCCAGTCTAGAGCAACCAGACCAGCAGTGAAGATTTTGGAGTTCATCGTCTAGGTGGTCACTAGCCAGCCGGCAAGTGACCAGACAACGCGTCGAGCAGAAAACAGCAAGAAGGGCCCCACACAGATCTCGTGGATGCTGAAGGGCTGGTCTTCGGTGCAGGAGCTGCTCGGGGTCGGAGCTTCTCAGTCCCCAAAGCACTAGGAAGTGGTTACCTCAGAAGTCGTGCTGGAGCAAAGTGCTGCTTCTTTCAAGATGGCCGGTCCCACGTGTCTCGTCGCACCCACTGATCTCAGCTGTGCTGCAGATGTAGGTAGAGGTCGGAGAGGTCTGGGAATCCGGGTCTTGTCGGGCTCTGAAGTCTGGATCCTTGGAGGAAGACGACAAAGGGAAGCTGCTGGACGCTGATGGTGCCCGCTTGTGCAGGGTGGACACTCCTTGCCCACAAGGGAGATTTCTTCAGTCTTCTGTGGAGCAGAACGTCGAAGTCCAGAGTTTCTTCTTGTAAAGTTGTTCAGGATAATCTATTTTGGAATGGGACCAGCTCCTACCTTTATCCGGCTAAAGGGGGCTGTACTACGACTAGGTCCCTCCTCTGGGTGGGACCAGGAAAGGGGGTGGTTACACCCCCTATCCTTTGTCCGGTCTTGCGCCAGCTCTGGGGCTGGAGTGCCCCAGGAACTGGTTCAGACCGGAGTATGCACAGGGACACCTTGTGTGCCCCAGGCATGTCTCATTCCTTTGAGCTCTGTCCTACCTAATACACAAAATCCTGTCTGGGGTGGTGCTAGCACCTCCCAAGGCAGGAAACCCTTTGTCCAAGCCTCCCTCGCTGGAAGGACTCCCAGCAGCAGGATGTCAGACTTGTGTCTGTGGTGGCAGCATCCATTTTCTGATGCTGAGGCTCGAGTTAACTTTAACCGGGGTTCACAGTTACATACATGTCGTGTCCCTCTGGAAGGGTGGAATGCTACCCCCATCACCAGAATTGGCGAGGGGGTAGTATTCCAATTCGTATGACACCTTACTCGACATGTTTTGATAATGTTATACCAAAGTTGGCACTAACCGCAAGGATTATAATGCACTTAAGAGTATATGGTATAGCGTTATCATGGAAACAGCTAAAGGACTTGGTTCTGAAAGCTGCAGACAGGCTCAGCTCATGCTAGAGCACCATCTCACATAATTCCAAGCACTCTGCCTTCAAAATTGATAAGGCCTGCCATAGGAGTGACTGATAGGAGGATATGTGTCCATTTTAGGGTTAGATATAGGGATACTATACCTAAAGCAAAGGGTGATTACACCACCTTGCCCCAGCTGATTGATCCGTCAGTTGCGTCAGATTGGGATGGTCAGCCAGGGGTGGCATTATACATGCTGCAGCCCCTGGTAGGCCATGGGTACACCTATGCCCTGGGTACCTAAGGTACACTGTACAGGGGCTGATAAGGTGACTCAGTATCCAATTAGATATGTACCTAGAGTACATGGAATCCATTTTACAGAGAGAGCAGTGGGCCTGGGGTCCTGAATAGCAGGGCCCCAGGTCAACTAAGTCGAAAAACCAGCAAAACACCAGGCAAAAAGTTGGGGGCAACCATAGTCAGATATCTACCTTCCTACAGCCTCCGCCTGTAGCTCGCGCAGCTGAAACTGCGAGCTGACCGGTGAAATTGCTGGAGGCGGGCTGGTGAACCGAAGACTGTATCCATTGCAAACAATATTCAGCACCCACTAGTCCTGAGTAACTTTTCTCCACTCTGCCAGAAAAAATTGAATGCTTCCCCCCACCGGAGTGGGTAACGGATGCAGGGGAAGTAACCGCTCAGGGCCTAGACCCAGCCGGTCCCCTGTTCGCCGCTGCGGACTGCTGGCCGCCTCTGCCCTTCTGGCGTTTATGGAAGGGCCTCCGGAACTGCTGCTGCTGTTGTTGCTGCTGTCCCGAAGCCTTCCCTTGCCCTCTGCCTTGCGCCCTGAACAGTCTCTGGAACGGGCGGTAGGGTCTTCTTCTCCTTGGGCTTCTCCAACCCGACGGCCGTAAGGGTCTCAGCCTCCGCTTTCATGCGGGCCATCTCATCATCCGCATGCTTGCCAAACAGGGTTTCCCCCGAGAAAGGCAGGTTGGCCACCCGTTGTTGAGCCTCTGGTTTGAGGGATGTAAGGCGAAGCCAAGCGTGGTGCCGTTGGTTGACACCATGGCAATACCCACGCGCCGCCAGAAGAGACACATCAGCAGCAGCGCTGATGACTTGGTGCGACACCAATAGTCCCTCATTCAGAATATCTAGAAAGTCCTCTTTCTTCCCGCGAGGAAGGAGCTCAGCGAATTGCTGGAGGGACTCCCACAGGGCTCGATCGTATCGGCCTAGCAAAGCCGCGGCACTTGCAGCCTTCATTGCAGTAGACGCCGTCCCACAGACCTTCCTGCCTGCCGAGTCTAACCAGCGGCTCTCCTTATCAGGAGGTACCGTAGATGATGGGGTGGTGGTATGCTGCTTCCTAGCAGCCGTCACTATGACCGAGTCCGGTGTCGGATCTATCCTGAGAAAGGCCGGGTCAGAATCCGGAGCCCGGTACTTCTTGAGGAGCCTGGAGGGAGCCGCCTTCGTCACCGCCGGAGTGAGAAACAACTCCTTAGCGGGCTCCACCAATCCTGGTACCAGGGGTAGCAACGGCCGAGACAGGTGCTTTTTATGTAGTGTCTCGAAAATCACGGATGTCGTGGGCGTAGGCACCGCCACCGTGATGCCCAACTTAGCCGCACCCCTCAGCAGAACATCTTGGAATGAGACGATGTCGTCTACTGGCGACAAAGTCGGCGAATAGTCCCTGGCCCCAGAAGAGTCTGTGTGGGATCTCGATCTGCGCCTCCTGTGGCGTCGCCTTGATCTTGTCGACGACAGGTGACGACTCTACGAGCACTCCCTCCGTCCAGAACGAGAGCGCGATCTCCTCGGCTTCGGACGCTCGGCAGGTTTCAAAGGAGCAGGAGACTGCGGCCTGACCGGTACCCTCGGCTGAGGAGTCCCCTTAGGAGGCGTCCGGTATCTTGGTAGCGAATCCATCCTCGGCGGAACTGGAGGCAGTCCCTGGGGGGTAGCAGAGGATGAGTAAGAGGAGGAATCTGCAGTGGAACCGGAGGCGGAGTGGGATTCCGTGGTGGAGATTCCTTGGGCAAGGGAGGAGGAGGAGTAGACGACCTTGGCTTAGAAGGTGTATATACCTCGGAGTACACCAAGCCCGGTGACTCCTTCTTCTTAGGCGGAGGCGATGGAGAGGCAGTGTCTCCTATTGGAGAACATCTCAGACGCGCCCCAGCGGACCCAGAGGGACTCCTGGCGACAGAACTCCTTCTGCGCTTCTTTGGCGTCGAAGAACGCCGTCTCGACGTCGAGGAACGCCGTCTCGACATCAACCGGCGCCATCGCCTCGACGTTGAGCCAAGTCTGGACGGCGGACATCTCCTCCTCGACGGCGATAGTCGTCCTCTCGACGGCGAGCGTCTCCTCCTTGACGTCGAACGCCTTCCCGACGGTGAACGCCATCTGGACGCCGAGCGTCTCCTCGACACTGAATGCCTGCGAGCCTTCGACGTACTACTCGACGTCGAGGATCCCCTCGACAACGACCTCCTCTTCGCCAACGGTGGAGTCGCCTCGACGGCGAGCGCCGACGCCGGGCCGAACTCACTCGACGTCGATGACTCGACGCCGACGCCGATGACACCGTCGACGGCGATCTCGACGGCGGCCTAGTCAGTCCCCTCGACGTCATACCGTCGATGCCGCTTCAACCCAGAGCCCTGGGGAGACGGGGAAAAGACTGCTGTCGATGCTATCGACGTCGGCGGAGAAACAGGAAGTTTGCTGGTCTTCCTGCCTCTGGGGAGCCCCCCAGAGACCTCAGCATGGGCAGATGAAGTATGCCCAGACCCACCTTGTGCCTGCAGCCTTCTATCTTCCAGGCCTTGGAGCCTGATCTTCATCCTCTCTCTCAGGGTCCTGGTGGATAATGTCTGGCAGATGCCACACTCCTCTGGGACATGAGATGAGGGAAGGCAGACGATGCACACCTCATGTGGGTCCAACTTGGCCTTCCTCGGACACTCTGGGCATTTGTCAAACAAAGCAGGCATTCTGACAAATAAGAGTGCACAAAGACACACACAAGGAAGAAAAAAACAAAGTACTTCAATAAAAGCACTCAAATACTTGAAAAAGTGAAAAATCACCAAATAAACCCTTGAAAAGGGAGAGCTCAATGCTCCAGGGTCCTGCTTGCAGGAGCCGGAAAATAGAACTGAAAGTAAAAGGGACCTGCTGTGCATTCTGGGATACTGAGAGAGTTCTGGAAAGTTCTCTTAAAGGCACAGTATCCTGTTCTGAGCAACATAATGGCAGCCTATGGGGCTTGTCTGTCCACTCCTTCCTCTCTATCATTCCAGAGGGTTTTGCTGGTAAAGGAAAGTTTTTCTCTGTGGAGAAATCTGGACAGGCTGTGCTGTGAGGGTTTTTGGTGGAATTTCTAGTTGAAGTACTGGACAGTGTAGCCTGTGGATATAGGCTGCATTATCTGTCTTTAAATTCTCTTAAGTGTCTGTGCAGGTCTGCTTTTTTTTGACAATTTAAGAGAATATTTTTGATTGCTTCGGGGTCCACGCACATGGGCGGGACTATTCACTAGATTAGGACTATACACAGAGATCACCTACTACAGAACTAGTACTATCTGGCTAATTCAGAGATGACCACAGCAACAGTTTATCTTTAACTCAATATACATAAAATTATTATTGCTTGCCGCCTTCGCCATTCTTATAGCTGTGGGGGCCTAAAATACTCTGCATTGTCACGCTTGCAAGAGTTTGATGGTTAGTACTTGGCAGCGTGGCAGGGTCAATATGTGGTACAAGCTGCAGAGGCCTGACGAGAGCCGTGGCACTATTTTTTTAACCAACTTAAGCACTCGAGATATATCTCTCTCAGCGCCATATACAGGGGCGATTTTGCGGCTGGCCTCATTATACAGGATTACTCAGCTGGTCCAGAAGGTGGCGTGGGCTTGAAATGGGATGGGGTGATGTAGTTGAACTGCAACAAGCCCCTGGAGAGACGTATTGCCGCGTGTAGGAAGGCTCTGAGGGCAGCCAATGCTACTGGTGAGGAGAGCACTGTACCCATAGAGGGGAAGTGGCGCAAGGTTTATTATTCTCAAATCGGTCTCAATATGTGGCAACCCCTTTGATCACTGATGACATCATAACCTGCAAGAACTGCAAACAAGAAACAAGTCTTGCTGTTGCCTTCAGGAGCCTTGAGACCCCCTGTTGCCATGGTAACGGCAAGGATGAGAGGGATAGCAGCGTCTGCCAGACTGAGGTCCATGTGTGGAGGTCCCAGGCCCACATATGGAGGCCCGAAAAGCCCCAGCTCAGCCCCAACAGATTGAGGGTCCAAGACAGTGTGAAGGTGCCTGATATAGATGCATAACTACTGACAACCAGACCCTGTGAGGGTCCCGACTCCCAGGTACTCGGGGAGGGATTGAGGTCTGGGTGCAAAGCATTTGAAGGCTTAGACACGGGCAACATAGTTCAGGCACAGACACAAATGGAATTCAGCCCTAAGCGTGAGAACGGAAGGGTGGAGCATAGCAAAACTGGAGTTATCAATGTATTTGTATTTTCGTTGGTTTTAGGGCACAAACTCCATTTCTACAGAAGAAAGTGCACAAGCATCAGCCAGAGGTCAGCCTTGCACTGACACCATAAGAGCAGTCGTTTTACAGAGCAACTTTTGTCATGAATTACAGGGGTAGAAAGCTGGCCGTATATGGGAGGTATACAATAGCAAACAAGATGCTGGTGCATGAGAAGTGGGGATACAGGGCTTCGGCGGCTATAGCACAGGTTTAAAACCAACAAACAATAGATGGGAAAGAGGTTGGAGGTTAGAGCAGCAGTGAGAATAGATGAGTGTAGAAAGGCTGCAAAGGATTTGTTCTAGGGGCAACCCTCTCACTGATGGATGGTGACTTTGAGAAGGGGTCTAACAGCAGCTTTGGTTTTGAAAGAATGATACACAGTCAGACCCTGCTTCATTCCTGCTGTGAGGCGAGAAAATAAACACGGCAACAAAGGTTTTACTCAAGCAAAAATGTTCATAAATTGTAAATAATTTCTTTGGGTGTTACAACTCCACACTTAGAAACTTTTCACTGAAAACCAGTCAATGTTATCCTACGGAATAAAAACGTTTTATTGATTTTATGGTAAGTACTTGGTTGTGGGAGTTGGTGTTCTGAGGTTAGTCTCACGGGTTCCCCAGGGTCAAGGATGCACTCTTGTTACACCTTCAGTGGCACTAGGGTGGCCGGGTACAGAGTGCTGAGGCCAAATATTATCCAAAGGGGGATAGGGGGCCTCAGGTTGGTAGCGGCTGGCGAGTAGGCTACAAGGTTGTGTTAGGCTCGGGGTAAAAACGGATCCAGTTTAGCACAAAAAGTGCTCCCTCAGCAGCCCCGGGGCGGCTGGGTGCAGGGTGCTGGTTTGGCGTCCGGTGCCCTGTTTTCAATGGGGATTTTCAATTTTCAGGTGCAGACTCGGTCCAAGAAGACTTCCAGGAGAAACCAACAGCTGGGCAGGTAAGTTGGGGGGCTCGGGGACGTAGGTGCATCTCGGGTTCTCTTCTCCAGGGTGCAGGGCAGCTGGATGCAGGGGTGTCTTTTGAGGTCGGATTTCACCTTACTGGGCCACTCTCGGTTGGGTGGGTCTCCGTGCAGCGGCTACAGGCGACGTTGGGGAGTCCTGCAGTGCTCAACCCACAGTGCACTCAGACTCTGGAACGCTGGGGACCTCGCTGGGGCTGGTTGTCCACACGAACTCGGGCCATAGGCAACAGGTACAGTGGTGGTTCCAGGAGTCTGGTTTCTTTTTCCTCAGCAAGCTCTGAGTCTTTCTTTGGTGTTTCTTCTGAACAGAGCTGCTGTTCACAGAAGATTTGGTCTTTGTTGAAAGCATTCTGTGCTCCCAGGGGTTCTGGAGTTCGCTGGCTGTAGGACAAGAAGGTTTTTGTCGCAGGACCTCAGGAAACTGCAGACGGACCGGTAGGGCTGGGGCCAAGTCAGTTGTTCTCTGCAGTCATCTCTGCTGGGCATCCTCATTCATCCATTTTGGGTCTCGTGGCAGGCTGCGACATTAATCACCCCTGCGGGTGACTTGAGAATACTGACGTGCTTGGTGAAGTATTTGGGAAAACTTTGTATGGTTTTAATAAAAGTGGTACGAAGTATTGCTCATCTGGGCGTGTGTGCGTGCCATGACCTGCGCGCGCGCGCCTCAGGCAGGGGCTCACAGCTGTTATTATTCACACAGCTCTGATGATGCACCACAGGCAGGGGCTCACAGCTGTTATTATTCACACAGCTCTGATGATGCACCTCAGGCACGGGGCTCACAGCTGTTATTATTCACACAGCTCTGATGATGCACCTCAGGCACGGTGCTCACAGCTGTTATTATTCACACAGCTGTGATGATGCACCTCAGGCACGGCGGGGCTGACGCAGTTATTCACACAGCTCTGATGATGCACCTCAGGCACGGGGCTCACAGCTGTTATTATTCACACAGCTCTGATGATGCAACTCAGGCAGGGGCTCACAGCTGTTATTATTCACACAGCTCTGATGATGCACCTCAGGCAGGGGCTCACAGCTGTTATTATTCACACAGGCACGGGGCTTACAGCTGTTATTATTCACACAGCGGTGATGATGCACCTCAGGCACGGAGGTGACGCAGTTATTCACACAGCTCTGATGATGCACCTGAGGCACGGGGCTCACAGTTGTTATTAGCACAGCTCTGATGATGCGCCTCAGGCAGGAGCTCTGATGATGCAGCTCAGAAAATAAAAATCATGAGCAATGCCAAAATGCCAATAGCTCTACCTTTAATGCTGCTGAGACCATTGCATTGTAAATGCTTGTTCTTCTTAGGTTGCGGGAATCTGCCTTCTTGGCTCAGGGCTGCCCCCTAAATACTGTATTTAAGGGGTGTTTTAGGGTTCATGAGGTCAGTACCCAATGGATACTGAGCTTAAGGTGACTACACCCTTGGTGTGCTCACCCTACTTGGGGGAGTGAGCACAATCCCTAATCCTGATTGGGGAGTGCCTGGCATCAGCAAGATGGCAGGCACTGAAGAGTGGGTTTCACCTCGCCGCCCCCACCTGAGGGTAGGGTTGGCAGAGGTGGGCACATCTTCTGAGCTGGCTAATTGTTCTCGCCTGTGGTCCCGTCGAAAAGGAGGGGAACGGGAAGGGGGCTTGCTTCTGATAGCAGGAGAGGCTGGGGGTCGCATTAGAAATGCTGCAAGGCATTTGAAGCTCCCCTGCCACAGATGGCTCTTTCTGGCCTGGGGGAGGTGTGAACACCTCCAACCAGGACAGGCTTTGTTTCTGGGCTCAGGGAACGAAGGCTCCCACCCCAGGGGACCAGAAACATGCCTTGTGGTGGCAGGCTGGTGTGTACCAGTCAGTGAAGCCACCAGAGGCTGGTTGTTTTTCAGGGGGGCATCGATATGATACCCTCTGAGTTCATGTTTCGTTAAATCCCACACAGGTATTCGTGTGGGTTTAATGTGATGAGAAGTTTGCTACCAAACTTCTCCGTTTTCAGTGTAGCCATTACGGTGCTGTGGAGTTCTTAATGACCAACTCCCAGCACCATATACTCTTAATGGCAGCACTGCACTTAGAATGTCTAAGAATGGACTTCGACACTGTAGAGGTACAGGGCGCACACACCTGTACCCTCACCACTGGTAAAGTGCACACAGCTAGAGGGGTGACTGATCTGTGCCAGGGCAGTGGGTTGTAGATGGGATGTGTACCGTGTCGAATCTTCACATTGTTTTGCACCAAGACACGCAGCCTGAAAAGGCAGCGTGTGTGTAAAGGTACAGGGCCTCTAAGGCTGGCACAATAAGTGCTGCAGCCCTTAGAGGTCTTCCCTGGCCACAGTGCCCTGGGTATCAGAGATACCAATTGGGTTTGGGTTAGTTTTGGGGAAAGAACACAGGCCCCGAGAACCTGATTGACAGGGACCCAGGGCACATGAAGAGAAAGTGCATCAGTAGTCTGGCTAAAAGTGGGGTGGGTGGGGGGGTTACTGTAACAGAAACCCACTTTCCTACACATATCTATTGTTTGAGCTCAGAAAACAAAAAGTAGCAACCTGTGGATTGCAGTATGTGCAGTTCGTGGAACCCGAGACTTGGATATTCTTGACACTACAAGTCCACATGCGTCATATCAGATTGGAAAGGTTAGGTTGACATGTGAGCCAGGGTTACATAAGCTAACATTCAGGCATGAATTTTCTAACCTTTCACATAACACAACGCAGCAAGGCAACTTGCGTTGTTGTGTGAAAGGATGAGAGCAGAAATGTTCCACATCTGCTAAGATATGGCACATATTTGCTCTCTCATTGTGCTGGAGCACTTAAGGTAGCCTAGTGTCATCAAAGGCACCCTGGCAAGAGTGCCTTCATTACGGGGAGGATTGCTTTTGTGCAGGAAGGAATACCATTCACAAAGGCATATTCCCCTTTCAATGTGTGGTGCCAAATGCAGCACACATGGAAAGAGGAAGTAACAGGGATAAAATGACTATTTCTTCTAGTTACGCCTATTGCTTTTGGACTATACCATTTCCTGCTGAAAGGCAATATTTCTCTCCTTGTGTTCTCATACCTGGTGTGTCACGCAGTTTGGTGCTTACTTTCCCTCCATGTTAAAGAACAGTAGATGTTTCAGCACCCAGGCTAATGTGCTGCATAGATAAATACATGTAAGGTCCCAAAAGCGTGACCGATTGCATTGCAAATGCTTGTTATATTTTATTACTAGACAGGAAATCACAAACGCAGTTATCTTGCAGACACTAGGGCCATGAAACCTCTGGGTATACGTGCGCTCTATAAGCATTTGATAACATTAACATTAACTAGGAGCATGCTTTGAATGGTGCAGCAGGTACAGTGGCACCGGGCCCAAATTTGTTAGAACTCCTCTAAACACATAATATTGCTATTATATCGATTGATTCTATTATTTTTCGGTTTCATTTTAAAAAATGATGCTTTTACTTATCCGCACTCTACCACTAGTAACAACACAATATATTGCCTTTTTGCACATAAACAAGTCATACAACTTTAACAGACTTCCTGTAACTTATATTGTACAACTACTCAGCAAGCTACAACTTACAACAAAAACAGCTTATTAATATTCACATAGGATTAACCTAATCCATTTACCAAAGCTTGTTCTGTATCCTTCCTCTCTGACACCATCACTCTTCCTACTTCTCTCTCATGCTATCACTCAGCAGACCTCCTCTCTCATTTCTATCTCTTAGTTCCCTCCTTCTCTAATCTGGCGCTCTATACTCACCTTCTTTCCAGCTCTTTCCCACAGTTCTATTCCTTTTATTCACCCTCTCAGTTTGCTTATTGTCTCCCACCCCATTACTCTGAGCTCTGATCCAATCTCTCTGGCCTCTTCTTCACACCATTACTCTGCAGGCCTTCGGTCTTTCACTTTGTCTCTCAGTTCTCTAACCTTATCCATCTGTACTCCGCTTCTATATCATCTTTTCTCTCAGTTCTTTAAGTCTCCCTCACCCTACAGTTCCCTTCTCATCACTTTGATTTTTTCCTCTCATTCAGACTCATCATCAAACAGATTTATTCACATTTGGTAAATGCATAAAAGTATAGAGAAATATCACAGTGCAAAATAGTCAAAAACATGTTCAAATCACAATTAGTTGTTTGTTAAAAGATTGATATTATCAGACATATCCACCACTAAAACCAACAGCATAAGTTACTAAGCTATAAAAAATAAAAAATAATTTTCAGCTATTAAGATAATAAAAACAAGTTAAGACAGAGAAGTTAAATCAGCACCACTCCTACGCAAGCTCATTCGGAGTCCCACAGCATACTATGGCTAAAATTTTAAAATCCTTACATCAGCTCATTATCACTGAATAAGCAGTTGTAAACAAACTATTGAAGCTGATCCAATAAAACAACATCCCTCTTGGATTAACTTGTTCTAGTCTGCAAAACTGAATTTAAAAGGTTTTCAGTCATAAAACAGACGAAAAGGGTTTCCAATGTATTGATAACGACAAGGGCTACGGAATAAGAGGATAGACTCAGTTTGGTTAACATTTGGATGATTAATTTTTTCCTTTCCATTTTATAAAAAGAGCAGAAAAATAAAATATGCAAAATAGTTTGTGGGGATGGGTCATCACTAGGACATAGCGATAAATGATTTAATGAATATGCTTGAACTGGGTAACCTACCATTAAAGGAAAACAATTCAGTCTCATCCAAGTCAATAAATTCCAACGCCTTGCCAATACTTTGTTTGTTGTCAGAACACGCTAGGAGCAATTTAGAGCTACTGCGTGCAACGTGTTTGTACTTTTAAAAAACGGCGATTTTTATTTCTAAATTGCTGAATTTCCACACTGCTTGCACTCAGCACACCTGGCACCCACTTGGCACCATTTTCGCCTTGTTTTGACAATCCCAGACGACTTTAGGGCTGAAGATCGAGGTGCAGAGTAAACAGATTCTACGGTGGCCATATTGGGTGAGGGGGCGAGAGCGGTGAGAGCGCTCCAGTCTCCTGTACTTAAGGAGCCCCTAGGAGGCAGGCGCGTGATTCCAACGCCTTGCCAATACTTTGTTTGTTGTCAGAACACGCTAGGAGCAATTTAGAGCTACTGCGTGCAACGTGTTTGTACTTTTAAAAAACGCCGATTTTTATTTCTAAATTGCTGAATTTCCACACGGCTTGCACTCAGCACACCTGGCACCCACTTGGCATCATTTTCGCCTTGTTTTGACGATCCCAGCCGACTTTAGGGCTGAAGATCGAGGTGCAGAGTAAACAGATTCTACGGCGGCCATATTGGGTGAGGGGGCGAGAGCGGTGAGAGCGCTCCAGTCTCCTGTACTTAAGGAAACGGTTGTTCTCCGCGCTAGCGGTCGCGTTAGCGGACGCGCCTCCTCAGCGCCGGAGTCACGCCAGAGTCAGCCCGTCTGCGCCCGTCAGCGTTCCGACAGCAGACGGCGCAGGACGGCTGGCTGGCATTTCTATTTGGTTGGTGCCTTACTCTTCTCGACTTTAGCTATGTGTTTCTCTTACTCATCAGAGACCCTCTTAAATCTCCGTCCTCCGGTAGACCGCTGCCACTCTGTTTTTCCTGGTCGCCGTGCCCTTAGAAAAGGTTGCATTGAATGCGGATGGCGTTTTCTTACACACAACAAGCCGCAACTGATTCATCAACCTATCACTACCGCTTGCCTACTCCTGAACACACGTTCCCTAGGCTGTCATGCGCTAGATATTTGGAATTTGCTCGATAACTCTGATATTTCCTGTCTTTTTCTCACAGAGACTTGGCTTAGTGATACCTCGGCCCCTGACTTAGTCAACGCCATCCCACCTAATTATTCCATCATCAGGAGGGACAGAACATCTGGGCGCGGGGGTGGTGTGGCCATTATAGTTAACAACCAGCTGCACTGCACTACCTTCCCGATAGACAATATTCAGGACACCGAGGCGCTCGGCTTCACACTTCATTTGTCTCCCCACCAGGCATGTACCGGCATTCTCGTATATAGAACTCCCGGTCCCTTAGGCTCTTTCCTGGATGATTTACAGGTAGCACTTTCAGTCCCATGTCTTAAATCGGAACATTGTTTACTTCTAGGCGACCTAAACATACACATGGATGAGGCCACAAATCCTGACACAGTGAAACTCATGGAGGTCACAACAGCATTAGGACTCATGCCTTTCATTCATGATCCCACGCATAATAAGGGCCATATTCTGGACCAAGTTTTTTCCACCGTCCCTATTAATGTACTTGCGCCTCAGCCAGTATTATGGTCAGATCATTATTTAATTTCCTTTTTCCTATTAAGTGCCCCTCCCCCTAGACCAAATCCCACTACCTCTGCTAAACGACTTTCCAGGCCTTTTCATTTGCTCTCTAATGAGATGCTACTACAGGCCATGTCATGTTCACCCTGCACCTTGTCAGGTAATGTGGAAATCGATCTTGCTCATTACACTGAATGGCTCACGACTATACTGGCGGATCTCGTGCCCGAGAAAGCCGCTAAACCTGGAAACAAACGTCCTTCTGCCCCCTGGTTCACATCTCAGCTTAGAGAAGCCCGTCTAAACTGCAAGAGAGCAGAAAGAGCCTGGAGGAAAGACTACAATCCTCTTGAGAAAGAAAAATTTAAAAACTTAACTAGATCCTACCACAAGATGATTTGGAGTGGAAAAAAATCCTATCTTGAACGTCGGATAGACGAATCTGAAAACTCCTGTAAGGAAATCTTTAAAATTGTTAAGGATTTTACTTCTCCGTCCCTAGGCATCTCTACGCAGTCTCACTCAGAACCTTGGCTGACTGAACTGGCTCATTTCTTTGTAGATAAAATAACATCTATTCAAGCCTCTCTTGCTATTTACTCTAAACAGCCTCAGGATGCTGCTCTTGGTGTCCTTTCCTCTTCACAACCCACTCTCCTGGAATTCCCTCAGCTGAGCCTTGCTGCTTCATTAGACCATCTGACAGGCTTAAAGTCGGGCTCTCCTTTAGATCCCTGCCCGGTCTCTTGCCTCAACAAAATAGCTCCTGCGATAAATGGCCCCATCAACTCCATTCTCAATTCCTCACTGTCTTCTGGCGTAGTCCCCCCAGGCTTGGAAGAGTGCTCTCATCCTTCCACTCATAAAAAAACCAGCTTTGGATCCCATCATACATGCCAACTACAGGCCTATTTCTCTCCTCCCCGCACTGGCGAAGGTAGCGGAAAGACATGTGCACAGATCCATCTCTGATTTCATCGAGAATAACAATCTGTTGCACACTACTCAATCTGGGTTTCGTGCGAATTACAGCACAGAGACCGCGCTACTTGAAGTCACCACCGCTATCAGAGAGGTCTTGGATACTGGAGGAAAGGCCATGTTGGTCATGTTGGACCTGTCGGCGGCGTTCGACACCGTTCCCCATGATACCCTCCTAACGCGACTCTGGGATTGTGGTCTCCGGGGGACGGTGTGGAACTGGCTCAAATCATTTCTAGCTAGCCGTCGACAAACGATCTGGGCGCCACCTCACTCCGCAGCTATGGCAACTCTGGAAGTGGGGGTCCCTCAGGGGTCTATTCTTAGCCCCCTGCTCTTTAACATCTTTCTGGCCCCCCTTGCAGAGGTTGCGGAGTCGTTTGGCGCTCAGATCGTGTCCTATGCTGACGACACCCAGCTCTTGTTCACATGCAACAAGAATGAGGTGTTCGATGGGATCCGCATCAGAGGCTGCCTAGAAGCAGTCTTTGATTGGTTCAAAAGACACGGCTTAAAATGCAACTCCGACAAATCGGAGCTGCTCTTTTTTGGATGTGTCTCTGAACCAAACTGGAAAAGTTGGTGGCCACAAGATCTGTTTCCACCTGCTAATGCAAGTACCAAGGCTAAAAATCTAGGAATCATTGTTGATAATGAGTTAACCTTTGGGCCTCAAATATCCTGTCTTACGGGGTAATGCTTCGGGATCCTGCGGATGCTCAGAAAATTCCTCCCCTTGATTTCTGTGAACCATCGAAGGGTCATTGTTCAAGCACTTGTCGGGTCGCGTTTAGACTATGCAAATGCCCTCTATCTAGGACTCCCTAAATATCTCGTGAGGAGACTCCAAGTAGTCCAAGATTCAGCTGCCAGGGCTATTTATGGACTCCCTAGACGAGCTAGTGCCTCTGACTTGTTGAAGGAACTGCACTGGCTTCCTATAGCCAAGAGGGTTCTCTTCAAAAGCCTGACGCTGACCTACAAGGCCCTTCATGACTCAGGTCCTAGGTATATTAGGAAGCGCCTTGCTCTTTACAAGCCGAGCAGAGCTTTGCGATCTGCCTCCTTGTCCAAAATGGTCGTTCCGTCCATCAAGCAAACCAGACAAGGGGGGCGTTCTTTTCATTACCTGGCCCCGCGCGCTTGGAATGAGCTTCCTATTTCCCTCAGACAGGCTCCTAGTCTGATGTCCTTCAGAAAGGCATTGAAAACCTGGCTTTTTACTAGTTAAACTTCGCTGTTCCTTTTATTCTGCAGTTATGTTTCCTTTCCTCAAAGGACTTCTTCGCCAAAGCGCCGGGACACTCCTACTGGAGTAGCCGTTGCGCTATAGAAGAACCCAAATAACATAACATAACATAACAAATATCGGTGCATATTATTTGTAACAAAGAAGAGATAGGAATCATGTCCCGTGGGCACTCTAGGAAGGGACTGGTAAGATAAAACCGTAACTTTACTTTGATTATGTTGCCATCTTTCTAGTTCACACTTATTGAAAAAAACTGCTTTTAACTTGGATTTAATAAAAGACAAACATTTTGAGGGTGATGCACACAGGAAAGCTATGCCCAGATCTGTGAGGGACTGCTTAACGTATGTTAGCATGGGATACTGTTGGCTCGGTCAAGATTGATTATATCTTTTATTATCACTTGATTTATCATAATGGAGTCCCTTTTCAGATTCTCAAATTGGAATTAACCCAACCCAATCATGCCACCGATCCTTCGGTAGCTAATAGCAAGTTGTGTTCGTGGATTGAGAACTTGCTCGATATAGTACTTCCCAGAAAACCTATATTAAGAAATGTTGGACATAATAAATCCCCATGGTTCACCCCGAAACCTCGCCAATTGAAACAGTGCAAAAAATTTGAAAGAGCATGGAGGAAAGATTTTTCAATCGATAAAAATGTAGAATATAGGTCATCCATCGCATCCTATAAAGCAGCAATAAAAGCAGCCCAGGCCGCCTATTTTGAGGAAAAAATCCAATCCTCCTCTGATTCCTCCAGAGAAATATTTCGGATTGCAAAAAAAACTCTTGAAAGTCCCTGATCCTCCCGCAGTCCCTGACCCGTCCGGACACCGATGTAATGAATTAGCAGGATTCTTTTCCACTAAAATACAATACAAAACACAAATACAAAACATTCTCAGACATCTCGCACACACTGACAATGAGCACTCACCCAAGCTCTCCGACCCAGAACTTCAGAATAATTCTCACCCATTAGAATCACACTCCACTCACGGAGGAATTACTTCTTCCCATCTCAGACTCAGTAAAAAGTGGGTCACCGCTTGACCCCGCCCCCCTTAACATTTTGCAGCGGGTAGCACCCACGGTCGCCTCCCCCATTACTAATTTAATTAATGCCTCTCTAGCATCGGGTACAGTCCCCTGAGACTGGAAAAAGGCAATGGTGAAGGCTTTATTGAACACACTTGGACCCCGCTGAAATGGGCAACTATCACCCCATTTCATTACTCCCTGGAATCAGCAAGATCGCAGAAAAACATGTCAATCACATACTTTCTAACATCTGGAAACTTTTTAACTGCTCCATTCCTCACAGACTGGTTTTTGCCCTGGTCAGGGCACAGAACCGCACTGTTAGCGGTAGTGGAGGAGTCAAGAAAAATTCTTGACTCCGGAGGATCCTCAGCCATGATCCTACTAGACCTAAGTGCAGCCTTTGGCTCGGTGAACCACTGCATCTTGGTTCACCGTCTCAAAAAGGTGGGAGTGGCAGGTATGGCCTTATCATGGTTGCAGTCATTCCTGGAAGACAGATACTTCCAGGTATTCGATAGAAACGCCCTCTCCCATCCAGTCTCGTAATGTGGAGTTCCCCAGGGCTCATCCCTGAGCACCACACTTTTCAATATATATATGGCCCCCTTAGCACAGATCATAGCCCCTTTTGGAATCCACATAGTTACATACGCAGATGATACCCTGTTAATCGTGGTACTGAACCACCCACGGATCTGTGCTCCTGCCTCAAGGAAGTCCCCAATTGGATGAAATCATCTCACCTGAAGCTCAATGGTGACAAAGCGGAGCTCATGCTGCGGGGTAACCAAGCAAGCTTCAACTCAAACAATATGTGGCCGATTTGTATGGGCCCAACTCCCACGCCAAAAAATGAGATAAAAAGCCTGGGTATCTGGCTTGACCATTATCTCACTCTCAGAGTCCAAGCAAGGAAAACCGCCGCTGCCTGCTACGGACTGCTCAGAAGAACCCGAAAAATACTCCCTCTTTTACCCTGCCACTCAAGAAAGCTTTTGATCCATGCCCTCATCCTCGCCAGGTTGGATTATGGCAACGCTCTCTATTTGGGTGCCCCTAATTCAGTGATTGCCAAATTACAAATTGTACAAAACTCAGCAGCAAGACTTCTTACAGACACAAATAACCACTGCTCAGCAAAGCCTACCTTACGTTCCCTCCACTGGCTCCCGGTACAGGAGAGAATACATTTCAAGGCCCTCTAAAATGCGCATAAGGGCTTGCAAGGTAAAGGCCCACCTATCACCCAAAATTTGGTCAGACCTTATAAGGCTACTCTATGCCTCTTCTCGGACGAGCTTCACTTGGCAGAGGTACCTAGAGTTAAGAAGGCCAGAACAGGCGGCCACCTTTTCTCTTACAATGCTTCTAAGCTCTGGAACTCCTTACCTCTCCCTATCCGCAAGGAAGCCAACCATTTGACATTTCGCAAACATCTGAAAATTTGGCTATTCCCATAACCCTTTCCCCCCACCCCCCAGCTTTGCTGCAGCGCTGGGATGCTTCTGGGTAGCCATGCGCTATACAAGGGCATCAAAAACATTTTTTGAAAAAATGAGCGGGCCAGTTTGATTGAGTCATTAATGAAAGGGAGGCCAAGTTCTTTATGGGCAATCAAGCTCAGGTAAGCCGGGGGGCTGAGAGCAGCTTTTTAACAAATTTAACCTCCGCTCTCTGCACGGCACCCATTTGAGCTTTGCCCCATATTTCAGATTTTTCCAGGTGGATTTCTACCATTTCCCCGCATGGGTTTTTGCCCAAGTTGGAAGCAAATTTCCACAGAGCAGCTATGCTTCTTTTCCATATGTTTGTTATGTTTTCTACCATAGCAGACCAGTTTAGTTTGGAGTCGAAAAATAGACCCAAGTAAATGAAATACTCTACACATTCTAGGGAACCCCAATCTAGGTGGAGTGAAATTGGCTTTATTCTTCCTATCCCGGCTGCCATAACAAAAGTTTTTGATTTGTTGACAAACAAACCCAGTTCAGCCATATAATTTGAATATAGGTCAATTAAATGCTCAGGGGTGTTTTGGTCATCAGGATAGAATCATCTGCGTAGAGAAGAGCAGGCTATGAAAAGTCACCTGCAGAGGGAATGTCCCTAAATTGTGCAGTCAAATCCTTGTGAAGTTTGTTGGTATAAAGAGAGAAAAAAAAGGGGGCGAGGACACACCCCTATCGAACCTTGTCAAGTTTGTTGGTATACAAAGAGAAAAGATAGGGGGGGGAGAACACATCCCTGTTGAACCCTCTTTTCAATTCTCAACAATTTTGTGCATTCCGCCTGCTTTCCAAACCTGATTACAGCCCCTGCCTCTCTATAAAACTCTAATAGAATGGATTATGTAGTTGTCCACGCCCATTGACTCCATAAGAGCCCACAATTTTGTGTGGCTCACGCAGTCAAAGGCTGCGGACAAGTCCATAAAAGCCATATAAAACTGACCCTTTTTTGTAGTTTAAAGAGCTTTATTGAATCAAATAAAGAACAAGGTACAATAATGTAACATCAGAAAAAAGAAGTACCAAAAAGTATCATAATCATATACGAAGAAATAATGGGTAAAACTTAACATAACACATTTTGACATAGAAATCTATAATCAAAGTTATAAGCAATTAAAGAACTATGTACCATAACATTATAAGCAATTAAAGAAATATGTACCATAACATATTAGCATTTTTGGGTTTTATAAGAAAAAAGAAAGAAAAAAGAAAGGGAGAAAGAAAGAGAAAGAGATTGAAAAAGAAAGAAAGAAAGAACGAAAGAAAGAATAGCAAAAGATAGAAAGTCTACATTTTTACACGATATATTAGATGCAACTATCCAATAGGGAATATTGTACACTCACCAATGTCAAAATAATAGCAATCAAATATGAACATTATGAAAGAGGTTTAACACTATACTCATGACGGTTAAAAAACAAAGGTAGTGTCCTTGTTAAGTAATGCAGAAGAGGATAAGTAATTGGTATAGGGAGGCCAGAAGGCTTCTTTTCGGAGGAGTTGTTAAGAGGTGAGTGCAGATGCCCTTTCCAGTCTGTTATCGGAACATAGAAGATTCCACCACGTGGAAACATTGACTTTAGAAGCATCCTTCCAGTTGGAAGTGATAAACTGAAATGCAATGGCAAGTAACAGATCTACAAAAGTGCCCATCCTACGAGCACCAAACCAATGTATGGAATTACTACTCAGAAATATGGAGTAGTTCAAGTTCCAGGAAAACTTTATTCGGCTGCTTTTTAAGACAGACATAAAAGCACATAAAAAAGAACATTATCATTTCATAATATTTACAGCAGTACAACAATAAAAATAAAAACTCAGCTCATCTTATACAAGATACTCCAAGTACAACTCAGTAATTATGTAACATTTCCTGTATTGAAGCACCTTCTTTAAAAACATTGCTAATCTCCACGCTATGTGCTCATTTTCTAGTAGCTGGAGTAAAAACATGGCTGGGCGACACTGCCTAAGCCCCTGATTTCCAAAAAATTGAATAATCCATCCTTTCCTTGGCTCGATATAAAATTTACAGAACAAGACAAGGTGTAGAGTAGATTGTTCAGATATTTTGTCACAGGGACACGGTAACAAATCGTGGGACAAATCATTCATTTTCGGTAATGACACTAACCTATGTATATTTCCCAATCTGAATCTAGTTAAAAGAAATCTGACGAACGTTCCGGGTACGAAAGATAGGTAAGGCTCCATCCCCAGGGTTGTACGTAACAACTGATGTTGCCTCACACTAATCTTAGAAATTTCCCCTACCATTCTGATAGATTCCAGTAATTGGAGGCCCTCTTTTTTTAGTGTCTTTCTAGGAATCTCCAGCATGGAGGCTGGCTTTTAAAAATATTCTGGATGACCTCCTAGATCGTTCATGAAATCGTGGACAAATCTAATCCAGGGAATCATTAAGGCCCCCTCCAACTTCAAGGTGTCTTGCATGATCTACTAGTCTCATCTTTACACCAAACTCTATGCCACAAGAGTATTTGCTCTATTTTTATGAAATGAGCTATATAATAAAGACCCAGCTCCTCATGGCAGACATACGAAGAGGTACTGGGGGGTACAAAAAGAATATACCTTAGAAAGGTGTTTTCAATCGTTTGTAGCAGAATGGTGTGTACAAAACCCCACACCCCTGCCCCATAGGTTGCCATTGTAATACATTTGGCTTTGTATATTTGCAGGAGTTCTAGGGGTGGTTTGCTGCCTATTTTTTGGGCAAAAGTTGCTAGGGCTGATGATGATCTAGTAAATGTCAGTTTTTGTTTAGCAGAAATGGTTTGAACCCATTAAATCAAGGTGAATGAATAAAATACCTAGGTAGGAAAAACTTCTGGTTGAAAGTAGCTTCTTCCCATCTTTGAACATTTCTCATGTCCTCTGTGTCCCTTTCTCATGACGTAGGTCTTAGAGATGTTAGTGTTAAGACCTAAATCCTTCATAAAATTGCTGAAACTATCCAAGGCTCTCTGGAGGCCGTTTTGGATGCGTGCCATTAGCACGGCATCATCCGCCTAGAGAAGTGCGGGTATGAGCCGGCCTCCAGCTTGGGGAAAGTCTTTGCCCTTCAAATATGGAGAATATATCAAAAGGAAAGTTAGAGGAGCAGATGGAGAAAAATAATGTACAAACTTTGTTCCAAAAAAAGAGAAATGTTAGGACACAAGAAAAAAGAGTGTAAATATGTGCCAGGTGTGTTTTTACAGGACCAACAGCTGAAGGATAGGTCAGAACTGAATTTAGAGATATATACAGGGGTCGGAAACAACTTTTGATAGAAATAATAAAGTGTTTGAGTGGTGCTAGCATTGCATGAAGTATGATGACTTTGTAACCAAATCAAGTTCCATGTATGTATAGGAAGAGTTTGTTGCAAATCCGACTCTCATAAAATTTCAGTTTTACTCTTGGGACGAGTGGGAAGAGAGAAATGGAGGTATTGATGCATACGAGAGGCCCGAAAGGGGAGGGAAGTTGATAATGGATCAAATGGTGGGCCAGAAGAAGAAGAGGATGGTCCAGACAGAAGGGAAAGCTGTTGAGTTAGGAGCAATCTTGAAGAGTCGTATTTAAGGGGAAAAGTAACAGGCAAGGCAAATTTAGTTTGCACTTCCTGAGAGGATAGAAACCGCATATCCTGTAATAAGTGTTTAACCTGGAAGATCCATTTAACAGCCCAGACTTTCCAAAAAAGGGTACGATTGGAAAGTTTAATGGATTTATTATGCCATAGGGGAGAATCCAAAAATAGTATTAAAGGCAAAAGTGATTTTTTTAAGGACTGGATTGAAAGTCAATATGAATTGTGAAATGGTTGGGGATTTAAATATTAATACAATAAGGAGGCGTGTAAGGGAGATGTTTATTGACCTTGCATTGTTATAATCCCTTTTCCTTGTTAGCCAATTTCATGCATTTCCCTTGTTTATTTAAATCCCCATGTATAACAACGGGTCAGAAAAAATGAAACCATCTATACAACTATGTGCTGTTGATAGGATACAATCCCTGAATCCAAGGTATTCATGGTGAAAAATATGTTCCCATCAGATACCCATCCTGTACCGCCCTACATCATTTCGGATCTTTCACCCGAAGGAAGTGGAAACAAGTCCACTGTGGATTAGGTAGATTGTGTCCTAATCGTATTTGAAGGATGCAGTGATGTCTAAATGAAAACTATGTGTTGGTATCAGGGGGCAAAAATAGTTAGCAGTGCAAAAAGTGCTATACGTAGCGTGTGATCAAGTGAGTTAATATTGGGTTGTGGGAGTGGAAAGAAGAATTTTAATAAGATCCTACCCGCACCCAAGGTTAGAAAACAGTGCAAAGTAGTGTTAACAAATAACTACTTAGGTCTAATCTAGGTCGACATGTTTCTGCAGTTTTGAAGGCTCCCCACAAAGTGCCTCTCGTCTTTGGGATTTCAATCCTAGTCTCGCTAATCTGTACGTGCACCAATTTGAACAACAGCACGTGCTCGCAGACACCAATCCCCATCTGCTGTGTCTGCGAGCGTGGAAACGCTACATCGATGACATTTTTGTGGTGTGGCGTGGGAATGAAACCTAACTCAAAGAATTCCATGAGTGGCTGAATCAGAAGAATCGTTATCTTAAATTCACCATGGAATATGATGCATGCAGATTGGCTTTCCTAGATCTAATGATCATTGGTACAATCGATGGCCTCAGGTCGGAGCTCTATCTAAAACCCATGGCCCGGAACTCTTTGTTGAATTACCATAGCTGGCACCCAAAGTCCCTTTGGGATAATTTGCCCTATGGGCATTTTCTGCGTATACAGAGAAACTGCACAGACAAGGTATCTTTTGAAACACACGCTAAGAATTTAACACGAGATCTCTTGGACAAAGATTACCCGAAACAACTGGTAAACCGATCCAAAAAAAGAGCAGCAAACAATAATAGAACAAGCCTACTGGAAATAATGCCTCCCAAACAAAAGACAGAACGAATGACCTGTGTAACGACATTTGGTACAAAATCAAACCAAATCACTAGCATTATCAAGAAACACTGGGGCATTCTTAATACGGGAAAAGACAAACTGCCCGTCCCCCTATTTGCCTTCAAAAGGGGACAAAATTTAAGGGACAAATTGGTCCACACAAGACCTAGGATTAAAATCCCAAAGACGAGAGGCACTTTGTGGGATATGCCTGCTGTAATCGGACACCATCCATGTGGTCAATGTGCAGCATGCCCCCAGACTCGTAAATCGACTACGATCAACATTGGGACAGAACATCCGTGGGAACAGCGCAGGTTTACGAACTGTAATAGTTCCAACCTCATATACCTAATCAGTTGTCCCTGCGATAAGAAATACGTGGGGATGACCACGAGAAAAATAAAGACCAGGATCTCAGAGCACAAGAGCTCGATACGCTGTAACAAACAAACAACACGTATGACTAAACACTTTCTAGAGGCCCAACATGCCCCCACCGATCTGCACTGGACAGTGCTAGAACAACCAGTAATCCCTAAACACATTACAGACATAAGCACCTTCCTACATAAAAGAGAACAAAGATGGGTGTACAAACTTCAAACTGATATAACAGGTCTGAATGAAGACATCCCATGGATGTCACTGTAGGCTTCTGGTATATTGTTCATTGCATAAGGTGATGTAGATTTTGCACCTGTGAGCTAGAACGTTGCAAAATATCAGCATGCATTTTTCCACCTCCCACTATGATTATTGTTACCCATTCACTAACATCATGGTAATGGAGATTTGAAAACAATATAAACAATGCATATATAAGATAGCAATTGGCTTCTAAATCAAGATAAAGGTCTACTGGTTTCCTTATTATTTAAACCCAACATGTAGGCTAGTACAGTACATCGAGCAACTACCGAGATCTTAACATATACCTCGGTTTTCAAAGAACTATAGCAAGTTCATGGAACAGGCACTCTTATATTTTTTCAAAGATCCTCTGTAGATCGGGCGTGGTAGCTTAAATCTGCCAACGCACTATATTGCAGATTATATCGACCATGGGCGACAGGATCCAAGCATATAAACTACAAGTCCCATCACCGGTGTAGTCCCGGCGCCCGCGACAAGGAGTGTCACGTGATTTCCCCGCCGGCCAATGAGAAGGAGTTTAAATATTCCGCTTCCTGTCCGCTCCGGTACCTCCCATCGACAGCCTAGATGAAGGCGAGGAGTACCGACGGACAGGTAAGCGGGTGGGGGACAAAGTACCAACACAACGAACGGGCTCCATTGACCCCTCTGCAACAAAGGGATTTCAGGCTTAAGAGGGAGATCCCTTCGTAACTCTGTATTTTTTCGTTGGTTCCCCTTAGCCTAAACACCCGATAAATACACACGGGTACCGTGCTCGATCCTTGTTTACATGTAAGCGATCGTGCTTACATTCATCTAAGCACTAAATCTAGCCGCAATATCAAGGTTTAAAGTGCCAAATTGCAATAATATTGGCTTTCCCGATAGCGGGCTGAAATATAAAACAGCCGAAAAGTGAACAGGTTGGGGAAAGTGTGTGTGTTTTAATTGAGTTCTAAGAGAGCTCTTCCTCTTTCACTATTTTTTTCCTTTCACATCTAATAGAGCGGTGCTCCATTTGTACCTGAGCTGTAGCCGGGTGAGGTGGAGAGCTCATTCCCCAGATTGTGGGTGAGTGTATGTAATCTTTTTTTCACACCAGGATTTGTTTGCCTGACCTTTAGGTTGATTGTTAAACAACCACTGACCAACATCACTTGGCAGAATATGTAACATCACGAGATATTCTCTTTGTGTTTGAAGCTATTGTTATAGACTGTGTATACCTCTTTTTGTGTGTTTGTCTGTCCGTCTTTTGGTGACCATTTGGATCATTTTGACTGGCGATCTCAGGTGATATGATTTTGATCACTTAATACACATTTATCAGCAGTAGCATACCATTGTTAAGGTCCTGATGAAGCAGACAGGTATCTTGTGAGCCTTCAAAACTGCAGAAACATGTCGACCTAGATTAGACCTAAGTAGTTATTTGTTAACACTACTTTGCACTGTTTTTTAACCTTGGGTGCGGGTAGGATCTTATTAAAATTCTTCTTTCCACTCCCACAATCCAATATTAACTCACTTGATCACACGCTACGTATAGCACTTTTTGCACTGCTAACTATTTTTGCCCCCTGATACCAACACATAGTTTTCATTTAGACATCACTGCATCCTTCAAATACGATTAGGACACAATCTACCTAATCCACAGTGGACTTGTTTCCACTTCCTTCGGGTGAAGGATCCCAAATGATGTAGGGCGGTACAGGACGGGTATCTGATGGGAACATATTTTTCACCATGAATACCTTGGATTCAGGGATTGTATCCTATCAACAGCACATAGTTGTATAGATGGTTTCATTTTTTCTGACCCGTTGTTATACATGGGGATTTAAATAAACAAGGGAAATGCATGAAATTGGCTAACAAGGAAAAGGGAAACGGATGAACGACAGACTCCTCCAATTTATAACATAGCGCTGCAGTGGATTCATCCAAAGAAGACATAGAAGGTAAAACCTGATGTATTAAAAAGGAGGAGTGGTATTGACGGAAATTGTGAAAGTTGACACTTTCCCTATCCTTGGGAGCAGAAAAGGAAGATATAGAGATACGGGCTTTCCGGCCGTTCCATAGACATTTACTCAAAATACTATTAAGAGTTGAAAAAAAAATTACGGTGAGCATCACTGGTAGTAGAGACAGGAAACAATTAACAACAGGAAGGCTCATCATTTTGGATGTATACAATCTGTCCCACCAAGACAAAAATAAGGGGGACCATTTTTCTGCCATACCGGATATTCCTGAAATTAAGTTAAGCTGTACCGTTCTAGCAACTGAAGAAGCGTATTTTGCTCCCAAACATTTAATGTAATTGATGTTCCACTTAAAATCTATTCCTTCGAACATACTTTTCAAACGATATTTATTTAATGGCAATACTTCGGATGAAGACAATTTAATTTATATCCGGACAGGGCTGCATATGAAGATAAAAGATCTAAGAAAGCTGGCAAGGAGATAGAACGATCAGAGATGTATAATAGAATATCATCCGTATATGCAGTGAACTTGATCTCAATTGACTGATGTGTAAAACCTCCAAATGCAGAAGAATGACGTAGAGAATGAACAAAGGGTTCAAGGGATAAAATAAAGTGCAAAGGAGAAAGAGGGCAGCCTTGACGAGTCCCTCACTGGAGAGTAAAATAGGGAGATTGAAGTCCATTGACAAAAACTAAGGTGGTGGGAGAGGAATATAACAAATTTATAAAAGATAGAATAACAGGACCAAAACCATGTCACTTAATTGCGCCCATCAAAAAAAGCCAGTGAATGCGATCAAAAGCCTTCTCCGCATCCAAGGAGATGGCTGCAACAGGAGAGAACTCTTAGATGCAAGATTTATAAGTTGATTAAAGAGATGGGCCAATTATTAGCACATGATGAAGGGTCCTTATCCTTCTTTGGGATTAAGCAGATCATGGCTTTGAGAAAGTAATTGCAAGCCTCATTCTGAGAAAAAAAATACTGAAAGAGATAAAAGATAAGGAAGACGAGTTTGTGAAAAACAGGAATAAAATTCTGCAGAAAACCCATCTGGGCCAATGCCTTATCTTTAGGTAACATAGCTATGGCTGCCTTGAGCTCCAAAAGAGACAAATCTTTCTCTAATAAAGAGCAATCAGGAGAGGAAGGAGAACGAGGTGGCAATGATGCAAAAAATGACTCCAAAGCAATATGTGCGCTATATCAAAATACACTAAATAAATAAATATCCGATGGAGAAGATTTAGAAGAGTATAAGGACATATAGAAATCCGTAAAGCATTTTAATATCTCTTCATCTTTGAAATGACTAAGACCGTTATCATCAGTGATAATTATTTTGGGGCGTTGCGACTTGACCTTCAAGCAATTTGCAAGTAATTTACCAGCCCTATTATGGCCACCATAAAATTTAGAGTGGATTTTAAGCAACATCCCAGCAGCCTGTCATGTCGATTTCCTGTTAAAATTCAGTTTGGCTTGGACAAGTTTCTTAAGGGTATCATCAGAGAAATAAGTATGTTCAAGCTGTTTAATAGAGGATAGTAGAGAGGCTGATTCATGGAGAAGTTGTTTTTGTTTGACGGCAACATAATCAATGATAAAACCTCCTGCTGTTGCCTTGAAAGCATCCCAAATGGGGTGGAAATGGATGTCAGGACTAGTCTTGATGAGAAGAAATTCTGACAAAAAGTCTTTGAAGAGCCCAATAAATATGGGGTCTTTGAGCAAGTAATTGTTAAAGCGCCATCTATGAGATTTGGAGGGCTCCGACGTGAGATCTAAATCAATAAAATCAGGAGCATGGTCAGAAATAAGAATAGAGACAATTTCAGCGTGGGTTAGGTTAGGAATGAGATGAGGACTCAAAAATTCTAATCAATTCTGAGTGGGGGAGTAAAAAGTAAATTCCAGGGTGTCCAAATTATATATTCCCCAAGCATCCACCAGCCCTCTCGAGCGAATAGTAATAGTATTAGTAAATGTTGTATGCATTTTATTAGGAATGTATTTTGCATTGGATTTTCTGTCAATGAAGGGATCTAAGACCTGATTGCAATTCCCACCCACCACGAGGTTAGAGTCAGGGTAGGAGTGAAGGATATGGGACATAGACTGCCAAAACTGTGTGTCTAAACCAGTGGGACCATAAATGCTAAGAAGAGAGATAGGGTACCATTTACGGTAATATGCAAAAGAAGCCATCTGCAACTGCATCCCTCTCCTCCTTTTCAACAAGAATAGAGAGGGAGTTGTGAAATAATGTAACCACTCCATTATTCCTGTCTTTAGCTGGAGAACAATACATAAATCCTACCCATTGTTTTTTTGAGAATATTAATTTTCTGCATCATTAAGGCGAGTCTCTTGAAGCATAGCAATTTTACAATGCTATCTAGATAAATGGGTTAGCACCCTTTGTTTCTTGACAGGATTACGCAAACCTTTCATGTTCCAAGATATTATACGAACATTTTCAGTCATAGTAAAATCGAAGAGGTATTAAATAACATCATGAACAATCTTAAATTGATAACATTAAAAATAGAACAAGCAAAAATGTTGAACCAACAAGTAGAACATTATATAATAAAGGCAGATAGAGAAGATGTATAATGAAGGGCAAGAAAAAAAAAAAAGAAAAAAGTGACCAAAAATGCTATACTAAAAAAGTTCAAACGGTATAGGAGAAAATAAAAAAAAAGAAAAAGAAAAGGGAGGAAAAAGCAAAGGAAGAAAGAAGATGTAGAAAGAAAAGTTGACAAGAAGTCCGAAGACAAAGGAGCCAAAGCATATTGCCAGAGTGAAGGAGTTAACAAATAGAGGTGAGGAGCTGCAAAGGGAAGACAGACAAGAGTCAAGGTAGACAGGTAAAAGCGACTGAGACCAATAGATAAGTAGGAAAAAGATAATATAATAAAATCGGGAGCAGCAGCGTAGAGACAGAATATATAAAGTAACCTAAGAAACAAATATAATGTGAACAATTATATGCAACAAACTCATTGTAATGGAGAGGGAAGACTTACCAACAAGTGAAGTACTAGAGACAATAGGACTAGGGCGGGAAGCACACTGAGGAGATAACTGCAAGGAAGGAAGTCCATACTAAACATGGTGAATCTGTGAAGGAAAACCACAGAACTATTAGAAGATGCTAAGTTATGAGGATAAACATGCAACGTTCGCAAAGTAGACAAGCAGGTAAGGACAAAGAAAAACATCTAAACATATAAATTGAAAAAAGTTAAGCTTTTGGGATACAAACATCATGGTATAATGGCAATTATCAGGCTTTCCCAAAGTCCATCTCTTCTCCTTTGTGACGAGAAATAAATAGTCTTAAAACTTCAGGGCGGTCAAAGGAATAGGTCAGTTCCTTGAAAGTAACTTTAAAAAAAACAAGGATGGACAAGGCCATATCGAGCGTTCAAGGAGCGGAGAGCAGGGCGAAATGAAAGGAATTTTTTACGACGAGCCGCAGTGGCACGAGCCACATCCTGTGAGAGAAAAACTCTATGGCCGGACCACAACATCTGCTTCCTTTGCTTCGCTGCAGACAGAACCATCAATAAATCAGTATATTCCAAGAAGAGAACAATTATCTCTCTAGGGCGGTTGGTTGGCGAGGCAGAGAGGGAGCCCCCAGGTTTAGGACCAATTCGATGCGCACGCTGCAGGTTAAGGATAGTACCTTCCTTCAGACCAACTAGCTTGGGAATGTGTTCATGAAAGAGAGGTGGGTGCCACCAGAGTTCACGCACAAATTGACAAGACCCAAATATTGTAATCAGCACACCATAATCAGTGGTTTTCACCCAGAGGCCACCAGAAAAAGGACAATTGTTCATGAAGTGAAAGGGTTTGGGCCCAGATGTAGGTAATAGCACATTACCGAATGGTAAATACCGAATTTTACCGATTCGGTATTTACAATTCTGTAATTGCTATGTAGGTAAATAATTCGGTAAAAATACTGAATCTGTAATATTCATAATTACCGATTCGGTAATAACCAAATTGGTATTTGCCATTGATTCTGGTCATCGAGACTGATCACTGGATCAAGAAAACATTCGCATATTTCCCCTGACTTAAGATCCCTGAACTGGCTGCCTTTCGAAGCCAGAATACAGTTGAAAATTGCCTGCATGACACACATGGCTGTACACCACAGGTCACCCAACTACCTCACCCAAAAGTTGACCGTATCAGGAGGTTCGAGAACCAATAGAAGTTCAAAAAATCTCCTCCTGAAACCTCGAAGATTCCGGAAGGAAAAAACATACAAACGCTCCTTCTCAGGAATGGCACCTAGGATCTGAAATGCACTCCCGCCCGAAAAGAGGCTGATCTCCTCCACTGCATTTTTTAAGAAAGAAGTAAAAGCCATACTTATGGCTAAATTCACCTGACTCTATTTTGGTCCGATCTAAGACCTTACACCGACTCTGTATTAGCTGTTTATTTGATTATCTACATGTATTATGCTTTTATCTGATTGCGATCTTATTTTGTTACTCATGTACTACCTATTGTCATTATTGTAACAAAAGTCTGCTTAATCACCCTCTTGTTTCCCTTACCCCTCCTCTCTGTAAAGCGCTCTGATATCTGCAAAGATCTTGTTCGCGCTATATAAAACTTTGAAAATAAATAAATAAATTCTTATGGGCCTTGAAGCCCATAGGATTCAATAGCAAATACCGATTCGGTAATTACCGAATCGGTAAAATTACCGAATCTGTATGTTTTCAGTGCCCCTACATACCAATGTCCAAATACCGGTCGGAAACGGCCGAAAATCGTTATTTTCGGCCGATACCGACCGGTATTTTGACACCTACATCTGGCCCTTGGTGCCTTTAGAATTTACTCTAATCTCAGGGGTGATGCAATCTCAGACATACTGTTGGTAGTATATATAACAAGACCAAAAGTTATTAGGTTCCTATATTTTATTTATCCTCTCTGGTATGGATGAGAACTACAAACAAGACACGGCCGACACGTGTTTCGCCACAAGGCCTGCTGTCCAAGGCTTTTTCAAGGCAGGTAAGTCATAGTAAGATTCTCCGAATGGTTGTCCAAAATTCCAAGCTAAATGTCGATATGGGTCCTAGGATAAATCCTGTGTCATGAAGGCGGAAGAGAAACAACAAGCTCTGCAGTCTGGCCCCATGTTTAGGACCAATTTGATGCATATGCTGCAGGTTAAGGATAGTACCTTCTTTGAGACCAACTAGCTTGGGAATGTGAAGTTTAAGAAAAACAATCATGTTGGAGCCCCCCTCACCTTCAGGAATAACATAACAACAGAGATTGTTATGCCTATTGCGATTTTCCAAGTCCTCGATTTGCTGTTTGAAAAGAGTTATTTATCTAGACATAGCGTCCACCTTCGGGATCACATCCGGAGTATTACTAATCCTCTGTTCCACCACCGTAACCTTTCACTCTAAATTGATCCATTTGTCTTCCAGTCTCTGAAGGGTAGAGTTGGTTTCAATTAAGAAGGGTTTTAAATTCTTTATCTCCTTCATGAGATCTTCCAATGTTATGGGAAGAGGAGATGTGGAGGGAGAACCCAGCTCTTTCTTTTGGAGTTTCGACATAGCCATGGTGGAGTATAGTAGACATGGAAGCAGAGGCAATCTTTTGATTAGATGAAGGTTTTAATTATATATAGTGATGAAGCAAAAGATATCACCAATGTAAAGTAAAGGAGCAGAGCTGATATTGTGCAGCAGGAGAAAGTCGCATAGAAGATCTTTAATTCTGCATGTATTTACTCTCCTTCGTTGACAGCAAACAAGCAGGTGAGAAGAATGTGAAAAAAACCCACAACCTGCTCTCCCACATTAGCGCTCTGCCTTTTCATGTTGTCGGGGAATAAACGCTGGTGTTCCGCATTGGGAAATGACTCAGCCGATGCGCGGAGCCTCAGTGAATTGTGGCAATCCTGTGGCAGATCAAGGCAAGGCCCAAAAAAAACCCGACCTTTTTTCACCTGGACATATTTCGCTGCGAACAAAGCTAGATTTAAGCCTTGATCGATTGCGCCCGTCCCCTTTCTGAACCCATATTGGGTCTTGGCTAAAACATTATTTTCATATGCCCAATCCTCCAATCTATTTGAAAGCAATCTCCCCATTAGCTTGGCAATGCTGTCTAACAAGGAGATTGGAAGTTAATTAGCAGGGTTAGAGGGATCACCCTTCTTATATATAGGAATAATCACCGATTGTTTCCAGGATTCCAGGGGACCACTTTGATAACAGCGTTGAAAACTTGGGTCAGGAGTGGGGACCACATATTTTTATGTACAAGGAAAATATCTAGTGGGACCCCATCCAGCAGCCCTGCCTTTAAGGCAGGTGATTGGGAGAGTACAAACTCAATTCTCTCTAAGTAAAATTCCATCCCCAGTTGGGCCACCATCAGATCATCAGGTTATTTATAGTACTGTCCCTCTGTAGATGAAAAATGTTCTGGAAATGAAACAGCCAGGTGTATTCATCTATGTCGAGATCAAGAGAGGGACCACCCTGATCCTGCAAAAAAAGGGGCATTTGCCACCGTCCAAAAGGCCTTATTGTCTTTAATCCTAGAGCCCTCCTACAAATTTTGCAATGCTTCTTTCTCTTCTCCTTAACTGTCTTATAGTCAGCTTCCTTATCACATCTTTATTTCTGGGATATATTTTAAGAGCAGTGCGAAGATGTTTGGAAGCCTTCAAGCAATTTGTCTCAAACCATCTAGTCACCGATGGGGTGTTACTTGTAGCTTGGCATGAGAGTTTAGAACTGATAGATGATAAAATTCCTCTAAACTCTGTTACTACTTGGTAGCTGCAAGCTTGGGTATCTAAATAGGATTGGATCTCAGGTAGCACCTCCTTAACAACCTTTGGGAGAAAAGAAGTTGGATCTATTTCCCGTTTTTTCTACTCAGGATAAGTTTTGGGGCAACGATAAGGATTGTCTTAGCAGAGAGAGGCCAGACAAGGTAAAAGAGGAGGAAAGCATGATCACTAAATTCTGTCAGCTCAGCCATCTCTCAAAGTTAGCTTAAATCATTGTAAAATCAATTGTCGAAATAACCCTCGTTCGTTGGAAGGTGAGGAAAAGTTGACCCGTAGAGGGGTGACACAGGCTTATTATGACTAGGACCCAGGTTAATAACATACTGTTTAAGACATTTTCGTAGTTATGATGATTAAAATAGACGAGCGGCAATCATTAGTGTCAGTTATCCCACAGATACGTTGGTCTAATTTGGTGCAGCAATGCACATAAAAATCACCAGTCCAGATAAAAAAAATTGAGCGTGGGTCGTGAGGTAGAAGGGCTTCCAGTCTTCCTCCAACTCGTCTGTGACTTGTGTGGGATTTAAAAAATCATTATTTTAGAAATTAATCAATAATAAATACATTTTCCCAGATTCTTCTGCTAGGATAATATGAAAGTAAGGAGAGTTATTTGTAAAATCAACATTAACATGGGGAATCGTGTTTGCTATAAGTGTAAGTAAGCCCTCTTTAGATCTGCCTGATGCTGATGGATGTGCTGGCGTAGCAAAGGAACAGTAGCCATTTACATAGAACGACTGCTCTGCCCACGTTTCCTAGAAGCAGATAATATCAGCATTCATTAACACTTTATACCAATATTAGTTTTCTTTTTTGTTTTTATAACCCGCTATGTTCCATGAGAGAAACGTTATATCACTTGAGAACTCCTGAGAGCGGTCCATCACCGGTTCGGGTAAAGAAGATATAGGGCTGATCGGTAGAGGTGTGTTACTACTCTGGGAGTCTAGAACAGCATTCTGTGCCCTCTCAACTGGTACCAGGGAGGAGGTCCGTTTGGTTTTCATGATGTAAAATAGACCGAGGAGGCGAATGATTTAACCACTTGGCTGCTAAGGTACAATTACTCTTGTGCTGCACTTTCCATTGAAATCAATGGAAAGTCCATGACGAGTTACCCTTGTCATTAGCGGCGAAGAGGTTAAAGGAAAAATTAGTCATTCGCAAGCCTACATATCTTCCAACGGTGAGTACCTATTTGAGAGGGGAAGAGTATTGAAGGCCAACTGGTCTGGCTTGTGGCCAATTCTCATCGAAGGATGGCCCTGGAGGTGCGTGATGGAACTACGTACGAATGCAGGGCTGTAAAAGAAACCCAAAGGGACTGTATAAATCTGGGATTGAGATAAGAGGGAAGACGGTAAACTCTCCAATCGGTTTCTCACTCGCCATTTATTGTCAACGTTTAAGATGACACAATCATTATTGGTTGTTTTTACATCTGACCCAATCCAGGGCATTCTTCTGGCCATTATCATGTGATCATGAATAAGATTGCCTCTATTTGAATTTAGTGTCATTCAGTGCTGAGCCTTGGCCATAAGCTGGAGTGTGGACTCTCTATGGTTGGATCGGAGTACAGGTACATTGACTAGAATTAGAACATAGCGGCAAACTGCAGGGGGAAGATTAATAAATTGCTGATTAGGTCTGCTATGGAATGGGAAATGAGAGGATTTGAGTTAGCCTGTGACCTTGAAGAATGTTGTAATTGCCCCTTACCCATTATATCTTGGATGGTCACCTGTGGTGGGCAGTACCTAAGATCCAAACCTACATGGTCTAAACCATTAGGATCCAAACTAGGGACCATCTGATTTGACTTCTGATTTGAAATTCGAGGGAGACCAGTGAAAGTTTGTCTGGCTCATAACCGAGGTGACTCTTTTTACAATTCCAACATAAATTATGACAGTACAAATTAAGATTTTTACAAATTTTAAAAAGGCAACAGAGGAGCTGTCCATAGCTTGAGGTCCGGGACTAGAATTAGCAGAGCTACTATTAGAGACCACCGCCGTGTGTTGCACTAGATTGTTCGTTAACAAACATTGTACAGTGCGATCTATAGATTCTAAATGGGCATAGATCGGTTGCAGAAGTTGTTTAAAGTTGTAAAGAAGGTCGCACCAATTTGGGGAGGTGTATCTGAGGGAGGAGCTGGCCAATCCAAAATGTGGATGACGTTGACGGGCTTCCATTCTGGGCTTCTTAGCGGGGCAATTAGGAGGCAGTATCACAGGACCCCTTCTCCTTTTCCCATTTGTGGTATATAGGACTGTTGATTTCCCACTGGATGTATAGGCAACCTGTGAGGTTTTGAGGAAGCAGCGGAGTGACCACAGACGGTTCGGGAAGAGCATCCCCATGTCATGCCGTTCCTTCACTTGACTGTGTTAGATTCCTTCCTTGCCCCCACCCCCAAAGAAAGTCTCTTTTCAGTGAGGGTGATTTATTTCTCTAGGGCCGATGTTGCCAATGGCCATAAAGGTATGTAATGAATGAATGGACCTTGTAAAGCATAAAGCTATTCCCGGGAACGGCCTGCGATCGTCCCGTGCAGTGGGGCCTCTCGGCTTCATTTAATCATATCTGGGCGTGGGAAGGGTAGTGTGGCGTGCGGTGGAGCCTGAGGGTTGTAGTCTATGGCCTCGCTCAGCTTGTCTGTGTTCCCCACAAAGGGGCCTCTCAACATCCTTTTAGCGCCTCCGGTTGCGGGAAAGGTGACGCGGCGTGTGGTGGAGCCTGTAGACTATGCCTCGCTTCAGCTCGTCTGTGTCTGACTCAGTTCTTGCCTTCTCACATACCACACCACCCGCTCTTGACACTCTCTTGCACCCTTAACACTCTACTCCACTCTTCTATTTTAGGCTATTGTGCATTTCTTTGTTTTTTCTCCCACTCTGTGCTCCTTCTTTCCTTTCCTTGTCTATTTGGTCCCTCCTTCTCGCTGTCCCTTCCTTTTCATGCCATCACTCTATTCTCTCACTCAATCAGTCTGTCTCATCCGTATAGTTGCCACATTGCTGTTGCATTGCTGTTACACTCTATCCTGATGTTCTCACCCTCACCTGCTCTTTTTGTGAGCCTACTTCTACATACTCTACTTCCTACCATATACCAACACTTTCTTCCCTCGTCTAGTTTCCCATTTAAGTTCTCTCCATCTCTCTCCCCAGTTCTCCTCTACTAACTTTGGCTCATAACTAGTTCCTTTTCTATCCCTCCTTCCTCCTTTGGCCTTCTGCAGAGATGTTTGAAGATGGGCGCTCCTAGGGACAGAGCTTTGCAGAGATGGAAAGAGTGGGAGTTCTTGGTGCCCACTTGAGGTTTAGCTTAACGTGGATTATTGGCTGAGGCATGTACTTCTGCAAAGTGTGAACATAGTTTCATGTTTGATTGAGAACACAAAGGACCCCCTGATAATAATCAACGCTCCCAGGGCAGGGAACATATATTGTAAGTTAAGACCGTAAGCATCCTACTCTTTGGCTGTGAAGTTCGGTAATATAAAGAGAGCAAAGCAAAGCAAATAACATTCCCCATTCCTTTTTATTACCAAAAATATTAATTTTAAAATCAACACAGAATATTGATGACTCCATTGTATCAGCCATGTTCAACAATTGTTGTCGCACGAGAAGAACACGGTGCAGGACAAATTTTATCGCATCAGATAATAAAGACTTTTAAATACCTGCCAATAACAATGAACATGTAAACCTAGATATCCATGACACGATCCAAGAACAAAAAGAAAAGAGAGGAATCAAGAAGATTATATTAGGGCTGCTGTCTCCTAAGCAGTCCCACTAACTGTATTTAAGGAAACACACTGTGTATACACAGTCGACTACTTATTAGTTTGGACTGGTATCCATACCTCATCGTGGTTTTGCCCTAACTTTTGGATGACTATTCTTTCCTTATTATCTATTTTCATAATACCTGTGGGAAGGCGGTGGTGTTGCCGAAACACGTGTTGATACGATTCTACCAAGAATTAGCCAAGACCTAAGCCAAATATACTGCATTGTACTTGTGAAGAAAGAGTATATTTATATAGCCTATTACGATATGATTATCAGACAACTTTATCTAGTTTTCTCATAGAACAGGTCTGATTCAATGGAGTCACCAATATTCTGTGTTGATTTTAAATTGTATATTTTTTATAAGGCTGCCTAAGGTCTTTAGTTACAACATAGTTTCATAGTTTACACTTCTAAAATACTCAACTTAAGCTAACATAACTAAAGATACACTGTCTTCCATCTTGAAATAGTGCTGCACCACACCCCGTGATCATTGTTGCTGTTATTTCTCAGCTCTAAATAAACAATTACATGCTTCTCACTAGGAGATGGTGGGTGCTCCAAGGACATCCCAACTGTCTCAGGCTATCGGTTATGCAATGTGTGGATTATAGTGCTTGAATAAATGTGAGAGCAACCGAATTCAATGCAATAGTATTATGAGAGAATCCTGAAATGTATTCTGTAGTAAAATGTTTCTCATTAGTGCATATCCTGAGAACCACGTACCTGCCTAGTAATGTATGAAAACCTTTGTCGGAAGACCTGTAGAAGGACGTACTTTTCCTCGGTATCTAGGAACCCGATTCCCTACTTTTGAAAGGTGAATCTTTGCTGGATTTTGTATTGAACTTTACTGAGTTCTTTGTACTTATGATCTGTATTGTTTGTGTAAATTCTTTTGATAAACTCCTTAAAATCTTGACCCATAGCTCTCATTCTAACTGTGAATGTCATAATTCTTATTATTAATTTGAGTTCATCAGAAATAGAGATGGGTCCACTTGGGGAGCAACAAAGTCCATAGAGGGACTACACCGCTACCAATCCAAACTGTTAGCGTGTGCTGGGTGTGGTTATGAGAAACTGGATCACATGCTGACAAAAGCAGTAACAGCCATGCCTGTAGTCAGGCCAGGGACTACATGCAGACATATTTGCATATGCCTGGCATTTGAAGGCACCTCACCCTCACAGTGCCTGAAGATAGTAAGGAGGATGCATCAAGTCCTCAGACTAGGAAGAAGCATATCCATCAGAATAAGTGGTGAGTTAGGCTGCTAAAGCTTGGTTAAATCAGGGAAGGCGTTTGAACCAGCAATTGTGCTGTCCTTCCTCTGAACTACTAAAGTGTAATCGCTGCATCACTGCACTCTTCCTGGAGCCTGACCTGGGTCTGATTGACACCTCCTTGTCACCCCCACCAACTCCCAAAAACTGGGATAGGGCCCCAAGCAGACACTCAAGAAAAAGTTGGAACAAGCATCATATCAAAATAATAACTTCAGCCTGTGTAAGGTAAGATGGCCCCCTTCCCTTCTAGGCTCCGGTGACACTGCACCAGCTACACCAATAATTGACTTATTTTCGGTACCCACAGTTATGTATCACCTCCTTACCCATGCACTGCTAATACCATTTCCTATTAGATCACTTCTATCACATTAAATTATAGCTGTTATAACTAGGGGTGGGCGGACAACTCTGCTCCGCCCACGGAATGTGTGGAGATTTGCCTGTTCGGCATTCCGCAAAGTAGGCAGAGCAGGCAAATCTCCACCCACTCACGGCGGAGCAGAGTTGGTCTCCCACCCGCGCTATCAACAATGTTGAAGTTAAAAAAAAGCGATTTAAAGATTATAAAAACTCCTTACCTTATCTGCGGCCTCCCTCTTTCTCCAACCCGACTTCTTCATGAAAATTTCACATGCGTGGTTGCCCCCGCATTCGCATTTCTCGCTAGGAATGCGCATACACGGGCGCCCGCACAGTTCTCAAGAAAAAGTTGCAACAGAGGAAGAGGGACGGTGCAGATAAGGTAAGGAGTTTTTATAATCTTTAAATTGCTTTTTTAAACTTAAACAACTTTGTAAATAGCATAGGTGGGAGGCGGGTGGTGCGTAGCGGGGCTACATGGAGTGTGCAGAGATTATTTTCGTTGCCGTGGCACTCTGCATAGCCCTGCTACGCCCACCCCCAGTTATAACAAGACTCATCACATCTGAAATAACGTCATTTATGAGAACATTGTGTATTGTAGCAGAGACAGTTATACTTCATGTAGTGTGGATAGAGAGTCGACAACACTGTCTGAAGGTGTGTGAGTTTTAGTACTTTTTGACAGGGGCATTCATTATAATTGGAAGGTATAACTGTAGAATTTCAAATGTTTTGAGAAGTTTAAGTTGGTTTAAAATAAAAATTACAGTTTTCCTAACTAGAAGTTATCATTAACATTTCTTTTTTCATTGAATGACAATGGATTTAATTTTTTTATAAAAATGTGTTTCAAATGATAGAGTGCTGTTGAGTCAAGTGTCATAGAGTAGAGTGTCGTAAAGTGGCATAGAGTGCAGTATAGTGTTGTAGAGTGGTGTGACAAAGAGTGGAGTAGAGTGTAGGAGTGTCGCAGACTGAAGTGTCATCAAGTGGGCTGCTGTACATTGAAGTGGAGGAGAGTGTCAAACAGTGGAGTGTAGTAGAGTTGTAAAGAGAGAAGGGGCACACAGTGGGGTAGAGTGTTCTATAGTGGAGTGGCATATCGTAGAGTGGAGTGCATAGAGTGGAGTGTCTTAGAGTGAAGTATCATAGATTGAAGTGTCATGGATTGTAGTGTCCTGGGGTGGAGTTTCGTTGATTTGCATAGCGTGGAGTACAGAGGAGTAACGTGTTGGAGAGTGGAGTGTTGTCGAGTGGCGTATTGTACAGTAGACAGGTGAGGTGAGGTGGTGTGTTGTACAGTGGAGTGTCATGCAGTGGAGTGGAGTGTCATTGATTGGCTTAGAGTGGAGGGGCATAATTTTGAGGTGCGTATTCTAGAGTAGAGTGGCATAGGGTGAAGTGGCGTGTTGTAGAGTACAGTAGAGTGGGGTAGAGTGGAGAAGTGAGCAGAGATGAGTACTGTGTCAGAGTACAGTGGAATAAAGTGGTTTGGAGTGGCATAGAGAAAGTTACGTAGAGTGTCGTAGTGTGAAATAGTGTCGTACAGTGAGTAGAGTGCTGTATAGTGTCATAAACTGGAGTAGAGTGAAGTGCTATAGAATGGATTAGAGCAATAGAGTGTGGTAGAGTGGAGAGGCAATGCATGTTGTAGAGTAAATTAGAGTGTTGTAGATTGGAGATGAATGGCGTGGCATACAGTGGAGGGCCGTAGAGTGGTATGTTGTATAGTGTGGTGTCATAGAATGTTGGATCGTAGAGTATTGTGATGTACAATGCCATGGAGCAGCGTGTAGTGGCATTGAGTTGGGTAGAATGGAGAAGCACAGACTGGGGTGGTGTGTCATACAGTAGAGTGTCCTCTTATAGAATGATGTGTTGTACAGTGTCTTACAATAAAGGGGCGTACAGAGCAGTGGTGTAGAGTGGAGTGGCATTGAGTGTATTGGCAAAAATTCAAGTGCTGTAGAGTGGAGTGGCGCAGAGTGGAGTGGTGTACAGTGGAGTTGGAGTGGCGTAGAGTGGAATGGTGTGTTGTGGCGTGGTGTAGACTGGAGTGGCATGTTGTAGAGTAGGGTGGAATGTTGTAGAAGAGTGGTGTGCAGCACAGTGTCTTACAATAGAGGGACGTGGAGTGGCATAGAGTGGAGTGGCATTGAGTCGAATAGTGTAAAGTGGTGTAGAGTTGAATAGGGTGTTGTAGGGTACAATGGAAAGGTGTAGGGTGGACTGGCATGTCACAGAGTGATGTGTCCTACAGTGTCTTACAATGGAGGGGCATAGAGTGGAGTAGATAGAGTGGAGTGGCGTAGAGTGGAATATTGTAGAGTGGAGTAGCATAGAGGGGATTAGCATAGAGTGGAGTGGTGTGGAGAAGAACAGTGTAGAGTAGATTGGTGTACTGAGTAGTGGCATGCAGTGGAGTGTGGTAGAGTGTAAAGTGAAATAGTGTAGAGTGGAGTGGCATGGAGTGGCGTGTTGTGAAGTAGAGCGTAGCGTATTAGATTGGAGTTGTGTTGTGTTGGAGTTGTGTCATGTACAGTAGAGTGACATCACGTTAAAGAGTGGCGTGCCCTACAGTGTCTTGCCATAGAGAGGCGTGCAGTGCAGTGGCGTAGAGTGCAGTGGGATGGAATGGCGTAGAGTGAATTGGCATAGAGTGGCGTACAGTGGCATAGGGGAGAGTAGATGGCCCACTAGGGTATTCGACCTCGGACCTGGGGAACTGGGTTCGAGTCTCTGTAATGACGCTGAACATCCTGTGATTCTGGGCAAATCACTTAATCTCCCCGTGCCTAACAAAAATGAATGTGTGTCCTCATGTAACGTAACTGGTGCTATGTAAAGAGCTCTGATACCCGATTCGGTTGCGGGTCAAGTTTGCACTATATAAAACTCAGCAAAAAAAAAAAAAATAGCATAGAGCGGAGTGGCATAGCGTGAAGTAGAGTGGCGTAGAAAGCGGAAGAGTAGATTGGAGTAGTGTTGTGCGATAGAGTAGCGTGTTGTACAGTGTCTTACAGTGGAGGGCATAGAGAGGAGTGGCATCAAGTGGAGTGGTGTGCAGTGGAGTGGGGCTTTGTAGAATAAAGTGAAGTGGCGTGTCTTAGAGTAGAGTGGAGTGGAGTATCATATAGGGATGTCATATAATGTCTTACAATGGGTGGGCGCCGAGTGGAGTAGCACAGAGTTAAATAGGGTAGAGAGTAAAGGGGCGTACAGTGGAGGGGTGTAAAATGGAGTGACAGAGTAGAGTGAACTGTGGTCGAGTGGAGTGGTGTGGTGTATAGTGGAGTGCTGTAGAGTGGAGTGGTGTGGCATACAGTAGAGTGGAGTGTTGTGTCATGTTGTACAGTAGAGCGGAGTGGCGTGTCATGAAGTGGCGTGTGATACTGTGTCTTAAGTGGAGGGCCATAGAGTGGAGTGGCAAAAAGTGAAATGGTATATCGTAGAGTCGAGGGGCATGTCGTAGAGTGGAATGGTACGGAGTGGAGTACAGTGGTGTGTCATAGCGTGACATGGACTGTCGTAGAGTGGAGTTTCGTAGATTGCAGTGACTTGTGATAGAGTCGAATGGCATGTCGTACAGTGGAGTAGAATGGCGTGTTGTGTCATAGAGTGTTGTTTAAACGAACGTAGGGGTAAAATTACTGATCGGATTTAGATTAAATCTGGCAGGAATATAGATTATGGAGTGGAAAGGGCCCGATTTCATGGTTTATCTAAAAGGGTTCAGTAGTTTACAAGGCACAAACAGTTATTGATGTTTTGGTTCACAGTATACTATGGTTATTTCATGGTATATGGTGGGACATTGCAATCACAAAACAGCATAGGATTGGGTAATAAAGCCATTACAAAATTAAATTGTAGCCATATTGTTTAGACCACACTAAGGTTCTTTTTATGAGTAAGGTGGTCCATGAACTGCCAGACTCTTATGGCTGTGGAGGTGGTGGTCCAGCCACTGTTGCACCAGCGGTTGGACCCCCGTATTATAAGTTTGGCGGTCAGACTGCCATTTGATTGCTACAACTGCCAGGGAACCACGTTACCTGGTGGTGGCGCGGCGGTCAAGTGCTCAGAATATGCTGGCAGTGTTGCTGCAGCACCGCCATGCATACTTTGATTTTCCCTACTGCCAGCTTTACATGGTGGTCAGCACCCATTTATAGCTGGCAGTGGGGAAACAAAAGGGGTCCTTTAGGGCCCCCTTCTCCCCATGCAGGTGGGCACATGTTGCACCCCCCTCCCCCTGGGGGCAGGCACCCCTCAGTTCCAGCGAGGCATGGACTTTACAGTCCATGTAGTGCTGGGACATGCTGTGGTGGTCTATGGCATGGCTGTATTAAAGGCTCATTGAGAATTTTTAATGCGCCAATGTGGGACCGCCACACTGCGTGTCCACCAGCCAGCAATGTGTATTGTAATCTGGCAGGAGGGCAGTGTTTGGGTTTGCAGTGCGGTAGCTGGGCAGTTGTGAACCGCCCGCTCCCCACCGCCAAACTCGTAATAATGCCCTAAGTCTGCATTCTAGGTTTTAAGGAGAAATATAGTAATGTAATGTAATGATGTCTTGTAAAGCGCATGAATCACCCCACATGGGGTATCTCCGCGCTGTAGACCGCTGGGGAACCCGTCCTGGCTTTCCCTGTGAGATGGACCCTACTGGGTATCTCCAGGGTGAAACCAGGCATCCCCGGCGTATGTGGGGGTCCGTTGTGGAGATGAGGCAAGCTAATGCCCAGAGTTGCAGAGTGTGATCCCTGGTTAGAGTAGGCACCGATGCGAGAATTATCGAGTCCGCTGACCCTGGTCCACAACCCTGCCGCGTCGGGAATTGAACCCTGGTCCCGGGCCGTCCTCTGCTTCCGGGTCTGCTGCCTCTAACCAGTGAGCCACACCACTCCACTAGTAGTACTGTTTTAGAAAAGTATAGGAAGGAATGAGGCAGTGTAGCTAAGTCTATAAAAAGGTAGAGAAAACTGGTTTTATTACTTTTAAAAAGTGCACCATTTTACTTACAAATATTCTTTTTTAATTAAGTATATTAAAAATGAAAAAATAACCTGTACCGCACTATATTTACCCTGGTCTAAAAAATATTTTGCTCTTACAATATAAAAACAAGCCATATTGTTTAGACCACACTTTTTAAAGGAGAAATATAGTGTAGTACAGTGGATTTAAAAAAAATACATTTTTAATTACTGCAGTACTTTCTATGTAGCACTGTGGTACTCTGGGATATTTTTTAAATATATAAAGTAATAAAGCTACTTTTCCCTACCTTGACAGACATAGCTAAAGTGCATTATTGCTTCCAATGCACTTCTAAAACAATGGTACACTATATTTCCCCTTACAACCCAGACTGCAGATAAAGGGCCCGATTACAATGTCGGTCGGACCACCACCGACAGGCTGTCGGAAGTGGTCCGACCGACAGACAGCCCTTCGGTCTGATTGCCACATTATCATGCAGGTGGTCAAACCCATGTCAGATCTACTGATCCGGATGGGGAGGCGGTCGGAATCGCAATCTCTAATGATGACGATGCCGAGGCAGGCACTGCCATCGGGATTACGACGTCGCTTTCTGACAGCCTTTTCATGGCGGTCCTACTACCACGAAAAAGGCTGCCAGAAATGAACTTTGGTGTCCCTAAACAGGGCTCCCATCACTCGTGGACCACTGTAAAGTGGCCCTGTGGCGTATGTAGTGCTCCCACTCACATCCATGCACCTTGTATATTAACAAAAAGGACCCTATCTACACTATAATTGAGATTTCTTCCAATTTCTAAGAAAATCCGTCCGGTCATTTTGCTGGTCCGTCCCTAAAAAGTCTGAGGAAAATGCATAGGAGAAAAAATGCACTCTAGGGCCCCCCTTTTTACTTTGCACCCCCTTAACTATTCACCACAAAACTTTGCATCATCAGTCAATGCAGAAAAATGAATACCTTTGCAAGGTTTCGGAGAGATTCGTCAATCAGTGGCAAAGTTATTACAGAGCAAAAATCAGGGGGAAATTCCTATATTTTGGAATCATTATCTACAGTTGCTACGGCCTCTCTATCTCTATATATATATATATATATAGAGAGAGATATATATATATTCACTGAAAAAACCATAGGTTTTAGGCCATATATAGTTAGGGATTAGCATTTACAAAACCTTAATTTACTCGCACAAAACCATAGAAATTCGCATATATAGTTAGATGCAATAACTATATATCGCGCACCCGCAATCCACTGCTGATGATGTCACATATTACATCATTCATGACATGGTCAGTGACATCACTGATGACATCATCCAGTGACTGTATGTTTCTGTAAAGTTAAAATATGTATTTGAATTTTGAATTTTAAAATATTTGTAGAGCGCTCTTATACCAGAATCGGTTTCATGGCGCTAGATGGCAGAAGACCAGTGGGTGCGGAGGAAAGGGTTATACAGCTACAGATCTGGAGAACAAGAAGGTTTTAAGATGTTTGCGAAATTCCAAGTAGGAAGATGACGACCTAAGAGTAAATGGAAGTGAGTTCCAGAAAGAAGGAGCCAGCACTGCAAATCTGGCCCCACCGGACTTCTGTTTTCTGAAACGAGGGACTGACAGAAGGGCCAAGTGAGTGGAACGGAGTTCTCGGGAGGGAAGGTAAGGGGAAATGGCTTCACACAGGAAAACGGGAGCGGTCCCTGATCTGGCCTGGTAGGTGATACATCCAAGCTTAAAAAGGGCCCTCTCCCTCACTGGGAGCCAATGGAGAGATTGCAACAGAGGGGTCGTATGATTGAACCTGGGGAGACCGTAGACCAGGCGAGCCGCCTGATTCTGAATCTGTTGAAGCCGGCGGAGCAGATAAGCCGGCGCACCATTATAGATGACGTTCCCATAGTCAAGGCGCGAAAGCACCATGGCCATGAGGATGAGCTTGAGTGCAGCAGTTGAGAAGAAGCGGGCAACCCTTCGAATAATCCGCAGAGAGAAAAAACAAGCAGATACAACTGCATTGATCTGCGTATGAAGGGTAAGCATGGGATTAATGAAAATACCCAAGGTTTTAACCTTGGAAACAGGAAGAGGGGAAGGACCAAGGGCAGAGGGCCAGAAGGAAGGAGACCAGGGACTGCAACCACCCCCCGTCAGGACCAATTCGGTCTTGTCCGGGTTCAGTTTGAGGTGGTTGCAGTTCATCCACCCTTGGATAAAAAGCATAACCTTCTGGAAATTAGAAGCCGAGGAAGGAGAAGAGGAGAGGTTGAAAACAAGTTGGAGGTCGTCGGCGTAGTTAAACACCGAGACCTCCATCTGCTGTAAGGTAAAAATGAGGGGTGAAATGTATAGATTGAAAAGCAAAGGGGACAGGGAAGAGCCTTGGGGGACTCCACAAGTCACCCTCCTAGGAGGAGTGGTGAAGTTGGCAAGATGGACCGCCTGTTCCCTGTCCGTCAAAAAGGAACGGAGCCAAGCATAGGCCGAGCCCCCAATGCCCGCCGCCTCGACACGGGACAACAAGATGTCATGGTCCACCGTGTCGAACGCGGCGGACAGGTCTAACAGGACTAGAGCCTGTGGCCGGCCGGTATCAATACCCTCTCTTAATTGATCCATCACCGACACGACTACCTTCTCGGTAGAGTGTAGCGGGCGAAAGCCCGCTTGGCGGGCGGCCAGGCAGCCTGTGGATTCCACAAAGGAGCTCAGGGACCTGGTGATATGAGCCTCTGAGACCTTTGCGAGGTATGGGAGGAGAGAGATCGGGCGGTAATTGGCGGGCGCAGAGGGATCGATGCCAGGCTTTTTCAAAATAGGAATGATGACTGCTGATTTGTGGGCAAGGGGAACAATGCCCGAGTTGAGGGAATGATTGATGAAAGTAAGTGGTGTAGAATAGCAGTTAGAAAAGAGCTCTTTTAGGACAAAAGCAGGACCAATGTCCCGAGGGGAGCCTGATTTGATCCGAGCTAGAAGAGGAAGCAAGGAGTCACGGGTGAGGGGAGGAAACTGAGTGAAGGAGGGGGGAGGGAGGGGTGGAGGGATAGCAGAGGGTACCGTGGGTGGGGGAGGAATGTTGGCCCTAATGAGGGCAATCTTCTCAAAGAAAAAAAAGTTAAGGGAGTTACAGAGTGTTTGGGACGGGGGAATTTTAGAGACCGCCCTGTCGGAGGCCGCCAACTCATGAATGGTGTTGAATATCTCTTTCGGTTGGTTTTCTGCTGCCAAGATTCTGCCAGAGAAATACTCCGTTTTGGCTTTTAAAATGTCACGTTTGTAATCTTTTAGGGACAGGCAGTAATTAGCCTTAAGGAGAGGGCAGTAGGTGCGCCGCCAGGCGCGTTCCGCTCTGCGGGTCGCAAGTTTTTTCCCCCTGAGGGCAGGAGTAAACCATCGGTTGGCCCCATGGGCACGTTTGACAGTCACTCTCTTAAGGGGAACGATGGAATTACACGCCTTTAGCAGCCAGTTGTTAATGGCTGAGAGCATATTGAAGAATGAGTGGATGTATAAGTGTCTGGATGAAGGATTTAGTAGGTGCATGACTGACTGTATGAGAGAGTGATTAAATGTGTCTCACTGAGTGCATGGGTTAGTGACTAAACTGTCTTAATTTGTGCATCATTATATCTGTTGTTCTATGAACTGCTGCATGTGTTGATCAGTAGCTATATGAGTAACTACATAGGTTATTGATTGGTTGCCCAAGTATTTGTATGGGAGAGTGAGTGTGTGTTTGTGGGGGGGGGGCTGGGAGGTGTGTGACTCTGTGCATACATGTGTGAACAGTTGATTCACTAGATCTATGGGTTCAAAACTGCATGTGGAAACAGCTCTATGGGTGGTTGACTGTGTACGAGTGTATTGGTGAGTGAATGGATATCTCAGTGCTACATGTCAAAGTAAGTACATATGTAAAACACAGTACATGTGAGAGTTCACATATATAAATTACTGTGTATAAGAGCCAGTGAATGTGTGAGTGGCTGAATGGATCATTGAAAACTTGTATCAGGAATTGTATAAGAGAGTAAATATGTGTTAGTATATGTTTGAATAAGTAAGGTGTGTATAACTGTATAGTTGATGAAATGGAGGTGTGATTGATTCAGTGCATGACTGACTAGGTGTGTGAGTAACTCCATGGATGAGTGACAGTCTGTGAGTGTCTGTTTACAATGAGTGTATCTAAGGTTATATTGGAGTCTGAAGAGGTTGATCGTATTATCACATGATTGATGTCATCAGTGATGTTGTCAGTGATGTCATTTGAGTTGTCATCAGTGATGTCATTTGAGTTGTCATCAGTGATGTCATCAGTGATGTCACTGACCATGTCATGAATGATGTAATATGTGACATCATCAGCAGTGGATTGCGGGTGCGCGATTTATAGTTATTGCATCTAACTATATATGCAAATTTCTATGGTTTTGTGAGAATAAATTAAGGTTTTGTAAATGCTAATCCCTAACTATATATGGCCTAAAACCTATGGTTTTTTCAGTGAATTTCAATGGTTTTTTAATAGCAAATATCTATAGCTGTAACATATATTCTTATTCTAATTCACAAATATATTTTATATATATTTTTTTTAAGCAAAGGACCCAGATGCATTTACAGTTTATCACTAACAATGTTCCAGGCTAATGTATTTTCACCGGAAATTAACAACTGTCCTGCAAGTAAAATATTCCTATTTCGTGAAAAAGGGCGTTTCTTCGTCCCATGAGGGAGTCGTTGAGCAAAAGAGACTCGGCCTGCTGTCTTAGTCGCTGATAGGCCTGATTATCGGATTTTTATTGATCACTTTATGTTGCAACAGTGGAAAACAAAACAGCTCTTGCCCATTTATTTTTACAGCATTCCTGCGTATTATACCCTACCCCCAAACAGTATTTTGCCTGTTACCATAGTAGTAGTTTATGTAACACTTACGTCAGCACATAGGTTAAAATTTCACCACAATATGTTGCTAATGAGTGAGCTTTAGAATTATACTTCAAATTATAAATATCATTTCTATTGATGACTGCTACCCCCACAAAAAAACAGAAGTATGTACTTTTTTAATTAACTTTTATTAAAACAATAACCGGAACTATAACTAAAAGATAACACTACAATAAATAACTAGAACTATAAGTAACAAAACAATATAAAAAAACAACAAATAAAATGGAGTCCAAAATAAGTATTGTAGTTAATCTGCAAAAAAAAAAAGAAAAATTCGTGTTTAAAATTAGATTGAAGTGACTAAATGAGATCAAACATCACAAGTCAAAGTATGCCATCCTAATATCTAATTATCCATAGTTATACAGAGATCCGCCCTGTATCAGACTCATATGTACAAGTGTATATTGTAGATTATCTGCCACCGAAAACCTCTCAAGTACCTATATCCGTTACTTTTTAACTTCGTTGAGTAGTCATATTGTGAGTATTTACCTTAAAGTTGTTAATTTTTTATTGATTATTGCTATTTGAGGTATTCCCTGTCTACATACAGAGAAGAATAGGAATATTCTGTCTCCCTTTGCAGATAGTGAAGGATAGGTAATGCGGACTTTTGTCCCCCGTTGTAATCAGTCATGCCTGTTTTTCTCCCCACTGATTGATTGATTGGCTGGACATTTATTGTTCAAGGAATAGTTCTAACAAGGTATTCTCTGTTTGCAAATAACGTGGAATAGAAATATTCTGTCTAGTCTTTGCAAGTAGTGAAGGGTGGGTAATGCGGACCTTTGTCCCCTGTTGTAATCTGTCATGCCCATCTACTCCCCACTGATTGAGAAACTAGTTCCACCCGGACCATTTATTAGAGGTACATCATCTGGCTCAACCGGAGAGTACCCCTAATAAAGAAGACATGTAAAATACGAAGTAAAAACTGTATCCTGTTAAACAGAAACTTTACAATGAAACACGAAGGGAAAGAAATCGAACAAAATCAGTAGGCCACTGATGAGTTTTTGACTTCGCTAGAAATAAGAAACATGGAAGTGGTGAGAGAAGCCAAGCTTGACGTTACGGCAGCCACGAGGTAGCTAACCTCCGCCACCCCCCACTGCTCCAAGCATGTCTGTCCCACCGCCCGCCACGCCCAATAACGGTAACATGAAATAGATACAAATCAGCAGATACCTACCCCCATTCCGGAAACTCCCGAAGTGCAACAGGTCCACGGTTACGCCCATCCGGAAGATGAGGCCTCGACACGTGCAGGGCGGGGCGCGACTAGCCGCCATCAGCCGGAGAAGTCGTGGGATGGTCGGCCCGGAATGTGCTGGTCTTCCCATTCTCTTCTGGCGCCCTGCAGGCCACGGGGGGATGTCTTGCCTCTGCCTCCGACCCCCCCCCTCTTATCGCCTGGTCCGGACATCAACGCCAGGTGTCGGCGTGGGGTGCGCTGTGAGGGAGAGGCGGCGCGAATGAGCCTCTCCCACCCCCCCAGCTGGGGGCCCCTCAGCTGCACCCCCAACGCTCCACTCACCCAACAAAAGGGTCGTCATGTAAGGTGCACCAGGATAGGAGCCAAGGCCGACGGGATCTTCTTCTTTCTTCAATTATGGCTGTAACAACACTGGGGGGGGATGTCTTGCACATGCCACCGACCCCCCCCCCTCCTGGACCAGGAGAGGAGCCGAGGCAGACGGGAACTCTAGCTAAGACAACACTGGAGAGGAATGTCTTGCAAATGCCACCGACCCTCCCCTCGTATCTCCTGGTCTGGCCCCGGCTTGGTATGAGCTCCCCGTTCGGTCCTGAAGCGGTGCCCTGCAGGCCACGGGGGGGGGGGATGTCTTGCCTCTGCCTCCAACCCCCCCCCCTCTTATCGCCTAGTCCGGACATCACGGATATCAACGCCAGGTGTCGGCGTGGGGTGCGCTGGGAGGGAGAGGCGGCGCAAACGAGCCTCTCCCACCCCCCCAGGTGGGGGCCCCTCAGCTGCACCCCCAACGCTCCACTCATCCAACAAAAGGGTTCCTCCACTCTTGCGATGCAGCGGCGCTGCACTCACCCGACAGTCTTGGTTACTTTTGCGGTACAACGGCGCTTTTCAGTTCAGCCAGAAAATGAGTCCTGCGTCCAGAAACGTTCTCCTCAACTTTGAAGATTCTATAAGAGCCACGGGGGCCCCCGACCCCCAATGAGAAATGCCTGCCATGATCACCCACGGAACGACCACAACGTAGCCGAGGGACGTCGGCGCGCTCATGCTGGCGCCGGCCTCAGTCTTGAAATGATCAAAATCCTGCAAGACTACCAACTTGATCAGTTCCGGTGGGACACCAGTATGACCCGGTAGGAGAGATTGTTTCCTCCCACCCCACTTTCACTGATGGTTCATGTCACCAGTCCCCTCTGCTACCCTTCAACAAAAACTTTTGGACTGCCGAAAGAGGTCCCGGTCCAACCACGAGTTGGTGGAGACATTTTGACTATACTTGGACCTTCCTGACCTCACCCAAAATGGCGCCGGTACAAATGAAACTCTCAACTCCTTGTTGTGCCCAGATTGCTCACCCTTGATATCATGAGATATATATGCAGTTTTTACCACATGAATTGATATGGGATAAGACTGATTACACGTTCGAACAATGAATTGATATTAAGTTCTAATGCATCATTGATTACTGTATTTATTATTGAAGGTTGGAATTGTCGACACTAATGGTACTTGCTCACAATGAATTATCGATATGATTTTGTTGCACTTGTCGCACTTTTTACTATGAAATCAACGACCACTGACTCTGTTATGTTTTCCACAAAAAAATACCACCCCCCCCCATTTACAGTTCCAGCCTGCTCCGTGGCCGGCCCACGGGGTTGTAGGCCCGTATTTGGGCACCAACATTTTTATTAAAGGTTTTTGAAAAAGCAAACGTAGTTGTAACGCGTACATTGGTAAGTTTCGAAGAAATGGCCACTGTTTCCGATTTTTTATTTTTTTTTAAAAAGCAGGTGAAATGAAGCAGCTCAATTAGTTAAGGGTTAAAAAGTATAGAACGCAGAAATATTGAAAATATGAATGGTCCAGGTTTGTTGTATGTGTTTTTCATTTTTGTACAGCATAAAGCAATCAATAAAGATCCTGGTATTTAGCCTCTACTTTATATGCTACCTGTATCAGGGAAGTTGTTTTAAATGCCCCTAAGCCACCCCGAAGGAATGTCACCTGGCCCCCCTAGTACGAACGAAAACGACCCCGTACCACTGTAGGTTATCTCTCTTCCTCAAAAATTACTTTCTAGGACGTTTTGGACATTGATGATTTTCATATGATCTATTTATTAAAGTAATACTCACCTCTCCGTATGAAATTAATTTTCCACATGCTACACAAGTCAATCTCATCTGCCCAAAGTTCTTTTGCAGATTTGGGACCGTTTCCCTTGTCTCTGACTCACTTATTGCTAAGTCATTGATGGATGTTTTTGCCGGTCGGGGGTTATCCACCAAATCTCGAAGTTGTGCTTTAGAATAAATAGGAGGGTGCCACCTCTCCATGTGCCGATGCATGGTATGATTACCATAGCTATATTTTTTTTCGGTCCCTCTCGAGAGTTTTTTTTTTTGCAGATGAAGCAGGTAACGAACCTGGCATTAACTTCCTTTTCATGAGAAGGAAAAGAAAAAAATTGCCAGATAAAATTCACTTTCACATGGGACGTTCTTGGCATTTCTTTCAGAAACTTTTACATCACTGTGTCATTTCTTTGTCTATCCTGGTTAAAGCAATGTCATATAAATAGTTGTTTAAAAAGTTTTTTTTAACGTGTTTACTTTGTTGGAGCGTTGTATATATTTATAAGTTATTAAAGTGTTATAATCCTACAACTTTGTTGGAGTGCTATATATTTTTAATGTGACACATAATTGTGAAAACTTTGATGTACAAAAAGGCATCCCTGGAATCTTCCGCTTCAGGCTCGGTCCCACACACCCTTACAGTGAGAATCCCCTCCCCAATCACAATACAGGATCGTTATCAGATAGTAGGAACGCGTGTGGTGTAACAGATCTCATGAGGTGGCGACCTTGATCTACTGTAACTCCTTTGAACAGGGGTGATTCTTTACAGTTGGGGCCATAAACTACATCCGCAGGGCTAGGTGATAGCCTGGGACCGGCCTGAACAATCAGACACAGATGAAGGAGTGTCAGAGGGTGCGGTAGTGAATAGGGTGAAAGGGAGGTGTCGGGCGGGCACAGGGTGTGATACTCAGGGAAGAGCAGCGCAGATGGGGGGGAAGTTTATGGCCCATGCATGAGAGAGAGAGCAGGGGTGACCAGTGCGTGGGGGAGATGCTTGCGAGGGTGGGGAGCCATGCTGAGGATCGGCGTCGTGCAGAGAGTGGGTCTGGTCAAGGCATCTAAAATGGCTGCCGTGCACGACAAAAGTGTGGCATTGGAAAAAAAGCAAGATGGCGCAGACAATGTTTATCAATACGGATTAATTTATAACAATTATTTTTAACAATATATTTACTCGCAGTGTCAAAATGGCGATCAACACTTCCTAATTTCCTTCGAATCGAACGTTAACAGAAGTCAAGCGGCAAAAAAAAAAAAAAAAAACGCTCACGCGCAACCGCTGGAAGACAAGTATCAACATATATGAGCCTCCTCAACCACCCTCAGAAAACATAGGGGGTCAGGATACGTCTCCCGTACCCCCTTATACCCAATACTCACATAGTTTTTCCTCCATCTAGTAATTTAATTAAATCGAAACACAAAATGGCGAATTCCCGTTTCGCTACCAGTTTGCGACCCGGTTCGCGAACCGGGAAGCGCTTCTACCGCGAAAAATGTATTTCTTTTTATTTTCCCCACGGGACCCTTTAATAACCCCAACATCATTCCTAGGGGGTCAAGAGGGGTCTACCTTGCCCCCTTTCATTAAATTCCTCCTTCGTTTTTCTCCTCCTCTTGTCTCTTGATCCTACCGAGAGACAAGATGGCGGCCGCACCGGACTGTTTAGAATGTTGACAGACACCGGAGAGCCAATCAGCTTCGCTTTGCAAAGCTCCGTTACGCGAAAAGTACGCGATCTGGAGCGCTACCCGGGACGCTGTCACAGATATATCTGTTTTTTTAAACGTTAATTTCTCGAAATCCACTGGAGCACATATATTGAGACCCAGCAAAGGCACATCGGGCTAACAGTCCCTACAATTTTGCCAAGTTTCGTGCAAATCCATTCAGCCGTTCGAGCTATAAGTGAGGCCAAAGGCCCTATGGAAAAATGAATGGGAAAAATGCGTTTTGGGACCCCCCTTTTTTCTCGGCCCCCCTTGACGGAACCCCCCAAATTTTCAGGGGCTGCTCAGAAACAAAATGTGCAATTTTCCTGAAAATTTCAGCCGATTCCGTCCACAAACGCCAAAGTTATTAGACATAGAATTTTCAAAAGTTCCATAGAGAAAAAATCCTAACTATATATACCTACTGGCTATCGCCAGTAGGTAATATAGAAGGGAATTTCAATGAGGTCCCAAATTGTCAAAAGTAGCCCTGAAATTCACTGGAAAAAAATGTGGGTACAGACAAGAGAGGGGGATCTAGAAATGCTCAACATGCAGATTCAGAGAAAATACTACGATCTATATGACCCCTTTTAGTCCCACTGTAATCACGATTAAAGGCAGCTACAACTGTAGAACTGAGTAGGTGGTGTATGTTCTGACATGCACCTGTGGCTTAAGATACGTGGACAGCACAAAGCTACAGATGCATGTCAGAATATTACAACACCTGAAAGCAATCGTAAATACCGACACAGTGTACCCAGTTGCCAGGCATTTCAGGCTTGAACATGATAATGACTTAAAGTGCTTAAAATATTTTGTAATTGCAGCTGTTCCCATCCCCTGTAGAGGAGGGAATAGAGAACGGTCATTGCGCCAACTATGATCTTAGAGCTAAATAGCAGATCCCCTAGAGGGCCTAACACAGAAGATTTGCACAATTTTCTGTAGCTTTTAAATAGTAGATATGAGATCCAATAGCGAACATGCGGATAAAAAATGCCTATGTCCACAATAGATGTAATAGTTCGAAAACTAATGGACACATAAGACCAAACTAAGATGGGCATTTTGACGCATGAGTATATGCACTAACTGTTCTTCAGCTGCTAATTCGTTGTTTTTAAACCCACTCTCCTTTTCCACCGGATACATTTAGTTGCAATAGCACTTTATAGCTTGGTCAGGGCGGCTGCCCTCCCAAGACAACAGCACTTGATTTGCACTAAGGTATGCACTTTACTCATAAATCGATCTATGCACTAGCACTCATCAGAAGACATCCCCAATATATGTAGATGCTATAATATTCTGGATGGTTGACCATCAAGAACAAATGGGGCTACAATAAGTTACAGCATTAAGGTAGTAATAGGAGGAGCACTCCAGATATGTCCGATTGGTTTTAACTACTGCGATATTAGGAGGGTCTTTGCCCAGTTCAGTTGTCAAATTAATTTATTTATTTATTTTATTTTGAAAGTTTTATATAGCGCGAACAAGATCTTCGCAGATATCAGAGCGCTTTATATAGGTGAATAGCAGAATATACACAGAAACATCTATAGTGTTAAAAGTACAGTGAAATGATATCATAAACAATCAAGTAGTCAATTTCAAAGTCATACAGAAAAGCAAAGGGTTCGAACAAGTAGTACAGATGAGCACTGAGTCTTTGAAGTTGATCCCCAGTAGTGTTTCAGGTGCATTTAGCCATGAGGATCGCTTTTACTTCTTTCTTGAAAAGAATGGTAGATGGGATGAGTCTGATTTCAGGGGGGAGTGAGTTCCAAATCCTGGGAGCCATTCCTGAGAAAGAGCGTTTGTAGGTTTTTTCTTTGCGGAATCTTTTAGGCTTTAGCAAAAGATTGTTTGTGCCTCTAGTGTTTCTGGATCCTCCAGAAATCGTCAGCTTCTGAGCGAGGTATCTAGGTGAGCTAAGGTGGACAGCCTTGTGTTTCAGACAAGCGATTTTCAGGTGTATCCTGGCTTCAAAAGGCAGCCAGTTCAGGGATTTGAAGTCAGGGGAGATGTGTGAGTGTTTTTTTGATCCAGTGATAAGTCTCGCTGCGGCGTTTAAAGAGGCTCTTATGGGTGCCGTAGTAGCTTGGGGGAGACCGCAGAGGGCGGTGCTGCCGTATTCTATTCGAGGAATGACAAGTGATTGTACCGCAGTTTGGAAATCTTTGGCTGGAAGGAAGGGTTTAAGTTTCCTAAGGGTGTTGATTTGGAAATGTGCTCCCTTAGTTGCTTTGTTGATGTGTTCCTGCATGCTGAGATTGGTGTCGAGTGTTATGCCCAAGGATTTTGCTGAGTCCACGATGGTGGGTTGAACATTGAGTGCCGTTAGGTGTTTAAGCCATATTTGTGCGGTAGTGATCTTCGCGGGAGGTGAGATCAAAAGGAACTCTGTTTTGAGGGCATTAAGTTTGAGATGATTAGCGGCCAACCAGGATTGGGTGCTACTGATCGTTGAATTCAAGAGCGTGATGTCATTGGGTGATTGAAGTTTGAGATAAAGTTGGGTGTCATCAGCATACATGTGGAAGTGCACATTGGATTCTTGTAGCAAGGTGGTGAGAGGTTCCATAACTAGGTTGAACAGAGTTGGGGATAGGGAGGATCCTTGTGGTACGCCTAGCGATACAGGTCTTGGCGCGGACATCAAGTTGTTGCTCTTGAATTTCTGCGACCTGTTATGCAGAAAGGACGTGAACCATTTGAGCACAGTTCCAGATAGGCCCATTCTTGTGTTTAATAGGTCGAGTAGATTCTCATGTTTGACGGTGTCAAATGCGGAGGAGAGATCAAGGAGGATTAGGAGGCAGGTATCGTTGTTATCTAGGATTTGGAGGGCGTCATCGATTATGTGAGTCATAGCAGTTTCAGTACTGTGATTTGCTCTGAAGCCTGATTGATGAGAGTTGAGAAGATCAAACTGAGTAATGTGTTTAGACAATTGTATTTGTACGCATTTTTCCAGCAGTTTGGCAAGAGTCGGAATGTTGGTGATGGGGCGGTAGTTGTTGAGGTCTGAGGGGTCGGCTGTAGGTTTCTTTAGCAAGGGCGTGACTTGTCCCACTTTGAGGGAGTCGGGAATGGACCCTTGTTGAAGTGAGCTGTTAATGATTTTAGTCCAGAGTGGAAGGAGCGACGGGGTAAGGACTTTGACAGCGTTAGCAGGAAGGGGGTCCGTGAGGTGGTTGGAAGGTTTCAGTGTGCTGAGCAGTTTGCCAATTTCTTCTTCCGTGTAGGTGACAAAGGTTGACCAGATGGCATTGTTTTTTGGTTTAGTTGGTGCTATGTAGAGGGGTTTGGGGTAGCGGCTTGCATCCATGAGAAGGTCATTCTTTATGTTGTCAGTTTTTTGGATAAAGAAAGAGGCGAAGTCTTCACAGGAGGGAGCTTCACCCATAGTGTTGAGAGGTTGGGGGTGTTCTTTGGATTGCGTTCGGATAAGCTCAAACAGCTTTCTCGGACGATTTTTGGCTAGGTCAAGCTGACGGCTGAAGAAGACTGATTTTGAGCGTTTTATGTTCCTGAAGTAGGCATTTCTCTTTTTCTTCAGGGTTTTTAGGTTCAGTGCAGAGGGAGCTGATCTCCAGGTGCGCTCTGCCATTCGCATGGCGCGTCTGTCGTCATTGAGACTCCCGTCGTACCAGGGATTGGAGATTTTTGCGGAGGCTTTTTTTAGCTGCAAGGGTGCGACTTCATTAATTATTGAGGACATAGTATTAAGATAGTGATCAGTCAAGGATTGGACGTCCTTAACGCCAGTGGGAGGAAGTAGTGAATTGCAGCTGTTGGGGGGCAGAGGGTTTGAGTTTAGTTTTTTCATGTCTCTTTTCCAGATTTTGGGCCTGGCGGATTGAACAGGGTTAAATTTAACTTTTACATTGATGAAGAATGTGATAATATGATGGTCTGACCAGTCACAGGGTTGGATAGATTCGAGTTGGATAGAGGCTTCTTTGGAGATGATAAGGTCGAGGATAGAGCCTTTCTTGTGAGTTGGACTATTGCAGATTTGAGTGAGGTCAAGGGCGTTAAGGAAATTCTTCAGACCTTTTACCACCGCATCATTGTGATCGTTCCAGTGGAGGTTGAAGTCACCAAGGTATATTTGTGTGAGTTGTCGCCCGGAGTTGGTTGAGATCATATCCATGATTTGCTGGGAGAAGGTAAGGTTGTCGCCGGGTGGGTGATACACGCCGTGAAGAGTGCAAATCGGTTTGCCCTCACTGATAATATTGATTCATTTTAATATCGTCAGTGACCATGTCATGAGTGATGTGTTATGTGAGGGCATAAGCAGTGCATTGCGGGGGCGTGAGTTATAGTTCGCTCAGGTAACTGTAACTGCTGAAAAGGTTTTGTACGAGTGAAATCTGAGCCTAACTAGCACGTCCCTGTAATCTTGGTGTTTTTTCAGTGTATTTCTAACGGTATTTAAATTCTTTCTCTAATATTAAATCATTTTAAATTGCATTCATACAACAATGTAGAAAGCTTTTTGTAATATATATTCGTTATTTATCATGAAATTGAATAAATAAATACATATATAATTAAATATCATGCAATCACAATAAATCTGAATATTGCGACTGAACCAATGCTTCAGTAATGTAACAATATATCTGCATTATGCAGTTATTAAGAAGCATGTACACTTTTAAATTTTGTTAGACTCTAGGCAGTCACCTACTGAAACATTTACAGCGCAATAAAGAGAGCTAAATATACAATTGCCTGATGTATAGAGCACACTGATTGGAAGACAGACTATATTAGACAATGCAACAAGCTATGTTGTTTATTCATCACATGACACGGGGGAAAGCAATACACAAAAGTATAAAAACATAGGAGGACTGCGTTTCCGCATGTGAACAAGGACACTCTGATGTCCGAAACGCATCATATTGCTATGTGAGATTAAATAAAGACCTGATTTTGCCACGCTATACCGGAGTCCATGACTATCTCTTCGCTGGCTAGAAGTGGGGAGAGCCAGTATCCTGTTTTAAATGTATGTATAATTTTTTTGACTGAGAAAACCAAAGGCTACAGGGATGTTATAGTTAAGACACAGATTTCACTCATTCAAAACCATTCAAATTCAGCCGTTATAGTTACGTGAGCTAACTATAACTTTGTAATACCGGTTTAACACTCAGAAACTTTTAGAAAACACTCAATCCCTGGATGACGTCAACAGTGATGTCATCAGTGGGGTCATTCGAAATATCGTCAGTGACCATGTCATGAGTGATGTGTTATGTGAGGGCATAAGCAGTGCATTGCGGGGGCGTGAGTTATAGTTCGCTCAGATAACTGTAACTGCTGAAAAGGTTTTGTACGAGTGAAATCTGAGCCTAACTAGCACGTCCCTGTAATCTTGGTGTTTTTTCAGTGTATTTCTAACGGTATTTAAATTCTTTTCTCTAACTATAATGTCCTTGTAACCTTTGGTTTTCTCAGTGAATTTCTTCAATTTTTTATGTTAATTGCAAACTATAACATCCCTGTTACCTTTGTTTTTTTGTGAAATTCTACTTTTTTAATGTTATATCCTAACTATAACATTCCTGTAACCTTTGGTTTTCTAAGTAAATTCTTAAGATTTTTAAATTTTTATATCCTACCTGTAACCTGTAACCTTTGAGAGTTAGCGAGTGCATGAGTGTCTCAGGGTGTGTCTGTGTGAGTGTCTCAATAGCTGTGTGAGTGTCTGAGTGGGTCTCAGAGTGGCTCCATAAGTATCTCAATAGGTGTGTGAGTGGGTCCATACATGTCTGAATGGGTGTTTGAGTGTGTGTAGGAGTGTCTGAGAGGGTTTGTGAGTGGGTGTCAGAATGTCTGAGTAGGTTTGGAAGTGCCTCCATGAGTGTGCGTCAGTCTGTGAGTGAGTGCCTGAGTGAGTGGGTGGGTGCGTGTATGTGTGTCGAGTGTGTCTGTGAGTAGGTATGCAAGACTCTGAGTGGGTCTGTGAGTGAATGATGCATCATATGCATGCAATCACTCAGAGATATGAGTGGGTCTGTGATTGGGTCGTGAGTCTTTGAGTGTGTCTGTGAGTGGATGTGAGAGTATCTGAGTTGGATCATGGGTCTCTGAGAGGGTTTGTGAGTGGGTGCATGAACAGCTCACTCAGTCTGTTAGTGGATGTGTGATTCTGAGTAGATCTGTGAGTGGGTGTGTGAGTGTCCGAATATGATCTGTTTTACCCTCTTCTGCTCTGTTTTGCCTTTCTGCTCTTTTTTTCTGCACAGTTTTGACTTTCCTGGTTGCCTTTCTGCCATCTGTTTTGCCTTTTCTGCTCATTTTTCTGCCCTCCATTTTGCCTTTTATGCTCTTTTTTTGCTCCCTTCTGCTCGGTTTTGCCTTTTCTGCCCTTCGGTTTGCCTTTTGTGCTCGTTTTTCTGTGGCGCACTCCCCGGGCCTATATCAGCTCCGGGACCTGGCCAAAAATCAATGGAGGTGCCATGTGGGTGATTTTGGCCTCGTGGACACAATCCCCTGGGGACCAGTCACAGCTACCTGGTTGCCCTGCCCCCACCCAGGACATCCAGTGTGTATCATTGGGGACTACGGGGGGTGGGGGGGTTGAGTCTCAAGGCTCCCGCGTTTCCAGCCTGCTCCTTCCCTTCTGTGGAAGCCAACATTGCTTCTGCATGGAAGGAGTGTTCATTTGTTTCCCTTACCGCATGGCAGGAAAAGAGATAACAACTGTGCTCCTAGCAAGCCGGATCAGTTTGACAGCTCCTGATTGCTGAGAGCAAAGTTAGTGTTTGCTCTCACTTAGCAGGAGCGGTCAAAACTCCTGCCAAGCAAACAGCTAACTCCAGAGGGTGGGCACATCTGGAGACAGCATGAGCCGCCCAGGGGGTGGCGATCCCCAGGGCCATTAATGGCTTCAGAAAGGGGGGGGGCGCTCATTACCCCTTCTATTTACCATGCATGGACCGGCCCTGGGGAGGTGGTGGTCCCCAGGGGTGCCTATGGCCCAAGAGGGGGCCACGTGGCCTCCCTCCCATTTTTATATGAATTTGGCCCCGGGGATGTGGTGGTCCCCAGGGTCCATGGGGATCCATTAGTATTTATTTTGCTCTGGGGTGGTGATGGTCCCCAGGCATGTGTGCACCCAGGAGGGGTGGGTCCCAGGGCTCTTAGAGTCCAATGTCGAGGGGTCAGACAGCCCCCTCCTTAATTTCAATAAAGCCCCAGGCAGGTGGTGGTCCCCAGTGTAGGAGAGTAGGGTCTGCAATCCTATGATCACCCCAGATTTTTACTTTTTGCTTCACTGGTTTACGACTTTCCCTGGCTGTGGGCCTGCTAATCAGACCCACAGCCTAGCTGTTCTCTCCATTCCAAATTGTACCTAGGTACTGAATTGGCACTGGGCCCTCTCTCGAGTCCCTGTAACCAGGGCAGAGGTGCACCCAGAGGTCTCCCAGGGGCTGCAGCATGTATTATGCCACCCCTGGGTTGACTAACTAAAACAGACACAACTGGCTGCTTGACACACCCTTTGCTTTAGATATAGTATTCCTATATCTAACCCTAAAATGGACACATGTATTCCTATCAGTCACTCCTATGGCAGGCCTTAACAATCCTGAAGGCAGAGTGCTTGGAATCATGTGAACTGGTGCTCTGGCATGAGCTGAGCCCGGTTGCAGCTTGCGGAACAAAGTCCTAATAGCTGTTCCATGATAACGCTATACCATATACTCTTAAGTGCATTATGTACCTCGCGGTCATATGCTAACTTTGGTATAGCATTATCAAAACATGTCGAGTAAGGTGTCATACGAATTGGAATACTAACCCCTCGCCAATTCTGGCGACGGGGTTAGCATTCCACCCTTCTAGAGGGACACGACATGTATGTAACTGTGAACCCCGGTTAATGTTAACTCAAGCCTCAGCTCCACAAAATGGACGCTGCCACCACAGACACAAGTCTGATCTCCTGCTGCTGGGAGTCCTTCCAGCGAGGAGTGCTTGGACAAAGGGTTTCCTGTCAGGGGCGGTGCTAGCACCATCCCAGACAGGGTTTTGTGTATCCCAGGTAGGCAGGGCTTTAGAGGAAGGTGACTGCCAGTGGCACCCCGGTGCTCACTGTGCATATGCCGGTTTGAACCAGTTCCAGGGGCACACCAGCCCCTGAGCTGGGGAAAGTCCGGCAGGAGAGAGGGGTGTAACTACCACCCTTCCTGGTCCCACCCATGGGCAGGACCTAGTCGCGTGCCAGCCTCTTTTCTTAGTATAAAGATAGGAGCGGGCCCCCTTCCCAAATTAGATAATTCTGAATCTTGACTACTTTCCACGAAAGAACTCTTGAACTACTTCTGAAGACTCTCCCTTGTGGCTAAGGAGTAGCCACCCTGCACCCGCAGGCACCACCCAAGCATCGCGGTTTGCTGTAAGTCTCTCCTCCGGATCAAGACTGCCCAGCTCGACGAGAACCGGCTTCCCTGGCACCTCTGACCTCTACCTGCATCATCAGCCCAGCTGAGATTCGTGGGTGTGACGAGACCTCGAGGGACCGGCCATCTTCAAGACTGCACGACGCTTGCCCAGCACGACCGCCGAGGGATCCTCGAGTGAGTGCTTTGAGGTTTGAGAAGCCCTAACCCTGAGCAGCTCCAGCACCGAAGTCCAGCCCCCCAGCATCCACGAGATCTGCGCGGGGCCCTTCTGCTCTTTGCTGCATACCGCGTTGTCCGGCTACTTGCCTGCTGGCTTGTGGCCCTCCTGACGACGCACGCCGACGACAACACCGCTGGTCTGGTTGCTCCAGACTGGCCCTTGCTCCCCTCCAACAGAGGAGCACCCCGGACCCTCCTGGTCTACTCCAGACGCCATTTTGAGTCCACCGCGTGGGCTTGCATTTGCCAAGAGTTGTTGCCCCAATCCTGGGTCCAGCGACGTCGACAGCAGATATCTTCGTGGGACAGCTCGCACCTCCATCCTGGTCACCGACAACGCCTCCTGGTCCGAGAGACTGCAGAGCCCAGCATCGCCCACTCACCTGGTCGAGGTGACTTTGTCCGGTGCCATCCTGGTACCCACCTAATCACTGGCTAGTGATTCAGAACTGAATACTCTGCTTACAGGTATCCATCTTCATCGATCCAGGCTTGGGTCACATCGAACTTCATCACTGGTCGCCTGCCAGCAACTTCTTCTTTCAGGCTACATAGACTGCAACGAGGATTCCCGACGTCTTTTCAGACCTATGCAGCCGCAGCCCCTGGGCTAGGTAACCTGAGCATTTCGGTGCTCCAGCATAGCTTAACTATCTAAGTGTCCAGATCCTTTTTCGTTTCAGCTCTACCTAGTCGGATTCGTCCGATAACACTAACTTTACGAAATCTAGCATCCATAGACTTTGATCCCGCGTGAGAGTGCACACTCTGCACCCGATCCCCCTAGGCCTCCTGCTAGTAATCTGAAGGTTCAGTAGTCCAGTCCTAGTGATCCCAAAGCCTCTGAGATTAGTTACTTACCTGCTAGTATTTCGCATTCCACTTTTGTAGTATATGGTTTTTCGTGCCCCTTGGGCATTTGTGTAAATTGTGCGACTTTTAGTATTTCTTTAAGAGCTTTGTATTGTGCTTAGCACCCTGTCCTCATAAAGAGTCCAGGGTTGTTGTGTTCTAAATAAATATCCTTTTATTTTCATAACAACTTGTGTGGTGTCCTTTCACTTGGTGTTCAAGGGGTATATGTGATGGTAAAACAGCTGGCTTAACACGCCCTCTAGAGTTTAGCCTTAGACTGCTCTTGTCCATGCTACTAGGATAGCTGGTCTATAAGGTTGACTTACAACCAATCAATAAGGGTTAGTTGGACTGATACAAAGTGCTCACTAGAATAGTGAACATTATATATCAGGCCAACTTCTCACACCCAGGGTTCATAAGGGTCTCAGAAGGAGGGTCCGTGCTCCTTCCTTTATTTTTTAAATTTATGTGCATGCCCCCTGTAGAAAATTTAGAATTCCACAAGCAAAAGGCTTGAAATCCAGGAAAGAATAAACTCTAGTTTTAGTAAGATGAGCACAGTACTGCAGTTGCAGAAGTTCAAGCAAAGAATGGCAGATAAACCATTCTAAGTGATGTAACAATAACTGCAATGCATGTGCCATAATTAAAAATGCACTACAATTAAAAGGGCAATGAACAATTAAAAGGGAATTAGAAGACTGCTATACATAGAATGTAACACATTTCCCCCCTTAGAAACATTAAGAATGAATCATAGCACATTTAGATACACGCCTTACATTCCAAACTTGTCCATCTTGAGTGACTACACTATTACGATTGACTGACAATTTCTCTTCTACTTTTTTCTGTACCGCTCCTGCTTCTCTTTGTACCTCTGTTGGTTCTTTCTACACCTCTGTTGCTTCTTTCAGCAATGCTCTTTCTGCACTTCTCTTCCTTCTTTTTGCACCCCTCCTGCCTCTTTGTGTACCTCTCTTGCCTCTTTGTGCCCCTCGCCTACCTCTTTCGGCACTCCTCTTGCCTCTTTTTGCACCACTGTTGGTTCTTTCTGCACTGCTTTTGCTTCTTTCTGCACCTCACTTGCCCTTTTTGCACTTCTCTTGCTTCTTTCTACACCTCTGTTGCTTCTTTCAGCAATTCTCTTGCGTTTTTCTGTACCTCTCTTGCCTGTTTTGGCACCTCTGTTGCTTGTTTCTGCAATTCTCTTGCCTCTTTTTGACCTTTGACTTAAGAGGTAGTTTTAATCTCCCTGCCCTATTATGTAATAGGGCCTTAAAGGGGATGTCATGCTAATTACTGGGGTATCCCAACCCATAGTGTACCCTAGTGTATGTAGGTGTTTTCACTGTATTCTAAGTGTCTTTCAGCATAGCACTGGCTCCGGTACTGGTTAGTCAGAGTGAGTTACCACCAGTACCAGTCAGCAAAACGTTAGGGGCACAGAATTACTTCACAACAAGGCCTCTTTCTGCACTTCTGTTTGTTCTCTCTGCATATTTCTTGCTTCTTTCTGCACCTTTCTACCTGTTTCCGGACTTCTGTTGCCTCTATCTGCATTTTTCTTGCACTTTCTTCCTCTTTCTCCTCATGTCCTACCTCTTTAAGCATACTTAGAAATTAGCCTATCAACCAGAATCACTCATATCTCTATAAAGGGCCCTCACTCACCAACCTAGTTGGTGACATGCTTCATCATTGGGCCCCCACCAGAGAGGCCGAATGCCTCTCGGCGTGCTTCAACGCCTGATTTCAGCGGAGCAGGATTTTTTGTGATTAGTGCAAGTGATGGTGCAGCAGGTGGAGATAAAATAGTCTTTACTATTCCTGAAGAATTTTTAATGGTGGGATAGTAAGGCTAGATTTAAAATGTGTGGTGGATGTTGCAACTGAGTAAATTGGTCAGTCATATCCTAAATTAAAATGTTAGGTCTACATGTTGCAGCCTCTGTTTGCCAGTTGCGAGGCTTTCTTCAGGACCAGGGACCAGGGACCATGGCGGTATACCCTCGGTAAGGTGCACCCTAACCAATGGCCTCGTAGGGAACCGGATTACTCAGCGTTCATAATTTCACGCCTTCAGGACTTCTGAATGCGTTGATAAATGTTCAAAATGAAGAGGTACTACAGCATGGGTCCTGGTAGGGGGCGGTGACTTGTAGTCACATGTGCTCCAAAGTCTGCCGCCAGACTTTGGAGCACGTGACAGCCTATTGGCCTTTGTGTGCGCCTTTCTTTGAAAGTCAGCACACAATTGGGCAAAGGCGGGCTTTTGTCACACCTTTTCTTAGAATGTTGATGCCTACGGCCTAGACCTTGCGGTTACGTGCAGAGGCACGCAGTCTGTCATTTGCTTCGAGTCACATTTCAAAGCTTGGTTTTCGTCACTTTTGCGGCCGCATTCTTACAGCGCGCACACCTCTACCTCTTGCCGGCACTGCAGTTCCATTCCTTGCATTCCACCCCGTTTTGCATGCCCGAGCGAGCAGGTGCAGTGCCTCCTTGTTTAAGGGTTGTTAACCCTTGCCAGCTACAATGTGCTCACATGCCCAAATCTAGCTCTTGCATATCTCTAATTCTGCATGACTCCTTCCTGTCCTCCACACTCTGCACTTTTCCTGCACAGTACACCCCGTGTGCTGCAGCATGCACATGTGCCCCACTACAGCCCTCTGCTACCTCTTTGTTCCTTCATGGGCCCTTCTATAGTCCTCCATGCCCTGCAATGCTCCCACACAGCCAAGTATCTCCTCTGGTGCCGCAGCGTCCCTATAACCCTGCTCAGTACAATCCATTGCATGCTGCAGTATGCTGGGGAGTCTTCATTTTACAGCCTTAGCTCCATTAAATATAATCGTCTCTGCATTCATACCCATTAAGATTCTTAATACTTTGCTGTGTATATCAGGCGGCACCTAGAGATGACAAATTTTTCGGGGGGAGGGCAAATTCCTCCAGCCATAGGCAGAGTGGCTCTCAGAAGGGGAAAAAACACAACAAAAGCCTCATTAACAAGTACTCAGGTATGGCTGCAATTAGACGGAGGCCAGCCCACTAAGCTGTCTCAGCCCAGGCTGACACACACAACGAGGGGGGGGGTGAGCCCAATGGGTGTTGCACGCCTGGCGTATATGCATGCTGCGTTAAAGCAATCTTCAAACCCCATTCAATCAATTAAAGCAGTTGTAAAGCGCACTACATACCCGTGAGGATCTCAAGGCGCTAGGGGGGGTGCTGCTACTGTTCGAAGAGCCAGGTCTTGAGGAGTCTCCTGAAGGTTAGAAGGTCTTAGGTCTGCCGTAGGCGGATGTGGAGGGTGTTCCACATCTTGGCGGCGAGGTGGGAGAATGATTTGCCGCCGGCGGTCATTCTTCGGATGCCGGGGACAGTGGCGAGGGCGTGGTCTGCTGGCGGGCAGGGGAGTAGAGGCTGAGTCGTCTGTTGAGGTATGCTGGGCCGGTGTTGTGGAGTGCCTTTTGTGCGCGGGTGAGGAGCTTGAAGGTTATCCTCCTACATCAGCGTAGAAATCTCCCCGGGACAGTTACTGTGATCTCTATACATGTAAAGTACCTTACCGTGGAAAAGGATCCAAAACTAGAGCAGATAGTCAAAACAGGAAAAAGTGTTCAGATTTATGCAAAAGTATGAAAAGTGTTCAGATCTGCAAAAGTATAGAACAGCGGCAGAGAGTCTAGAGACCTGAGTGACTATAGAGAGTCCAGAGTCTGAGAACCTTGAACAGGGACCAACGTCCCACACCCTGTTCAATCTTCAACTATGAGCGGGAAGCCACGTCGGACAAGGACTATTTGGAGAAAATACACGGTCTCTGTTCCTGTTTTTGCTGGTCAATGATGGATTGCAGAGAGTAGACGGTCTCTTCCTGTTTTGTCAAAGGGGAGTAGGTGGTCATGATGATAATCCTGTTTCTTTCTTCACCCTTGAAACAAAATGCTTCTTCGCCTTCTTCATATGAAAGTCCATGAGGTCGCTGACCTCCTATTTGTATTGATGTTAATTGTTGATGTCGCTCATGCTTTCTGCTTGTGTTTTGTTAGTTTATTTTCCATGTAAAGGAAGATGTGTAGTAAATTTATACTCCTCGCAACATGGCCACCTTTGGGCATTAGACCTTTCTCTATGTGCATACCTCTTAAGCCTCCCAGTATACCTATGTGTATTCTACTTTGAACTTGAAGGTTCCACACTTGTCAGTTGATGGTCTGGTCAGCTGGCGAGGTGAACTGCTCTGCTGTAGCTTAATAAACCAATCCTGTAATTTATTCAGAAGTATCCTGTGATCCATCTACATTTATTTACATCACAAGACAGATCACCCCTTTGGCTCCCCGGTCCTGATTTAAGCACAAGCACATCCTCTGGGCAACGCCTGGGTCTGGTGACATAAAGAATACAAATATATATCCTCGGCCCCCATGTCAGACCCTCTGCCATGGACAGTTCTGTGAACAGGGCAATTCTTAGCCTCCCCCATGGATAGTGACCTCAATAAGATCCTTTTAGGCCCCCCTCAGACCCAGGCCCGGTAAGACATTCAGGCCGCTGGAGGTGGGTGATAGGGCTGCCCTAGACATCTGTCCTGTAGGTCCGTGCGGTTCAGGCACCTCTGGCTGACACTGGCAGGTAATTGGAAGCAGACGCAGGCGCTGAGCACAGGGTGATTTTAGGTGGAGAGGACAAGACTCTAAGAGGAGGTTGGTAAACCACCGTCATTCCCCCATCGGCCCACAAGACCCTTTGTCAGTAGAGATGGCGTCCGTTACACGTCAGAGGGGGAAGAGGGGACTTGGTGCAGTTGACGTTAGGGAAACATGCTATTTATTTCTCATGGGATGAACACTCAAGGTTAACGCAGAGTTGCCCCATCGTGAGTTCCTGGTTTGGCCACAAACCCCGAGGCTGGGAGCCGAGTCTGGTGCGTGCCAGCAGCAGAGCAGGCAGGGCAGAGAGGTTAAAGTGGGGGCGAACAAGAATCCCAGTATACGAGGGGCTATAATGGCTGCCATGGACCCACTTGACTACAGCACATGCAGGGGCACTGCAGACATTTACAGTGCAGTGCGTTTGTGGAAGGAATGAAGGCCGTCGCCGACTGAATGAGGAACAGTCGACTGAAGCTGTACTTGGACAAGACGGAGGTCCTCATCCTTGGCTCCACCCCCTCGGCCTGGGACAACTCCTGGTGGCCGAAGGCACTAGGAGCACCCCCTATACCCACCAACCATGCACAAAACCTAGAAGTCATCCTCGACTCCACACTATCCATGACAAAGCAGGTCAACGCTGTCTCTTCCTCCCGCTTCAACACCCTCTGCATGCTTCGCAGGATCTTCAAGTGGATCCCCACCGAGACTAAAAGGACGGTCACCCAGGCCCTCGTCAGCAGAAGACTGGACTATGGCAACACACTCTACGCAGGAGCCCCGTCCAAACTCCTGAAACGACTCCAATGTATCCAGAACGACTCAGCACACCTGATCCTCGACATCTCCCGCCACAGCCACTTCACACCCCACCTGAAAGACCTGCACTGGCTCCCCATCAACAAGAGGCAATAGAAATACAGAAACAGGCAAGTGAAGTGCAGAAAGAACCAAGAGCAGTGCAGAAAGAATCAACAGAGGTGCAAAAAGAGGCAAGAGGGGTGCAGAAAAAGGCACTCGGCTACAGAAAGAAGCAAGAGATGAACAGAAAAAAGGAACAGAGGTGCAGAAAGAGGCAACAGGGGTGCAGAATGAGGCAACAGGGGTGCAGAAAGAGGGAAGAGTGGTGGAGAAAGAGGAAAGAGTGGTGGAGAAAGAGGCAAGGGGTGTAGAGAGAGGCAAGGGGTGTAGAAAGTAGCAAGAGAGATGTAGAAAGAAACAGAAGTGTAGAAAGAAGGGACAGAGCTGCAGAGAGAGGCATGAAAGGTACAGAAAGAGGGCAAAGGGGTGCCGAAAGAGGCACAAGGGGTGCAGAAAGAAGCAAGAGAAGTACAGAAAGAAGCAACAGAGGAGCTGAAGGAGGCGCAAATGGTGCAGAAAGAGCAAGAGAAGTGCAAAAACAAAGCAACAGATGTACAGAAAGAAACAAGAGAGGTACAGAAACAGGCAGGATATAGGGAACAGGGGTTCAGAAAGAGGGAGTAGAGGTGCAGGAAGAGGGGAGAAGGATGCATAAATAGGCAAGAGGGGTACAGAAAGAGGCGCAAGAGGTGCAGAAAGAGGCACGAGAATTGCAGAACGAGGCAAGAAAATTACAGAAAAAAGCAACAGAGGTGTACACAGAAGCAAGAGAAGTACAGAAAGAGGCAAGAGAACTGCAGAAAGGAGCTGCAGAGGTGTACAAAGAAGCAAGATAATTGCAGAAAGAGGCAAGTGAGGTGCAGAAAGAACCAACAGCAGAAAGAGGCAAAAAGGGAAGCAAAAAAAAGAGAAGAAGGGGGCAGAAAGAAGCAAGAGAGGTGCAGAGAGAAGGACCAGAGATGCTGAAAGAGGGGTGAAAGGTGCAGAAAGAGCAAGGGAAGTGCAGAAATAACCAACAAAGGTACAGAAGGAGGCAAAAGAGGTGCTGACACAGGCAGGTAAGGTGCAGAAAGAGGGAAAAAGGGTGTAGAAAGAGGCAAGAGAGGTGCAGAAAGAAGCAAAAGACATGCAGAAAGAGGCAAGAGAATTGCTGAAAGAAGCTACAAAAGTGTGGAAAGAAGCATGAAAAGTGCAGAAAATGGCAAGAGAACCTCAGAAAGAGGCAAAATTGATGCAAAAAAGGGAAGAAGGGTGCAGAAAGAAGCAAGAGATGTACAGAAAGAAGCAAGAGCAGTACAGTAAGAACCAACAGAGGTCAAAAGAGAGTGAAGGGGGTGCACAAAAAGGTAGGAGAGGTGCACAAAGAGGTAACAGTGGTACATAAAGAAACTGGACTGGTGCAGAAAGAAGGAAGAGAAGTGCAGAAAGAGTCAAGAGAATTGTTGAAAGACATAACAGAGGTGTACAATGAAGCAAAATATATACAGAAACAGGTAAGTGAGGTGCAGAAAGAACCAAGAGCAGTGCAGAAAAAATCAACAGAGGTGCAAAAATAAGCAAGAGCTGTACAGAAAAAAGGTAGAAAATGTGCACAAAGTGGCAAGAGAGGTACAGAAAGAGGCAGGAGGGGTGCAGAAAGAAGTAAGAGAAGTACAGAAAGAAGCAAAAGAGGTGCAAAAGGTACAGAAAGAACAAGAGACGTAGGAAAGAATGAAAAGAGGTACAGAAAGAAGCAAGAGAGGTGCAGAAACAGGCAGGAAGGGTACAGAAAGAGGTAACGGGTGGAGAAAGATGCAAGAGATGTGCAGAAAGGAAGGGTACAGAAAGTGGCAAGACGGGTGCAAAAATAAGCCAGAGCAGTGCAGAAAGAGGCAGGAGGGGTGCAGAAAGAAGGAAGAGAAGTAAAGAAAGGCAAAAGAATTGCTGAAAGATGCGCGAAGGGTGCAGAAAAAGCTAGAGAAGTGCAGAAAGAATTAACAGAGGTACAGAAAGAGGCAAGAGCGGTGCAGAAAGAGAAAGGAAGGGTACAGAAAGAGACAAGAGGGGTGCAGAAAGAGGAAGGAGAGATGCACAAAGATGTAAGAGAGGTACAGAAAGAGACAGGCGGGGTGCAGAAAGAAGGAATAGAAGTGCAAAAAGAGGCAAGAGAATTGCTGAAAGAAGCAACAGATGTGTGGAAAGAAGCAAGAGCAAGACAAAAAGAGGCAAGTGGGGTGCAAAAAGAAGCGAGAGCAGTGCAGAAAGAACCAACAGAGGTGCAAAAAAGAGTTAGGAGGGGGGAAGAAAAATATAGGAGTGGTGCACAAAGAGGTAAGAGAAGTACAGAAAGAGGCAGGTGGGGTGGGGAAAGAGTAAGAGAAGTGCAGAAAAAAACAACAGAGGTACAGAAAAAGGCAAGAGAGGTGCAGAAACAGGCAGGAAAGGTGCAGAAACAGGCAGGAAAGGTGCAGAAAGAGGCAAGATGGGTGCAGAAAGAACTAACAGAGGTGAAAAAAGAGGCAAGAGTGCAGAAAGAGTTAGGAGAGGTACAAAAAGAGGCAAGAGAGGTACAGAAAGAAACAAGAGAAGTAAAGAAAGAAGCCCAGCATTGCTGAAAGAAGCAACAGGTGTAGAAAGAAGCAAGAGAAGTGCAGAAAGAGGCAAGTGAGGTGCAGAAAGAAGCAAGAGTATTACCACAGAGGTGCAAAAAGAAGCAAGAGTGGTACAGAAAAAGGTAAAAGAGCTGCAGAAAGAGGCAAGAGGGGTAAAGAAATGTGTAAGAGAGGTGCAGAAAGAAGCAAGAGTATTGCAAAAAAAGAGGCAAGTTAGGTGCAGGCAAGAGAACTGCAGAGAGGAAAGAGTTGCAGAAACTAAAAGGGGTGCAAAAAGAGGGAACAGGCAGGCAGACTGAGGCAAGAGAGACGCAGAAAGAGGCAAGAGGGATGCACAAAACTAAAGAAGGGTGCAGAAAGAAATCAAAAGAAGTACAAAACAGAGGTTCCAAAAGAGGGTAGAGGGGTGCAGAAAGAGGCATGAGAGGTGCAAAAAGAAGCAGGAGATGTGCAGAAAGAAACAAAAGTACAGAAAAATGGAAGAGGTTCAGAAAGAGGCAACAGGGGTGCAAAAAGAGGCAACAGGAGTGCAGAAGGAGGGAATAGGGGTGGAGAAAGAGTCAAGGGGTGGAGAAAAAAGCAAGAGAACTGTAGAAAGAAACAAAACAAGTACAGAAAGAAGGAACAGACCTGCAGAGAGAGGCAAGAAAGGTACAGAAAGAGGCTCCAAAAGAGCAGACAGAGGGAAGAAGGGTGAGTAGAGGCACAAGGTTTGCAGAAAGAAAGCACAGAGGTGCAGAAAGAAACAAGAAAAGTACAGAAAGAAGCAGTAGAGGTGCAGACAGAGGGATGCGGGGTGGAAAAAGAGGCAAGAGAATAAAAGTGACCCTTTTGAGCTAGAAACAACGCTTTTCTGTTCAAATCTGCAGATTAGGCAGCACATGATGCATTATGTGGCTAATGCGGAAAATGTATAATTGTGCGAAAGTTGGTTTAGCCACACAGTCACATAATTAGTGGCCCTGCTCATACCTCTGACTAGGTCCAAAAGTGTTCCTCAGTGATTCCTTCTTGTTTTTCTCATTGAGTTCATAGTTTAAATTCTATGGAAATGAGGAAGACTAAACCTGAGGTTTCCACTCCACAACACAGACCACCATACCACATAATTGCTCTCCATAACACATAATCCCATTCTACATAATTCCTGTACACTAAATACCACATACTTTCTATCCACATAATTTCACTGCACAACGTACTGTATACAAAAAGTGGTACGAAGTTCCTCTAAGATCATAGGTAAGGAAAGGCGAGATCCTGTAGTACGGGGTGGGGTAATAATGACCCCACTAGTGTAAAAAAGAAGGGGGTGGGAGGGAGTCCCCTTGTCGGAACTAGGGCTTTCACACACCCAGCAAGCTAGGTGCCATGCTTCATCATATGCAAAAACCACAGTTGATGGACAGAATGCAGAACAATGTCATACATTCACCGCAGTACAGAGATCTGGGCCTAAATCCATCGTTTTTTTGCACTCCACACCACCCCAGTTCAGACACGGCCATATGCAAATCAGTCTGACCCTGTGCCTCATGGGAACAGTCCAGCCATGTCTGAACTGGGGTGGTGTGGAGTGCAAAAAAACGATGGATTTAGGCCCAGATCTCTGTACTGGGGTGAATGTATGACATTGTTCTGCATTCTGTCCATCAACTGTGGTTTTTGCATTTGTCACCCGAGTGGGATGGGTATGCTCAGATGTGAGTCCCATGCTCTCCACACCACTGGAGTCAAGCTATCCTGGCTGAAGACGGCTGATAGCCAGAAACCGGTCCTAGGATGCTTGATTCCAGTCCAGGAAAGACATGGCTTGGCAGTTCGGGCTGGACGGTTCACATGTGGCACAGGGTCATGGCTGATTTGCATATGGCCATGTCTGAACTGGGGTGGTGTGGAGTGCAAAAAAACGATGGATTTAGGCCCAGATCTCTGTACTGGGGTGAATGTATGACATTGTTCTGCATTCTGTCCACCAACTGTGGTTTTTGGATGCTTCATCATATGAGCCTGCCCCTCGTCAGGTCAGCACTGCAGTAACTGACGGGCCCCCGTGCCGGGGCTCTTTATGGGGGATCTTTTGATCCTGCCAGTGGGTGCAGTGGGGGTGAGAGGCCTAGTGTGTTTAGATGTGAATGGGGGTTAAGTGAATCTAAAACAGGTCAGTCAGTCCTAACAACTAGTTCATTATAAAGGTAAACTGCCTGATTAAAAGGAGCGAGAGGGGTAAAAAGACTAGGAGCAATGTGTCTAGCTGTGTGTTCCCTGCTCTCGAGTGATAGACATGTTTCGTGCCCTAAATTTCATAAAGATCTGGGTACTTCTTCAGGATCGACAAAAAGCACTATCTACAGTGAATGGATAAGTGAAAATCTACATACCACGTTGTCAGGTTGGTAACCTACACTGTTGTCAAGTATTTATTTGCAACAGTTGTCGGCAGGTGAGATGGACTCCAATTGGGACCAGCGTTACAGAACGCGTCAAGCCCACGACCTACCCTGCTGCTGGAACCGGGATGAGATACTGCACAAAGTACCACATAATTCCACTACACACAATGTACATCCACTCCAAAAAACATTAGTAAAAAACATTTACATTTACAATGCCAATAGCTATAACTCTTGCAAATGTGAGACCTATAAATTGCAAATACTTTTTAGGTCAAGCATTCAAGACCTCTGGTATATACTTTAGTATATACATATTATATACTTATATTTGTATGTACTTTGTGGGCTCTGGATATCAGACTTAGGATTTGTCTTCTTCCGCTTAGGGACTTTTTTTCTGTTCAACTGCCTCTATTTAACTGTCTTGATAGAAAATGACCAATAGAGGTCAGTAAAATTCCAGAATTGCTTTTTGTTGAAAGACTTTCTTTTTTTAAATTTTTCTGGTAACTACCTCTAATTAACTTTCTTGATAGAAAATGACCAGCAGAAGTCATTAAAATTCCAGAATCCCTTCAGCATTCCCTAGATTCCAGTCCGTAGAAATGGTCTTCCACAAGCACTAGTCGACAATTTTTTTTCATATTTTGTATTTTCAGTAATATGACCACCGAACGCCCTGATTTTATAATAAAAACAGAGCTTTGAACTATGCCATTTCCTTCTGAAAGGTAATATTTCTTTCCATGTGTTTCCATACCTGGCGTGTCACGCACTTTGGTGCTTACTTCCCCTCCATGTTAAAGAACAGATGTTTCAGCGCCCTAATGTGCTGCATAGCTAAATACATATAAGGTCCCGAAGGTGAGATCGATTGCATTGCAAATACTTGTTTAACTGGTAGTCACGTTTGCAGTGTGGTGGAGAAAGGGGGCTGGACCTCCAACCAGCACTCAGGTATTCCACTGCGTATGACTTACAGGACGTACCAGGAGAGCTTCTTGGTCCCTAAAGATCCTCAGGAGTAAAGTGGACTGTGCAAGGAGTCATGGTTACAGAATGGTGAAAAAAGGAGGGATGTGGCCTCTGAAGACCCTGTGTTGGACTTAGTGGTGGTAACAGGAGGGGTTATTGGCCGCCAAGGACATCCTTGGGGGCCAACTACTCCTCCTATTACCTCCAGTAAGTCCCACACAGAAGCTTTGCTAAGTTCTCATAGCAGGCCACGCCCCCTTACTCCACCACTCTGCAAACGCGCCTCCTGGAAGACTATGGGATGGGATTAAGTCCACTTCACTCCTGAGGGACATTGGGGGGACAAGATGTCCTCCTGGTACCCCCTGTAAATTCCACACAACGGAATTCCTGAGCACTGGTCGGAGGCCCAGCACCCTTTCTCTACCACTCTGCAAATGTGTCTAGTTAAAAAGGCATCTTTCTGCGCCTCTGACTTAAAGGTAGTTTTAATCCCCCTGCCCTATTATGTACAAGGGCATTACAGGGGAGGTGATGCCAATCACAGGGGTACCCCAACCCATAGTGTACCCTTGTTTCTGTAAGTGTATTTTAGCACAGGACTGGCTCTGGGCCTGGTTAGTAAGACTCAGTTACCACCTGTATCCGTCAGCAAAAAGTTGGGGGCACAGGATGACTTTGCAACAAGGCCTCGTTCTGCCCCTCTGTTGGTTCTTTTTGCATATGGCTTGCTTCTTTCTGCACCTTTCTTTGTCTTTCTTTGTCTTTTTGGACTTCTGTTGCCTCTTTCTGCATTTCTATTGCTTCTTTCTGCGCCTTTCTTCCTCTTTCTGCATATGTCCTACCTATGTACACATAGTTTAAAATTAGCATTTAAAAGCCCTTTGAAATTCACTGAAAAAAAACATAGGTTTTAGGGTTGTTATAGTTAGGAATTAGCATTTAAAAAACCTTTGAAATTCACTGAAAAAAACATGTTTTAGGGTTGTTATAGTTAGGAATTAGCATTTAAAACAACTTTGAAATTCACTGAAAAAAACATGTTTTAGAGTTGTTATAGTTCGTTGGACATTTCACTTGTACAAAACAAGAGACATTCGGCCGTTATAGTTAGTTGAGCTAACTATAACTCGCGCACCCCGCAATGCACTGCTGATGACGTCACCTTTTACATCACTCATGATATGGTCAGTGACATCACTGATGACATTTCAAATGACATCACTGATGATATCATCCAGTGACTGTGTTTCTGTAAAGTTTAACTATATATATATATATATAACCTACTGGCGGTCGCCAGTAGGTATATATAGTTAGGACTTAGTTACCATAGGAAATTCCGAACATTCTATTGGGAATAACTTTAGCGCCGATTGAGGGATCTGCCTGTAATTTTCCTTAAATTTGCCTCGCTCCTTCCCTGAAAGTTTCGGGGGGGATTAGTCAAGTGGGGGCCGAGAAAAAAGGGGGGTCCCAAAACGTGTTTTCCCCATGTTAATTTCCATAGGGACCTTTAGACACGGCTACAGCCCGAATGACTGAATGGAATTACACCAAACTTGGCAAATGGTAGGGCCTGGTATGCAGATGTGCCTTTGCTATGTTTGGTGAAAATCCCTCCAGTAGTTCTTGAGAAAATTGAATTTGAAATTTTTCAAATGGCATTTTCTATGGGACCTTTAGACACGGCTACAGCCCTAACGGCTGAACGGAATTACACCAAACTTGGCAAAATGGTAGGGACAGGTATGCAGTAGTGCCTTTTCTATATTTGGTGAAAATCCTTCCAGTAGTGGTTGAGAAAATTGAATTTAAGCAAATTATATATCTATATGCGCTCACCGTACGCGTACGTGCGCGTACCCTTACGTGCGCGAGCGAGTTTCTGATTGGCTGGCAGTCGACTGTCAACATTCTAAACGGTCTACACCAGGAAGTGTTGGCCACCATCTTATTTTTCAGGAGAACTGAGGTACAAGAGAGCCCAAAACAAGAGTGGAAAACACAAAAAGGGGGCAGGGTAGAGACCTCCTAACCCTCTAGCCCTTCTCAGGGGGTCCCAAAAGGACCCCCAAGGGCAAAAAAACCCCAAAAATAATATTTTTTTAAAAAATCACGGGGTACACGCACCGTACACATACGGTACGCATACCTTGCGATTTAAAAGAAATAAAAATAATTTTTTTGCACTTGGTGGTCCTTCTGGGACCCCCTGAGAAGGGCTATGGGCTCAGGGGGTCTCAACCCTGCCCCCTTTTCGCATTCTCCACTCTTGTTTTGTGCTCTCTTCTGCCTCGCTTCTCCTGAGAAACAAGATGGCTGCTCAGGTGGTCCCAGAAGGATAATAACATATATAAACGTTATCCGCTAATAGAATTAGCATTTACAATACCTTTGAAATTCACTGAAAAAAAATATTGGTTTCACGCCCGATATAGTTAGGAATTAGCATTTAAAAAACCTTGCAAAGTCACTGAAAAAAACATAGATTTCAAGCCTTACATAGTTAGGAATTAGCATTTAAAAAAACCTTGCAAATTCACTTAAAAAACATAGGTTTCAGGCCTTATATAGTTAGGAATTAGCCTTTAAAAAACCTTGCAAATTCACTTAAAAAACCATAGGTTTAAGGCCTTATATAGTTAGGAATTAGCATTTAAAAAACCATTGAAATTGCTCCTATATAGTTAGTTGTACTAACTATATTTCGCGCACCTGCAATTCACTGCTGATGATGTCACATATTACATCATTCATGACATGGTCAGTGACATCACTGATGACATCACTGATGACATCTCATTTGACATCACTGATCACATCACTGATGATCTCATTCATGTGATAATACGATGCACCTCCTCACACTCTAATATAACCTTTGATACACCCAGTGTTAAATACAGACTACCATTCCTGAAACCATTGACACACCAATACCAGTTACTACATACGCACTCACTGATTGCTAGGTCTACACACACATTCACTCATTCACCCATAGAATCACTCATACATACAGTCACTCATCAATACAACACTATCATATGCACTCATACACCTATACAGACACTCACACACTGCCACTCATCCATGGAGTTACTCACACACCTAGTCAGTCATGCAAAGAATCAATCACACTTCCATTTCCTCAACTATACAGTTATACACACAACACCTTACTTATTCAAACATATACTAACACATACTTACTCTCTTATACAATCACTGATGCAAGTACACAATGATCCAAACAGCCACTCGCACATTCACTGGCTCTCATGTATAGTCATTTATATATGCCAACTTTCACATGCACTGTGTTTTACATATGTACTTACTTGGACATGTAGCACTGAGATATCCATTCACTCACCAACACACCAATGCACACAGTCAACCGCCCATATAGCTTTTTCCACATGCACTCTTGAACTCATACACCTAGTGAAGCAACTGCTCACACATCTATGCACAGAGTCACACACCTCCCAGCCATCCACACACACACAGTCTCCCATTCAAATACTTGGGCAACCAATCAATAACCCATATAGCCACTCATATAGCTACTGATCAACACATGCAGCAGCTTACACAACAGACATACTGATGCACACATTCAGACAGTTTAGTCACTAACCGATGCATTTAGTAAGACACATTTAATCACTCACTCATACAGTCAGTCACACGCCTACTAAATCCTTCATCCAGACAATTATACATCCACTCATTCTTCAATATGTAATACATATTTAAACTTTACAGAAACACACAGTCACTGGATGATGTCATCAGTGATGTCAAATGAGATGTCATCAGTGACGTCACTGACCATGTCATGAATGATGTAATATGTGACATCATCAGCAGCGGATTGTGGGTGCGCGAAATATAGTTAGTACAACTAACTATATAGGAGCAATTTCAATGGTTTTTTAATGAATATGCTACTTACCAGTATGCATCTGTTCTTGGCATGTAGGGCTGCTAACATTCATATCTAGTGCATAGATCGCCGCCTAGTGTTGGGTCCGGATGATTGCACCTTGTTGTCCTGGAAGAGTCTTCGAAGTATCACGAGATAGGTGGCTCCTCCCCTGGACTACAGTGCGCATGGGCATCGACTCCATCCCCAGATTGTTTTTAGCCATTGTGTCAGAGATGGAGTGAAATAGTGTAAATGATGTCCATGCTAATGATTGAATGCAAGAAATAATCTGCAGCCGCTACGGGCGCCGGGGAGGAGGGCGGGCGATATGAATGTTAGCAGCCCTACATGCCAAGAACAGATGCATACTGGTAAGTAGCATATTCAGTTCGAGGCATGTGGGCTGCTAAATTCATATCTAGTGCATAGAATACATAGCAGTCCCTCCATTAACGGCGGCCGCCCGTGCCAGCTGCAGAAGTCTGAAAAAGAGTTTTAAGAACAGCCTGACCTACAGCTGCCTGCTGTTTGGAATGCACATCTACACAATAATGTTTAGTAAACGTATGTGGTGTAATCCATGTGGCTGCTCTACAAATATCCTCCAAAGGAATATTACCTAGGAAAGTCATGGAGGCCCCCAACTTGCGTGTGGAGTGGGCCCTGGGGGGGACCATTAAAGTGCGCTTAGCCTTGTGGTAGCAAATCTGAATACACTTAACGATCCACCTGGCTATTCCTGCCTTGGAAATGGGGTTGCCTTTGTGCTGGGCTGAGAAGGCAACAAATAGCTGTTGTGTCTTCCTAAAGTTTTTGGTCCTGTCAATGTAGTACATTAACGCTCGTTTGACATCAAGCATGTGGAGCATTCTTTCTGCTACTGTTTCAGGGTTCTGAAAAAATGTGGGTAGTTCGATGGTTTGATTGACATGAAACTGCGACACCACCTTAGGAAGAAACTTAGGGTTAGTGCGCAGCACTACCCTGTTAGGATGAATTTGAATAAATGGCTCTTGTACAGGGGGTGCTTGTAGCTCACTAACACGTCGTAGAGACGTGATGGCAATGAGAAAAGCCACTTTCCATGTCAAGAACTGAATCTCACAGGAGTGTAGAGGCTCAAACGGTGGTCCCATCAATCTGGTGAGGACCACATTGAGGTTCCACACAGGAGCCGGTGGGGTGCTGGGGGGTATGACCCGTTTCAGCCCTTCTAGGAATGCTTTAATGGCAGGCACCCTGAAAACAGAGAGGTGCTGCCTGTTTTGGAGATAAGCCGCTATGGTGGATAAGTGTATCCGAATGGAAGCATACGATAGATTACATTTGTAAAGATGTAACAAATAGCAGATGATATTAGGAATGGATGCATCTAGCGGGTTGATATGATGTTCTGTACAGTAAATGACAAACCGCTTCCATTTCGCTGCATAGCAAGCTCTGGTAGTGGGCCTTCTTGCCTCCCGGATGATGTCCATGCATTCCGGGGGCAAATCAAGGTAGCCAAACTCTAAGATCTCAGGAGCCAGACCGCCAGGTTGAGCTGTTGCGGATCTGGGTGCTGAATGTCGCCATGGTTCTGCGTCAAGAGCCTGGGTGTGAGGCGCAGCCTTTGATGCGGTACCACGGAGAGTTCTAGAAACGTGGTGTACCATGGTTGGCGTGCCCACGTTGGAGCAACCAGGATGAGTGTCATCAAGTGTTGCATCAGCTTTCTTGCCACCAGCGGTATGAGAGGTGCTGGGGGAAAAGCGTACGCAAATTTGGCTGACCAGTTCATCCATATTGCGTTGCCCTGCGACTGTGGGAACCTGGCGGCGAAGCTCGGGCATTTTGCGTTTTCCCATGTGGCAAACAGGTCTATCTCTGGATGACCCCACTGCTGGAAGTACGGGTGGAGTACTGATGGATGTAACTCCCACTCGTGCATTTGGTGGCTGTACCTGCTGAGCAGATCCGCCATCTGATTGTCCTCGCCCGGGAGGTGTTCCGCCATGAGGAAGATGTTCCTCTGAATGGCCCACTTCCACATGCTCTGAGCAAGATGAGACAACTGTGGAGAGTGTGTGCCTCCCTGCTTTTGGATATAGTACATTGCCGTCATGTTGTCCGTCCGGATCAACACGACCTTGTTGCACAGATGTACTTTGAAGGACTTCAGTGCCATGAAGATTGCCATCAGTTCTAAGTAGTTGATGTGCATCTTCTTCTGCTGTGTCGACCATAGTCCCTGCACCACGTAGTGGAGGACATGCGCTCCCCATCCCTGGAGAGATGCGTCCGTCATCAGGATAATTTGTGGCACAGGCTCCTGGAACGGTCGGCCCTTGCAAAGGTTGTGTGGAGTCCACCAATGCAGAGAGTTGTATGCCCGACCGGTTACCAACACTAGGTCTTTCAACTGTCCTTGAGCCTGAGTCCACTGGTGTGCCAAGCATTCCTGGAGCGGACGCATATGCAACCTCGCGTGCGGGACTATGAAGATGCAGGAGGCCATCATGCCTATCAACTGCATAAACACTCTCGCTGGGAGTGAGTGTTGCGGTCTGAACCTCTGGATTAGCGACTGGATGTTGTTGATCCTCGCTGGGTTTGGCTGAGCTGTAGCAGCCAGAGTATTTATCGTTGCGCCCAAATACTGCCGCACATAGGCTGGCTGAAGGTGCGACTTTGGATAGTATAGCGAAAACCCCAGACTGTGAAGAAGGTGAATGGTGCGGGACATGTCTGCGGCGGACTGCTGTGCCGACTTGGCTTGAACGAGCCAGTCGTCCAAGTAAGGGTAGACATGTATGTTCTGTCTCCTGAGGTGCGCCGCTACCGTTGCCAGACACTTTGTGAACACTCTGGGGGCAGTGGTCACTCCGAAGGGTAGGACCTTGAACTGGTAATGCCTCTTTAGAATGGTGAACCTGAGGTATTTTTTGTGGGATGAATGGAGTGGTATGTGAAAATAAGCATCCTTGAGGTCCAAGGTTGCGAGGAAGTCTCCCTGGTCTAACAGTGGAAGAACCTGCTGCAGTGTTAACATGTGGAAGTGTTCTGAAAGAATATACAGGTTGAGGGGGCGTAGGTCCAGAATGGGTCTGAGTGAGCCGTCCTTCTTTGGGATTAAGAAGTACAGGGAATAAACCCCTGTGCCTTGTTCCTCCACAGGCACGAGCTCTATTGCGCCTTTTTGCAGCATCACAAGAACCTCTTGCTGCAATAAGTGCAAGTGCTCTGCTGACATAGGACGTTGTCTTGGGGGTATGTTGGGTGGAGTGGACGTTAACTCCAAACAATAGCCGAACTGGATAAGTTTCCTTACCCACCTGTCTGTGGTGATGGACTTCCAGACTGGCAGGAACTGTTGGAGTCTCCCCCCGACAGGTGTTGGATGGTCGGGGGGCAGTGACAGGAAGTCACTGTTTGTTGGCAGCAGAGGAACGGGAACTGTTGTTGCCTCTGCCCCTGCCCTTGGCGTTGTTTCCTCTGTAACCTCCTCTACCCTGTTTGGGGTACGAGGATTGCGCCCCACTTTTACTGAATTGCGCCTGTTGTTCCAAGTGTCCTCTGGTAACACCCCGATTGCCTGAGCGACGAAAAGTGTTCCCTCTGAATTGCTGAGACTGAAGTGCACCCATGGATTTAGCTGTCTCAGTATCTTTTGAAATTTTTTCGAGTGTGGTGTCCACCTCAGGGCCAAATAGTCTGTCTGGATTAACGGGCTGGTTGAGGATAGTAGTCTGTATCTCTGGCTTGAACCCTGAGATGCGGAGCCATGCTTGACGCCTTAACATTACACTAGTGTTTATTGCTCTCGCTGCTGTATCCGCAACGTCGAGCGCACATTTAATTGCAGCGTTGGAGATGAGCTTGCCCTCCTGGATAAGCATCTCAGCTCCCTCCTTAAACTCGTCTGGAAGGTGTTGTAAAAGCTGCTCTAAGGTGTCATAGTGTGCCCTGTCGTATCTGGCCAACAAAGCTTGTGTGTTAGATATGCGCCAGATGTTGGCTGCCTGTGCTGCCACCCTTTTCCCCGATGCTTCCAGCACTTTAGACTCTTTGTCCGGGGGAGGAGCTTCACCCGTTGTTTGTGAGTTCGCCCTCTTGCGTGCATTAGAGACCACCAAAGAGTCCAGAGGCAACTGGCCCCGTATATAAGTTGGGTCCCCAGGTGCCGGTCTGTATTTTTTCTCTATTCTAGGGTTTACAACCCTTGCCCTTGTAGTTTCCTTGAAAATGTCTGTGGCATGCTTAAGAACTCCCTTGAGCATTGGAAGTGTTTTTACAGTTCTCGGCAGCAGAGAAAGTGTCAAATAAAAAGTCAACGTCAACGTCCACAGGGTCAGCATGCATTTCTACCTTATGGTTTGCAGCCGCCCTCTCAATTAAGGCATTGAATGCCGCAGAATCTTCGGTCGGAGAAGTCTTTGCGCCATATGCCTGTGGGTCATGGACAGCCTGTTGGTCCCCCTGATCACCTGAGGCTAACGACGAGTCTAACCACGAGTCCTGTTGCTCATCAGGGTCTGTGGTTTCTGCCATCCTGTTCACTCTGATCTCCATCTGAGCAAGTGGGTGAAGGTGTTGGGCTTCTCCCAGGTTGTGCTCAACAAGTTCTGGCGTCTCTGGCGCTGGTCTTTTCTTTTTAAGAGGGATTACAATGTTAATGTAGGCTACATTTATAAAGCGCACTAACACCGGAGGTTTCCTGGCGCATAGATTGAAATTGGGGTAGGAAAGAGAGCTAGTGGGAGCTCGAGAAGAGCCAGGTCTTTAGGCTTTTTCTGAAACTCAGCAGGGTGTCAAAGGTTTTGATGTGTAGGGGGATGGAGTTCCACAGCTTGGGTGCCAGGAAGCTGAATCTCCGGCCACCCAGTTTTTTTAACTTGATCGCTGGGGAGGTGAGAAGGTGAAGATGGGCAGAACAGAGGTTGCGGGTCGGGCAGTGTGGATTAATGAGGGATTTCAGGAAGGCCGGGCATTTGGTATGCCGGGCTCTGTAGATTAGGCATCCAATTTTGAAGGCAGTCCTTTGTTCAATGGGCAGCCAGTGCAGCTTGGCCAGAAGGGGTCTAGCAGATTGCCATTTGGGGACTGTACAAATGAGTCTTGCTGCCTGGTTCTGCACCATCTGGAGGCGGTGGAGCAGGGACCTGGGTAGGCCCCAGTAAAGGGAGTTGGAGAAGTCAAGGCGGGAGAGGACAAGGGAAATAACAATTTGCACCAAGGCCTCGTGGCCCCAAACGACTCCAAAGGCTGTGATGTAATCTTCCTTTTGTAGAGCGTCAATTTTCCCGTGTCGGCGTCGATATACTGTTCCGACTGCTCTTCCAATAAGGGTTGTCGACCAAAACTTCCACGCAGTTGAGTTTGCCTCACCCCTTCTGAGTCCTTCGGCACCGACCGAGGTGCAAAAGCCTTCGGCACCACCTTCGGTGGTAGAGTAAAAAGGATCGGCATCGAGGTCTTCTTCGGTGGTGCTACCGGAGTAGGTACCGAGGGTGCCTTTGGCACCGACGTCAACTCTTTCTCCCGAATCCGTTTGAGGGAGTCCACAACTTGCTTTGTAAAAGAAGCGGACGGCTTCGTCGACCCGACCGATGACCTCGATCCACCCCTAGGGGAAGACTGGAGCGTTGATGACTTCATTTTTGCCGCCGGAGGCGCAGACGTACCTTCGACAACTGCGCTGCTGCCACCATCAACGGCCCCATGCGTCGACGCCGATGGTTTCGGATCGGCAGACTTTCCCTTTGGCGTTGGGGCTCCAGACTTCGGCTCGGTGCCCTTCGCCGATTTGGCCTCGACGGCTCGTTTGCCTGTTGATGCGGTAGGCTTGACTGTAGTCGGTTCGACGGTCGACTTTGACTTCGACTCGACCACCTTACTTGACTGCCGGACGACCTTATTCGAGCCCGGCTCCTTGACCACCTTAGGCACTGTAGCCTGTTCGACAGCCTTCTTCGGCTTCGAGGGCTTCGACGCCGACAATGGTGGAGCAGACGTCTTCAGTTTCGGTGGTGTGTCGGCCATCTTTGATTTGGTCGATCCCGAAGGTTTCACTTTCGGGTTTGATTTAGGTAATGGCGGCTCCGCAGAGGTGTCCGTAGCCGGGCCAGTAGGCGGGGCCGAGGATCGAGGTGTAGGGTCGTGGGTAAGGCCTTGTGGCGATCCCGTGACCTGAGCCTTTGTAATAGTTTGTACGGGGCATAGCTCATCCTCCGAGCTATCTTCCATGGCCCCAAAAGGTTCTTCGACGTCCCCTACCTCCTCGACGTCTTCTTCTAGGTCCTCGACGGCTTCTCCGTAGTCGGCCTCGACCTCCGCCGATGCAGGTGAAATTTGCAGGTGAAGCTCCTGCTCGTCTCCTTCGGGGCTGTCGAAGATGTCCACTGGCGCCGGGGCCGATCGCTGGGCCTCGAGGCGCGCCACGCGCCGAAGCTTGATCGTCTTCTTCGATCGAAATCTTGAACAGGCCATACAGTTGGCCTCGTCGTGGTCCGGCGACAGCCACTTGTTGCACACAGGGTGCACGTCGATGTGTGGGTACTTCGAACCACACACGGGGCAGTACTTAAACGGACTCCGTTCCATCGTAGTATCGTCAGGGTCTTGCTGCGTCGACAGGGCCTCGATGACCGAAGAGTCACCCGACTCCTCCGATAGCCGACTCGACGAGTTGGAGTATACTCGAGACCGAACGCGAACAATACCTTTTGGCCTTGAAAAACTTGTTTTATCGATTCCGAACAGGAGACATCGAAATCACATCCGAACCAAATGGCGGAAAAAAACAATCTGGGGATGGAGTCGATGCCCATGCGCACTGTAGTCCAGGGGAGGAGCCACCTATCTCGTGATACTTCGAAGACTCTTCCAGGACAACAAGGTGCAATCATCCGGACCCAACACTAGGCGGCGATCTATGCACTAGATATGAATTTAGCAGCCCACATGCCTCGAACATGCTAATTCCTAACTATATAAGGCCTGAAACCTATGTTTTCATAAGTGAATATATATGATTGCCTGATAAGGGGACAAACGCAAAGGCTGAACTTTTGCAGGCAATGGTGGCTGCTCTTGGGGAACTGAATCCGATGGAAATTGGGGCATCACATGATGTCAGACAAGCCTATCACTGCATAAGGCCTCTAATTTGGACTCCCTTGACCAGCATGCACCTGCAAGATGGGCTAGCGCAAGGCTAGTTTCAATCATGAAGTGGAGGAGGAGCAAGTGACCACCTGACTAGGAGTGGTCTCGATACCAACAAAACATCGCTCCATTCTCAGGAACATCGAGAAGCCCATGGAACCGGCACTGATGAGGCCAAATGGATGGCTGAAACGCGTCTGCCCAAGCGTTTCGTGACTTCACTCATCTTGCGCTTTGAAAGGAATAAAGCCTTGTTTGTCCCCGGAGCTGTGTCGCGTTTTTTTCCTGCTTCGGGAGAGAGCATTGGACTGTATGTTTAACCAGCAAGCAGGCGCTGGTAAACGACACACCCTCTCGTTCTGGTGCACCGCGTTATACCTGCAACAAAACTTGGACTGTGTATAAACTACAAACGCGGCGCCCCCCCCCCTCCGACGGTTCTGTTGCATTAGAGACTGAAGGGGAGAGAGTAGGCAACACTGATTGCCTGATAAGGGGACAAACGCAAAGGCTGAACTTTTCCAGGCAATGGTGGCTGCTCTTGGGGAACTTAATCCAATGGAAATTGGGGCATCACATGATGTCAGACAAGCCTATCACTGCATAAGGCCTCTAATTTGGACTCCCTTGACCAGCATGCACCTGCAAGATGGGCTAGCGCAAGGCTAGTTTCAATCATGAAGTGGAGGAGGAGCAAGTGACCACCTGACTGGGAGTGTTCTCGGTACCAACAAAACATCGCTCCATTCTCAGTAACATCGAGAAGCCCATGGAACCGGCACTGATGAGGCCAAATGGATGGCTGAAACGCGTCTGCCCAAGCGTTTCGTGACTTCACTCACCTTGCGCTTTGAAAGGAATAAAGCCTTGTTTGTCCCCGGAGCTGTGTCGCGCTTTTTTCCTGCTTTGGGATAGAGCATTGGACTGTATATATATATATATATATCTCCAAGAAAGAAGTGACTCAAACCGATAGATTCACCAAAGAACAAAAATATATTTCCACTACAACGTTTCAGCTTCCGCCTTCCTCGGGTAGTTTCAAGATGGAAAGCTCAGTGGCTGCACAGATGACACAGCTGAATTTTCAAAAAGCATCATGACTGAAAATTCCATTTGGAATGTGGAATCAACACAGTCCTGAGAGTTCTTGCGATATGCAGTAATCAGGTTGTATTGTCAGTAATGTTCAGTCCATCTGGATGCAATGATTTTAAACTGTACTTCCAGAAGTTTTCCCTGGAGTCCAGTAGTTCTTCCTTTGAGACATGTTCCACGGGGAAAATCTTCAAATCGGATAGTGAATGATCCACAAGTTAAAATGATGGGCTACAGGCTGGTCAATTTTCTTATTAATTATTGCTGATTTGTGGTTCCGGAATCGTGTGCGGAGGTCATTCACTGTATATATATATATATATATATATATATATATATATATATATATATATTACCTACTGGCGGTCGCCAGTAGGTAGTTATAGTTAGGACCTAGTTTCCATAGGAAATCCGCAAAATTCTATTGGGAATAACTTTGGCGCCGGTTGATGAATCTTTGTGAATTTCTCAAAGAAGATGGCCCGCTCCGCTCTGCTCCTTCCCTGAAAGTTTTGGGGGGATTCGTGAAGAGGGGGCTGAGAAAAAAGGGGGGTCCCAAAACGTGTTTTCCCCATGGTATTTTCCATAGGACAATTAGACACGGCTACAGCCCGAACGGCTGAACGGAATTACAAGAAATTTGGCAAAATGGTAGAGTCTGATTCGCAGATCGCCCTTTTGTTTAAATGATGTAAATCCCTCCAGTAGTTGTTGAGAAAATCGAATTTGAAAAAATGTACTTATCTATAAGCGCTCACCGTGCGCCCACCCCACCTTGCACGCACCGTGCGATTTTTCAGAAAAAAATATTTTTTTTTGGGCCTTGGGGTCCTTGTGGGACCCCCTGAGCAGGCCTAGAAGTTCAGGTTGCTTCTACCCTGCCCCCTTTTTGAGTTCTACACATTTGTTTTTCTGCTTTCCTGTACCTCAGTCTACAGAGGCACAAGATGGCTGCCAACAATTTCTGTTTTGGAGTGTTGACAGACAGTGGCAGCCAATCAGCATGCCTTCCCGAGAAAGCTGCATGCTCATTGGCTTTCAACACTTCAAACCAGGAAGTGTTGGCATCCATCTTGTGCTCGGTAGACCGAGGCACAAGAAAGCAGAAAAACAAATGTGTAGAACACAAAAAGGGGGCAGGGTAGACACACCCTGACCCCCTAGGCCTGCCCAGGTGGTCCCACAAGGACCCCCAAGACCCAAACATTTTTTTTTTAAAACCCGGTCTGTTTTTTTTCAAATTACCCCCCGGGGCGACTAAATCGCGGGGGCATAGTGATAAAGAAGTGTGGGGGTCCCCAATCCCCCCCACACTGCCCCGGGGACCGCCACCCCCGGGGCAAAGCAACACAGACCCCTGTCGCATACTGGAGGCTCCTGGTGGGCTAGTTGGCCCCCAGGGACCCCCAGTATGCAAGGGGAATTAGTTCCCCCTCTGCAAACGCGCTAGGGGGCTGCGTTGCAGAGAGGTGTAAAAAGGGGCATAGCCTCATTACACCTCTCTGCAATGCAGCCCCCTGGTGCATACTGGAGGTTCCAGGTGGGCTAGTTGGCCCCCAGGGACTCCCAGTATGCAAGGGAAATTAGTTCCCCCTCTGCAAACACGCCCCTGCGTTGCAGAGAGGTGTAAAAAAGGGTGTGGCCTCATTACACCTCTCTGCAATGCAGCCCCCTGGCGCATACTGGAGGTCCAGGTGGGCTAGTTGGCCACCAGGGACCCACAGTATGCAAGGGGAATTAGTTTCCCCTCTGCAAACGCGCCAGGGGCTGCGTTGCAGAGAGGTGTGAAAACGTTTTTTTTTAATTTATATTAAAAATATGTAATGTAATTTAAAAAATAAAATATCTAAAAATAAATAGTTTAACATAATGTAGTAAATCAGTATAAAAAAATAAAACAATTAATACATCTAAAAATTATCATTTACAAAACCATTGAAATTCACTGAAAAAACCATAGGTTTCAGCCACGTTATAGTTCGGAATTACCATTTTAAAAACCTTTGAAATTCACTGAAAAAACCATAGGTTTCAGCCACGTTATAGTTCAGAATTACCATTTTAAAAACCTTTGAAATTCACTGAAAAAACCATAGGTTTCACACCAGTTATAGTTAGCTGGTCATTTTACTCATACAAAACCTTTGAAATTCCACCGTTATAGTTAGCTCAGCTAACTATAACTCGCGTGCCCGCAATGCACTGCTTATGACCAGGGACCGACCCCTGGTTCGGACCCTTTGTGTTTGAAAATGGCACGAAAGGGAATCGCGGAGGTAACCAGTCTGCTGAATTACACAGGCATCGCCCACTGAAGGGAAAAAGCATGAGGCGGACAAACGGACTACAAGAACCATAAGGCTCTTCATTACAACCCATTGTGACGCCCACCAGAGGGTAATTACTGAAACACATAAAAGCAGTGATTTGGTTCCAGTGTGTTTGTTACAGCCCCTAGATGCCTGAATAGCTCCTCCTCAGAAGAAGAAGAAGGTCAAAGGTTGGCCGAAATGCATCAGGAACAAGAAACACCGGAGCGTGCAAAAGTGAAATAAAACCTCTTTGATCGTACCGCGATGAGTGCAGCTCATTCTTTCCGGCGTGGAGAGGTTGTGATGATTTAATGCGGTTTGGTCTAACCGCGGAGCAACGCACCACCATTAAAAGCGCGCCAATACCTGCCCGAAATAGACCCTCTTGTGACTCTGCTGTAAAGCATTAGGGCAATGGCAGCCACCAGGGACCGATCCCTGGTTCGGACCCTTTGTGTTTGAAAATGGCACAAAAGGGAATCGCGGAGGTAACCAGTCTGCTGAATTACACAGGCATCGCCCACTGAAGGGAAAAAGCATGAGGCGGACAAACGGACTACAAGAACCATAAGGCTCTTCATTACAACCCATTGTGACGCCCACCAGAGGGTAATTACTGAAACACATAAAAGCAATGATTTGGTTCCAGTGTGCTTGTTACAGCCCCCAGATGCCTGAATAGCTCCTCCTCCTCAGAAGAAGGCCAAAGGTTGGTCGAAATGCATCAGGAACAAGAAACACCGGAGCGTGCAAAAGTGAAATAAAACCTTTGATCTTACCGTGATGAGTGCAGCTCATTCCTTCCGGCGTGGAGAGGTTGTGATATATATATATATATATATATATATATATATTCACTGAAAAAACCATATGTTTCAGGCACGTTATAGTTAGGAATTAGCATTTAAAAAACCTTAGAAATTCACTCAAAAAACCATTGGTTTCACCCATGTTATAGTTAGCTGGACATTTCTCTCATACAAAACCATTGAAATTCCACTGTTATAGTTAGTTCAGCTAACTATAACTCACGCTCCCACAATGCACTGCTGATAACGTCACATACTACATCACTCATGACATGCTCAGTGACATCACTGATGGCATCTCAAATGACATCACTGATGACATCATCCAGTGAATGTGTGTCTTTCTGAAAAATAAATATTTTTTATATATGTATATATAAAGGTCGATGGAAGAATAAATGGGTGTCTAAATGGTTGTTTTTTTGTAAAATTGATTGTATAACTGACTTATTAAGTGTATCTTAGTCAATACATGTATTAGCAAGTAAATGTTTGAATATGTAAATATCTGTATCATTGTCTCACTTTGTGTATAAGTGGCTGCATGGGTTGGTGAGTAGCCACATGAGTGTCTATATGGGTTATTAGTTGTTTTTTTGATTATCAGTATGAGTGTGTGTATGGTTTGGTGGGCGGTATTACTTACCACATAGATGCATGAATGTGTGACTCACTGTTTGTATGTGTTTTGAAGACAGCATGTGTGCAGGACTATATGGGTGGATGAGAGTGCGTATGGGTGTGTTAGTGAGAGAATGACTGTCTCAATATTATCTTTATGAGTAACTACATATGTTTCAAACTAGTATATGTGAGTATTGATGTATATAAGTGGGTATATGTGACAGCGAGAGATTAATAGAGTTCCTGTATAAATAAGTATGTGTTCCTGTAAGTGATTGTTTAAGAGAGTAAGTATGTGTACGATTCTGTAGAAGTAAGTGTAGTGGTGGGTGTATACCTGTATATGCAAGTAAATGGATGTTTGATAGTTTATTTGCATGTGTGAGTATGTCTGTGAGTAACTCTATAGATGAGGGTCGGTGTGTAAGAAGATGTATAGGTGTGTGAGTACATATGATGAGTGAATACATGTATGAGTGCCTATATAGAACTGTTAGTGAATTACTGGATGTGTATGTAGATTTTGGAATTACTGAATAGGCTGTTCTAACTCCCTTTTTTTAAACATTTTAGTTTCTAATTTTGAATGTGTGTATCAAGGGTTATATTACGCTGAGAGGAGGTCTGCCACTTTTTCACAAGGATGATGTCATCAGTGATGTCATTTGAGATGTCATCAGTGATGTCATCAGTGATGTCATCAGTGATGTCATCAGTGATGTCACTGAGCATGTCATGAGTGATGTAGTATGTGACGTCATCAGTAGTGCATTGTGGGCGCGCGCGAGTTATAGTTCGCTGAACTAACTATAACGGAGGAATTTCAATGGTTTTGTATGAGAGAAATGTCCAGCTAACTATAACATGGGTGAAACCTATGTTTTTTTTCAGTGAAATATATATATATATATATATATATATATATATATATATATATATATATATATATATATATATATATATATATATATGCACATGGTGTATTGAAGAGTGAGTGGGTGTGTAAGTGTGTCTAATGGATGATTTAGTAGGTGCGTGACGGACTCTTTAAGTGAGTGATTAAACCGGTCTTCCTGAATGCGTGCATTAGTGACTAATCTGTGTGAATGTCTGTTTCAGTCTTTCAGTTGGTGTGTAAGCGGCTGCCTGGCTACATGAGTGTCTATATGACTTATTGATTGGTTGTCTGAGTATCTGTAGGGGTGCCTGCATGTCTGTGTGTGTGGGTGGTGGGGTGTTGCTGTGCATAGATGTGTGAGTTAGTGATTCACTGGGTGTATGGGTTCAAGAGTGTATCTGTGCAGGGCGGTATGGGTGGGTGACAGGTGTGTGTTGTGAGTAAATGGATGTGTTATACATGTTGATGGTGGTGACCATCAGAAAACACAACATCATAGTGAAACAAGTGACTATACTGCTAAGGTGGATTCTTACCTTTATCTGCGGACAGGACAGCTGGTGAGCCCCAGCCCAAGTTGAGCAAGATCTGGTTAGCATCTTGCCTACTTTGGATATGCAATTCATCTACTAAGCAATCTGTAACACAATGAATTTTGAAGGTTGGCTAAAGATTCAAGCAAATATTGCTCTTTTCAAGTAAACCTGGGAAGACTCAGACAATCTAAACAAGAACATTTTATATTGGAAACAGTACTAGGGCTGCAGCCATATCGGACTGACCGTCTCAAGGGATTCACACAAAATTCACAAAGTTCTGTTTACACCGATTGCTTACCTAAGAGGCGGCTGGCTGAGGGATACCAAACTTTCCTCCTGTTGTTGAAGACTCTGTAGGGACAAATTGGAATCTGTATCACACTTGACATCTGCACCCAACCAGTAAAAGATGATAAACGTTCACAGAAACCAGGGCTTCACAGACTGAAGGACGCTACTATGACACAGTCCATGAGTGAGTGCCTAAAAGGAGATGGCAACAGATTAGCAGTGAGTGACGCAAAGTGTTGTTGGACATCCTATTCCATGTGCTGTTGTTACCCGGACTTCTGGACTCAAAATTATCCTGTCCATGTGTTATCGGTCACAGTGTCCTTTTGGTCCATACTCCATGTGTCGTATAGTCAATGGGATTCTGGCACCTGAATGGCACCCTGTCTCACTGACTGAACACCCAGGCACTTGGGTCCTGTAGAACCCCCCCCCCCCCCCGCCCCTCTTGCCGTGTAGAATACAGCCACCTTCTCCCATGTGCTCTTAGCTAGCCTGTGCAATGGTCCCGGAGGGCACACTGATAAATATGTAACATTGCCAATCTCTCCCATGTTTCTTATGGTTACTCAAGTCCAGGCAACCCTCCTGACCCTTGTGTCCTAAGGTTACCTTGCCCCTTGTGCCCTAAGGTCTGCTTCCTCTACTAACAGTATGGCCAAAATATACATATGTTGGGTATTCACCCTGCTCCATACGTATTTGATGTGGTTTGAGACGTTAAACCTTCTTCAAGAGGTCAAGCACCCAGAGATCTGTCAACAGACACAGGTAGAATATTGCCAAGCATCAGTACACCTGTCTACAGACATGGGTAGAATATTGCCAAGCATCTGTAGACTTGTGTACAGACACAAGTAGATTACTCCCAGGCATCTGTAGATCTGTCCACAGACACAGGTAGAATATTGCGACATCCAGAAATCGGTCTACAGACACGGGTAGAATATTGCCAAGCATCCATAGATATGTCTACAGAGACCGGTAGAATATTGTTTTCTCCTTGTGGTGTGCAGACAGAATATCGACTTGGAAATGTCGAACTACAGAAATATCAAGTCCTATATATTGTGAGTCAGAAATATCTACAGCAAGAATACTGTGGTTAGGAATATCGATTTTAAAAAGGTAACAAATATCATTTAAAAAAATATAGAAACCAATAATATTATTAGCAAAAATAGAATTGTTTAAATATCGATGTTTTAATTCGTGTATTTTAGTAAATATTTTAAATGTATGAGATGTATCATTTTTGCAGAAGAATTGTTTATGTATTTTAATATAGGGGTTACATTTTTAGTAGTTATCAATTTTATTTTAATTAAATTTGTGTTTTTTAGTTCCCTAGCGGGTTGTGGGTTTATGGGGGAATAAGTTGAGAAGTAATTTAATTATAATAAATTAATGCTTATTTTTTATTTATTCATTTAATTGGGATTTTATATTATTAATTGTGGGAAGTAAATTATTTACTAATTATTAATTGGTTGTTATACAATATCAATTAATTTCTAATTAATTATGGTAATTGTGTATTTTTTTAGGTGTGGGTTTATAGGGCTAAAGGGTGAGAAGTAATTTATTTTTAATAATTAGTTGTTAATTAGTATTAATTAATTAACTGAAAATTAAACATTTAAATTGTGTAATTAATTTTAGGTGCGGGTTGTGGTGTTTATAGGGGCAAAGGGTGGGAAGTAATTTATGTTTAATTAACAATTAGTCGTTAATAAATATTAATTATTTGTAAATTAATTATGGAAATTGTGTAATTCATTTTAGGTGAAGTGTGTGGGATTTATAGGGGACAGGGCGGAAAGTAATTTATGTTGCAGTAATTAATAATTAGTTCTTAAGTAATATTTATTAATTAAACGAAGATTGAATATAGAAATTGTGTAATTGATTTTAGGTGTGGGTTTGGGGGTTTATGGGTAAAGGTTGGGAAGTAGTTTATGATAAAACTAATTAATAATTACTTGACCATTAATATGAAATAATTAATTGATATTTCAGTTTCAGTTTTAACGTCTTTATTTCAAAGTTTTTCTTCATAAAAGACAAGCATATAAAATATTTACAAAAATACACAACAGGTATATACAACCTTCTACATGCGATTTAAACTATCATAAATCTTATTTAAAAAGTCAATTAAATAACATAGAAAGACGATTTTTCAAGATTAATACAGATTTAAAAAGAATTCAAAAATACATTCCAAGAAGCATAGGTTTAGTACATCTCCTTTGACATTCAGCTATTAGCACCTTGTAAACCCCTTGCTCTAATTGTCCGGGCCCATCCAAGAAATTTCGCCACCCCTATGGACAGCCATTCTGCTGTGTTAAATCTTAGTATTGACAGTGCTTCATCACACACCCGGGTGTTTAACCTTTTACATATGGGTTTTAGCCATTTCTGGCGTGGTGCACAATAAGCTGGGCAGGCAAACAGGAAGTGCCCCAAGGATTCCTTTTGCTCGCAACACCAGGGACAATACAAGGTAGGGTGGTTATGCCACTTGTTAGTAAATTCTCTTATTGGCAGCGTCCCTACACGAAACTGATGATACAATTTCCTATCAGTACTTTTGAGGATAGTGTCCCAATAAGTCTCGGTGTGTGGAACCACTTTATGGATTAGAAATATACTTGTCAGATTAGATTTTTGTGCGAGCACAACCGGTTCCTCTTTTACTATGGCCCAGAATAAAAGTTTAAAGTCTTTTTTTGACGGAAAGATGTGATCTCCCGGCTCTGTCCATTGCATATGGAGACCCATTCTAAATAGAGTGGCCTTAATAGATTTAAACCAAGGTATATTCCCTGCCCCTTGTATCGATCTCACATCCAGAATCTCTTTGGCAAACATGGATAGTTCCGTAGTGGACCAAATACGTCTCCATAACGCAACCATCCTATATTGGGCTTGATGTTTAATAGAATGGAAGCCCATTTCTAACATAAGTGGGAGTGATGGCGTCGATGGTGGAAGACTTACTAAACTACGAAAGAATTTGTTCTGGATTTTGTCCAAAGCAGCCAGATCTACGTTCCCCCATAAATCTGCTCCATAGAGTATGGCAGATCTAATTTTGGCGCTATAGATTAAGTGCCGGTAATACTCTTTTAGTCGGGGAACAGTGCTGTTCTTTCACAAGACACACTGATAAACGTGCAAATTTTAGACTGAGTGCCTCAATTTGTTCCTTCCAACATAACCTGTAATCGATAACTACTCCTAAGTACGTCATTACCTCTACTTGTTCCAAACTAGTCCCGTTCATGGTTACATGACCCCGCTGGGGTTTATTCTTTGTCAGAACCATAAATTTTGTTTTTGAGACATTAATTTCGAGGTCATTTTGGCTACAAAAGTCCACAAACTTATTTATTGCTGTCTGGAGGCCCACCTGCGTTTTTGCCAAAATTAGGGTGTCATCAGCAAAAATTAAAAGGGGAAATTTAGTCCAACCCAAGGTTGGCGCATCTGTCGGTGTTGCTGAGAGAAACTGGACAACTTGATTAATAAAAAGTAAGAATAGGGTAGGGGCCAGAACACAGCCCTGTCTCACTCCACGGGTCACTGGGAAAGTTTCAGTCACCTGTCCCTGGCGACCCCACCTTACTCTGGCAAAGTTTTCCTCATGCAGCCTAATTGTAAACTCGAGAAGATCAGATGGTATACCCATTCTCCTTAATGCTGCCCACATCTTTCCTCTTGGGACCAGATCGAACGCAGATTTAAGATCCACGAACGCTGCGTATATTGTCCTGGACCTGCCTTTCCCTGCCTGAGCGTAGGGGCATTTTAATACTGTACACCAAAGTACCCTTTCGCACCCCTCAGAATGCAAAGCGGTATTGAGCACAACCCAAGTTATAATCAGACTTTAACCAACAGTATGTCAAGGCTAGAAAAACCAGTTATAGCAATAGATATACAGATAAGCACTAGTAACAATAATCAGGAAGTCAGATGAAAGGGGGGTGGCCCGACCCGACCTCTACCGGCCCCAGACGGTCCCGCCCTTGTCCCGGGCTTCTCCCGAGCGCTCCCGCGCAGCGGGACCGGACTGTTGGATTTGTATGGTCAGAGTAAAGGGGAGGAGCCTGCAGGGAGAGCGTCCAGGTGCTGACAATGGAGGCGGGCGGGCGCTCCTGGGACTTGTAGTCCTGCGCCCACCCTCGCTTGCAGCCCTGCTCCAGCAACAGCCCCTAAGTGTCCAAACAAACGTGTTCCTCAGGCAGTCTACGCCGATGGTGCAGTAACAGCAGCCCCACACGAAGCGGGACCCGCGAGGAGTGAAGGGAAGAGCACAGTGAAATGCCGCAGCCCGCAGTCCCAACCGCAAGGAGAGTTCTAACGAGTAGTCAGTTCCACACGACTTTTCTAATCGCAATAGATGGGGAGGAGCCTGCAGGGAGAGCGTCCAGGTGCTGACAATGGAGGCGGGCGGGCGCTCCTGGGACTTGTAGTCCTGCGCCCACCCTCGCTCGCAGCCCTGCTCCAGCAACAGCCCCTAAGTGTCCAAACAAACGTGTTCCTCAGGCAGTCTACGCTGATGGTGCAGCAACAGCAGCCCCACACGAAGCGGGACCCGCGAGGAGTGAAGGGAAGAGCACAGTGAAATGCCGCAGCCCGCAGTCCCAACCGCAAGGACTATTATTAGATTTTGGATAATTAGGGTAATTGTTTTATTGTTTGTTTTAGTTTCATAGGGAGAATGCTGGGGAGTAAATTAATGTTACTTCAAAATTAGTTGTTAAATAATATTAAAGTTTTATCGAAAATAAGTTTTAATTTTGTAATTAATTTTTAACTGTTTAATTTTAGCTGTGGTTTGTGGGGATTACAGGGGTACATTTTGGGAAGTTTATTATTTTTTATGAGTTTTAATTTGTTTTTAATTGATAATATTACTTTAATTGGTAATTAATTATGTAAGTACATTTTGTTTTTAATTTAGCTGTAGGTTGTGAATTGTGTGATATAGAGTAGGATAAAAAGTACATTTATATAATTATTATTTTTTTGTTTCTAAATAATTTCTAAAAAATATTTCATGGTTTGAAAATTATATTTTATTTTTTATATATAATATTTGTAGGTATGTGATATATTCATTTAACAATATATGTTTGTTAGTTTTGTAATGTTAAATATATTTGTATTTTAATGTCTATATATTTTTTATAATTTTAGTTTTTTAAATATTTTTGTTGTTGTTAATATTTTGTTTGTTTTTCATTTTGAACTGACTAGAGTGAGAATATTAATTGTTATCCCTCCGCAACCCAACACTTTCCCTACTGTTGCACTCACTGGAGTTGAAATAGTAATTTTTACCCCTACACTATCCAACACTTTCCCTACTGTTACAATTATTGTAGTGGGAATATTAAATGTTCTCTCTCGGCAATCCAAAAATGTCTCTATTGTTGCGCTCATTGGAGTGGGAATGGTAATTTTTACCCCTCCTTTATCTAACACTGTTCCTACTGTTGCACTGACTGGAGTGGAAAAAGTGCATTTAACCCCTCTGCCATCCAACACTTTCCACACTGTTGCACTCACTGGAGTGGGAATAGTAAATTGAATTCCCCTGCTATCCAAAACTTTCCCTATTGTTGCACTCATTCGAATGGGAATAGGAATTTTTACCCCTCCTCTATCTAACACTTTCCCTACAATTGCACTGACTGGAGTGGAAATAGTAAATTTTATTTGTCCACTATCCAACTCTTTCCCATACTGTTGCACTAATTGGAGTGGGAATAGTAATTTTTACCCCTCCGCTATCCAACACTTTCCATATTGTTGCACTCAGAGGAGTGGTAATAGTAATGTTTACACCTACGCTATCCAACACTTTCCCCAACTGTTGAACTGACTGTAGTGGTAAATTTAAGTTTAAAGATTTTTAAATAGTTTAATGTTTAAATTTCTAATAGAATGTTTAACAGATTTTATGTTATTGGTATATGTATATATATATATATATATATATATATATATATATATATATATATATATATATATATATATATATATATATATTCACTTAGGTAGTTCAGGTCTCCTTCCGAGTTAGGCGCTACTAGCAAGTGCGTGGCTTCTTGCGGTGGAACTAAACCGCTCTATATCCAAACTGCGTTTCACCCAGGGATCCCCGATCACCCGGTCCAAAACAAACAGAAGCCGCCACTCCAGTCACTCAATTCGTATGAGACAAGTTGATTTATTTACAGATCCTCTGCAGCATAATTCACAGCGCAAACCAACGCGTTTCGTTAGCTCCCCACTAACTTGATCACGGTTGTTACAAACACTGTTTGCTGGATGTATTTAAAAAGGGAGTCCCTCCCACCTTGGTCACATGATTTCAACCATTTGTTAACTTTCACAATGGCATTCTGGGAATTGTAGTCTTCAATTCCGATTTATATAAACATAAATGCATTTCACACTAACTTAGTGTTTTATAATCCAGTACCCTCTCCCTGCTATATACAGATTTTAACTTAAGATAAGGTATTTCTTCCAAAGTTTATAGTAAAATGATTTTTAGATAAAAAACGTAAAACATTTTATGGAAAGCAGGGTAATTTTGCAAGTCTTATTTCATCAGACATGTTTGGTGCCCTCTAGTGGGCTGACATTACTGAGGGTTCAAATAGTTTTAGGAAAGAAATTTATAAGTCTATATGTTTTTATATTATCCCAGATTCTCATATTTTTGCATACTGTGCCGTGGATTTACGGATGGAAAAAGTTATTATGGAGTTCATTTGGAGAGGCTCTCTTTGTTTTTCAGATATGCACATAAAGTTCTTCAGACTGATTCAGTCCATAAGGGGTCATTGTTCGAAAGTTCCAAATGTGGCGTGACTCTTTTTGACGTAGAAGTTTTTCACGATGTCCACCTCTTTCTGATGGGGCCAATGTTTCCAAACCCAGAAATTTTAGCAGTCGCCAGTTTCCGTTATGATGTGTCTCCATGTGTTTGGCCACCGCATTCGCTCTGTCCTTGTTTGTGGTAGCTCTTGTGTGTTCTAGAATTTGCTTTTTCAGCTCACAAATTGTACTTCCAATGTATCGTAATTGGCAAGGACATTCAATCATATAAACCGTGTACTGGCTTTTGCAGGTGATTAGTTCTTTAATCCTCCAGATTTTACAATTTGCCATCTTGATTTGTTTGGTTGGTTTGGCTATCTCGCAAACTTTGCAATTGTAGCATTTATTGAACCCAATTGTTTTGAGCCATGGTGTTTTTTTCCGGTTTATAAAATGACTGTGGATCAGTTGATCTTTCAGGTTTTTTGATCTTCTATATGTGACCACCGGGTGGTCCCCCATCTTTTGACTGATCGTTGGATCCAGTTTTAACAATTTCCAATTTTTTTTGAGGATTTGGATTACTTGTTTAGATTCCTTGCTGTAATCCATTATGAGTCTTATTGGTTCATCCACTGTACTTTCTTTAGTCTGTGGCTTGAGTCAAAAGCATCTATATATTTATTTATTTTATTATTTATTTATTTAACTTATATAGCGCGTTATAACCACCGGGGTCTCTAAGCGCTATATATATATTCACACACACATATATATATATATATTATATATATATATACACACATACATATACATATACATATCCTTGTACTCGTCTCACACCACAGAACTTTGTTTCCAAAAGAGACGAGGCGAACCCAATTGCGTGCTGAATATTTTATTATTTTCGCTCGCCCAGCACCGCCGCCATGACGCTTTCGGGCCCACTCGGACCTTGATCACATGACACGTTACATGGGACAGGCCACAAATTTAAAGTGACAGTGCAACAATGTGAAATAAACATGGACAAAAGACTTTCAACCTGCCATGTTTCAAAGTAGCTGTAAAATACATTATGTATTTTTGCATAGCAATGCAAATCCTCTGTGCAAATCATCAATAAATATTTATAATAAATATCCATGATAAAAGCAAATTGATCCATTAGCCGTTTGAAAGAAATCATATTTGTCAAACACGATTAATTAAAATCTGTGTAAAAATTTCCAATTGGCAAAATTAGATCATATCTCAAAATACCGACAATGAGATAAAACCATACTATACACAGTGGATAATAGTAGCTTCAATTATAATCATGGCAGTATATATATAAGAATCCACAATCCTGAGTGCCAGCAACAGCGCACAGACACGAACCAGGCACAGACCACAAGACGAGGATTAAAGGTGAATGAAGTGCTTTATTCCATTGATGGGGATGGCAACATTACGTGTTTCGTCCGGGGAAGCCGGACTTGATCTTGATCACATGACAAAACCCAGAGATTCATGTGGTTTAAGTACTGGTTACACTAACACTAGGCTCCTCCCATATTGCAAACAACATAGAAAAAATACTATTAATCACAATTTAGGCTGATAAAATACAAAAAGTGTATAAAGTGTAAAAAATTATTTACAAATTAAACATTAAAACAAATCTTTGTTAATAAAGGGCAAGTGCCCAATTCTGTATATCGCCAATGCAAACTACAAAAAAGATAAAATGGTATGTAATATAGTTATGGAGCCATAGTATAATACCAGTTAAAAAAAGTTAAAACCACATGGTAAAATTAGTGCAAAAAGATAGTGCAAAAATACATTATCCCAAACATTTGGGAGAGAGCAATATAATGTTCAGGCATATAACCTGTGACAAGATGTATCTTAAAGTGAAGAAAGTGCAAAGTGCAAAATACAGCAATTTAGTAGACATTTTGAGGGAAGGAGTCATATTGTTATAAACAATAGGATAAAGTGCAGAGTTACTGTAAGAATAAAGTGACGAATGACATTCAGAAGTAAGAATAGGACGAGACCTTAAGAACATCCTATCTAAACAATTTACAGACAATATGTATCTAAATATAATATATCCATAAGACCAAAATCGGCCCTGTGACGAAATCTGACAAAAACCAGCCCTGGCAAAGATCTCAGCAGTACCCCCAACCCCCCGTGGGTGGGGGGCAGAGGCAGCCGAGCACTTTGCCAGGGCCGGTTTTGGTTCTCAGTCCGGCCCTGCCTAAAATCAAGGTTCAAGCCGTGGTACCATGCAGGTGGACGGCATCCCCCGACTTATTTTACCGGGAACTTGATAACTATAAACAGCAACTGAGTGCAAGCCACCTTTCGTGGCGTCACTTCCTGTTGTGACATCAGCGTCCCCCCCACTTCTTTTTAGGTCTCGCCTATTAATCCCGCAAGGGATAATAGGACAAGAGTATAGAGGCTAAACCAAGGTCTGAAACCATCACAGATTTCCTACAGTTCGTGTGGTGCACTCGTGCGGAAAGCGCGTCCACATCAAAGCCATCAGCCTCCCTCCCACAGGCATCTGAAGCTTCCCCCAGCATGCGCTCAGCCTCAGGCTGTTTCACTTTCACGGCCGCGAGGCCGTGCTTCAAGGGGATCCGCTCCCCTGTCCCCTACTTCACACTTTAAAGGAATGCTCTTCCCCGCCCCCCACAGCAATGCCAAGAGCTTGTTTTTCTTTTGCTCTTACATTCTCTTTCTGCTCAATATTGAGTCCTTTGACCTTAATGCAGCTTTCTGTGATATCCTGTCATTCTTGCTTTCGTTACCATGGTTCCTATGTTACTGCCAACCCATGGCGGTTGTCTCCTTTCTCGTCTTCCCCTCTTTCTAGACCTGCTACCCCTCACATGCACTGCTCACCTCCCCTTCTCTCTGATTCTCGCCTTCCCCTAGTCCGTGCTTTCCCCTCTATCCTGGCTCACCCACACTTTCTTTCTCATGCACTTACTGTGAATCCATCCGCACACCCTAGCCCACCTTTCTCGGGCCTTTATCTCTCTGGCCCTCTCTGTCCAGCACCGGTTCCTCGCTCTAATTCTGATCGAAAATGCCCAGCCTTCTTTGTCACTGGTTCCTCTTTCTCTCATGAGCGCGCAGACACACTTTGTCACTGCCTCCGCCTTGCTCGCTCTCCAATATTCCGTAGCTTCTCGTTCTTTCTTATCAAGGTGAAAAAAGGCATCACCTGGAGACGATTCAGTTCGCGACACGTACTTAAAGAGCAAGCATCAACAACAACACGCACGGAGGCCGCACAATATCTTGTGCTTCCCAGTTCCACGGTCGTCATCTTGCGGCCGTCTCCTCTGTGCAGCCATTCTTGCTATCTGTACTGTTGAATGTCTGTCAGACCACAGGCATGTTCATGCCCTCTGAGCAAGGGCTGGGCCTGTTGCTTCTCTGCCTGGCGGCTGCCCATACTGTCTATTAATGTGATATGCTTTCTGAGCAATAATCCCCTGGCCCAGGCGTCACCCTTTTTTGCACCTTTTTTTATGCGGGTTCTCACACACCCATGTCTTTTAAAAGCATTGAAACTATTTGTGCATCCTATTTTCATGCTTTCGTTAAGACTCCCCTTACCAGATCTAACGTTATAACACTGTACAAAATGGAGGCCTCCTCGTTTTTTGTTTTTTCGATTGAGTTGTGCACGTTTAGGTGCAGTCGAGTTCTTTTATTGTTCCACGCTGGGTCAGGTGCTACATCTTACCTCATAACCGGTCTGTTCTCAATTTCAGGTAGCGTTAGCTTTTCACATGAAAACAATATGGTGTTAGGTGCCCACATGGTCATCCCGAATGCTTTTGTAACATGGTGTGCAAACTAGAATCCTGCAGCAGTAAAGGGCTCGAGGTATGTGGCAATATTCACTAAATTATTCGCCATGGAAGGCCATATTATGCAATTAAGCTATGCGCCAGTTTGTGTGTCACTAATGTTGGGTGTTTTTTTGACATTTTAGCACACTTGTACAAAAATTATAGTATTATGAAATATGTAAAAGAAAGGACTAGTTTAAATTTCAAAATCAACATGACATGTGCACACAACAATGGCGCCCGCAGCCCTGTCCCGCCCTCAGAAATGCTTTCAGTCTGAATCAGCCTGTTTCATTATCCTGTTAAAGTTGTAAACGTGATTACTTTTTCTCCCCAATTTCTGTTCTTAGTCATAAAGTGAAAAACACGCGCTTGTTGGCTGCTAGTAGCCTGACTCCCTTGGCAACAGCTTTACTAATGCCATGAGTCATGCTGTAGCTATAATACATGTGTGACTTGGAGATTTTATTTTCGGTTGCTGCTATTTAAAGAGGTGGCTTTTTAAATGGACCTAATTGGTGGAAAGAACATGTTGTCTCGAAGCCCCCTCTAACTCCCCTGCACACCAATCACAACCAACCCCGTCCATCTTCTGTGCATCTTGCTGGTACCAATGCGTTTTGCACCAGTAAAGATATGCAAAAGGTCTCGCATTTACACGAGTCTCACCCTCATACTCACACCCCCTCACGCTCACACCCACTCACCCCCACACACCCCCTCACACCCCCACACCCCCCCTCACACACACCCTCACCCTCACACCCCCTCACAACTCACACCCCCTCACCCTCACAACCCTCTTACCCTCACACACCCTCACCCTCACACCCTCACCCTCACAACCCTCTCAACATAGCTTAGCATAACAAAACACAGCATAGCATAACAAAACAAAGCATAGGATAGCAAAACAAAACATAGCATAACAAAACACAACAAAACATAGCATAGCATAACAAAACAAAGCATAGGATAGCAAAACAAAACATAGCATAACAAAACACAACAAAACATAGCATAGCAAAACACAACAAAGCATAGCAAAACACAACAAAGCGTAGCAAAACACAACAAAGCGTAGCAAAACACAACAAAGCGTAGCAAAACACAACAAAGCGTAGCAAAACACAACAAAGCGTAGCAAAACACAACAAAGCGTAGCAAAACACAACCAAGCATAGCAAAACACAACAAAGCATAGCAAAACACAACAAAGCATAGCAAAACACAACAAAGCATACCAAAACACAACAAAGCATACCAAAACACAACAAAGCATACCAAAACACAACAAAGCATACCAAAACACAACAAAGCATAGCAAAACAAAACACAAAAAACATAGCATAGTATAATAAAACATAGCATAACAAAACAAAGCATAGCATACAGCATCACTCACCACCACCCCAGCATCACTCAGCACCACCCCAGCATCACTCAGCACCACACCCGCATCACTCAGCACCACACCCGCATCACTCAGCACCACACCCGCATCACTCAGCACCACACCCGCATCACTCAGCACCACACCCGCATCACTCAGCACCACACCCGCATCACTCAGCACCACACCAGCACCACTCATCATCACTCCAGCACCACTCAGCACCACCACAGCACCACCACAGCACCACCACAGCACCACCACAGCACCACCACAGCATCACCACAGCATCACCACAGCATCACTCAACACCACCACAGCATCACTCAGCACCACCACAGCATCACTCAGCACCACCACAGCATCACTCAGCACCACCACAGCATCACTCAGCACCACCACAGCATCACTCAGCACCACCACAGCATCACTCAGCACTACTACAGCATCACTCAGCACCACCACAGCATCACTCAGCACCACCACAGCATCATTCAGCACCACCACAGCATCACTCAGCACCACCACAGCATCGCTCAGCACCACCACAGCACCACCACAGCACCACTCAGCACCACCACAGCACCACCACAGCATCACTCAGCACCACCACAGCATGGCTCAGCACCACCACAGCATGGCTCAGCACCACCACAGCATGGCTCAGCACCACCACAGCATGGCTCAGCACCACCACAGCATGGCTCAGCACCACCACAGCATGGCTCAGCACCACCACAGCATCGCTCAGCACCACCACAGCATCGCTCAGCATCACCACAGCACCACCACAGCACCACCACAGCGCCACTCAGCACCACCACAGCGCCACTCAGCACCACCACATTATCACTCAACACCACCACAGCACCACTCAGCACCACCACAGCTTCACTCAGCACAACCACATTATCACTCAGCACAACCACATTATCACTCAGCACAACCACATTATCACTCAGCACCACCACATTATCCCTCAGCACCACCACATTATCACTCAGCACCACCACATTATCACTCAGTACCACCACATTATCACTCAGCACCACCACAGAACCACTCAGCACCACCACAGCACCATTCAGCACCACCACATTATCACTCAGCACCACCACATTATCCCTCAGCACCACCACATTATCCCTCAGCACCACCACAGCACCACTCAGCACCACCACAACAGCACCACCACTCAGCACCACCACAGCATCATTCAGCACCACCACAGCACCACTCAGCAGCACCACATTATCACTCAGCACCACCACATTATCGCTCAGCACCACCACAACACCACTCAGCACCACCGCAGCACCGCCACAGCACCACTCAGCACCGCCACAGCATCACTCAGCACCACTCAGCACTACCACAGCATCACTTGCGGCCTCCAGAGCATCACTCACAGCCTCCAGAGCATCACTCACAGCCTCCACAGCATCACTCACAGCCTCCACAGCATCACTCACAGCCTCCACAGCATCACTCACAGCCTCCACAGCATCACTCACAGCCTCCACAGCATCACTCACAGCCTCCACAGCATCACTCACAGCCTCCACAGCACCACTCACAGCCTCCACAGCATCACTCACAGCCTCCACAGCATCACTCACAGCATCACTCAAGGCCTCCAGAGCATCACTCACGGCCTCCAGAGCATCACTCACGGCCTCCAGAGCATCACTCACGGCCTCCAGAGCATCACTCACGGCCTCCAGAGCATCACTCACGGCCTCCACAGCATCACTCACGGCCTCCACAGCATCACTCACGGCCTCCACAGCATCACTCACGGCCTCCACAGCATCACTCACGGCCTCCACAGCATCACTCAGGGCCACCACAGCATCACTCAGGCGCACCACAACATCACTATGAGCTACCACAGCATCACTGAACGCCACAGCATCACTCGTCGCCATCACAGCATCAATCTGTGCAACAATTCAACAACTGGGTCAAATATGCTCTCTCAATGTTTCAAGCTTTATTACAAATGTCACAAAAAGATGTTAATATTTCACTTCTGTTCTTGGATTTTCATCACAATAAAATACACTAAACATAACCTTCACAAAAGTTATTTACAAAAGTTTAAGCTATTGCCATTATAAATTACAATCACTTTTATTTAAGTATTAATTATTTAAAAAAATTAAAAGCCATCGTTATTTGTAATATCAATACATCTAAGTCACGTAAATACAAAACATGTTGCATTACAAATGCTATAGGTGTCACATTTGCGAAAGTTATAACTATTGGCATTGTGAATGATAAAGCTATTCATTTCGCTATTTTCAAAACCAACACATAAATAAAAATATTGTCATTTACAAGACCAATAGCTCAAACTTTCATAATGCGAGACCTATTGCATTGCAAATGCTTGTTTAGGACTTGTGCCCTGCCTAAAGTCACTGTACCCCAAACACACTCTTCCCTTTCTGCACCATAGGAGCCCTGCCCCATGGTTTTCTACCTTTTTGCCCTTCTGTAACCCTGTCCATGCCCTCATGGTGCCCCATCTTTGCTGTGCCACCCTGTGCCAGGTGCCTGGGCTGGTAGTCACCGGTCCCTTTGCTTTTGAACAACCTGGCCCATGCATTGTTACCCTCCCTGTCCTAGCACCACCGCCGTGCACTCACTGTTCACCATTAACAATGTGTGAGTGAACATGGCGGACAGCCTCACCCGTGAGGTGGGTGCACCGGGCAGCCCTGTGCATTCAGTATTTCAGCCTTGCTTTGGTGTCTTCGCTCCTTCCGGTTCTCTATTCTACAACCCCTGCACGTGCTTCTCTCTCAGGTCCGAGGCTTATACAACGTGTCACGTGCACTCTACAGCATAACGCACCAGACACTGGGACATCAGAACAAGGTCGGATCCAGGAAGTCATGTGAACGTCGTGCTTGTGCTTTAAATGGGCCGGTGCTGTCCGGTATTGCGTGCCTGCACATCTTAACCTAGATAGGGCGAGGGCCAGTACTTCTTGGCACTGGTGCAAAGCACTGATGGAAGAGCACCGGCAGTCCTCGGTAGCAAACAGTACTCTGGACACTGGGTACCTGCACTTCCATTTAATGCACCCTAACTCGAACTGGGTAACTGGGATTTATTTTAAATCGGACACCCATCACCTCGACTATGAAGCCCATATAAACCTCAGCTATAAAATAAAGACTGGCATCTTTGGTGACTTGAAACTAGCCCGTCCCTTCACCGCCCCCCGCCCCCGCCGCAGCGTCACAAGTGGACACCCTAAGCCTAAGGCCTCGTATATTCTTTTGTTACCTCAAGGGGATACCCTGGCCGTCTGCCAATGTTGTGTCCAGCAGTGGGCGGGGGTTGAGGGATGGGCGTCACCAACAAACCTCGCGTGGGGTCTGGTGGGTCATGAACAGTAGCCTACGACTGCAGACCACAAGCGCTCTGTCGCATTTCTAAGCGCTATAAGGCGTATAGCGCCTAGAAAACCGCCATACCTGCCGACTCATGCGGTGCCACCGTGTGACAGACGACATCGGCTCCCATCACACGTCTCAAGGGAGGAGCCGAGATCACACGGTGGCAGGGGAATCGAGCTGACAAACCACTGTAAATAGTGGATTTCCAGCTCGCTTTCTGAGGCTTTGAACTGCCGACGTCCATTAGGCGGTGTGAAAACACCCCCGGACATCGGTACCAGCCTCAGACAGATTTTATTTTGTTTGGGAGGAGGGGGTTGGGGCCGGGGTGGGGTTCAAAAGTGCCTCCTCGGTACTTCTTGGCTCGAGGCCCCTCCCCTTTCTATCGAGGGCACGCCCTCCTTACACTGTGAGATTGTTCTGCAAGTCGGCAGGTATGCTACAACTTAAAACAGAATCAGAGCACCACCCCACTCTGGTAACTCGCACACAAAACCACAAAGATTTCATAGCAAATAACCTTCAAACCAAGCACTAGCCAACCCACGGTATAGCGCTTTGGAGCCTGGCAAGGGGTATGAAGCGCTACACAAACGCAGTTACAGTAACTCCCAAAGTAATCTGTACGTTGTTTCTATGGTTTGTTTGAACTCCTCGAGTCTACTCCAAACATTCTTACCCATCCCGCCCCCCTCCTCCAAGCCCCCCCACGCGGCCTTGCCATTAATCTTTATTTTACTTCGCATTGACCACTCTTTCATTCCTGTAACCTACAGCCTCGGACTAACATATATACCACAGGAGGACTGGGACTAAAACCCCCAGAATGCACCGAGTCGACTCGCTAATTAAACCCCAGGACTGGCACAGGTGAGTCCGTGACCGTCTTGTCATGAAACGTCACCGCATAAATAGCAAGTGAAGTAAACAAGTCATGCATCTTACATCTCGTCTTTCGCTCGTTTTCTCTCCTCTTCGTTGCTGCCTCGGGTTTCTCTCGAGTGTCCCAGATAAAGCCCCGCAGCGCCTCTTTATAGCTCTAAACTTGGAATAAAGCTAAATTCGTGCCTTCCTCTGATTGGCGGATGAAAGCGGGGCAGTTATGAGACCCCTTCATCCGAACAGCGGAGGGGCGGCTCCAAAGATGCTTTCACTTTTTGTGCCTGCCCCGCCCCGCCCTCGGGATCCCCCTTCACTTCATGGAAAGCCGAGATTTACAGGAAAAAGAAACTTGAGGGATAACAAGCACTGGAAAAGGCAATTGGTCACGCTTTTGCGAAAGCTATTGACTTTGCCTGTTTGACAAGATCTTAAGGCTAAATTGTAGAGCAGCGTGACTGTGCAGCATGTTACAAGTAAAGGTAGTAAAAAGGCACAATGATGGGGCCAGCGTTTTTTTTAAATCCAGGTGGACAACGCAGGGGTGAGAATAAAGAGAGGGTGAGAGTTGACAGCCAATGTGGCAGCAATATAAAAGTGCCGTAACGCGGCTGGCGCTGGCCGCCTCACAGCACTAGTTAAACATGGACAACAGCGGGGGTCGGGAGCATGGGCGTAGGAAGTGTGGGGGACGCGGGGGACAAAATAATTTCCCCTCTCCCTTTGAAAGCGCTACTTAATGGTCCTGCACTTAACTTGCCTGGAGTCAAAGAGGCCAGCCGCCACCGCCCTCCACCTTTTGTTATGCTGCAGGAAGGCTCAGCGTTCCGGGAATAGCAGAGAAGGAAAACAAAACTCTGTCTCTCTTCCTTTCTGCCCAGAGAAGGCAAGGACTGTGTCCACTTCTCCTGATCTGCCTCTGGCAGCTGCCCTCCACCCCTCTCTCTCTCTCTCTCTCTCTCTTTATTCCTACATCTCTTTCTGTCTCTGTCTCGCTCCTCCTTACGTGCTGCTTTCAAGAGACAGCTCTTACCTACTCTCTCTTGCCTCTCCGTTTCTTTATTTGTTCCCCTGTGAAATGGATCCAAAAGGCGGAACACTTTGTCTGGAAATGTCCTCATTTTATGACCGTTTTCTATTTTAAAGAAAAACCTTAGGATGGAGAGAAAAAATAATTAAATACCTAAATAAAGCAATACAGAGTGGTCAGCAGACAGCCCAGATTGTTATTTACACCCATACATATTAGCACAGTTTGCCCGTGAAAGCGCTACTTTCTTTTTATCTTCTTTCTTTGAACAACATTGTTTTCCCAGGGTGAGGAAGTGCACCATTCATAAAGGGACTGCAATACCTGGCTGATGGGTGAAGGGATCATTTTCAATTGTTTTCATTATTTTCGCTTATGAAATGCAGCTCTGTGTTTGGGGATGTCCTCTTTTGTAAACCAAACTGCTTACATTTTGGAAGGATATAAGCAATAGACATTGACATGCACCCGTTACCCCATGGCTCATCCTTGGTGCCTTTGTGCCAATTCCACGACCTGCCTGCAAATTCTTTTTTTGGGGTAAAGGACGCTACCTCGAACACTCCCGCTCAAAGCCCATCCCGCTGGTCTGGACGCGGGCGCTCAGGGAGAGGGACTGCATTTCCCAGCAGCCTTCATCGGCAGGCACAATCTACGTCATCCAAAAGCGCAAGGAGGTGCTTAAATTTGTCCAGAGCCTCCCACTGCGCGGGAAGCGCGTGGGCATGCCTGGGCGGGCCCGTCCGTGGCCGAAAGAGGCCGGGCAGGGCCACCCCTCTTGGCTACTGCATCCACAGTGCTGAACCACAAGTGGGTAAGATCTACGCCAAATATTATTCTAAACCAGACTGTTACACTGCCTACTACTAATTGGCCTCCCCTGTGACTTTTTTGGTTCCTGTTAAAAACTTGTTGTGAATTGGCCTAGAGAGACAAAAAGTACTGTGGACTCTGGATTGTATTGCATTGTACTGTTACTCATATTAAATAAACTTCGGGAGGCTATGTCAAGGCGGGAGTGAATGGGGCTTTGCGGGGGTGGCCGACCGGAGGGAGGCTCGCCCCCCCCCGGGGAATTTGGGGCCCCGGGAGGAAGGGTGGGGGGAAGGATTAGGCTGGGGGACAGGAAGCGAGATTGGGCTGGTCAGGGGGATTTGGGCTGCCTTGCTGGGGACTATAAGATCGGCCATTTTGGGTCACTGTGCACCATTTCGTGGGACAGTGACCCAGCAGCAGAGTGGCAGGAAAATTGTTGTGAATAATTAGTATAATTGTTGCTAGCCAGGTTACTTGTGGAGTTTTTGTAGCAGCATAGGAGATTGGGGCGGTAGTAGCGAGCGTCGGGAGTTTACAGGACCTGGTGTGCGCAGTGTTGAGCGGCTATATCCAGCTGAGGAAGACTTATCATACCAACATAAAAACTGCCAAGAAAGATTTCTATAACAATGCCATCAAAGAATCTAAACAAAAACAAAAAACCCTGTTTTCAATAGTTAAGTCTTTTATGCATCCTAGAGCGTTACAGCCCGAAATACCCCCATCCCAAGATTTCTGCAATCAAATAGCGGACTTCTTTGAGGAGAAAATTGACTCCATACAGAAAAATTTTCCCACACAACAAGTCTCTCATTCTGCTACCCTCTCCAATCAGGGAGAAATTACCATTGGAAGTCTGAAAACCTTCACTCCTGTCAGTCTATTCCTAACTCGTGAAGTAATCCTAGCCTGTAAATCAGGAGCCCCCTCAGACCCCTGCCCCCCTAGAATCCTACATCAGTTAATTGATGTGGTGAATCCAATTATAAATAAGATCGTAAACTCCTCCCTTAATACAGGCATTGTTCCACGAGAATGGAAACAAGGAATTGCTAAACCTTTGATGAGAAAACACAATAAATCACCTTCAGACCTCTCCAATCTACGCCCAATATCTCTTCTCCCAGTTTTGGGAAAAATCACGGAACAACTGGTCTACAGAGAACTAAAAAGCCACATAGAAACATACAACGTCCTCCACCCCCAACAATCAGGATTTCGCCCTCACCACTCCACTGAAACAGCACTAATTGAACTAACAGACTCCATAAAGCTGCTTCAGGATCAAAGAAAGAACGCCGTGCTGATTCTACTGGACCTCACAGCGGCGTTCGATACCAACTCCCACTCTATACTGCTGGGCAGATTAAAAGACATTGGTATTTCAGACACGGCTCTCGCATGGATAACATCCTTCCTAACAGACAGATCCCAAACCATAACCCTGGGCCCTTTCCTTTCCAATGAGAAGAAAGTTCGCTCTGGAGTCCCTCAGGGATCCATCCTGAGTCCTCTACTTTTTAACGTCTACCTAATCCCACTCATCTCTCTGATTGAATCATTCGGCATACTCGTAACTTCGTATGCCGACGACACCCAACTCATCGTGCCACTAGAGGAAAACTCTACTAAAGCCGAACTCAATCTTAAAAACTGTCTAACGGAAGTTTTCCACTGGATGGAAGTTAATCACCTTAAATGTAACGCCAGCAAAACTGAAATCCTCCCAATGGGAAAAAATGTCAATTTCTGTCCCAGCCTATGGGGGCCAGAGTGCTCCACCGCTCCTCCCCAGACCGTAGCGACAGCAAGGAATCTCGGAGTCCTGTTCGACACCGAGCTATCCTTTGACCGACACGTCAGGACAGTAGCTGGATGCTGCTTTGGCATCATTAAATCTCTTAAAAAATGTTTCGACTTCCTGCCCACTGACTCAAGAAAGACTGTAGCAGTGGCTCTTATTCTCGCCCGCCTAGACTACTGCAATAGTCTGATGGCAGGAGTTAAAAAATCTACACTAAAAAAACTGCAAAGTGTACAATACTCAGCAGCCAGACTAGTTCTAAAATTACCCAGGAAATCCTCAGCATCTGCTGCCTTAAAAACTCTTCATTGGCTGCCGCTGCATAAAAGAATACTCTTTAAAATTCTAATCACTGCATTTCGGGCATTCCACTGCACAGGCCCTAAATATCTCACCAGGCGCTACCCCCACTACAACCCTCCCAGGACTCTACGATCCTCTAACGACAATCAAATAAAGATAGCTAGGTATAACCTCAAAACCAAAGGGGGCAAAACCTTGACTTATCTGTCCGCCAGAGCCTGGAACTCCATGCCTAAAAACCTCAGGTCCCTAACTCTAGAATCCCAGTTCAGGAAGCAACTGAAATCCTGGATTGTCAATCTTCCTGACGCCTATGTCATGGCCGCCATCTAACTCGGCTTACGTAACTGACTGCATACCTCCAAAACAGCGCCAGGATGCTCCTTCCGAAGCGACCATTGCGCTCTACAAATACAATTACAAAATTACAAAATTACAAATTACAGAACAGAGGTTTTGGTGGCGGCGGTGCGGACGGTTGCTTTCACTGGTTGCGGCATGGCGGCAGAGGCGATGGCGGACCCCCGTGTGAGAGAGGCTCTACGCCTCTTGGGGGAAGCGAGCAGGATGGATTTGATCCGAGGAGATGTGCGGGTAAGGCCACCGCGGCCCGCTGCCGATGGCGCCGTGGCGGCTTGCGAGCCGCCGCGCTCTCGTGCGAGGATGGAGGAGGGGGCGAGTAGAGGAGCGGCGCGCGGTGGCGGCCAGCGGGTGGCTGGGGCGCCGAAGCGGGGAGGGGGATCGGGGAAGAAGCGCGGTGGTTCGAGGAAGGCGCCGCTGCAGTTTGTGGAGGGGGCGGGGGGGGCAGGGAGGGGTGGGCGGAGTCGGGGAGGCGGGCGGGATGCCAGCAGGAGGCGCAGTGGGGGAGAAGGGGCCTGCCAAGGGGAAGAGGGTTGGGGGGTGCCCAGAAGTCGAGGAGGAGTGCCAGGCTGGGGGGGTTGGCAGGGGGAGAAGGGTCCAAGTGCCGGTAGAGCAGGAAGGGGGGTGCCCGGGGGGGGAAGGGGTAACGCAGGGTTGCCTATATGCCAGGAGGTGGGAAGTGGAGGGGTGGGGGGGACGGCCCAGGGTGCGGACAGGGAGGGGGGACCAGGGGGTCTACGGGGAGGAGAAGGGGGCTCGCCGTTGCTGATTGAAAAATCGGAGGAGGAGGAGGGGGCAGGGGGGGAGCGTGCTGGATTGGGGGTCATCGTCGGAGGGGGACATGGTGGGTCCTAGCAGGCTGATGTCGCCGCGGGGAGTGAGGGGGGTGCGGGGCAGGGGGGGGGTCCGGCAGGAGTGGGAGGGGGGCGGGGCAGGGGGGAGGAGATGCCACGGGGTTGGGGGCGGACGGGGGTGGGGGAGTAGGGGAGGGAGGGGGTGGTTCGGAGAGTGGAGTCACGAGGAAGGAGGGATGGCGGGGGGTAGCGGGGTGGGTCGCGGGGTTGCCAGGCTTGTGGGGGTTTGGGGGTGGGCGCGAGGGGCGGCCGGGGAGGCGCGGGGGTTTGGGGTTGGGGGGACGACCGGCGCGGCGGGGAGGGCATTCGGTGGCGTGGGGGAGAGGCGCGCCAGGAGTTTGGGGGGCGAAGGGGGTGAATTTTCCTCTGCATGCTGGACTTCCCCGCTTTTTTCTTGGCAGGAGCAGTTGGCACGGGGCTCGGGTGAGCAGCATGCGGCTCTAACCCGCCGAGAGGATGGGCCGGGTCTGCCTAGTACGGGCGGTCGCGCTCCAACGAGGGTCCATGTACGTGATGAAAGCGGATGGCAGGGCCATAGGTCTCCAACGCACCCCTCCCGATGGGTCGAGCCGGCCGCCGGGGGACGGGGATGGAGTAAAAATGTGGCAGGCTACACAGATTACCAAGCGGAGTGTGGGAGGAGGGGGAGCGTGGATTTGGGGGCGCTGATGAAGGCGTGCAGGGACAAGGCAGGATTGAGCAGGGTGAACACAGGAGGGGTCCAGGCAGGGCGGTGGGGGGATGGAGATGGAGGTGGAGGGATGGAGTCGGAGGAGGAAGGGGAGCTTCAGGAGGGGGAGGGGGAAACGAGTAATGCTGTTGGCAGTGTTTTACAGGTACACCCCCGGCAGACGGTGCCGCGAGTGACGGCCCCCCCAGCGGAACTGGTTAGGCGGCGGGATCCGGTGCGGACGCCAGCCTTGACGCCAGGTAAGGCCAGTGCACGGTTGGGGAGTGGCTTGGGCGGGCCTCATGGAGGCCAGGCGTCTGGAGGTGCGGATGGCGGATGCCAGGTGTCTGTGGGAACGGATGCTGAGGGAGGGGATGTAGTGAGATTGGTGAACAGCAGGTATGTGATGGATGCCGGGGTGTGTACGGAGACAGCAGGCGACGCGGCGTCGGTGAGCACGGGGACGGCAGAGGCGGCGAAGTCCGGAGGGTCGGCGGCGTCCAGCTTCGGGGCGAAGGAGAGTTGTGAGGTGCCGGTCAGGAAGCTGCCTTATATGGGGGTAGCGAAGCCGCTGAGGGCTCATCTGTCACTGGCAACTAAAGAGAAGATCTGGAAACGGGAGTATGTGGAGATTTTGAAGTTGCTTCACAGGGAATTGATGGCCAAAGAGGGTTCGAAGGAGGAGGAGCAGGAGTTAGCCAGGCGACCTAAGGTGCCGGTTACCATTGAGAATTGGTCGGCTGCCTTCCTGATATACGCCAGTGTGTACTGCAAAAAGTACCCCAACAGGTCGGTCGCGCTGTTCAAATATATGGATGTGGTGCGGCGGGTGCAAGTGACGTACGGAGGTTATGCTTGGTCGCATTACGACGAAGAGTTTCGGGCGCGCATGGCGTCGGATCCGGAGGCTAAGTGGGGAGAGTTGGATGCGGACTTGTACCAGCAGACGATGAGTGGGGCAAAGTTTGGCCGCACCATCTACACGGCCAGTGGTTTGCCGCTGGCGCTGCCCCCCTTTACAGCCCACCCCACCCATGGGGGGGTGGGGTCAGCGGACGCCGGGAGTACACACAGCGTCGGGGCCTGCTAGGACTTCAACAGGGGTTCCTGTCTCAGGCAGGTGTGCCGTTTTCGGCACGAATGCTCCAAGTGCGGGAAAAGACACCCGGTGGTGGGCTGCTGGGGGCTCCTGGGAAGCCCCCCGCAGGGTCAGCAGCCGGCGGCAGTGCAAGGTGGGGGGAGAGGGGGCGGCAGAGGGGGGGAGTGCCCTGGGAAAAGGCTCGTACACCGGTTAGGCTAGACAGACTCGAACCTCTTTTGGCAGCTTATCCACGGGCGGACGATGCGGTCGTGCTGCGTCGGGGTTTCAGGGAGGGTTTTCGGTTGGGCTACGAGGGTCCGCGGATCGCTCAGTGGGCAGAGAACCTGAAGTCCGTGAACTCGCACAGAGGTATCGTCCGGCAGAAGCTTTTCAAGGAGGTGAAGGAAGAGAGGATGGTGGGGCCTTTTCAGGAGCCGCCATTGCCGGACATGATCATTTCACCGATTGGGGTGGTCCCGAAAAAGGAGCCGGGTCAATTTCGGCTAATTCAGCATCTGTTATGGCCGGAGGGCACGTCGGTGAACGACTATATCTCAGCGGAGTGGGCGTCGGTGTCGTACTCGTCCGTGTACGTCGCGAGGAGGTTGGTGACGACGGCAGGTCGGGGTGCACTCATGGCGGATCATCAGTTGCTGGGGATCCAGTTTGACAGCTTCATTTTCGTGGATAGAGCGCTTCCCATGGGGTGCTCCGTGTCGTGTGCATTGTTTGAGAGATTCAGCTCCTTCTTGCAGTGGGCTTTTTCCTGGCGCACAGGCTCTGAGGCGATGACGCATTACCATGGAAGCACGCCTACCGGAGGAAAAGCGAGTGGTGATGATGGACCTGGTGAAGGGCATTTGGCCAGGTGGGAGGTGACGGTGCGAGAGGTGCAGGTGTTGCTGGGACATTTGAACTTTGAGTGCCGCGTGGTGCGGGCGGGGCGGACCTTTTGTCGTCGGCTGGGGTTGGCTTTGTCCGGGTTGCCGTTGCCGCATCACCACGTATGCCTATCGGCGGGCTCGAGAGAGGACCTGAGCATGTGGCTGGCTTTTCTGGGGCGTTTCAATCGAGTGCCCATGGCGCCCCCGGAGGACTGGGAGTGGGACGTTACAATGTCATCGGACGCGGCGGGAGTCGGAGGTTTCGGCCTGTACTGGGCAGGCAGATGGTGTGCGGAGCAATGGCCGGATCATTGGCAGGCGGGGGGCAGGAGCATTGCGTTCCTGGAGCTGTTCCCGTTGGTGGTGGCTGTGACAGTGTGGGCGCAGGATTTGGTGCACAAGCGTGTTTTGTTCAAGGTGGACAATATGTCGGTGGTGCAGGTGGTGAATTGGCAGTCCGCAAGGCAGCCTCAGGTACTGAAGTTGATGCGCGTTTTCGTCTTGAAGTGTTTGGAACATGATATTTTGTTCCAGGCTCAACATGTTCCGGGAGTGGACAATGACATTGCGGATGCTTTGTCTCGTTCACAGTGGCAGAGGTTCCATGGGCTAGCCACGGAGGCGGCTGTGGTCAAGACACAGGTGCCGGAGGAGCTTTGGTTGGTGGGAGAGCGCGGGTCGTTCAGTTGGTGAAGGCGTCCCAGGCAGCGTCCACGTGGAGGACTTATGAGCAGGCTTGGCTGGAGTTTCTACGTTTTGGAGCGGTAAGGCAGCGCGACAAGTGGCGTCGGGAGGAGCAGGTGGTGCGGTTCATGCTTGGTTTGATGGACAAAGAGCTGGCGAGGGTGACGATTGCGGGAAAATTGGCAGGGGTGGCCTTCATGGGCAAGCTCTGGTGGGGTTATGCACCTTCGGCGGGAGAGTTGGGGGGCGTCTTCTGGAGGGTTGGGAGAGGGAGAAGGGGGCACGGGTGCGGCAGAGACAGCCAATTACGGAGGCGATGTTGGAGGGCTTGGTGCGACGCTTACCGGGGGTGTGCAGGGACCAGACGGAGACGGTGTTGTTTTCCATGCTGATGTCGTGGATGTTTTTTGGAGCCTTCTTGGTGTCGGAGTTGGTGGGGTTGAAAGGACGTCCGGGTTTGACATGGGGGGAGGTGGAGTTGCGTGGCCGGGAGGTTGCGGTGCTGCTGCGACGTTCAAAGACAGATCAGCGTGGGGAGGGTACTTGGGTGGTGTTGGGTCCCGGGGGATCGGCGGCGGTGTGTCCGCCGGAATGGGGAAGAAGGCTGGCGGACGGACAGGTGCAGGATGGTGCGGAGGTCTTCGGCAGGAGAGAGGTCGGTCGGGTGACGGCTGCTCAGTTGTTGTGGGTCCTGCGGCACGCCCTACGGTCTATGGGTGAGGACCCAAAGGAATTCGGGACGCATTCCTTTCGCATTGGGGCGGCGACGGAGGCGGCGCGAAAGGGTTGGGGGAAGGAGGAGATTAAGAGGCTGGGACGCTGGAAATCGGATTGCTATAAGACATACGTCAGGATGCGGGGGGTAGGTGTGGGGTAGACTTGACATGTTGGGACCGTTGCTTACATATGTATTTTTGCAGGTGCGGTGGCGGGGCCTACTGCGACAGCGATGAGCATATACGTGGTGGGCCATTCCTTTGTTAAGAGAGCGGAGAGGGCCGAATGGGAGAAACACAGGAACCTCAATTTGGAATTGGACGAGCAGTTGTTTAGGTGTCATTGGAGAGGAAAAGGGGGCATGCGTTGGCACGAGTTGGTGCCGGTTTTGAACAATGTTGTGCGGGGGGGAGGGGGGGGGTCTGTCCGGATGTGGTAGTCATCCATTTGGGTGAAAATGATTTGGTGCAGTGTAAGGGACTGGCACTGGTGAAACAAATGAAGAGGGATTTGCTGGAGATTAGGAGAAAGTGGGCAGGATGTTATGTCATTTGGTCCGAATTCATCCCCAGGAGGTGCTGGAGAGGGGCGGAGAGGCCAGGGGCCATTGACAGGACGCGGAGGAAAATTAACAGGGAGATGCGGGCCTTTTGTGAGAAGGAAGGTTTGGGTAGAATGGAGCACCCGGAGCTGAGGTATGGGGTGATATACTTTTTCATGGAAGATGGAGTGCATTTATCAAGATATGGGATGGAGCTCTATATTGTGCAGCTGAAGGAGGCAGTAGATCGGGCTGTGGGGGTGCGCAGGTATCCAAAGGTGCAGTGTCCCTAGGGGGGGGGTCGAAAGCCGTATGGGGCTTTCGAGTGGTGCTTTTTCCTAGTTAAAGTGGGGGTAGGATAGGAGGAATGAGTTTTCCTGGATAGAGGGGGAGGGAGTGTACATATGGCAGGTGTTTAAACAGTTGAGGCAGGCGTTTGGGTACTTGGTACTTATGTTTATGTTGTTGGCGGAGGAACTGTTTAGGGGTGGGGGTTTTGGTCAGGTATTTGTATATTTAGTTAGGCCTAGTTTTGTACGGCAAAGGCCAAGGATGTGGTATGTTTTCAGGATGCACCTGTTTCCCAATAAAGCGGCCTTTATCACACCTTATATTGTCTCCGGTCTGTCTTTCCCCTCCCCGTCTCCCGATGGGCCCCAATGGGGCTTTGCGGGGGGGGGGGGGCCGACCGGAGGGAGGCTCGCCCCCTCTGGGAATTTGGGGCCCCAGGAGGAAGGGTGGGGGGAAGGATTAGGCTGGGGGACAGGAAGCGAGATTGGGCTGGTTGGGCTGGTCAGGGGGATTTGGGCTGCCTTGGGCTCTTTTTGGGCTGGGGACTATAAGATCGGCCATTTTGGGTCACTGTGCACCATTTCCTGGGACAGTGACCCAGCAGCTGAGTGGCAGGAAAATTGTTTTCCCGCCCGCCCTCCCTTTAAGACATGTTGTGGGATGGTTTGGAAAGGGGGGTCTGTTCATGGGTCCTGAGGGTTTTTGGTGGTTGAAGGGGTTTTGTTGGGAGCAGGTGCTTCCTTTGGTTTAGGTTGGCTGGATTTGATGTCGCTGGGAGCAGGTGCTGGAAAGTTGTTACTAGAGTGGCGCTTTTGACTAGTTAAAGGGGGGGTAGGATAGGAGGAATGAGTTTTCCTGGATAGAGGGGGAGGGAGTGTACATATGGCAGGTGTTTAAACAGTTGAGGCAGGCGTTTGGGTACTTGGTACTTATGTTTATGTTATTGGCGGGGGAACTGTTTAGGGGTGGGGGTGGGGGTTTTGGGCAGGTATGTGTATATTTAGTTAGGCCTAGTTTTGTATGGCAAAGGCCAAGGATGTGGTATGTTTTCAGGATGCACCTGAATCCCAATAAAGCGGCCTTTATCACACCTTATATGGCCTCCGGTCGGTCTTTCCCCTCCCCGTCTCCCGATGGGCCCCAATGGGGCTTTGCGGGGGGGGGCCGACCGATGGAGGCTCGCCCCCTCCGGGAATTTGGGGCCCCAGGAGGAAGGGTGGGGGGAAGGATTAGGCTGGGGGACAGGAAGCGAGATTGGGCTGGTTGGGCTGGTCAGGGGGATTTGGGCTGCCTTGGACTCTTTTTCGGCTGGGGACTATAAGATCGGCCATTTTGGGTCACTGTGCACCATTTCCTGGGACAGTGACCCAGCAGCTGAGTGGCAGGAAAATTGTTTTCCCGCCCGCCCTCCCTTTAAGACATGTTGTGGGATGGTTTGGAAAGGGGGGTCTGTTCATGGGTCCTGAGGGTTTTTGGTGGGTGAAGGGGTTTTGTTGGGAGCAGGTGCTTCCTTTCTTTTAGGTTGGCTGGATTTGATGTCGCTGGGAGCAGGTGCTGGAAAGTTGTTACTAGAGTGGCGCTTTTTACTAGTTAAAGGGGGGGTAGGATTAAGCATGAGCGGATTTTGCGGATTGGCAATCCGCGAATTTGCGGATTTGCAAACTCGCAATCCGCAAAATCCGCGAATTCCCGCGAATTTGCGGATTTTTTTTTTTTTTGTGTTCGCCCGTGTTTCTGCCAGTTCGCGAGGGGTTTTTACAATTTCGCAATTTGCGAACTTACCTGTCGGGTCGCAAGTTTTGCGAACTTGTTGTTTCTACGTGTCCAACCTGTTTGGGACACTCTTCTTCATCACTGCCACTCTCTGTCACCACTGCCACTCTCTGACTACTCATGCCACCCTCTGGCCCACCCATGCCACCCTCTGTTTCATCACCACACCCTCTGGTTGTCCAGTGTACATTATTTTTGGCAAAGCAAAGCACACCTTCCCTGCCTCAAGTGACCTGAATTAATTTGGGGCTGATTAATGTGTCACAGAATATTTTTTTAGCTGGCACCTGCTTCCTTAGTGCGCCCTGATTAGTGATCTTTTGCACTTGCTAAGTGCTTTCATTGTTGCAAAATTAGTTACAACACCTGCCCTGCCCCAACTGACAATAATGAATTAGGGGCTGATTAATGGATTTTAACTTCCAGCCTGGCTCCTGCTTGTCTCCCTTAGCTGTAATTCAGGACCTTTGTGGCATATGTGTAACTATTCTGAGGTTCAGAGCAGGGTCACATAATAGTTGCAACTGGCAACTGAACTCTGGAGGGGCCCCTCAGGAAGCACTACAGGAAATGGCTACTAATGATGAGCCTGAACTTTTGAACCTGGTAAGTAGTTACTTTCAGTTTTGCTAAAATCGTATTTCTGCAATTTCGCACTTATTCGCGGGGCGCGAACTCACGCGAACAGTGCGAGCAGTGCGAGCAAAATCCGCTGCTCGCGGATTTGCGGATTTTTCAGGAAATTCGCAAATCTCGCGGATTGCGGATTTCCCGAAAATCCGCAAAATCCGCGAGCGGAACGGATTTTCCGCCCACCCCTAGGTAGGATAGGAGGAATGAGTTTTCCTGGATAGAGGGGGAGGGAGTGTACATATGGCAGCTGTTTAAACAGTTGAGGCAGGCGTTTGGGTACTTGGTACTTATGTTTATGTTGTTGGCGGGGGAACTGTTTAGGGGTGGGGGTGGGGGTTTTGGTCAGGTATGTGTATATTTAGTTAGGCCTAGTTTTGTACGGCAAAGGCCAAGGATGTGGTATGTTTTCAGGATGCACCTGTTTCCCAATAAAGCCGCCTTTATCACACCTTATATTGTCTCCGGTCGGTCTTTCCCCTCCCCGTCTCCCGATGGGCCCCAAAATAGAAATGTGAAAACCAGATTACAGACTAGTGTTATTGAACACTTGAGTGTAATAGGTTTTTATCAGACAATAGTTAACTGGTGGTTAAATAAGTGGTACCGGGCGGTGACTGTTATAACAAGCTGCTGGGTTTGTTTACTTGTGCTTGAAGTGGTGTTGAGGGACAAAGATTAAGTTTTGTTTGCCATCCTGCATTGTGTTTATACTAGCCAACATCTATTATCACTATTGTGGGGGTGGTCGAGTACATTCATTCAGTACAATAAGAGCAAATCCCAATCATGAGCAAACGGAAGGGTGCCGTTGGCACACTTGACGCCTTTATAATAAGAGTGGAATCGCTTTTAACTCATGAAATTGAATTAGCTGAAAGAAGGTTGTCACTTAATCCATCAAAGTTACCAACACATAGGCAACCTAGCTTACAAACACCACCCAATGTAAGACAACTAAACACGAGTAGTTGCATTGTAACCCCAACTCCTGGTTCCAATAACCCTGTCACAAATTTAATGCCAAGTTCTCAGGGGTCCCCAAAGGTGGATGAAACCACGACTCCCGGAATATCATCAAGGCTTCGAGCCCTAAAACAGGCGGGAGCAATAAAAGAAAAACCTAAGAATGCACAAAGGGGGAAAATAATTTGTGAAAAGAAAGGGAAACACGGGGGGATTAGGGAGAACACATAAAGGAAACACAAAAGAGTTAGAACATGAGGAGATCCTATGTAGGACTGTTGGAACACAGACCGAGATAGACTACTCTTCCTGTTCAGGCCAAGAAAATGAAGTGGTCGAGGCAGTAGAGCAAACTGTGGTCGACCTTCTTAAAACCACTTTAAACTCCATGCAGACTCAAATTAACGATTGTATGGGTACTAAAATGAGGGCCATGGATAGTAAAATTGACCGGCTAAATTTGCCCATAGACCATCTAAGCACCATAATTGGAGATGGAAATAGAACTGTTGGAGAAGGGGCAAAATTATTAGCCGACTTTAGGACCGTACACATGGAAAGCAAGGAAGTCAGTCGCGATGAACAAATCCCAAGACAAATGATAATTGAAACCGTAAAAAGTGGTGGGATTGCGGGTGGGAGAGTGGTGGCTAATGGGGACAGGGAGGTACATAGAGTTACTGACATCCGGATTGAGGATAGAATAGACCATTCCTAGAAGGACAGCTCTAGGACGACAGTGTATAGCCCAAAAGGGACTGACCTAATTCCTAATTCTGATGTTTTAAATTTATCCCCTGCTGCGTGTCCCTAAGTCCTAATATTAGCTGGCGTACCAGCCCTGAGAAGGGAACAAAATGAAACCTGGCATAATCTCAGAAATAAAGCTACAGATTGGCTTTCAAATTCAAAAAGTTTAACCCTCAAAAAACGAATGAAATCTTAATGGTACGTAGGGTAGGGTGGGTGGGGGGCGTTCCAAAGGACATACATGGTGACTGTATTGTCATAAACTTTAGACGTCGCCATATGGTTCGTAACTTGCTGAGAGCACACAAGAAACATCGATACAGAGCACTCGTATCCACGCACTACCCTTGGGTTATTTTTGTAGACCTGGCAGTATGGAAAAAAATCACAACCCGATGATATTTTATTTGCCTCACTCTCAACAGCTACCAAGAATTATCTTCCTTGGAGGCTGTTGATTGACTACAATCTATAGATGTCACGGCGGTGGAAATTTCGGTAATATTCATGGAAAGGGGGTTAAAGGAGAAAATGAACGCACCAATTACTGTGCCCAACGATGAGCTGGAAGAAGAAAAAGAGCAGGATGCGGGTGGGAATGCATTAATGACTTAAACACCAATATCAAGTGAGGTAGGAGTGCTCCCATTTGTAAAGGAGACTATTAACACAAGTTATATGCCGACAGACGAACCCATGATAGCCAAAAGGGTTAACAATTCACTGGGATTAAATTTGATTTCATTGAACATAGCGGGACTTGGAAGGAATGCTAGTGATCCTGAGTGGAACGAGTACATTGAAATAAATGAGATTTGCCTCCTACAGGAGACCTGGGCGCTAAAGGTCCCACACAGAGTAGGGTATAAAATATTTCATGTAGACGCAGTCCCATCGGCAAGAGGGAGACCCTCGGGGGCCTTGTAATAAGGGTGAAAGTAACCCTTGATAGCAGAGTTACCCAATTGAATATAAATTCATGCGATATACTCGGATTAAAAATAACAACAAAGAATAGAAGGGTGCTGAACCTATATAATGTTTATAATAGACCAGGCCCAGCTTCAAAAGAGTCTCTGATAATAGAACAAATGGACTCAATTCTAAATTCACTAGATATAAAGACAAGTATAATATTAGGTGGTGATTTAAATTGTAACTACAAACCTATTATAGGGCTTGAAAACATTTTTGAGGATGAAGACAGCGCCAACAATATCCCTACTCTGTATAATACTAATCCGGTTCTGTGCACTGTGTTAGCGGTCCAAATTATGAGGCTAGCAGCAGGGCACGGGCTGAGAGCATGTAAAGGTCGGTTACCATCAGACATACCAAAGGCCCACACTGTCATGAAAACTGAACATTGATGCATGAAAACTGAACATTGATTTGTTACATTGACTAATTCTACTAGAATACACTCAGGTTAACATTCGAAAGAACGATTGGTTTTAGAAATGCTTGTTGGGGTTTCAGCGTTTGTTGCCTGCTTGGAAACTGTTGTCAGGTTATGAATATTCATGAGGGACACGAGGGACACGTTGAGCAGGTGCACTGAACTGACGCTGCCTCACACGTGCAATGAAGCCTATAAAAGGCTTACAGACTGGAGGTTAAGCGCTTCGCTTCAGAGCAGACAGAGCGTCACGTCAAGAGCTCCGGATTCCTCTCTCGCCCAGCCCCGCCCTTCGGCTTCCATTCGGAGCTTCAGCCTGGGAGTCTCCGTCCACCTACTCCTCACCTGCTTCACGTTCACGGATCCTGCGAGCCTCGGGGGACAACGACCGGAGACTTTTTTTCTTCCTTGCCTTCCGGCTTGCTCCGAGCCTCTTCCACAGTGAGTCCCCTGACTTCCGGTTTCCGACGGAACGTTTTTCTCGTCGGACCAATCGGTCCCACGCCCTTTCCGGTCCCCGTATCTTAGCGTCTTCGCCCAGGACCAAGTAAGACTATTTATTATTGACTTCGGCAGGTGAAAACAAACCATGTCAAAAACAATTGAAGTGAATGCATAATATTGTTGAAGATTTCTTTTAATGCCAAAACGAAATACAATTGTGAACTCATTTGATTATAATCAAGGAATAGCAGTGACTAAAACTGCAGGGTCTGTTAAATATAAGTTATTTACGGATTTACAAGTACAAGTGCCTAGGAGAGTAGATTGGGTTCTTGTTGTGTTTTTTCTTCTTCTCATTTAAGTCTACAGAACCCAGTGTACAGATTCAAGTTTAACTAAGCAAGGTAAGGCAGAAGTTCTGCATGCAAGTTTTAGTTGAGTGATACTAACCAGTTGAAATCAGTTAAAGAAGTAAGAACCAGAGTTCCGAGAAGTGAATTGCTTAATTTGATTTCTTATTTAATTAGGATGTTCAGAGGCACAGTACACCAAGAAGTGTCATAATCCTTGCACATAGAAGTATAGGAGCGGGCTTAGCTCTTTGTTGGTATGTATATTCATAATCCAGTGGTGACTTAATAGGAAGTCTGATAACCAGGTGCCTACAACCAGGATATTTATGATTGTTGTTGTATTTTCTGAATACTGTTTAGCCTTTCACTGAGACTTCGCAACTCATCATAAAGCCCAGAATACTTCAGGAGAAACAGACAAGCATCTCAAGAAGAGATCCAGTGTTGTGTTTCTCTCTCACTTTCCTACCCCAATCCACTACCCTTTCCCTTCCCCACTTCCCTGTCCCTTTGGGGGCCAATTGGTTGTGTCAAGTGTCCTAATTCCTTGCCACGCTAGTTGGGTCTCAGAGGTATTGGGATTAGTCATCGTCAAGAAGGAAACTCCTGGACTCTTGCTGTGGCACTCCTGACAGAAAGCGAAGTCAATACAACTGTCCAAGTTTCCTCTTGTAGTTGACTAAACCCATGGAGGACATGGATGCTGCGCAGTTGGTAGATCTAGTGCGTAAAATGAATGATGAGATTCAAGACCTGCGTCTAGAAAACCAATCCCTTAGACAAGAGCTAGATCACACCAGGGGGGAACTGGAAAGCACTAGGGAGGGGTTTACGTCTTGGAGAGACTCCAAAAAACCTATTCTATCTCCACCTAAATTTGGGGCTCCATTTCAAACTCAGAGCTCAACATCGGGTTTAGGTCAAGGTCAGTCTGCACAAATCACTGTTGTTTCTCCACAACCAGTCCCTTTAGCCAATCCAAAACGCTTTACCGGTGACAGTTCTCACTTTCAAACCTTCATGAGTCAGTGTCAGTTACATTCTTATGCAAACCTCATGTGTTTACTTCAGACACTACTAAAGTAGCCTTTATCATCTCCTACTTAGGAGGTGTAGCGGCTAATTGGGCCATGCCTTTGGTTGATAAAAATGATCCGTTATTGCACAACCTCACTCGTTTCAAGAATGCTATGTCTAGTTTATTTGCTAAGCATGTTTTCTTGCAAGCCTCAGATAATGAGTTATTAGGTTTACGTCAAGGCGCTAAGGATTTAATTTCTTATGTGACTACCTTTAATCGATTGTTAGCAGAGACACAGTGGCCTGAAGATAAAAGGATTTCCCTGTTTTATCGAGGGCTTAGGGGTGAGTTGAAAGACTCTTTAGCACACATAGTAAACTTACCTGATGACTTTACTGAGTTCCAAGATCTAGTGATCAAGTTAGATCATAGGTTAGGAGAAAGAAGGTCAGAGAAGCCTAAGTCAGATTTCAGAACCTTACATTTTAAGACAGAAAAGAAAAATTATGAAGATAAAAACTCTCAGGTTGAGCCCATGCAGATTGGAGGCATCAAAGGACCTTTGTCCCAAGACGAAAAAGATAGGAGGAGAAAAGCTAATTTGTGTCTCTACTGTGGAAAGGCAGGCCATTTTGCTAAAGAGTGTCCTTCTAGACCTGCTAAAAAGAAACTCATGGCCACCTTGCAAGACATACCTCAGGAATCGGAAAACTAAATTTCTCGAGGAAAGGAGAGATCGTTTCCTCGGGAGATACCAAGATCAAGATCTCACAGTATCTAACTAGTATTGTTAATCATGTGCCACGACATTTCACCATTAGAGTGGTTTTAATACTTACTAACCAAAAACATAGTATTCCGGTACTGATTGACTCAGGGGCTACTGGGAATTTCTTTGACCTAGAATTCGCTAGAAAATTAAATCTCACAAAAGTTCCCAAGAAAGAACCGGAACCAGTACGAGCAGTAGATGGATCAGCACTGTCTTCTGGTCTTATCAGATTTCATACACAACCTCTGCTTCTACTTTCAGAAAACGGTCATACTGAATTGACTGTTTTTGATCTCATTGACACACCGGCTTTTGGGGTCATTCTGGGTATTCCTTGGTTAGAACTCCACAACCCTTGTAATAAGGGTGAAAGTAACCCTTGATAGCAGAGTTACCCAATTGAATATAAATTCATGCGATATACTCGGATTAAAAATAACAACAAAGAATAGAAGGGTGCTGAACCTATATAATGTTTATAATAGACCAGGCCCAGCTTCAAAAGAGTCTCTGATAATAGAACAAATGGACTCAATTCTAAATTCACTAGATATAAAGACAAGTATAATATTAGGTGGTGATTTAAATTGTAACTACAAACCTATTATAGGGCTTGAAAACATTTTTGAGGATGAAGACAGCGCCAACAATATCCCTACTCTGTATAATACTAATCCGGTTCTGTGCACTGTGTTAGCGGTCCAAATTATGAGGCTAGCAGCAGTGCACGGGCTGAGAGCATGTAAAGGTCGGTTACCATCAGACATACCAAAGGCCCACACTGTCATGAAAACTGAACATTGATGCATGAAAACTGAACATTGATTTGTTACATTGACTAATTCTACTAGAATACACTCAGGTTAACATTCGAAAGAACGATTGGTTTTAGAAATGCTTGTTGGGGTTTCAGCGTTTGTTGCCTGCTTGGAAACTGTTGTCAGGTTATGAATATTCATGAGGGACACGAGGGACACGTTGAGCAGGTGCACTGAACTGACGCTGCCTCACACGTGCAATGAAGCCTATAAAAGGCTTACAGACTGGAGGTTAAGCGCTTCGCTTCAGAGCAGACAGAGCGTCACGTCAAGAGCTCCGGATTCCTCTCTCGCCCAGCCCCGCCCTTCGGCTTCCATTCGGAGCTTCAGCCTGGGAGTCTCCGTCCACCTACTCCTCACCTGCTTCACGTTCACGGATCCTGCGAGCCTCGGGGGACAACGACCGGAGACTTTTTTTCTTCCTTGCCTTCCGGCTTGCTCCGAGCCTCTTCCACAGTGAGTCCCCTGACTTCCGGTTTCCGACGGAACGTTTTTCTCGTCGGACCAATCGGTCCCACGCCCTTTCCGGTCCCCGTATCTTAGCGTCTTCGCCCAGGACCAAGTAAGACTATTTATTATTGACTTCGGCAGGTGAAAACAAACCATGTCAAAAACAATTGAAGTGAATGCATAATATTGTTGAAGATTTCTTTTAATGCCAAAACGAAATACAATTGTGAACTCATTTGATTATAATCAAGGAATAGCAGTGACTAAAACTGCAGGGTCTGTTAAATATAAGTTATTTACGGATTTACAAGTACAAGTGCCTAGGAGAGTAGATTGGGTTCTTGTTGTGTTTTTTCTTCTTCTCATTTAAGTCTACAGAACCCAGTGTACAGATTCAAGTTTAACTAAGCAAGGTAAGGCAGAAGTTCTGCATGCAAGTTTTAGTTGAGTGATACTAACCAGTTGAAATCAGTTAAAGAAGTAAGAACCAGAGTTCCGAGAAGTGAATTGCTTAATTTGATTTCTTATTTAATTAGGATGTTCAGAGGCACAGTACACCAAGAAGTGTCATAATCCTTGCACATAGAAGTATAGGAGCGGGCTTAGCTCTTTGTTGGTATGTATATTCATAATCCAGTGGTGACTTAATAGGAAGTCTGATAACCAGGTGCCTACAACCAGGATATTTATGATTGTTGTTGTATTTTCTGAATACTGTTTAGCCTTTCACTGAGACTTCGCAACTCATCATAAAGCCCAGAATACTTCAGGAGAAACAGACAAGCATCTCAAGAAGAGATCCAGTGTTGTGTTTCTCTCTCACTTTCCTACCCCAATCCACTACCCTTTCCCTTCCCCACTTCCCTGTCCCTTTGGGGGCCAATTGGTTGTGTCAAGTGTCCTAATTCCTTGCCACGCTAGTTGGGTCTCAGAGGTATTGGGATTAGTCATCGTCAAGAAGGAAACTCCTGGACTCTTGCTGTGGCACTCCTGACAGAAAGCGAAGCCAATACAACTGTCCAAGTTTCCTCTTGTAGTTGACTAAACCCATGGAGGACATGGATGCTGCGCAGTTGGTAGATCTAGTGCGTAAAATGAATGATGAGATTCAAGACCTGCGTCTAGAAAACCAATCCCTTAGACAAGAGCTAGATCACACCAGGGGGGAACTGGAAAGCACTAGGGAGGGGTTTACGTCTTGGAGAGACTCCAAAAAACCTATTCTATCTCCACCTAAATTTGGGGCTCCATTTCAAACTCAGAGCTCAACATCGGGTTTAGGTCAAGGTCAGTCTGCACAAATCACTGTTGTTTCTCCACAACCAGTCCCTTTAGCCAATCCAAAACGCTTTACCGGTGACAGTTCTCACTTTCAAACCTTCATGAGTCAGTGTCAGTTACATTCTTATGCAAACCTCATGTGTTTACTTCAGACACTACTAAAGTAGCCTTTATCATCTCCTACTTAGGAGGTGTAGCGGCTAATTGGGCCATGCCTTTGGTTGATAAAAATGATCCGTTATTGCACAACCTCACTCGTTTCAAGAATGCTATGTCTAGTTTATTTGCTAAGCATGTTTTCTTGCAAGCCTCAGATAATGAGTTATTAGGTTTACGTCAAGGCGCTAAGGATTTAATTTCTTATGTGACTACCTTTAATCGATTGTTAGCAGAGACACAGTGGCCTGAAGATAAAAGGATTTCCCTGTTTTATCGAGGGCTTAGGGGTGAGTTGAAAGACTCTTTAGCACACATAGTAAACTTACCTGATGACTTTACTGAGTTCCAAGATCTAGTGATCAAGTTAGATCATAGGTTAGGAGAAAGAAGGTCAGAGAAGCCTAAGTCAGATTTCAGAACCTTACATTTTAAGACAGAAAAGAAAAATTATGAAGATAAAAACTCTCAGGTTGAGCCCATGCAGATTGGAGGCATCAAAGGACCTTTGTCCCAAGACGAAAAAGATAGGAGGAGAAAAGCTAATTTGTGTCTCTACTGTGGAAAGGCAGGCCATTTTGCTAAAGAGTGTCCTTCTAGACCTGCTAAAAAGAAACTCATGGCCACCTTGCAAGACATACCTCAGGAATCGGAAAACTAAATTTCTCGAGGAAAGGAGAGATCGTTTCCTCGGGAGATACCAAGATCAAGATCTCACAGTATCTAACTAGTATTGTTAATCATGTGCCACGACATTTCACCATTAGAGTGGTTTTAATACTTACTAACCAAAAACATAGTATTCCGGTACTGATTGACTCAGGGGCTACTGGGAATTTCTTTGACCTAGAATTCGCTAGAAAATTAAATCTCACAAAAGTTCCCAAGAAAGAACCGGAACCAGTACGAGCAGTAGATGGATCAGCACTGTCTTCTGGTCTTATCAGATTTCATACACAACCTCTGCTTCTACTTTCAGAAAACGGTCATACTGAATTGACTGTTTTTGATCTCATTGACACACCGGCTTTTGGGGTCATTCTGGGTATTCCTTGGTTAGAACTCCACAACCCAAAAATAGATTGGGTAAAACGCACAGTAACTCTAGACTCAACATTTTGCAAAACACATTGCTACCAAGAGCACAGAGACCCCAAGCAACCGCTGTTCTGTGCTGCCTCTCAGTCTGTACCAATAGACTTGCCACAGGAATTTCAAGAATTTGCAGATGTGTTTGACCCTGTAAAAGCCACCAAGTTACCACCCCACAGGGTTTATGATTGCAGGATTGATTTAATTCCGGGAGCGGTCCTACCCTGCAGTCGTATATATGCGTTGACTGAACCTGAAAATCAGTATCTACGAACATATCTAGATGAGCTTTTGGAATTGGGTTTTATTCGTCATTCCACTTCTCCAGTCTCATCTCCATTTTTTTTTGTGGCAAAAAAGACAGGAGATTTGAGAGCTTGCATCGACTATCGTGCAGTAAATAAGGCTACCATTAAGAACCGATATCCACTACCATTAATACCGGTGCTTTTAAACCAGGTAAAAGGGTCGACCATTTACACCAAACTAGATCTCCGTGGAGCATATCACTTAATTCGGGTAAAGGAGGGCGATGAATGGAAGACTGCCTTCCGCACTAAATTTGGACTCTTCGAGTACACAGTGATGCCCTTCGGCCTTTGCAATGCTCCAGCAGCATTTCAATATTTTATTAATGAAGTGTTGCACGATCTCTTAGACATCTGTGTCATTGTATATATAGATGACATTTTGATTTTTTCTAAAACTCCAGAGGAACATGTGTTGCATGTCAAATCAGTCCTACAAAAACTTTGGGATAACTCTCTATTTGTCAAACTGGAGAAATGTGTGTTTAACACTTCCAAGGTCGAGTTTTTAGGTTATTGGTTATCCCCAGAAGGTATTGTTATGGACCCAAAAAAGGTCAAGGCAATTTTGGACTGGCCAACTCCTACAACTATCAAAGAGGTACAGAGAATACTAGGATTTGCCAACTTCTACAGGAGGTTTATTTCCAGATTCTCAGAAATCGTTGTACCTATTACCATCCTTTTACAAAAAGGAAAAAGGTTTCAGTGGAATGCAGAAGCAGAGGGTGCGTTTGACATTCTAAAAAAGGCTTTCACCTCTGCGCCCATATTGAAACACCCAGATCCAGATAGGCCATTCTTTGTAGAGGCAGATGCATCACAGACAGCGATTGGAGGAGTGCTATTGCAAAAAGATGTAGACTCTGGAAATTTCCATCCATTGGCCTTTTATTCTAGGAAGCTATTACCTGCAGAACAGAACTACACAATTGCTGAACGTGAACTTCTGGCTATCAAGGCGGTGTTCCAGGAGTGGAGACACCATCTTCTGGGAGCAAAACATACAATTACAATCTTTTCAGATCATAAAAATCTGCAGTTCTACTCCACAGTAAAAGCTTTCACACCCCGACAAATGCGATGGTTACAATTCTTTAGTGAATTTGACTTTGTTATCACTTACCGACCTGGAACGAAACAATTATTATCTGATACTCTTTCACGTTTGGTTTGTGATAAACACCAAGAATTGGGTAGAGGTGAACAGAGTATTATTCCTGAGGGAAAAATATCCGCTGAAATTTCTCAGGGAGATTTTTTATCCGTTCTCAAGGATCAGACAAAAGACTTGGATCATAATGAATGGCTAGCTCGAAAACACACTACGATCTCTGATGGATTGTTTTACCTTAAAGGTAAATTATTCATTCCAACAGAAGATTTGAGAAAACAAGTCATTAAATGGAATCACGATCTGGTTATTGCAGCCCACCCAGGCATTACTAAGACAGTAGAATTATGTCAAAGGTATTTTTGGTGGCAGGGTATGAATTCAGACATTCAACAATATGTTCAAGCTTGTCCCGTATGTGCTCGACAAAAGTCTTCCCATTCCTCCCCTATGGGGTTGTTGCAACCTTTGGAAGTACCTCCAACGCCTTGGCACACTATCAGCCTAGATTTCATAACTGATTTACCAAAATCTTCTGGAATGACTACAATTTTAGTGGTGGTAGATCTCTTATCAAAAATGGGGCATTTCATTCCTTTACCAAAACTTCCTTCAGCAGTAGATTTCAGCAACATATTTTTGGCCAACGTAGTTAAATTACATGGTTTACCACAGAAAATCATCTCAGACAGGGGTCCACAATTTCTGTCTAAATTCTGGAAACAATTGAGTGGGTTGTTGGGAATTGATTTGGCCCTATCATCGGCCTTTCACCCTCAAACAGATGGTCAAACGGAAAAGGTTAACCAGTATCTGGAACAAAGTTTGCGCTGTTTGACCACAACTCTATCCTCAGAATGGATAGAAGCCTTGCCCTTAGCTGAATTTACTTACAACAACACTGTACACTCAGCCTTAGGCTGTTCTCCATTCTATTTCCTCACTGGCCAACACCCCAGAACTCTACCGGTAATTTTCCCCGAAAAAAGGTAAATGCCAGCAGTATCTGAAAGATTGGCTAGTTTACAGAAATTCCAAGAAAACGTCAAAAAGACTTTGATAAAACAAAAAGCTAGAATGAAAGGTTTTGCAGATCAGCGTAGGAAACCAGCACCCGATTATAAACCAGGAGATCGGGTTTGGTTGTCAACCAGGAACATACAATTAGAGGGACCAAGGAAATTGAAACCTCGTTTCATTGGCCCCTTTTTCATAGACAAAATCATAAATCCAGTCTCTGTGAAGTTACATCTTCCTCAAGAATATAAAATCCATCCAGTCTTCCATGTATCCCTACTCAAACCTGTACATCCAGACACTCGTCCTGATACACCACCCCCTCCAATTATAATAGGGGATCATGTAGAGTATGAAGTAAGGAAAATCCTAGATTCTAAGCGAATTAGGGGACGTTTGCATTATTTGATTGATTGGAAGGGTTATGATAGCTCAGAAAGATCTTGGGAGCCAGAAACCAATGTACATGCTCCCCGGTTAATTCGTTCCTTCCATGCCTTACATCCTGATAAGCCAAGGCCCCTGAGAAGACCTTTGGGGGGGGGGGGGACTGTCATGAAAACTGAACATTGATGCATGAAAACTGAACATTGATTTGTTACATTGACTAATTCTACTAGAACACACTCAGGTTAACATTCGAAAGAACGATTGGTTTTAGAAATGCTTGTTGGGGTTTCAGCGTTTGTTGCCTGCTTGGGAACTGTTGTCAGGTTATGAATATTCATGAGGGACACGAGGGACACGTTGAGCAGGTGCACTGAACTGACGCGGCCTCACACGTGCAATGAAGCCTATAAAAGGCTTACAGACTGGAGGTTAAGCGCTTCGCTTCAGAGCAGACAGAGCGTCACGTCAAGAGCTCCGGATTCCTCTCTCGCCCAGCCCCGCCCTTCGGCTTCCATTCGGAGCTTCAGCCTGGGAGTCTCCGTCCACCTACTCCTCAGCTGCTTCACGTTCACGGATCCTGCGAGCCTCGGGGGACAACGACCGGAGACCTTTTTTCTTCCTTGCCTTCCGGCTTGCTCCGAGCCTCTTCCACAGTAAGTCCCCTGACTTCCGGTTTCCGACGGAACGTTTTTCTCGTCGGACCAATCGGTCCCACGCCCTTTCCGGTCCCCGTATCTTAGCGTCTTCGCCCAGGACCAACTAAGACTATTTATTATTGACTTCGGCAGGTGAAAACAAACCTTTTCAAAAACAATTGAAGTGAATGCATAATATTGTTGAAGATTTCTTTTAATGCCAAAACGAAATACAATTGTGAACTCGTTTGATTATAATCAAGGAATAGCAGTGACTAAAACTGCAGGGTCTGTTAAATATATGTTATTTACGGATTTACAAGTACAAGTGCCTAGGAGAGTAGATTGGGTTCTTGTTGTGTTTTCTCTTCTTCTCATTTAAGTCTACAGAACCCAGTGTACAGATTCAAGTTTAACTAAGCAAGGTAAGGCAGAAGTTCTGCATGCAAGTTTTAGTTGAGTGATACTAACCAGTTGAAATCAGTTAAAGAAGTAAGAACCAGAGTTCTGAGAAGTGAATTGCTTAATTTGATTTCCTATTTAATTAGGATGTTCAGAGGCACAGTACACCAAGAAGTGTCATAATCCTTGCACATAGAAGTATAGGAGCGGGCTTAGCTCTTTGTTGGTATGTATATTCATAATCCAGTGGTGACTTAATAGGAAGTCTGATAACCAGGTGCCTACAACCAGGATATTTATGATTGTTGTTGTATTTTCTGAATACTGTTTAGCCTTTCACTGAGACTTCGCAACTCATCATAAAGCTCAGAATACTTCAGGAGAAACAGACAAGCATCTCAAGAAGAGATCCAGTGTTGTGTTTCTCTCTCACTTTCCTACCCCAATCCACTACCCTTTCCCTTCCCCGCTTCCCTGTCCCTTTGGGGGCCAATTGGTTGTGTCAAGTGTTCTAATTCCTTGCCACGCTAGTTGGGTCTCAGAGGTATTGGGATTAGTCATCGTCAAGAAGGAAACTCCTGGACTCTTGCTGTGGCACTCCTGACACACACATTCCGCAGAGGTAATTCCCATAGCAAAATTGATTATATAATGGTATCTCTTGATATTTGGACATATGTAGTAGATCTAAAGATTATGCCAAGAATAAAGAGTGACCATCGTCCGCTCCAGTTGTGTCTCCATAATCAATTACTTCCTAGTACAACTAAGAGCAACGAGATAGCTCATGTAAGCGCTGATGATGCCTTAGTTAGTAACAACCGTCGCTCCCTAAAATGGGCACATCTGTTGGAGCATGGCGAAGTATTGGCAAGTATCTATAATACATTTGCCAATACCTTTGATAGATATATGACTACACCACTGGAGGAAAATACATTTTTAGATTTACATAAGCGGTTCCTTACAGCACTGTTTCCGTTGGTAACTAAAATGCCAAAAAAGATTGGTGAAGATACAAAAATTCCGACAAAAGGGAACCCATGGTTTAATAAAGACTGTCGCAAAGCTAAGGCTGAATTACTACAAGCCACAAAAAATGATAATATGCTTAAAATAAAAGATGCTAGATTCAAATATAGGAAAACACAAGAGAAGGCCAAAACATCATGGAATGATGAAAACTGGTCAGAATTGCTAATTGCTGCTAAGAATAAGGACCAAATAGGCTTTTGGAGACTTGTAGCTAAAGGAAATAAAATAGGAAAAGTAACAAAGGATGTGTACCTTGATGAAGCTACTTGGGTTGAGCACTTGACCAAACTATATGGAGCACCGGAGAATGGTAGGTTCCATCAACCCCTCCCATGCTCGTGACGGAACCGTTCCATCACGAGCCTCGGGTGGGCTGTGCTGGTGACGGAACGGTTCCGTTACGGCCCCGCGGCGCGAATTCCGCGCCTGCGCTGACGTTCTGAAGAGCGGGCGGGGCCGTGATGGAACCGTTCCATCACAAGCACAGCTCACCCGCGGGCCATGACGGAGCGGTTCCGTCACGAGCACGGGACCGCCGCGCAGCCCCGCCTCCCCCTTAGCGCTGCGGCGGAATAGCCGCAGCAGCGAAGGGTTTAAAGGATGGGTTATTACCAAGTCCAAGTGAAGACAAACTAGATTTTGATGAAAGAATATTGGCTATCAACTCAGTTAAAAATAGGAAAGCGCCCGGACTGGACAAAATTCTGGGAGATTTATACAAGCATGAAATTAGTGTCTGGGGCCCCTATATTAACTATTTATGTAACGCTGCAGCAGCGGGTGTAGATTTTCCTGAAACATGGAGGGGGGCAGAAATCGTTACAATTTTTAAAAAGGGTATAGGTGCGATCCAGCAAACTATTGCCCAATTAGTTTAATTGATATTTTACAAAAGATCTATGCAAGGCACATTTTAAATCGTGTGAACATATGGATCGAGGAACGCACAATCCTTTCAAAGTATCAGGCAGGGTTTAGACCCAAAATAAGAACTATTGATCAGGTCTTTAGATTTTGTTGCTTATGTTGGAAGTACGTAAATATAAGAAAGGGGCTCTTATATGTAGCCTTTGTAGATCTAAAGGCTGCGTTTGATCTTATTCCACGAGATTTGTTATGGGAGTCATTGAGTTGTCAAGGGCTGCCAGTCAATCTTTTGGAATAGATCATGAGATTACATGAAAACAACTATGCAAAGGTTAGGTGGGGCCCGAGGCGCGAACTAACAGGACCAATCCCCATAAAGAGGGGGCTTCGCCAAGGCTGCGTATTGGCACCCATGTTATTTTCACTATTCATGAACGACATTACATCCTTTTTGGAGGGCTATAAAAATGATGCACCAAAACTAAAGGGAGAAAGGATACCAGCTCTCCTTTTCGCTGATGATACCATATTAATATCCCAAAAGCCCAAGGGACTACAATGTTTAATACATTTGTCCCAAACATATTGCAACAATAAAGGCCTTCAGATCAATACTAACAAGACCAAATATATGGCGATAAATCCACCTAAAACATTTTGGGAACATTTGGCCTTAAATGGCCAGAAGTTGGAATACCTACAGAGTTTCAGTTATTTGGGTGTCTCACTGGATACCAAATTATCATGGAAAACCCAAATAGAGAAAAGTAAAATGACTAATACAAAACACGCTACCAATTATGAAAAGACATGGGAACAGTCTCAGTGTTGTAAATTGGCAGCAATGGGTTAGCATTACCAGAAGCCATCTTGTAATTAGAAGTTATCTTATCCGCTTTGTGAAAGCCATTTTGTATTTCTGGCAGTCATTTTGTTTGCCATGTGCTCTGTCCTACCTTTATGTTAACTGCTCTTGAAATCTGCCTATTGACAAACTATGTTTAGCATCTTCCACCTTCGCACATGCCCAGAAGGCCCTAGCTAGTAGAATGCACCTTCTTCTCTAGTATAACTGTCAGGCTATTTTTGTTGCTGTATGGAGAAGTAACTGTCCTCCCACTTTGTTGAGCAAGCAGATCTTGTATGCCCATCTTAGTCATTTTTGCATGCTTACATGTGCCAGGACTGCCCCTTAGTTTTATGCTTACTATGTAACCCTAAGCATATATAAAGCCCACGTTTTCTGTACTCCTTAGACCAATCAATCAATCAATCAGTGACACTTATAAAGCGCGCTACATACCCGTAGGGTCTCAAGGCGCTGGGGGGGGGGGGGGGGGGGGGGGGAGCTGCTACTGCTCGAACAGCCAGGTCTTCAGCTTCTTCCTGAAGGAGAGGTGGTCTTGGGTCAGGAGCAGGTCGGGAGGGAGGGAGTTCCAGGTCTTGGCGGCCAGGTAGGAGAAGGACCTTCCTCCTGTAGTCGCTCTTCGGATGCGGGGGACGGCGGCGAGGGCGTGGTTGACTGATCGGAGGTGGCGTTTGGGAGCGTAGAAGTTGACTCGGCTGTTGAGGTAGCTCGGGCCTTGGTCGTGTAGGGCTTTGTGTGCGTGGGTGAGGAGGCGGAAGGTGATTCTTTTGTTGACGGGGAGCCAGTGAAGGTCTCTCAGATGTCCGGAGATGTGGCTGGTTCGTGGGATGTCGACGACTGCCTCATTCAGTTGCTAAGGCTTCTGTGTGACATAGTCTCACTCATTTGAGGTTATTAAAATGTTCTTTTATATTTCAGCTTCTGTGCCAATTTCTTCTTTGTGAGTTTAAAGGACTAAGTATCAGTGGGACCCCTGTTTAAGGTTTCAATGTTCTTCATCAGTAAGGCAGTTTCCCCAGCACTAGAGGTATTTAAGTATAAAGCCCAATCTGCAGCACTATACGGAGTTGAATTATGGGGAACCTCGAGCAAAAAGGTCTGAGGTTGGCGAAAATACATTTTATAGAGCATTGCTAAGATTGCCCGTACATACACCATTAATACCAATTAATCTCGATTTGAACATGAAACGCACTGATCATCATGCGATTCTGAGACCATTGACATTTTGGGTAAGACTTTGGTCGACACCGGAGTTGCTAGACTATGAGGCTGGCTTAAAAGAAATAATGGAATTGGACCAGAATAAGAGCATCATTTATTTATATCATTTATAGAGCACGCTGTTACCAACCGGTGTCCTGGCGCTGTAGTGATAGCTCCCACGGCTTCAAACCTCCTACCTAGTGAGTGAATAGCCACGTTTTAAGACTTTTCCGAAAAGCCAGCAGATCCGTGCTCGGTCTCAATGCCGTTGGTAGGGCGTTCCTGGCATTAGCAGCACCTCGGAAAAAACTTTTGCCCCCCCCAGCGTGCTTTCTTAATGCGTGGTGTCCTGATCAGCCCCATACTGGCCAACCTAAGCTGTCTACCCGGCTTGTACCACTGGAAATGCTGTTGCAAAAACGATGGGCTAAATCCATGGACCGCCTTTAAGACTATGCACAATGATTTAAAAGTTATCCGTTTACGCACTGGGAGCCAGTGTAGCTTCACTAGTTCCCGGGAAACGGAGGCGAACAGAGCATCATATGGCTAAGACATGTTTGCTTATGGCTGAAAAGGATTGGCCTATCGCAGTTTTGGGATGATCCATCAACACTAACCCAAGACTCGAAAAAGGTATTGAAATCTTCATTTTGGGCATATATTGAACATAGTGTGTTAAATGAATCGAGTGTGTGGAACTTTAACAAATAATTTTCTTGTGTTCAAAGAGAGTGCTTACTTTGAGCAGTTTATTGGACAAGCTATATATCCCCCACTTGCTAAAACATTCTACATGAAAGACAGATATGGTGTATTGAATATAAACACTATTGTAGCAAGGTTCGCATATAATCACACAGAAAAGATATATGATTTATGCACCTTATGCTCAGGTAAAGCCAAAGAAGATGTGTCACATATCCTTTTCTTTTGTCCAACCTATGTCGTAGCTTGGAAAAGATGGCTCAAACCGCTCTGTTTACATTTAGGAGTGAGATCATACAAAGAGGAAGAAAGGATTCTAAAAACTGATACTAGACAGGTTATTGTCTTTGGTATTGGCAGATTTTTGCACGAACTAATTTTGTACGAGCAAAAGTGGGCCTGAAACTTTAGAAAATTATTTGTATTGCAATGCAATTGCTCAAAATAATACAGTAGCCCCAATGAGATGATATTGTTAATTGTATTGCTTCATGAATTATTAAGTGTACATATATTAATTGGTAATGTTTTAATAATATTGGGATTTCTTGTTTAGTTATGGATTTTAACCTCGAATATCATATGTACTTCTTTTTTTTTTACTCTTGATGCCTTTTTAACCTATTTAAATTAATGTTTTAAGATGTACGGATTAGATACCCCCATCTGTGCTTCTTTTGTATAAACTGCTCACTTGTATCTCTACTTGGACTTTCTGACAATATTAGTTGATGTTTTTATGTATCTTTTATGGTTCTAATGTACCGAAATAATCAGAATTGATTTCTATCCTAATTAACTCATTTTCCAACATTAGGATAAGGAAAGACTGGGGAAAAAACATAACGTCCTAACCTATACCTTGAAGTTTTCATGCAGCTCTTTGATGACCGTTAATAGCTCACTGTTAGGATTTTAACTTATGAACTGTAAATACCAAAAGATTCTCTCAGACAAAAGCAAAAGCAGTAACTCTCTGACCTATTTACATGGTATGCATGATATGTGACCTACGTGGTACACGTTCTTTGCTGCAGGCATATTTCCCCACTGTGGCTACCTTACCATGAGTTAAAACTTCCACTAGACAAACCTACGATCTCTCTCAATAAAGAACATTAATCACATTTTTATTGCTGCCTGAAAATTGCTGGAGACCAGGAATGCAGCAGCAGGTACTTTTCAAGCCATAAGGCACTTGCAAACATAAGGCCCCCCCCCCCTAAGTCAGCGACCTTTGTTTGCTTGGTGCATGAAGATACAAGATTCATATACATGTTTTTTAACATTTGGCCTGATTACTATATGAATGTAAATAACAATAAAGCATACATGCAAACTGTGACTACATGCCTGTTTTTCTGATTATTCCACTTCGTAAATATGCGTATTTGTTTAACGGGCGGTGATTTGTATAGGGTCACTGGAAAGTCCACAAGGTTGTCTCTGTCCCCGCCAGAATCTTAGTATCTCCTACGCCCCTGCACCCCACGCTCCCCTCTCTCTGCATCGCCTGATATGGACTATCTCTCCCCCCTCACACATTATCCAAGCAGTAACCAACATGAAACAAGAAAGAAGTAGAAAGAACAGGACAGAAAACAGGGCGATCAGGACAGAAGACAGAGCGAACAGGACAGAAGACAGAGTGAACAGGAAAGAAGACAGAGCGAACAGGACAGAGGAGCAGAGCGAACAGGACAGAAGACAGAGCGGACAGGACAGAAGATAGAGTGAACAGGAAAGAAGACAGAGCGAACAGGACAGAGGAGCAGAGCGAACAGGACAGAAGACAGAACAAACAGGACAGAGGAGCAGAGCAAACAGAACGAAAGACAGAGCGAACAGGACAGAAGACAGAGCGAACAGGACAGAGGAGCAGAGCAAACAGGACAGAGGAGCAGAGCGAACAGGACAGAGGAGCAGAGCGAACAGGACAGAGGAGCAGAGCGGACAGGACAGAGGAGCAGATCGAACAGGACAGAGGAGCAGAGCGAACAGGACAGAAGACAGAGCGAACAGGACAGAAGACAGAGCGAACAGGACAAAGGAGCAGAGCGAACAGGACAGAAGACAGAGCGAACAGGACAGAAGACAGAGCGAACAGGACAGAGGAGCAGAGCGAACAGGACAGAATACAGAGCGAACAGGACAGAGGAGCAGAGCGAACAGGACAGAGGAGCAGAGCAAACAGGACAGAGGAGCAGAGCAAACAGGATAGAGGAGCAGAGCGAACAGAGCGAACAGGACAGAGGAGCAGAGCGAACAGGACAGAGGAGCAGAGCGAACAGGACAGAAGAGCAGAGCGAACAGGACAGGGGAGCAGAGCGAACAGGACAGGGGAGCAGAGCAAACAGGACAGAGGAGCAGAGCGAACAGGACAGAGGAGCAGAGCGAAAAGGACAGAGGACGGATAGAGGTAAGGGGATGTAAGGTTAATTTGAAAGTTCAGTAGTGGGTAGAGGTAAAGAATAATTGGGGTGATTGTATTGTTTGGGGTGGGAAGACGCAACGGAATGTAAGAGTGATTTTAGTGTTTGGTGGTAGATAGAGCCAAAGGAAAGTAAAGAGGAATATAGGTTTCAGATGAGTAGAGGTGAAGGAAAGTAAAGGTGAATTTAGTGTTCCGGTGGGCAGGGGTAAAGGGAGGTAAGGGGGAATTGAGATTTTTGTGAGGATAGCGGTAAAGGGAGGAACTGGTGGTTTTAGCATTCTGGGGTGGGTTGAGGTAAAGGTAGGTAGCGGTGATTTTATGGTTTTGGGTGAGTAGAGATAGAGGTAAATTTGGATAAGTATAGGTAAAGGAAGGTAAAGATAAATGTAGGGTGGGTAGTGGGTAGAGGGAAATGGAGGAAATTGTGATTTTGGGGTTTGGGTAGGTAGAGGTGAGGGTAGAGGTAAGGGGATGAAAGGGTGATTGTAGGATTTTGTGTTGGGTTGAGGAAAAGGAAGGCAAGGGTAATTTTAGGATTTGAGGTGGGTAGAGGTAAAGGGAGGTAAGGGGAATTTAGTGTTCGGTAGGTAGAGGAAAAGGAAAATACGGGTGGTTTTAGGGTTTGGAGATGGGTAGAGGTAAGGGTAGAGTTAACAGAAGATAAAGGTGGTTTGAGCATTTAGTTGTGTTTTTATTTTTGTAGCAGTGGTGGCATGCTGCGCTTTAGATGAATATGTTTGAAAGTAAAGTGCGCCATACTGCGATTGCTACAATAGTTATTTGTGGATGCGTTAACAATTGATGTGTGCACTGATGGCTGGTGGTGTGTGTGCCTGCAGAAATTGTACACTGAAGGCTGGTGGTGTGTGTGCCTGGTGGAAGTGTGCACTGCCGGCTGGTGGTGTGTGTGCCTGTTGGAAGCGTGTACTGACGGTTGGTGGTGTGTGTACCTGGTTAAAGTGTGCACTGACGGCTGGTGGTGTGTGTCTGATGAAAGCGTGCACTGACAGCTGGTGGTGTTTGGGCCTGGTAAAAGCGTGCACTGACGTCTGGTGGTGTTTGTGCCCAGTGAAAGCGTGCACTGACGACTGATGGTGCCTGTGCCTGGTGAAAGTGTGCACTGACAGTGTGGTTGTGTGTGTGGTTGTGTGTGTGTGTGTGTGTGTGGTGCGTGTGGTGGTGTGTGTGTGCGGCTGTGTGTGTGTGTGTGGCTGTGTGTATGTGGCTGTGTGTGGTTGTGGCTGTGTGTGTGTGTGTGTGGTTGTGTTTGTGTGTGGTTGTGTGTGTGGTTGTGTGTGTGTGTGGCTGTGTGTATGTGGCTGTGTGTATGTGTGTGGTTGTGGCTGTGTGTGTGTGTGGTTGTGTGTGTGTGGCTGTGTGTGTGTGTGTGTGGCTGAATGGGTGTGTGTGTGTGTAATTATCAAGGCTCCTGCTCCCCTTGCTGCCATGCTATACCGGTCTCCTGTGTGTGTATGTGTGGGCATGCATGTGTGAATGTGTGTGTGTGTAATTATCAAGGCTCCTACTCCCCTTGCTGCCATGCTATACCGGTCTCCTGTGTGTGTGTGTGGGTGGGTGTCATGGTCAAGGCTCCTGCTCCCTCCCAGAAGCGCCGGCACTTTCTCCATGCATGTCTGTGAGGGCAGTATCCTGGCTGCTGCTGGCCTAAACTCTGACCTCCACTCCAGTGTTGCTCAGGGCGTGTTCTGATTCCGCTGCCATCGAAGCATACCTGTTTCTTATGTGAGAAAGGTTTGCACCACACTGCCCATGTTATGGAGGTGGTGTGTGAGGGGATCTTGCTTTGATGCTTCCCTTGCTCTCACTGTGTGTGTGTGTGTGGGTGCTGGATATTGCTACCTGTTCTGAGTGTCAGCAAAGCTGAGGTACAGGACACTTACGCACATCAGCCATGAGTGTGTCTGGGTTGGAAGGGTGTGGCAATGTCAGTGTGGCCCATGTGGGAGGTGTTGTGGTGCCTTGTGTGAACGGCAGTTGTGATCCTATAGTGTTAATGGTTCACATACCTACACTGATGCTTGGAGAACTACAAAGGTAACAACCTGCCATCTTTATGAAAGAAGTTATTCATAAGCTGCTAGTTATAAATTGTGCACCACTGAACTCCCTATTTTGTGCAGACGACCTGGTTATTTTGGACTATTGCCTGCCTTGGAAATGTATTGTAAAATAAACAAACTGGTTATTGATGTAACTAAAAGCAATCAAATGCAGCTAGGGACGAAACAGCCTCTCTGCTCATGGAGCATTTTCAATTCAAAGTGGGAGGAGAGTCAATCGCACTGTCTTTGCTATGCTTGATCCTTGAGTGAGGGGGCGTTGCCCTTCTGTTTGGAGAAGGGAGCCTCAGCTTTCATGGCTGACATTCATGCTGTGGAAATAATGTATCTTTAAAAACAATGAAGGAGAATCACGAAACATTATTAATACCTTTGTAACCGTGAATCTGGTGTGTTATAAAGTGGAATTCATAGAAAAGTGTGAGGTTACTTCTGCAACAGGAGAGCCTGGCACCGACCTCAGAACTGAGGAGCCAAGAGTTTGTGTTCAGATCTATTTTTATCCCTTAATTTCACTTTCCCAAAACTCATGTTTTTCCAGGAAACAGGCTGCGTAAAAACGAAACTGAAACCAAGTTTGCAGCAGCCTGTCTGCTAACAAGTGAGGCATGTTGAGCATTGGGCGCTTGGCACAGGGTGGCATTGTGCAGATGGGGCACAATGAGTGCATGGGACAGAGTGACCCTAGGGCAAATGGGATAGAAATAGAAAAGGGAGCACAGGGCAGGACATGTTTAGGGCACATATGGAAGAGAATGTTTGGCGTACAGTGACTGTAGGGCACAGATGGAAAGGTCCATTGGGAGTACCTGGGGAAAGGGAGGCAGGATGACTGTTCAGAGTGCACAGGCGACCGGTTTAGCATGCAGCAATGGGCACAGGAGATTTGACAGCTTCATACACACACTCACTCACATTAACAGGCACACACAGGCACGCACCCAAACACACATACACACACTCACAGACACACAGTGAGAGCAAGGGAAGCATCAATGCAGGATCCCCTCACACACCACTCCTGTAACATGGACGTTGTGGTGGAAACCTTTCTCACTCAGGTATGCTATGATAGCAGCAGGAACCAGAACACGCCCCGAGCAGCACTGGCGTAGAGGTCACAGTTATAGCCCAGCAGCAGCCAAGCAACTGCCACTCACTCACAAAGATGCAACAAGTATGGAGAAAGTGCCATCTCTTCTGGCAGCATTGTGGAGGGGCAGCAAGGGGAGCAGGAGCCTTGACCATTACACACACACACACACACAACCACACACACACACAACCACACACATAACCACACACACAACTACACAGAAACAAAACCACACACGCAACCACACCCACACACGGAACCACAACCACACATAGAACCACAACCACACATAAAACCACACCCACAACAGCACACACACACAACCACACACAACCACACACACACACACAACCACACACACACACAATAATACACATACAACTACACACACACAACCACACACACACATAACACACAACCACACATACACAACCACACAAACACACAACCACAAACACAACCACACACACAACCACACGCACACAACCAACCACAACCAAGACACAATCGCACACACAACCACTCACACAGAACCACAACCACACACAACCACACCTACACACAACCACACACACAAACACACACAACCACGCGACCACACTAAACCACCCGATCACACACACAACCACACCGACAACCAGACTTACAACCACACACACAACCACACACACACACACGACCACACACACACACACAATGACACACACCCAACCACATACATAACCACACACACAACCACACACACAACCACAATCAAGCAAACAACCACACACTCAACCACACACAATCCCACACACCCACAACCACACACACAACCACAATCAAGCAAACAACCACACACACAACCACACATACACACACAAGTACACACACAAACACACACAACCACACACCCAACCACACACAACCAAACAACCACACACACCACACATACACACACAAGCACACACACAAGCACACACACAAACACACACACACAACCACAACCACACACACAACTACGACCACACACAACACCACACACACACAACCACACACACAACCACAACCACACACACAGACACAACCACACACACAACTACACACACAACCACTCACGCAAACACACAACCACATACACAACCACACACACAACCACACACACACAACCACACACACAACCACACACACACACACCCACACACACACATAACACACACACTGAAACACACACACAACCACACAAACACAACCACACATGCACAACCAAACAACCACACACACCACACATACACACACAAGCACACACACAAACACACACACACAACCACAACCACACACACAACTACGACCACACACAACACCACACACACACAACCACAACCACACACACAGACACAACCACACACACAACTACACACACAACCACTCACGCAAACACAGAACCACATACACAACCACACACACAACCACACACACACAACCACACACACACACCCACACACACACATAACACACACACTGAAACACACACACAACCACACAAACACAACCACACATGCACAACCACACACACACACACAACCACACACACACAACCAACCACAAACAATGACACAACCACACACACAACCACACCTACACACAACAGCACACAACCACACATACAAACACAACCATGCACACACACAAATACACAACCAGACACAACCACACACACAACCACAACCATATACACAACCACACACACGCACACACACAAACACACACACAACCTCCCAACCACACAACCACACCCAACCATACACACAACCACACCCACAACTCACCCACAACCACACACAACCACACATACAACCACACACACTGTCATGTAGATTGGCTTTGCCTTCACACTGTGTTACGTTAGCATGAGCTTGTTAGAAGTTTAAACGCCATTTTCCCTCTCTGCTGCCTCGGAACACTGCACATATTGTTATTAAAGCTTTTAGCCTAGTAGAATATTTTGCTTCACACAAGAATAATATGTTTGCCTATAATATCAGCTTTGCTTGGGAACCTATGTCTGAACAGTGAGTGCCGAGGCTTCAAGGTTATTTCAACACAGTGCTTGTTGTTTGGTCTGATCAGCGCACGGTCTAGACATAATACATATGCAGCTGTGGCCAACTCTGGCTTTTGGCGCGTTTAATAATGCACTGCGCAGAGCATGCAGACACACTTGATGAACATTCGCATGCGGACAGTTGGTGTATTGAAGATGATGTGATCCCTTTCTACTAAGACCAGAGGTATGGAGCCGCCCTTCTAAAACCCAAAGAGACCTTCTGTAGATATGAAATGAAATGAAATGAAAATAAATTTGTTAAGCGCGGTTGCTGCCCACGGGCGTCCAAGCGCTGAGTTGAAGCAGAGAAGTGACGGAGCAGGGGAGATTAGAACTCGGGGGGGTTGGCGAACAGTAGTATTTTCAGCTTTTTCCGGAATGAGAGCAGGTCGGGGTTGGACCGAAGTGAGAGGGGGAGATCTTTCCAGAGCTTGGCGGTGTTCAACGAGAACAGCCTACCCCCGGTCCTGGCTCTCTTCACTCCAGGAACAACTGCTAGGAAAGCCTCCGTAGACCGGAGGTTCCTGTTTGGGTGGTAGAGGATGACAAGGTTGTTGTTGATTGCTGATCCCGTCTTCCAAAAGGCCCGATGCGCAATGCACAGCGCCTTAAATGCCACTCTTTGCCTCACTGGCAGCCAGTGCAGACTTTTCAGTCCAGGTCTGGCTGACTGGGTTAGCGGAATTTGGAGTAAGGTACGTGCAGCACAGTTTTGTACCACCTGCAGCTTCCGGAGAGTCATCTCAGGGGCCCCTACGTATAGGGCATTGTTTGAGTCCAGGCGGGACTGGATGAGGCCTTGTACTGCCACCTTTTTGGCCTCTAGAGGCAAAAGCAGGAGGACCTTCCTCAAGGTTCTGAGTAGGCCAAAACAGGTGGCGGACAGCTTGGTGGCCTGGGTGGAGAAGGAGAGCTTTTTGTCCAGCCATACTCCCAGGCTCTTGACACTTTCCTTGGGGGTGGAGGGAGCGCCCAGACCGCGGGGCCACAAGGAAGTGAAAGGTACTGGCGAGGCTGGGCCAAGGAGCATGAGCTCTGTTTTTTCTCCATTCAACTTGAGGGAGGAGTTGGTCATCCACTCCTTGACGTCCTCTAGGCATTTCAGCAGACCTACCGGGGTTTGCCTGTTGTTCTCTTGGGCCAATGAAACCACTAGCTGAGTGTCGTCGGCGTACGACACGATTTTAATGCCGTACGGTTCGACTACCCCAGCCAGCGGTTTCATGTATACATTAAAGAGTACAGGGCTCAGGGAAGAGCCCTGCGGTACTCCGCAGCTAAGAGGTCTGCTGGATGACACTGTATCACCGTCGAAGATCTGGAAAGATCTATCAGACAGGAAAGAGTCGAACCACCTTAAAGCGTCACCTGAAACTCCGATGTCATAGAGACGGTTGAAGCAAGGTGGAATAGCTGACCGTATCGAAGGCGGCACTTAGATCAAGGAGGATCACTGCCACTGATCCTCCCCGATCCAGTACCCTTCGAGATTCTTCGGTGACCGCTAATAAGGCGGTTTCAGTGCCATGCTTCGGTCTGAAGCCTGTCTGGGACGTATGTAATAGGGAGTGGTTCTCTAGGAACTGGACCAACTGGGCATTTATATACTTCTCCAGCACCTTGCTAGCCCAAGGGAGGAGTGATATGGGGCGGTAGCTGGAGTGATCGTCAGGGTCCAGGTTGGGTTTTTTCAACAGCGCCCGCACCATGGCTTGCTTCCAAGCTGTGGGGACTGAGCATGCGGATATGGACGAGTTTAGAAGTTCCAAGATTACCGGCAAGGTAACTTCACATGCCTGCATCAGGACTTCTGGAGGGGCTGGGTCACGTGGAGAGCCCGACTTAACTTGGCGTGCCACTTTGCCAATGGTGTCAAGGTCCAGAGGGGGGAAGTGATCAAGAGTTGGCTGGTCTGGGGAAAGAGGGAATCTAGGGGGGAGTAGATCAGTCGCATCCGGGATTGTGGCTATTGTTGGGAAGGTGGAGTAAATTTTCAAAACTTTATTATGGAAGAATTCCGCAAGCTCATTGCATTGGTCCTGAGTTTTGATCGGAGGGGGGGCAGTGTTGACACTGGTGCATTGTTTTATTATGTGAAAAATTTCCTTGGGCTTTGATTTAGCTTCCAGGATTTTGTCAGAGTAGTAGGTTGCCTGGGCCGTCCTGACCCCTTCTCTGTAAGGTTTGGTCGCCTCTTTGTAGGATGCCTTTTTTTCCGGGAGAAAGTCTAATCTCCAGGCTCTCTCTCGTTGCCTACAAAGGCGTTTTAGCTCTCTTAGAGAGTCAGAGAACCAGGGAGCTGATTTCTGCGTTCTCTTAGAGGAGGATCTGCGAAGAGGGAGGATCGTATCTAGTGAGTTCGTGATCCAACCTACATAGTTTCCGTTTGCCACGTTGGGGTCAGGGCAGGGTGGCGGACGGGTGGAGTCCAGGTTGTGCATCCAGGATTCCAAGGGGAGTTTTGTCCAGTTTCTCCTAGTTGTAACTTGAGGGGATAACTGGGGGGCTTTGTGAGTAGCCCAGGTGAACGGGACCAAAAAATGGTCCGACCATGGGAGGGGGGTGGGTTGGTCAACAATCAGATCAATGCAGTTGCTAAAAATAGGGTCGAGTAAGTTGCCTTTTTCATGGGTCGGGGCTGTGACCAGCTGGGCCAGTTGAAGAGCTCCAAGGTCATCTATTAGCTCCTTGGCAATGTGGTCTGAAGGGGAGTTAAAATGGAGATTTAGGTCCCCTAAGACCGTATGATTGGCAGAAGATAGAATTCTTTTCGCTATAATCTCTGGGAGAGACCTATGGAACAACTTTGCAGGGTCAGGGGGGCGATAGATCAATGTGCCGGAGAATGAACTATTAGCGTTGAACTCTAAGCAGAATTCTACACTCTCGCACTCAGGGATAGTTTCTGCTGTAGTACGGCAGCGGTACTGGTCCTTTAGTATGATGGCCAGACCTCCGCCTCTCCCTTCCGGTCTGTCTAATCTGATGATATGGTAACCAGCGGGTAAGGCTGAGACTATATCTGGCTTCGATTGAGCAGTGAGCCAGGTCTCTGTCAATAAAAACGCGTCTGGCTTGTGCACCTCGAGCAGCATGGCAATTTGTGTGCTGTGCTTTGGCAGTGATCGGCAATTTAACGCATACATGCAATATTTCTGTGCCGTGGCCAACGGGGGGGAGTTACGAAAAGAGTGTTTGCAGTCTGGGCAGCGGGGGGGAGCTCTGTAGGAGCATAGATATGCGTGCACTGGACAGCGGCTGTGCTTCCTATGCTATGTAAGGCTGTCGAGCTGTATGTCCTGCCCCGGAGAGTGGGGGGACCAGGGTTTATGGCCCCTGGTCCCGTCTGGTCGTGGACGGGCGCAGACGGGCTTGCCTTTGGCTGCGCCCGTCCGCTGCGCCTCCGAAACCAGCACATCCTTATATGACGGAATAAGGGGGTGTGGCCTGTTTCAATGGGCGTGGCCCTGGTGTCCCGGCGATTCGCCTGCGACCCGCTGCAGCGCCTGACTCGGCTGCGCGGGTAGGGAGTCACGTGGGAGCCAAGAGGTAGACTGTAGTTGTTTTGTTTAAAAAACACAGTATCACAATAACAATTTAAAAGTAATCTTTAAAAGTCCTGCTCTCGGCTTTCCGCCTCAAGAGCTCTACTTACAACAAGCGCTGGCGAGGAGGGCGCGCTTTTGTAGTGAAAGGGGGCGTGGCCTGTTTCAATGGGCGTGGCCCTGGTGTCCCGGCGATTTGCCTGCGACCCGCTGCAGCGCCTGACTCGGCTGCGCGGGGAGGGAGTCACGTGGGAGCCAAGAGGTAGACTGTAGTTGTTTTGTTTAAAAAACACAGTATCACAATAACAATTTAAAAGTAATCTTTACAAGTCCAGCTCTCGGCTTTCCGCCTCATGAGCTCTCCTTACAACAAGCGCTGGCGAGGAGGGCGCGCTTTTGTAGTGAAAGGGGGCGTGGCCTGTTTCAATGGGCGTGGCCCTGGTGTCCCGGCGATTCGCCTGCGACCCGCTGCAGCGCCTGACTCGGCTGCGCGGGGAGGGAGTCACGTGGGAGCCAAGAGGTAGACTGTAGTTGTTTTGTTTAAAAAACACAGTATCACAATAACAATTTAAAAGTAATCTTTAAAAGTCCTGCTCTCGGCTTTCCGCCTCAAGAGCTCTACTTACAACAAGCGCTGGCGAGGAGGGCGCGCTTTTGTAGTGAAAGGGGGCGTGGCCCTGGTGTCCCGGCGATTCTCCTGCGACCCGCTGCAGCGCCTGACTCGGCTGCGCGGGGAGGGAGTCACGTGGGAGCCAAGAGGTAGACTGTAGTTGTTTATAATATAATATACTAGTAAGGGAGGATAAACTGAGGTTCTATTTAGACCTTTTCCCTTTAGCATTTTAACATGCTTTTACCCTTTGTATTTTATGGAATAGTAACTATGCTGATAACCTTGTTTCTTATAATATGTTTGCTTGTATTAGCTAAGATACTGCGCTTGAAAACACTGCATTAGAAATAAATATTTCAAACTTGCACGTGTCTTCATTTACTCCTCGTTTTGGACTGGTATGATAGTATAACGAAAGAGTGTTCATGTGTTCCACGTTACCTGAGGTGTTCTAAGTCCATGTTCTGGGTTGTCTAATCAAATCAAATTATCTTTATTCGGTTTCCATTGTTTTTGAAATACCATAAAAGTTCATAAAATACATCAATTTCATATTCATATATAAAAACCCAATAAAAGCATAAAAAAAATTCACATTTTGAGTTTCAAATATTAAAAGCTATTTTTTGCCAGTGTTCGTATTAAGGTAAAACAATTTGAACCATTTGTCACAGATTGGTACGATGTCTAATCCAAAATTTAAGAAAGTGCACTATGGATTTTGTCATAAATTCAGTTTCCAAAAACTGTAAGGCCAGATAGGCTGGGCGACACTGACGCAACCTCAGGACCTTCAAGAGTGGTACTATCCACCGCCTGCGTGGTGGGATGTAAAATTTACAGAAAAAAGTACATGAATAGTAGATTGTAAAGAAATAGAATCACAGGGGCAGGGGGAGAGATTTGTAGACCAATCATTTTGGGAAGGGAAGGAAATCATACGGTGGAACACATTAAACCTAAAACGGGTCAACAAAAATTTACCATACTGATTTAAATTGAACTGCAAGTATGGTTGGATAGTAGGAACAAGTTGTATTAGCAAACATTGCTGTACAGAAGGTTTCCCTATCTCGTTTAACAAACGCATTCGGGACAGATGCGACAAACAGGCTGTTTTTAGATCTTTTGAGAGGTCCAATACTGATGGAGGGTCGTCAAAAAATTTTGCAAGTCCAATGTCAGTAAGGAATGATTTGACATAAACCAGCCACCTGATCTTCCCCATATTGTCAAGTTTCATGCAGTCTTGGACAATTGTTCTCGTGAGATGGCATTGTTCCGTTGCCCAAATCCTTTGCCACAACATGACTGGTTGGATTTTAATGATATCCGAGATATAGTCCAAACCAAGTTCTAGATGACAACCATGTTGTGGTACTTTTTGGGACTGCCAACAAAAACCTTAGAAATGAGTTTTCGATTTTTTGGAGCTGATCTACGTTCGCCCCTCCCCAGACCCCTGCTCCATAGATCGCAATGCTAAGACATTTTGCATTATATATTTTGAGCATTTCAGTCGGGGGTCTCTTGCCCAACCGAAGTGCAAAAGCCTTCAGTGCAGCAACGGTCCTTAAAAAAGCCAATTTGCGGGAATTGACGGCTTCCCTCCATTTAAAAGCCTCGTCAATTAAAATACCTAGATAGGGATATGTTTCTGTTCTTTCAAGGGGGGATTTGTCCACATACATTTTCTTGGGTTTTTTACACTTTATGCCAGCATGCATCACGTAAGTCTTTTTTATGTTTACTCTAAGATTCAAGCTGGCCATAAACGAGCAGTACTTGTTCAGAACCCGTTGGAGCTGGACTGGGGTTCTGGCAAGGATCACCGCATCGTCGGCGTATAATAAAGCTGGTATCTGCAGACGACCGGCTGCTGGGAGATCTTCTGCACCCTCTAACATAGCAACCTCTAACCCATTGGTGTACAAGGTAAATAGGAAAGGGGCCAGCACACACCCTTGTCTGACCCCCTTCTCTATCAAGAAGCTATCAGTTAGTTGGCCTCCAGTCCCAAATCTCACTCTTCCCGTTGCCCCTGAGTATAGTTCACGGAGGATATTGGGGGGTCAATTCCCATTTGCAGCATAATTGTCCACAACCTTGAGTGGACAACGCAATCGAACGCTGCTGTTAAATCCACATACACCATATGTAGAGAAGTGCCTTTTGCCTCTACATACTTTCCGGCCAGTAATGTCAGATTTAGGGCCTGATCCACCGTACTCAACCCTGCCCTGAACCCGTATTGCAGATCAGAGATTGCCTCCTGGTCATTCGTCCACTCCTGGAGACGGTCGAGAAGAATGCGCCCAGCCATCTTCCCGAGCGAATCCAGGAGTGAAATGGGACGGTAACAGGCAGGACTGTCTCTGTCTCCCTTTTTAAAGATGGGAACCAGTATCGAGGACGACCAGGGATCAATCAAGCCAACCTCTTCTAGCCGCATTCAGTACGTTGGTGAGTAACGGGGACCACAGGTCTGGATTATGTTTAAAAAGGTCCACAGGGACCGAATCCGGTCCTGGTGCCTTTCCGGATTTAGCAGTTTTTATTGCCTTCTCTATCTCATTTATTGTGAAGTGGAGGGCTAGTGGATATTTCACTGGAATCAAAGATTCGAGATGTTCTAATTTAGTGGCTTCTTTCCCGCTAAAAACCTTTGAGAAGTATTGCACCCATTCTCCTGGATCGATAGCGACGATAGCGACGTCTAAAGATGGTGCGTCCACTTTATCTATTAGAAAAGGAGACTTCACTATCTGCCAAAAGGCTGTGCTATCCTTCAGGATGCTACTTCTCTGAAGTTGGGCCCATAAGTTAGCTTGTATTTCCTTTTTCCTGGTTCGTAATACGTGAAGCTTTATTGGTGGACACTAATACATAATCTATCAGGCTTTTAAGGCCCCTGCCATGAAAGGTTGACATGAATTCAGTTACAGGTGTTTTTAATTTATTGGCGAACCCCATATCTAATTCGACCATCATCATCTGCATTTTATTACCCTCAGGTGTATGTGTGAAGTGGGTTAGACAGTTTCCGTCTTCATCGATGATCCCACAGTTAGGGGTATTGCTCTTGTTGCATAAGTGCAGATTAAAATCTCCTCCCCAAACTACTGTGTGGGATTCCTTTGCATATTTTATTGCAAGATCGTGTACCAGATGGGAAATCTCGCTTAGGACCCTAGTTAACTCAGATAGAGTCAGGTTATTGTAAAAATTGATGATCGTATAGACCTCTTGTCTATTTCTACGAAAGATGATAAGCTGATAGTTCTGCTCTAGCTTTAAGGGGATTATTTCGCAGCAGGGCCAGAGGTTTGAGACATATGTTACTAGCCCTCCCTTGCTCCTACCTGTATTAGATCTTATGGCTGCGGAAAAATATGTTTTATAGCCCAGGAGGTGAATAGGGTCGTTAAGCCAAGTTTCCTGGAGGCAAATTAGGTTACTTAAATTTGCCAACTAGAGGAAACTATTTTCAGAATGTTTGGAGGCTAAACCCGCCACATTCCAAAATAGTAACCTTACTTGAGAGTTGGGGCTTGTGGCAATTGATACCCTATATTGACCCTGCGGGGTACTCTGGGTGCTGTTTTCTCCAGGGTAACTTAACTGTGCTCCGCATTCCGATTTTAGGGTACTTTCCAGCGCCTCTAGATTATTTTTTATGGGAAAAACATTATCGGTGGAATCCTCGGGAGGGGCGAAGAGCTCATGTGTTGGATGTGCCATGTTTGAATGAGCAGTTAAATTATTTAGTCCAATTGGTCTTTGAGCCGGTGTACAGCATCCCTCATGCGGACAATTATTTGTAGGGCTTTCTAATGTGTTTATAATTATATCTCCAGTATTTGTTAGACTGATCATATCATGCTGCCTTTGTGATGGTGGTCAATCGACCATCTCTAGACAGCTGTAGCTATTAAAGGTTGGTATTCCACCCCAAGGTTCCCTTTGTAGTTGTTCTCTCCTGTCATGACCTTTCCAATCAGCCCAATCCCTACTTTCATGCCCCCATCCTCCCTGGTTCCAACCCCTTTGCCAGTTATCTGGCTGATTCCAGGACCAATTTGAGGACCAATTTGAGCCTTCAAGGTAGTGGGATATCGGAGGATAGAAAAAAGATAGACGTTTGGTGTTTATACCACCGTTCTTGTCCACTGTATCCCAGGAGCAGATATGGTCCACTGCCCGAGGGTTTTCAAAATTAACTATGACACAGTCACCTGGGATTGTTTTTTGTTGATGTCCTATCCATGGGACCCTTCGTGCTGTGATGATTCTGGTAACATAGTTTTGAGGGTTTGGTCTGTTGACATTCAACCAATGCCGAACTTTATTTAGTAGGGACCAAGTTGGTTCCTCTGTGTCATAGCTCAGTTCAGGCACCCCTGTCAGAATAACTACAAACGGGGTTGCATCAGGGGGGAGGTTTATGGGCTTAGTCCATCCTTTCTTAGTCCGTTCTCCCTGAGTGTTGTGTCTCTGTAGATGTTCATGATGTGGAGTATTTATTGGGAGTGGCTTCGGAGGAATGAGTGTTGAGGGTGGATTTTTCTGTAAATCTGGAACTTTCTTGGGGAGCTTTTGTAGGGACTTGATTTTTGGAGTTGCGGGGCCCTTAGTTGAGTTTTTGGCCGTTTCTCCTGTCTTAGTAGTAGGAGTGTTACTTGTAATAATGACATTTTTGGAAGGTTGTCCTGGGATGGTGTTAGCAGTTTGATTTTTTGGTCCTCCCATGTTTGTCAGCCCTAGATTCTTTACATTTGTTGGATTTTTTAGAGTGGCGGCTAATACTGCTATTTGCTTCTCTATGACTGCCAGGCTCCTTTGGATGGGCTGTAACTGGTGTTTTATTAGTTCAGCTATCCGAGCCATCAGATGTGGATCTGTCTCGCATGTTTTACAGCCTTCATCCAAGTCAGGGCCTGGGTCTTTATTGTGAGCGCTGTCATCGTCGCCTTCATTCGCCCTCAGATCCACAACAGTGAGATGGGTATTAATAGTACCGTTGTCTACTTTGGATTCGTTAGAGATATTGTTTTTCTGCCTTTGCTCTTTTGTTTTATTTCCTGCCCTCTGATTCTTGGGACGTGACGTGTGCTGTAACTTACTTATGTTTGGGGCTTTAATATCTTTCAGATTTTTTTTGCTTGTACTTTTCTGTTTCGAAATTGCTCCCTCCCTTAGCCCCCTTTGTTCGTTCTGGTCGAGGTCGAGGTCCTGCGGAGGGGGACTCGAAAACATATCGGGCGTTTTTTCAAGCGCCTGAGTCAATTGCGAGTCCAGCAATGACAAAGACGCGGACCGATCAACCAGATTTGGGATGCCATGGATATCAGCGCGTGTTTCCGGAGCAGCTACCTTCTCCGATTGAGTTAGAGGTGTTTGCGCTAGTATCAGGGGTCCCAGCGAAGATCGTCTTGCTTGTGCCAGATCATATGATACTCGGCGATCTAGTAGTATTATGCCCTCATCAATAGTTTGACTGGCTTTGGTGATAAATTGGTCAATTGGACCAACGGTTTTAGCCATATTTTGGAGTGTTTTGCTTCTACTACCTCTAGGCGACATTTATTGTGGGGGAAGATGATCTAGCAGTAATTGTAAGACAGGGGATGGCCAACTTTAGTCTCGTGTATTTTGTATTATAATAGTAGTCTGTCTGAACAAGATGGATATAGTATCAATGTACCAGCCAGCATAAGGGGGTTACCTTGTATGGACTGTTAGAGGGAGAGCCCAGTCCAGTCTTGTCCGGTCTGTGACGGGATAGGACGGGCCCACCCTTGGCCCGGGCTTCGCCCGGCGTCCCGCGAGACGGTGCTGATGTCGTTTATAAGCGCCTCCTGTTGGGTTGTCTAATCATTGGGAGTATGGAAGAACCAATGAGACACTGATTGCTAGTCTGGTAGGGGATTTTGGCTACAAAGGTGAGTTTTGGTACACCCTAATTCACTGAGGTTCAAGTTGCACAGTTCTGTGTAGGAGCAGAATCCCTGCAACATGGCGCCCAACTGTTGTTGGTCTTATTACATGACAATTGAGTAGTACTTCATTCAGTCCTTAACCCCTTCACTTTTGTTTCCAGATAACAGTGGTGTCGGACAAACCTACCTATAGTTAAATAGGTCTTTTCAAGCTTGAATCTTTTGAATCGGTTTCCGTGAATTACTACCCAGTTGTGCTACGTAGTTTTTGTTGTACCTCTTCCTTTCTGTGTCGTTATGGCTGAGGTTGACATCCCACAGCATAGTCGCATTGTGGTACGCAATCATTTGCAGACTTATAAAGTCCCAGTAGATGGCATGGCAGTAATCATGGTTGTGAGTGCGGAAGTAACTTACCCTTTCGAAATTTTCTAATTGTGGGTGACCTTCCCTGCTATGAACGCAAATACTAATGTGTTCGTCACGTACACTCCCACTGCCGTGCCACAGGAATATGTTCCGTATCGAACACAGGAAGTACCGATTAATGCTTAGCAGCACCGAGTCTTGTTTAATGGTGCCCTACCCTACTCTTTGTTAACACCAAGATTAGGTCCTTTGTCCATTCCAGGCGCTACTTGGCCTGTTTTGGCTGGATTTACACCGAATCCTCAAGCAGGAGCATGTGCCCTTGCAGATGTAAGATGACTACATGCAGTCGCAATTAGCGTTATTAGGTCGTTAGTCCAATACATTACCCACAATCTCCAGGGCGGGACCCTGGTGTTGAGGCGCTTCCAGCCGGACAGGGCGGAATGAAGCTTAGTCCTGTAATGGTCAACGCAGTGATGGGCAAGCACCCCCAGAATAAGGATGATTTTCCTTTCTGGCTTGCCAAAAAGTTTGACCAGCTGGAAGCTGTATTTCCCAACATGACTCCTGTTTAAAAACACAGGATTCTGAGAATTAGTATGCCTAAAGGCTTGATCCCAGAAGCTGGTGACTGTGAATCTTGGGGTAAGATCTCTGCGGCAGTGTATACGAGGTGCTTCGGCACTCCGTCAATGACTGTCCTTCCAACGGTCATTAAGCGTGTTCAAGATGAGCACGGACTTGAGGCAGTGGTTGAATTGGGTATGCGCCTATGCAGCAGTTTTGACGTAGTTTCCGATCTCGTACTTGCGAATGTCAAGGGAGATGCGGTGAGCTTTCAGGTGTCTAATGCTTTGCAGGCTGTTCCCGATGCCGATAAATCCCGACAGTTACCGAGAATTATTGTGGCGGCTTATGAGACCATGGGCCGCAATAGTTTGGGTGTCAAGCCTTTCTCTGCAAAAGAGAAAAAGCAACCCCAAGGGCAGAAGTCAGAAACTGACGAGCAGCCCAAGGCTAAAAAGCAAAATTGGCCAAAAAAACAGAAACAGGGTAAACAACAACAGCAGAAACAGGAGTCTCGTCCTGCATCTCCAGTGCCTGCACCAACAGAACGTGTTTATGACTTGCGCGATCGCGCGACAATAAGATCACCTGATCATTTTCAGGTTTCTGAACAACGCTCTCCTCGTTCTTTTCAGGAATCATCGACCGGTGGTGGAGGAGGCGGCAGAGGTCAGGGTGGCCAGCTGGAACGTGACCAGCCCCTCCCGAAAGACCGTAAAGGCAAGCAGGACGATTCAACGTCGAAAAGACCCCAGTTTCAGAAAAAGAAAGTTGCCGCTTTAACAGCAAGATATGCCACAGATAGTGAGAACGCAGCTTCGGAATCAGACATGGGCTCTGACCTTGCTGGACAGCCCAGCGGAGATTACCATAGTGCGAGAGGCCCTGCGTCCGCTACTGAAGGTGACAGCGACTGACCAATATGTTGTTGTGGAGACAGCTGATACCAGAGTAGCTCCCTCTGATAGACTTTATAATATAGTCCTTTTAATTGAAGTTGACATACTGCGTACCATAAAAGGGATATTTTGGGAAAATCTTATAACTACCTATGATATTTTGTTAGCGGAGACTGACTGGCCCCCACCTTTTGTCCTCGCAGCTCCGAGAGAGGAGGAGGTAATCCTCCCTAGTTTCGTGCACACGGTCTCGAAAGAGCATGCGCTGAATTTTGCAGAAGAGTGGGCTAAGGTCCTTGCACCGGCTCTGTACCATACACTTTGTGGGTGGGATACATTTTCCCCACACCACGAGATTCCTTTACGGTCTATGCCCCAGCCTCAACTTCAATATCCCATCCGACGTGAAGCTAAGGCTTCCGTAGCAGAAATCCTTGAACAATTGGAATATCAAGGTGTGATTGAAACTTGTGTGTCACCGATGAATAATCCTCTTTTTACTGTGACTGCACCTCACAATTGGCAGAGCTCCGTGCTCTGAAGCTTGCATTGGAGTACGCTGATCCTAGTGTGACAACTCTTATTGTGAGTGATTCTTACTACTATGTCCAGTCTTACAATGAAACCCTGTTCTTTTGGATTCAGAATGATTTTTGTGATTCCAAGGGTAGCACAATAAAACATAAAATGATCTGGGTCTGAGTGGCTGAGCTTAAAGAGCAGTTGCCACTCGTGTTTGTGATTCACACTCTCGGTCATCAGCGCGTTAGAGTCCACGCTGTTGGCAATTCGTTGGCCGATGAGGCCGCCATATCAGCAGTATCGACATATTTGGTTGCAGCAGTTACACGTTCCAAAAGTGAGATCGATGATGATATCTTGGCAGCTGTTGCTGCGACTGAGAAGGGAAGCAAATATCCTATGGGATTCCCTTCAAAGTATTCATACCACTTAAGTCCTGATAAAGTTCCTTATGTGAAAATAGCGGACGTTGGTGAGAGGTTGATTCCCAACGCGGACCGCAGGCCCACACTGATTACAGTGGCCCATGAAGGAGTTGCGTCTGCGCATGCGGGCGTTTCGGCTACTGTGGCTCAGTTACAACAACGTTTCTGGTGACGGGGACTGTACAAACAGACGTGTGATTATGTCCGTCAATGTGACATTTGCCAGCAGATTAAGCCTTCGACCGCTGCGCGTCCGCCCCAGACACAGTTGTACATTTCTAATAAACCACTTGGGTGTGTTTATTTGGATCACTGCGGTCCTTTTTCTTCTGATACTGCGTATAAGTACATCTTAGTAGCAGTTGATTCATGCACACGCTTTGTGTGGGTGTGGCGACACCGCAGCGCTGATTCACGGACTGTCATAAGAGACTTGCGTGTCTTTGTAGGGATTTTTGCCTCCGGTACCTTCCATTCGGATCAGGGTCCGGCTTTCACCTCTAAGGCGTATAAGGATGCCATGACTTCGTTGGGGGTCCAAGTCAAGTTTTCATCTCCATACAGACCTGAGGGTAATAGTGTTGTGGAACGGATGAACCAAGATTTAAAGCTTTCTTTGACAGCTCGAGTTATAGGCACTGGCAGGAACTGGCTGGCCCACCTCAATAGCATGCAGCATGCTCTTAATAATCTCCCTAGAAGGTCTCTGGGTGGGCGGACCCCATGCGAGATGCTCTTTGGTATCAAGATGTTTGTACCGGACCTTGACGGTCTAGACCAGGCGGCTGTTGCTGCCTCCTTTAACGTAGATGAACATTGCAATGTTTTACAGGATCTACAAAAGACAATAGATAGTCCTGCAAAGGAACATTTGCCCTCCACCTCTGATGATGTGTTGCAGATCCCGGTAGTTGGCTGGCTACCCCAAGTTGGAGAACTGATTCGAGAGAAGATCGAGAACAAGAAAGAATTTGGTCCCTCTTATGGTACTCCAGTTCCAGTGCTTGGTGTGAAGGGCACAAGAACAGTCATTTTACCTCCACTTCCAGGTCGTAAGAAAAACAGGTATATCTCCATTGACAATGTCAAAATACACAGAGTGGCCGATTCTTCTTAGTATGACACCGGCGGTCTCATGTCCTTCGATTTTGAGAAATTCTGTTTTGGCCCCGGCTTCTAATCCAATGCCTGATGTTGCCCTTGAGATGCCTGCAATTTCGAGTCCTTTATTGAGTACACTGCCTGGTGCTCAACTTGTTGAAACTGACTACACTTACCCAACTGACTTATTGATGCCTGATTTGCAAACTCGCTTGGCTACAGAGTCCAGATTTTTATTTGACACTGATTCGCACACATCAAGAAAGCCTTCAAGGATTTCTGTTTATGTAAGACTGTTTAAGAAACATTTTTTAATACCCCCTTGGACCTATATTTGGCTGGTGCTTTTTTCGATGTATCTTTTTATGACAATTGGTTTTGTGTTTTATTTTTTCCATCTCGTCAATGGACACTATTTTGAGGAGAGAACATGCATTCGACATATCAATGGAACATTGGCTCCCCATTCCTCATCACACAGAGTTGAAGAGAGACTTGGCTTTTGTTAACACCACTGTTTGGCCTGTATTAGATGGGATTGTGTGGGATTCTGTTAGATTTCAAATCCATGGGCCCACTGAGGTTATAAATGTCCCTAATGTGCTTAGAGTTTCTATGGGGGATGTAGTTAAACAACATATACATTCTGATGATTGGGATGTTCAGGCCGTAGACGCTTTGCTTTCTGATTTGAAATATTATGCTGCTTTTGATGCTGAAGATTTGTATTTAGAATCTGCAAATTACGGTGATTTATATTGTTACCAACATTTTGGCAATCATTACCTGCATAAGGCTAATACCAGGAGGAACACTGTGAATTATACGCAATGGGAACATTGTCCAGCTCCTATACAAGGCAGTTCTGCTTCCTTTTTGAAAAGGTTCACTTACTTTACCGATTTTAATCAGTCGAATCCCAATGCATTTTATTTTAAAATGACTGAAAAGGCCACATCCAAAGTTAGACTTACCGATACTAAATTATTGGATTCAAAGTCCTTTCTAGACCAGTTAGCTGTTGGGGGCTACGAATTGTGAAAGGATACCATTGACCTTAAATCAGTTTGGGGTTCTAAAAGCTGGCAAGTGCAAGGCACTGAGGCGTTGCACCGTGCATGCCTCATCCCGAACCATATGTTGTTTTTGAATTCTACAATTTCACAGACAACTTGGTTTGGTTTGGCTACTACAAAAAGATTAAATGCTCCCTCTTTACCAGAATTAGAAGAATATTCTGGTTGGGGTAATACTACAACATTTTCTATCAGAGAATTACAAACTCTGTTGTTAAATTCTTCCTTTAACATATCCAGTTTGGATCCCAAGGGCTGGTTGCTCTGGCACAGAAATGCTGACTCATGCCAGCATCGTTTTCTGGGTTTAGCTCATGGCTTTACACTGGTCAGGGTGGATCCCCGTTTTGAAAGTGGCCATTCTGTGACTACCTATTCTGTAGGCAAATTGTGTCAGAATTGGCTCAAACATTCTACCTTGGCGTCAGTTAAACTGCATTTATCTAAACTGACTGACGATGTTGATCTGAATGATTTTATAAAAGGCCCGGCTAACGGCAGATCTAAAAGATGAATATATGCTATTTACAACAAAGTCTGGAAAACGTCCCAGATTGAGCCGGCTACCCTCATTAGGGCTATTGACCAGGCGAATTTAGAGAAGGTACTAGCTGTTGTAGATAATAGCATTAACACACTTTCTTCCCGCATTTACACATTAGACAATATTGTGTCATCTGTTGTTGATATTGTGCAAGATGAAATGTCTGTTTTGTACCATGGTCAAAATCAATTGCGTTCTATTATGCAGTTTGCATGGACCCTGCAGACTCTTAAGGCAGGAAAAGTGCCTTGGCATTGCATGAATACCTCTTCCTTGTTTGCCCCATTTAATTTGACTGACAAGCAGCGTTTGCTTTCAATGAAAGATGCATCTTTTTCTGTTACACATTGAGAGGTTGGAGCCTTTACCGTTTTCTGTGGCAGAGGCCAATACTGCAACGTGGCTTATCCACGGGTTAATAACTCTCCCGTTCCCGCTGTTCAAGTTCAAGGGCTGTATGAAGTACTTTGCCATTGGTAGATACGAGCCTCTTGGTAGTGCTTATCTCCATGAAGCTTGGTCGCTTCCTTTAACATATAGATGCCTTAGGGAGGAAAAAGAAGTTTATTTGAATGGTGAAGATTGCACAGAAACACCGGATCACTCGTTGAAGTGTAGACATATCCAATTACAAGGCTCCTGTAATCAGAACGAGCCAAATTTAGCCTGTATTTTGAAAGGTATGCCTGTTCCTGCTATTGTTCCCACATTCACATTACTGGCAAATGGGAATTATTTACTTTTAAACACACACACAACCACGCACGCACACACACAACCACACACACACAACCGCAACCACATCCAACCAAAACCACACGCACAACCACACACATAACCACATACAACCATACACACAACCACACACACAATGCCACAAACACACCCAACTACCCATCTGCACAACCACACACACATACACACCCACAACCACACACACAACACACACAACCACTCACACACAATTTATCACAACCACACACACACAACCACACACACACAACCATGCACACACACAACCAAACACATCCACAACCACAACCACAGCCACACACACAACCACACACACAACCACATACACAACCACACACAACCACACACACAACCATACACTCAAACACATACACAACCACACCCAACCAAACACACGACACACACACACACAAACACACAACCACACACACACAATCCCACACACACAACCACAACCACACACAACCAAACACACACAACCACAACCAATTATACAACCACACACACGCAAATACACAACCACACACACCCACATACACATCCACAACCACACACACTACACACACAACCACTCACACACACATTACCACACCCACAACCACACACACACACCACACACAACCATGCACACACACACAACCACACACACCCACAACCACACACACAACCACAGACACACACACAACCACAACCACACACACAACCCCACACACACAAACACACACACAAACACATACACAACCACACACAACCACACACACACGACACACGGACACAACCACACACACACAATCACACACCACACACACACACAACCACACACAAACACACAACCACACAAACACAACCACACACACACAACACACAACCACACACACACAACCACACAACCACACACAACCAAACACACCCACAACCACACACACAACTACAACCACACCCAGCCACACAACCACACAAACAGCCACACACACAATCACACACACAACCACACACACAACCACAACCACACTCACACAATGCCACACACGCACACAAACCACACACACATAACCACACACACAAACACAACTCACACTCAACCACACACAACCATACACAACCTGCACACACCCACAACCACACACACAACCACACACACACATCCAGAACCACACACACATCCAGAACCACACAAACAACCACAACCACACACACAACCACACAACCACACACACACTACCACACACACAACCACCCATACAACCACACACACACAACCACAAGTACAACCACACACAAACACACAAACACACACCACACACACAACCACACACAGACAACCACACACACAATCACACATACACACACAACCCCACACACAACCACAGACACATTCCCAACCACACCCAACCACACACACACACCACACACAACTACAACCACACACACAACGACACACACAATTGCAAACACACACAACCACACACACACAACTACACACAAAACCACACACACAACCACACACACACACACGTGGAGAAGTGTGGCTCAGGGGTTAGAGGAGGCAGACCCGGAAGCTGAGATCGGCCCTGAACCAGGGTTCAATTCCCCGCCTCGGCGGATCTTGGGCTCAAAAATTCCACGGACTTGATAATTCTCGCTCTGGTGCCTACTTGACTCACGGGTTCACACTCTGCGACTCTGGGCAATAGCTTGCTTAATCTCCACAACGGCCCCTCGCAACGGGATGCCTGGCTTTCACCTTGTGGATACCCTGCCGGGGTTATCTCACAGGGGAATACCAGGACGGGTTCCCTAAGCAAGCGCTTAGATACTGGGTCGGTGATTTGCGCTATATAAATACATGTACATGTACACACAACCCCACTCACACACACACAACCACAACTACACACACAACCACACCCACAACCACACACACACCCACAACAACACACACCCACAACCACACACAATCACACACACAGAACCACACACACAACAACAACCAAACACAGAATCACAACCATACACACAACCACACACAAACCCGCCCCCGGCCACTCACTCCCTATCAGCATTCTCTCAGCCAGGTAGCGCAATCAGTTTCACTTTCACACGATCATGATCAGTTTCACTTTCACGGCCGCGTTCGCCATGAAAGTGTTCGTGTTTCTCGTTTTATTCAGCATTCACTCTTGTTTCTTAGTGCTTGACAATCCAATCTCTACAATATTTAAGAAGCCTGCATGTCTCCTGTGAACCATACCACTCCATGCATTTTATCCGATCCACATAGATATCAGTGGTACAGACGAAGGTAACCAAGTTTCTTATCCTTTCTTTAAGCAATAACCAGAATACTAAACTGCATTCGAGCCCCACTTAGTTTTAAACAGCAAACAGTTATTCTAATCGGTTTGTTTCACAGAGGTTGTGTCTTAGGATAAGGACAGTGGCACTCGCATGACACTATACGCTAGTGTGCTCAAAGGAGTTGTTTAAAAAAAATAGTTTTATGAAAAATTGACTCTTTTAAAAATTCTGATTCCACCAGAATCCGAGTCCTCCACAACACCCTGTTTTTTTGACAGTCAGCTGTGAAAAGGAGACTAATATTGCCCCCATTTTTATTATTCTGTATCCTTGGTTCAATTCTGGGGTGTTTTTTCAACTTGTTGCTAGTTCATTGCGGTATGCGACGTTTACGACGCAACCATTACAACGCCGTTCCATTATGACGCGGTCATAACAACGAAAGTTGTTACAACGAATTGCGCTGGGGGGCGCTCAAGGATAGTAAATCATTTAATTTACTATTCCAACACCTTCCCTACTATCCACGGGGACTGGTGTTGGAATAGTAAATTAAAATTTTTTTATTTGCGCCCCCCCCCAACGCAAGTTGTTGTAACGACTTGCGTTGTTACAACCGCGTTGTAATGGAACGCGTTGTAAAAGTGTGCGTCGTAATGACGTACATCCGTTCATTGCGAATCTTACTGTTACTAATTCAAATTGTGTTAGCTTTTGCTTATTTGCAATGCAAACTTTATCTCAATAAGTTGCTGTAACAAGCTGCAAGTTCGCTACGTAAGCCCATTCATTTGCTAATTATTTTCCACATAAGGTTGCAAGTCAATAAAGTGGAGTTTTCAGGATTTTGAATAGTTTCTTGTTTGAAGATGTTACTCTCTCCTGCACACCCCGCTCCTGTACTAAAGTTACGAGTGACTTGGCACCCGCCTTTCAGAGGTTCTTGCATCCACCCAAGTCTGGCCTGGCACTGGTGCGTCCCAGCCTGGCACACAACGGGTGATGATCTACGCACCACCTTCTAGACCCCAGCTCACTACTGTCTGCAGTCTGTCACTCACCCCTCACCTCCCTGGCACTCACCCTTCACCCCTCAGGCCTGGCAGTCACTCCTCGCAACTGGCACTCACCCTTCTCCCTCTCTGGCACTCAGCATTGACTCTCCATGACACTCAACTGTCACCTCCCTGACACTCACCCTCGACCCTCCTGGAACTCATACTTACCCTCCCTGGCGCATATCCTTCACCTCCCTGACACTCACCCATGTCCCTCCTGGCATTCACTACTCATCCCCTTGGCACTCACCCTTCACCTCCATGGCACTAGCCCTTCACCCCCCTGGCCTGGCAGCTACCCTTCACCCCTTGCACTCACCCTTCCCCTCCCTGGCACTCACCTTTGACCCTCCTGACTCTTACATCCCACCTCCATGGCACTCAACCTTCATCTCCCTGGCACTCACCCTTCACCCCCCTGACCTGGCACTCAACCTTACCTCCGTGGCACTAGCCCTTCACCCCCCTGGCCGGGCAGCTACCCCTCACCCCTGGCACTCATACTTCCCCTTCTCGGCACTGACCCTTCCCCTCCCTGGCACACACCCTTGACCCTCCTGACTATTACGTCTCATCTCCCTGGCACAGACTCCTCACCTCTCTGGCACTCACCCTTCACCCCCATGCCCTGATAGTCACCCTTGTCCCTCCTGGCATTCACTCCTCACCTCGCTGCCACTCACCCTGGACCCTCCTGGCACTAGCCCAGTTTCCTCCAGAACAAAAAATAACAAGCATTGGCATAGCCAAGAGGTCTGGCCTTTGGGACCTTATAAGTGTTTAGCCACGCAACAGTTGATGTTGTTGCATAACTAAATACTTATAAGGGCCCAAATGCGAGACCTATTGGCCATTCCAATGCTTGTTAATCTCCTTACCCTATTGTCTTCTGGGGATTTATAGAGTAGGTCATGCCAATTTTAGGTGTAACTCAATGCATGTGCGTGTGTTTAACATAGCACAGGCTTCTGGGCCTCACTAGCAGGGCTCAGAGCACAGTCAGAGTCAGCTACCATCAGTACCAGTCAGCGCACAAAAAGGGGGGTGGGATTGAAAGGTCAAAAGTGTGACTTTCTAATACCTAGCATAAGGGGCTTTGCAGTGGCGTAACGAAACTTGAGGGCGCCCCCCTGCAAACTGCATGGAGGGGGCCCCCCTCCCATCCTTCGTGCCAGTCTAGAGCACTCAGGCCAGTGACCAGCCATACTGCAGGGGATGCGGGCTATTGTTACGCCACTGTCACCAATACAGCCGTTATAAGTAACACTGGATGGCGGAAATAAAGGTTGGGCGTAGTCTGCCAGCAGGCTATCATAGGTGGTGGTCCATTCATTACAGGGTCCCTGCCATCAGTACGCCGGGGAAGTTTGCCCAATTTTAGGTGGGTTTCCTGATGCAGACTCCTGTCATGATATACAACATCGGGCCCACGCATCGTTCAGTTTTGACAAAAGCGCATCCACTGCTCCTTCTCCTTTCCGTTTTAAAACTTAGACAATGCGACAATGCAGTATTTCAAAAGCAGATGTAACTACAAAGAGCACATTTTGATAATACATTTTTATTAGTAGACAATAGCAATCTTAAGAGGCATTGCATAGCTTCATACACACTTTGACCCCAATTCCATCACAGTCTCTCTCTCTCAGTCTGTCAGTCTCTCTCTCAGTCAATCAGTCTCTCTCTCTCAGTCAGTCAGTCTTTCTCTCTCTGTCATTCAGTCTCTCTCAGTCAGTCTGTCAGTCAGTCAGTCTGTCAGTCTCTCTCTCTCTCTCTGTCAGTCAGTCGGTCGGTCTCTCTCTGTCAGTCTCTCTATCTCTCTCAGTCTGTCAGTCAGTCAGTCTCTCTCAGTCAGTCTCTCTCTCTCTCTGTCAGTTTCTCAGCCAGTCAGTCTCTCCGTCAGTCAGTATTCAGTCTCTGAGTCAATCAGTCTCTACTCACACACACATCCAGAACCACACACACTTCCAGAACCACACACACATCCAGAACCACACACACAACCACACCTAACCACACAACCACACACACACTACCACACACACAACCACCCATACAACCACACACACACAACCACAAGTACAACCCCACACACACACACACACACAAACACACACCACACACAGACAACCACACACACAATCACACATACACACACAACCCCACACAAAACCACAGACACATTCCCAACCACACCCAACCACACACACACACCACACACAACTACAACCACACACACAACGACACACACAATTGCAAACACACACAACCACACACACAATTGCAAACACACACAACCACACACACACAACTACACACACACAACTACACACACAACCACACATATTATTATTATTATTGCATTTATTGAGCGCACAGCTACCCGGAGGTTTCCCGGCGCTTGCCTTCGGAAACCCGTCCTGGCTTTTCCCTGTGAGATAGCCCCTACAGGGCAACCCCAAGGTGAAAGCCAGGCATCCCGCCGCAGGGGGGCCGTTGTGGAGATTAAGCAAGCTTAATGCCCAGAGTTGCAGAGTGAGAACCCATGATTAGAGCAGGCACCGAAGCGAGAATTATCGAGTCCGTGGACATTTGAGCTCAAGACCCTGCTGCGTCGGGAATTGAACCCTGGTCCCGGGTCTGACCTCAGCTTCCGGGTCTGCCTGCTCTACACCGTGAGCCACACTTCTCCACATACAACCACACACACAAACAACCACACACATAAACACACACAACCACGCACACACAGCCGCACACACAAAACCACACACACACACAACAATACACACACAAACATGCACATTACCACACACACAACCAACCACACACACACACAACCACAATCACACACACAACCACACACACACAAACAACCACACACACAACCATACACACAACCATACACACAACCACACACACAACCACACACACAACCACAGCCAAACACACACAACCACACACACAATGAACCACAAAACCATACACACAAACACACGTACAACACACACACAAACACACACAACCACACACACAACCACACACATCCACACACAACCACAACACACACACAACCACACACACAACCATGCACACCCACACAACCACACACAACCACACACACCCACAACTACACAAACAACCACACACACAACCATACATACAATCACACACAACCATACATACAACCACACACAACCTCACACACAACCACACATACAACCACACACAAAACCACACACACAACCACACACACACACACGTGGAGAAGTGTGGCTCAGGGGTTAGAGGAGGCAGACCCGGAAGCTGAGATCGGCCCTGAACCAGGGTTCAATTCCCCGCCTCGGCGGGTCTTGGGCTCAAAAATTCCACGGACTTGATAATTCTCGCTCTGGTGCCTACTTGACTCACGGGTTCCCACTCTGCGACTCTGGGCAATAGCTTGCTTAATCTCCACAACGGCCCCTCGCAACGGGATGCCTGGCTTTCACCTTGTGGATACCCTGCCGGGGTTATCTCACAGGGGAATACCAGGACGGGTTCCCTAAGCAAGCGCTTAGATACTGGGTCGGTGATTTGCGCTATATAAATACATGTACATGTACACACAACCCCACTCATGCACACACAACCACAACTACACACACAACCACACCCACAACCACACACACACCCACAACCACACACACCCACAACCACACACAATCACACACACAGAACCACACACACAACAACAACCAAACACAGAATCACAACCATACACACAACCACACACAAACCCGCCCCCGGCCACTCACTCCCTATCAGCATTCTCTCAGCCAGGTAGCGCAATCAGTTTCACTTTCACACGATCATGATCAGTTTCACTTTCACGGCCGCGTTCGCCATGAAAGTGTTCGTGTTTCTCGTTTTATTCAGCATTCACTCTTGTTTTTTAGTGCTTGACAATCCAATCTCTACAATATTTAAGAAGCCTGCATGTCTCCTGTGAACCATACCACTCCATGCATTTTATCCGATCCACATAGATATCAGTGGTACAGACGAAGGTAACCAAGTTTCTTATCCTTTCATTAAGCAATAACCAGAATACTAAACTGCATTCGAGCCCCACTTAGTTTTAAACAGCAAACAGTTATTCTAATCGGTTTGTTTCACAGAGGTTGTGTCTTAGGATAAGGACAGTGGCACTCGCATGACACTATACGCTAGTGTGCTCAAAGGAGTTGTTTAAAAAAAATAGTTTTATGAAAAATTGACTCTTTTAAAAATTCTGATTCCACCAGAATGCGAGTCCTCCACAACACCCTGTTTTTTTGACAGTCAGCTGTGAAAAGGAGACTAATATTGCCCCCATTTTTATTATTCTGTATCCTTGGTTCAATTCTGGGGTGTTTTTTCAACTTGTTGCTAGTTCATTGCGGTATGCGACGTTTACGACGCAACCATTACAACGCCGTTCCATTATGACGCGGTCATAACAACGAAAGTTGTTACAACGAATTGCGCTGGGGGGCGCTCAAGGATAGTAAATCATTTAATTTACTATTCCAACACCTTCCCTACTATCCACGGGGACTGGTGTTGGAATAGTAAATTAAAAATGTTTTATTTGCGCCCCCCCCAACGCAAGTTGTTGTAACGACTTGCGTTGTTACAACAGCGTTGTAATGGAACGCGTTGTAAAAGTGTGCGTCGTAATGACGTACATCCGTTCATTGCGAATCTTACTGTTACTAATTCAAATTGTGTTAGCTTTTGCTTATTTGCAATGCAAACTTTATCTCAATAAGTTGCTGTAACAAGCTGCAAGTTCGCTACGTAAGCCCATTCATTTGCTAATTATTTTCCACATAAGGTTGCAAGTCAATAAAGTGGAGTTTTCAGGATTTTGAATAGTTTCTTGTTTGAAGATGTTACTCTCTCCTGCACACCCCGCTCCTGTACTAAAGTTACGAGTGACTTGGCACCCGCCTTTCAGAGGTTCTTGCATCCACCCAAGTCTGGCCTGGCACTGGTGCGTCCCAGCCTGGCACACAACGGGTGATGATCTACGCACCTCCTTCTAGACCCCAGCTCACTACTGTCTGCAGTCTGTCACTCACCCCTCACCTCCCTGGCACTCACCCTTCACCCCTCAGGCCTGGCAGTCACTCCTCGCAACTGGCACTCACCCTTCTCCCTCTCTGGCACTCAGCATTGACTCTCCATGACACTCAACTGTCACCTCCCTGACACTCACCCTCGACCCTCCTGGAACTCATACTTACCCTCCCTGGCACATATCCTTCACCTCCCTGACACTCACCCATGTCCCTCCTGGCATTCACTACTCATCCCCTTGGCACTCACCCTTCACCTCCATGGCACTAGCCCTTCACCCCCCTGGCCTGGCAGCTACCCTTCACCTCTTGCACTCACCCTTCCCCTCCCTGGCACTCACCTTTGACCCTCCTGACTCTTACATCCCACCTCCATGGCACTCAACCTTCATCTCCCTGGCACTCACCCTTCACCCCCCTGACCTGGCACTCAACCTTACCTCCGTGGCACTAGCCCTTCACCCCCCTGGCCGGGCAGCTACCCCTCACCCCTGGCACTCATACTTCCCCTTCTCGGCACTGACCCTTCCCCTCCCTGGCACACACCCTTGACCCTCCTGACTATTACGTCTCATCTCCCTGGCACAGACTCCTCACCTCTCTGGCACTCACCCTTCACCCCCATGCCCTGATAGTCACCCTTGTCCCTCCTGGCATTCACTCCTCACCTCGCTGCCACTCACCCTGGACCCTCCTGGCACTAGCCCAGTTTCCTCCAGAACAAAAAATAACAAGCATTGGCATAGCCAAGAGGTCTGGCCTTTGGGACCTTATAAGTGTTTAGCCACGCAACAGTTGATGTTGTTGCATAACTAAATACTTATAAGGGCCCAAATGCGAGACCTATTGGCCATTCCAATGCTTGTTAATCTCCTTACCCTATTGTCTTCTGGGGATTTATAGAGTAGGTCATGCCAATTTTAGGTGTAACTCAATGCATGTGCGTGTGTTTAACATAGCACTGGCTTCTGGGCCTCACTAGCAGGGCTCAAAGCACAGTCAGAGTCAGCTACCATCAGTACCAGTCAGCGCACAAAAAGGGGGGTGGGATTGAAAGGTCAAAAGTGTGACTTTCTAATACCTAGCATAAGGGGCTTTGCAGTGGCGTAACGAAACTTGAGGGCGCCCCCCTGCAAACTGCATGGAGGGGGCCCCCCTCCCATCCTTCGTGCCAGTCTAGAGCACTCAGGCCAGTGACCAGCCATACTGCAGGGGATGCGGGCTATTGTTACGCCACTGTCACCAATACAGCCGTTATAAGTAACAATGGATGGCGGAAATAAAGGTTGGGCGTAGTCTGCCAGCAGGCTATCATAGGTGGTGGTCCATTCATTACAGGGTCCCTGCCATCAGTACGCAGGGGAAGTTTGCCCAATTTTAGGTGGGTTTCCTGATGCAGACTCCTGTCATGATATACAACATCGGGCCCACGCATCGTTCAGTTTTGACAAAAGCGCATCCACTGCTCCTTCTCCTTTCCGTTTTAAAACTTAGACAATGCGACAATGCAGTATTTCAAAAGCAGATGTAACTACAAAGAGCACATTTTGATAATACATTTTTATTAGTAGACAATAGCAATCTTAAGAGGCATTGCATAGCTTCATACACACTTTGACCCCAATTCCATCACAGTCTCTCTCTCTCAGTCTGTCAGTCTCTCTCTCAGTCAATCAGTCTCTCTCTCTCAGTCAGTCAGTCTTTCTCTCTCTGTCATTCAGTCTCTCTCAGTCAGTCAGTCTGTCAGTCAGTCAGTCTGTCAGTCTCTCTCTCTCTCTCTGTCAGTCAGTCGGTCGGTCTCTCTCTGTCAGTCTCTCTATCTCTCTCAGTCTGTCAGTCAGTCAGTCAGTCTCTCTCAGTCAGTCTCTCTCTCTCTCTGTCAGTTTCTCAGCCAGTCAGTCTCTCCGTCAGTCAGTATTCAGTCTCTGAGTCAATCAGTCTCTACTCACACACACATCCAGAACCACACACACTTCCAGAACCACACACACATCCAGAACCACACACACAACCACACCTAACCACACAACCACACACACACTACCACACACACAACCACCCATACAACCACACACACACAACCACAAGTACAACCCCACACACACACACACACACAAACACACACCACACACACAACCACGCACAGACAACCACACACACAATCACACACACACACAACCCCACACACAACCACAGACACATTCCCAACAACACCCAACCACACACACACACACAACCACACACAACTACAACCACACACACAACGACACACACAATTACAAACACACACAACCACACACACACAACTACACACAAAACCACACACACACAACCACACACACCACACACACAACCACACATACAACCACACACACAAACAACCACACACATAAACACACACACACAGCCACACACACAAAACCACACACACAACAATACACACACAAACATGCACATTACCACACACACAACCAACCACAACCAACCACACACACACAACCACAATCATACACACAACCACACACACACAAACAACCACACACACAACCATACACACAACCACACAAACAACCACACACACAACCACACACATACAACCAAAGCCAACCACACTACAAGACCCACAACCGCACACAACCACACATACACCACACACACGACCACACACAAAAACGCACACAACCACACACACACACCACCACACACAACCACACCCACCCACAAACAACCACAACCAAACACACACAACCACACTCACAACTACACACTTAACCACACACACAATGAACCACAAAACCATGCACACAAACACACGTTTGCCATCAGTACGCCGGGGAAGTTTGCCCAATTTTAGGTGGGTTTCCTGATGCAGACTCCTGTCATGATATACAACATCGGGCCCACGCATCATTCAGTTTTGACAAAAGCGTATCCACTGCTCCTTCTCCTTTCCGTTTTAAAACTTAGACAATGCGACAATGCAGTATTTCAAAAGCAGATGTAACTACAAAGAGCACATTTTGATAATACATTTTTATTAGTAGACAATAGCAATCTTAAGTGGCATTGCATAGCTTCATACACACTTTGACCCCAATTCCATCACAGTCTCTCTCTCTCTCTCTCTCTCTCAGTCTGTCAGTCTCTCTCTCTCAGTCAATCAGTCTCTCTCTCTCAGTCAGTCAGTCTCTCTCTCTCTGTCATTCAGTCTCTCTCAGTCAGTCAGTCTGTCAGTCAGTCAGTCTGTCAGTCTCTCTCTCTCTCTCTGTCAGTCAGTCGGTCGGTCTCTCGCTCTGTCAGTCTCTCTATCTTTCTCAGTCTGTCAGTCAGTCAGTCAGTCAGTCTCTCTCAGTCAGTCTCTCTCTCTCTCTGTCAGTTTCTCAGCCAGTCAGTCTCTCCGTCAGTCAGTATTCAGTCTCTGAGTCAATCAGTCTCTACTCTCTCTCCACTCTATCTCTCTCTCTCAACTCTGTCCACTCTATCTCCACTGTCTCTCTCTCCACTCTCTTTCCACTGTCTCTCCCTCCACTGTCTCTCCACTCTTTCACTCTCTCCACTCTCTCTCTCCACTCTCTCTCCACTGTCTCTCTATCCACTGTCTCTCCCTCTCTCTACTCTCTCCACTCTCTCTCCACTGTCTCCCTCCGCTCTCTCTCCACTCTCTCTCCCATCTCTCTCCACTCTCCCTACTCTCTCTCTCTACTCTCTCCACTCTCACTTCACTCTCTCTCTACACTCTCTCTCTCCTCTCACCACTCTCTCTCTCGTCTCTCCCTCCACTCTCTCTCTCCACTCTCTCTCGCTCCGCTCTCTCCACTCTCTCTCTCTCTCTCTCTCTCCCCGCTCTCTCTCTCCACTCTCTCTCCACTCTCACTCTCTCTCTCCACGCTCTCTCTCTCCACTCTCTCTCTCCACTCTCTCTTTCTCCACTCTCTCTCTCCACTCTCTCTTTCTCCTCTCTCTCTCTCCACTCTCTCTCTCTCCACTCTCTCTCTCCACTCTCTCTCTCTCCACTGTCTCTCTCTCCAATGTCTCTCTTTCTCCACTGTCTCTCACTCTCTCTACACACTCTCTCTCTCTACTCTCTCTCTCCACTCTCTCTCTCCACTCTCTCTCCACTCCCTCTCCACTGTCTCTCTCTCCACTGTCTCCACTCTCTCTACTCTCTCCACTCTCTCTCTCTACTCTCTCTCTCTACTCTCTCTCTCTCTCCACACTCTCTCTCCACTGTCTCTCTCTCCACTGTGTCTCTCTCCACTGTCTCTCACTCCACTGTCTCTCACTCTCTCTCTACTCTCTCCACTCTCTCTCGCTCCACTCTCCCTCTCTCCACTCCCTCTCTCCACTCTTTCTCTCCACTCTCTCTCTCCACTCCCTCTCTCTCCACTCCCTCTCTCTCCACTGTCTCTATCTCCACTGTCTCTCACTCTCTCTACTCTCTCCACTCCCTCTCTCTACATTCTCTCTCCACTCTCTCTCCGCTCTCTCTCTCTACTCTCTCTCGCTCCACTCCCTCTCTCCACTCTCTCTCTCCACTCTCTCTCTCTCTCTCTCCACTCCCTCTCTCTCTCTCCACTCCCTCTCTCTCCACTCTCTCTCTCCACTGTCTCTATCTCTACTGTCTCTCACTCTCTCTACTTCTCCACTCCCTTTCTCTACATTCTTTCTCCACTCTCTCTCTACTCTCTCTCTCGCTCCACTCTCTCTCCACTCTCTCTCTCTCCACTCTCTCTCCACTCTCTCTCGCTCCACTCTCTCTTTCCCCACGCGCTCTCCACTCTCTCGCTATCCACTCTCTCGCTATCCACTCTCTCTCCACTGTCTCTCTCCACTGTCTCTCTCCACTCTCTCTCTTTCCACTCTCTCTTTCCTCTCTCTCCACTCTCACTCTCCACTCTCTCTCTACTCTCTCCCTCCACTCTCTCTCCACTCTCTCTCTCTCCACTCTCTCGCTCTCCACTCTCGCTCTCCACTCTCGCTCTCCCAACTCTCTCTCCCCACTCTCACTCTCTACTCTCTCTCTCTACTCTCTCTCTCTACTTACTCTCTCTCTCTACTCTCTCTCTCTACTCTCTCTTTACTTACTCTCTCTCTCTACTCTCTCTCTCTACTCTCTCTCTCTACTCTCTCTCTCTCTCTCTCCCTCCAATGTCTCTCCACTCTCTCTCTTCACTCTCTCTCACACCACTCTCTCTCACTCAACTATCTCTCTCACTCCACTCTCTCTCACAAAGTAGTGTGCATTGCCATGGGCGTCCGCAGAAATGTTTCGGGGGGGGGCACATTCTTAACTTCATCACCATCCCCCTTGCACTCTTCTCCCCTCTGCCTTGCACCCTTCTCGCCCTCCCCCTTGCACCCTTCGCTCCCTCCCCATTGCAGCCTTCTCCCCCTCCGCCTAGCACCCTTTTCTACCTTGCACCATTGTCCTCTCTGCCTTGCACCATTCTCCCCTCTGCCTTGCCCCCTTCTCCCCTCTGCCTTGCCCCCTTCTCCCCTCTGCCTTGCACCCTTCTCCACCTCCGCCTTGCACCCTTCTCCCCCTCTGCCTTGCACCCTTCTCCTCCTCCGCCTTGCACCCTTCTTTACCTTGTACCCTTCTACCCTCTGCCTTGCACCCTTCCCCCCTCTGCCTTGCACCCTTCTCCCCTCTGCCTTGCACCCTTTTCTACCTTGCACCATTCTCCCCTCTGCCTTGCCCCATTCTCCACTCCACCTTGCACCCTTCTCCTCTCCGCCTTGCACCCTTCTCCCCTCTGCCTTGCACCCTTCTCTCCTCTGCCTTACACCCTTCTCCCCTCCGCCTTGCACCCTTCTCCCCTCTGCCTTGCACCCTTCTCCTCTCCGCCTTGCACCCTTCTCCACTCCGCCTTGCACCCTTCTCCCCTCTGCCTTGCACCCTTCTCCCCTCTGCCTTGCACCCTTCTCCCCTCCACCTTGCACCCTTCATTTACCAAAGAGAGTGGGCCCTCCCCACCCCCCACCGCGGGGGCGTTTGTTACGCCCCTGCTGTGGCTCGTTAATGACCAGACTTATTTTTCAAGGAGGAAGAGTTGGAAAGCTCTTACCGTTTGGAAGGGTAGAAAAGTTCAGAATTTTTGTAATTATGGAGGAATTGTTTTGTCATTAGAAAGGTTGTGGCTATAAACATTTTCAGAGTTGAGTTTTTTTTTGAAAAACATATTATTGGAGAAATAGTAAGCTATGGCCAAGCCTGAACACAAGAGACTTCATTTAAGTCACTGTGTGACACAAAGTATAAAGTGGAAAATAGTTTACATTTAACATGAGTACATTAACTTATAGCAGGCGATGTGTGAGATTTGTTTAATGTGCATCCTGTTTATTGAAGGGATGACACTTTAAGCCTTTCATTCATTCTATCTGTGCAGATGGGTTTTAATTTTGGCACATTCTGTACATTCCACATATGTTGAATATCTGTATCTTTTTATATAAAAGTATTTGTATTTGAGTAGCATATGTTTGGCTGATGAGAGATGTAGTTAGAGTATGGTCTTCTGACTCACTAAAAACACTGGTAATAACTCATGTTGAATTCTATTCCGTCGTTTTTAGCTCCATCTGTGCCATAACACACAAGGATTAGTCGTACAGAAATCAGCCTTGGCCCTGCCTGAACAGGGCATTTCAACCGAATCTGCCCGGCCATGTCCCCTCAAACTGGAAGAATAAGAAATCCCAGGTTTTTTTTGGCCTTCTTGTCCGAATTGGCTGGAAGAGTTTTTGTAAAATACCTGCAGAGATTTACAATTTTTGGGACTTAAAACCCACAGACATCCTGGGAGTATGCACCCCAAATTCTTGGAAATGGCTTTTATCCACAGTCACTGGCTATGCCTTGCCCCGGTGAACAGACAAAATATCGACTCCAAAATATCGACTGGACATAATATCGAGTTTTAAATATAGACTGGACAAATTATCGACTGGACATAATATCGACTACAAAAATATCGTTTTTCAGGTAAGTGAAGTAATATCGACTGTTTAAAATATAGATAGCAAAAATATCGAATTTTTAATAATATATAATATTTTATAGTGTATTTTTATGTAATAATTTGTGTGAAAAGTGTGTATTAATGTTATAAAATATTTTATTAAATGGAATTTGTTTTTTTAATAATTGCGTTATGTAATTCTGTAGCGGGTTGTGGGTTTATAGGGGAATAGGGTGGGAAGTAATTTAATAATAATTAATTAATTAATATATGTTTGTAAATATTTATAATTAATAATTAATTGATAATTAATAATAATTAGTTAATTAATTAATATAATTTTGTACATATTTTGAATTAGTAATTAATTGGTAATTGATTAATTGTAATTAGTTAATTACATTAATTAGAGTACATTTTAATATATATAATTTTGTGTTATTCTTAAGTAATTAATTGGGAAAAAATAATATTAATTATTAAAATAATTACAGCTAATGTGCTAATATATTTACTTTATTGTTATTGTTAATTAATAATTAATTGGTAATTAAATAATATTGATAAATTTTGGGTAAAGGAGTATTTTTAGGGTTCAGGGTCAGTTTTTAGTTTTTGGGTAAAGGGGCATTTTTAGGGTTCAGGGTCAGTTTTCAGTTTTTGGGTAAAGGGGCATTTTTAGGGTTCAGGGTCAGTTTTCAGTTTTTGGGTAAAGGGGCATTTTTAGGGTTCAGGGTCAGTTTTCAGTTTTTGGGTAAAGGGGTATTTTTAGGGTTCAGGGTCAGTTTTCAGTTTTTGGGTAAAGGGGCATTTTTAGGGTTCAGGGTCAGTTTTCAGTTTTTGGGTAAAGGGGCATTTTTAGGGTTCAGGGTCAGTTTTCAGTTTTTGGGTAAAGGGGCATTTTTAGGGTTCAGGGTCAGTTTTCAGTTTTTGGGTAAAGGGGCATTTTTAGGGTTCAGGGTCAGTTTTCAGTTTTTGGGTAAAGGGGCATTTTTAGGGTTCAGGGTCAGTTTTGGGTTTTTGGGTAAAGGGGTATATTTTAGGCTTCAGGGTCAACAAATAAGATTGTAATTTTTTTTTTTATTATTTTCATTTATTATTTAATTATTATAATTTAATTTAAGTATTTTTAAGTATATTTTAGTCATTTAATATTAATTTAATTTAACACTGTTTTTATTAAAGTCGATATTTTTTACATCTATATTATTGTTAACGATATTTTGTACTCGATATTTTTGTACTTACCTGTTTGTAGATAGAAAGTCGATATTTTGTCTGTCGATATTTTGGCAACGATATTTTTGCAGGTCGATATTTTGGCAGTCTATATTATTTCAGTGATCCCCTTGCCCCACAGTCGCTCAGTGTCCCTGAAATCTTGATCTGTGGGGAATGCTCTCTCTGGGCCCCCACTCCCACCATTGTCAGGGCCCTGAGCATTGATCTCTCTGGGGCCCCCACCCCATCCTCTTTCCGGCCTCGCCGCTCTGACTGAAGAGAAACAATGTATGTTGATACTTTGTTTCTCTTCAGTCAGAGGGAGGGGGCGAGGGGCTCAGAGCAGGCTGCAGACAGACTGCACCTGCTTCAGACGAGACGGAGAGAGGCTTCAGCGCAAGCCTCTCTCACAGCCCTCAGAAGAGCTGAGGGGGGCCGGGGCCCCCTTTATTTAATGAACGGAGTGAGGCCCCCCGCACTGCGGGGGCTGCGGGGGCGTTTGTTACGCCCCTGGGGCTTTGAACCTACCTGTTGCTTACCATCCATGGCTTCATTGTCACTCTTTTTTGCTGCCTCCTGATTGGCCCGTGCATGCCAGCTTAACTTCCCAGTCTTTACTACATGCACCCTGCAAAGCTCAAGAACAGACATTAGATCCAGTTTGTGGTTTCCACGGCGTAGCCTTCTTTTTTTATTCATATCAACATTTAAAATAGCTGGTAAGCAAAGCCCGTTATAGGAGAGATATACATCAATAAAACATTCATTTCATAGATATCAAGATGGAAGATGAATACACAAGTCAAATATCATATTCCACATTCCAAGAACGTCCAGCACACATTGTTGTGAGATCCGCGGTGCGCAGTGTGCCAGCAGGCTCCACCTTGCACCAGCCCCCCACAGTTCCATCCAGGGCATCCATCACCCTTCCTAAAGGGAATTTACAGGAAAATCATTGGGTCAACTTCACCACATCTCCATCTCCTCCAATCCCAGAGAAGAACCATAAACTTAAAACAAGGAATTGCATAGCGCATCGGCCCGACACGTGTAATCCCCCAAGTTCCAAAACCTGGCATTGCTGGGTAGGGCAGGAGAGTCCAGGGACCACCAGCAGGTCAGTCATCCCTCCCTCCTGCCTGGTGCCCACACTAATCATACCCTGCTAAAGTGGTAGTCCAGTCCCAGAATCAGAACTCTTGTGTATCCCCCCTTTATTATCTGCCAGGGACACCGCCAGGTCAGGGGTGAGTGGGTGGTTGACGTTCGATTACTGATCCTGGTCCACAGCAGAGCAGGAGTGAAGCACAGGGACAAAGACAAAGCTTTCCGTGGCGTGCTGGTTTTAATAGACCGGCGGCTTTGTTGTGCCTCTTGATGACGTCCCAGGTTGACCCTCCATGGCCATTTCCTGTGCAGGACCAAGGCTCCTGCCCGTGGCGTGACTAAGGGCGCCCCTCCTCTAGTTGCGGGGCACCTGCTCACTGTGTGGAGCATGGACCAAGTACTGATTGCTTCATCGTGATTAGTGTCCTTTCACTGCAGCTGTCCACCATGTGATTGATGTACTATTGCTTCTTCCCCTCCCATGCCCCCATTGCCTGTGGTGCCTCTTCCCCTCCCACGCCCTTCTCTGTGTTGCAACCAGGGTTGGATTGGGATTGAAAATCGGCCCGGGCACGCAAACAAAGAAAACGGCCCACATTTGGATAAATGTAAATGTAAATGTGGCGTATTTGTATAGCGCGAACAGTGACCCGGAGGCATCCCGCCGCTTGTACTCCTACCACAAGGGAACCCCTCCTGGCTTTTCCTTGTGGGGTGTCCACTCCTGGGCATCCCATGGTGAAACCAGGCATCCCTTGTGTATCAGGGGGCCTTTGTGGAGACTAAGCAAGCTATTGCCCAGAGTTGCAGCGTGGGACCCATGCTTAGAATCGGCACTGAGGCGAGAATATCCGGTCAGAGGAATTTAAGCCCGAAACCAGCCGAGGCGGGAATCAAACCCTGGTCCCTGGCCAGCGTTCTGCATCAAGGTCTGCCGCTCTAAGCATTGAGCCACACTTCTCCACTATCTTCTCCATAATCACTTCTCAAATCACTGCTTGGCGTAATCTTATAAAAAAACTTTAGGGTGGTAAAAAAAAATGCACGTGTTCGTTTACAGCGATGAAACAAGTTAGGCCACTTCTACTCAGGCCCCCGCCACTTCTACTCAGGCCCCCGCCCCCCACTCAGTATGTGCACACATTAATGGGCCGGCCAGCGAGACAAAGGGAGTGACACATCTTGCCTGTTGCTAAACGGAGGTAATGAGCACCCATCTGCCTCTAAAAAGGCCACTCAGACACCTACTGGGCCGCTGGCTGTATTCGAACAATAGAGACAGCGCCCAAATGGCCCCCCAAACTGCTCAAAAAAGCAGCCCACAGCAGAACTCGGAAACCGGCCCCTCGGGCATTGCCCGAATGGAAAAGGCCAGGAGCAGATTGAGACGGGCCGCCATTATGGCGGTCGCACTAGACCGCGGGGACATGCAAGAAAGGGGGGCCGCGTCAGCAATGACGTGCCCCCCCCCCCCTTCTCCCCGTACGCGGCAGCCAATGGGCGCCGTTTTGCATAACCCCGTGAACCGGAAGCACTTCAGTGCTTCCGGTTCACTAGTCACTTCCGGCCAGGCTGAGACGACCGGGCTCATCCTTTAAAAGGGGGAGCTCGCAAAGTAGGCAGCCTATTTGTCCATACTGCTGCCTCCTCGTCACAGCAATCCACCACGGGCCGACCGGCCCCCTTTTTAATCATTTGATCTATTGTCTTTTGTTTTTCAGGCGAAGAGGGGCGTCGGAGCGGAGCACGGAGGAGCAGCTGTTTTTCTTTTTCCCTTTCCGCAGGGAGCAGCCTGCAGGCCTGGGAGAACGCTACAGCACACAGGACAGTGTTGGAGCGGGATTTCTCGGCGGGAAGAAGATTTCGGAGCAGCGGAGCCAAAGAGCGGCGTCGGAGCGGAACACGGAGGAGCAGCTGTTTCCTTTTCCTTTGTGTTCCTTTTTCACGCAGGGAGCAGTTTTGCGAGCCCGGGAGCACGCCGCAGCGCACAGGGCAGTGTCGGGCCTGTCTTCATCCTGTGACTCAGGGGAGAAGCATGCGTCCATTCATAAGGTGGCTGTGCGCAGCGAAGTAACTAAAGAGGTGACACAAGTTTACTCCTCGCACCAGAAGAACCAGGAGATTTGGGTGGTAGGACACTCATATGTTCGCCGTCTGAATTCTTTCTTTACAGGATCCGTCAAGGATAGGGTGACAAGTTTAGGGGCAAACATGTCATTTTTTGGGCAGGGGGGTTTGTGCGTGGGGCAATTCAGGGAGCTGGTGAACCATGCTTTATGCACAAGCTCGGGACCACCAGCAATCTGGATCCTGCACCTGGGGGGGAATGATTTGGCCAAATTAGGTAGAAGAATACTGACTGACGAGTTACTTACGGAAGTGGGGTGGCTGGCGAAGCAGTGTCCTCAGTCCATAATAGCGTGGTCCCACATGATACTGAGGTTTCAGTGGAGGGGGGGCGAATCAGTCAGGGCGTTGAATCACGCGGTAAAGCGGCTCAACAATAAGTTTCATAAATTATTTAGGACCCCTAGATTAAGGACCATAACACACAGGTACATCAGGGGAGAACAGTATTTTTCTACGGGACGGGGTGCACCTTTCACATAGAGGGAATCATGCCTTCATGGATGACATCATAGCTTGGCTGGAGGGTTTGAAACAGAGTACAGGACCTTTCTAGCTGCAGGAGGGGGGCCAGATAGTCGGTCAACCATGCTGGCCTGTGGCGGTAAGGTCAACAGTGGTAAGCATAGTCTGCGGTCTTAGCGGTCAGCACCATGCAACTCCGGGGGTAGTGACAGCCGGTAAGTAGGCTGTCGGAGTGCGGGGGCCGGGGGAGTCATCCTTCTCAGTGGGCCTGGGGTCACCCCTGTACGCGCATGCGCAGCAAGTCTGTGGCCCCCTTTAATGGAGTTCAAGGCCAGGGCGTAGGGGGGGCCCGGGGGAAAAAGATCCGTCCGCTAAGCTGTACCCCCTGCGCAACCTTGCTCCGGGAGTAGTAGTGGTAGTACCCTGGGACTGAAAGGAGGGAGGGGAGAGAAGCTTGCCAGACGTTGACTTTGCCGTCAGGCTGTAGAAGGGACACGCAGAAAGTCATATCATGCATTGTTAGATTTACGGTAGGAGTGCCTTCTGTATTAGAATGTGTTCAGGTTAGCTCTTGCAACAACATGTGTCTATCAATGTAAACTGTGCTTTCTGCGTAATTTTTTCTGTATATAAAAATGTTTTGAATATTGTTAATTGTTAATGAATACGGCCGGGGGGGTCACTCCCCCCTAATACAAAAACTCAAAACACCCTAGTCTGGTTGTCCAGTCACTGGGCGCATGGGGAAGGACGGGGCGGGACTTTCCTTTGACCAGGGGTAAAGGTTAGAATGAGAGGGGTCCTAGGTAAGTACCAGACCATATGGAAAAGGCCAGGAGCAGAATGAGACGGGCCACCATAATGGCGGTCGCTCTAGACCCCGGGGACACGCAAGAAAGGGGGGCCGCATCAGTAATGACACGCCCCCCCCCCCCCCTTCTCCCCATATGCGGCAGCAAATGGGTGCCGTTTTGCATAACCCTGTGAACCGGAAGCACTTTAGTGCTTCCGGTTCACTGGTCACTTCCGGCCAGGCTGAGACGACCGGGTTCATCCCTTAAAAGGGGGAGCTCGCAAAGGAGGCAGCCTCTTTGTCCATACTGCTGCCTCCTCATCACAGCAATCCTCCACGGGCCCTTTTTAATCGTTTGCCCACCCACCATCCCCTAAAAGCAGGAGTTCTGGGTAATTAGTTGCGATAATGTATGGTTAGTATTTCTGTCTTTTGCAGCGATAAGTTTTTTGAATTCACAGGTGGTGGGATTGAAAGGATTGAAAATGTAATGTTAATGTGCATACTAGCTATTGTCATATTTAGGTGTCCCTGGTCAGGCGGTAAGGTCCACAGTGGTAAGCATAGTCTGTGGTCTTAGCGGTCAGCACCATGTAACTCCGGGGGTAGTGACAGCCGGTAAGTAGGCTGTCGGGGTGCGGGGGCCGGGGGAGTCATCCTTCCCAGTGGGACTGGGGCCACCCCTGTACGCGCATGCGCAGCAAGTCTGCGGCCCCCTTTAATGGAGTTCAAGGCCAGGGCGTAGGGGGGCCCGGGGAAAAAGGTCCGTCTGATAAGTTGTACCCTGTGTGCAACCTTGCTCCGGGAGTAGTAGTGGTAGTACCCTGGGACTGAAAGGAGGGAGGGTAGAGAAGCTTGCCAGACTTTGACTTTGCCGAAGGGACACGCAGAAAGTCATATCATGCATTGTTAGATTTACGGTAGGAGTGCCTTCTGTATTAGAATGTGTTAAGGTTAGCTCTTGAAACAACATGTGTCTATCAATGTAAACTGTACTTTCTGCCTAATTTTTTCTGTATATAAAAATGTTTTGAATATTGTTAATTGTTAATAAATACGGCCGGGGGGGGGGGGGGGGGGGGTCACTCCCCCCTAATCCAAAAACTTAAAACACCCTAGTCTGGTGGTCCAGTACCTGGGCGCATGGGGAAGGACGGGGCGGGACTTTCCTTTGACCAGGGGTAAAGGTTAGAATGAGAGGGGTCCTAGGTAAGTACCAGACCATATGCCCGCGTTACCAATCCGACGCTGGTTGCAACCACCCTTCTTCAAGTTGCACCCACACAAAATACATGTTGCTTCTTTCGCTCTGACCCCCCACTGTTGTCCATGTTTTACTAGCGCTATGGGGCGGCCAGCACCAGCCGCGCTATAGCACTTTTATCTTACTGCCCCATTGCCTGTTAACTCTCACCCTATCTTTGATTTCACCCTTTCGTTGTCACCCCACCTGCCTTTTAAAAAAAAACGCTGGCCCCATCATTGTGCCTTTTTACTACCTTTACTTGTAACATGCTGCACAGTCACACTGCTCTACAATTTAGCCTTAAGATCTTGTCAAACAGGCAAAGTCAATAGCTTTCGCAAAAGCGTGACCAATTGCCTTTTCCAGTGCTTGTTATCCCTCAAGTTTCTTTTTCCTGTAAATCTCGGCTTTCCATGAAGTGAAGGGGGATCCCGAGGGCGGGGCGGGGCAGGCACAAAAAGTGAAAGCAACTTCGGAGCCGCCCCTCCGCTGTTCGGATGAAGGGGTCTCATAACTGCCCGCTTTCATCCGCCAATCAGAGGAAGGCACGAATTTAGCTTTATTCCAAGTTTAGAGCTATAAAAAGGGGCGCTGCGGGCTCTTATCCGGGACACTCGAGACAGCAACGAAGAGGAGAGAAAACGAGCAAAAGACGAGATTCCGTAAGATGCATGCCTTGTTTACTGCACTTGTTATTTCTGCGGTGAAGTTTCATGACAAGACGGTCACGGACTCACCTGTGCCAGTCCTGGGGTTTAATTAGCGAGTCGACTCGGTGCATTCTGGGGGTTTTAGCCCCATTCCTCGAGTGGTGTACGTGGTAGTCCGAGGCTGTAGGTTACAGGAATGAAAGAGTGGTCAATGCGAAGTAAATTAAAGATTAATGGCAAGGCCGGGTGGGGGCTTTGGAGGGCGAGAGGGGTAAGAATGTTTGGAGTAGACTCCAGGAGTTTAAACAAACCATAGAAACAAAGTACAGATTACTTTGGGAGTTACTGTAACTGCGTTTGTGTAGCGCTTCATACCCCTTGCCAGGCTCCAAAGCGCTATACCGTGGGTTAGGCTAGTGCTTGGTTTGAAGGTTATTTGCTATGGAATCTTTGTGGTGTTGTGTGTGATTGACCAGGGGGGCGTGGTGCTCTGATTCTGTTTTAAGTTGTAGCATACCTGCCGAACAATCTCACAGTGTGAGGGCGTGCCCTCGATAGAAAGGGGAGGGGCCTCGAGCCAAGAAGTACCGAGGAGGCACTTTTGAACCCCACCCCAGCCCAACCCCCCTCCTCCCAAACAAAATAAAATCTGTCAGAGGCTGGTTCCGATGTCCGCTTAATGGACCTCGGCAGTTTAAAGCCTCAGAAAACGAGCTGGAAATCCACTGTTTACAGAGGTTTTCAGCTCGCTTCACCCCTGCCACCGTGTGATCTCGGCTCCTACCTGGAGACGTGTGATGGGAGCCGATATTGTGTGCCACACGGTGGCACCGCGTGAGTTGGCAGGCTTAGAAGTGCGACAGAGCCCTGTGGTTTGCAGTCGTGGGCTGATGTTCATGACCCACCAGCCCCACGCGTGGTTTGTGGGTGACGCCGAACCATCAACCCGCCCCCTGCTGGACGCAGCACAGGCAGACGGCCAGGGTAACCCCCCGAGGGAACAAAAGAACATATGAGGCCATAGTGTGTCCACTTGTGACGCTGCAGTGGGACGAGAGGGGGGTGGAAGAGATGGACCACTAGATTCAAGTCCCCAAAGATGCCAGTCTTTATTTTATAGCTGAGGTCTATATGGGCTTCATAGTCGAGGCGACGGATGGAAGATTTATAATAAATCCCAGTTACCCGAGCTCGAGTTAGGGTGCATTGAATGGAAATATGGAAGTACAGGTACCCAGTGTCCAGAGTGCTGTTTGCTACTCTGGACACTGATGCTCCCATCAATGTGTTGCACCCAGTGCTTTAAATGGGAAAAAATAAGTGCAGGTACTCATTAATATGAGCTAGAGGTGGGGCAAGTGGGCGGGGCTAGGGGCGGGCTAAGAGTAACATATGATTATACATAATGAATTCTGTACCAGTTTCAGCCACTATCAAAACACATGAAAAATGTGTTTATGTAAATGAAACAGGTTAACTTGTTACACAAAATAAAATCCAACAGTTCAGCGTTTTGTAATATTTGTTGTAATTTGTGTTGCTTTTTAATGCAATACTGTTATTTGTTGTTGTTTGGCACAATACTATCTACTCTCAGGCATACACTCGCACACACACACTCCCTCTAAAATCTCCTGAGTGTCCTGATTCTCTCCCTCTTTACCTCAATTTTCTCTCGCAGAAAAACAGGCACACACAAGTCGGCAAGCACACAGACATAAGCAAACACTCACAAACAGTCTCAGGTGGGATTAAAGCCATTTTAAACTCCTTCCCTCCCATGAGTTTATAAATTGCCTCTGTCCATGTGCTACTTTCATACCTGTGTTTGCCCAAATGCGCACAATAGTTGGAATGTGATTAACAGCACAGGGCCTAAATGGGCCCTCCACTGTCAATACAGTGTGATGGTGAACACAGGGACATCATGCAAATGATCCTGCGCTGAATAGTTCAACAGCGGCTCTGCTTAGGACTATAGAAGCGCCGTGGCTGTCAAATAGGTTCCAACCATGGCAGCCTCGTGCTCACCAGCACTAGCAGCCAGTGAGCCTACCTTTCATGAGTATTGGTACTCTCCTCAGCAGTAGAGATGTGCTGATACTAACAGGGATACAAATAATAATAAGTGCTGGTACACAGTACCTGTGAGTACCAGCCCATTTAAAACAACGCCACTGTCCTTTCCCCTACGACAAGGCTCTTCCTGGTTCCATGCCTTTACATAGGCATGTCCTCTCCATTCGCCTCTCATCTTTACCCAGCCTCTAAGCTTATCTCCCTAGTTCTGCTCCTCTTCCTCCCACCTTTCGCTTACTCTCTCCACAAGGCTTGCGTTTCCTCACTGGTTTTTTTCCCTACTCCTCTCCTTTTCTCCCCTCCATGCTGTACTCATCCCCTAAGTTTGCCATCTGGCCAGTATTTTGGTTTTGCAGTGTGTGTGTGTGTGTGTCTGTTTGTGTGTCTGCGTCTGTCTGGGTGTGCGTCTGTCTGGGTGTGCGTCTGGGTGTGTGCTTGTCTGGGTGTGCGTGTGTCTGTATGTGTGTCTGTCTGTATGTATGTGTGTCAGTGTGTGTGTGTGTATGTGTCAGTGTGTGTGTCTAGGTGTGTGTGTGTATCTAGGTGCGTGTGTCAGGGTGTGTGTGTTTGTCTGTGTGTCTGTCTTTATGTGAGTCTGTATTGGTCTGTCTGTGTGCCAGTGTGTGTGTGTCTGTATGTGTGTGTGTGTGTTTCTGTATGTGTATGTGTGTGTGTGCGTGTGAATTATAAGAAATGCAACAGATGTATGACTTTACAGAAATGTGTGTTTAAAAAAATACAATTTCTAAGACGATTCATGAATACAGACCTGTGGTATTTTTATCTGAAAATAAGTGACAAACCTATCACCTCACTTCTTTACATTCATCCCACCTCTTTTCTGCTATGTTCACCGATCTTTATCCCCAACCAAAGCCATTGCCAGATGTCATGTAGCTCATTCCTAGCGTTTCCTGCTATTCATTGCCATATGCGCTGGGCTACCTTCACACCCGTAGAGCCAGTACACAGGTCCGTCACTGGTATCTTGTAAATACGGTGATTAATGTTGGAGGGGCTCACAAAGAGGAGCAGCTTCTATCCTGAAAAAAAAAATGCTAAGAAAATCGGCTTTGGCGAAGTCAGAGGATGTTTTAGGGGTTGCCAATAGCTTTAGTACAGTCCGTGCCATTGATATACTAAATACAACTGAATTTCTGACTGTCTTTCTTAACCCATTTACACACCTGATGGAGAGGGGCGGGGGTGAGGCTAAATCACTTTTAGCTGAATAGTCGTTGCGCATGTGCCCGACATGAAGGGTCTGTCTAGACCCTGCACTGTTAGTCACAGCGTGACGCACATCAAGCCCTCTTAGACCCCTGCAGTCTCAGGCCATTCACATGGACGCTGCTGGAATCTCCAGCAGGGACTCTGCAGGAGGCTTGGCGCGCCTACACGCTCTAGAGAAACAGAGCGACATCTACCCTGTGCAATAGGAGAGACATACCTGGAGCCTGCAGTCCCGTTTAATAGGGTACCGGTACTCTCCCATGGCTAATGAGAAGTGCCGGTACTGAGGGCCTAAAAATTCAGAAGTGCCGGTACTCAGTACCGGTGAGTACCGGCCCATTTAAAGCACTGGTTGCACCAGTGCAGAGAAGTACTGGCCCTCGCCCTATCAAGGTTAAGATGTGCAGGTACGGAGTACCGGACCGCACCGGCCCATTTAAAGCACTGTGCACAAGCACGGCTTTCACGTGACTTCCTGGATCCGACCTTGTTCTGATGTATCAGTCTCTGGTGCGTTATGCTGGAGAGTGCACGTGACACGTTGTATAAGCCTCGGACCTGAGAGAGAAGCACGTGCAGGGGTTGTAGAATAGAGAACCGGAAGGAGCGAAGACACCAAAGCAGGCTCCGGAAGTACTGATGGGGTGCACCCACCTCATGGGTGAGGCTGTCCGCCATGTTCACTCACACATGGTTAATGGTGAACAGTGAGTGCACGGCGGTGGTGCTAGGACAGGGAGGGTAACAATGCATGGGCCAGGGTTGTTCAAGAGCAAAGGGACCGGTGACTACCAGCCCAGGCACCTGGCACAGGGTGGCACAGCAAAGATGGGGTACCATGAGGGCATGGACAGGGTTACAGAAGGGCAAAAAGGTAGAAAACCATGGGGCGGGGCGGGGCTCCTGCGCTGCAGAAAGGGAAGAGTGTGTTTGGGGTACAGTGACTTTAGGGCACGGGAAGGGTGCTTTGAGAGTACATGGGGAAAGAGGTACAGGCGGCAGGATGACCGTGTTCACAGAGTGGAGACTACATCCAGCAGATGGCACAGGGTGCCCAAATGCACCAGGGGCACGTAAGGCATAGGTGTACAGCACAGACCCAATGCAGGACACAAGGGACAGGGTGAAGTAGGGCACAGCACAGAACACCAGGGAGCCATAGTGCGTCCATAACACACAAGGGATAGTGACTGAAGGGTGCAAGTACCAATGAGTGGGGAGGACCCACGGGGCAGGTAATTCAGCAAACACAAGGGCTAAGTACGCCCCATAAGATGACGATAATGGTGACCTTCAATAAAGGATGACCAGCAAGGTACAAGGAGGGTTCACTGACAAAATATCAATGTAAAAAATATAGATGAAAAAATATAGAATGCAAAAAATATCAACACCCTATACTTAAACAGGAAGGTACCAAAATATCCCCAAACAACATCGATGTTAAAAGTATAGCTGTACAAAAGATCGATTTTTATATGTATATAAAATAATAAATAGTAAATATATTAAATAGTAAAACATGAAGTAGATTTAATATACATTTAACAAATATAACAAACTTAATTAAAAAAGTTAAACATAATATATATTTACTTTCAAACAATTATTAAACCATAAACTCATAATTATTTTATACTTTTTTAAATGATATAAACATTTACAAATAAATATATATGTGTATATATATATATATATATATATATATATATATATATATATATATATATATGCAAAAAAGAAGGAGAAGTCTGGGTAGTTCTCAAGTTTAGGTGGAAAGGAGCTCCTGTTAGAGCACTCTCAACACCAGCGACACTCTAGATCTGCTCACATCAAATGTCTGTTTTTCTATCAAAGTTTTTAAGCATAGGATTAGCACAGGGCTATCCACGACGATATAGGAAAGGAAAACGTCTTTTGCCATTCATACAGCAAAGTCTTTAGGCATAGGACTAGCACAGTGCTGTCCTTGCCGAGCTGCAAAATGACAAAAGCCATTTATCACTCCAGGCACAATATTACAGCTTTGAATTGGTAAAATACCCTTCCAGGCATAGAGTGACACATAAATTATGCAAAAAAGAAGGAGAGAACTCTTGGTAGTTCTCAAGTTTAGGTGGAAAGCAGCTTTCTTTTTTGCATAATTTATGCATCACTCTATGCATGAAAGGGTTTTGTATTTAGAGATATATATATATATACATTTTGTTGCTCAAAGAAGAGGACGCACTCCAACTATGGGTAGGTTTCATACCATTTATTCATGAGAAAGTGGCATTTCTTCCTGACATTTCAGTTCTTGGCATTACGCGTTTCAAAGCTATACCGCTTCTTCGCCAGAGACCAATGTGTTTGTCCAATTCCTGCTGAGCACAGTCCTCTGCTTATTCCAATTTATCAGCCTCTGGTGTGCTGTTTTGGTGAAATCCTTTACAAGGCACGCTGGGATCTGTAGTCTCCTAATTGCAATTCAATCAACTTACAGTGGGCTCAGACACAACAACGCAAATTAAGAACCAGTTTTAAGACCTCCAGTGGGCCTAGGGGGGAATTACACTTTCCCAATTGTTTTTCTGCAGCGCAATTAAGGAAAAGACGGTTCTCTTCCCTGCGGCCCCTTGTTGATTTCATGGGTGGTGAGGTCCTCCGCTGCTGGGGCTGCCGCAATTAAATGTTTCCATTTTGTTGCCCAAAGATGAGGACGCACTCCAACTACAGGTAGGTTTCACACAATGTATTAATCTTTGGGCAACAAAATGGAAATATTTAATCGTGTTAGATAGCAAAGGGGTAAAAATTACAATTCCCACTCCAGTGAGTGCAACAATAGGGAAACTGTTGGATTGCAGAGAGATAATATGTACTATTCCCACTCCAGTAATTGTAACAGTAGGGAAAGTGTTGGATAGCGGAGGTGTAAACATTACTATTACAACTCCAGTGAGAGCAACAGTAGGTAGTAAAATATTAACAACAAAATATTTAAAAATAAAATAAAAATATAAATATGTACAAATATATTTAACAATATAAAATTAAAAAAACATATATTGTTTAATGCATATGACACATGCCTACAAGTATGATATAAAATAAAATATAATTTTCAAACAAAGAAATATTTATAATTAGAAATTATTTAGAAACAAAAACATTAATTATTACATAAATTTACCTTTTCCCCCTACCCTCTAATACCACACAACTCACAAGCCACATGTAAATGAAAAAAAGTTACTTATATAATAAATTACTAATTAAAGAAATATTATAACTTAAAAAACAAATTAAAACTCATAAAAATTACACTTCCCACACTTTACCCCTGTAACTCCCACAAACCACAGCTAAACATAAACAGTAAAAAATGAATTACTCAATTAAGACTTATTTTAGATTAAAAAACGTTAATAGTATTTAACAACTAATTTTGAAGTAAGTAAAAATAATTTACTCCCCCACCCTTTACCCCAATAAAAGTAACACCCAAACACAAAAAATATAAACAATTACGCTAATTAACTATCAATTAATTAATTCATATTAATGACCAACTAATTATTAATTAATTAGACATAAATTACTTCCCAACCTTTTGCCTAATAAACATCAAACCCCACACCTAAAATTAATTACACAATTTCCATATTTAATCTTCATTTAATTAATATTAATTAAGAAATAATTATTAATTACTGAAAAATAAACTACTTCCCACCCTTTCCCCGATAAACCCCACAATCCTCACCCAAATGATTTACACAATTTCCATAATTAATTTACAATTTATTAATTAATATTTATTAACGACTAATTATTAACTAATTAAATACAAATTATTGCCCACCCTTTACCCGTATAAACCCTACAACCCGCACCTGAAATTAATTACACAATTTACATGTTTAATTTTCAAATAATTAATTAAAACTAATTAACAACTTATTAATAAGTGGCCATCTCCTTTTAGGCACTCACTCATGGACTGTGTTATAGTAGCAGCCTTCAGTCTGTGAAGCCCTGGTCTCTGGGAGCGTTTATGATCTTTTACTGGTTGGGTGCAGATGTCTAGTCAAGTGTGATGCAGATTCCAATTTGTCCCTACAGAGTCTTCAACAACAGGAGCAAAGTTTGGTATCCCTCAGACAGCCGCCTCTTAGGTAAGCAATTGGTGCAAACAGAACTTCATGAATTTTGTGTGAATTTCTTGTGACGATCAGCCCAATATGGCTGGAGCCCTAGTACTGTTTCCAATAAAAAAATTTCTGGATTAGATTGTCTGAATCTTCCCAGGTTTTCTTGAAAAGATCCATATTTGCTTGAATCTTTAGCCAACCTTCTAAATTCAATGTGTTACAGATTTCTTCAACAATTCAGCTCTCCTCAATTGGTTTACACCACTGTTTAAATTGTTTGCCCAGTGACATGTTTGACCCATGAAGTTCCCAGTAATTACTGCCCATAATGAGTTTGTCCCAGCCGATGCCAGCAGTAGATGAATTGCATATCCAAAGTAGGCAAGATGCTAACAGATCTAGCTCAACTTGGGCTGGGGCTCACCGACTGTCCTGTGTGCAGTTAATGGTAAAAATCCACCTTAGCAGCTAACTAATTTTGAAGTAAGTAAAAATAATTTACTCCCCCACCCTTTACCCCAATAAAAGTAAAACCCAAACACAAAAAATATAAACAATTACGCTAATTAACTATCAATTAATTAATTCATATTAATGACCAACTAATTATTAATTAAACATAAATTACTTCCCAACCTTTTGCCTAATAAACATCAAACCCCACACCTAAAATTAATTACACAATTTCCATATTTAATCTTCATTTAATTAATATTAATTAAGAAATAATTATTAATTACTGAAAAATAAACTACTTCCCACCCTTTCCCTGATAAACCCCACAATCCTCACCCAAATGATTTACACAATTTCCATAATTAATTTACAATTTATTAATTAATATTTATTAACGACTAATTATTAACTAATTAAATACAAATTATTGCCCACCCTTTACCCCTATAAACCCTACAACCCGCACCTGAAATTAATTACACAATTTCCATGTTTAATTTTCAAATAAATAATTAAAACTAATTAACAACTTATTAATAATTAATTAAAAATACATTTCTTCTCAGCCTTTAGCCCTATAAACCCCACAACCCGCACCTAAAAAATACACAATTACCATAATTAATTAGCAATTAATTAATATTGTATAACAACCATTTAATTAATTAATAATAATTTACTTCCCACAATTAATATTATAAAATCTCAATTACATAAATATGAATAAATACAAAACAATCCTTAATTTATTATAATTAATTTACTTCCCACCCTATTCCCCTTTAAACCCACAACCCGCCACGGAACAAAAAAAAACAAATTTAATTAAAATAAAATTGATAACCTCTAAAAATGTAACACATGCATTAAAAACATAAAGAATTCTTATACAAAAATAATACATTTCATACATTTAAAATCTATACTAAAATACATAATGCTATTTAAAAAAAATCGATATTTCAACCCATGGCGGGTGCCCGTCGGCCAACGGCTGTCGCAAGCACTACCATGGTAGTGCTGCGCAAATCAGTTGGACGACGAGGCCCGCCCGTGCAATAGAACGCCTGCATCAAGGCATATTTTCCTCCACTGTCAATGGGTTAAACAACTATTTTTTGCAAATGATAATATTGGCTTGTATATTTTTTAAAAACAATATTTGTTACCTTAAAATCGATATTCTTGAGCACGATATTTTTGCTGTCGATATTTCTGACTCACAATATATAGGACTCAATAGATCTGTAGTTCGACATTTCCAAGTCGATATTTTGTCTGCACACCACAAGGAGACAGTTATATTCTAGCTGTCTCTGTAGATAGATCTATGGATGCCTGGCAATATTCTACCCATTTCTGTAGACAGATCTGTGGGTGCTTGGCAATGTTCTACCCATGTCTGTAGGCAGGTCTGCTGATGCTTGGCAACATTCTACCCTTGTCTGTAGACAGATCTACTGATGCTTGGCAATATTCTTCTTGTGTCTGTAGAGAGATCTACGGATGCTTGGCATATTCTACTCCTGTTTGTAGACAGATCTACTGAAGCTTGGTAATATTCTACAGGTGTCTGTTGACAGATCTGTGGGTGCTTGACTTGTTGAAGAAGGTTTAACGTCTCAAACCACATCAAATACGTACGGAGCAGGGAGAAAACAACAAATGTATATTTGGTGGCCCTACTGTTAGTAAGGGAAGCAGACCTTAGGGCACAAGGGACAGAGTAACTCTAGGACGCAAGGGTCAGGAGGGGTGCTTGGACTTGAGTAACCATACGAGACAAGGGAGAGATTGACATTGTTGCATATTTATCAGTGTGCCCTACAGGACCATAGCACAGGCCAGCTAAGAGCACATGGGAGAGGGAATCAGTATTCTACATGACAAGAGGGGGGTTCTACTGGACACAAGTGGCTGGATGTTCACTGAGTCAGTGAGACAGGGTGCCATTCCGGTTCCAGAATCCCATTACCTATATGACACATGGAGTATGGACCAAGAGGACACTATGACTGATAACACATGGACAGGATAATTATGAGTCCAGAAGTCCGGGTAACAACAGCACATGGAGTAGGATGTGCAACAACACTTGGCGGCACTCACTGTTTTGCCTTTCAGATGTGGTTTGGGGAATAAGTGAGGCGGTGTCCAGCTTTGGCGATATTATGTCAATAAATTTGGTTGAGCGGCTAATCTGTGGCCATCTCCTTTTAGGCACTCACTCATGGACTGTGTTATAGTAGCAGCCTTCACTCTGTGAAGTCCTTGTCTCTGTGAGTGTTTATGATCTTTTACTGGTTGGGTGCAGATGTCCAGTCAAGTGTGATACAGATTCCAATTTGTCTCTACAGAGTCTTCAACAACAGGAGCAAAGTTTGGTATCCCTCAGACAGCCGCCTCTTAGGTAAGCAATTGGTGCAAACAGAACTTCATGAATTTTGTGTGAATTTCTTGAGACGATCAGCCCAATATGGCTGGAGCCCTAGTACTGTTTCCAATAAAAAATGTTCTGGATTAGATTGTCTGAATCTTCCCAGGTTTTCTTGAAAAGATCCATATTTGCTTGAATCTTTAGCCAACCTTCTAAATTAAATGTGTTACAGATTTCTTCAACAATTCAGCTCTCCTCAATTGGTTTACACCGCTGTATAAATTGTTTGCCCAGTGACATGTTTGACCATGAAGTTCCCAGTAATTACTGCCCATAATGAGTTTGTCCCAGCCTATGGCAGCAGTAGATGAATTGCATATCCAAAGTAGGCAAGATGCTAACAGATCTAGCTCAACTTGGGCTGGGGCTCACCGGCTGTCCTGTGTGCAGTTAATGGTAAGAATCCACCTTAGCAGTATAGCCACTTGTTTCACTATGTTGCTGTGTTTATTGATGGTCACCACCAGGCCACTGCCTTTATTTTATTCATACATGTTCCAATACGGGTTTCGTACAAGATGACTATCTCATCTGCACACTGGGGCCACTGGTTGTGCTGGTCTCCCATGTCGATGAGAACATTTCTAAATCCTACATGAGCTTCCCCAACAGCTTCGTGACTGCCAGAGCCTCCATCAGTTCAGGAAGCTTCTAAAAACCCATATTTTCTGAGGTATCTTGGTTTGGCTATAGTATACCGTCCTTAGCGCAGAGATACCCCTTACGGGGTGATTTGGGCGCCATATAAATGAATACATATCAAATAAATTAATTAATAAATACGTCAGCTGTACATACATTAAATATAAGTCAGACCAGCACACAACACTGCTTAAGGCTGCGATTATTTGGTATTCTTGTGGTCATCCTGGTGCTGTCACCTACTTTTACCCATTGCCACGTTTCACATTGGAAAATTTGTATTATCCCTTGAATTAAATTACCCATTTGATAAGAGTCCTCCCTAGTAGCCCACGGTTCACCCTATCCAAAGCTGAAGAATAGTCTAACAACACACAGACATTGGTATTAAAGAGCCCCCGACCCATCTGCAGCATGTTCAAGAATATAAAGTTGTCAAGAGTCACACATCCTTCCCTATTCCAGCAGTGCTAGATTGGCAAGTAAATATTTGACCACTGAGCAAAGAGAAAGAGGAAAGAGTTGGATAGCAGAAAATATCTAATACTAAAATGGAGCTGAAGACTGACACATGAAGGGACTGTTGGAAGGTACTACTGAGCAGGCGGCTCCCAAAACACAGCCCATGATACAGCCTGTAAGAAACAGAAGTATTAGTTGAGGGTGGTAAGTACCCACTCAAGTAATAATCACAATCTTTGTCAGGGTGATGCACCAAAGTCACCAAATAAACCTAAGCTCAACCCCCTGATAGCTCTGGCAGAAAGCAGACAGGCTAAACTTAGAACAAAGTGTAAAGTATTTATGCAGCTTCAAAACAGTAATAAAGTAATAAAGTTGAAAGGCAAAACAATACAAATCCGAAACTGAATTAGAGAAATAGAGTTAGGTTCTAACTTTTTGCTATTTTTGTTGAACTCTCTTCAGCTCTTTTTCTGTAGCTGCTTTAAAACGTTAATATGGGAAATAAATGTTTTGAGACTCCCGCCCCTGCCCTTGCTCAACGGATCACCCCCAAACTTTCCATTAAAGGGCAGAGGTGGATGACCTTTTTTTGGAACAAAAGATATACTCTTTGTATGGAAACTCTGACCTAACTATAACTACATAATGACGACGGCTACTGTGATAAATATTTACTGAAAAAACCTCAGGTTTCAGGGACGTTATAGTTAGTTAGACATTTCAATCACACAAAACCAGAGAAATTTGGCCGTTCTAGTTAGTTCAGCTAACTATAACTCACGCTCCCGCAACGCACTGCTGATGCTATCACATATTACTTCATTCATGACATGGCCAGTGACATCACTGATGACATCCCAGATGACATCTCAAATAAAATCATTGTCACTCAAATGACAGGGGGTCCCCTCCCCATGCCATCTTTTTTATTTAAAAAAATGGAGTGGGGCCACTGGCCCCCCTCCTGGGCCACTCCTGGCCCCGGGGACCTCATCCCCAAGGGCCGGCCATTTGCATTGGGGACTGTGGGGGGAGGTCCAATACACCCACGTTCATGCCGGCTCCCCGCTTCCTGCAGGAGCCAGCATTGCTTATGAGCAAGGGGAGCTGCTGACATGCAGCTCCTCCTGCTCAAAAGCAATCCTGCTTTGCTGTATTGAAGTAAGAGCAGGTTTTCCTGCTCTCGCTTTAATGAAGCAGAGTTTGCTATGGCAGGGCGGGAGATGTGCTCACGCCCTGCCATAGCAAACAGCAATGCCCAAGGGGTGGCACCTCGGGACATTGCAGGAGCCGGCCCTGGTAGGTGGCGGTTCCCAGGACCATCAAGGGCTCTTGGAGGGAGGCCGTGCATGGAAGAAGGTGCTGAGTTTGTTGCAGAGGTCTTGTGAGGGAGGAATGTCAGTAGACTCGCTGGTGGGTTGGGCGAGCTCCATGAAGAGTCCTTTACTGTTTTCCTCATATTTCAAATGAGTTGGTGGTGGGTGTTGGTGGTGGCTCTGAAGTTGTTGTGGGCTTCTGTGGATTTAGAGTTTCTCCAGGCCTTTTCGAGGCACCGGCATGTGCGTCTGGACTCTTGAAGTTCAGTTGTAAACCATCTGGCTTTCTTGGCGTGGGTGTTGTTCTTTTTGAGGGGGGCTATGGTGTTAGCGCTGTTCGAGCTCCATCTGTGAGTTGGGGCTGTGGTGTTTGGGTCATCGTCTTTTGCGGTGGTTGGGATAGAGCTGCAGAGTGAGGAGGTGAGCTGGTCATCAGTGATTTTGGTCCAGTTTCTTTTTGGGAGCAGGTGCTGGTGTCTGTGGATGGTGGATATTCTGAAGGTGAAGTGGATGCATCGATGGTCTGCCCACGGGAGTTCGGTGGTGTGGCTGAAAGTGATGGAGTTTCTTTTTGTGAAGAGGGGGTCAAGGGTGTGTCCTGCCAAGTGCGTGGGTTCGGTCATGATCTGGCAGAGTCCAATGTTGTGGAGGTTGTCCAGGAGGGATGTTGTGTTGTCAAGGTGGAAGTTGAGGTCTCCCAGCAGGGTCTAGATAGTGGATGCGATGGCTTGCGGGGAGATGATGTCCGTGATGGAGTTGAGAGTTCCTCAGAGGGTGGTGGTATGGTTCGGCTGTACCTTGAAGTGTAGGTGTCCCATCAGGTCTGTGGGCTCGTTGAGGAGTGTGCTCAGGCGGATTTGTGGACAATGGCGATTCCTTCTCCAGGGCGGGCCTTCCTGGTGATCTTGTATCCATGGGGAATGGTGATAGCAATGCCCGGTCCCGAGGTGGTGTTGGTTTAAGTTTCGGTGAAAAATGCTATGTCCGGGGTGGTGCTGTTGAGGAGGTCCCAGATTTCGGTGGCGTGTTTGTGGAATGATCGGGCGTTGAAGAGGATGCATTGCAGGGTCTTCGGTTCTTGTGACGAGTTGTGCTGGGTCCGTGTTCCTGGCGGTGCTGCAGGTGTGCCGGCAGCGGTGACAGCTGAAGGGTCCGTGGGGGTCGGTTGATGATGCTAGCTTGCAGTTGTTATTGCAGCCTGGGTTGAGTGCGTGGAGTGCCACTGGGTTGTAGCGTTGGTGGTGTGGCGGTCCAGGGTTCCTGGCGCTGGTCGCTGTCGGTTCGCAGACGGGCGCAGTGGCCGCCATTAATTAGCGGTCGGGGAGGGCTGGACAGCTGGGAGGCAGGAGTGGGGAGGAGAACTGGCTCGTGCTGAGGGGACCCGCGGGGGCAGCAGCATCGAGCAAAAAGGGGGAAAGCAAGCAATAAGAAAGAAGAAAAATTTAAAGAGTACAAGGGTGAAAAAAGAAAAGAAAAAGATATAAAGAGTAAAAGCGTGAGAAGAATAAAGGAAGAGGGAGCAGAAAGCAGAAGAGTGCTATAAAGAGTGAAAAGGTGAAATGGCTAAAGGGTGAAAACAGAGCAGAATGGGGCAGAAGCGGAGCAAGAGAAAGGAGTCAGAGGTCCACTGGACCACCAGGGTTGAGGCGCAGGTATAACCTGCAGGTGGAGGTGGGCCTAGAACACCAACACTACTGGAGTGCAGGGGCTCAGGCGAGCCCTCACTTAAGGGTGGAGCTGCCAGGGTGGGAGATCATTTTCAATGACAATGAGCCAGTGGTCTTGCTCACCTGTCCCCGCAGCGGGCGCCATTAAGTAGGGGTCGGGGAGGACTGGACTTCAGTGATTGTATAAGGGATTAAGTATGTGTTAGTATCTATGAATACGTGAGGTGGTGTGCGTATAATTGTATTGGTGAGTAAATGAGAGTGTGATTGATTCTTTGCAAGACTGACTAGATGTGTGTGTAACTATGAATGAGTGGCGGTGTGTGAGTGTCTGTATAGGTGTAAGAGTACAAATGATAGTGCTAAATTGATAAGTGACTGCATGTATGAGTGACTGTATAGGTGAATGAGTGGATGTGTGTGTAGACCTAGGAACCAGTGAGTGGGATGTAGTAACTGGTATTGGTGTGTCTATTGTTTAGGAAATGGTAATCTGTAGTTTAGAGTGGGTCTATCAAAGGTTATATTAGGGCGTGAGGAGGTGCATCAGATTATCACGTGGAATATGTCATCAGTGATGTCATCAGTGATATCACTGACCATGTCATGAGTGATGCAATATGTAATGTCATCAGCAGTGCATTGCAGGGACACAAGTTATAGCTAACTCAACTTACTATCACGGCTAAAGTTCTCTGTTTTTGTACCCGTGAAATGTTCAACTAAATACAATGTCCCTGAAACCGATGGTTTTTTAGTGAATTTCAAAGGTTTTATAAAAGCTAATTTCTAACTATTACCACCCTGAAACCTATGGTTGTTTCAGTGAATTTCAAAGGTTTTTTAAATGTTACTTTTAAACTATGCCTACATAGGTAGGACATATGCAGAAAGAGGGAGGGAGAAAGGTGCAGAAAGAAGCAAGAGAAATGGCGAAAGAGGCAACAGAAGTCCATAAAGAGGAAGAAAGGTGCCGAAAGAAGCAAGAGATATGGAGAAAGAATCAACAGAGGGGCAGAAAGAGGCCTTGTTGCAAAGTCTTCCTGTGCCCCCAACATTTTGCTGACTGGTACTGGTAGTAACTGAGTCTGACTAACCAGGCCCAGGGCCAGTGCTATGCTAAAATACACTTAGAATACAGTGAAAACAACTACATACACTTGGGTACACTATGGGTTGGGGTACTCCTGTGATTGGCATGACCTCCCCTGTAAGGCCCTAGTACATAATATTGCCGGGGCATTAAAACTACCTCTAAGTCAGCGGTGCAGAAAGATGCTTCTTTAACTAGTAGTCCCATTTGCAGAGTGGTAGAGAAAGGGTGCTGGGCCTCTGACCAGCGCTCAGGAAATCTGCTGTGTAGGACTTACAGAAGGTACCAGGAGGGATTCTTGGCCCCCAAAGTCCCTCAGGAGTAAAGTGGGCTTCATCCCTCATCCCGTAGTCTTACAGGAGGTGCGTTTGTAGAGTAGTGGGAAAAGGGGGCATGGACTGCTATGAGAACTTAGCAATGCTGCTGTGTGGGACTTACTGGGGGTAATATGAGGGGTAGTTGGCCCCCAAGGTTGTCCTTGGGGACCAACTACCCATCCTATTACCTTCACTAAGTTCAACACTGTGAGATTGCTAAGAGGTCTTCGGAGGCCACACACCCCCTTTCTCCGCCAGTCTGTAATCGCACCTCCTGGCACAGTACTGGTTGGGGGATGAAGTCCACTTTACTCCTAAAGGACCTTGGGGGCCAAGAAACTCTCCTGGTACCGCCTGTAAGTCCTATGCAGTGGAATTCCTGAGCACTGGAAACACATGGAGAGGAATATTGCCGTTCAGCAGGAAATGGTTTAATCCAAAGCTCTGTTTTTAATATAAAATCAGGTCCTTCGGTGATCATTTCACTGAAAATACAAGATGTGAAAAAAATATTATGGTCTACAGGTGCTTGTATTTCTACGGACTGGAATCTAGAGAACGCTAAAGTTATTTTGGTATTTTACTGACTTCAGCTGGTCGTTTTCTATCAAGAAAGTTAAATAGAGGCAGTTGCCAGAATTGTTTTTTAAAAGTCTCCCAGCAGAAAGCAATTCTGGTATTTTACTGACCTCTGCTGGTCGTTTTCTGTCAAGACAGTTAAACAGAGGCAGTTGAACAGAAAAAAGTCCCTAAGTGGAGGCAGACAAGTCCTAGGTCTGATCTCCAGAGCCCACAAAGTACATATAAATATAAGTATATAATAATCATATACTAAAGTATATAAAAGAGGTCTTGAATGCTCGACCTAAAAAGTATTTGTAATTTAATAGGTCTCGCAATTGAAAGAGTTAGAGCTATTGGCGTTGTAAATGTAAATGTTTTTTACTAATATTTCTGGAGTGGACAAACAATTAATTAATTAATAATAAATTACTTCCCACAATTAATATTATACAATCTCAATGACCTAAATATTAATAAATACAAAATAATCATTAATTTATTATACTTAAATTACTTCCCAGCCTGTTCCCCTTTAAACCCACAACCCGCCACGGAACAAAAAAAAAACAAATTTAATTAAAATAAAATTGATAACCTCTAAAAATGTAACATATATATTAAAAAACATAGACAATTCTTATACAAAAATAATACATCTCATACATTTAAAATATATAATAAAATACATAACGCTATTTAAGAAATCGATATTTTAACCCGTTGCGTGCGCCCGTCGGCCAACGGCCGTCGCGAGCACTACCTCGGTAGTGCTGTGCAAATCCGTTGGACGACGCGGCCCCGCCCATGCAATAGAACGCCCGTATCTTGGCATATTTTGCACCACGGTCAATGAGTTAAACAACTATATTTTTGCAAATTATAATATTGGCTTGTATATTTTTAAAAACAATATTTGTTACCTTAAAATCAATATTCTTGAGCACGATATTTTTGCTGTCGATATTTCTGACTCACAATATAGAGGACTCATTAGTTCTGTAGTTCGACATTTCCAAACCGATATTCAGTCTGCACACCACAAGGAGACAGCAATATTCTATCCATCTCTGCAGGCAGATCTATGAATGCTTGGCAATATTCTACCCGTTTCTGTAGACAGATCTGTGGGTGCTTGGCAATGTTCTACACATGTCTGTAGGCAGGTCTGCGGATGCTTTGCAACATTCTACCCTTGTCTGTAGACAGATCTACTGATGCTTGGCAACATTCTTCTTGTGTCTGTAGACAGATCTATGGCTGCTTGGCAATATTCTGCTCATGTCTGTAGACAGATCCACTGATGCTTGGCAATATTCTACCTGCGTCTATAGACAGATCTACGGATGCTTGGCATATTCTACTTATGGTTGTAGACAGATCTACTGATGCTTGGTAATATTCTACAGGTGTCTGTTGACAGATCTGTGGGTGCTTGACCTGTTGAAGACGGTTTAACGTCTCAAACCACATCAAATATATACGGAGCAGGGTGAAAACACAACAAATGTATATTTGGTGGCCCTACTGTTAGTAAGGGAAGCAGACATTAGGGCACAAGGGACAGAGTAACCTTAGGACCATGGGTCAGGAGGGGTACTTGGACTTGAGTAACCATAAGAGACAAGGGAGAGATTGGCATCGTTGCATATTTATCAGTGTGCCATACAGGACCATAGCACAGGCCAGCTAAGAACACATGGGAGAGGGAATTTGTATTCTACATGGCAAGAGGGGGGGTTCTACAGGACACATGTGGCTGGATGTTCACTGAGTCAGTGAGACAGGGTTCTATTCGGGTTCCAGAATCCTAATAACTCCATCTCCTTTTAGGCACTCACTCATGGACTGTGTTATAGTAGCAGCCTTCAGTCTGTGGAGCCCTGGTCTCTGTGGGGGTTTATGATGTTTTACTGGTTGGGTGCAGATGTCAAATCAAGTGTGATACAGATTCCAATTTGTCCCTACAGAGTCTTCAACAACAGGAGCAAAGTTTGGTATCCCTCAGCCAGCCGCCTCTTAGGTAAGCAATTGGTGCAAACAGAACTTCATGAATTTTGTGTGAATCTCTTGAGACGATCAGCCCAATATGGCTGGAGCCCTAGTACTGTTTCCAATAAAAAATGTTCTTGATTAGATTGTCTGAATCTTCCCAGGTTTTCTTGAAAAGAGCCATATTTGCTTGAATCTTTATCCAACCTTCTAAATTCATTGTGTTACAGATTGCTTCAACAATTCAGCTCTCCTCAATTGGTTTACAACACTGCTTACATTTTTTGCCCAGTGACATGTTTGAACCATGAAGTTCCCAGTAATTCCTGCCCATAATGAGTTTGTCCCAGCCTATGGCAGCAGTAGATGAATTGCATATCCAAAGTAGGCAAGATGGTACAGATCTAGCTCAACTTGGGCTGGGGCTCACCCGCTGTCCTGTGTGCAGTTAATGGTAAGAATCCACCTTAGCAGTATAGCCATGTGTTTCACTATGTTGCTGTGTTTATTGATAGTCACCACCAGGCCACTGCCTTTATTTTATTCAAACATGTTCCAATAAGGGTTTCTGTGACGGGGCGGATCAGACGACTGAGGGGTCCGAAGAACTACAGGACTGGTGGTCCGCCATCCCCCTCTCACCCACCTCTGTACCCTCTATACAGCAATCCCCTCCTGATGACGAATGGATACAGGACGGATGACCCCCTTGGTGGCAGGATGACGAAACAACACACCGCTCCTTTAACCTGACTCCTCCTCGATGTGACGTCATCGCCCAGGACCCGTCAAGAACAAGCGGAACCAGGAAGTCAGCGGACAACGTTTCTCTGGAGGTGGAAGGAGTGGAAGGCGAGAGAGCGGAGTGGAGAGCAGTGAGACCGGAGGAAGAAGACGAAGCGAAGGAGAGGTGTGCGGAACGGAGGAGTATTGACGGCGAGCCAGGAGGCCAACGTCCCTACAAGTCGCCCGCTACGTTCCCGCGGGAGGAGCGTGGCTCGACCAGGTACGGGGGAAGGTAGCGGGTTGGGTGGGAAGACGCAACCCTCCCGCTTAGCAAAACACCCCACCATATGTGTACAGATTTCCTTCTATATAGTGTAAATACTCCGTCCTCCCGAGCATGAGCACCAATCCTCTCCTCACTAGAAACCCCGGAGCACCGGAGCACTCGGTTTCCCTCACTCCCGGTCCCTGGTGAAAAGCAAGAGGACGTTTGTCCTAAATCTCGGTTTCTGTTCTTTTCTTTTGGGGCAACAACACCTCCGGAGCCACCTGGGTCGATAAGGCTTGGTGAAGATACCGCAAGAGCCTGGAGCCCCGATGTCAGACCAGGATGGACCCTGCCGCATTTGCCAGGGAGAGACTGACCAGCAGAAAGTGACAAGTGTTTATAAAAATAAAGCCATTGCTTAAGCATACGACTACAGCCTCTGCGTCAGTTCCTTCTGCCCCACTTGCCCCGCAACAGTTTCGCACAAGATGACTATCTCATCTGGACCCTGGGGCCACTGGATGTGCTGGTCTCCCATGTCGACGAGAAAATTTGTAATTCCTACATGAGCTTCCCCGACAGCTTCGTGACTGCCCGAGCCTCCCTCAGTTCAGGAAGCTTCTAAAAACCCTTTTTTTCGGAGGGATCTTGCTTTGGCTATAGTATACCGTACTTAGCGCGGCGATACCCCTTACGGGGTGATTTGGGCACTATATAAATTACACATCCTTCCCTATTCCAGCAGTCCTAGATTGGCAATTAATTAATTGGCCACTGAGCAAAGAGAAAGAGGAAAGAGTTGGATAGCAGAACATATCTAATACTAAAATGGAGCTGATGACTGACACATGAAGAGACTGTTGGAAGGTACTACTGAGCAGTCGGCTCCAAAAACACAGCCCATGATACAGCCTGTAAGAAACAGGAGTATTAGTTGAGGTTGGTAAGTACCCTCTCAAGTACTAATCACAATCTTTGTCAGGGTGATGCACCAAAGTTACCCAATAAACCTAAGCTCAACCCCCTGATAGCTCTGGTAGAAAGTAGATAGGCTAAACTTAGAGCAATGTGTAAAGTATTTATGCAGTATAAAAACAGTAATAAAGTTGAAAGGCAAAACAATAAAAATCTGAAACTGAATTAGAGAAATAGAGTTAGGTTCTAACTTTTTGCTATTTTTGTTGAACTCTCTTCAGCTCTTTTTCTGTAGCTGCTTTAAAATGTTAATATGGGAAATAAATGTTTTGAGACTTTCCCCCCCCCTGCCCTTGCTCAACGGATCACCCCTAAACTTTCCATTGAAGGGCAGAGGTGGATGACCTTTTTTGGAACAAAAGATATACTCTTTGTATGGAAACTCTGACCTAACTATAACTACATAATGACAACGGCTACTGTGATATATATTCACTGAAAAAACCACAGGTTTCAGGGACGTTATAGTTAGTTAGACATTTCAATCACACAAAACCAGAGAAATTTGGCCGTTCTAGTTAGTTCAGCTAACTATAACTCACGCTCCCGCAACGCACTGCTGATGCTATCACATATTACTTCATTCATGACATGGCCAGTGACATCACTGATGACATCCCAGATGACATCTCAAATAAAATCATTGTCACTCAAATGACAGGGGGTCCCCTCCCCAGGCCATCTTTTTTATTTAAGAAAATGGAGTGGGGCCACTGGCCCCCCTCCTGGGCCACTCCTGGCCCCGGGGACCTCATCCCCAAGGGCCGGCCATTTGCATTGGGGACTGTGGGGGGAGGTCCAATACACCCACGTTCATGCCGGCTCCCCGCTTCCTGCAGGAGCCGGCATTGCTTATGAGCAAGGGGAGCTGCTGACATGCAGCTCCTCCTGCTCAAAAGCAATCCTGCTTTGCTTTATTGAAGTAAGAGCAGGTTTTCCTGCTCTCGCTTTAATGAAGCAGAGTTTGCTATGGCAGGGCGGGAGATGTGCTCACGTCCTGCCATAGCAAACAGCAATGCCCAAGGGGTGGCACCTCGGGACATTGCAGGAGCCGGCCCTGGTAGGTGGCGGTTCCCAGGACCATCAAGGGCTCTTGGAGGGAGGCCGTGCATGGAAGAAGGTGCTGAGTTTGTTGCAGAGGTCTTGTGAGGGAGGAATGTCAGTAGACTCGCTGGTGGGTTGGGCGAGCTCCATGAAGAGTCCTTTACTGTTTTCCTCATATTGAGTTGGTGGTGGGTGTTGGTGGTGGCTCTGAAGTTGTTGTGGGCTTCTGTGGATTTAGAGTTTCTCCAGGCCTTTTCGAGGCACCGGCATGTGCGTCTGGACTCTTGAAGTTCAGTTGTAAACCATCTGGCTTTCTTGGCGTGGGTGTTGTTCTTTTTGAGGGGGGCTATGGTGTTAGCGCTGTTTGAGCTCCATCTGTGAGTTGGGGCTGTGGTGTTTGGGTCATCGTCTTTTGCGGTGGTTGGGATAGAGCTGCAGAGTGAGGAGGTGAGCTGGTCATCAGTGATTTTGGTCCAGTTTCTTTTTGGGAGCAGGTGCTGGTGTCTGTGGATGGTGGATGTTCTGAAGGTGAAGTGGATGCATCGATGGTCTGCCCACGGGAGTTCGGTGGTGTGGCTGAAAGTGATGGAGTTTCTTTTTGTGTAGAGGGGGTCAAGGGTGTGTCCTGCCGAGTGCGTGGGTTCGGTCATGATCTGGCAGAGTCCAATGTTGTGGAGGTTGTCCAGGAGGGATGTTGTGTTGTCAAGGTGGAAGTTGAGGTCTCCCAGCAGGGTCTAGATAGTGGATGCGATGGCTTGCGGGGAGATGATGTCCGTGATGGAGTTGAGAGTTCCTCAGAGGGTGGTGGTATGGTTCGGCTGTACCTTGAAGTGTAGGTGTTCCATCAGGTCTGTGGGCTCGTTGAGGAGTGTGCTCAGGCGGATTTGTGGACAATGGCGATTCCTTCTCCAGGGCGGGCCTTCCTGGTGATCTTGTATCCATGGGGAATGGTGATAGCAATGCCCGGTCCCGAGGTGGTGTTGGTTTAAGTTTCGGTGAAGAATGCTATGTCCGGGGTGGTGCTGTTGAGGAGGTCCCAGATTTCGGTGGCGTGTTTGTGGAATGATCGGGCGTTGAAGAGGATGCATTGCAGGGTCTTCGGTTCTTGTGACGAGTTGTGCTGGGTCCGTGTTCCTGGCGGTGCTGCAGGTGTGCCGGCAGCGGTGACAGCTGAAGGGTCCGTGGGGGTCGGTTGATGATGCTAGCTTGCAGTTGTTATTGCAGCCTGGGTTGAGTGCGTGGAGTGCCACTGGGTTGTAGCGTTGGTGGTGTGGCGGTCCAGGGTTCCTGGCGCTGGTCGCTGTCGGTTCGCAGACGGGCGCAGTGGCCGCCATTAATTAGCGGTCGGGGAGGGCTGGACAGCTGGGAGGCAGGAGTGGGGAGGAGAACTGGCTCGTGCTGAGGGGACCCACGGGGGCAGCAGCATCGAGCAAAAAGGGGGAAAGCAAGCAATAAGAAAGAAGAAAAATTTAAAGAGTACAAGGGTGAAAAAAGAAAAGAAAAAGATATAAAGAGTAAAAGCGTGAGAAGAATAAAGGGTGAGGGAGCAGAAAGCAGAAGAGTGCTATAAAGAGTGAAAAGGTGAAATGGCTAAAGGGTGAAAACAGAGCAGAATGGGGCAGAAGCGGAGCAAGAGAAAGGAGTCAGAGGTCCACTGGACCACCAGGGTTGAGGCGCAGGTATAACCTGCAGGTGGAGGTGGGCCTAGAACACCAACACTACTGGAGTGCAGGGGCTCAGGCAAGCCCTCACTTAAGGGTGGAGCTGCCAGGGTGGGAGATCATTTTCAATGACAATGAGCCAGTGGTCTTGCTCACCTGTCCCCGCAGCGGGCGCCATTAAGTAGGGGTCGGGGAGGACTGGACTTCAGTGATTGTATAAGGGATTAAGTATGTGTTAGTATCTATGAATACGTGAGGTGGTGTGCGTATAATTGTATTGGTGAGTAAATGAGAGTGTGATTGATTCTTTGCAAGACTGACTAGATGTGTGTGTAACTATGAATGAGTGGCGGTGTGTGAGTGTCTGTATAGGTGTAAGAGTACAAATGATAGTGCTAAATTGATAAGTGACTGCATGTATGAGTGACTGTATAGGTGAATGAGTGGATGTGTGTGTAAACCTAGGAACCAGTGAGTGGGATGTAGTAACTGGTATTGGTGTGTCTATTGTTTAGGAAATGGTAATCTGTATTTTAGAGTGGGTCTATCAAAGGTTATATTAGGGCGTGAGGAGGTGCATCAGATTATCACGTGGAATATGTCATCAGTGATGTCATCAGTGATATCACTGACCATGTCATGAGTGATGCAATATGTAATGTCATCAGCAGTGCATTGCAGGGACACAAGTTATAGCTAACTCAACTTACTATCACGGCTAAAGTTCTCTGTTTTTGTACCCGTGAAATGTTCAACTAAATACAATGTCCCTGAAACCGATGGTTTTTTAGTGAATTTCAAAGGTTTTATAAAAGCTAATTTCTAACTATTACCACCCTGAAACCTATGGTTGTTTCAGTGAATTTCAAAGGTTTTTTAAATGTTACTTTTAAACTATGCCTACATAGGTAGGACATATGCAGAAAGAGGGAGGGAGAAAGGTGCAGAAAGAAGCAAGAGAAATGGCGAAAGAGGCAACAGAAGTCCATAAAGAGGAAGAAAGGTGCCGAAAGAAGCAAGAGATATGGAGAAAGAATCAACAGAGGGGCAGAAAGAGGCCTTGTTGCAAAGTCTTCCTGTGCCCCCAACATTTTGCTGACTGGTACTGGTAGTAACTGAGTCTGACTAACCAGGCCCAGGGCCAGTGCTATGCTAAAATACACTTAGAATACAGTGAAAACAACTACATACACTTGGGTACACTATGGGTTGGGGTACTCCTGTGATTGGCATGACCTCCCCTGTAAGGCCCTAGTACATAATATTGCCGGGGCATTAAAACTACCTCTAAGTCAGCGGTGCAGAAAGATGCTTCTTTAACTAGTAGTCCCATTTGCAGAGTGGTAGAGAAAGGGTGCTGGGCCTCTGACCAGCGCTCAGGAAATCTGCTGTGTAGGACTTACAGAAGGTACCAGGAGGGATTCTTGGCCCCCAAAGTCCCTCAGGAGTAAAGTGGGCTTCATCCCTCATCCCGTAGTCTTACAGGAGGTGCGTTTGTAGAGTAGTGGGAAAAGGGGGCATGGACTGCTATGAGAACTTAGCAATGCTGCTGTGTGGGACTTACTGGGGGTAATATGAGGGGTAGTTGGCCCCCAAGGTTGTCCTTGGGGACCAACTACCCATCCTATTACCTTCACTAAGTTCAACACTGTGAGATTGCTAAGAGGTCTTCGGAGGCCACACACCCCCTTTCTCCGCCACTCTGTAATCGCACCTCCTGGCACAGTACTGGTTGGGGGATGAAGTCCACTTTACTCCTAAAGGACCTTGGGGGCCAAGAAACTCTCCTGGTACCTCCTGTAAGTCCTATGCAGTGGAATTCCCGAGCACTGGAAACATATGGAGAGGAATATTGCTGTTCAGCAGGAAATGGTTTAGTCCAAAGCTCTGTTTTTAATATAAAATCAGGTCCTTCGGTGATCATTTCACTGAAAATACAAGATGTGAAAAAAATATTATGGTCTACAGGTGCTTGTATTCCTACGGACTGGAATCTAGAGAACGCTAAAGTTATTTTGGTATTTTACTGACTTCAGCTGGTCGTTTTCTATCAAGAAAGTTAAATAGAGGCAGTTGCCAGAATTGTTTTTTAAAAGTCTCCCAGCAGAAAGCAATTCTGGTATTTTACTGACCTCTGCTGGTCGTTTTCTGTCAAGACAGTTAAACAGAGGCAGTTGAACAGAAAAAAGTCCCTAAGTGGAGGCAGACAAGTCCTAGGTCTGATCTCCAGAGCCCACAAAGTACATACAAATATAAGTATATAATAATCATATACTAAAGTATATAAAAGAGGTCTTGAATGCTCGACCTAAAAAGTATTTGTAATTTAATAGGTCTCGCAATTGAAAGAGTTAGAGCTATTGGCGTTGTAAATGTAAATGTTTTTTACTAATATTTCTGGAGTGGACAAACAATTAATTAATTAATAATAAATTACTTCCCACAATTAATATTATATAATCTCAATGACCTAAATATTAATAAATACAAAATAATCATCAATTTATTATACTTAAATTACTTCCCAGCCTGTTCCCCTTTAAACCCACAACCCGCCACGGAACAAAAAAAAACAAATTTAATTAAAATAAAATTGATAACCTCTAAAAATTTAACATATATATTAAAAAACATAGACAATTCTTATACAAAAATAATACATCTCATACATTTAAAATATATAATAAAATACATAACGCTATTTAAGAAATCGATATTTTAACCCGTTGCGTGCGCCCGTCGGCCAACGGCCGTCGCGAGCACTACCTCGGTAGTGCTGTGCAAATCCGTTGGACGACGCGGCCCCGCCCATGCAATAGAACGCCCGTATCTTGGCATATTTTGCACCACGGTCAATGAGTTAAACAACTATATTTTTGCAAATTATAATATTGGCTTGTATATTTTTAAAAACAATATTTGTTACCTTAAAATCGATATTCTTGAGCACGATATTTTTGCTGTCGATATTTCTGACTCACAATATAGAGGACTCATTAGTTCTGTAGTTCGACATTTCCAAACCGATATTCAGTCTGCACACCACAAGGAGACAGCAATATTCTATCCATCTCTGCAGGCAGATCTATGAATGCTTGGCAATATTCTACCCGTTTCTGTAGACAGATCTGTGGGTGCTTGGCAATGTTCTACACATGTCTGTAGGCAGGTCTGCGGATGCTTTGCAACATTCTACCCTTGTCTGTAGACAGATCTACTGATGCTTGGCAACATTCTTCTTGTGTCTGTAGACAGATCTATGGCTGCTTGGCAATATTCTGCTCATGTCTGTAGACAGATCCACTGATGCTTGGCAATATTCTACCTGCGTCTATAGACAGATCTACGGATGCTTGGCATATTCTACTTATGGTTGTAGACAGATCTACTGATCCTTGGTAATATTCTACAGGTGTCTGTTGACAGATCTGTGGGTGCTTGACCTGTTGAAGACGGTTTAACGTCTCAAACCACATCAAATATATACGGAGCAGGGTGAAAACACAACAAATGTATATTTGGTGGCCCTACTGTTAGTAAGGGAAGCAGACATTAGGGCACAAGGGACAGAGTAACCTTAGGACCATGGGTCAGGAGGGGTACTTGGACTTGAGTAACCATAAGAGACAAGGGAGAGATTGGCATCGTTGCATATTTATCAGTGTGCCATACAGGACCATAGCACAGGCCAGCTAAGAACACATGGGAGAGGGAATTTGTATTCTACATGGCAAGAGGGGGGGTTCTACAGGACACATGTGGCTGGATGTTCACTGAGTCAGTGAGACAGGGTTCTATTCGGGTTCCAGAATCCTAATAACTCCATCTCCTTTTAGGCACTCACTCATGGACTGTGTTATAGTAGCAGCCTTCAGTCTGTGGAGCCCTGGTCTCTGTGGGGGTTTATGATGTTTTACTGGTTGGGTGCAGATGTCAAATCAAGTGTGATACAGATTCCAATTTGTCCCTACAGAGTCTTCAACAACAGGAGCAAAGTTTGGTATCCCTCAGCCAGCCGCCTCTTAGGTAAGCAATTGGTGCAAACAGAACTTCATGAATTTTGTGTGAATCTCTTGAGACGATCAGCCCAATATGGCTGGAGCCCTAGTACTGTTTCCAATAAAAAATGTTCTTGATTAGATTGTCTGAATCTTCCCAGGTTTTCTTGAAAAGAGCCATATTTGCTTGAATCTTTATCCAACCTTCTAAATTCATTGTGTTACAGATTGCTTCAACAATTCAGCTCTCCTCAATTGGTTTACAACACTGCTTACATTTTTTGCCCAGTGACATGTTTGAACCATGAAGTTCCCAGTAATTCCTGCCCATAATGAGTTTGTCCCAGCCTATGGCAGCAGTAGATGAATTGCATATCCAAAGTAGGCAAGATGGTACAGATCTAGCTCAACTTGGGCTGGGGCTCACCCGCTGTCCTGTGTGCAGTTAATGGTAAAAATCCACCTTAGCAGTATAGCCATGTGTTTCACTATGTTGCTGTGTTTATTGATAGTCACCACCAGGCCACTGCCTTTATTTTATTCAAACATGTTCCAATAAGGGTTTCTGTGACGGGGCGGATCAGACGACTGAGGGGTCCGAAGAACTACAGGACTGGTGGTCCGCCATCCCCCTCTCACCCACCTCTGTACCCTCTATACAGCAATCCCCTCCTGATGACGAATGGATACAGGACGGATGACCCCCTTGGTGGCAGGATGACGAAACAACACACCGCTCCTTTAACCTGACTCCTCCTCGATGTGACGTCATCGCCCAGGACCCGTCAAGAACAAGCGGAACCAGGAAGTCAGCGGACGACGTTTCTCTGGAGGTGGAAGGAGTGGAAGGCGAGAGAGCGGAGTGGAGAGCAGTGAGACCGGAGGAAGAAGACGAAGCGAAGGAGAGGTGTGCGGAACGGAGGAGTATTGACGGCGAGCCAGGAGGCCAACGTCCCTACAAGTCGCCCGCTACGTTCCCGCGGGAGGAGCGTGGCTCGACCAGGTACGGGGGAAGGTAGCGGGTTGGGTGGGAAGACGCAACCCTCCCGCTTAGCAAAACACCCCACCATATGTGTACAGATTTCCTTCTATATAGTGTAAATACTCCGTCCTCCCGAGCATGAGCACCAATCCTCTCCTCACTAGAAACCCCGGAGCACCGGAGCACTCGGTTTCCCTCACTCCCGGTCCCTGGTGAAAAGCAAGAGGACGTTTGTCCTAAATCTCGGTTTCTGTTCTTTTCTTTTGGGGCAACAACACCTCCGGAGCCACCTGGGTCGATAAGGCTTGGTGAAGATACCGCAAGAGCCTGGAGCCCCGATGTCAGACCAGGATGGACCCTGCCGCATTTGCCAGGGAGAGACTGACCAGCAGAAAGTGACAAGTGTTTATAAAAATAAAGCCATTGCTTAAGCATACGACTACAGCCTCTGCGTCAGTTCCTTCTGCCCCACTTGCCCCGCAACAGTTTCGCACAAGATGACTATCTCATCTGGACCCTGGGGCCACTGGATGTGCTGGTCTCCCATGTCGACGAGAAAATTTGTAATTCCTACATGAGCTTCCCCGACAGCTTCGTGACTGCCCGAGCCTCCCTCAGTTCAGGAAGCTTCTAAAAACCCTTTTTTTCGGAGGGATCTTGCTTTGGCTATAGTATACCGTACTTAGCGCGGCGATACCCCTTACGGGGTGATTTGGGCACTATATAAATTACACATCCTTCCCTATTCCAGCAGTCCTAGATTGGCAATTAATTAATTGGCCACTGAGCAAAGAGAAAGAGGAAAGAGTTGGATAGCAGAAAATATCTAATACTAAAATGGAGCTGATGACTGACACATGAAGAGACTGTTGGAAGGTACTACTGAGCAGTCGGCTCCAAAAACACAGCCCATGATACAGCCTGTAAGAAACAGGAGTATTAGTTGAGGTTGGTAAGTACCCTCTCAAGTACTAATCACAATCTTTGTCAGGGTGATGCACCAAAGTTACCCAATAAACCTAAGCTCAACCCCCTGATAGCTCTGGTAGAAAGTAGATAGGCTAAACTTAGAGCAATGTGTAAAGTATTTATGCAGTATAAAAACAGTAATAAAGTTGAAAGGCAAAACAATAAAAATCTGAAACTGAATTAGAGAAATAGAGTTAGGTTCTAACTTTTTGCTATTTTTGTTGAACTCTCTTCAGCTCTTTTTCTGTAGCTGCTTTAAAATGTTAATATGGGAAATAAATGTTTTGAGACTTTCCCCCCCCCCCCCTGCCCTTGCTCAACGGATCACCCCTAAACTTTCCATTGAAGGGCAGAGGTGGATGACCTTTTTTGGAACAAAAGATATACTCTTTGTATGGAAACTCTGACCTAACTATAACTACATAATGACAACGGCTACTGTGATATATATTCACTGAAAAAACCACAGGTTTCAGGGACGTTATAGTCAGTTGGACATTTTACTCGTACAAAACCAGAGAAATTTGGCGTTGTAGTTAGTTCAGCTAACTATAACTCGCACTCCCTCAATGCACTGCTGATGCTATCACATATTACTTCATTCATGACATGGCCAGTGACATCACTGATGACATCCCTCATTACATCTCAAATAACATCATTGTCACTCAAATGACAGGGGCCCCCCTCCCCAGGCCATCTTTTTTATTTAAGAAAAGGGAGGGGGGCCACTGGCCCCCCTCCTGAGCCACTCCTGGCCTCCGGGGACTCCATTCCCCGGGGCCGGCCATTTGCATTGGGGACTGTGGGGGAGGGGAGTGGGAGCTCCAATGTACCCACGTTCCTGCCGGCTCCTTGCCTCTTGTAGGAACCGGCATTGCTTATGAGCAAGGGGAGCTGCTGACATGCAGCTCCTCTTGCTGAAAAGCAATCCTGCTTTGCTTCATTGAAGTAAGAGCAGGTTTTCCTGCTCTCGCTTCAATGAAGCAGAGTTTGCTATGGCAGGGCGGGAGATGTGCTCATGCCCTGCCATAGCAAACAGCAATGTCCCATGTAGGTGGCAGTCCCCGGGTCCATCAAGGGCTCTTGGAGGGAGGCAGTGCATGGAAAAAGGTGCTGAGGTTTGTTGCAGAGGTCCTTTGAGGGAGGAATGTCAGTAGACTCGCTGGTGAGTTGGGGGAGTTCCATGATGATGCTGAAGAGTCCTTTACTGTTTTCCTCATATTTCAGATGAGTTGGTGGTGGGTCTGAAGTTGTTGTGGGCTTCTGTGGATTTAGAGTTTCTCCAGGCCTTTTTGTGGCACCAGCATTTGCGTCTGGACTCTTGAAGTTTGGTTGTAAACCATCGGGCTTTCTTGGCTTGTGTGTTGTTGTTCTTCTTGAGGGGGGCTATGGTGTTAGTGCTGTCGGAGCTCCATCTGTGAGTTGGGGCTGTGGTGTTTGGGTCATTGTCTTCCGCGGTAGTTGGTGTAGAGCTGCCGAGTGAGGAGGTGAGCTGGTCATCAGTGATTTTGGTCCAGTTTCTTTGTGGGGGCAGGTTCTGGTGTCTGTGGATGGTGGGTGTTCTGAAGGTGAAGTGGATGCATCGATGGTCTGTCCATGGGAGTTCGGTGGTGTGGCTGAAAGTGATGGAGTTTCTTTTTGTGAAGAGGGGGTCAAGGGTGTGTCCTGCTGAGTGTGTGGGTTCGGTTATGATCTGGCAGAGTCCAATGTTGTGGAGGTTGTCCAGGAGGGATTTTGTGTTGGGGTCTAGTTGGTTGGTTGTTGAGGTGGAAGTTGAGCTCCCCCAGCAATGTGTAGTTAGTGGATGCGATGGTTTGCGGGGAGATGTTGTCCGTTCATGGAGTTGGTGAAAGTTCCACAGGGTCTGGGGGGGGCTCAGTAGATGAGAGTTCCTCAGAGGGTGGTGGTAGGGCTCTGCTGTACCTAGTAGTGGAGGTGTTCCATCAGGTCTGTGGGCTCGTTGGGGAGTGTGCTCAGGCGGATGGTGGATTTGTGGACGATGGCGATTCCTCCTCCAGGGCGGGTGGGGCGGTCCTTCCGGGAGATCTTATATCCATGTGGAATGGTGATGGCAATGCCCGGTCACGATGTGGTGTTGGTTCAGATTTCGGTGAAGAATGCTATGTCCGGGGTGTTGTTGTTGAGGAGGTCCCAGATTTTGGTGGTATATTTGTGGAGTGATCGGACGTTGAGGAGGATGCATTGCAGGGTCCTTGGTTCTTGTGGGCGAGTTGTGTTGGGTCCTTGTTCCTGGCGGTGCTGCAGGTGTGCTGGCAGTGGTGACAGCTGTGGGTTGATGATGCTAGGTTGCAGTTCTTATTGCAGCCTGGGTTGTAGCGTTGGTGGTGTGGCGGTCCAGGGTTCCTGGTGTTGGTCGCTGTCGGTTTGCAGACGGGCGCAGTGGCCACCATTAATTAGGGGATAGGGAGGGCAGGACAGCTGGGAAGCAGGAGTGGGGAGGGGAACTGGCTCGTGCTGGTCGTGCTGGGGGGGGCCGCGGGGCAGCAGCGTCGGGCAAAACGGGGGAAAGCAAGCAATACGAAAGAAGAAAAATGTAAAGAGTAAAAGGGTGAAAAAAGAAAAAGATATAAAGAGTAATAGGGTGAGAAGAATAAAGGGTGAGGGAGCAGAGAGCAGAGAGCAGAAGAGTGCTATAAAGAGTGAAAAGGTGAAAAGGCTGAAGGGTGAAAACGGAGCAGAAAGGGGCAGAAGCGGAGCAAGAGAAAGGATTCAGAGGTCTACTGGACCACCAGGGATGAGGCGCAGGTATAACCTGCAGGTGGAGTTGGGCTTAGAACACCAACACTACGGGAGTGCAGGGGCTCAGACGAGGCCTCACTTAAGGGTGGAGCTGCCAGGGTGGGAGATCAGTTTCAATGACAATGAGTCAGTGGTCTTGCACCCCTGTCCCCGCAGCGGCCGCCATTAAGTTGAAGTTGAAGTTGGGGGGATTTATAAAGCGCTCGTACACCAACAAGGTTTCATGGCGCTAATCAGACCGGCAACAGAACAGGACGACAATTTAGACCTCAAAAGCTTTAGTAAAAAGCCAGGTCTTCAGATCTTTATGAAACTCCATGTAAGAATGGGAAGACCGGAGATAGTCAGGAAGGGAGTTCCAAAATCTAGGGGCCTGGAAAGAAAAGCTCAGCCCCCCCATGTTTTTTCCTGACAAACCGAGGAACAACCAAAAGGTTCTTAGAGGAGGAACGTACATTTCTGAAAGGGATGTAGGTTCTAAGCTTAGATGCTTCATAAAGAGGAGCTAAACCCGCTAGTGATTTAAAAATAAGACACCCTAATTTAAATAAACTTCGATGGGTGACCGGTAACCAGTGCAGTTGCTTTAAAAGTGGAAGAGCATGATGGTATCTAGACCGACTATAAATCAGTCTAGCTGCTTGATTCTGAATGAGCTGTAATCGGCGTAGTTCACAGGCAGGGATACCGATATAGAGGGAATTAGCATAATCAACCCGAGAGATTACAAGAGCAAGGAGAATGAATTTAAGAGCATCAATGGTGAAGAACCGGGCAACCTTTCGAATGGTACGGAGACACAGAAAACAGGATGAGACGACCATGCTAATCTGAGTGTGCATAGAAAGTGTCGTCACTGATTTTTATGCCCAGACTCTTCACTGATTTCATGGGAGAGGGAGCAGGGCCAAGAGAGGGGGGCCAAAAATTAGAAGACCAGGGATTGGATGAGCCTCCGAGTAGGACCAATTCCGTCTTATCAGGATTTGGTTTGAGGTGGTTAGAGCTCATCCAGTCCTGAATAAAAGTCATAGTGTTCTCAAAACGGGAAATAGAATCAGGAGAAGCAGAAAACGTAAAAATACGTTGAAGGTCATCAGCGTAATTAAACACTGTGACCTTCCGTTGACGTAAAGCAAAGATAAGAGGAAAAATATAAATATTAAAGAAAAGGGGAGAAAGGGCAGAACCTTGAGGAACATCACAGGTTACCGCCCGAGGGGTAGAAGAAAAGGAGGAAAGATGAACCGCCTGGTGACGGTTTTCCAGAAAAGAAGAAATCCAACACAAAGCCACCTCTGAGATGCCAGCAAGCTGGACACGGTTGACCAAAAGAAGATGTCGACCGTGTGAAAGGCGGCCGACAAATCAAGAAGTACAAGTGCCTGAGTAGATCCATGATCGGCACGAACTCTAAGCTCATCCAAAACTGAAAGGATGACTGATTCTGTCGAGTGAGTAGGACGTAAACCAGCTTGGTAAGGATCAAAGGATCAAAGTAATCAGAGGCCTCAATAAAAGAGCTAAGGCAATGAGTGACATATCTCTCTAGAACTTTGCCTAAGAAGGGGAGCAGGGAGATGGGTCGAAAATTAGATGGAATAGTCGGATCAGCGCCTACCTTTTTCAAAACAGGAACAATCTTTGCTGATTTAAAAAGATTAGGGACAATGCCCATAGCCAAAGATTTATTAAGAAGGGCAAGGGGAGGGTCGGGGCAGGCCGAGAAAATCTCGTGGAGAATGTGTGAAGGTCAACTATCAGTGGGGGAGCCAGATTTCGTAGAACTCACCAAACTGAGAAGATTCTCGGTCGAGATTGGTGGAAAGCCAGTGAAAGAATGTATGCTGGGAGAGGGTAAGGGAGGATCAAAAGAAGGCGAGGGAGAGGAATTATGAAGTTTGATAGTGGAGATTTTAGTAAAGAAATAATCATGGAGAGAGTCACAGAGATCTTGGGAAGGGAGAGGTTTAGCAGTGACTCGATCAAGTTTAGAGAGGCTAGTCAAGGTGGAAAAGATTTCCTTGGGCTTATTAGAGGAGGGTAAAATCATGGCTGAAAAGATTGAGTTTTAGCAGTAAGAATATCATGTTTATATTCCCTCAAAGTTGTAGAATAAACAATTTTATCCAGAGGATCATAGCGCCGACGCCACTTACGTTCTGCCTGTCTGAGCTGAAGTTTCTCAGCTCGTAAAGAGGAGGAAAACCATCTTTGAGTGTCATGAGAGCGTTTAAGGCGAATTGACTTCCAGGGGACCAAGTCATCGCAAGATGAGGTAAGCCAGGAATTAATGACTAAGGCCTGGTCGTGCAGGGAGGAGTCTGAATAGTCGACGTTAGATGGACTAGTGGCGGAAAGCAATGAGCAGAGAGAATTGATGTTTACTCGACCCCAATTTCTAACCTTAATGTTGGTAGGTAAGGGATCGCTAATCATGGGATGAAGTAGCAAAGAAAAGGAAACCAAATAATGATCAGACCACAGGCAGGGGAGGACCAAAAGTAAAGAAATATCTAAATTGGCTGACCAAATTTGGTCCAAAGTATGACCGAGTTTACGGTATATGGGTCATTTGAGTTAGATTAAGCTGAGTGAGCAGATCAGAGAACTCCTTGGAATGAGGGTTCTCCGAGGGGTCACCAGGCCAAAAATTAAACTCACCTAAAACCACAAGTTATTTACGACGAAATTGGCGAGAATCTCACCGACTAAAGAAGAAAAGACGGGCATAGACTGGGGGGGGGAGGGCGATAAAATAACACACAGACTAACGGGGGAGAGACAGACATAGATTTCATTACGAAGTAATCAACCGCAGGGATCGTCGGGGAGGGCATTAATGAAAATGACTACCTCGAATGAATGATACCAGCCACACCACCCCCACTTTTACCAGAAACACGGTCTGAGCGCAGGAGGTTATAATCGTCAGGGAGAGCTGCTAAAATATCAGCAGAAGATGCAGAGGTGAGCCAAGTTTCATTGAGGAATAAGCAATCGGGTTGAACTTGGTCAAGAAAGCAGAACGGCTCAAACCGATGTTTGGGTAGTGAGCGAGTATTAAGCAAGCATGCTGTAAATACCTTGTGGGAGTAATTAGTGGAAGGGGCTACTAATACGTTTTCACTGTCATTAGAAACGTAGACTTCCCCAACAACAGGGGCCGAAGAAGGGAAGTCGGAAGAACAGAAAAGACCCAGGGAGCCAAGCTTAGCCTGTAAATGCTAAGCTTGGTTAAGGGGTCTGGGAGGGCTGGACCTCAGTGATTGTATAAGAGATTAAGTATGTGTTAGTATCTGTATGAATACATGAGGTGCTGTGCGTATAACTGTATTGGTGAATAAATGAGAGTGTGATTGATTCTTTGCACGACTGACTAGATGTGTGTGTAACTATGAATGAGTGGCGGTGTGTGAGTGTCTGTATAGACTCTCCTGGTACCTCCTGTAAGTCCTATGCAGTGGAATTCCTGAGCGTTGGTTGGAGGCCCAGCCCCCTTTCTCCACCACTTTGCAAACATGTCTACCAGTTAAACAAGCATTTGCAATGCAATCGGTCTCACCTTTGAGACCTTATATGTATTTAGCTATGCAGCACATTAGGGTGCTGAAACATCTATCGTTCTTTAACATGGAGGGAAAGTAAGCACCAAAGTGTGTGACACGGCAGGTATGGAAACACATGGAGAGTAATATTGCCGTTCAGCAGGAAATGGTTTAGTCCAAAGCTCTGTTTTTAATATAAAATCAGGGCCTTTGTTGGTTACGTAACTGAAAATACAAGATATGAAAAAAATATTATGGTTTACGGGTGCTTGTGGAAGACTATTTCTATGGACTGGAATCTAGAGAATGCTAAAGTGATTCTTGTATTTTACTGACTTCAGCTGGTCGTTTTCCATCAAGAAAGGTAAATAGAGGCAGTTGCCAGAAAAATTTAAAAAAGTCTCTCAGCAGAAAGCAATTCTGGTATTTTACTGACCTCTGCTGGTCGTTTTCTGTCAAGACAGTTAAATAGAGGCAGTTGAACAGAAAAAACATATCCTAGGTCTGATCTCTAGAGCCCACAAAGTACATACAAATATAAGTATATAATAATTATATACTAAAATATATACAAGAGGTCTTGAATGCTCGACCTAAAAAGTATTTGTAATTTAATAGGTCTCGCAATTGAAAGAGTTAGAGTTATTGGCGGTGTAAATGTTTTTTACTAATGTTTTTGGAGTGGATGTACATTGTGTGTAGTGTTCAAGTTTATTTATTTGTTTGATTAATTAAAATCTTACAAAAATAGCTAAAATATCAACACATTTTAAAATTATAAAACAATCCATCATTCCAACTTATATCCAAAAACTTGATTATAGATCATACAGATTAAGTTATAAAGCGATCAATCATTTAGGATTATGTGCAAAGATTTGAATATGTATTATACATGTTAGCTCAATCCCTTAATAAATACAGTAAAAGCCTCCAACTTTTTTTCTACAGCACGTAGGAATTTCACAAATGCTGAATTCATTAATAAATCTTCAGAGTTATATTTTATTTATTTATAGGCTTATATAGCGCAGGACTCGACCCCCGGAGGGGTATCTCCGCGCTTGGTTCACCTTATGTGCTTAGTGCCGTGTCTTCATGAGTGCGCAGGAAATTATGCTGTCTGAAACAAAAATGCCTTCAGTGATTTCCTAAAGGCAAGGTAGTTGATGTTTTGTCTTAGAGCAAGAGCAAGTTTATTCCAGAGACTGGGGCCCAAGAACGAGAGTGCTCGGCCACCAAGTCGCACCTTTCTGATTGGCGGAACCTGTAGCAAAGATGGATTACTGGAGCGGAGGGTACGTCCAGGTTTATAAGGGGTACAATTTTCAGCCAGATACTGAGGTCCAGAGCCATATATGCTTTTATGAATGACACAGCAGGTTTTAAACTTAACCTGTTGCCGAATGGGCAGCCAATGAAGTTTTTCCAGAAGGGGGCGGGATGGAGTTCTAGGCGGGGCATTAAGAACCAGCCTTGCCGCGGTGTTTTGAGCCACTTGTAGTCTGCTCAGCAGATTGTCATTAGCAGATAAAAGAAGACCGTTGCAGTAGTCCAAATGGCTAATTACAAGGGCTTGGACCAGGGTCTTTCTGAAGGTGTCTGGCAAAAAGAGGAACACGCGTCTCAGGAGCCCAATTACCCGAAAGCAGGACCCCATCACCTGATTCGCGTGTTCCTTTAACGATAGTCCCTGGTCCAGTCGCACGCCTAGATTTTTCACTGTCTGTTTGGGACTGAGGACAGGCCCCAGATCCAATGGCCACCAATCCGGTGACCACAAAAGAGGAGCCTCCCCAAATAGCATGACCTCGGTTTTCCCTACGTTTCATTGTAGGAAATTGGAGGCCATCCAGCAGGATACCACTCTCATACCTTCAGCAAAAGAGTTTCTAATTGCAGGAGTGAGGGTCTGGAATGGAAATAAAAGCTGAGTGTCGTCAGCATACGACACCGGAGTAAATCCGTATGCTCTCACAAGGTCAGCTAGGGGGGCCACATACACATTAAATAGTGTGGGACTTAGGCACAAGCCTTGTGGGACCCCCTTAGTGAGCTCCGTAAATGTGGAATGAAAGGTGCCCAAGCTGACACTTTGAAAGCGGCCTGAGAGAAAACTCTCTAGCCAGGACAGAGCCAAGCCTCCGACCCCCACCTCCTGCAGACGACTGAGAAGAATATCATGCGATATCGTGTCGAAGGCTGCGGACATATCCAACAGCACCAGAATCATAGAGCCCCCTTTATCCTGTGACATCCTGATGGTATCCGTCACGGCGAGGAGTGCTGATTCTGTGCTGTAGTTGGGTCTGAATCCCGATTGGGACTGATCTAAATCTGCCGACGCCTCGATGTCGAATCAGGGCTTGCCTACATGTCCTTACACCACGTTCATTAAGCAGTCTCTTAAGTGTAGTTGTAGTTTCACTTTCCAAATCTGGGCAAAGACAAATAAATGTGTAATGTTTTCTTGTCCTGATTTACAAAACCTGCATAGGTTGTCTTCTTTTGATCTCTTCCCTGGTAGGACATGACATAGTCCTGGCAAACAGCCAAATCTAGCATTGATAAAGATCTGGTTATTTTTCTTGGACCATGATGTTTTCCCTTAAACCCATTTACGATTGGTCATGCATGGTTTCTTTTTACAAACGTATCTTTATCCTTTATCAAGGAAAGGTGAGTGGTAAGGTTGTCTATTGTTTTTTTGAAGCTATCCTGTGCGATAGTGGTATTCCAAATCGATGTTATACCAAATTCTTCTATTGCCTTGTTTAGGTAGGAGCAGACATGTACATTTCTGTTATTTTTAGGTCTCGCCTGTCGATGCGCATGCGCATCGAGCAAGCGAGACTATAGGGGCTCATCCACTCTTTATCTAACTGCAAGGAATCGTGGCGATTCCTTGCAGTGCCCGTGACTTTTAAGGTCAATGCGCATGCGCATTAAGCTTATGCGCATGCGCATTGACCTTAAAAGTCACGGGCGCGTGCACGTCCGTGTTTGTTTACCCTTGCCTACTCTCTCTCTCCCCTCTCCGCCCCCGTTCCGCCCCCTCCCCTTCCCGCCGTGTCGCATTTCTCCTCCCCCCTCCCCTCTCTTCCCCTGCCTGCCTGCCGCTAGCCTTGTTGATGCTTGTTTTCCTCCCCGCCTCTCTCCTCGCCCCGTTTACTGTGCAGCTCGCCTAACTCGATCTTGACTGCACAGAACATATTTATTTAAAAGCAGGGCGACTAGTTTTGTGACAGGAACGTGCAAGGATGCGCACGCTGCATGTTCTCTTTTGTTAAATAAATGTTAGGCTTGTCTCCCTGTCCCGTGTTTGACCGCCCCCACAACCCCACCGTAATTGCTGTTTTTTTTTCCTTACAGCGCACAAACTACTCTTTTTTTTGTTTTAACAACCAGTCATGGCGGCCGCTCGTCTTGCTGTACGCCAGTTGTCCAAAAATATGCCTTGATGTTAATAAACCATGTCATTCCACTGATATTTTGAAAACCAAGTTTACATTACGATGTGGGGAAACAAATATGGGGAACACGCTTTTCCGTAGCTTTCAGTAATTGATTGTCTCTCCCCTCTCCGCCCCCGTTCCGCCCCCTCCCGCCGTGTCGCATTTCTCCTCCCCCCTCCCCTCTCTTCCCCTGCCTGCCTGCCGCTAGCCTTGTTGATGCTTGTTTTCCTCCCCGCCTCTCTCCTCGCCCCGTTTACTGTGCAGCTCGCCTAACTCGATCTTGACTGCACAGAACATATTTATTTAAAAGCAGGGCGACTAGTTTTGTGACAGGAACGTGCAAGGATGCGCACGCTGCATGTTCTCTTTTGTTAAATAAATGTTAGGCTTGTCTCCCTGTCCCGTGTTTGACCGCCCCCACAACCCCACCGTAATTGCTGTTTTTTTTCCTTACAGCGCACAAACTACTCTTTTTTTTGTTTTAACAACCAGTCATGGCGGCCGCTCGTCTTGCTGTACGCCAGTTGTCCAAAAATATGCCTTGATGTTAATAAACCATTTCATTCCACTGATATTTTGAAAACCAAGTTTACATTACGATGTGGGGAAACAAATATGGGGAACACGCTTTTCCGTAGCTTTCAGTAATTGCTTGTTCCTTTCATGTTTTATGCACGACTTTTTAAAACTTTTTTTTTTTTTTACTTTTGTACCGGCACTCCAAAGGTATCACAGCGCTCGCTCGCAACCGGTTCCCTCGCTTCAAAGACGCTCGCTCCAGCCATTACATCGGGATCCTCGTCATTGCCCTGTTCTGCCTGACCCCTCCACCCGTGCTAATTAATTACAGGCATAACGGGGTCAGCATTTTGGTGAAGGCAAAGGTATCCATTGTATATGGAGGACGCTCTTTTTAGATGAGTATTGAGTGGCAAATTGTCCCCAATAACTTAGATGTTTCTGCTGATGAGACAAAACAGATTTCATTTCGAGCGACATTGACACCAAGTGAGGAGCCGTCTGGTTTGCATTTTTTTACAGCGCAAACACGGCCCGAAGGTATTTCAGCAGAAACATACGGTACAATAAATTGCTCACTCACTCACCCTCAACCCCTCCCCCTCGACCCCTCCCCCTCAACCCCTCACCCTCACCCTCACTCACCCTCACTCACCCTCAACCCCTCACCCTCAAACCCTCACTCACCCTCAACCCCTCACCCACCCTCAACCCCTCACCCACCCTCAACCCCTCACCCTCACTCACCCTCAACTCCTCACCCTCAACCCCTCACTCACCCTCACTCACCCTCAGCCTCACCCTCACTCACCCTCAACCCCTCACCCTCACTCACCAACCCTCAACCCCTCACCCTCACTCACTCACCCTCAACCCCTCACCCTCACTCACTCACCCTCAACCCCTCCCCCTCGACCCCTCCCCCTCAACCCCTCACCCTCACCCTCACTCACCCTCACTCACCCTCAACCCCTCACCCTCAAACCCTCACTCACCCTCAACCCCTCCCCCTCAACCCCTCACCCTCACCCTCACTCACCCACCCTCAACTCCTCACCCTCAAACCCTCACTCACCCTCAACCCCTCACCCTCAACCCCTCACTCACCCTCACTCATCCTCACTCACCCTCAACCCCTCACTCACCCTCACTCACCCTCAACCCCTCACCCTCACTCACCCTCACCCTCAACCCCTCACCCTCAATGCCTCACCCTCAATCACCCTCAACCCCTCACCCTCAATCACCCTCAACCCCTCACCCTCACCCACCTTCACTCACCCTCACCCTCACTCACCCTCACTCACACTCACCCTCACCCACCCTCAAACCCTCATCCTCACTCACCCTCAACCCCTCATCCTCACTCACCCTCAACCCCTCACCCTCACTCACCCTCAACTCCTCACCCTCAACCCCTCACTCACCCTCACTCACCCTCAGCCTCACCCTCACTCACCCTCAACCCCTCACCCTCACTCACTCACCCTCAACCCCTCACCCTCACTCACTCACCCTCAACCCCTCCCCCTCGACCCCTCCCCCTCAACCCCTCACCCTCACCCTCACTCACCCTCACTCACCCTCAACCCCTCACCCTCAAACCCTCACTCACCCTCAACCCCTCACCCTCACCCTCAACCCCTCACTCACCCTCACTCTCACTCATCCTCACTCACCCTCAACCCCTCACTCACCCTCAACCCCTCACCCTCACTCACCCTCACCCTCAACCCCTCACCCTCACTCACCCTCAATGCCTCACCCTCAATCACCCTCAACCCCTCACCCTCACCCACCTTCACTCACCCTCACTCACCCTCACTCACACTCACCCTCACCCACCCTCAAACCCTCATCCTCACTCACCCTCAACCCCTCATCCTCACTCACCCTCAACCCCTCATCCTCACTCACCCTCAACCCCTCACCCTCACTCACCCTCAACCCCTCACCCTCACTCACCCCCACTCACCCTCAACCCCTCACCCTCACTCACCCTCACCCTCAACCCCTCACTCACCCTCAACCCCTCACCCACCCTCAACCCCTCACCCTCAATCCCTCACCCTCACTCACCCACACTCACCCACACTCACCCTCACTCACCCACCCTCACTCACCCTCACTCACCTTCACCCTCACTCACCCTCAACCCCTCACCCTCACTCATCCCCACTCACCCTCAACCCCTCACCCTCAACCCCTCACCCTCCCTCACCCTCATTCACCCTCAACCCCTCACCCTCACTCACCCTCAACCCCTTACCCTCACTCACCCTCAACCCCTCACCCTCAATCCCTCACCCTCACCCACACTCACCCACACTCACCCACCCTCACCCACCCTCACCCACACTCACCCACACTCACCCACCCTCACTCACACTCACCCTCACTCACCCTCACTCACCCTCAGCCTCACCCTCACTCACCCTCAACCCCTCACCCTCACTCACCCTCAACCTCATGCTAAAGATTTACAAAAAAACCCATAAACAATTCTAAAAGCACTAACTCTAATGCTGCGAGACCTATTGCATTTCTAATGCTTGTTTACTTCTTGCCACAGTAAACAAGACATTTGATTGTCCTAATCGTTTTTTATTCTGTTCCACACTTTCAGAATTTGCCCTTTCCTTGCACACAGTTGATTATTTAGCCCAAATTCCAACCTCACCTGAGCTTGTGAGGCATTCTTTGGGAGGGAGAATAAGATTATGTAAGTTTTAGCGACTGCAGTGTTAATGATCTCAGCATCCTTCCCATTTATTGCCTCACTATCATATGTTAAAGTAGGGAGTAGCTTTGCAGCGAATATTTTTAAAAAAGGGTGAAAAGACAAGTCTCCTATGGATTTCTGAATAATTCTAAATGCCGCAACAATAGTGTTTGCTTTCCTTGTAATATCCAGTTTTTGTGCAGGAAATTACCAATATCGTTAAAAATAACACCCAGGTATTTAGAAACAGCAACTTGTTCCAATTCTTTTTCATCCAAATATAATTTATTTTTAAATTTGAGTCGCACGTTTTTTGTAATAACCATTCCTTTGGTCTTAGCTTTATTTATTACCATATCATTTGCTTTTGAGTACTTAAAAATGCCATCAATTAATCGTAGCATTCCAATTTTGGTATGACTTAAGAGTATAACGTCATCTGCAGACAACAAGTTGGATATCTGTTTGTATGCTAACCTTGGAGGATGTGCGTTAATTTCGTTTAACATAGTAGAGAGATCAGCGTTAAATAAATTAAAAAGTAAGGGGGCCAAAACGCACCCTTGTTTAAGAACACTAGTTGTAGGGATTTCATTGGTTAATATGCTTCCATCACCAATCCTCACCCTGACCCAGGTTTCGGAGTGCAGAAGCCGGATCATTTTTAACAAAGTATCCGGAATTCCTTCTTTTTTAAGTTTAGCCCACAAAAGCTCTCTGTCAAAACAATAAAAGGCAGATTTTAAATCTACAAAACACAGGTATGAGGGCTGTTTTATCAAAATTGCTTTATCAATTAATACTGATAATGTTAGTATATTTGTGGATGTTCTGAGGCCTTTAAGAAAGCCTGTTTGGTTCGGGGGCAATACCTGGTTCTCTTTTGCCCAATCAGTTAAAATCACCAATAGAATCCCAGCAAACAATTTTGCATCTGTATCTTGCAAGGTAATTAGCCGATAGTTATCCGGCATTTGCCAATTTCCTTTCTTAACGATAGGTGTTATTAGCAATCCTTTCCACGATTTCGGGATTATTCCACTCCGAACCACTTCGTTAAAGACATCAGTTATGTAGGTAGACCAAAAATCTGGTGCTTCCTTATATAGTGCAAACGGAATACCATTGGGACTGGGGGCCCCGTCCTTCTGTTTCTTTATCAACTTGGCCACTTGAGATTTGGTTATATAAATTTCACAGTCGCCTCCCAGGTCAACTTTTGACCTCATTTCCTGATTGGTACATTGATTATATGCTGTGGTTTCTGGGTTTAGATGTTTTATAAGAAACATAACCCATTCTTCTTCAGATAAACAGATCCTACAACAGGTTTGTTTGGTCTAGCTAGACCGTTAATCAGTCTCCAGAACTCCTGTGAATTTGTTAAAGTACTTGCGTGAAAGATTTTTGTCCACAGCTCCTGTCTGGCTTTATTTTTTCTGTTCCAAATTAATTTCCTCAGCTTGTAATTAGCATTTTTTAATAATACCCGTATTTCCCCTTTGAACAGAAACTTAATTAACTGTTTCCTAAGTCTATTTCGCGTACGTCTATTTTTTCATACAGTATACGGGAGATAGATGTTAGACTCACTTGTTTCACTCTGGGCCGTTTTCCTTCTTTGTGCACAAGATTTTTTTTCGTTATAACTCACTAACTTCTGTGTAAATTTTTCCCATTGGTCCGTTCTTGTTCTCATCATTGTTTTGTCAAAACATTCTATAACTAGACTTTTCACTTTTGCCATATTCTCGTCCACTGTATGAGGTTTCCATATAAGTTTCCATATAAGTGTAGGCTCGTCTGCGCCCGTCCGCGACCGGACGTGGCCAGGGGCCATGATCTCTGTCCTACCAGACGGGGATCATTGTACATCTAAGCCTGTCAGTTACTCGTTTCGGGAATTATTATTATTATTTTTAAAAAAAATTATTTTATTGAACCTTATTTGCAGCAAGCATTGTCACAGTTATGGGCCTACAACCATCACGGCCGGCCGCTAGCCAAATCCAAAACATTGCAGGCGAGTGGTATAAGTTAAGCAATACGAAGTCCAGGATAATATAACAACAGCACACGATTCGGAAGTAGACACGATAGTATGGAATCAGAATGTGAGAGGTTCATTTTTCAAATAAGGAGATAAAAAGAAACAAACAAAGAGAAAGAAACGTACAGTCGCGCCCAGTCTTGTGGCAGCAGACAAATCAGGATATTTGAATCAGTAGCAACACGGGGGGGGGCACCAGGAAGTAAATTATATAAAACAGGGGAGGTAGAAGAACGATCCCATCATGAACGGGCCCAACCCCGCCCCTCAACCTCAAACACCCCACAAGGACGTGGACGACGACGACATGAAAAGAGAAGAAAGACTAAAGGGCCATAGAAACAAATACTAAGCTGTCACCCATCCCACAACCCCCCACCCAGCACACCCGCAGAAGGCCATGGCCTACCCCCTAGCCGCGTGCCTGTCGCCCTAATAGAACCCGAAATATAGAAGAATAGGGAAAAGGAAAGGAAAGAAAAGAAGTAAATAGGCAGGAGGAGGGCCCTCATCACGCCGCCCGGCCCCGCTCAGCATCTCACACACCATGAAGTCCCATAAAGGCATCGACACCATAAAAAGTACAGCAAATCCCAAACGCTAGAGCAATGAAATATCAACAAGAACACCTGCTGATTCATTCGTCAGCGTTGAAACATTTAGAATGGAGGCCACTTCATCCCTGACCTTGTCTTGCAGTAGTCCCACCGGAAGGTCTCTTATGAACCAACATGAAACAAAGTCCCAAGGGTCCGAGCAGAATGAAGGGGCCCAGACGTGGCAAAGCCATAAAACAGTGCGATAGTACGACTCCACACGAAAATAGATAGCGAAGAGCAGAGGACAGCAACTCCGGTGTCACGAACATCACAAGGCTGGTAATAAATAACAGCTTCCAGGAGAAGAGATACAAACAGCCCGGCCACCGCCTCGATACGTCCCGGCCAGTCCAAGGAGTGGAACAGTGCTCTGTCCCCATCCACCAGCAAAGCACGTGTCCCAAGGATGCAGACAGACGAGCAGTCAAAACGGTCCGCACGGGCACGGGGACCTGATTTCCAAACGGCCCAAGGTGCACACAAGGGTCCAGAACCTCCCCCATGGGAACAGCCGCAAGTATATCGGCCGACCCCTGGGACAGGACCGCAGCCCCCACAGACGACGAAACAACAATAGCGTCCAGCCTTGCACCCAGATCACAACCAAGGCGGCCAATGTTTTCGTGCAGATCCATTAGGGCAGCCAACACGTCCCATGGCATAAGCTCTGTCGTGCAGTCCGGCCCCATCTCTGAAACAATCTCCCAACCTGGATGCGAACCGTGAAGAAGGGCACCAGCCGCCATTTTGAACCAAGCGGTCACGCCCTTCGGCGCCACAGTCAAGGACCAGGCCTCACCGCGGAGGCACCGCAGGAGTATCCCCAGGGCAAACGAACTGTGGGGCAGGGTCCAGAAGGGAGAGCCACCAAAAGTCTAAAGCCCCGCCGGGCCCCGGGGCTGCCCGCCAATGTCAGGGGCGATCCTTGGCTATATTCGGGCGGCACAGCCTGGGGAAGGGGGGGCGGAAGGCAAGTGCCCCCTCCGATTCCACGCCACCACACAGCCCTTCACAGGTGCCCGTCAAGCGGCTCAGGATGTTACCGCGGGCAGCGGTCTTTCAGGTCATCGGCCCCCACAGGCGAGTTCCCGGCCGCCATCAATGGCCGTCGGAGCCGCGTCTGATGCCGAAGGCCCCGCCTAGTCAACGCCCCGGGCTCAGCATCGCGCAGGCCGTGGAATGGCCGGGGACAATTCTCAGGATCGGTGGCACGGAGGAGCTCCAGACGTAGATGGTAGGTGTTCTGTTTCTTTCTTTCATCGAAATATGCCGTCATGGGTCAGGATATGTAGCAGGATAGTCGTGTTGGGCGAAAGGGCTCACGGAGCCGAGCGGCTATATGGTTTCGGGAATTATTAGCTTTACGGCCTGCCCCCTGCAAGGCTGTGCTAAGAAGGCCTGGCCATCCCCGGAAGGACCGTTCTCCTGCCGGTACTGTCAGTTTCAGGCTCCTTATGATGATTATCAATCTGGAGTGCCTTTTGTGACTGCTCCTAACGTACAAAAAGGGTGGAAGAACTTGCTCTGCAATGTCAGATCTCTGTCTAAACATCATACGGAGGTTTGGGACCTGATTTCAACCTCACAACCTGAGCTGTGTTTCCTGACAGAGATGGTGACTGAAGCCCCATTCGGTCCCTACAATTACCCTAGGCATCCCGGAAGGATATAAAATAGTGAGGATGGACAGACCTAAAAAAACTGGCGGTGGTAACGCCATAGTCCATAAATGCGACGTAACCATTTCAATATTGGATCACTGTTGTACTGCAGATATGGAACTAATGATCTTTAGGATCAACACTTCGTGAAGGGCTGGTTGGAAAGGGGCCTTGGTATATCGCCCCCCAGGCCCTTGTACGACTTTCTCCATCTCACTAGTTGAAGCATTGGCCCGCACATCAACTCCGGTAATGATTTCCTACTCCTAGAAGACTTTAATGTACATAGTGAATTACTGGATAATGTGGAGGCCCAGTCTCTGTTAACCGATCTTTCCCTACTGGGGCTAACACAGTATAACACGGGCCCCACCCACCTGGCAGGACACACATTAGACTTAATTTGATCTAACTCCCCCAAGATTGTTTGCTACCCTCCCAAACAGGTAAACTGGACCGATCATTCGGTCATAGAATTCGTCATGCCTGATAGGGTTAAACCCCTTAGCCAGCCCTTAATTTTACCTTTGTTGCGGAGACAGTGGCATAAAATATCTCAAGAAGTTTTCCAAGAGATATTTGTTGAACCCCAAATTTCAGCCTCTGATAACATTGAGCTGGCCCTGTCCTAATACAACATTGCCATCCACTCTGCTGTGGAAACCATTGCCCCCTTGAAATTATGTAAGCCGCGCCCTGCACAACGGCAGGAAGTTTGGTTTACTGACCAATTACGGTCTCATAGACAGGCTTGTAGGAAGCTTGAAAAGATTTGGAGATCGTCGCACTCTGAGGCTGATAAGAATAGTTATTATACAGCCTTGGCTTCCTATCATAAGAATATCAGATCAGCCCGTAAGAACTATATTGCCTCACAACTTACGGAGGCAGGCAACGCCCCCAAGGTTTTGTATCGGATTTTTCAAACCTTCACTAAACCCGTGGCTTTCGAGAGTCCTGATCTATCGTCGCAACAATTATGCGACAATATTTCCCTCCATTTCACCAACAAGATAGACAGGATTTATGATAAAATCACTGACTCAAGCCTTTCCATGGGCCAGCCCTTGGTGCCATCTCAGGAAAGCAGGGTTGCTAATTCCATCATGCTTACTGAGTTTCCTGAGTTATCGGTCAAATCAAGAGTGGTTCACCATCAGACCCTATCCTGGCAAGACTTTTGTCATTGGTCGGCAAGGTACTAGGTCCTGTGATCCAGTCCCTTGTCAACCTTTCCTTTTCCGAGGGCCGGCTTCCACAGGAGTGGAAGACGGCACTGGTGAGACCCATTCGGAAGAATTCTTCCATCCCATGGACAGAACTGTCCAACCTCAGGCCCATATCTCTCCTCCCGTACCTGAGCAAATTAACGGAAAATCACGCTAATATCCATCTGTCAAGCTTTATCGAGCGAACAGGAAGTCTGGATCACTCTCAGTCCGGCTTCAGGCCACATCATAGCACCGAATCAGCGCTCCTTTCGGTGGCAGATGACATCCGAATGTCCCAGGATAAAGGGTATTCAGTGATTTTGGTGCTGTTGGATCTATCGGCAGCGTTCGATACTATATCCCATGACATCCTGCTCAGGCGTTTGGTAGAGGTTGGGCTTGAGGGTTCGGCATTGGCCTGGATGAGGAGCTTTTTATCTGGCCGTACACAGTGTGTTAATATGGGATCATTTCGATCTGCCTCTGTAGAGCTCACAAAGGGGGTGCCACAGGGATCATGTTTAAGCCCTACTCTCTTTAACATCTATGTGGCCCCCTGGCCAGTATTATGAGATCATAAGGATTTATCCCAGTGTCATATGCTGATGACACTCAGCTCCTTTTTCCATTCAAGTCATTAAGCTCCGTGGTCAAACAGTCCTTTTCAGAAGGCATGAAGGCGGTCTCTCAGTGGATGGCCCTGAATTTCCTACAGTGCAATGTGGGAAAAACGGAGGTTATGCTTTTTGGGGAAGCCAAAATGCTGTGGACTCCAGACTGGTGGCCCCCAGATCTAGGCCCATCCCTAGCCCTAAACAGGTGTTAAAGAACCTGGGCGTACGGCTGGATCAAGATCTATCTTTAAAGGACCACGTAAACCAGACAGTCGGGTCCTGTTTTCATGTAATTGGACTACTTCGCAAAGTGTTTCCTTTACTTCCAGACACAACTAGGAAAACGGTGGTCCAGGCCTTGGTGCTCAGTCGCCTGGATTATTGCAACAGAGTGTTGGTATCGGCAAACAATGGTGTACTTAGCAGGCTTCAGGTGGTGCAAAACACTGCTGCAAGGCTGGTCCTGAATGCCCCACCTAGATCTCCATCACGCCCCTTGCTAGACAAACTACACTGGTTGCCGATTCGCCAACGGATCAAATTCAAGACCTGCTGTGTGGTCCAAAAGGGTATACATGGTCTAGGCCCATCGTATCTGGCGGAAAAGTTCATTCTCTACAACCCAGCACATACCCTCCGCTCTAGTAACCAGTCTTTTCTGCAAGTCCCAATTGTTAAAAAGGCAAGACAGGGTGGAAAAGCCTTGTCCTTTCTCGGCCCTGGCCTCTGGAATAAACTCCCTGATTCTCTTTGGCATTGTACGGACCATCTGACCTTTAGGAAACGGCTAAAAACCTTTTTGTTCCAGGCTCAGCACCTTCTCTAGATTCTTAGCTCTTCAATTCTTACCTCTCACGTTGCGTTGGGCGCAGAGATACTGCTTCGGGAGTCGATTCTAGCATGGTACAAACCCATAAATAAACAAAATAAGTTTCCTGTAATTGATGGTGCAGGTCTGGCCTTGCATTGTCAGATATTTTTGAGATTTAGGACAGGATAGCTTTATCTTAGTGATTTGTTGCCTATGGTCACTGTCCAGGACTTTATTCAAGCGGTAGGAGGTCACTTTATTGAAAGTACACAGTGATGTCAGTGTGTAATCAATGCGTGAATTACCGTTACATGATGGAATAAACAAGCAGGTGGACTGTCGGGTGAGAATATACCGTTTAGTATTCTGAGTCCCAGCGCTTCCATGTCCATTACAAAATTTGTCCCCATTCTATTTTGTTTATTAGTTGTTCTGGGTTCCATTGTTGGTTCCGGGATTTCCCATTGTTGATTTTGGGACTGAACAAAGTCATCCCGCAAAAAAGTTTATATTGAAGTCCCCTGTTATGATATAGTCAGCTAAGGACTTTTCCAAGATTTGCTCCCAAAGAAAATTATTAAGAGCGGCACAATTCTCTTTCTTGGAGGTCTGTTTTGGAGGTATATATATGTTGACTAAAATTAAAGTTTTGTGTGACTTATTTTTGCAAGCTTTATATCGTAGTTTTACCACCAGTAGATTTGAATTACTAATCTGTATTTGCTTGTGCTTTGTTTCTAGATCAATCCGTACGAATATTGCTAGGCCACCACAAGGCGACCAAATTTCTGGTATTTGATTGCTGGCTCGAAGTATCCCTTGTACTGTTTTAACATGAATGGATCCATTACTCATATTTCCTGCAATAGCGCTATTTGACTATGATTTGGTAATCCTTGTATTTGGGCATCAATTCGTTTTTTACAAATCGCATTTATGTTCCATGAGCAAATCTTTATTGTGGAAGTGACCATGCTCTGTTCTTGTAATGGTGCCTGTGATAAAGTATGTCAAATGTCTTTATTACTGTGAAAGGCTGTCAGGATCCATTTTTCATTTACTCCATTTATGTTTTCTCTCTTTAATATATTGGTACCTTTTTTATCTTCAAGATTTATTTTGCCAACGGGATTTTTTAATATGGAAAAAACAGAGTCGATTTTTTCAGGCTGGGATTGTTTTGAGGGGCTTCCTTTAATTAAGAAAGGTGTTGGATAGACCTTTGGAATTGGTTGGCTGATTAGTATCCCCCAATTATGAAAGATTCAGTGCTCTTTCAGGATTGTGTCCTCTATAAACCCAGTGGCCACTGTTACCAATTTTAGTGGAAGTCTTCCTTCGGGATTAGGTTGGAAGCCTACACATTCAATATCCTCAATGTTATTCTTTCAAGTGTTGTTATAGTTTTCATTAGCCGAAGGATATTTCCTCTATTTAGGATATCATGTGATCCTCTTGATTCATAAAGTGGTTTAAAGATAACTTGAGCGTTCTTATTTTTTGGCAGCCTTGTTTCACTATTTTTGTCCTCAGTTCTTTCATATTCCTCATAGGTAATCAGTCTGTTCTGACCCCTTCTTTCAATTACTAGATCTTTCATTTCTTTTGTTTTCCAACAATTAGTCCCCAATTCATTCCTAGCCGAGTTATCTTCTTTTAGGATTGTATTCCTAACTAGGCTAGGTGAAGTTTTTTGGTCTAGCTCAGATAAATTCCCGATTGATGGACCTATGTAATTTTGGGAATCCCTCTGATTATGCACTGTTCTGAATTCCGGTATGTTCCGGGGCATCATTTCTTTGGTCATACAATTGGTTTGATCACTTTGGATATCGCAAGAAGTGAGATCTTTTATTACACAACAGTTTCCATTGATTTTACGTTTTACTTCATCTTCATGGACCCTATGTAATTCGGCTTCAGGAACAGACGGTATTTGATTAGAGCTTTCACCTAATGTACTTGTATTTAATCTGGTCAGATTTTGATTGCAGCGAGAATTCATTGGTTTAGCAAAAATATCATTATATTTTTGTTTTCCGTCAGTAATTTTTGTAGCTTTTGTAGGTTTCATCCCATTGCCATTACCATCTATTGATTTTTTTCTTAGTTTTCCTCCTACTTCAATAGTGTTGGGCAATGAATCCGTTTTGGTATCTGTTATTGTTCCTCTTTCTTTTTTAGATGCGTCCAATTTAATATCAATTTGTGGTGAACTTTCCTTTTTTGCCTTGTTTCTTGCTTTACGTAGCTTTTTTCTCTCTCTCTTTTTGTTATTTCAAAGGCTATTGAGTCGTTATCATTTGTGCCTTCTTTATTTAATTCTTGTGGTGAACCCGTAAATTTTTTATTACTTTGTTTGTTGTTTGTGTCTTGGTTTGTATTCGTTTGTATTGTCGTGCTTGATATATTAACATCCTTCGTATTAATCTTTTCCAGTTGCTGCTGTTTTTCTACTAATGTAGATTCCCTTGTATTAGGATGATGTCCGTCCTCCTTACAATAATCCATTTTCCTTATGCAAACAATATCTTTGACATCCTCCAAGATTGTATTCACAACCTCTGGAATAGTTACCAATTTGTCGATTATAGGCGCACATGTGCACTTGATATAACTTGGCGCAACTTCCCTTTGTGATTTTATCATGAGGTTATTCAGCTCGGCCAATTTATTCTCAATCCCGGCAACTGCGTTGGCCATAATGCCCAGGATGTCTATTTGGAAGTCCATTTTATTCGAATGTGCTGATAGTGCTTCAAGGGTTAGTACCGATGTTTGATAGAAAATATCCGATATGTTTCCTGCATCCTGATTATCTTGTTTTTTTGTCCATGTTTGTTGCCGTAAAACTCGATTCACTAATCCTGCAGCTTGCATACCGAGGAACCCCACCTGTTTGTGTAGCGGCCGGGCTTGGCTCCGCCATATCGTCAGTGTCAGCGACCGGCCGGGCTTGGCTCCGCCGGTCTAACTCTACCTCCCAGCAGCCTCCAGGGGGAGGGGCCGACGACCCCAAACAGCGCGCCAGGCGGCGCATAAAGCTCTGACAGGGGCCGAGTCCCTTGTCTTTCACTAATCCTGCAGCTTGCATACCGAGGAACCCCACCTGTTTGTGTAGCGGCCGGGCTTGGCTCCGCCATTTCGTCAGTGTCAGCGACCGGCCGGGCTTGGCTCCGCCGGTCTAACTCTACCTCCCAGCAGCCTCCAGGGGGAGGGGCCGACGACACCAAACAGCGCGCCAGGCGGCGCATAAAGCTCTGACAGGGGCCGAGTCCCTTGTCTTTCACTAATCCTGCAGCTTGCATACCGAGGAACCCCACCTGTTTGTGTAGCGGCCGGGCTTGGCTCCGCCATTTCGTCAGTGTCAGCGACCGGCCGGGCTTGGCTCCGCCGGTCTAACTCTACCTCCCAGCAGCCTCCAGGGGGAGGGGCCGACGACACCAAACAGCGCGCCAGGCGGCGCATAAAGCTCTGACAGGGGCCGAGTCCCTTGTCTTTCACTAATCCTGCAGCTTGCATACCGAGGAACCCCACCTGTTTGTGTAGCGGCCGGGCTTGGCTCTGCCATTTCGTCAGTGTCAGCGACCGGCCGGGCTTGGCTCCGCCGGTCTAACTCTACCTCCCAGCAGCCTCCAGGGGGAGGGGCCGACGACACCAAACAGTGCGCCAGGCGGCGCATAAAGCTCTGACAGGTCCCTTGTCCCGCGAGGACGCGCTCTGGACACGCCGGACGATGCCCGGACTAAGGGCGGACAGTCTAAGACAGTCCGAGACAGGCCGCGACTGGACTGGGCCACTCCCTTTGTCTCACAAGTAAGGACAATATAATTTCCTATCAATACCCTTCTCCCTGTGTGAATGCAAAGCGGAGTATTTCATTCTCTGTGTATGACTTGTATGTTCTAGTACCAGTGCCTTGGTATACTCATTTCTGCTTAAGCCAACACGTAATCTGATTCTGTCTGCGATCCTATTGGGCCATTTATATGCCAGTGAAGTAAGAGTCTTTGTTTGCTATTCTTCTTGCCAATCGGGACAAGTAACAACGCAGTGTTTAACATGCCAAAAAATATGTCAAAAAAACTGCCCCCAGATAACACAAAAACCATAGACAACTACATGGTCCAGGTGGTTGCCAAAATTAACAACGAAAGGAGACAGTCATTGGGTCTAAGTCAGTCTCCCAATTTACAGCTATTAAGCCCAACCCAAAGTCCCCAACCGTCAGTTTCCACAGCGCTTGATGTCCCTACTGATCTGATAGATATTACGGTTCACTCAAGCCAAAATCATGCTGACCAAAACAGTCTCATGTTGGACGATGTAGTAAATATAGTGCTGTCAGATCTAGAAAACAATATTGAATCTGATTACGAGATTAGGGCCCACAAATCTGATGATCTTTCATCTCCCGAACAGGAAATTCGACCTGCGAGAACACGTAGAAAAACACAGCAAAAACGGACAGGTCTACGCTCGGGAAATAGAAAAAAAAGAGCAACACCCACAGGGAAAAATAAGGTCAAAATCACCGAATATGGAGATGACCACGAACACGATAAAAGCTACAGGGACGATGATCTGCTCCAGAAGATAGCTGACATTATAGACTCTAAAATTAAAACCATAATTAAACCTCTAGTTGCTAAGATCGACAAACTAAATGCCGAGGTAAAAAGAATGAGTGGTCTTCAGTCTAAGGCTGTGGATGGGGTTGACAAGCTAACAACTCTGGTGATAAAACCGGGACATCCAACTGAGAATAATGTGAGGAGTTCCACAGAAAAGGGGAGTGGGTTGACGCTCCCTGTTTGTGCAGCCCAAAATCCATCAAACTCTACCAACCAGTCCCTGGCTACTGACGGTGCACCAGCAATAACAAGCATCCCGCCAGTAATATGTCAGGAAACGGACCCCCTCCAATTTATTGAAGAAGCCTCTCCAGTGGTATTAGTGCTGGCTAACGTTCCTCCACCAACGGATGGTCAAACGGAATCGCCAGCATCTTTGTCCAGTAAGGCACTGCACTGGCTAACGGGAAACATGCAGATGGCACCAGGAGGCAAGCAACAGCTTGCATGCGAAATTAAGTCAGTGAAAAGGGTCGCTTGGATCGGGAATCGACCGAAAAAGTTTAAAGGAGACTGTGTTATAGTGACTTTTTCTCATCCGGCTGTTCTACCCAATGTCTTAAATCAGATCTTCCCCCCACAAAGAAGATCTGGGACTGTTGTCCCCCTCACCCTTAAATTCTTCTATGGGGAACAACAAAATGTAACATTTACCAAGACTCCGGGACCTGTGTGGGACATTGTGAGAAACAACAGAGGAATAAAGGTTCCATTTAACGAATGGGGTATGGTCCTAGGAAACAGATATGAAGCTCTATCAGGGCTAAATGATTGCGATTGACTGGGTAGATATAATTCTGCTTTCCTCACTCCCTCTGGTGATCAAGCAGGGGGAGACTCGAAAGTCCAGACAAATGTTGAGACAGCCGTTACACTGATAAATGTTAGTAACATACAGGCCGACCTGGGCGCTACAAAAGATGATCATCACCCCATTGGCCAATCTGACCACATTGTTGAAAGTGATCAAAATGTAAATTTATCCCCAAATTTGACTGTAAGTGGGAATAATACAAATGAATATGATCTTCCCCAACAACATAGGGATAGCCAATCTAGCAGTATTAAACCCAATAATGACAATGTGCATGCTCAATTTATTTTAATGTCATGGAATGTTGCAGGTTTAAAAAGTAAAATTCCATCACAGGACTGGTTAACTTTCCTGGACTCAAAGGACATAATCCTTTTCCAGGAAACCTGGCAGCTAGATCCAGAACCTATTCAAGGCTATTTACATTTTTATGTCTCAGCTATACCGAGTTTAAGGGGAAGGCCTAAGGGTGGCCTGGTGACATGGGTCAAACAGAACAGTGAACATTCAGCTCTTCAATTGGTCACTAACAGTCCTGATATATTGTTGGTTAAGTTACAGCGACCCCATTGTAAGGATCTTTATATCTTTAATATTTACTCGAGGGGATTACCAGGTGGCAAACCTACTGAGGCGGTTGATCAGCTAGACTCTCTTTTAAAACAATATTGCTTGAACGCTAATGTTATTGTTGGCGGTGATTTTAATTGTTGTTTTGAACCACTTGATAACCAAGATGTAGACCTCACGACAGAAGAGGACTATATCTGGGATATCCCTCAGCTTTCCTTAATACCTATTAAAAAGTGGTCTGAGGCTGCACTACAATTAAAAGTTCTATGTGTAGAGTATGGGTTGCGGGCCACTAATGGAAGAACGGGCTCAGATAAACAGGGTGCCCCTACTTTTACCAATGGCACTTCACATAGTCGCATCGACTATATTTTGATTAATAAAGAGAACTGGGCTAGCGTTGATGATATGTGGATTGAGCCAAGGGTTGAAAGTGACCATGACCCATTAATTTTGACATTTAAATTGTTTGACCTATCGAAAGGAAATGAACTGAGAGAAAATGTTCAAATAACTCTCTCAAATGACAACAGACGCATTAGATGGTCAAATTGTGCAACTAATGAGGAAAGTATAATAGCTATGAGGGATTTAACAACTCAGGCCATTAGAGAATTAAGGAGAAAATCCACTATGGACACTCCGATATCTGAAATAACTATGATCCATGATGAGTTTTTTAATAAATTGAAATCCTTTTTTGTAAAAAAAAGTTACTAAAAAGCAGTGTAGGCCAATAAGGAAGGAAGATCAGTGGTACGCCAAATCCTGTAGGGTTGCCTATAGGGCCCTATCGGATGCAGTAAAAATAAAAGATAAAAACAAGATAAGGGATGCCCCAGTCATGTATAAAAAAATACAAACTAGAGCAAAGGGGGACTGGGAGGAAGGCTACTGGAGGGATCTCCTAAAAGCAAGCAAAGAAAGATCTATGACCTCCTTCTGGAACATTGTTAAATGGGGAAGGGGGGCCAAAAGAGGTGAACCCATGAACAACGTGTCACCAGAAGCATGGGTCTCCCATTATTCGACCCAGTTTGCTGCTGAGGATAGAGATGAAGAAGAGTGTGTAGCTCTCGTAAACACCACTACGAGCCACCTACTCTTTACTAAAGCCGACGTCCTAAAAACATTAAATAACATACCCAAAGCTAGAGCTCCAGGCTTGGATTCTGTCCCTGCAGACTTGTTTATACATGATAAAGACCTATGGGCTACCTATATCCAGCTGCTAGCCAATGGTATCGCGAAGGGCTCGCCCATTCCTGAGACTTGGAAGGGAGCCGAGATAATCCCCATCTTTAAAAAGGGGGCATGCTCGGATGCAGGTAATTATAGGCCTATTAGCCTGATCGCATGTATACAAAAAGTATTGGCGAGGCTTTTACTGCAGCGCATCCATGGTTGGATAGACGAACAGGACATATTGTCACCCTTGCAAGCAGGTTTTCGTAGCCACACTAGCACCATTGATCAAGTTTTTAGATTTGTTTTAATATATTGGCGCGTTGTTCTCCTTGGGGGGGGGATGCTCTTTGCAGCTTTTGTTGATTTAAAATCAGCATTTGATTTAGTTCCTCGCCCCAAGTTGTGGAATATTCTACAAGAACAGGGTATTCCAAATGAAATTTTGTCCTTATTAATTAGAATGCATGATAATAATTTTGCTCAAGTTCGTTGGAACCAGCAGGACAGCGTTACCGATAAATTTCCTATTGAAAAGGGAGTACGCCAAGGATGCGTACTAGCTCCAACGCTATTCTCGCTATACATCGACAGGGTGATCAGGTACTTCGAACAACAACCTACAGATGCCCCAAAGTTGGCAGGAAGACTGATCCCCCTGTTGATGTTCGCGGACGATACCCTGCTGATATCTAAGACTCAACAGGGACTCCAGAGGGCCATTGGAGTTTTTGAATCGTTTTGTGCAGACCATGGTCTTGTTATTAATACAAGTAAAACAAAATTCATGGTCTTGCACAAACGAAGACACATCAGAGGGAAGGCTATTATGGACGCGGTCCAACTTGAACAGACCCAGGTCTTTAAGTACCTCGGTATTACCCTGTCTTACAACCTAGACTGGAAACAACACACTAACGAGCTAGCTACAAGGCATGCTCAATTGACAGGAGCCCTTATCAAGGAAATATTTTCCTCACATTCTAAACCTATTAGTCCGGTTTTAAAAATTTACAACGCAAAGGTTGGAGCGGCAGTTCTTTATGGGGCAGAACTTTGGGGGCCTAGTAATCTTACAAAGTTGACGGTAGCACAAAATAAATTTCTCCGCAACATCACTGGCTTACCAATGTCAACCCCTTTACTACCTCTAAATTATGATCTGGGATTCCACAGCTTTGAGGATATGGCCAGGTATAGATCAGTTGCCTACTGGAGGAGGTTATGGGTAACCCCAGAACTCTCTCAGTATGCCCAAGGCTTCCTTGAGGTTAGAACCCAGGACACAAGTCACAAAATAGTATGGATGAGAGAGGTAAAAACTATCTATAGGGCTATGGGATTATCTCAACTGTGGGATGACCCTGTAAGTAATGTTTTCCCACCCAAAAAAATACTTCGAGATCTGTATTGGAGCATGATCGAGACTAAGTGTTTTGGAAGTCGTATTGATCGATCTTTTACTAACGACTTCCTAGAACTCAAGCATGCACCGGCCCTAGAATCCTATTGGGATTGGATTACCATCCCAGGGGACCGGAAGAGGTACTACCAATTGAGGGTGGGGACACTACCATTAAATGCCCTAACTGAAAAATGGTACAAGAACCAAACTTCAAGGTGCCCCTTTTGCTCTGATCATAAGGAAAATATTGGACATGTGTTGTTTGCTTGCCCCGAATATAGCGCCCCCAGATTATCATGGCTAAAACCGATTTGTGCCCAGTTGGGCTTAAAATCAGCAAATGAGGCTGCTAGGATCTTAAGAACTGACACCTCCCAGCCTGTTGTTATAGCCATGTCGAAATTCCTCCACTGGATGTGGATAATTCGGGCACGTAAAATGAGCTTGGAGTAACCCTAGGGACAGCCACCATATGCTGCTATTCAAATTTGCATATTGTATTTAGTAAGTGACATACTATGTATACTGCATAAGTAACTGATATATTTTGTATTGATGAATTTTGCTCTTATAACTGTTTTTATAATTGTTTTAATATTTTATATTTAAAAATATGTAAATATGTAAATAGGATGAGTTAGGTTGATATATTCTTTTTAGATTAGATTGAAATGATTCATTGTGGACATAGTATTCTTGTGGGGTGTGGGTGGTAACAAAAACAACTTTTAATTGTAAAATGTCTTTTTATGATTGAAAAATATCGAATAAAGACTAATTTGAAATTGATATCATCATGACCACTTTCTTTGTCTGTAAATGCTGATACATATTTTGACATTAAAACACTGGATTTGTTAATGGTAAGTTAATTTGCAGATAAAGGTAGTTCATCGCTTCGTAGAGAATTATTTGTACTAACTGATATGTTTAGTTGGTTTGTAGCGGTCTGTTCTAATTGATTTCGGGTTTCGCAGCTTTGTACTGTGTTATTTTCACTGCCAGCTTTTATTTGCAAAGTTGGGCCATCTTCCAAGTTAATTGTTCCAGTAGGGCCTTTTTGTTGATTTCCTGATATATGTTCAATTTTGTCCTCCTCATTGGCCTTTCGGTGAACTTATTTAGTAGCCAGTGGATATTCATTGACTACATCATCCTTTTTTTTTCCCTAATATCAACTTTAACTTCAAGTGGGAGCGGAACTCCTCCTTTATATATATTCTTGGTGGTATCAATTTGATTACATTCCTTTGTTGTTTCTACCATGCTGGTTGTTTCTACCATCCTTGTTTTATCCAATGCTCTACATTTCGTTTTTAGGTCGAGGGACCGTTGCTTCTCACTGCGAAGCAGTGAGGGGCGGAGTCCCGAAGAATTAATGTTTTGGAGTTAGGGGCTTTGAACCCGCCTCTATCCTCCATTCTCCTCCATTGGCTGGCTTCCTAAATGGAGGCCAGCCATTGGAGGAGATTGGAGTCACTCCAATAAAGCCCCGTCTCTTTCGGATTTGGGGGCGTGTATTTTTAGGTTCTTTCTACCTGTGACGTCATCCGTCACTCAAACCTAAAAACACACGCCCCCCGAATGCGAAAATTACCATGCTTTCTCCGAGGCATTTCCGCTTTGCCTCGGAGAAAGACGGTGGTGGTTTCCAGAGCTGCTCTGCTCGTCCCCCCTCCCTCCGCCCGCAGCTCTCCTTCGTTCCGCTCCCCCCCTCCCTCCGCCCGCAGCTCTCCTTCGTCCCGCTCCCCCCCTCCATCCGCCCGCAGCTCTCCTTTGCATTATTTACACCAGGCCAACTATTTTAATGTGCACGGTCTCTTGGAGCCATGGATAAATAAATAAATAACCTCTGCCTATGATAAGTACTGCAGCAACACAGATACGTCAGGCGTAATACAGAATGCCCAGGGAGCATCATACTAGCAGCCTTTAGAAGCAAACACTCAATTCCAGAATGGAGGAGGATTGCTATCATGGGAGACAGGGGGTTTGCTGGACATAGGCACATCTGAAAGAGTGCTTTATGTTCCCTAATTAAAGGAAAACATTTCTACTGCGCGAGGAAACCCCTTAACACTCACAAAACAGAGAGGGGGAGTTATTATTCCCCCGGGAGGCTGCGTTTCATGTAAATGCGCATCTGGCTATGCTTCTGCCAGTCTCTACGGGTGTATGAGGGGGGCGTCAAATGGTGCCCTCCCCGCGGAGGCCTCGGGATTAGATAAAGCAGGACTCCTGCTCATGGGCGTCCACAGGGGAGGGCAAGGGGGTGCGCTTGCCCCCCCCCCTGGATCGCCTGTCCCATTCCTTTTGGTCCGTAATGTTCAAGATTACAGCGGGCTGTTCCCCTGGGAGAAGCCCCAGGAGTTTAAATGTTCTCTCACTTGGGGCCTCTCGCACTTCTCTTTGAACTCTGGAGGCTGCAGCAGCCCCTCCCCGACCTCGAGCAGACTTTGGACAGGCCCATTGTCATTCTCTCTGCTGCTGATCATCACATAAAGAATGACAATGGGCCGTCTGCCTTTAACTTGCCTTGAAGGCGAGTGAGGAAGTTAAAATGTTGCCCCCCCCTGGAAGGCGAGTGCTGAAGTTAAAATGTTGCCCCCCCTGGAAACATTTCTGCGGACGCCCATGCTCCTGCTTGTCGTGTAGTGTATTGCACGAACAGCAGGAACCACACAGGACGCCAGATAGCATATGGAGGTACTTCTTTATTTTGTTATATTGTCCGTCCGTCTGGGCACGTCCGTCCTCGTCCTGCTACCTAATGCCCCTTCCTGTCCGTCCACAGGAAGTAGTGTCCGGTGACCTGGTCACCGCCCTGTGACCCACAGGGTCCTAGTGCCCTGCGTCCGTCGTGGTCATCACATCTCCCCCCCTGTCACAACAAAGTCTTTTCCACATGCACAAGTTCTTGGTATACTGTCCACACTGTGAAGAAATTATGGATGACGTAGTGATAGATAGAGAGAGAGAGAGAGAGAGAGAGAGAGTCTCTTTGTCTTTTTGCACTCTCTTCTTGGTCTTTGTTCTCCGCTCTGTTCTTGTCCTCCGCCTTCTTTTTTTTGTGTTGTCATCTCTCCGCTTGTTCCTTGCTCTCTTTCTTCCACTTCCGGTGTTGTTATCGCTCTTTCTCCTTCTTCCATCTTGAACTCCTTGAAATGTGAGCTGTTTCTTGTTATTTTCCGATGTTCTGAGACTGCAGTCACCATTGACCCTTTCACTCCAGTCACTACCAGCGGATCTTTTGAAAATGGGCTGTCAGATTTCCTTTGCTGTGATTGTTTCACTATTACTAGATCTCCTTCGTTTAGCTGGTGTTCAGCTGCATTTCTCCTTTTGTCAGCATATTCTTTCATTTTCTTTTTTGCTTGGTTGTCTCTTTCTGCAATCTCTCTTCTGTTGGTGTCTGCTGTGGCCTCTGTTTGTGGTAGCCTTGTCTTGCTGGCTCTTCCTAACACCAGTTCCGCTAGACACCTGCCAGTGGTGCTGTGAGGGGTGTTCCTATAGCCTCGTAGCACTTGACAAAGTGCTTGTCCAATTGAGATCTGTGTCAATTTTGCTCGCTGGATGGCTCTCTTGATGGTCCCCATGAATCGTTCTGCCATTCCGTTGGCTTGTGGCCACAGAGGAGTTATTTTCCTGTGCTTGATCCCCAGGTATTCCATGAACCTGCGGAATTCTTCTCCCGAGAATGGAGGGCCATTGTCGGTTTTCAGTGTTTGTGGTGAGCCCCAGGCGGCAAATATGTCGTCTAACACCGGTAAGGTAGCGCTAGCCGATGTCGATGACACTTCTCTCACTATTGGAAATCTCGAAAATTCGTCGATCACTACTAGCAAGTACTTTCCAGTCTCCAGTGGCCCATAGAAGTCTGCTGCTAGTTCGGTCCATACTGCCAGTGGCAGTTCCGACATCTTCAATGGTGTGGGCTTACTAGATGATCCTGTTACCTGACAGGTGTGACATTGTGACACTTCTTCCTCCACCATGCTGTCCAGTCCTGGGAACCACACTCTTTCTCTCAACATCTTCTTTGTCGCTACGATTCCTCTATGTGACTCGTGAGCTAGCTTAACTGTTCTCTTCCTTAGTCGATGTGGTATTACAATCCTTGAGCCTCTCATCAGGACTCCGTTCTCTGTCTCAGACAGCTCTTCGCCTATCTTTTTGAATGCCAGCAGTTCTTCTTTGTTAACCCCTTCTTCTGTGACGGTGTTGCTATTGATATGTCTCCATCTCTGTAGCCTCACTATCGTTCCTATTGCCTTCATTGTCTGGTCTCTTTTTGTCTCTCGCTCCAGTTCTTCACTTGTTATCGATGCTGGAGTGTTTTGTCTCACGATGAAGTTCAGATATTCTTCTGCCATCGTGGCACCACCTTTCCGATGTGGGAGCGGGTGTCGCGACATGTAATCGGCTGGGTTTTGGTCTTTGCCTGGTTTGTGTACTATTTTGAAATTATAGTCCATCAGCCTGATCCCCCACCTTTCGATTCTTGGTGGTATTTTAGCATTTGGGTTTCCATAGATAGTCATTAGTGCTTGGTGATCCGTCACTATTGTGAACGGTTTTCCATATATGAACATGTGATAGTGCTCGCATGCCCATACTACTGCCAAACTCTCCTTTTCCGGTTGAGAGTATGCTCTCTCAACATCCGACAGACTCTTGCTTCCGTATGCTACTATCTGTCGAGGTGAATCTTTTCCAGGTTTGTGTTGTGCTAGTATTGCGCCAAGACCTACCGGGCTGGCGTCTACTGTTAGTTCAGTGCATAAGTTCGGGTCGAAGTACGCTAGGTGGTCTACTGCCGTCACTGACGCTCTTATTTCTTCAAACGCCTTTTGACACTCTGTGGTCCATTCGAATGTGTGGCCCTGTTTTGTTAGTTCTCTCAATGGCGTGCTCACCGTCGCGAAGTCTTTTATGTATCTCGCGCAGTAGCTGGCAAGGCCAAGAAAGGAGCGCACGTCAGCGACGTCTTTTGGTTCAATTGTTTTTTCAAGCGTGTCTATCTTGCTCCGGTCTGGCCTCATTCCTTTCCGTGAAAATATGTGTCCGAAGAACACTAGTTCTTCTCTTCCCAGTTCACATTTCTTCTCATTTACTGTCAGGCCCACCTCTACTAACCGTGAGCACACTTCTCTCAGTGCCTTGTCGTGTTCTCCATCTGACTTCCCAAAGACCAGAATGTCATCGCTGTAGTTTAGACTGTTCTTTATTGGTCTTATTATCTGCCTAATCGTTTCTTGAAATATTTCCGCTGCTGACGATATTCCAAAACTCAGTCTTTTGTAGCGAAATAATCCTAGGTGCGTTGAGAATGTCGTTATGTATCTGGACTGCTCGTCCAGCTCCAATTGATGGTATCCCTTGCACAGGTCGAGTTTGGAAAATTTTCTCATTCCTGTCAGGCAGCTTATCATGTCATCCAGATGTGGCCCTGGATGTCGTTCTCTTTCGATGGCTGTGTTTGGTATTCTCATGTCCACACAGATTCTTATCTGTGTGGAGTCCTTTTTTGGTACAGCCACTATTGGGGACACCCATGGCGTTGGCCCTTCTGCTGGCTCAATGATGTCCTGTGCTAGTAGGGCCTTTATTTCTTCTTCCACTTGAGGTTGTAGATGTATTGGTACCCTTCGGTGATGTTGGGCGACTGGTCTGACAGCTTCATTTATGTGCAGCGTTATTTGTCTTCCTTTCAGCTTTCCTAGTCCTTCCGTTAGTTTTGGGAATTCCTGTAGTATGCTCTCCTTTTCCGACATGTGGTACATCATTTTGAGTAGGCCCATTATTTTTGCTGTTACATTACTTAGTAGACACGGTGCGGGGATGTCTCCTCGTAACACATGTATTTCTTCTGTGACAGTCTTGCCCTTGTGCGTCATGGTGTCCATGAACTTTCCCATGTTCGTTACAGGATTTTGTGCACCCCACGTAAATACTCTTACGCTTGATGGTTGTAGCGGTGGCTTCCTCTTCATCTTATCATATTCCGTAGCGCACATGATGTTGCACGTGGCTCCGCTGTCCAGTACAAATTCTGTTTGATGGGGCCCTACTTCAATGGTCACCCAGTCCGTCTTCTTTATTGACTTCCTGTCTATTAGCCTGATGTGTTCCTCTTCATGCCCTTCGTCTGTGGTCATGAGGTATAGGCGTTCTACTTTTCTTGTTGTTTCTTCCACTTCCTCTTCCTCTTCTGATTCCCCAGACGAGCTCCTCTCAGTCGCTTCCATGTGCCGTACATGTCTTGTTGTTGCTGTTCTTGGCCTCCCGGGCCTGCCTCGTTCATTTTTGAATTGCCCACCTTGGCACATGGTGGCAAAATGGTTGTTTCTGTTGCATTTCCTGCATGTTTGACCGAATGCTGGGCATGGTCCTCTGTGAGGGAATTCCAGACCGCACCTGTAGCATTGGGAGCCTTGTTTTTTCGCCACTTGTTCCTTGTGTCCTCCCTTCCAGTTCCCTTTCTTGCCTGCGTCTGACATTCTGTGTATTTGCTCTCCCTTTCGGTCCATCTGTCTCGCTTGTATCATTGCTCTTGCTTCTGCCCTCGCTAGGTCTAGAATCTTTTCTAGGGCGATAGGTTCTTTTAGTAGTCTTGTGCGAAATTCTGTGTCTCTGCAGCCTTCTATCAGTTTTAGGCGAAGGGCCTGTTCATTGTCGTATTTTTCAAATTCGCAGTGTGCTACTAGCTTTCTCAGCCTTGTTGCAAAGTCATCCATTGATTCCTCTGGCTGCTGATATGCCATGTTAAAAGAATATCTCTCAAAGTCGACGTTTCTTTGGGGGTCGAACTTGGCCGTTAGACATTTTATCAATTTCTCGTAAGTTTCTGTTTCACTCTGTGGCAGTGTTATGAGGAGGTCATCCACCTCGTCCCCCACTAGGTTTAGGAACAGCCCTAGTTTTTTGTCGTCCACCACGTCGGTCGCCTTCATGTATCGTTCAAACTTTATGATCCATTTTTCCCACCGGATGCCCACTTGTGGCTCCGATACATTGAAAGGCACCGGTCTGCGGTATTGTGCACTTTGCTTTGTTTCTGGCATTTCTCTTTTTTTTTTTCTCTTTGCACCTTTGTCTCCTTTTTCTCATGCTCTTTTATTCTTCTTCTTGTTTGTATTTTCTATTTCTTATGAGCTCTTTTATTCTTCTGCTTGTTTGTATTTTCTATTTCTTATGTCTTTCCTCTTTATTTCTCTTTTGATACTTCTGTCCTATGGTGACAGTGTTACTCCTTTTTCTGTTTCTGTTGTGCTTTCCTTCGTGTTTTGCCTGCCCTTCTAATGGCTGCCCTTTGTTTCTAATGCACTTTTTCACTTTGTCTTCTACAAAATGTCCGCCTTTTTACTCGCGAGATTTCGCGATTGAAATCTCGCTTTCGCCTGACCTTAAAATGGCCGACTCGCTGTGGCCGTGTTTCTATTGGCCCCCTCTGCCTGTTCTCAACATGGCCGCCGAGATGTGCCCGCTCTCGCGATACTACGCGCTTGATTTTCGAGCGCGATCTCCCTTCTTTCACAGGCGCTGCCGCTGCTCCCGGGGGCTCCTCTTACCGCACGTTGCTTCTTTCGTGGGACGCTTATCGGGGTGGGCTCCCGTGTAGCTCCTTGCGTCTGCGTTTACTTTGCTGATCCGATCCCGTGCACTTCGTCGAACGCGGTGGTATCACTTTTTTCCAACCACCTTCGTCGCCAGATGTTGTGTAGTGTATTGCACGAACAGCAGGAACCACACAGGACGCCAGATAGCATATGGAGGTACTTCTTTATTTTGTTATATTGTCCGTCCGTCTGGGCACGTCCGTCCTCGTCCTCGTCCTGCTACCTAATGCCCCTTCCTGTCCGTCCACAGGAAGTAGTGTCCGGTGACCTGGTCACCGCCCTGTGACCCACAGGGTCCTAGTGCCCTGCGTCCGTCGTGGTCATCACACTGCTGCATGTACAGTGCTTGGTGAGGCCTGCGTCCTGCCGCGCGGCCATCTCATGCATCACCCGGCCTGCTCGGCTGACAGCATCAGAGCCTGCTGGGCGGGGGGCGCGAGGGGGTTGGGCGCTCCTGTGTCTCGGTTAAAGATGCCATGAAGGACTGATTATTCGCAATATTTGAAGGGATGCATTTCACAGACCAGTCACACACGCTGCATTTACTGCTTCCTTTGTGGGGTCCGCGTTTCCCAGGAATGCTCTAAAATGCTCATTGCTAATGACGTGTCTGACTGCAGCAACGAGAATGCTACCTCAGAAGTATGTAGTGGAAAATGTTTATAATGTTTGTGCCCGGCGTTCATTGCTGGGCGCAAGTGTAACTTCCCACATGGGGGGGGGGGGGGGGGGGCTCCTCCTGTTTCACACCTCCACAGGCATCCAGGAAGGGGAGGGGCAAGGGGTACCACGGAGAGATTAAGAGATTGGGTAGGCACATTAGGGGAAACATTTAACGACACAAACAATGGTATCATGCTTTTTTGACACAGCTAAAATTGGACTTTTGTGGTCGTGTTTAGTTGTCGTGTTTTCAAGTAAACAGGGAGCGCACATTTACGGGCGTACTCCCCAGTACTGATTTCTCAGGTCTTTGGAGTTTCAAAAGTGTAATCACGGTCCAGTCCTGCACTGGTTCTGATGTTCACTTCCAAGACGCTATTTTTGTAGACTTCAATGTATAACCCCCTGAAAGTAAGGATACATGACGCTAAAGCACTTCAGTGCCATAGTTAATTTCTGCTGTATGTTGGTAAATGTTTGCTCCTGGCGGTGAAAGAAGTGTCTAACCTGAAAGTGACATGCATCGACTCGATGTTCACGCAAACTCTTTATGCATTAAGGGCCAATAACTTTGAAAGTGATGACGGGGCATACTTATCAGCGCACAATGTTCTCAACGGATTTCAAAGACATTCTCTTCTGGGGAAAAAATCAGGCCCAATAGTGCTTTTTGCAGCACAATGTCCATATACATTTGCCAAAATTGCAGCGGTTCTGAAAGGACAACAGTGAAATAAATATTCCATTACTCTCAAGTTGTGCCTTCCAAGTCTGGGCTGTCAACAGGAGTGCTGGCGGATAACCCCCTCCAAGAAATCTTTAAAAACTTATTGGAGCAAAGCATTATGTTTTGCTGCACAATTTCTCCCCCAGATGGCTACAGAGATATAATTATCACAGGCAGTTCAGGGAATCTGGATGTGCAATTCACATGCCTTTTTGTTTTCAAAAAGTGTTGCATCTTTCTTCACTTATGTATTCTGGTTCCTTTAATTTTTAAGTCGAGGGGGGTGCATAACAGTGTCATCAGGGCAAGACTCCCCGCAGAACAAAGCTAGCTTTATCTGGGGTCCCCCTGAATGACTGGGGCCCTAAGTCAGAGTCCACTTTGCCCATGCCTCAAACGACAATGATTGCAGCAGACCTAGCAGTGCACGCAGAAAGCAGAGAGGTGGATGCGAGTTGCTATGGGCATTTGAAACGGTCTGTGTAGCTTTGCCTGGAGGAGCTATGGGAGGGAAGTGCTGCAGTGACAGCATACGTGCAGCCCGGATGTGAGAAGATAGGTCGCTAGTGCCTATGTCCAGTAGTAGGCCATGCTGTGTATGGGAGTAAGAGGGGGGCCCTGCACATCTGCTTGCTTGCTCATATATACACACATAGTGGCAGTTGCGACTGTGCAATTAGTCAGGTTAGTTTCTATAGGAAGAGTTTTTCTGTTTTGCTAATAACTTAGCCAGCCTTTCACAAATGTGCACAAAAAAAGTTCACCCACCTCTGGCTCTTTAATGGAAAGTTTCATGCTAAACCGTCAAGTGGGAGCCGGGGAGAGGGGGGATTAAAAAAGTGCTATTTCCCATGCTGATTTCAATAGGAAACTTCACTCTCTGGTACAGAAAAAACGGCTGATCCCGATTTGACACAATGTTAGACCTTTACTTAGTGTGCTTTTTGAGATTTTGTGAAAATCTTTTCTGCTGTTTTTGAGAATTCTTTTTGTCCAGATATGCTCGGAATTGTCTAATTTAAAGGGGAAAAGTCAGCCTGATTGGCCGACCACAATGTAATGTTGCTTCTTAATCACTCGAGGCACGTTGTGGGTTTACCGGTGTGTTTATTTAACAAGAATGTAATTAGACCGAGGAGCGCCGGCCGGCACTCTGCTCTCTGGGATGCTCGGCGCGCTAATGCCTGCGCGCGCACCCCGGCGCCAACATGGCCGCCTGCGTCACGTCAACGTGACGTGACAACAACTAGACCGCTACATATCTCCCCCTTTTACCAAACCAAAGATCAGTCACTTACAGTTCGCAGTTTAGTTCAAAGTCCCGGAACCTGGCAGGCCTTACAACCTGTCTCCCGCTCCTGGTCACCTTACCAATGTTCCCTCGAGTCCCTTGGCTCTGTGTTTCCTCTATTTCTGTTCCTCCGCTCATCGCTCCTTCGCTGTTCATATTGCCTCTCGGTCTGTCCATCTCTGCCACTGGAGTCTCACCTCCTAACTCGCCTTCTTGCTCCTCTCCTGCACCTGCTTCTTCCATTTTCTCACTTCCACCAATCCTGTTCTCTTCGCTCACGTCTTCACCTTCCGGACACCCCTGTTCCCATCTCAATATCTTGTTGCACCGGGCCATGCGGTCCTGCGACCACACGTTTCCATCACTGAGCAGGGCCGCTCGATCATAAACTTCCTTAACCTGCATCGGCTTGCTATACTTGCTGTCTCCCTTTCTTTGTAGGGTAGCCAGTTTTACTCTCACCCATTCTCCTCTCTCTAAGTGAGTGTCCTTCACATTCCTCCTCTTATTGTAGTTGTTGGTGTAGATGGCTTGTGCTCTTTCCAGATTGGCTCTTACTACAGCCGGAGACCATTCGCTGGTCACCACCTTCTCCTTCCAGATTCTGTTGTCATGCGTGAAGGGTTCACGTCCTCTCAATATTTGAAACGGGCTGTACCCCGTGCTTGTTGGCGTTATTCTGTAGGCCCATACCATGTTCTCCAACGCTTTCTTCCAGTCTTTATTGCAGGTGATGGCCGCTTGTATGGCCCCCATCACCACTCTGTTAAATCACTCAACCAGACCGTTGCCCGCTGGATGGTATATGGCCGTGTGCTTTATGGAGATGCCATTTCTTCCCATGAATTGTTTCCATCTTTCCGACGTGAACTGTGGTCCATTGTCACTTAAGATGGACTTGGGAATTCCTTCTCGGGTGAATGTTTCAGATAGAAACTCCAGGATGTTCTCCGTGTCCATGGATTCGCTCACTTTTATCTCTGGCCATTTGGAGTAACGGTCTATGAGGACACACACGTATTTCTGTATGCTCTGGTCATCCAGCACCGGTCCTAGAATGTCTATTGACAACTCTTCCCACGGGTTTGAGGGATTGTCGAACTTTCCAAGGGCTGGACGTAGTGGTCTCAATGTTTTGTCGGCCCCTTGACATTGGGGACACTCTCTGACATGCCTCTCTGCTCTTACATCCATACCTGGCCACCAGTAATTCTGTTTCGATCTGGCCTTGAGCTTCCCTATGCCAAGGTGGCCTTCATGTAATAAGTCCAGCAGCTTGTTGATGAGATTCGTGGGGGGAATTACTCTGTCTCCCCGGTAGATGAATATGCCTTTGTCTCCTCTTGTCAGTTCTTCTTTCACTTCATAAAATGGTTTGAGGTTAGTTCTCACCTTTTTCTTATCAGGCCACCCTTGTGTGATGTGCGCTCTTACTTCCTTGAGGTCGGAATCTTCTTCATAGGCTTCAGTCCACTCTTGTATGCTGATTATCTTCTCTTGGTCCTCTATGAGAGCTACCATCTCTCCTCTGTCCGCTGGGTCTTCTTCTCCCGGCTCCATGGCCGCCGCTCGACTCAAGTAGTCCGCCACTCGATTCTTGTTTCCAGGGATGTACTCCACATCGTATCGGAATTCCAACAGTTTTAAGGACATCTTCGATATCCTGGGTGTGGCGCTGGCGTGTCCGCACGATGTTAGTACCTTCACTAACGGCTTGTGGTCCGTCTTGAGCAGAAATCGGGTACCCCATAAGAACTGCCGGAACCTCGTCATGGCCCACACTACCGCTAACATCTCCTTTTCGATGACACTGTACTTGCCTTCTGTCTCCGTCAATGCTCTGGAGGCGAAGCTGATTGTCTCCATGTCCCCTCTTCCTCGGTCTTGCATTAGTACAGCGCCTAACCCCTTGTCGCTGGCGTCGGTGATGAGTACGGTGGTGCCTTGTGGGTCGTACCCCTTGAGTGGTATGGCTTCCACGATTCCCTTTTTGATGACTTCAAATTCCGCTTGGGCTTCCGGTGTCCACTGAAATACCGTGCTCTCTCTGGTCAGCATCCTCATGTTGTAGGTCTTGGATGCGAAATGTACCACGAACTTGCTATAGTACTCCGCCATCCCCAGGAACGACCTGACTTCCTCCTTGTTCTTGGGGGGCGGTGCTTCAGCGATGGCTTTCACGTTCTCCGTCTTGGGTGTGATCCCCTGTTGTCCAATTTCATGGCCTAAGTAGGTTACTGATTGCAGTCCCAACCGACATTTCGACCATTCTGCCGTGAGACCTTTGGCTTCCAGCGTTTGTAGTACTTTTTCTAGTTTCCGGTCATGATCTCTCCTATCTCTCCCCATCACTAGGATATCGTCCTGGAAGTACTGTACATCTTTGCAGTCTCTGAACAATTGGTGCATCATCTTCTGAAAGACTGCTGCCGCCGAGGCTAGTCCGAACGGCATGCGACAAAATCTGTAGCACCCAAACGGGGTAATGAACGACGTCAGGCTTTTGCTGTCCGGGTGTAGAGCTACCTGGTGGTACGCTGAGGTAAGGTCAATGGTAGAGTACCACTGAACTCCTCTGGTTTTTGCCAGCATCTCCTCTATCTTGGGAAGGGGAAATTTCTCCACCACTATGTTTTTATTTAGTTCTCTCAGGTCCACACAGAGCCTGACCTTCCCGTTGGGTTTCATCACGACCACCAAGGGCGCCAGCCATTCGGCGCAGGTAATGGGTTCTATGATGCCCTTCTTCTCCAGATCTTGGAGTTCTGTCTGGACGGCATCCCTCACTGCAATGGGCACATTCCTCACTTTATGTGTTACTGGAGTGGCTCCTTCCTTAAGCACTATTTTGTGTTGAAATTTCTCCATTTTTCCTACAGTGCCCCCAAACACTTTCGGGTAGTTCTTCCTCCATCTGTTCATGTCCGGCCATTCCTCCTGTTCTGTGAGCAGAATTTGTTCCTTCCCTCCTGGGTCGAGTTTTATGCCTAGATCGCCCTGGTCTAGCCATCCTAGGACGGAAGGTCCTTTCTCGGCCACATATAGTTTGCACCACGCTGATCGGCCTCTGAACTCAAACAGTAGGTGTCGGAAGCCTAGCATGGGAATGCGATCCCCATTATAGGTAACTGGCCGTATGTCTAGTTTCTCCAGATCAGGGCCCAACTTGGTTTGGAACTTTTCTTCCCACACTGCTCTCTGTACAATGGTAAATGGGGATCCGGTGTCTGCCACTACCGAAATGGTGATGCCGCCCATGGACATCTCTAGGACTGGTTTGGTTGATCTGTTGCCGTCTACGCTCAACACCTGATCGTATATGCATAAGACAGTGACCACTTCTTCCTCTGTGGCTTCCTCAAGGTCTTCTTCGCTTTGGTCAACATATTTCACCACTCCCTTCTGTTGTTTCTTCCGACATACCTTCTCGTAGTGACCTACGATACCGCAGTGCAGGCATTTGGCTCGGAATGCCGGGCATCGTCTGTCGTGGGCTTCATGGGACCAACTTCCACACCTGTAGCACGTTTTCTTGTTCTCACTGTTCGCTTGTTTCCCTTGCCATCTGCTGGTCCCTTTGGCTATTGGTTGTTTGTTTCTCTGGTCCTTGCGGTGATCTTCTTCCTGTATCCTGTTCACCATGGTTGGGGTGACCACCTCTTTCTTGGTTGCATTTGCGCACCTCTTTGCGAGTTCTGCCCTCTTCACTATGACCAGTACTTCTTTGAGTGTGGTGTCCCCGCTCGCCCACAGCTTGTCTTGTACGTTTGCACTCGTGGTGTGCATGACCACCTGGTCTTTTATGAATTCGTCTTCCCACAGTGCGTACTTACACAGGGCTGCTAGCTTTCTCAACGCTGCTACGTACTCTTCGATGGTTTCTCCCACCTTTTGTTTCCTTTGCTGGAAGTTATATCTATCCACTGAAACACAGATGGTGGGGCGGTATCGTTCATCTAGGTCCTCCACTGCATGCGCATACACATCGTCATCTGTGTCTTCTCTCTTCTTTGGTACTAGACTCTTGTATATTCTCAGTCCTTCTGGGCCTAGATTTAGTAGCAGGATGCGTTTTTTCCTCTGAGGAGTGAATTTTTCTTCATTTTCGTCCTCCAGGACCCCTATGAAATTATCTATATATTCCTTCCAGTCCTCCCATTTCATCAATGGGTCTCCAGGTTTCGGTAGGAATTGCACGGGTGCGATCGCATACCCTGCCGGGGTACTCATCTTCACTTCCTTGGCGGTCGTTCCGTCGGTGGCTTTGCTCGGGGGGCTGCCTGGGGTGTTGTTGTTGTTCCCTGTGTGCTTGATTCTCTGGGGGCTCTTGTTACTAGACCCCACTTCCTCCTCTTTGGTAGCCAGCGCGGCGCTCCCTGTACGTGGTTATGTGTGAAGGTGGCACGTGTGCTCTTGGCAGTTTGTGGATAGTGCAGTCTCTGTGGCCTATATGCAGCTCGTGTGCTGTGCTGTGGCACTGCCACGCTCCTCGGTTGCTCCGTACCTCAGATCGTCCAATGTGGTTGACTAGGACGTTTTCCGTGACTCCTCCGCTTCAGGCAGGCCTATCTGGTGTTCGGTTTGGGCCTGGTGACCTGCTTGCGTGTCTTCCTTCGCCTCGTGGGGGCCACGTGGAGTGTTGCCCTCTCCTGTGCTCCCGCGTCGGTCTGGTCTTTGTCCCGACCTCGTCGCCACTGTAATGTTGCTTCTTAATCACTCGAGGCACGTTGTGGGTTTACCGGTGTGTTTATTTAACAAGAATGTAATTAGACCGAGGAGCGCCGGCCGGCACTCTGCTCTCTGGGATGCTCGGCGCGCTAATGCCTGCGCGCGCACCCCGGCGCCAACATGGCCGCCTGCGTCACGTCAACGTGACGTGACAACAACTAGACCGCTACACACAACAGGAACATTTTGTTGTGGCAGGACTCGGGCATTCCTGCGTCATAAAAAAAATAAATAAGGGGCTAGATTGAGCACAGCATTAACCCCCAAGGGCTTAATTTGCATATCATAACCAAAAACTTTGTTTCTTACTCACAGATTTAAAGTTACTATAAAAAAAGAAAAGTGCCACACATGATGCTGCCAGTGGCATGCCACATAATTTAGTTCATCCTGCCACACAAGGTGGTCGGTCCTCCGTTGCCATACATTTCTTGTGGCCTAAATTTCTGCTATGATTCATCCATTTTTTCTCGAACTGTTTCCCTCACATTCCTCTCACCCTCATTATTCGAACAGCAATCACATGAAAAAAACAGCCACACACATACACACCAAAACTCAGAGAGAGCTAAAGAGACTCTCTCTCTCTCTCTCTCTCTCTCATAACTCCACAAATCTTGATCTGTTTGATAATGTGCACCTTCCCTGACAAGCCAATAATAAGTTCGGCTAGCAGAAGTGTCAATCAGGAACACAATTATAAAACTTATTCTTCTGTTTGAGTAATATTGTCTACTACAGGACATGTGCTTCTGTCCTAATAGCTTGGCAACTCCAGTTTACATGAATTACGAACAGTGTTGTGCACACAAGGTTTTGTGATTTTCCATGTATGCTGTTTCAAGGCTTGTGGTTTTGGCATGAAGATGGGGATAGTTTATTGTTAGACACAGTGACCAGGTTGTTGGCAGCTGGCGCTTGTGTGTCAAAGTGATCATTCTGAGATAGATAGTGTGTCATTTGTGGTTTATCCACTTGTGTGCTCGGATTGATGATCTAAAGCAAGAACATGTTGGACCGCTTTTATGAATCTTGAGGTACTGGGCGGATGAGGTAGCCTTAGTTGTAGTGGAGAAGTGTGGCTCAAGTGGTTGGAGCGGCGGACCCTGATGCAGAGGTCTGGCCCGGACCAGGGTTCAATTCCCCGCCTCGGTGGGTCTTGGGCTCAAAATTTCCCCGGAAATGACAATTCTCGCCTCAGTGCCTATTCCAATCATGGAGTCCCACTCTGTAACTCTGGGCAATAGCTTGCTTAATCTCCACAATGGCCCCTCGCAGCGGGATGCCTGGCTTTCACCTTGGGGATGCCCAGTAATGGGTTATCTCGCAGGGGAATACCAGGACGGGTTCCCTAAGCAAGCGCTGGGACGCTTTCGGGCAGCCATGCGCTCTACAAATCAAATTTCATTCATTCATTCATTCATTCACTTAGCATTGGTGCAGTTGGATGTCTGGGTAGATTCGCTGTCGGGAAGGCAGACTTGTTGAGTTCCATGAGATCAAGAAGTAGATCTTCTGCCAGATATTAGGCCTTTCACAGAGCCAGAGCGGGAGATCTCTGGCCAAACGAACCTCTGCTGGCAGCTGCCCCATGGCTGTGCTTGCTCCCCTGGCTGTGCTTGCTCCCCTGCCCCCTGGCTGTGCTTGCTTCCCTGCCCCCTGGCTGTGCTCGATTCCCTGCCCCCTGGCTGTGCTCGCTTCCCTGCCCCCTCGCTGTGCTTGCTTCCCTGCCCCCTCGCTGTGCTTGCTCTCTCGTGTGTGTATGTGCCTCTGGGTGTGTATGTGCCTCTGGGTGTGTGTGGCTCTGGGTGTGTATGGCTCTGGGTGTGTGTGGCTCTGGGTGTGTGAGTGTGGCTCTGGGTGTGTGAGTGTGGCTCTGGGTGTGTGAGTGTGGCTCTGGGTGTGTGAGTGTGGCTCTGGGCGTGTGAGTGTGGCTCTGGGTGTGTGTGTGTGTAGCTCTGGGTGTGTGTGTAGCTCTGGGTGTGTGTGTGTGTGTGGCTCTAGGTGTGTGGCTTTGGGTGTGGGTGTGTGTGGCTCAGGGTGTGTGTGTGTAGCTCTGTGTGTGTGGCTCTCTGTGTGAGGCTCTATGTGTGTGGCTCTGTGTGTGTGTGGCTCTGTGTGTGTGTGGCTCTGTGTGGGTGTCTGTGGCTCTGTGTGGGTGTAAATGCAATAGGTCATGCATATGCGAGCTATTAAGCTATTGGCATTGTAAATGACAATGCCATGTATTTAACGATTAAGCTATTGACAATGTAAATGACAATGCCATTTATTTATGATTTAAAAAAAAAAAGATGTCATGAGCAATGCCAATAGCTCTACCTTTAATAATGCCGAGACCATTGCATTGTAAATGCTTGTTTGTGAGAATATTTGATACAAAGGATTTACTAGCTTCAGTAGATCCGTTTCCTCCGTGTGTTCATTACTTTGCCCTTTGCAATCTTTCACTTGCTGATCTTTAATCTAATCCGAAACCCAATCTACATCAACTTCATCAAGTAAGACTAAATTCTCTTTCGATTAGTTTGTTGGCTTAATTAGGGTCTGTAGAGTTTTTAATTCTGGTTCTGATTGCATTGACATGAGTGCGGTTGTTGGATCTCTCATGAAATCGAATTTCTGAGGGATTTTTGTAGATCTTTCAAACATCCAAGTTATTGGTGATATTAATGTCTGATCCACTCCCTTAGTTTGAGCTTTAGCTCTAGCCTTTTTTAGCACTTCTGCAGCTCTCCTCCTTCTCTCCGAACTTCTTTTGTTTCTTTCTACTGATCTTTCTTCTTTCTATACACCCTTGCCTCTCTCCTCACCCTTCTGCCATCTTTCTGTACCCCTGTTGCCTCTTTCTGCATCTCTGTTCTTTTTATCTGTACTTCTTTTGTTTCTTTCTGCACAACTCTTGCTTCTTTCTGCACCCGATCGTGCCTCTTTCAGCACCCCTCTTCCCTATTTTTGCACTTCTGTTGCTTCTTTCTGCACTCTTTTGTTTCTTTCTGTACCTTCTTCCCTTTTTTGCATCCCTCTTGCCTCTTTCTGCAGTTCTCTTGTCATGTTCTGCACCCCTTGCCTCTTTCTGCACCTCTCTTGCCTCAGTCTGCCGACCTGTTCCCTCTTTTTGCACCCCTTTTGCCTGTTTCTGCAACTCGCTTGCTTTTTTCTGTAGTTCTCTTGCCTCCTTCTGCACCTCACTTGCCTCTTTTTGCACCTCTGTTGGTTCTTTTGCACTGCTCTTCTTTCTCCATCTCTCTTGCAAATTTCTGTACCCGTCTTGCCTCATTATACACAACTCCTGCCTCTTTCTGTACCTGTCTTGCCTCTTTGTGCACCTCTTCTACCTTTTTCTGTACAGCTCTTGCTTCTTTTTGCACCTCTGTTGGTAATTTCTGCACTGCTCTTGCTTCTTTCTGTACCTCACTTGCCTCTTTCTGTACTTATCTTGCTTCTTTCTACACCTTTGTTGATTCTTTCAGCAATTATGTAGCCTCGCTGCACTTCTCTTCCCTCTTTCTGCACCCCTCCTGCCTCTTTCTGTACATCTCTTGGCTCTTTCTGCACCTCTCCTATCTCTTTCTGTACTCCTTTTGTCTCTTTTTGCACCTTTGTTGGTTCATTCTGTAATGATCTTGCTTCTTTCTGCACACATCCTGCCTCTTTCTGCACACCTCTGTTCTCTTTCTGTACCTCTCTTGCCTCTTTCTATACCCCTGCTCCCTCTTTCTGCATCTTTCCTGCCTGCTTCTGCACCACTCTTGCCTCTTTCTGTACCTCTGTTGGATATTTCTGCACTTCTCTTGCTCTTTCTCCACCCTTTACCCCTCTTTGAGCACCTCCATTGCTCCTTTCTATAATTATCTTCTTTCTTTCTACACCCCTCTTGCCTCTTTTTGCACCCCTGTTGGTTCTTTCTGTACCTCACTTGCCTGTTTCTGCACTTCTCTTTCTTCTTTCTGCACCTCTATTGCTTCCTTCTGCAATTGTCTTGCCTCTTTCTGCACTTCTTTTCCTTCTGCATCCCTTCTGCGTCTTTCTGTACCTCTCTTACCTCTTTGTGCACCTCTCCTACCTCTTTCTGCACTCCTCTTGCTTCTTTTTGCACCTCTGTTGGTTCTTTCTGCACTGCTCTTGCTTCTTTCTGTACCCTACTTGCATCTTTCTGTACATTTCTTGCCTCTTTCTGCACCTCACTTGCTTCTTTCTGTACCATTCTTACTGCTTTCTGCCTCTTTCTGGACCTCTGTTGCTTTTTTCTGCACTTCTCTGGCTCTTTCTGCACCCTTCGTGGCTCTTTCAGCACCCCTTTCCCCTCTCTTTACACCTCTGTTGCTTCTTTCTGCACTTTTCTTCCTTCTTTCTGCACCCCTTCTGCCTCTTTCTGTACCTCACGTGCCTCTTTGTGCACCTCTCTTACCTCTTTCTGCACCCCTCTTGCCTCTTTTTGTACCTCTGTTGGTTCTTACTGCACTGCTATTGCTTCTTTCTGTATACAACCAATCTTAGTGGTGGAGGGTCTGAGGAGTATTTTAAGACCAGCCTAGGTTAAACTCCTCTTAACCATTATATCAACAGCACAAAAAACCTAGGGGTCTATAAAGAGGAAGTTAGAAAACCTCTACATTGAGAACTGGGTGTCTAAATTAAGTACAAACAGAGTACAGCCTAGATCAGCAACATTTTGACTAAGGGCCTGAGCATTTGCAAAAGTAAACCAACAGTGATTGTGGAAGAAACACATTCAGGATTCCCATCAAAAGATTGAATGATCAATATTATCATTTGGTCATCCTTCAAGGGACTAATGTCTCTAGATCATTGAGACAAAGATTGTGCCCTTGTCGGAGAGAAGGGATTCGAGCCCACAATCACTGTAGGACCAAATAATACAGATCTGATGAGATTCAGTGCAGTGCAAAAAAAGCAAAAGTGAGGGTGAATCTAAAATAGGATAGAGGACCAACAATAGGAAATACTTTATTAATGAAGAGGTCCCTTCCTATTAAAACCAAGAACAGTGCAAAACTATATGCAGTTTAACCAAATACCTGCATGGGGGCCGACATGTTTCAGCCTCTTGGGATTAGGACCCTAGGCTTTCTTCAGGGCCTCTGTTCTATCTAGTAAGTGCTACTGCGTGTAACGACTAACGGGTGAAAAAATCATAATGACATTAAAGGATATAGTTTTCCGTCATCTGTTTAATACTTCTCCGTGTCAGCTGGTGTTTCATACATCTAAAATAACAATCACAAAAGGGATATAATGTTAAAACACTCTCTGTACCCGATAAACTCTCCAGTGGCATTAGAAACGCCCTATAGGACAGTATCTACTCCCCCAGTGTGTCCGGGGAACAGACCGCACCTCTCCTGGACCTAGCTCAGGAACTGTGAGACCCCGCTCTATAAAGGCAAGAAAGGCTAGACTTTAACAACAACAACAGGGGGACAATATCTATCCTCTTCTGTGTGGTGTTTTACAAGTAAGCCCAACAGCAATATTCCTCCCTTTAAAGAGAAACTCACTACTTTCATCCAACCTCCACAGAGTTAACCCACTATGGACAACCAGGAAGAAACCTGGATCCAAAAAGACATCTATTCTCAAGAAAGAAAGAACCCGGGTTCTTATGGGTGTACAACAGATCAGACCCTTTTTTGTGTTGTTGACATTGCTTCTTTCTGCGCATCACTTGCTTCTTTCTGCACCTCCCTTGCTTCATCCTCAATCAATCAATCAATGACATTTATAGAGCGCGCTACATACCCGTAGGGTCTCAAGGCGCTGGGGAGGGGGGGTGCCGCTACTGCTCGAACAGCCAGGTCTTCAGCTTCTTCCTGAAGGAGAGGTGGTCTTGGGTCAGGCGCAGGTCGGATGGGAGGGAGTTCCAGGTCTTGGCGGCCAGGTAGGAGAAGGACCTTCCTCCTGTAGTCGCTCTTCGGATGCTGGGGACGGCGGCGAGGGCGTGGTTGGCTGATCGGAGGTGGCGTTTGGGAGCGTAGAAGTTGACTCGGCTGTTGAGGTAGCTCGGGCCTAGGTCGTGTAGGGCTTTGTGTGCGTGGGTGAGGAGGCGGAAGGTGATTCTCTTGTTGATGGGAAGCCAGTGAAGGTCTCTCAGATGTCCGGAGATGTGGCTGGATCGTGGGATGTCGAGGATGAGTCTGGCTGAGGCGTTTTGGATCCGCTGGAGTCTCTTCTGGAGCTTGGCGGTGGTCCCGGCGTAGAGGGCGTTGCCGTAGTCCAGTCGGCTGGTGACGAGGGCCTGGGTGACGGTCTTCCTGGTCTCTGAGGGGATCCACCAAAAGATCTTCCGTAGCATGCGTAGGATGTTGAAGCACGCCGAGGAGACGCTGTTGACTTGCCTGGTCATGGAGAGGGAGGAGTCCAGGATGAAGCCCAGGTTTCGTGCATGGTCTGTCGGTTTGGGTGCGGTGCCCAGGGCGGGAGGCCACCAGGAGTCGTCCCAGGCGGAGGGTGAAGAGCCCAGGATGAGGACCTCCGTCTTGTCCGAGTTCAGTTTCAGGCGGCTGGTCGTCATCCACTCGGCTACCTCTTTCATCCCTTCGTGCAGGTTGGCTCTGGCGGCGGCGGGGTTGTTGGTCAGGGAGAGGATCAGCTGGGTGTCGTCGGCGTATGAGATGATGCTGAGGTGGTGTTTGCGTACGATGGCCGCGAGGGGGCTCATGTAGACGTTGAAGAGGGTGGGGCTCAGTGATGATCCTTGGGGGACGCCGCAGATGACTTCGGAGGCCTCTGACTTGTACGGTGGTAGGCGGACTCGCTGTGTTCTTCCGTCGAGGAAGGAGATGATCCATTCCAGCGCCTTGTCCTGGATTCCTGCACCCTTCTTCCCTTTTAGCATCCCTCTTGCCTCTTTCTGCTTTTCTCCTGTGCCATTTTCTACACTTCTCTTGCTTCTTTCCACACCAATGTTGCTTCTAACTGCACCTCTCTTGCCTCTTTCTACACCCCGTTCCTTCTTTATGCACCTTTCTTGCCAGTTGCTGTACCTCTTTTGCCTCTTTCTGTACCTCTGTTGGTTATTTCTGCACTTCATTGGCTCTTTCACCACCCTTCGCGCCTCTTTCAGCACCCCCTTTCCCTCTCTTTACACCTCTGTTGCTTCTTTCTGCACTTCTCTTCCTTCTTTCTGTACCCCTTCTGCCTATTTCTATACCTCATGTGCCTCTTTGTGCACCTCTACCTCTTTCTACACCCTTCATGCCTCGTTTAGCACCTCTGTTGCTTCTTTCTGCACTTCTCTTCCTTCTTTATGCCCATTCTTGACTCTTTCTGTACCTCTCTTGCCTCTTTATGCACCTCTTCTACTTTTTTCTGTACCACTCTTGCATCTTTTTTCACATCTGTTGGTTCTTTCTGCACTGCTCTTGCCTATTTCTGCACTTCTATTTCTTCTTTCTGCACCTCTATTGCTTCTTTCAACAATTGTCTTGCCTCTTCTGCATCCCTCCTGCTTCTTTCTGAACCTCACTTGCCTCTTTCTGCACTTCTCTTCCTTCTTTATGTACCCCTCCTGACTCTTTCTGTACCTCTCTTGCCTCTTTTTGCACCTCTTCTACTTTTTTCTATATCAATCTTGCATCTTTTTGCACCTCTGTTAGTTCATTCTGCACCGCTCTTCTTTCTGCACCCTCTTTTCTATTTCTCCACCTCTCTTGCCTCTTTCTGCACCCCCTGTTCCCTCTTTCTGTACCCTTGCTGCCTGTTTCTGCAACTCTCTTGTCTCTTTCTGTACCTCAGTTGGTTCTTTCTGCACTTCTCTTTCTTCTTTCTACACCTCTGTTGCTTCTTTCAGCAATTGTATTGCCTCTTTCTGTACTTCTCTTCCTTCTTTCTGCACTACTCCTGGCTCTTTTTGTACCTCTCTTGCTTCTTTGTGCACCTCTCCTACCTCTTTCTGCACTCATCTAGCTTCTTGTTGCACCTCTGTTGGTTCTTTTTACACCTCTGTTGCTTCTTTCAGCAATTCGTGTCCCTCTTTCTGCACTTCTCATGCTTCTTTCTGCATCTCTCTTGCCTCTTTCTGCACCTCTCTTACCTCTTTCTGTACCTCACTTGCTTCTATCTGTACCTCTCTTGCCTCTTTGCGCACCTCTTCTACTTTTTTCTGTACAGTTCTTGCTTCTTTTTGCACCTCTGTTGGTTCTTTCTGCACTGCTCTTGCTAATTTTTACACTTCCTTTGCCGCCTTCTGCCCTGCTCCTGCCTCTTTCTGCACCTCTCTTGCCTCTTCCTGCGTTTCTCTTGCTTCTTCCTACACCTCTGTTGCTTCTTTCAGCAATTCTTGTGCCTCTTTCTACACCTCTCTTGCCTCTTTCTGCACCTCTCTTGCCCCTTTCTGTACCTCTTCTACTTTTTTCTGTACAGTTCTTGCTTCTTTTTACACCTCTGTTGATTCTTTCTGCACCTCTGTTGGTTCTTTCTGCACTGCTCTTGCTACTTTTTGCACTTCCTTTGCCGCTTTCTGCCCTGCTCCTGCCTCTTTCTGCACCTCTCTTGCCTCTTCCAGCATTTCTCTTGCTTATTCCTACACCTCTGTTGCTTCTTTCAGCAATTCTTGTGCCTCTTTATGCACCTCTCTTGCTTCTTTTTTTACCTCTCTTGCCTCTTTGTGCACTTTTCCTATCTATTTCTGCGCCCCTGTTGGTTCATTATGTACCCCTCTTGCCTCTTTCTGCACCCCTCTTGCCTCTTTTTGCATCCCTCTTTTCTCTTTCTGCACCTCTTTTGTCTCTTTGTGTACCCCTTTTGTCCTGGGTCCAGCAACCAAGAGAGGCACAGGCCCAATAGCTAGAGGAAACTATGTCCACACTTGGGCTGCAGCAGCTCGTGGTTACCCCCACCCACGAGAAAGGTCATACCTTAGACCTCATCTGGTCGACTCAGCCACTGGTTAATCTGGTGGACACGACTCCCTGTGGGTGGTCAGATCCCACCAGCTAGCCGCTCCACACGCCCTCATCCTAAATGGAAATTGGTGCATAGATGGAACAAAATTGAGGAAAAGAGCTCAGGGGACACTCTGCGAGATAACGCACCAAGGAATATTTGGACAGAGGATCTTGAAGAGAGGAGTGAATCCATCTCCAACCAACTGGTAACAGTAATCAACAGGCTGGTGCTAACCCGTAACATAAAAGTGGAAAACAAGGGGAAGGGTGCCCCCCTGGTTCACGGAAGAGCTAAGGGGACTGAAACGGACCCTCCGTCACTACGGAAGACAATGGCCCAAAGCCTATGAGCCACAGGCACTCAGAGACTATAGGTCCAGACTTGCCATCTACAAAAATGCCATCCTGAATAGAAAGGCCGAATTCTATGAATCTATGGTTATGGAGGCAGACAAAAACAAAAAGAAACCTTCAAAATACTGAAGAAGCTTAGCGAAAAGCTGGTGTAAGAAGCTCCCACCAGCCAGGAACACTGCAACATGTTCCTGACCTTCTTCTTGTACAAAGTAAAAGACATCCTAGCAGACATAGACAATACCCCCATTAACCAGCATATCTTGGCAAGGGCAGAACCTCACAGAGAGAGGGTAATATTGATCGCCTCCTTCCCAAAGCTAGACCATGAGTCTCTGCTCCACTTAGTGACTAGAATCAAGTCAGGCTCACCCGCAGACCCCTGCCCGCCAAGGATTTTCAAACTAGCCCTTCCTTTGAATGAGGGTGAAGTCCTTTCCCTGATTAACCTCTAGCTAGAAACAGGGCAGGTTCCCAGGAAATTTAAGGAAGCTAGAGTAATCCCTCTACTAAAAGAGATGGGAGCAGACACCACCAGCCAAAACTATAGGCCCATCTCCCAACTTCCTTCTCTGGCTACAATTATGGAACAGCACATCCTCAAAACTTTATCGATGTTTATGGAAGAACATCACCTACTCTGGGACAGGCAGGCAGGCTTTAAAGCCCACCACAGCATTGAGCCGGTGATGCTGTCAGAACTGGACGATATCAGGCTCACAGCTGACAGCAAGAAGCCATGCGTCCTGGTCCTCCTCGACCTGTCAGCGGCGTTCGACACAGTCAATTACTGTCCACGATACATCATTGGATTACCTCCTTCCTGACAGATCGCACCCTAAAAATTCAGATGGGTGATTGTGTGTCCGACAGGGGGTTTATAACCTGTGGGGTCCTGCAATGGTCTGCACTGACCCCACAGCAGTGTAACATCTATCTCATACCACTAGTGAGGGACTTGGCCCAGATGGACTGCCAGGTGTTTAACTAAACGAACAACACATAAATTATTTTACAAATTGTATTGTATTGTAATTGCATTTATATAGCGCTTACTACCCCTGACGAGGCGTCTAAGCACTTTTTCGGCGAGTAGCGCGCTACTCCGGGACCCATAGAGGATTAGTGTTGAATTAGGATAGTGAAATATGCAAGTACATTTTAAGTGGTGGATAGGTTAGTCAGTTATTTGGATTTGGAATGATAGCAGAAGGATAGAGGAGGAAATATAGCACTTGTTACCCCTGATGGATGTTGAAGCGCTTTTCTGGTGAGTAGCACGCCACTCCGGAACCCATAAAGGATTAGTGTTGAAAATTAGTATAGTAAAATATGAAGTAGTTTGAGTAGTGGATAGGTTATTCAGTTATTTGGGTAGAGAAAGGTAGGTGGCGGGATATAAGAGGGACCCTGCTAGGGCCAAATAGCATTTATTTAAAAAAAATTGCATCGAAAACCAATGGATTCATGCATTCATGGCAAAAAAAACACAAATCTCGCACTTTTTTCAAAAAAGCCCCTGGGTGGGCCAGGTCCAGGGGGCATGCACATAAATTAAAAAAATAAAGGAGGGGGGCATGGGCCCTCCTCCTGAGACCCTTATAAATCCTGGGGACCACCCCCACCCCAGGGCTTTGTTGAAATTAAGGAGCGGGTTGTGCGACCCCTTGCCATTGGACTCTAAGAGCCCTGGGGACCCACCCCTCCTGGGGCTTACATATGCCCGGGGACCATCATCACTCCAGGGCATAATAAATACTAATGAGTCCCCTCAGGCCCTGGGGACCACCACATCCCCGGGGCCAAATACATATAAAAATGGGAGGGAGGCTACGTGGCCCCCTACCGGTCCATAGGCACCCCTGGGGACCACCACCTCCCCGGGGCTGGCCCATGCATAGTAAATAGAAGGGGTACTGCGTGGACTCCCTTCCTGAAACCATTAATGGCACTGGGGACCTCCACCCCCCAGGGCCGGTACCTGCTATCTCTTGATGTGCCCACCCTCTGGAGTGAGCTGTTTGCTTGGTAGGAGCTGTGACAGCTCCTGCTATGTGAGAGCAAACTGATCCAGCTTGCTAGGAGTAGAGTTTTAATCTCTTTTCCTGGCATGCGGTCAGGGAAACAGATGAAATGATTGCTCCCATAAGCAGGGAGCTGCATATTTAGTAGCTCCTTGCATGCGGAAGCAATCCTGGCTTCCACAGAAGGCCAGGAGCAGGCTGGGACCACGGGAGCCTTGAGACTCTCCCATAGTCCCCAATGATACACACTGAATGTCCTGAGTGGGGGCAAGACAACCAGATAGCTTTGACTGGTCCCCAGGGGATTGGGTCCCCGGGGCCAAAATCACCCACATGGCCCCCATTGAATTTTGGACAGGTCCCAGAGCTGAAATAGTCCTGGGGAGTGGGCCACAGACAAACGAGCACAAATGGCAAAACAATGGGCAGAAAAGGTAAGAAAGAGCAGAAGAGGGCAAAAAAAAGAGCAGTAAAGGCAAAATGGATGGCAAAAAAATTAGCAGAAAAGGCAAAACAGAGGGCAGAAAGGCAACCAGGAAATGCACAACAGTGCAGAAAAATTAACAGAAAAGGCAAAACAGAGCAGAAGAGGGTAAAACAGAGCATATTCGGACACTCACACACCCACTCACAGATCTACTCAGACTCACGTACCCACTAACAGACTGAGTGAGACACTTATGGACCCACTCAGAGACCCAAGAAACCAATAAGATACTCACGCACTCACTCACAGACACATTCATAGATGCATGCAATGACTCAGAGACCCAGTAATAGATTCATGCACTCCAAAAAGAGCCCCTCTGAGACTCATGTACTCACTCACGGACCCACTTAGAGACTCATGTACTCACTCACAGACCCACTCAGGGACTTGCATACCTACAAAAAGACCCCCTCAAGACACACACCCACTTACAGACCCACTCAGACACTCACTCACAGACTGACACACACTCATGGAGGCACTCGCAAGCCCACTCAGATTCTGACACACACTCACAAACCCACTCAGACACTCATACACCCACTCGGACAGGTATGGACCCACTCACACACCCATTGAGACACTTATGGAGCCACTCCAAGACCCACTCAAACATTCACTTGCCTATTTAGACACTCACACAGACACACCCTGAGACACTCTTGCACTCACTAACTCTCAAAGGTTACAGGTTACAGTTAGGATATACAATATTAGGAATTTACTTAATAAACCAAAGGTTACATGGATGTTATAGTTAGGATATAACTTAAAAAAGTAGAAATTCAATAAAAAACAAAGGTTACATGGATGTTATAGTTTGCAAATAACATTAAAAAAAATGGGAGAAATTCACAGAAAAAAACAAAGGTTACAAGGACATTATAGTTAGAGAATAGAATGTAAATACCCTTAGAAATTCACTGAAAAAAACAAAGATTACAGGAACGTTCTAGTTAGGCTCAGATTTCACTCATACAAAACGATTGCAATTCAGCAGTTATTGCTACCTGAGCAAACATTCACTGAATGTGTCCTTGTGTAACGAAACTGGTGCTAAGTAAAGCACTCCGATACCCTATTTATCGGGTCTAGTTCACGCTATATAAAACTTCCAAAAAAAAGATCTATAACTTACGTCCCTTGAGTCACTGCTTATGCCCTCACATATCACATCACTCATGACATGGTCGGTGACATCACTGATGACATCATCCACAGGACCATTCACACACCCACTCACACCCCTATACAACATCTTAAACACCCACTCACACATTCACACAACCATTAACATGCCCATACAAGTACTCACACAACCACTCACTCATCCATAGAGCCACTCCCACACCCACTTACTCATACAGCCTCTCACACAACCACTCTGTCATCCTTACAGCTATTCAGACCAACAATCACTCACCCATAGAGCCCCTCACACACTCACCCAAACAGCTACTCACACACCCACATATTCACCCATTCAGCCACCTATACACCCCCTCAGTCACCCATATAGCCTCTTAACACAGCCACTCATTCACCCATACATGCACTCACACACTCACTAACACCCCCACACAACAACTTACATACCCATTCACACATCAGACAAGCATGCCCACGTCCGGTCACTCGCCCATACAGCCATTCACACAGACACTCACTCTCCAATTCAGCCACTTGCACATAACTCACTTAATCAACCACACACTCAATCAGCCACTCACCCATACTGCACACTGCCACTCACTCATACAGCCTTTCAGACACCCACTCACTCCACCATAGTCACTCACACATCCACTCACTCACACACACCACTACTGACACACCCACTCACTCAGCAATACAGCAATACAGCCATTCACACAGCCACTCACTCCCCCACACAGCTACTCACCCCCCCACTTATTCACAAATAAGCCACGCATGCACCCATCACACACCCAGTCACTCACACATCCACTCGTGGATATACACAGTCACAGAGCTGCTCACATAACAGATATAAAAAAAATGAAGCAATCATTAGTAGTATACTAAATTAACTTTTGTAATACCGGTTTAACAATGAGAAACGTTTAGAAAACACTCAATCACTGGATGATGTCAACAGTGATGTATTAGTGGTGTCATTTGAAATGTTGTTAGTGATGTCACTGACCATGTCATTAGCGAGGTAATATGTGCGGTCATAAGCAGTGCATTGCGGGGGCGTAAGTTATAGTTAGCTCAGGTACCTCTAACTGCTGAATTTGAATGGTTTTGAATGAGTGAAATCTGTGTCTAACTATAACGTCCCTGTAGCCTTTAGTTTTTTCAGTAAAAAAATTATATATACTCTTACGTACAGAGATGTACCCCCAAGGGAACTATCAAAACAACACTGACTAGAAAGCAGGGTGTGCAAACGGGTACTACACCCTCACGTACAGACATGCACCCCCGAAAAACAAACCCCCCCCCCTCCAATAGGTTGCACTTGAACACCTCACCCCTGACACCTCACACGGGAGACCATCAATCCTAGGACACCTTAGCAAACATGCACCAACGCTGCACAAGATTCACGGCACACTAGATGTGGATTTAACATCTCGTCTACTACGAATTAAGGAATCCAAAATGTTGCAATCTACAGTAAATCAATAAGTCTGAAATGCTGCAAATCTTTTCACTCACTAAGTTTAGTTTATGCACATTTTTTCTATGTCTATTGTCACATGGTATGTGTGACCACAAGTAAATCTTTTAAATTGTGTATGACCCAGGTGGTCAATGATTTCCAAATATTGGAGTTCCCCTGATTTTTGCTCTTTAATAACTTTGCCACTGATTATCAAATCTCTAAGAAACTTTGCAAATGTATTCATTTTCTTGCATTGACTGATGATGCAAAGTTTTGTGGCGAATAGTTAAGGCGGTGCAAAGTAAACAGGAGGGTGCCAGAGTGCATTTTTAACCTATGCATTTTCCTTAGATTCTTTTGGGGATGGACCAGCAAAATGACCAGACGGATTTTCTTAGAAAACTGAAGGAATCTCAATTATAGTGTAGAAAGCGTCCTTTTTGTTAATAGACATGCCGCAAGATTGTTAATGGGAGCACTTATTGTGTCCCAGGGCCACTTTACAGTGGTCCTCAGGTGGTGGGAGCCCTGTTTGAAAACACCGAAGTCCACCAAAGTCCGTTTCTGACAGCCTTTCCATGGCAGTCGGACCGCCATGAAAAGGCTGTCAGAAAGGGACATCGTAATCCCAATGGCAGTGCCTGCCTCGGCATCGCCATCATTATAGATTGCGATTCTGACCGCCTCCCCATCCGGATCAATAGATCTGATAAAGGTTAGGCCACCTGCATCATAAGGCAGCAGTCAGACCGAAGGGCTTTTTGTCAGTCGGACCACCACCGATGGCCTGTTGGTGGTGGTTCGACATACATTGTGATCAGGCCCTTAGAATGCATTCTGGGTTGTAAGGGGAAATATAGTGTACCACTGTTTTTGAAGTGCATAGAAAGCAATAATGCACTTTAGCTATGTCTGTCAAGGTATGGAAAAGTAGCTTTATTACTTTATATACTTAAACAAATATCCTAGAGTACCACAGTACTACATAGAAAGTACTGCGGTACTTAAAAATGTTTTTTTTAAATTTGAAATACACTGTACTACACTATATTTCCCCTTAAAGTGTGGTCTAAACAATAAGGCTTCTTTTTAATATTGTAAGAGCAAAATATTGTTTAGATCAGGGTAAATATAGTGCGGTACAGGTTATTTTTTCATTTTTAATATACTTAATTAAAAAATAAATATTTGGAAGTACCATGGTACTTTTAAGGTACTAATGCAATACTCCATACACTTTTACAAAATATATATAAAGTAATAAAACTAGTTTACCTTACCTTTACAGACTTAGCTAAACTGCCTCATTCCTTCCTATTCTCCTCGAAAACAGTCCTACACTATATTTCTCCTTAAAACCCAGAGCGCAGACTTAGGGCCTTATTACAAGTTTGGCGGTGGGGGAACGGGGCCGTTCACAACAGCCCGGCTCCCACACCGCAAACCTAAATGCTGCCCGCCTGCCAGATTACAATACAAATTGATGTGGACTCGCAGTGTGGCGGTCCCACATCGGTGCATAATACCGCCATGCCATAGACCGCCACAGCACGTCCCTGCACTACATGGACTGTAAAGTCTATGCCGCTCTGGAACTGGAGGGTGCATGCCTCCAGGGGGTGCAACATGTGCCCCCTGCATGAACCTACCTGCATTTGTTTTCCCACTGCCAGATTTTACATGGGGGTGCTGACCACCATGTTAAGCTGGCAGAAGGGAAAATCAAAATATGCATGGCGTTGCTGCAGCAACACCGCCAGCATATTCTAAGCCCTTGACTGCCGCATGACCACCAAGTAACGCGGTTCCCTGGCAGTTGCGGCTGTCAAATGGAAGTCCGACCGCCAAACTTATAATATGTTGGTTCAACCGCTGGTGCAGCAGTGTCTTGACCGCCATCTCCACATTCCTACGAGTCTGACAGGCCATAGATTACCTTACTTGTAATAAGGCCCTTAGTGTGGTCTAAGAAATATGGTTACCTTTTAATTTTGTAATGGCTTTATTACCCAATCATATTCTGTTTTGTGATCGCGATGTCCCATGGTATACTATGAAATAACCATAGTATACTGTGACCCAAAACATCACTAACTGTTTGAGCCTTTTAACTTTAAAACTACTGAACCACTTTAGATATACTATGAAAAAGGACCCTTTTCAACCCATAATCTATATTCCTGCCAGATTTCATCTAAATCCGTTCACTAATTTTTCCCCTACATTCGTTTAAACAACACTCTACGGCACGCCATTCTACTCCACCACATAACATGCCATTCGACACTATCAGAAGTCACTGCAATCTATGACACTCCACCATACTTTTTGACAGTCCACATCACGATATGACACGCCACACCACTCTACTCCACTCCCTTCTACTACACACCATTCCACTACACACCATTTCACTAATGAGATGCCCCTCCACCATACGATATACCATTTCACTTTTGCCACTCTACTCTACGGCCCTCCACTCTAAGACACTGTATCACACGCCACTTGATGACACGCCACTCCGATCTATTGTACAACATGACACAACACTCCACTCTACTGTATGCCACGCCCCTCCACTCCACTCTACTCTACTATACACCACATCACTCCACTCTACAACAGTCCACTGCCCTCGTCACTTCATTTTACACTCCTCCACTGTACACCCCTTCACTCAACCGTATTCAACTCTGTGCTACTCCACTCAGTCCACACCTATTGTAAGACATTATATGACACAACACTATATGGTACTCCACTCTACTCTACGATACACCACTTCACTTCACACCACTTCACTGTACTCTACGATGCCCTACTCCACTCTACACCACTGCACACCACTCCACTCTACTCCACTCCTCTCTACGTCCTCCACCCTAAGACAATATACAATGCGCTACTCTATGACACGACACTCCAAGTTACTTGCCAACTCTACTCTACGCCACTCTTCTTCACTCTATGCCACTCTGCTCTACCCCATGCCAATGTAAGCCGCTCTATGCCAATTCACTCTGTGCCATTCCTTTCAATCCCACTGCACTCGACCCCACTGCACTGCACGCCCCTCCATGGTAAGACACTGTAGGACACGCCACTCTATAACGTGACACGTTACTCTACTGTACGTGACACTACTCCAATCTAAGACGCTCCGCTCTACTCCATAACAAGCCACTCGACCTTATGCTATTCCACTTTACACCACTCCACCTTATGACACTCCACTCTACACTATTTCACTCTATACTCTACGACACTCCACTGCATGCCACTGCACTGTACACCAATCTACTCTACACTGTTCTTCTCTACACTACTTCACACCACTCCACTCTACACTAATTCCCTCTATGCTACTCCACTCTACACTATTCCACTCTACGCCACTCCATTCTATCTACTCCAATCTATGCCCCTCCATTGTAAGACACTGTCTGACACACCACTCTGTGACATGCCAGTCCACCCTACACCTTTCCACTGTACCCTACGACACACTACTCTACTCTTCACCACTTTACACTATTTGACTCTACGCCACTCCACTCTACGCCACTCCACTCTATGGCACTTCACTCTATGCCCCTCTATTGTAAGACACTGTACTGCACACCACCCTTACACAACACTCCACTCTACCCTACTCTACAACACACCACTCCAGTCCAGTCTACACCAAACCACACCACTCCACTCCACAACACACCATTCCACTCTACGCCACTCCACCTCCACTCTAGGTCACTCCAAGCCACTTTACTCTGCGCCACTCCATTGTACGGCACTTCAATTTATACCAATACACTCATCGCCACTCCACTCTAGACCACTCCACTCTACACCACTTCACTGTACGCCCCTTTATTGTAAGACCCTGTACGACATATCACTCTATGAAAGTACACTCTACTCTACCACACACCACTCCAGTCTACGCTACTCCCTTCTAGGTTATGTTATAATGATTGACAGAGCACAGAACAGTATAGTATATAACTGACTATTCACAGTCAGATTTTTAAGTTTAATAACAATAACAAAAGCAATAACAAAACATTTGTTGAGCGCACAGATTTTCACCACTGTCGCTACGTTGTTACAGCAATGACACAGCCAACAAATGTTTTGTCACTTTATGACTTTTTCAAGGCTGTCAATAAGATAATACAACAAAGTTTCAGATATTTTACAATAATTCCAATTTTGGAAAGGCTCATAACAACTTAGTGTTTTCAGCATATCCTTTATCCCATCAAGGTCCAAAAATAGGATGAAAAAGAATTAAATTTTTTTAGGTTATGTTATGTTATTAGAGATTTATAAAGCGCACGGCTACTCCATAGAATGTACATACTGGGTGGGGCTCACTGCGAGCTCTAAACTGGCAAAAATCACGCTATTGCTAGAATATCCAGTTTTTCAGTAACTTCCTAAAAGGAAGAAGCTCCTGCATCTTGTCTGAGTGCCAGTGGCGGGAAACATCCTTTACAACGCAACCTTTACCACGCAGTGCCTTTCCGACGCAACTATTACAACGCAAACCATTACAACGCATTGCGCTGGGGGGCGCTCTAGGATAGGAAATAGATTTAATTTACTATCCAACACCTTCCCTAGTGTCCACGGGGACTGGAGTTGGAATAGTAAATTAAACTATTCACTATCCAGCACCCCAAAGCACTATGCGTTGTAAAGGTTTGCGTTGTAATACTTACGTTGTAAAAGCATGCGTGGTAAAAGCATGCATTCTAATGTCATATATCCGCCAGTGGCAGTTTATTCAAAAGTTGAACTGCTTGTACCTTGAAGGAGTGACCACCAATTCGAGCATGGGCAGATTTAGGAATGCGGGCTAATGGAAGTGCCGCAGACCTCAGAGCACGATGCAGGTAGTAGAATTTTACTCTCCTCCTGAGGTAGGGGGCCCTCATCCCATGAAGAGATTTGAAGGCCAAGACCATTGCTTTAAAGACTATCCTCTTACAGATAGTCAGCCTGTGCATGGTTCTCAGGTGGGTGGACATCCGAGTTCTGGGGCCCAGCATAAGTATTGCTCTGGCTGCAGTATTCTGGACTACCTGTAATCGTGTCAACAGGTATTCAGGGATGCCCAAATAGAGAACGTAGACTAGTACAGCCTGGATAGGACCAGCGCCTGGACCACAGTTTTCCCTGTTTGCCACCGACAGAAGAGGCAAGAACTGCTTCAGCATTTTGAGCACTCCAAAACATGAACCTGCCACAGCTTGTACTTGGGCATTCATACATAAATTGTCCTCTATCCTGACTCCTAAATTTTTAACGGTCTTTACCGAGGCGGTGGGAGGACACTTGTCCTGTGGCCACCAGTTTCGCAACACATCGTCTGAAGAAAGACCAAAAAGGATAATTTCCGATTTATCAGGATTACACTTAAGTTGGTAGAGTTTATCACTTCCCCTATAAAATCTGTCTTCTTATCGCAAGTGAAAAGCAATTGCATGTTGTCTGCATATGACACGATCTTGGCTCCTTGGGCTTCAACCAGATGCGCAGAGGGGGTCATATAAAGATTAAAAAGTGTGGGGTTAAGAATTGGACCCTGCGGGACACCCACCTTTAGGGAGGGAATGGGCACTGCAAAAGGAGGAGACCAGACCATTTGTTGATGGTCTTTCAGAAAAGAGGAGAACCATCGGAGAACCGTGCCCCCACAGCCGCATTCTTGGAGTCTAAGGAGGAGCTGATCTTGGGGCAGGGTATCGAAGGCCGCTGATAAATCCAGCAATATCAGCACAGCCTTTCCCCCCTTGTCTATGGTCTCCTTAATGGCCTCCGAGACCTCTAGAAGCGCAGTTTCTGTACTAAAATTAGACCGAAATCTGGATTGACTTTCGTGGAAAACTTGATTGGTTTCCGCATAAGAGGTGATAACGCTATTAACATATTTTTCCAGTACCTTAAAAAAAAAGGGAAGCAGTGAGATTGGCCTATAATTTGCGGCTAGCTCTGGATCCGCACTTGTTTTTTTTAATAGGGGGAGTATTTTGGCATTCTTCCACCTGCCCGGGACAAGCCCAGATTCCAGAGAGGCGTTGAGAATCCGATTTAACGCAGGATTAAATACCTCTGCTAACGATGCTAGCAACTTGGCTGGACAGGGGTCAGACCGGAAACCGGATTTAAAGGCCATCATGATTTCCAGAGAATTGTCCAAGGACATAGGGGGAAACTGCGTGAGCAGCGGACCCCTTGGCTGTGTCAGCAGGGTGAAAAAGACTCGAATTTCACCCTCGGTCACAGGCTAACTCAAATCCTCTCATTTCCCATTCCCATAGCAGACCTAATCAACAATTTATTAATCTTCCCCCTGCAATTTTCCGCTGTGTTCTAATTCTGGACAATGTGCCTTTACTCCGATCCAACGAAAGAGAGTCCACACTCCAGCTTATGGCCAAGGCTCAGCACTGGATGACACAAAATTCAAATAGAGGCAATCTTATTCATAAACAAATGATAATGGCCAGAAGAATGCCCTGGATTGGGTCAGATGTAAAAACAACGAATAATGGTTGTGTCATCTTAAACTTTGACAATAAATAGCTAGTGAGAGACTGATTGGAGAGTTTACCGGCTGCCCCCTCATCTCAATCCCTGATTTATGCAGTCCATTTAGGTTTCCTTTATAGCCCTGCAATAGTACGCAGTTCCATCACACAAGTCCAGGGTCACCCTTCAATGAGAATTGGCCACAAGCCAGACCAGTTGACTTCCCCTCTCAAATAGGTACTCACCGTTGGAAGATATGGAGGCATGCAACGGGCTCATTTTACCTTTAAATAATTCACCTCCTCAGTCTAGTTTACATCACGAAAACCAAATGGACTTCCCCTTGGTACCCGTTGAGAGGGCACAGAATGCTGTTCTAGACTCAGAGTAGTAACACACCTCCTCCAATCAGCTCTATATCTGCTTTACCCAAACTGATGACGACCCGCTCTTAGGAGTTCTCAAGGGATATAACATTTCTCTCATGGAAAATAGAGGGTTATGAAAACAAAAAAGATAACCAATATTGGTATAAAGTGTTTCTGAATGCTGATATTATCTGCTTCCAGGAAAATTGAGCAGAGCAGTCGTTCTATGTAAATGGCTACTGTTCCTTTGCTACGCCAGCACTTCCATCAGCATCAGGCAGATCTAAAGAGGACTTACTTGCACTTTTAGCAAACACAACTCCCCTAGGTAAGGTGACTTTTACAAATAACTCGCCTTACTTTCATATTATCCAAGCAGGAGGATTTGGTAACATTTATTTATTAATGATTAATTTCTAAAATAATATTTTTGAAATCCCACACAAGTAACAGATGAATTGGGGGGGATACTGGAAGCCCTTCCACCTCACGGCCCACGCTCACTTTTTTAAATCTGGACTGGTGATTTTAATGTGCATTGCTGCACCAAATTAGACCAATGTATCTGTGGGATAACTGACACTAATGATTTGCTGCTCGTCCATTTTAATCATCATAACTACGGAAATGTCTTAAACAATATGTTATTAACCTGGGACCTTGTCATAATAAACCTGTGTTACCCCTCTACAGGTCAACTTTTTCTCACCTTCCAACGAACGAGGGATATTTTGATAATTGATTTTACAATGATTTAAGCTAACTTTGAGAAATGTATTAAATCCTCTATGGCTGAGCTGACAGAATTTAGTGATCCTGCTTTCCTCCTCGTTTGCCTTGCCTGGCCTCTCTCTGCTAAGACAAGCCCTATCTTTGTCCCAACTTATTTTCTCCCAAAGGTTGTTAAGGAGCTGCTACCCGAGATCCAATCCTGTTTAGATGCCCACACTGGCAGCTACCAAGTAGTAACAGAATTTAGAAGAATTTTATCATCTATTAGTTCTAATCTCCCTTGCCGAGCTACAAGTAATACCCCAACGGTGACTAGATGGTTTGAGACAAATTGCTTGAAGGCATCCAAACAACTTTGCACTGCTCTTAAAATATATCCCAGAAATAAAGATTTGATAAGGAAGTTACGAGCTGACTGTAAGACAGCTTGGGAGATGAGAAAGAAGCAGTTGCAGGACGAAGCATGGGAACAATTATGGGAGGCCTCTAGGAGTAAAGACAGCAAGGCCTTTTGGACGGTGGCAAATGCCCTTTTTTTTCAGGATCAGGGTGGCCCCTCTCTTGATATCCACATAGATGAATACAACTGGCTGTCTCATTTCTAGACAATTTTTCATGTACAGAGGTATAATACTACAAAAGAACATGAGGATCTGACGGTGGCCTAACTGGGGATGGAATTTTCCTTAGAGGATATTGAGCTTGCACTCTCCCAATCACCTGCCTTAAAGGTAGCGGGGCTGGATGAGGTCCTGCTGGATATTTTCCTAGTACATAAAAATGTGTGGTCCCCACTCCTGACCCAATTTTTCAACGCTGTTATCAAAGTGGATACCCCAGAATCCTGGAAACAATCCGTGATTATTCCTATATATAAGAAGGGTGATCGCTCAAACCCAGCTAATTACCGTCCAATCTCCTTGTGGGATAGCACCGCCAAGCTTATGGGGAGATTGTTTTTAAATAGATTAGAGGATTGGGCAGATGAAAATGTTTTAGCCAAGACCCAATATGGGTTCAGAAATGGGAGGGGCACCATCGATCAAGCCTTAAATCTAGCTTTGTTCACAGCGAAATAGGTCTATGTGAAAAAAGGTTGGTTTTGGAGGGGCGTGGCTTGATCTGCCACAAGATGGGCGCAATTCACGGAGGCTCCGTGCATCGGTTGAGACGTTTCCCGATGCGGAGTGGCGCATTTATTCCCCAACAACATGAAAAGGCATACTTCAGAGCACTGATGCGGGAGAGCAGGTAGCATTTTATTTCACATAGTTATGCAGTTTTTCGATGCTGTTTCTCCCGCATAGCATGTCTCTCAATGAAGACACTTGCGGCCACCATTTTCTCTGCCGTGGGTCGCGGTGGTGACTGGCTGCTGGTTTCCCCGTCCTGGCTAAAAACTGCCAAAAAGGTCACTGGAATGTTTTTTTTCTTTTTTGGAGCTGCTCTATTGTATACTTGGTCCCTCATTATAATTTTAAGGCTGACTTTGCTTTGAGGGCTATCAGTGGTTCACGGCTGATTTTTCCTACTCTTCTCACCTTCTTATTTGCTGTCAACAAAGGAGAGTAAATACATGCAGAATTAAAGATCTTCTAAGCGATGTTCTCCTGCTGCACAATATCAGCTCTGCTCCTTTACCTTACATTGGTGATATCTTTTCTTCATCATTATATATAGTTAAATCCTTCATCTAATCAAAAGATTGCCTCTGCCACCATGTATGTCTACTATATGTAAGGACTCCACCATGGCTACGTCAAAACGCCAAAATCTACCTCCACATCTCCACTTCCGATAAAATTGGCAGATCTCATGGAGGCGATAAAGAATTTAAAACCCTTTGTAATTGAAACCAACTCTACCCTTCAGAGACTGGAATACAAATGGTTCAATTTAGAGTCAAGGGTTACAGTGGTGGTAGAGAAGATTAGTGATACTCAGTATGTGATCCTCAAGGTGGACGCTTTGTCTAGAGAAATAGCTCTTTTCAAACAGCAAAATGAGGACTTGGAAAATCGCAATATGCACAAAAATCTCTGTCTTTATGGTATTTCTGCAGGTGAGGAGGGCTCCAACATGATTGCTTTTCTTAAACTTCACATTCCCAAGCAAGTTGGGCACAAAGAAGGTACTATCCTCAACCTGCAACGTGCACATCAAATTGGTCTTAAACCTAGGGGCTCCCTCTCTGCCTCGTCAGCCAGCTACCCTAGAGGGATAATTGTTCTCTTCTTGGAATATACTGAGTTTTTGATGGTTCTGTCTGCAGCAAAGCAAAGGAAGCAGATGTTGTGGACCTGCCATAGAGTTTTTCTCTCACAGGATGTGGCTCGTGCAATCTCGGCTCCTCATAAGGAATTCCTTTCCTTTCGTCCTGCTCTCCGCTCCATGAATGCTCGATATGGCCTTGTCCATCCTTGTTTTTTTAAAGTTACTTACCAGGAACGGACCTATTCTTTTGACCTCCCTGAAGATTTAAGACCATTTATTTCTTGTCGCAAAGTAGAAGAGATGGACTTTGGGAAAGCCTGAATAATTGCTGTCATACAATGTTTTTTGTATCCCAAATGCTCAACTTTTTTCAATTTATATGTTTAGATGTTTTTGCTTGTCTTAACCTGGTTGTCTACTTTGCGAACGTTGCATGTTTATTCTCATAACTTAACATCTTCTAATGGTTTTGTGGTTTTCCTTCACAGATTCACCATGTTCAGTATGGACTCCCTTCCTTGGTGTTATCTCCTCAGTGTGCTTCCCCTCCTACTCCTATTGTCTCTAGTACTTCACTTATTGGTAAGTCTTCCCTCTCCATAATTTTGAGTTTGTGGCATATAATAGTTCACATTATATTTGTTACTTAGGTACTTTATATATTCTGTCTCTACGCTGCTGCTTCCTAGTTTATTATATTATCTTTTTCCTACTTATCTATTGGTCTCATTCGCTTTTCCCTGTCTACCTTGACTTTCGTCTGTCCTCTCTTCACAGCTCCTCGGCTCCATTTGTTAACTTCCTCACTCTGGCAACATGCTTTGTCTCCTTTGACTGGAGTCTTCGGACTTCTTGTCAACTTTTCTTTCTACATCATCTCTTTCTTCCTTAGATTTTTCCTCCCTTTTCTTTTTCTTTTCTTTTTTTTCTTTTGTTTTCTCCTATACCCTTTGAGCTTTTTTAGTATACCAATTTTAACTACTTTTTTCTTCTTCTTTTTTTTACCCTTCACTCTCTCATTATTCATCTTCTCTATCTGCTTTTATTATATAATGTTCTACTTGTTGGTTGAAATTTTATGCTTGTTCTATTTTTAACGTTATCATTTTTAGATTGCTCATGGTGTTATTCAATATCTCTTCAGTTTTACTATCACTGACAATGATCGTATAATATCTTAGAACGTGAAAGGTTTGTGTAATTCTGTCAAGAAACAAAGGGTGCTTACTCCTTTATCTAGATTGCATTGTAACATTGTTGTGTTTCAAGAGACTCACCTTAATTATGCAGATATTAGTTCTCTAAAAAAACAATAGGTAGGATCTGTGTATTGTTCTCCAGCTAAAGACAGAAAAAATGGAGTGGTTACATTATTTCACAAGTCCCTCTCTATTCCTGTTGAAAAGGAGGAAAGGGATGCAGATGGCTTCTTTTGCAGATTACCATAAATGGTACCCTATCTCGCTTCTTAGCATTTATGGTCCCACTAGTTTAGACACACAGTTTTGGCAGTGTATATCCCATACCCTTCACTCCAGCCCTGACTCTAATCTTCTGGTGAGTGAGGATTGCAATCAGGTCTTAGATCCCTTTATTGACAGAAAATCCAATGCAAAATACGTTCCTAATAAAATGCATAAAACCTTTACTAATACTATTCACCCGAGGGTTGGTAGATGCTTGGAGAATATATAATCCGGACAACCTGGAATTTACTTTTTACTTCCCCACTCATAATTCTACATTCAGAATTGATTATATTTTTTTGAGTCCTCATCTCATTCCTAACCTAACCCACGCTGAAATTGGCTCTATTTTTATTTCTGACCATGCTCCTGTTTTTATTAATGTAAATCTCTTTGGAGCCCTGCAAATCTCGTAGATGGAGCTTTAACAATTACTTACTCAAAGACCCCATATTTATTGGGCACTTCAAAGACTTTTTGTCCGAAGTTTTTATCATCAATACTAGTCCTGACATCCGTTTTCACACCATTTGGGATGATTTCAAAGAGACAGCCAGATGTTTTATCATTAATTATGTTGCCATCAAAAAGAAACAACTTCTCCATGAATCAGCTTCTCTACTATCCTCCATTAAACAGCTTGAACATACTTATTTCTCATCTACAAAGGATGATACCCTTAAGAAACTTGTCCAAGCCAAACAGAATTTTTACAGGAAATCGACAGAACAGGTTGATGGGATGTTGCTTAAAATTTATTCTAAATTTTATGGGGGCCGTAATAGGGCTGGTAAATTACTTGAAAACTACTTGAAGGTCAAGTAGCAACGCTCCAAAATAATGAATATCACTGATGATAACAGACGTAATCATTTCAAAGATAAGAAGATAGTAAAATGGTTTACGGATTTCTATATGTCCTTATACACTCCTGAATCTTCTCCATCGGATATTGCTTTGGAGTCATTTTTAGGTCTCGCCTAGGCAGCGCATGCGCTGTCTCTCCGAGACTTCAAGTATTCTGTATATCTAGGCAAACTCCACCTTCTTTACCTCCTTGCTTTTAATTAGTTTATTGCCTTTTATTTATTTTATTTATTGTCAGTCCGACCCTCTTCAACGTTTACATGAGCCCACTCGCATCCATCGCGCGCCGACACAACCTCAACATCATCTCCTACGCCGACGACACCCAGTTAATCCTTTCCCTCACCAAAGACCCTAACACCGCCAAAACCGATCTTCACGAAGGCATGAAAGAAGTAGCCGAATGGATGAAACATAGCCGCCTAAAACTCAACTCAGACAAAACGGAGGTGCTCATCCTAGGATCTTCCCCCTCTGCCTGGGACGACTCTTGGTGGCCTTCCGCTCTGGGCACAGCACCCACACCCACAGACCACACACGTAACCATGGCTTCATCCTAGACTCCTCTCTCTCGATGTCCAGACAAGTCAACGCAGTCTCATCCTCCTGCTTCAACGTACTTCGCATTCTCAAAAAGATCTTCCGCTGGATCCCCATCGAGACAAGAAAGACTGTCACCCACGCACTGGTCACGAGTCGACTGGACTATGGTAACACTCTATACACCGGAATCACAGCAAAATTACAGAAAAAACTCCAACGCATCCAAAACGCATCAGCGAGACTCATATTGGACATCCCGCGCCAAGATCACATCACCGGACACCTAAAAGACCTCCACTGGCTTCCCGTCAACAAGAGAATTACGTTCCGTCTTCTCACCCACGCACACAAGGCCCTCTACAATCTAGGACCCGAATGCCTCAACACTCGACTGTCCTTCTACACACCCACCCGCCAACTAAGATCGTCCAATCAAGCCCTCGCCGAAGTCCCGCGCATCCGAAAATCCACCATGGGTGGCAGATCCTTCTCATTCCTGGCTGCCAAGACCTGGAACTCACTCCCCAATCACCTCCGCCTTACTCAAAACCACATCTCCTTCAGAAAAGAACTTAAAACCTGGCTATTCGACAAATATTGAACCCCTTCCCCAAGCGCCTTGAGACCCTCTGGGTGAGTTGGGCGCTATATAAATCCCCGAACTTGAACTTGAACCTTGTCTATTTGCCTTTTTTTCGTTGTAACAGGCTAATGTGCTTTGTAGATCAGCCTCTTTTTTGGGGGGAATGCCTATGCAGCTCCGGCTAAGTACAGTAAACATGCTGCACGTGGAGTGAAGTGTTTTCCTTGGAACTTCTTTTTTTCGTGACTTGCATAATCTGGATTGCCGTGTTTGATGCATCCAGTTTTGCTGTAATTTTTGTTCTTTGCTCTTGTTAGTAGCTTTTTTATTATAGTCGTAATTGTACTTTTTTGTGCTCTTATTGTTAATGTTTTTCTGTTTTTTGTTGCAATGAGTTTTTGCGTATTTTATTGTTAGCTGTTTTTTTTGGAACCTAATATTTTCATCACTTACTGCTCTGTGTGTTATTTTTCTTGCGTTAAGTTCTGTTTCAGTGAATATTTTTAGTTTATGGTGATGGGCTAAATTGGATTTTTTTAACCGGCTGCATGTATTGTGTATGTATGCTTGTAGAGGACAGTGGTGTACGTTACTGCGTCTCCATTTCAAAGCGCAGCTGATAGAGACAAATTAAATTGGTGCACTTCCTAAAATGTTTAATTTACAGATATTTTTATAGAGCTTAATTTGTAACATATGTATTGCTAGTGCGCTTTAGTGCACACTAGCATTAGTGGTGCAGCAGGTACAGTTACACCAAGATGCATTGAGTTTCTGTGTATCCCACTGGTAACTGTTTCTGCATTACTGTTTCAAATGTACGTGTGTTGTGCTCGCTCCTTTTTTTGGGGAACCCAATTTTTAGATCACTTACTGCTCTGTGCGTTTTTTCTTGTTTGTGTTAATTTCTGTTTTGGAGAATATTTTTAGTTTATGGTGACGGGCTAAATTGTTTTTTTTTAACCAGCTGCGTGTATTGTGTACGTATGTGTGTAGAGGACAGTGGTGTACGTTACTGCGTCTCTGTTTTAAAGCGCAGTTGATAGAGACAAATTAAATTGGTGCACTCCCTAAAACATCTCATTTACAGTTTTTTTATAGGGCTTAATTTGTAACACATGTAGGAATGGACAAAAGTTGGGCTTTAAAGGCTAAAACATAGCTGTTTATTGAATTATTTACTATATTTGTGAATACTAGCTTTATTACAGCTGCGTTCATTGGAATTAATTTGTATCTTTAGTGTTGCCGGGGCTCTTATTAAATTGTTCTTTGTATTGTTAGCACCGATCCTATTAACAGCATGGGCATGGTTCACACTTCAGATTTAGGCGTATACATGAGTGGTGCAGCAGGTGCAGTGAGACCAAGACAGAGGACAGTGGGGCCCTTAAACACTGGTTACCTGCATTTTAATAACCTGAACAACAGATAGAGAATAATTAAATGGCTGCTGGTTGCTACCCGCTATGAACTATTTAAAAATCCCGGACGGCAGTAGAGGACACTGGTGCACATTTTGAAAGCAGTGAACCTAAACACTGTTTACATTCATAGCCACGATTCTTTTTTTAACGCTTTGTTCTAGAGTAGTGCTTGTTTTTCCTATATGTTATTACGGGGTTGAAGGCTTGAAAATGTGCACTAGAATGTTGGAAGAGATCCTACTAAGAGCATGGACATGTTTCAGTGTTTATATTTATGCGTATGCATTATTGGTGCAGCACGTGCAGTGACACCAAGACACATACGACAGAGGGGCCTGCCCAACAGTGTTCATATGCATTTTAAAAACCAACACAACGGATACAGATGAATTTAATTGCTGCACTGCTTGGAACATTTAATTAACAGATTCTTTCCAAGGGCTTAATTTGTTACACATCTAATGCTAGTGCACTTATTAATTTGCAGGTTTAAAAAGTATACTTTATTTATTTACTTTATTTATAAAAACAAAACACATTATCGCTTACAATGCCATTAGCTGTAAATAAAGCAAATGCGAGACCTGGTGCATTTTCAGTGCTTGTTTGCATTGCTTCATTGTTGCTTCCTCGTTCTCCTCCCTCTCTTGACTGCTCTTTATTAGAGAAAGAGTTGTCCCTTTCGGAGCTCAAGGCAGCCCTACCTATATTACCTAAAGATAATGCTCCTGTCCCAGATGGGTTTACTGTGGAATTTTATTCCTGTTTTTCACAAAATCTTCTTCCTTACCTTTTTATCTCTCTTTCAGTATTCTATTTCTCACGAGGCTCCCGGTTCCTTTCTCAAAGCCATTTATTTATGTATTTTTAGAGATTTATATAGCGTGAACTAGACTCGAGACATAGGGTATCAGAGAGCTTTACATGAGCACCACTTTCGTTACAGATGAACACATTCATTTCTTTTAGGCACAGGGAGATTAAGGGATTTGCCTAGAATCCCCGGATGTTGAGCGTTGCTGCCAAGACTCAAACCCGATTCCCCAGGTCCGAGGTTGAGCGCTCTAGCCGTTAGGCTACATCCTCTCGCCATGATCTGCTTAATCCCAAAGAAGGATAAGGACTCCTCATCCTGTGCTAATTATCAGCCCATCTCATTAATCAACTAAGATTGCTAAATTTTTGGTAAGGTACTGGCCCTCCGTCTTAATCAGGTCATACCTGATCTGATTGGGCACGAGCAGACTGGGTTTGTCACAGGCTGAATGTTGGGGATAATTCTAGAACTTTTTAAAATATCATTCATCTTGCGTCTAAGAGTTCCTCTTCTGTTGGAGCCATCTCCTTGGACGCGGTGAAGGCTTTTGATCGCATTCACTGGCTTTTTATGATGCATGCACTTAAGTGGCATGGTTTTGGTCCTGTTATTCTATCTTGTATAAATTTGTTATATTCCTCTCCCACCACCTTAGTTTTTGTCAATGGACTTCTGCCTCCCTATTTTACTCTCTAGCAAGGTACTCGTCAAGGTTACCCTCTTTCTCCTTTGTACTTTATTGGGGTGGGAGGTTGGATACATCCAAAATGATGATGCTTCCTGTTGTTAATTTTTTCCTGTCCATGCTACCAGTGAGGCTCCCTGTAAAAAATTTGGAAACTCCCTATGGATTTTGAGTACATTTCTATGGAACAGCTGGAAAGCCCATATCTCTATATCTTCCTTGTCTGCACCTAAGGATAGGGGAGGTGGCAACTTTCCCAATTCTTCTTCGGATGAAACTTCTGCACCGCTATGGTTTAAATTGGAAGAGTCTGCGTTTCATCTCTTTCCATTTTCCCTGTTAGCCAATTTCACGCATTCCCCTTGTTTATTTAAATCCCCAACCATTTCACAATTCATATTGACTTTCAATCAGGTCCTTAAAAAGATCCCTTTCGCCTTTGCAACTATTTTTTGATTCTCCTATATGGCATAATAAATCCATTAAACTTTCCGATCGTACCCTTTTTTGGAAAGCTTGGGCTGTGAAAGGGTTTATCCAGGTTAAACACTTATTACAGGATATGCGGTTTCTATCCTCTCAGGAAGTGCAATCTAAGTATGACTTGCCTGTTATTTCTCCCCTTAAATACGACTCTTTAGGATTGATCCTAACTCAACAGCGTCCCTTCTGTCTGGAGCATCCTCCTCTTCTTCTGACCCACCATTTGATCCATTATTTACTTCCCTCTCAATTCGGGCCTCTCATATATATGAATGTCTTCATTTCTCACTTCCCACTCGTCCCAAGAGTAATATTGAAATGTTATGAGAGTCGAATTTGCAACAAACTCTTCCTATACATACATGGAACTCGATTTAGTCACAAATTCATCATACTCCATGCAATGCTAACACCACTCAAAAACTTTATTATTTCTATCAAAAGTTGTTTCCAACCCCTGTATATATCTCTAAATTCAGTTCTGTCATATCCCCCAACTGTTGGTCCTGTAAAAACACCCCTGGCACATATTTACACTCTTTTTTCCTTTGTCCTAACATTTCTATTTTTTGGAACAAGGTTTGTAAATTTATATCCTCCATCTGCTCCTCTAACTTTCCTTTTGATATATCCTCCATATGTCTGGGTAGTAATTCCATACATTAATTTGGTGCTCATAGGATGGGCACTTTTGTAGATCTGTTACTTGCCATTACATTTCAGGTTATCACTACGAACTGGAAGGATGCTTCTAAAGTCAATGTTTCCGCGTGGTGGAATCTTCTATGTTCCCGTCACAGACTGGACAGGGCATCTGCACTCACCTCTTACCAACTCCTCCGAAAAGAAGCCTTCTGGTCTCCCCTTACCAATTACTTATTCTCTTCTACATTACGTAACAAGGACACTACCTTTGTTTTTCAACCGCCATGAGTATAGTGTGAAACTTCTGTCATAATGTTCATATTTGATTGTTATTATTTTGACATTGGTGATGGTACAATATTCCCTATTGGATATTTATTGGGTAAAAATGTTGACTTTCTACTTTTGCTATTCTTCTTTCTCCATCTATTTTCTCTATCTTTCTCCCTTTCTTTTTTCTTATTTTTTCTTATGAAACCCATAAATGCTAATATGTTATGGTACATATTTCTTTAATTACTTATAATGTAAGGGTACATATTTATTTAATTGTTTATAACTTTGATTATAGTTTTCTATGTCAAAATTCATTATCTTAAGTTTTATCCATTATTTCTACATTTATGATACCTTTTGGTACCTCTTTTGACAGATGTTACATTATTGTACCTTGTTCTTTATTTGATTCAATAAAGCGCTTTAAAAAAAAGAAAAGGTTTGTTTTATATGGCTTTTATGGACTCGTGCGCAGCTTTCGATTGTGTGAGCCACACAAAATTGTAGGCTCTTATGAAGTCGATGGACGTGGACAACTACATCATCCTTTTTATTAGAGAGTTGATAGAGAGACATGGGCTGTAATCAGGTTTGGAAAACAGGTGGAATGCACAAAATTGTTGAAAGTTGAAAAGGGGGTTCGACAGGGGTGTGTTCTCCCCCCTATCTTTTCTCTTTGTATACCAACAAACTTAACAAAGTTTAGACTGCACTATGTTGGGACGTTCCATCTGCAGGTGACTTTTCATTGCCTGCTCTTCTCTACGGAAATGATGCGGTCCTGATGGCCAGAACATCCCTGACATATGTTCGAATTATATGGCTGTACTGAGTTTGTTTGTCAACAAATCGAAAACTTTTGTTATGGCAGCAGGGATATGAAGAAAAAAGCCAATTTCACTCCACCTGGATGGGGGCTCCCTAGAATGTGTAGAGTCTTTCATTTTCTTGGGTCTCGTTTTCGACTCCAAACTTAACTGGTCTGCAATGGTAGAAAACAGAACAAACATGTTGAAAAGAAGCATAGCTGCTCTGTGGAAATTTGCTTCCAACTTGGGTAAAAATCCATGCAGGAAAATGTTAGAAATCTACCTGGCAAAATCTGTAGCCATCGCCACTTATGGCGCTGAAATAAGGGGCAAGGCTCAAATGGGTGCCCTGCAGACAGCGGAGGATAAATTTGTTAAAAAGCTGCTCTCAGCCCCTCCAGCTTACCTGAGCTTGATTGCCCATAAAGAACTTGGCCTTCCTTTCATTACCGACTTGATCAAACTGGCCCGCTCCTTTTATGGTTAAGAATCTGAAAAGGGACTTTGTTATGATAAATCAAGTGATAATAAAATATATAATTAATCTTGACCGAGCCAAGAGTATCCCATCGCTAGCATACGTTAAGCAGTCCCTCACAGATCTGGGCCTAACTTTCCTGTATGCATCACCCTCAAAATGTTTGTCTTGTTCTAAATCCAATTTAAAAGAGGCTTTTGTCAATAAGTGTGAACTAGAAAGATGGCAATGTAATCAAACTAAAGTTACGGTTTTATCTTACCTGCCCCTGCCGAGAGAGGCCACGGGACATGCAGCCAGATTCATCAAGCTAAATTGCACTCGCAAAGGGCCAGATTCTGAGAATCTGGCCCTTTGCAAGTGCAATTTTTGCATTTGGGATTCATCATTCCAAATGCAAAATTCGCTAATTAAGAATTTGCACATTTGCGAGGAATTGCATTTAAGGAATCTCTATTTGAGATTCCTTAAATGCAATTCATGATCCATTTTAAAATTGCGAATTCGCAATTTTTGGCCGCTATTTACCGCGAGGTCAAACCTCGTGGTAAATAGCGAAAACTTTGAAAAATGCTTTTAAAAGCATTTTTCTAAGTTGTATGTTACACACACACATGTCCTTTGGACATGTGTGTGCGCAACACCAATATTGATTGCATTACAGGGGTGCTACAGGGTGTCCTTCAGACACCCCTGGCACCCTTGGAATCGCTTCCTTATTTGCGATTAGCAATTAGCTAATCGCAAATAAGGAATCAGTAGGAATCGCAAATTCAATTGCGATTCCTACATGAATCCCGATTTGCGAGTCCTTAATAGCGATTCCTTAATAATCGCTATTAAGGACTCGCAAATCGGGACCATGATGAATCTGTCCGATGGTTCCTATCTCTCCTTTGTTACAAATAATATGCACCGATATTTATTGACTAGGATGAGACAGATTTTTTTTCCTTTAATGATAGGTTACCCAGCTCAGCTATATTCATGTAATTATTCATCGCTATGTCCTAGTGATGACCGATCCCCACAAACGATGTTGCTTATTTTATTTTTCTGCTCCTAGTCTAAAATGGAAAGGAACAAATTAATCATCCTAATGTTACCCAAACTGAGCCTATCCTCTCATTCCGTAGCCCTTGTCGTTATGAACACGTCGGAAACCCTTTCCGTCTGTGTTATGATTGAAAACTTTTTATATTTAGTTTTGCAGACAAGGAAAAGTTAATCCGAGAGGTGGGTTATTTTATTGGATCAGCTTCAATATGTTTATAACTGCGTATTCACAGAAAATCAGCTGATGTAAGGATTTTTAAAAATTAGCCTTAGCATGCGGTGGGACTCCGAATGAGCTTGCATAGGAGTGGTGCTGATTTAACTTCTCTGTCTTAATAACTTGTTTTTATTATCTTAATCGCTGAAAATGAATTGTTTTTTTTTTTATAGCTTAGTAACGTATGCTTAGCGTTTTTAGTGATGGATATGTCTCAGAATATCAATATTTTAGCAAACAACTAATTGTGATTTTAACATGTGTTTGACTATTTTGCACTGTGATATTTCTCTATACATTTATGCGTTTACCAAATGTGAATAAAGCTGTTTGATGATGAATCCGAATGGGAGGAAAAAATCTAAGTGATGAGAAGGGAACTGTAGGGTGAGGAAGACTTAAAGAACTGAGATAAAAGATGATATAGAAGCAAAGTACAGAGAGATAAGGTTAGAGAACTGAAAGACAAAGTGAAAGACCGAAGACCTGCAGAGTAATGGTGTGAAGAAGAGGCCAGAGAGATTGGATCAGAGCTCAGAGTAATGGGGTGGGAGACAATAAGGAAACTGAGAGGGTGAGAAAAAGAAATAGAACTGTGAGAAAGAGCTGGAAAGAAGGTGAGTATAGAGCGCCAGATTAGAGAAGGAGGGAACTAAGAGATAGAAATGAGAGAGGAGGTCTGCTGAGTGATAGCATGAGAGAGAAGTAGGAAGAGTGATGGTGTGAGAGAGGAAGGATGCAGAACAAGCTTTGGTAAATGGATTAGGTTTCCCCTATGTGATTAATAATAAGTTATTTTTGTTGTAAGTTGTAGCTTGCTTAGTAGTTGTACAATATAAGTTACAGAAAGTCTTTAAAAGTTTTAGGACTTGTTTATGTGCAAAAAGGCAAAATATTGTGTAGTTACTAGTGGTAGAGTGTGGATAGGTAAAAGCAAGATTTTGAAAAATGAATCAGAAAAATAATAGAATCAATTGATCTAATAGCAATATTATGTGTTTAGAGGAGTTCTGACAACTTTTGGGCCCAGTGCCACTGTACCTGCTGCACCATTCAAATTGTGCCCCTAGTGTCTGCAAGATAACTGCATTTGTGATTCCCTGTCTAGTAGTAAAATATAACAAGCATTTGCAATGCAATCGGTCTCGCCTTTGGGACCATATATGTTTTTATCGATGCAGCACATTAGCCTGGGTGCTGAAACATCTACTGTTCTTTAACATGGAGGGAAAGTAAGCACCAAACTGCATGACACGCCAGGTATGGGAACACATGGAGAGAAATATTGCCTTTCAGTGGGAAATGGCATAGTCCAAAGATCTGTTTTTAATATAAAATCAGGGCGTTTGTGGTCATATCACTGAAAATATAAGATAGGAAAACAAATATTATGGTCTACGGGTGCATGTGGAAGACAGTTTCGATGGACTGGAATCTAGAGAATGCTAAAGTGGTTCTGGTATTTTACTGACTGCTGCTAGTCGTTTTCTATCAAGAAAGTTATTTAGAGGCAGTTGCCAGAAAAAATAGAAAGTCCCTCAGCAGAAAGCTATTCTGGTATTTTACTGACCTCTACTGGTCGATTTAAATAGAGGCATTTGAACAGAAAAAAATGTCCGTAAGCAGTAGCAGACAAGTCCTAGGACTTATCTCCAGAGCCCACAAAGTACATACACGTGTAAGTATGAGGTCTTGTATGCTCGACCTAAAAATTAGTTTGAAACATTTTGTATTTTTGTCGTTATTACTTTTTGTAAAAATAATTGTTGCTTATCACTTTTCTTGATTTGTTTCCCCTTTATTACGGCTTTCTTCATTTTAGTTCCTTCCTTCGCATATTATGGTGTGGTGAGAGATGGACCAGATTTTATGCCCAGATTCACTAACATTTTGCATTGTGGTTATGTCACTTTTTGGCACAGGCATGATGCAAAATGTTAGTCAAGATTTACAAAGCCACGCAAGAGTTTATTTGCATCACCTTGCGTGATTGTGTAAGAAAATGTAACGCAACACAGCGCCTTGCACTGTTTCGCATTGCACTGCTGTGTGTTGGCGCTGCATGGATAGAGCATGGGCGTCCCATGCTTTCATCCATGTATTTTGATGCAAACTCTGATTTACTAACAGGAGTAAACCTGGGTTTGCTCCAAAAGGCTTCACCTACCTGAGATAGGCGTAGCTAGAAGACATATAGTCATTAGATTCAGTTGCCTTCTTTGTTCAGGGGATGCTTCCGGAATCTCTACCATTTTGAGCAGACTTTGTATCTGATCTTCATCACAAGTATTTTCTTCCTTGTATAGCTCTGAAAAAAAATCTGCAAATTCCTTTCTTATTTCCTTGTTCTCAGAGACACATCCAGTTTGACACTCTCTATGTATTTTGTTAACGTGATTCCTAGTTCGCTCTGTTCTTGCTTTCCAGGCGAGAATTTTCCCACATCCTTCACCATATTCGTAATTGGAAAGTTTGCTGACCTCCCATCTTTCTTTTACTATTGTTTCCAGATACTCAGACATTTCCAATTTCTTTATTCTTGCTCTTTCTCTTAGTTCTTCACTTTCGTGATGATTCGTGGCCTTTTTTTTAAATTCTCTATTGAGATCCAGTAAGTCCCTTTCGATATTTTGTATAAAGACTCTTTTTTCTCTATTTTTATGAGCCATTATGCTCGTGATATTCCCCCTCATATAGGATTTAAAAGCATCCCACGTTACTTGTTTGGAGGTTCCTTCTTTATTCAGATCAAAAAATTACTGTGTTTCCTCTACTAGTTTACTGCATTTCACAGGTTGCTACTTTCTGTTTTCTCGGTTCAAACAATAGATTTCTGTAGGAAAGTGGGTTTCTGTTGCAGTAAACCCCCCACCACTTTTTGCCAGACTAATGATGCACTTTCACTTGATGTGCCCTGGGTCTCTGTAAATCAGGTTCCCAGGGCCTGTGTTCTTTCCCAAAACAAACCCAATTGGCATCTCTGCCCACAGGTCAGCACCGGGTAAATGGTACCACATGTACCCAGGGCACTGTTGCCAGGGAAGACCTCTAAGGGCTGCAGAACGTATTGTGCCACCCTTAGAGGCCCTGTACCTTTACATACACACTGCCTTTTCAGCCTGCATGCCTTGGTGCAGAACAAAGTGAAGAGTCGACATGGCACACATCCCTGTGTGCCATGCCTACAACCCACTGCCTGGCATAGATCAGTCACCCCTCTAGCTGGGTACACTATACCAGTGACGAGGGTACAGGTGCATGCGCCCTGTACCCCTACAGTGTCTCAGTCCATTCTTAGACATTGTAAGTGCAGTGCTGCTATTAAGAGAATATGGTGCTGGGAGTTTGTCATTAAGAACTCCACAGCACCATAATGGCTGCACTGAAAACTGAGAAGTTTGGTATCAAACTTCTCAGCACATTAAAACCACACTGATGCCAGCATGAGATTTAATGAAAAATGCACTCAGAGGGCATCTTAGAGATGCCCCCTGAAAAACAACCAGTGTTTGCTAGGTTCCCTGACTGGTACGCACCAGCCTGCCACCATGAGACATGTTTCTGGACCCCTGGGGTGGGAGCCTTCACTCCCTGAGCCCAGAACCAAAACCTTTCCTGGGCAGAGGTGTTCACACCTCCCCAGGCCAGAAAGAGCCATCTGTGTGCTGCCTTTGTAATGCGACACCCAGCCTCTTCTGCTATCAGGAGCAGGCCCCCTTTCTGTCTCCCCTCCTTTTCGGCGGGAAGCCAGGTGGAAAAAATTTGCCAGCCCAGAAAGTGTGCCCACCTCTGCCAAATCCACCCCTCAGGTGGGGAAGGCGAGGTGAAGCCCACTTTTCAGTGCCCGTCATCTTGCAGATGGCAGGCACTCCCCAATCGGGATTAGGGATTGTGCTCGCTCCCCCATGTAGGCTGAGTACACCAAGGGTGTAGTAACACTAAGTTCAGTTTCCATTGGCTACCGACCTCAACACCCCTAATACACCCCCTAAATACAGTATTTAGGGGGCAGCCCTAAACCAAGAAAGCAGATTTCTGCAACTTAAAAAGGGCAAAAGAAGACAGCCAGCAGAGGCGACTGCAGAGAACAACTGACTTGGCCCCAGTCCTACCGGCCCGTATGCAGTTTCCTGAGGTCCTGCGCCAAAAATGGTCTTGTCCTACAGCCAGCAACTTCCAGAACCCCTGGGAGGACTGACTGCTTTCAACAAAGGCCGAATCTCCTGTGAACATCAGCTCTGTTCAGAAGAAACACCAAAGAAGGACTCTGAGCCTGCTGAGGAAAAAGAAACTCGATGCCGGGAACCACCACTGTGTTTGTGTAGCCCACCAGTCCCAGCGAGGTCCCCCAGCGCTCCAGGGTCCGAGTCTACAGTGGGTTGACCCCTCCAGGACTCCCCCCCCCCCCCGTCGCCTGCAGCCTCTGCACGGAGACCCACCCAACCACGAGTGGCCCGGTCAGGTGAAATCCGACCTCAAAAGACACCACTGCATCCAGCCGCCCTGCACCCTGGAGAAGAGATCCTGAGTTGCACCTACATCCCGAGCCCTCCAATTTACCTACACAGCTGTTGGTTCCTCCTGGAAGTCTTCCTGGACCGAGCCTGCAGCTGAAAACCAAAACTGAAAATCCCCATTAAAACCAACAGGGCACCCAACGCCAAACCAGCACCCTGCACCCAGCCGCCACTGCTGTGCTATGGGTGCACTGTTTGTGCTAAACAGGATCCCCTTTTGCCCTGAGCCTAAAACCAGGAGCTTGTCTCCCACAACCTTGTAGCCTGCTCGTCAGCAGCCACCAAGCGGAGGCCCCCTATGCCCCTTTGGAAAACATTGGGCCTCGGCACTCTGCACCCGGCCTCTCTAGTGCCGCTAAAGGGTTTAACAAGACTGCATCCTTGACCCTGGGGGACCCCTGAGACTAACCCTAGAACACCAACTCCCACAACCAAGTACTTACCTTAAAACCGATAACACTACTTTCCTCCATAGGATAACATTGACTGTTTTTCTGTAAAAAGTTTCTAAGTGTGGAGTTGAAATACCTAAAGAAATTCTTTACAATTTATGAACATTTTTGCTTGAGTAAAACCCTTATTGCCTCAAAGCAGGAACAAGTAGGGTCTGAATGTGTATCATTCTTTCAAAACCAAAGCTGCTGTTAGACCCCTTCTCAAAGTCACCATCCATCAATGAGAGGGTTGTCCCTAGAACAGATTCCTTCACAGCCTTTTTACACTCATGTATTCTCACTGCTGCTCCAACCTCCAACCTCATTCCCATCTATTTTTTGTTGATTTTAAACCTGTGCTCTAGGCCTTGTTTGCTATTGTATACCTCCCATATGCTGCCAGCTTTCTTCCCCTGTAATTCATGACCAAAGTTGCTCTGTAAAACGTCTGCTGTTATGGTGTCAGTGCATGGTTGACCTCTGGCTGATGCTTGTGCACTTTCTTCTGTACAAGTGGAGTTTGGGCACTAAAACCAACTAAAATTTAAATAAATTGATAAATCCAGTTTAGGTATGCTCAACCACCCCATACCCAAGCTAAGGGCTGAATTCCATTTGTGTCTGTGCCTGGACTATGTTGCCCGTGTCTAAGCCTTCACATGCTTTGCACCCAGACTTCAATCCTTCCCCGAGTACCTGGGAGTCGGGACCCTCACAGGGCCTGGTTGTCAGTAGTTATGCATCTACTTCAGGCACCCTCACACTGTCTAGTCGGTACAGCAACGGTGATTGTAGCTGTACTACGCCAAAAGTCAAAAGTCAAAAAGTTGTTAGTTGCAAAAGATAAATAAGCAGCAACTTTGGCTTGTATATAATAGTGAAAAAGCTTCCACTTAAAGCGCTGGTGACACCACGACAATGTAACTGCTCCTGAGTGTCAGAAAGTGGAGGGAAGTGAGCAGTGTCAGCAGCGTCAGCAGCGCACATGATGTGCCTGCTGTCTCAAAACGGGTCTCTATCGTGCTCTGTTTTGTGCCCTGGCACTTTCTTCCTGACTGCAGTGGCAGCAAGCTGCTGTCACTGCAGTCCGGGGAAAAAGATAGAATATCTGTGCTAGGGCACAAAACAGAGCCTAAGAGACCCGTTTCGAGCCCCCCTGAAAAAAATTGCAGGTGTTCCGACCCGGCCCACTTAAAGCCCTGACTACTGCCATTGCTGTTGTATACCTCGAAGCATACAAGGAATTGTATACATTCATTATCTCTTCTCTTTGGACACTATTTAAAGCCTTGAAAAAGTCGTATAACCTACGAAATACATGTCGGCTGTCTTCTAACAACACTTCAGACTTTGTGTCAACACATTCAAGAACATCTGTGTTCCAATTTCTTGCTGTAGTCTTATGGTTACATAATTTACAATTTTGCATGGTGTGATTCTTATTAAAATGACCTGATAATAATGTCTTCTTGACAGTTTTGTGGTTGTGCTCTGTCGTCAATTTTGGAGAAGAAGAAATGCAAATGCGGGTATTCAAACAGAACGACAGCCGTACATAACAGGAACCTGGCGCGGAGAGGGAGAGGGAAAGGGGGGGAGAGGGAGAGGGAAAGGGGGTGAGAGAGAGAGAGAGAGAAAGAGAGGGAGGGAGAGAGAGAGAGAGAGAGAGAGAGAGAGAAAGAGAGGGAGGGAGAGAGAGAGAGAGAGAGAGAATTGCAAACGGGAATGCGAGGGGAGGGGGGGGCAATGGGGGCAAGCAAGCAAGAACAACGGGAGTGCCCAGGGGCCGAGAAGGCATGGACCAGGGGGGGGGGGGGCGGAGGGGAGAAGGCTCAGGAAGAAATAGTGCTCACATTCTAAATAACACATACAGTGCAACACTCGAAGTAAAGAGATCAGTAGCCATGAAAGGATGCAAATGACGACATGGCAGTCATAAGGAGGGACTAACAACCTTATAAACCAATCAGGAGGTAGCATTTAGGAAGAACAAAGACACAAGCCAATGAAAACCCCAGAGCAGCACTTGTGCCCTGGCTCAGGGCTCGAACTGAAAAATACATGGGGAAAAGGACTGAATGGCAACTGAAAGAAGACAAATGTGAGAAAAGATTGAAAATGAAGCAAAAGAAGGAAGGAATTGGAAGATATGTCTGAAGGAGTAATTAAGGAAAGATTAAAAAAGTGGGAGAATGGCAGAATGAGAAAGAAATGAAGAAGGAAGGATAAATTAATGAGAAAAGAACAGAGTGTGTGAAGGATGAGTAGGAGGAAGGAGAAAAGAAAGCAATGGAATGAAAGGCTTGAAACTGCAGCAGTGAGGAGGAAAGTCTGAACCTTGGTGCAGATGGGGGAACCTCTTTAGGTCTGTTTGGAGGGTGTAAAGTAAATGTTCCCTTCTGCCTAGGAGGGGGCATGGAGGGTGCAGGGGGCATCTTTTGTTTTCATGAAATGGAAGAAGTCATTGTAGGGCAGGTAGGAATTGACATGAGGCGTCTCCAAGAGTCATGCAGAAGTGAATGTTACCGTGCAAATGTGCTAGTCTGAATGAGTGAATGAATGCAGGGATTATTGAGTGCAGGTGGGAAAGTATGAGTGCACAGGGTGAATGATTGTGGCAGGGAGTGAAGGGAGTATGGTGAGAGTGTAGAGAATGCATGCAACAATTAATAGGTGTGGTGGAGTGAATGTATAGCTGCGTGGGACTGAATGAGAGCAGACATGAACAAGCAAGTACAGGAATGAATAGGTGGGTGTATGGAAGTGAATGAGTGCAGCATAAAGTGTGCATCTCACTCAACTAGTGCAACAGTGAGAGAATGTGGAAGTGCAGGCAGCAGTGAATGAGCACATGGATGAATTTGAATTTTGAATTTAAAAATACTTATAAAGCGCACGTACACTGAGTCAGTTTCATGGCGCTGGTGAGGTCCCTGAGTGAGAGCAATAGGAGAGCTAGGTACCAAAGGCCTGCTGGAATAATAAAGTTTTTAGTGACCTCCGAAACTCCATGTAGGAGGAAGAGAGTCTTAAAGGTAGGAGGAGGTCATTCCAAAAGGTGGGTGCAAGTACAGCAAACTTCTGCCCCCCTGCCCGCTTCTTTTTAAACCGGGGCGTAGTTAATAAAGCTAGGTTAGAGGAGCGGAGGTCCCTGGAAGGAACATAGGGAGAAATCGCCGAGTTGATAAAGGCAGGGGCTGTGCCCGCTCTTGCTTGAAAAGTCAAGCACCCTAACTTGAACCTGGCTCGTTGTTTTATGGGGAGCCAGTGTAAGCTCCTAAGCAAAGGGGTCGAATGATGGGACCTAGACAGGCCAAAAACCAGGCGAGCAGCCTGGTTTTGTACTAACTGTAGGCGCTGCAAAGCATAAGCAGGAGCTCCGTTATAAATGATGTTGCCATAGTCAATCTTTGACAGGACCATGGCCATAAGGATCAGCTTTAGTGCAGAGGTGGAAAAGAATCTGGCAACTTTCCGAATAACTCGTAGTGTAAAGAAACAAGAGGAAACCACCGAGTTAATATGTGAATGGAGGGTTAATTGGTTATTGAGCATAATCCCGAGGGTTTTAACTGAACAGGAAGGGAGAGGAGGGGGTCCAAGTGAAGGGGGCCAGAAAGAAGGGGACCAGGGATTGGCAGCACCGCCCGTCGCCACCAGTTCTGTTTTATCCGGGTTAAGTTTTAACTGATTGATGTTCATCCAGTCCATTCATGAAGTAGTTAGGAATCTCTTTGGGAATTCCTGGCAGGAGTAAGCCAGATAATTTTTGTCATAAACCTATGTTCACGACCAAATGTAACTTTGTGAACCTGGCCCATTGTCTCCTGCAAAGAGAGGGACCTTTGCTTGTCTATCTCTTAAAGTAGCCAGAGACCACTTTCATTACCTGGGGATGTGGGTGACAGGAGTCTAGAGAAGAGGTTGGGATTTACATAATGCCCCCCTCATTACGCAAACAAAGTCGACATTGGAGCACTGCTTGCACTGCCACTGAATATCATATAACGCATCACACTTTTCAAAAAGAGAAGGGACGTGATTGTGCAAAGGCAGGTGCGTAGCTTAAGAGGGGTGTTCAGGGGGAGGAGCCAAGATGGCGATCTGATCGGACGTGTAGTCCCTCGGCTCCGGAGACCGTCTCCTTCTTTGTGACTATCCTGCCGGTGATCCTGTTTTTAGAAGACACAACGTGGAAGCTGATGTGCCCAGGTGTCCTGCGGTGTAATCCTGAGGCTTGCGACTCTTTGCAAGTGGGAGCAATGTCCGACTGAAGTTTGCGGCCCGCAGTGGACCCGAGTCCGGGGCCTCGAGTGGACGCTGGGGCCGGCTGCCGGGTGATCAACACCGGGCGCCAGAAGCGGCTTTGACCCGGTCGGACCATTTACAACAGACGCGGCCGAATTTGGAACGTGTGCTCCTTTGGACTGCAGGTATTGCGTTGGTTGTGCCTGGCGAACTATCCGCAGAGATTGCATGAGTGCAGATGTCCACATCGCAACTACGGACGAGTGCTTGAACACTGCCCTGCTAGCGGCGGGAGGCTCCCGATCTTTCTACCCCCTCAGTGTCGGGCGGAGCGGCTTGCTTCTGGGGCAATGTTTACGGCCTCTTTTTGGACCTGCTTCACGCCTTTCCTCGAGCTGTACGCCTTTAGCCAATATTAGTAGCCCTGCACTACTCGAGGTTTTTCCAGTGGTGATCACGAAGTGCACAATGGAGGGCAGCTTCGGAGAGACTGTGTCATGGAGTAATGGTGGATGTGTGGTGCGAGACGACTTGACCGGAAGGGCAAATGGAACTGCTCGGGGCTATGGAGATCTCTTGGCGGCTATTGTCTCCCTTCACTCCGAAGTGCTACATTCTGCAAAAACCCTGATCAACAAGGTGGACGTTCTAATAAGTGATCGTGGATGCTCTAAAATGGCCGCCTCGTCAGACTGTAGCGGGGTTCTTTGTTCTACGTCTGACCGCGACAAGATGGCGGCGTTGCGTAGCGGTGCCTGCCCAGCGACCCCAGACCCCGGGGTGCCTCTTGCTACTGCTGATTATTGCCCTGGCCGAAATGGAAAGTACGGACTGCAATCACGACGAGTGTTCTATCCCAGCACTGTATCTCCCTCTACCCGGAGACCGCTCCAGAAGGGGCCTGACACTGAGACTTTCATCCTTGGATCGATTTCGCTGTGTGCCACGGGTGTGGCGTACTCTTGGCTCAGCTTGTTCTCATCGGCCCTGTATGTACGGGACATGGTTGAGTGCTCCAGTCGATGCTCCCCGTTTGGACTGTCGTGCACATCTCCCTGGATTCTCTGGGTTTCCGTGGTTAGCAGTGGTGGCGGAGAGAGAACGGGCCAGGGGTGAACATTTATTATTATGGTCTGGGGATCTCCTGTTGCTGACCTGGGCATGTGGGTGGTGTGTCGCTGCCTTTAACTGCGCTATGTGTCGATTCTGCATCTCTAATTTATCCTGATTGTACTGCTTAATATCATCGGGCTTTTTACTCTGTGTTGTTGCTGGACTTGCGGGACGGTGGGGCCGGGGGACGGGCGGTGGGCTCCTCCCCACCTTTCTTTATTTTTGAGAGTTATAGATTAGGATTCTTTTCTTACTCTCTATATTTCGGGACTCCTTTTCCTGAGCGACAGGCACACTGCTAGGGGGGGTTGGGCCGTAGCCATCTGCAGGGGTGCAGGGTGGGGGGTGGATAGGGGGTGTTTTCTGTTTTTTCTTTTAGGTTCTATGGGCCCTCTATTCTTTTTCTTTTTTCCTTTTTCTGGGTTTAGACGTTTTGCATGTGTGGTAGGCAGCGAATCTGGCATTTTCTTACGGTTCCTATTTGTCAATCCTGTTCCTACGACGCCAGATTCAACTCGTTGTTCTTCGATATCCTGCTCTTGTCTATCCTACAGAAAAAATCTTTAAAATTAGACCTCATTATTCCTGTTACATGTCCTTAGCACCTCTTCTGTTGCAATGTACTGTACTTGCTACCCCTCGGGCTCGTTGCTGTATTGTATGTGCGATTTTTGTCAATAAAGGTCTTCCAAAAATAAAAATAAAAAAAAAGAGGGGTGTTCAGGGGGAGGTGTGCCTTCCCCCAAATTAATCCATTCATGGCTTGATAGTTGGGTCTGCGGTAGGCCTGGGTGTTAAATTCCGTTCCGCTTGCAGAATTTGGGTAATTTTACGTTCCGCAGAGAACTCGGAATTGCCCAAAATTCTGCGGCTTTACGGAATTTTTTGCTTTTTTGCGCTTTCAAAATGCGTGTACACAAGATATTTCTCCCCGAGCAAAGGAAAAAAGCATCGCGAACACACGGAACAAGCTATTCCGCGTATTCGCAGAACTTTTGCATGGTCGCAGAGATTTTTTACCGTTTTGCGGAGCTTTGCATAGCGCGACTACGCAAATTACACCCACCCACTAGTCTGCGGGCCCAGAATTGGATCTGCTGCACCTGTGTTGTTTTTTTCCAACTTGTTTAGTTGGGAAATGTGAGATTTACACCCCCAGAGTCAGGGTCGGATTGGGATCACAATTCGGCCCGGGAAACCCATAAAAAGTGTCCCACATTCCTGGATTTTACCCATTTATAAAGCAGCATTTGGCTAGCCTCATTAGGCTCATTATTAGAGAATTGTTTGATAAATTACATATCTTAAACCTCATAGAGCTGGAAATATTGGTGAAAGCTAGAAGCACTACATTTTGGTTTGGCAAGTGTGGTGAAATAAAGTGGCCCAAAAGCAAACTCCTGATGTGGCTATGTTTGCCACCTGGCCATTTTTAGGTCTCGCCTTGGCAGCACAGGCGCTGCTTGCGCTGACTTAGCCAACATACAGACAGCCGCGGCCCGTGGAGGGAGTTGCGGTGGGGCAGACAGGCGGGGCGGGGGAGGGGCAGGGTGAGGGGTGATAAACACCGGAATATGGATGATTGCAGGTAAGTAAACAATTCAATTAATAAAACGAATTTCGTAGCGTGCCCTGCATCGCATTTTGCGATGCAGGGCACCGAGGTGACCGGGCAGGAGAAGTGACGGGGCAGGAGAAGTGATGGGGCAGGAGCGGTGAATGGGTAGGAGGGGTGAATGGGTAGGAGCAGTAGACGGGGCAGGAGCGGTGACGGGGCAGGAGCAGTGACGGGGCAGGAGCGGTGACGGGCAGGAGCGGTGACGGGGCAGGAGCGGTGATGGGGCAAGAGCAGTGACTGGCAGGAGAAGTGACGGACAGGAGAAGTGACGGGGCCGGAAAGTGATGGGGCAGGAGAAGTGACGAGGCAGGAGACGTGACTGGGCGAGAGCAGTGATTGGGCAGGAGCAGTGATTAGGCATGAGCAGGAGTGGTGAATGGGTAGGAGCGGTGAACGGGCAAGAGTGGTGACGGGGCAGGGGAAATGACAGGAAAGGAGCGGTGACAGGGTATGAGAAGTGACTTGTACTTATGTTCCTTGCCTATTTATTCATATACTATTGCATGACATCCACTGATGTGTCTACAAAGCATACCTGTTGCCCCAAATTTTTGTCCTGAATTTTGACCTCCTGTCCTGAATTTTTGTCCTGAATTTTGACCCCTTGTCCTGAATTTTTACACTCACCATCCTGAATTTGCGCCCATGACATTGTTCCTGCTTATATTTCGCATGCTTTACATAAACCTGTATTCCCTAAGAGTATTTGCTTTTTCCTGAATTAAACCTCAAATAAACATGTTTATCCATTGTTTGAATTAAATAACGTTATAAGCTGTAACTGGTGGGGGGTGTGGCCAAGCACGCGATGTGAGAAGACGTGCCCGGGCTGAGCTCCGAGTGAAGCTCCCCCACCACGGGCCATTTATCCTCCATTTCTGGCGGTACCGGGCCCAAACTCGGACCGAGTGCACCCGGGACCCTGATCCACCACCAGGGAAATTTTCAGGCGAATCGGACTACCTGACCCTCCGACCGACGGCGACCCTGGCAGCTGCCCGCCCAGAGCGCACTTCCGGTCGGCGACCCCAACCACCTGAGACCGGGGATCCGGCCCTGCGAGGTAGGCCGCGGTGCGTGTGAACTCCAAAGCGCAATCAAGTGGGGGACAGAGACCACGTCCCACAACCGGATACCCCCCGGCGGTCCAACTACACAGGGGCCCCAGACGCTAACAGAGGGCTCGCCACCCGGACTCACGGCGAGCCGCGAAAACAGCCCGCCCTGCCTGCCGTCGCTGGGGACGTCCCGCCAAGCTCCGTGGGCACCAGGGGGAGATTGCGCGAGACTGTTTGGGGACCCGCATTGGCGCCATTACCCCTGGGCCCTGACGGCCTACAACGGACGCTGCCCAGCCCAGTCCCCTGGGCCCCCACGCCCACCCGCCGCCCTGACATAGGCCCGGCAAAGGGAAAGAGACCGCGACACGGCGCCCGGCACCCCCGGCGACCCAACCACTCGTGGGCCCCGAGAGCTGCGAGTAACCTAGTCACACCGACTCGTGGCGGGCTGTGACACCAGCCCCCCTCGCCTACCGACACTGGAGCCGCCCCGCCAGGCTTGGCGGACACCGGAGGATTACCGGGCTCGATTGTTGCGGGGTCCGCACAGACGCCATCACCCCTGGATCCGACCGACCACCACCGGAGGCTGCCCGGCCCTATCTCCTGGGCCTCTGTACCCGTCCACCGTCCGGACGCCGTCACAGATCAACGCCGGACCCGTCTGACACCGAGGGGCCCGGGCCACGCCACACGCAAACTGAGGCCGCGTTACACCGGCCCCCTCTGACGGTCGGCTCAACACTAAGGGGTTCTCCCGAGCCGGCGCAGGTGCGGAGACTGAGCGGCCCGCACATCCCACCTCTGCCGGACTTATGCTGGACTACGCGGATCCTCACGCGGCGCTTGGTGGCGTCTAGTATCACCCGGCAAGGCGCGTCCTCCCAGGCCCGGAGGACGGACACATTCAGTGAGACCTAGCGACCCGGCCTGGCGGGCCACCACATGGCACAGTCGAGAGGTGATTTGCAATAAAGGCATTCACGGTAACGACCAACACACCTGGGGGTTCTCATGCCAGCCGCTACACGGCCGCTTCGTCCTCCCCAGACGGGGACATAGCGCCAAATCCCGAAGCCCTGCGGTAAAGCAGTCCTCCCCCCCCATCCGCAGACCACGCACCATCCGCCACGAGTGGTACGGAGAGCCTGACCGGGGGACTCACACACGCAGGTCCCAACACTGCGCATTGCGAGAGCATACCCACTCGGCTGCCTAGCTGCAAAGACCACCCACATGTCAGGGGGGACCAGGGCGAAGACTGGCACCGGAGGGACACTAGGCAAAGGAAAAATGGTGAAGAACACAGAGACTGACCAAACTGCCTCCAAACTGGACACTATGCTGGCGGCCATGGAGCGCCTGGAAGAATCCATGCAGCTGACCCGTACGTCACTGGAGAGCAGGATCGATAAGGTGGCTGTGGACCTGACACTCCTCCGAGCGGACCACAAGAAACTGTCCGACCGCACCACGACTCTGGAACACACGATGGCGGAGACCACACCCAAGCTGGCGCAGACAGACAAGCACGTCCGTGACCTGCTCAACCGGGTGGAGTTCCTTGAGGATAGAGCGGAGGACGCGGAAGGACGGGCCAGAAGGAACAATGTGCGCATAGTAGGCCTGCCGGAACGATGGGAACGGAGAGAGACGGCGGAACACATGGAGACCTGGCTCAGAGGGCTACTACCGGAAGGCACGCTGTCACCGCACTTTGTGGTGGAAAGGGCACACAGAGTACCATCCCGTCCACCCCCGGAGGGCTCCAACCCGAGACCAATGCTCATGCGGGTGTTGAACTACCGTGACCGAGACGCCATTCTCCGCGAAACGCGGAAGCTGTCGAATATACAGGTAGACAACGCCAAGGTGATGTTCTTCCCTGATTACACCATACAAGTTCAACGACGACGTCAATCGTTCCTCGCGGTGAAGCAGCGGCTCAGGCACCTGGCTCTCAAGTACTCATTGCTGTTCCCGGCACGCCTCAGAGTGGTGGCACTGGACAAGACCCACTTCTTCGATACCCCAGAGGCGGCAACGGCCTGGCTGGATTCGGGAGTGGACACGAACCCCGGACCCGCACCGATGGAACAACGCCGTAACCGAGGTACACGCAGGCGGAGACAACGGCGCGCCTCGAGAGCTGGGTCGCCGGCCGTGGAAGCAGAAATCGGCCCCACCCCGGAGCAAATACAGAATGAGCAACTGGAGGCCGTCCGCATAACAGCTGAGATCAGCGGGTCACAATCACCTATCCTGATCTCCAACGCCAGCCCACGATCCCGCGGGAGCGAGGACGACGATTACATGTACGGACTACCTGATGACTCGAACCCAGAGGGCCTGCCGGATGTCACGCCCCAGACATCGGATCTGATAGCATGAGCAATCCTCCCCGGCCTAGCCCTGGCTGGACCAATGCAACTGACATCGCGGAATAGTTAGTTCACTTCCAAGGATGGCCCGATCGGGGGTCCACATCAGCGCTCCTGGAGACCCCGGCGGTCATGAACACCCCCATCTCCGGAGCCTGTGCTCTACTCCCGAACCCCCCCATCTACCGGACTGCCGCGGAGCTGTACCACTAGAGCACCACCAGGACCATAGCTTTGGAGGGGTGGACGGGCCCCTAGAGGTGAGTGCCCCCCTCCGGGGAATAAAGGATGAGATCCCACCATGGGACCCACTATCCGAGTCCAGTGACATTGGGAACTCCGACCTGTCTGTGGACACTGCCACTGACTCCTGGTGCCCTTCTGGCCCATTGCCCGTGGAGGGGAGCCACCACGGCTCTTTTGGCGTAACGAATTACCTTGTTTTATCCAAGAGCTGTACTTAGTCATCCCCCCATTGAACTTACGGATTGATTGAGCTCGATAGAGCGTTTGGGCGACGACTTGTTTTGTTGTTGCCCTTTTGGTATTATGTTTATGTTCAAGTTCTTCACTTTGAGACTAGTGTTGGCACTGAAATGCTACAGCGTGCATCCTTGGGTCTGTGGGAGAGGGCGAGGGGGAAAAATGTTCATTGTTCGCTGCTGCTGTGCGGGTGTGGGCGGGGCGGGTTGGGGGCCGGGGGGGGGGGACGGGTGCTTGGGCGCAATGAATACTGTGATGGCTACGATTAAATTTTGTACCTGGAATGTCAGGGGCATGCACACACCCTCACGTAGATACCAGGTGTACTCCTATCTTAAAAGACATCAGATCCAGATTGCACTACTGCAGGAGACACACCTAGTTGCCGCTGAGGTGGCCACACTTCGCCGTAGGTGGAGGGGACAGATATTTGCCACAACCTTTTCAGCATTTGCGCGAGGGGCCCTGATCTGGGTTCGGCCCGGGGTTCCATTTGCACTGACACACAGCAATGTTGACACTGAGGGACGCTACGTCTTCATACAGGGCAGACTAGACGGGCAGCAGATTGTCATAGCTTCCATATACGCACCTAATGTAGAGCAGGGGAAATTCCTCACGCGATTATCGGCAGTAATTGCGCCTTGGCCAGACGTACCCCTGATGATGGGCGGGGATTACAACTGCGTGTTAGATGCCTCCCTTGACCGCTCGTCCCCCCCAGCGGCAATCGCCCCAGTGCAGGCTACCTCCAGGGCCCTACTTGACTGGGCAACACAGTGGTACTTACAAGATGCCTGGAGCGTCAGAAACCCCACCGCCCGGGTGTATTCCTACTACTCGGGAGCCCACTCACTGCATGTCAGGTTGGATAGATACATGATGTCCCGTGACCTGATCCCCTCCGTGACAGACACTGACTACCTAGGACGGACGCACTCGGACCATAACCCGCACACGCTGGTATATGGATGGAGGCGCCCACATCCGCCTGTACCTACATGGCGCTTGCAACCGGACCTCCTACTTGACACCCCATTCCGAGAGGAGATCTCCGGGAAGATCATACAGTATTTTGAGGACAATACTGACTCGACCTCCTCCCCGAGAACCGAGTGGGACGCCTTCAAGGCGGTGACCCGGGGAAGCTGCCTCGGTGTGCAAGCGGGCCTACGTGGACAGGTGGAGAGAGATCTGATACGGGCGGAAGAGGCACTACTGGATAAAGAACGGGAGGCAGCGGGGGGCGATGATTCCCGACTGATCTCGGCCAGGGCGGACCACGCTGTTTTGATGGAGCGCCTAAAGAATATTAACTTCGCAGCACACTCCGCGCGCACCCACAACGCAGGTGACAAACCCGGCAGGTTACTGTCGTGGTTGGTACGACAAGACACACAATCCGCATCGGTCCTGTCAATCCGCACAGCCCAGGGCGTTGAAGTCTACACCCAGAAACAGATCCATGAAGCGTTCACATCGCATTACAAGTCCCTGTACAGCTCACGGCTACGGGCCACAGTGGTGGAGATCACGGACTATCTAGCGACACTGCAGCTCCCGACAGCTACTGCCGCCCAACAAGCAGAGCTGGGCGCTACGCTCACCGGTGAGGAACTGCGGGAGGTGATTTTCTCCCTCTCCAATTGCAAGGCACCGGGCCCTGACGGACTCCCGGCAGAGTTCTATAAAGCCTACTCACTGGTGTTAATTCCGGAACTGCTGAGAGTGTATAAAGCGGCGGCGGAAGACGCTGAACTCCCGGCGTCCCTGAACGAAGCTAACGTGGTCTCCCTGCTGAAACCGGGTAGAGAAGCGAACGAACTCAGCTCATACAGGCCGTTAGCACTCCTCAACACCGATTACAAAATATTAGCAGCGGCACTGGCCCGGAGACTTGCACCACTAGTCCCCACTCTGGTACACTCTGATCAGAATGGCTTCGTACCCACCCGGAGCACGTCCTACAATCTACGCCGCTTTTTCAGGGTCCAACGATATGCAACCCCAACCTGGCCACGCTCAGGATGCATCGTGCTTGATCTGGAAAAAGCGTTCGACTCGGTGGAATGGCCATATCTCATCCGAGTCCTCGAGAAGTACGAGCTGGGTGATGCCTACGTCCAGATGGTGGGACTCCTCTATCGAGCGCCCGAGGTCCGGGTCCGGACTGGACGGTTGTTCTCCGACAGGATCCGCATCGTAGAGGTACCAGACAGGGCTGCCCCCTCTCCCCTCTATTATTCGCCTTAGCGATAGAGCCGTTGGCGGAAATGCTCCGCACTTACGGAGACGCCTGGGGCATCCCGCTAGCGGATGGCATACACTCGGTGTCTCTGTATGCCGACGATTTATTGTTATATATCAGAGACCTCACATGCATACCAACGGCGATCACAGACATCTTTCGGACATTTGGAGACATGTCGGGACTCCACGTTAACTGGGCCAAATCGGGAGCCTATGCGTTCGATGGCGAGATGCCACAGTGTGATGTGCGCATGATGGGGGAGACGCTCCGATGGCACCCGACGGTATTTAGGTACCTAGGGATCTTAATATATCGAGACTCCGTGGATCTCCTGGAGGGCAACCTAGTGAGAGCCATATCCTCGCTCACGGCCCAGGTCACGTTCTGGAACTCCCTCCCACTGAATGTACCGGCCAGAGTGGCACTAACCAAGATGATAATGCTTCCCCGGCTCCTCTATTATTATACTAACCTGCCAGTGTATGTGCCGGTGCGCATATTTAAGGGATTGGAAACCCTCACCAGACGCCTCATCTGGAATAAGGGGAGACCCCGGGTAGCACTGAAGACCCTGTACGCAGCCACAGACGCTGGAGGCTTGGCGGTTCCCAATCAGGAGCTCTATTACTTAGCAGCACAGCTGCAATGGGTCGCTTACTGGCTGAGCGGTAAGAACCTGATGGACACGGCCACAGCCGACACCACCCTGTCTCCCGTACAGGTGCTAACGCTCTTCCACCCCCTTACACAGGGCCGGCCCCCCGCGCAGGTCCATGTGGCGGTAGCAAAGCGGTGCTTCGTACGGAGCCTCAGACTCACCAAAACTACGGTGCCCTATGCTCCGAACCTACCCCTACTGGGGACTCCCTTAGGCGCTGGCGCACTGTCCCCGACCGAGCTGCGCAGCTGGACTGCGGCAGGCTTGGACGACTTGGGCGGCCTGTATAGCGACGGAGAGCTGTTGCCCTTCGAGGCCTTGGCCGCGGACACAGAGCTGCCGGTGGGTCAATTTCTGGCGCACGCCAGACTCCTCCATGAGCTGACGAAGGCATGGGGTGACATCAGCCACGAGCCGTCCGCTCACCTACTCATCCAGTACCTACATGTGATGGGCGATGGGTCCCACATTGTGCATTGGCTTGCACAAGCACTACACAGTCATACGCAATTTTCCTCTCAGAGACTGAGGGAAAAATGGGTGACCGACCGAGGCACGGACTGGACGGACAAACAGTGGGCCGCTATATTAGCGGGCGCCAGAGTTATTCCCCGCAACGCACGATTCAAGATCATTCAATATTACATCATTCACTGCGCATATCTATCTCCAGACAAACTGAATCGCTACTTCGGACTCGCTTCGTCGGCGTGTCCCAGATGCGGCCTCCTGGACTTGGACTTCCTGCATGCACTCTGGAGTTGCGCCCACCTCACCTCGTACTGGTCGGCGGTCACGGACATGTTGACGGCGGCCACAGGCGATACCCTCCCCAAGACGTGGGAAGTGTGCCTATTGGGACTCTACAAGAGAACCAAGCAGACCAAACTACGGGCGCGTTTTTGGGACTTAGGCCTCATTACGGCCAAGCGCCTTATCACAAAACGATGGAAAAGCGCTGCCCCGCCGCGCCCTGCGGACTGGCGTCGCTCTCTTGGCAACTGGGCTTCTGCGGAGAGTGTGTCTTTACACAGGGAGGAGACCGCTGGCCTACAGAAGTACCCGATCGCCCAGGACTGGGATGCTGCCTGATCGCATATCACCGAGCGTGCGCCCAGGCCGGCATAGAGTACCGCCCCGACACGGAATAGAGGGGGCACAGTTGATTGCTGCTCATACTTGGCACAGGCTCCACTGCCCCCCCCCCGTCCCCCCGCCCCGCCCCCCCCACCTCTTCCCCCGACAACTGAGGCCTTACACAACAGAGATGTCCCCTACCGCTCTCCCCTCCGCCTTTCGCCCCCCCTACCCCCCCCGCCTCGCAGCCGCAGCGACACCGCATCCTCAACTGCCCCCGCCCCTGCGCGACCCACACAGGATGCACCACACACAGCTAGGGTTCCAGATACACTACTACCAACGCAAACACTAGTCCAACAGTTATTGAAATGTTTCTCCCTCCCCCTCTTATTTTACTACCCAGTTATACCTTTTGGTTGACACAGAGACTGTTCATACTGTACTCATGATGATGCTCGATCCCCCTTCCCCGTTTACGTTTCACATAATGCTGACTGGAGGCATCCATGACCAGGAAGCGGGCACCCAGCGACCCATACGGCAACGGAGGGTATGATACTGCCTCTACCCGCTACTGTACTAATCAGGGAACTCAACTTCAAACAATAACTGTTGGCTTTCGTGACCACGCTGGTCCTTTTGCAGTGCTACGAACAGTGAGCACTGCAGCCTGAGACATTTCCTGGCACCGTCACTTATGGACTAATGCACCTCCACTAGCTACTGTTTACTTTCACTCCTGTATAACTGACATGTCAACATGTGCTATTTGCTGAGTACCGTTTGTAGTAATACTTCATTGTTATGACATTGTATGAATAATTACTGGCTTATCTGTGAAACTAAATAAAGTTTGGGACCGTTGGTCTTAAAAAAAAAAAATAAGCTGTAACTGGTCAGTGAAATGCTAAACGTTTAAAAAATTGGTATGTTTTGCGTATTCCAGCCACACCCCTGACTCCGCCCACTGATCTAATCTTCGGTTATTCCCGCCCCCTGATTCTCCACCCACAGTTTCCCTACTTTTTATTCCCCACATCGACCACTGCTTCACATGCTGGTAAATATAAAATGTCATGCATGCTGTAAATTGAACACGCGTCCCCTAAGGAGGTCGCCCTCAGAATGGCGGAGTGACCCGATCTTTCTAACACCAACCAGGAACATCATGGCGATTGGCTATTGATTTTCGCAACAGCAAGACTCTGAGGGCTCTCAAGGGGCGGGATCACACACACCTTAACATTTCAGTTAATTACCTTTGTCCTTATTTAAAGATCTCCAAATAATTAGTTCTTTGTATTAACATTCCCTGCAACACTCCAGTCCCATTCCGAATAAAGGCAGCAATGTAACAATTACCTTTTGTGGTGTCTGAAATAATTACGACACAAAATATAGGCTTAAGAGCTGATGTAAAACGTATTGATATAACTAGCCGATTATGTTGAGAACACATTCTTAAATAGAATTGCCATTTATCTTTAATTTTTCTCTGGTTTGCATAGGCGCTATAGCACATTCATTCATTCATTCATAATGAGTGAGGGATACCGATAATGCAGATTGGTTTTGTTTTAGTGGGTTACATCAGAGAAGCGTTCACCTTTGGTCTTCGAGGAACCCTGGCTGCAGACTGTCAATCTTAAACTGAAAGCCCTCTTACCCTCCCCGCTCATCCTCCACTCCCAGCACCGGGAACAGCGGCTTCAGCTCAGCAGCAGTAGGCGCTGCTCCAGTTAGTACAATGGTAGCACTGACACGAGAGAATGCCTTTTGTTGTCTCGGACTGTGTTACAATGACAACAAGCATTTGCAATGCAATAAGTCTCGCATTCACGCGAGTTTTAGTGATTAGCATTGTAAAGGACACTGCCTTTTATTTATGTTTTGGGTTTTAAAACATAAATAAAAGGCATTGTAACTTACAATACTAATAGCTTAAACTCTTGCAAATGCGAGACCTATTGCATTGCAAATACTTGTTTAACCAGCATTACTGGTATTTCAATGTCCTGGTCTTAGCAAAATGAAGAAAATCACCTAATGATGGTATTTTTTCCTCTGATCAATATGTACTTTAAACAATAAACATACGGTGAATGGAGTTTAAAATGTGGTCAAAAGCTTCTTTAATGATCCACGACAGATAGTTAAACACTAAACAAAGGCAGAAAAGCCATGTCAAGAAAGAATAGGGATCATTTTTATTATTGTATGAAGAATCCTCTTTTATTATTATTCCAGCCTTTGCAGACACTTAAAACATGAGCAAATAGAAGATTATTTTTTATTGTAGTTTTAGCATGTACTCAGGCCAAGGACAGCAATTATCTGAGAACCAGTCACATTAAAAAAGATCAAATACATTTTTGTTTTAGGCCTTTTTAGGTCTCACCTATGCAGCACGCATGCGCTGCATAGGAGAGTGACCTGTAGCCATCGCCACAGCTTTGGGGGCAAAAACGTGCACGCGTTGCATTGCTTGCAATGCAACGTGTGCACATCTTGGCGATTTCCTTGCGGGAGCACGCAGCACCATATGGTGGCGCCATAAGGTCGCAAGCTCCTGCAAGGGAATCGCGCAGGCCCCCTTCCCCTGCTGCTGCACAAGGTGCGTGCTTTTTTTTAATGCAGATGATCGCTTTCACGGCTGCGCGGCTTTACTGCCGCGCGGCCAATGCTATTTTGCTTTGTGATATTTCCCAATCCTTTCCGTGTTCTCATCAATTCTCTTGATGCACTGAAATGGCCTATGTGTAGCCTGTAGCGCCCAAAATCAGAAAATAAAAAATAAACACAACTAAATAAACTGTCTCAGAGAACGTGATTGCAAATGCACAGGTACTACTAAATGAGCCCAATGATATGTTCTGTGTTCACAATCTACAGGGAACATTTCTGCGTAATTGCTTTTGCTGATATCACATATAACTTGGATTCTAAAATGTGATTCCGTAAACTTTCCTAAATCAACATTCCTGTACTTTCACTTAGCTACTATACGAACTAAAAACCTATCGTAAGAGAAATTTCCCTAGCGCATCATGTTTAAAAATGAAGCCGTAGCAGAGGTTTTTATGTGAAACATGTTTTGTACGATGCGCACAAGGTCTACTTTTGTTGCTAGGCGATACAGCATGTTGTCTCCATATTGCATGCTTCCTCTTCTGAATGCTAGCACAGCCTTTACAGTGTGTGTGTGAAGGGAATATATTCATTTTGCTCTGAAGCCAAAACCTATTACAAAATACATATTTCTAAAAAACAGACACAAAGGTTAAAGGCTCTTTCATGAGCATTATGATTAAAAACTGCTTTTAAAAACACAACTGGCATCCTGTTAAGAACTGTCGTCAGCACTCAGCAGTAACTAAAGCCTCCTTTCGCTGACCTGCCCACAATTTGAACCCTGATCCTTGGAGAGGCTGGTGTTCTGTTGTGGAAAGAAGTAATCTAATATGGCTAACATCCCATCTGTGGGTTTCCCTGACCACAGATTTATGTACAGTGTGGCGGTTTTATGGTAATAAATGTTCTTCCTCAAGGACCGGTAAAAGAAACAGTCTTGGAAACAGACTACTGCTCTCGAGCTAGGAAACAAGGGCAGTGTAACATCACGAAACTCATATTAAGCACGTTATTTCTCTCTTGTTCACAAGAGACTGTCATAGTACATCTTAAAATAATGTATTGCTCTGCATTGACATCTACAGGGCGTCTGCTAAAGGTGTTACACAGGAGGCCACTCACAATTGCTAAAAGAGACAGGCATCGAGCACTTTTTTCCAAATGCAGTTAATTGATTTGACAGACAGTAGAAACTTCCATTTTCTATGTGGTACATAGACAAATAGCAGTACCCGAACATACATTAAGAGAACAAGCATTGGCATAGCCAATAGGTCTCTCCTTTGGGACCTTATAAGTGTTTAGCCATGCAACAGTTGATGTTGTTACACCAAGGATATTGTGCTGCATAACTAAATACTTATAAGGTCCCAAAAGCGAGACCTATTGGTTATGCCAGTGCTAGTTGTTTTAGGTCTTGGACAGTTAATTAATTTTCCCAGAATCACAGGATGTTGAGCGGAGGCTGGGACTCGAACATATTTCCAAATTCAGCAACTCTGACCCTAACATTGCATCCTCTCAAGTTTTCTCTCTGTGAAAGATGCCTCACAGCGAGGCCTATGCATACATACACCCCCCTCTACCAAGGCCTGAAAGACTGGTGCTGAGGTGCCAACAACAGGCCCCCAGCGGGGCCCCTTCACTTACTCTTCACCCTCCCCCGCCAAGTATAGCCTCCGGGATGGCCTCGCAGGGGAGGGGTGAAGTAAAGCACAGAGCTGCTGCTGCTCTAGGGGAGCGGAGGTGATAATGGCCCAACGGCCGCATAACCTGCTCCCAGCCATGCGCCTTAGTTTAACAGCGCAGCAGGGAAGTGAGACACTGCTTCTGAGTGTCTGCCCAGCCCCAAGGCGCATAAGCCAAAGTCTGCAGTGGCCAGAATACTGGCAGAGCAAGGTTGCCTGCCCATGATGCTGGCTAGACATTACAGTGGCCGGGCAGCAGGGCCGGACTGGTCGTAGCGGGCTATGGGCATTCCCCCGGTGGGCTGCAAGGTTGGGGGCCTAATTTGGGCCCCTGGAGGGCCGTTTTGGTGCCGGCCGAGCACTTTGCCAGGGCCGGTTTTGGTTCCCAGTCTGGCCCTGCCGGGCAGGGAAGAGACAGTAAGGCTCTGTGGGCCGGTTGATAGAGTTCTTAAAAACCGGCCCACAGGTGACCCTGAGGCACTGGCCCATTAGCCAATGCCCGACTCTTCGCCTTCCCAATCCGATGCTGCCGAGAGTCTCACCGACTAAACTATGCCCCTGGACACAGGAGCACCTCCACGTAAAGTGAATGCTTCAGAGGTGATAGAAGGTCAGAAGGATGGAGAGTACCCAGTCAGCAATGAAAAAAACCAAAATGCTTTATGAAAGTTCCTAATTGTTATTCTTGTTTGGTACTGCTACATTAATAGTCATTAACATTGCTGATATTATATAGTAAATTAAATATAACAGGTTAAATGTAATACGAGTCCATTCTATTTTAAAAGTAGAATTTATTGCATTTACCTTGGGTTGTATTATGGTCTAGATTTGGAAATGGAAAAGCAAATCTAGAATTGGACGGTGGAAAAGAAACAACCATGCTAAGAACCCCAGAACGTCAAATCATGTTTGCTTACAACCTGCACTGGCTGAAGGTGTCACACGTAGGACGGGTCACTTGGTCACTCTTGAAGTATTGGTCACTGACGCCAACCCTCTTCAGCATGCACATGAGGCCGCCTGCCTGTGACCACCCCACCCTCGCCCCCAGTACCGTCACCTGCAGCCACATTGGGAAGGCTCCTGCACTGTCGGTCGTGCCTGCCTGCCTGCCTTTGCCGTGTGTGGTCGCGGTGAGGCCGAGGCGGGGGAGACAGGCGAGGTGTGACTCGGCAGGCAGGCTGAGGCCAAGTTGGACCTTGTGATCCCCGGGAGCAACTTGTGGCGTGCTTGCAGTTCACAGCGGAGGGGTGCCGGCTGCCTGGGAAGGTTATAGACACTACAGACCTGCTTTTGGAGGAGTGGTCATCATAGTGGCCATCGTACGTGCAGTGAAGCGAGCCAAGTGAGCGGCGGTGCTGAGGAGCCAGAGCAGCTGCTGAGGAGCCTGAGCAGCCGCTAGCCGCCAGTGGATCGTGTTCAGCGTTTGGCATATGCTACGTTTGGTGCGGTCTGGCTTTGGCTTGGTGTTTGCCGTGGCACGGTTAGCGGAACTACAGGAGGCGACCGCAGGAGGGGGTTGCGGTGCAGCCTGTACTGTGCAGCGAGGAACCGGGAGGAGCCGGGAGGAGCGGCGATCGCAACGGCAGAAGCCTACCAGAAGCTGGGAGCTGGAGCCGGTAGACGGAGGTGAGGGAATCCTTGTGAAACGTGCAGCATGAGATATCGGGGCATTACTTGAGCGGATCAAGTGAAGAGTGAGGCAAGGTGGAGGAAAGCTGCAGCCTGCGGCTCTTTCTTTACTCCCTTGCTTCCCTGCCCCCTGCTGGGTGCATAGAGGAAAACAATTCCCTGCCTCCTTTCATGCTAAAATACAGAAGTTAACGCCGAGCATGGTCAACTGAGAGCCACGATGGCTGCATGAGCGTGAATCTCCACTTATAACCCGTTATTCAGAGGCAAGTTGGAGGCAAATAATTCCAGCCCCAGTGGTATTTAGCGAAATTGCAAGTCGGCTCTTCTGTGATATAAAAGCGTGAGTGTGAACCTTCTCTTATAACCTGCAATTTAGAGGCAAATTTGAGGCAAATAATTCCAGATCCAGTGATATAAGTGAAATGAGATCAGGACGGGTTAGGCAGGTGCCCCCGCTACAAAAAACACATAAGCAAAAGAAATAAAAAAAAAAATCAACTAGAACAAGGGGGACATCCCCAACAAAACCACAAGGGATTGGAAATTATCTTTCCTCAACACCATCTCAAATGGAAATGAATCCTGGGAAAAACAAGAGGCCGGAACAAAAAATGAGCAATTTTTTTTTTCTGAAGGACCCAGGAGCAGCCATATTTTCGGAAACAGGGAACATCAAGGGTCTGCTTCCATCCCTTGCTCCACAAAAATTAAAAGCCGATGCATTGCAAGTAGTTCCACAACAAGTATCGCATGCAAAGGCAACCCAAATAGCGCCAGGATTAAATGAAAGTGTGGGAATAACGGATCCAATAACAACACAGTTAAGAAATGATAAAAATTCGCCAACAGTCCACCAAACGAAAAGTGCAAAAAAAACAATAGCCCAGGCAATTATACATTCAGTCAATAATAAAAGAATGATTTGGGAGACACTAAGCCAATATGCATTGATCTGAATATGGAATCGGATAAAAGAAATCACCAACAGGATGATACAACTACAAACAAACTAAAAGTATCGGAGCATTTCCATTCGACCCCTAATCAGACCCTCCAGTTTATCGCGATTTCGCGATTCACGAAAAAATAGCGAAATCGGCAGACTACCGCGATGGCCGCGATAATAACCATATTGGCCGCGATATTTAGAAAAAAGTGTCTTTACCGGCGGAAGACAGCAAAACAAACAATGCCTTTTATTGGCTGTGCGCCCCTCCCCACTCGTGTGTCAGCAGCTTCCCGGGGACACACAGATAGTCAGTTTTTTAGCTGCCAGCCTCACCCGAGTACTTAATAGGTCTTTAAAAGACCTTTCACTTGCTAATGAGGCTTTGTGTTTCACCCCTTCTTTGACCCCTCTGCCTAGGGCTGGAATAATTAACCACGGGCGATCACGACAGTCGATGTAAGCCACAACTCTATTGGAGCCTTATCTTCCCCGACTCTGAAAAGAGGGAAACGGACTGTTAACCAACAATATAACTGCCCTACAGAGCACAAACTATGCAGATTAAATTTACGAAATCTTCTATCGAACAAACCATGCAAATAATATCAGATCTCAGTTAATGAGGGTTGACACTAGATCTCTTCTCACAACCGAGCCTCACCAAGATAACAAATGCGCGAGCAAGGTATTAGTAACTTCTCCGCAGTATAAAAAATGCCTTTAACTAAAAAAAATTGTATTATATGCATTTCCATTATTGAGACAAGATTAGAGACAACATGCATGCCTTAGAAGACTAACGGAAAACGATATAAATCTTCAATGGGAGATGCTACGTTTTCCAAGAATGCTGCCTCACAGCATGGGCATCAGAAAGATGGCTATGACAATAGAGTTATGTTATATTCCTCATTCATATGTATTGTTTGTCTGCTTTTTGTATAATTAGAAATGCATCTTTTGATGTTCTCTGAAGATGTTCTCTGTTGCCTAGTTACTTATGCTCATTATCACCTACAGCACTCCAACTTTAACTTGTTATGTGCTTTTACTCGGAGGACACAAACCACCCTCTGTGAAATGATTCCCATCAGTATGAGTTCACTCCTCCTTGACCACATGCTTTGAAAACAGGGTTCACCAGGCTCACAATATCATTAGGCCAACTCTGCCACAGCACAGATACAACGAACCATAAACTACACCACATTTTTAGCAGTCTGGCACAGTCAGACAAGCCCCCTTTAAATAGCCACTGTGAGAAGTTATTTTTTTAATCCAATCAAGGCCAACAGGATTTCAAAAACTGCCCAAACATTGCCCCTTTCAAGTTGGCCAATCTGCAGTATCAGACTTCCAGAAAGGCAAGTCCATAACATATAAGTTAGCTTGACATCCAAACCAGTATTAATACTAGATAGAGTATTATTCACATAAAGATGCAACTTTATCAGTCGGAGGTAGAGCCACTGGAATTATGAGATTCTGCAATAACTACAATTTCCGAATTGTTATCAATTTGCCAACCTTGCCACATAATATTCAACATCCGCTCAATAATCTTAAGATTTTAACAAAATTAACTGAATCATCAAACAAATATAACAGTGTTCACCACTGGATGTTACCCTGGTGATGGCAAATGTTTTTGTTAATGTTCCTGTGAAGATCTACTGGTCATGGGATTGCTAGCGACAGTGGTTATCCATTGTTACTTTTATGGTACAATCTTGGTGTTACTCAGATATTTGTGGTATGATAGTGGTGACTTGGTGGAGTCTGGGCTTTCTTAGTATAAGACAGGTTTTATAAAATGAGGTGTAAAAATGTATTGTTGAATCTTGACCCTCGTTGTAAGGTTTTTTATTTCCATTAGAATGTACCCCCTTCCTGTGTTTGGCGGAATTGCTATATGTTAATGTTAATGATATATGTGCTTATATAGCGCTCGGCTGCCCCAGCGAAGGGGTGTCCCGGTGCTTTCTGTATGAGTCCATGAGCGGGGGATAGGGTCTGAGGGAGTAGTAGGGAGAGTACCATTTTAACAGAAGAGGTGTGTTTTGATTGCTTTCCTAAAGGATAGCAGGTCCTTCATTCCTCGTATCTGGTCTGGGAGGTAGGTACAGCTCTTGAAGAAGGTGGTTAAGAAATCTCTATTTCCACTGAAATGTGCATTGGCGGAGGTTGTAGGGAGTCCCCCGACTTGAACACAACATTGGAGACGTTGAAGCAGTGATCCCCATGCTGGATTGCCAATTAAATTCCATCAATTTGGGTTATGTTTGTTTTGAGCGAGCATAAGAGGAGGTGACCTGTATGAATGAGGGTCAGTGAAAATGGGGTGGTTGTTCGATCATTCTGTATTTATGATCGCAGTTGTTTTCTCTAAATGACCCAGTTTTGGGGTGTATAGATAAGTAAAGTTGGATTGTTTTTAAAGCACAATGTATAAAAAAGAACGAAACTATAAAATGTACGAAATTGAAAAGGATTTATTAACAAGCAATTAAAATGCTTTAGTTGGGTCAGTGCTCGTTGTGGATTGACTACCTTCATTAAATAGATAGGTTAAGCATGAATGTATATATTTGTTTGATGGTTTGTTTTTCCCCTATTCACAAACCTAAAATTATACTGAGAGAGGGCCCTTTTCAGCGGCGTGCCCTGGGGGGATTGCTTTTGGGGCATTTATTCATTAGTTTATGTCTTATATGCAGCCTTGAAGCCAAACAAAGTGTCTACATTGTAAGTAAACCAAAAATACATAGCTTCATGTTGTTAAACAACTAAAAAAACGAAGATATCTGTGTTTGTTGTAGGAAAAACCGCCAAATAAAATGCCGCTAAATTGCCGCTAAATTTCCATATTTGTGCCGCTAAATTTCCATTTTTGTGCCGCTAAATTTGCTAATCCATGCCGCTATATCCTGGGGGGTCTAGGGGATAACCAAAGACAAGATAATCAATGTTATGATTCCCTTGTAATTCCGTGCGACATAAAGGCTTCATCCTCTTGGTTACACTCAACACTAATAATGGAGAATATGGAACTGGTTGAAGATTTGGAAAGAAAAACATCTAACCAACCAAATTCTGGAATTAACCCCGTAAGTATGCAAACAGAAATAGTAAAGCAAAAAAATTAAAACCAAAAAGGAAAGAAAAAACCACAGGTCTCTGTAATAAGATCTATTGGTGTTGAATCAAACCAGGATCTTAGCTCAATTATAGAAATATCAAGTCATTGTTCTACCCAGATCTCTATGAAGGCAAAGCATGATTCATCATATGGTCTGCCAGGTATTATAAGAGAGGATCCAAATGATCAATTCAAAATTCAAACAGAAATAAATGTAAGTCCTTCGGCACCTCAGCAGGATAACTCGATAGCAAGAGGATTTTATGCAAGTAAGCTGAAAGAATATGCCAACCGAATGGAGATAGATAACTTATCCTCTTTACACTCTTCATTATTAAATACCTTGCAAACATCGATATCAGTCCTAAATATGCAATCAGACAAATTGGACGTCCAGATTGATCTCATGAATATTATGGCAACTCACGTCTCTAGCATTAATTCCAAAATAGATATATTGACCGATCAAATGAGGAAATTCAAATCACCGAAGAATACAGATCCACAGTGCATCTGTAAATGTGATCAAATAATAGATAAGCTAAGTACATTACCAGCTATACTAATTGATATATTGAAAGAAATAAAATACAAGCCAACAGTAGAGAATAATCAGCTGGAAGATAAGCAGGAGCAATTACAGCCAATAGGTAATCTACCAAAAAAAGACATTCAAAAACAACAGGTTGGGCAGTCGAATGAGCTAATTACTGAAAACATACAGGAAATTCAAAATGATGGGTCATTGATCCTTTTATCAAATAGTGGTGAAGAATCCATTGTGACAAAACTCAAATCGGTTCTTACTCAAGTTTTAGCAAAAAGGCAAAAAAAACGTGCTAGAAAAGGAAGGCAGAACACAAATGGCCCTATACGAAATGATGGAGAGCTCAATACGTGTTACCCATTATTTAGCGCCATGAAACAAAAGAAATCTCTTCCAGAATTAGATACCACTAAAAGAAAGTGTACTTTGGTAGATCAATTGTTTGATGGTACCATGCACCCTGGCTCTAATTGTATAGAAAGTAAGGTCAGTGAAAATAATATGAAAACCGGGCACGTTAGTCTGAAGGGTAAAGACAAAATCACCCAAGTGAAATTAGTTTCATTTTCGAAAAAAAGTGATACAAATGAAAAAATAGACAAAAAGGGTGCACATTTAGATAGTTGTTTACAAACTGAGATATTGACGACAAATAGAAATCAGGATACATTAACAGAAAATTCAATAGGGCAAGATCATATCAAATGCCCTGAGACACGATTTTGTAAATATTCGGAACAGAAACAAATGGAATCTTCTGAAAATGCCTCCTTAAAAGAAACTATGAGTTCTAGTGAAGAGTGGCAAAATACAATAATACCGCTATACACGTCAAGAGGAAAACAAGATATATTAAATAGAGGCAATATTCTGAGGCTTTTAGGAGAGGTGAGAACATTACAGTTTGAAACAACAGATTTACTTTCGGTCAAGTTCATGCCAAATATACATAATCCACTCACAGAGGCAACGTTATCTTCATGGAAATTGGAAAAAATAGCAAATCAAATCTTATATGCTAAGGAGCAATTTGAAACTTGAAACTTGGGGTATAAAAATAATAAAATCAACATTGCAGCACTACCCTGCTCCATTGGCACAAGGAGTCTATAAACTGAGCACAGATCCTCCAGTGTATTCGATTCTGTACAAAGCCCGAGGACCAACAAGTACTGATACGGTGTCTCCAACAAGAGGCAGGAGTAACTATAGGTATTTTGGTCTCCATTAAAAAATGTTAGGCACTGACCAGTTACTGAAACAAAACATGTTTGTCAAAATGAGAAACTAAATATACTTTCCTGGAACATTGCAGGTGCAATTACAAAGCTTACGGATAGAACCCTAATGGAAACCTGGGCTTCATATGATATTATAGTACTGCAAGAAACCTGGCTGACAGAACTAATTCAGCTACCTGGATTCACAGTACATCAGGTGGATGCAGTAAAAACGAGCAACTATGGAAGAGCAAAGGGTGGTCTTTCGGTATGCATATCAAATAATTTCAACTCAGAATCTGAACAAATGCCGACAACTTCAAGTGATATACAGATAATAAAACTTAAATTTGCTAGCGGTCACTGGGTAACCTCACTAATTCTGTTTAATATATATGCTCACCCAAATGCTCAAGAAAAATTTAAACCATTCAAAAAGCTAATCCAGGAAATAACTGAAGTAAGATACAATACTCCAACTTGGGAAATAGTCATCACAGGTGACTAATACTCATGTCATCTTTACACCAGACGAAGACGATCAGTTAACTGTTGAAAATGAATTATGGTCAATAAAACATCAAACTGCCCATCAATGGAGGAAGCCAAACAAAGTGGGCAAGGAACTAGTGACAACCCTGGAACATTTGGGACGGAGTAATCAATGGGCGAACGTTGGATGATAGCCCACCAAGTATAACATACTATGGCCCAACCACAGGATCCGTTATTGATTACACAATTCTAAGCCTGTCATTAATTCAGCAATTAAGTTTGTTCAAAATTAAGTGTACCACGGAAAGTGATCATCTGATGCAGCAAATAGCAATAAACACTAATTTGGACAGATTTCAACCAGCACCAACATTGAATGAAGGAAGTGTAGTAACCGCCTATAAAAGAGTGAACTGGTCAAATGAACGACTACCTGAACTTGCAGTTAAAGCCAAAACAATACTGGAGGACTATATAGAGTTACTACCATCCATGTTAAAAGCTTGGAGTAAATTTGTGCTCAAAGTAACAAAACAAAATTCAAAAGTAACTACTAGACGGATCACAAATCATAATTGCTTACCAGCACATAAAATTAAAGGGATAAAAAAGGAATTGAAAAGAGAAATAAGGAAGGTAAAAAAAACAAGGGAATAGATCAGAAAAACAACAGATGAGTTTTGGGCAAAGATGGTCTATAATTGCAAACAATCAAATGCTAAAGCATTTTGGAAAATAATAAATAAGTCTCTTAACACAAAAATATCAACAAACGTAACAGAAGAAGCTTGGGCTGTGTATTTAACCTCTTCGACGCTGATGACGGCTCCCGGCCGTCATGAGTCACGTGGGAGTGAGCTGACGATGGCCGGGAGCCGTCATGACCACGCCCGCGATTAGAATCTTCAGCACTGCGGCGGAATTCGCGCCACAGTGATGAGGTTAGCAAAACTCTTTGTAGCCGAAAATCAATTAAGGACTAATGAAAATAACAAAATGAATCAAATGATTGAACCATCATTCCATTATGACCATGTGCTCAAAATGGATGATACATTGAGTACTAAAATCGAAAAGGTTATTAAATCAGGAAGAAGTGATAGTGCTCCCGGTCCAAATGGCATTCCACCAGCCTTATTTAAAACTAACCCAAAATATTGGGCCAATCGCATAATGCCATTGTTCAAAGAGGTGGAAAATACAGGTTCAATTCCTGATAGTTGGAGAGGATCGATAATAAACCCTATTTATAAGGGAGGTGATAAAACAAATCCATCCAACTATAGGTTAATAGCGCTTACTGATACAGAAGCAAAATATTATGCATCAATAATATTGGAAGAGCTAATAGAGTGGTCAAATGACAAGAATCTGATTCCATCTTAGCAAACAGGATTCCGGAAGGGATACGGTACTACAATTAACATGCTAGTAGTATCAGTTATTGTGGAAAAAAGCAAACATCTAAAGAAAAAATGACAACTCTGTTTCATAGACCTGAAGGCTGCCTTCGACCGGGTGGATCGTTCACTTCTTTGGGCCAAATTAAGAAGTTGGGGCATACAAACAAAGTTACTAAGAGCAATCGAATCATTATATACAGATACGTGGATTCAAATTAAAGTAGGGGGTGGAACCAAATTGTCAAGGAAAATACCAACGGCTAGGGGGCTTGAGCAAGGCTGTGTGCTAGCCCCATACCTGTTCAATCTATTTATGGCGGAATTGTCTCTCCACTTGGATTCCGTTAACGCACACGCACCAAGACTAGGACCACTGACGATATCCCATTTAGATTATGCTTACCATATTGTACTGTTGAGTCACACAGAAATTGGTCTTCAAAGACTACTTCAAAAAACAGCGACCTATACAAAACATAACAATTTAGAATTAAATATCTCTAAAACAAAAGCTATGCATATAGGGAGGAACATTGGTGCATCTCTAAAGATCAAGCTGGAAGATAAAATCATAGAAGAAGTTACTACCTAGAAGTACCGGGGGTTTCATTTCGATAACATTTTTAATTTTCAAGCGCAACATAATTACATGGCTGGGAAAAACAAACCTTTGATACATGCATTTAGCTTGTTAGCAAGAAAATTAGATGGACCCTCTTGTCAACCGCTGCTTACAGTAATTAAAGCAAAGCTCCTTCCTTCGCTAACTTATGCAAGTGCGGTGATGTATGGTAGGGATGCTAAATTATTAGACAGTTTACAAACGAAAACATATAAACAGGTTTTACATCTACCATCTAATGCCTCCCCAGTCCAAATCCGTTTAGAATTTTGCTTATTGCAGCAAAATATAGCAAGAAGGTATCACTTTATTAAAACCATGCATAAAATACGAAATAACGAATCAAGTGTTTTAGTTAAAGCGCTATGGGAAGCCATAATCCATGATGCTAAGTCAACCTACAGTAAATACTTATATTTCTTTTAACGATTAATAAATGCGGATGATTTTTGGGCCTTAAAACTGTCACATCATACGTTTTGCCAGGCTATGAATAAAGCCGCTAAAAATCACTCATTGATAGAGGATAAAAGTTTCTTTTCACAACGAGCTCATGCATGGATGACAATTCAAACATATGTCACATTGCAACCTGCAACTTATTTCCAACTAACTTATCCAGTGCGCTTTAAGAAACAATTAATGACTATGTGCCTAGAGGACCTGCCGTCTTTATCTGAAAAACCTCCTTGGTGATATAATGGACCAAAAACATGTAGATTATGTGACGCTGCAGAAGAAGATTTTGTGCATTTGGTTTGCATATGCCCCGAAATGATGAATGCATACCGATTACTTTTAAAGTTTTTATTTAATGAGCGAGGGATCCGTACATGTAGAACAGCAATCATGAGAAGCTTAGACTCTACCGATCCTCGCCTAATTTGTAAGTTGCTGAAATATTTCAAATCCATGACAAAGCAGTAAAAGAGACAGTAGGAAGTATCCATAAAGGCAAGCTTTAACTGTATGTCATTGTTAAGGAAGCTAAAGTTATGGTAATTAACGACATCACGAACCACAGAATCATGCTTGTCATATCTCCTACGTACCCCCATACAAACCTGTTGAAAACTGTAAAGTACTTATAACTATTCTCTGAATATATTTTATAAAATTGTAATATAACTCTGTTATTTGATGTTTTAATATATATAACGTTTTAATGAGATGGAGCGACATCCTTTTGAAAAATTTATTTAAACTGTATTTTGTATTGTGATGGTTTTTATTAACTAAAAACAATAAACAACAAATTCAACTGTAATTCAGCCTCTCTGAACCTGGAGGGTCAATGGCCATCTAACGCTGCCTGCAAATTATTATTGAACTGCAGAGCTTCAACAGAAGGCAGAAGTGGCGGTGTTCTCCTTTGCATGGCAATTGATAGTCGTTCCGTTAGCAAACGCATTAAAACCAAGCATTTGCAATGCAATAGATCTCGCATTACTGAAAGTTTGAGCTATTGGGGTAGCATTATTATTTGCAATGCCAATAGCTCAAACTATCAGTAATGCGAGACCTATTGCGGGGGGGGGGGTGTTCTCTATTTCAGTACATTTCAACAAGTGGAAACTAGCGCCAACGTGCGTTTCGTGTTCGCCCCAATGTGCGCACCACCTTCTTCAGGGCGACAGAATCGACAACACAAAAGCAGTGGGATGTGACTGTAACGAAAAAGGGAATTACAAAACAGTAATGATGTCTGGATGCAAATTATTCAGTTCATTTAATATTTGGAGGATTAGGACCATTAACTGTGGTTCACAAGACACTTGAAAAAGCATAGGATAGATTCAGTGGTGGGAGGAACTTGTGCACAGATAATATATTACAACAAAGGAACCAATTCGGACATGAACTATTGTAATGTTCCTTCCTCTCCCCACAGGTACACACTGAGCCACTGTAAGGTGAAGAACTGACATTTATTCAATTATACAAAGTATTAAGAGCTTAGGGCGCCGAGCGTCTATCTAGCTCAAGCTCCGGTCGCCAACTGCCGTTTTCCCTTGTTCGCGCCTTCCTGATGCGCTGTCTGCGCATGCGCGCGCCTACCGCTCCAGTCTATGGCGTGACGCGTCATCGCGTACACGCTCATAGACTAGAGCGCATACCACATATCTCCCCCCTTTAATATAAACAACATAACATTCCCCCCAACAGGTTGCGTGTCCCCGGCAATGAGTCTATGTCTCTATGGGGCACCTCGGGAGGTGGCACCATGTATCTAGTGTCCATCCATTACAAAGTCTCTATAACGAGAGGGCACAGTAACTGCCCTTCCACTGCGGGTGTGTCTTACCGGCATGTTCTCTTCCACCTCTGTCTCTCCTTGGGATCTCTCATCTTCTCTCAACTCTCCTCTCTGCGCTGCGTTCACCGGTGTACCATCTCTGTCGGTAGACACTGCATCAGGAACATCCACTTCATTGTCCTCTCCTACGCCTTCCCCCCGGTCTTCTGTGCTGTGCCTCGATTGGGGTCTTGCTTCTTGGAAGTCCATCCGTCTCTCATCCTCCTCAGACTTGGGCCATACTATTATTTTATTGACTCTGGCCATGCGGTCTTGTGACCACACCTTGCCGTCGCTGAGGAGAGCCGCCCTGCCTCGTACTTCTTTAACCTGTAGGGGCCGGCTAAACTTACTTTCACCTTTCTTTTGTATGGTCGGGAGTTTGACCCTGACCCATTCTCCCTCTTCCAGCACGGTTTCCTCTGTGTTGCGTCGCTTGTCATAGTGTGCAGCATAGATCTTCTGGGCCTTCTCCAGATTGTGCTGCACCACCGCTGGGGACCACTTGCTGGTGATGGTCTTCTCCCTCCACGCTACATTGTCCCGGGTGAAGGGATGCCGTCCTCTTAGCACTTGGAACGGACTGTACCCCACTACTGAGGGAGTGATCCGGTAGGCCCACAGCATGCTCATTACTTCAGCTTCCCAGTCCTTTCCTTGTGAAATGGCTGCCTGTATGGAGCCCATGAGCACACGGTTGAACCTTTCTACCTGGCCGTTGCATGCCGGATGATAGACGGCTGTGTGTTTCACCTCGATCCCGTTCCTCTTCATAAATCGAACCCACTTGTCCGATACAAATTGCGGTCCATTGTCACTGAGAATGGATTTGGGTATACCCTCTCGTAGGAACACCGAGGTCAGGAATTTCAATATCGTGTCAGTGTCCATGGACTCTTGTATGTCCACTTCAGGCCATTTGGAATACTTGTCTATTATCACACATATATATTTGTTCACACCTCTGCTGTCTAGGACGGGCCCCAGAATGTCTATTGCCACGTTTTCCCAGGGGCTTTGCGGGGTGTCAAACTTCCCCAATGCAGGTCTGAGTGGGCGTAGCACCTTGTCCGCTCCTTGGCACTGCCCACACTCCCGCACTTGTCTTTCTATGTGGGCATCCATGCCTGGCCACCAATACATCTGCTTGACCAGCGCTTTGGTTTTCACAATGCCCAAATGTCCTTCATGCAGTAGCTTCAACAACCGGGGTATCAGTGTCACTGGGGGCACAACCCTTTCACCTCTATACAAGAATATTCCCGAATCACTCAGGGACAGTTCCTCTCTCATCTCATAGAATCTTCGCACTCCTTCTGTGAGCTTCTTTTTGTCCGGCCAGCCCGACGTGAGGTGTCTCCTTACTTCCACCTTCTCCGCATCTAGCTCGTAGGCGGCCTCCCATTCCTGAGCACTAATCGACATCTCGTGATCCTCCATGCTGGCCACCATCTCCTCCCTGTCCGGGGCCTCCTCCGGCGCTTCCTCCATAGCTGCAGCCCGGCTGAGGTAATCAGCCACCTTGTTTTGCGTACCTGGAAGATATTCCACGTCGTAGGTGTAATCTAGCAGTTTTAAGGTCATTTTAGCGATTCTTGGGGTCGCGGTGTCATGGCCCGAGGACGTCAAGACTTTGATGAGTGGCTTGTGGTCTGTTTGAAGCTTGAATCTTGTGCCCCAAATAAACTGCCGAAACTTGTTCATGGCCCAAGTAACCGCCAGCATCTCCTTTTCAATTACGCTGTACCTTTGTTCCGTCTGGGACAGCGCTCGAGACGCAAAGCTGATTGTTTCCTTGGATCCGTCCTCCCTTTCCTGTGCCAAGACCGCCCCCAAGCCCTTGTCGCTTGCATCTGTTGTCACTATGGTCTTGCCGGTGGGGACGTACCCTTGCAGTGGGACAGCTTGGCTGATGCAGTCCTTTATTGTGTCAAATTCAGATTGTGCTTCTGCATCCCACTCGAATTTTGCATTGTTTCTGATTAGTTGTCTCATTCTGTATGTTCTAGTGGCAAAGTGTCTGACAAACTTGCTATAATACTCGGCCATTCCAAGGAATGACCGCACTTCCTCCTTGGTAGATGGGGCTTTGGCATTCCTTATTGCCTTCACATTCTGTTCCTTCGGCGAGATTCCATGTGTCCCTATTTCGTGTCCTAAGTAGGTCACTGAGTGAGTCCCAATTCTACATTTGCTCCATTCCGCCGTTAACCCTTTTCCTTGCAACACTCCTAGAACTCTATGCAGCTTCTTATCATGCTCTCCTTTGTCGGAGCCCATCACTAAGATGTCATCTTGAAAATACTGCACCCCCGAGATGTCCTTGAACAGCCTATGCATCAGCTTCTGGAAGACGGCCGCAGCGGATGCCAAACCAAAGGGCATCCTCCGGAATTGGTAGCACCCAAAGGGCGTAATGAAGGATGTGTACTTCCTACTTGACGGATGCAGTTCTATTTGGTAATATGCTGACGTGAGGTCTATGGTGGAGAAGTGGGTGATACCTTTTGTTCTCGCCAGCATCTCCTCGATCCGGGGGAGCTGAAATCTCTCCACGATGAGGTTTTTGTTGAGCTCTCTGAGGTCCACACAGAGCCGGACCTTACCATTAGGTTTCTTGACCACCACCAAGGGCGATAGCCATTCCGCACTGTCCACTGGCTCTATGATGCCTTGTTCTTCCAACTTCAGTAGTTCCTGTTGCACTGCTCCACTCGTAGATATGGGTATGTTCCGGACCTTGTGTACAACTGGTACTGCCCCCTCCTTGAGGACCATTTTATGTACGAATTTGTCCAGTTTGCCCACCGTGCCCTCAAAGACCTTGGGGTATGCCGCCTTCCAGTCTTCATCTTTCGTGAGGGGCCATTCATCCGTTAACAGTATCTGCTCTTTCCCTCCTGGGTTGAGTATGATGCCGAGATCCCCGGCGTCTCTCCATCCCAGCACCGATGGGCCCTTCTCCGCCACGTACAGGGTGCACGTGGCCGACCTTCCTCTGAATTCGAACACAAAGTCCCGGCACCCCACCAGGGGGATGGTATCCTCTGTATACGAGATGGGTCTGATGTCCGGAGGCATTAGGTCTGGCCCCACAACAGGTGCGAAGTCCTCTTCCCATATCGATCTTTGCACGATGGTCCAGGGGGACCCTGAATCGACGGCCACATGTACCTTCACTCCCCCGATGAGCATGTCCGTGCGGGGCTTATCTCTTCGCTTCCCTGCCACTTCCAGCACCTGGTCCTCTATGCACAGAACCAAATCATCCCCTTCTAGGTCATCCTCCTCACTCAAGTTTGCTGTGGCTGAGTCGATGCACTTGACGGTGGACTTCGACCCCTTCTTCCGACACACCTTTTCAAAATGGCCGGTCAAACCACAGAACGAGCACCTGGCGCGGAACGCGGGACAACGTCTGTCCTGAGCCGTGTGCGCTGCGCTGCCACATCTGTAACACGCAAATTTATTGCCAGGGCTGGAGCGGGCCGTCTGCTTTCCAGTCCCTCTTGTGTCCTTCCTCTGGTCTCCATACGTGCCTTTGGACTTGCTGGGCTGTGGTGCCTCATCAATCTTGTTAATCATCTGCCTCGGCCCACTTTCCCTTTTTGCCGCGTCTGCGCCTCGCTTAGACATTTCTGCCTTCTTGACCATCGCCACCACTTCTTTAAGGGATGTCTCGTTCTGCGCCCATAGTTTGTCCTGGACCGCTCTGCTGGTGGTGTGCATCACAATTTGGTCTTTTATGTATTCATCCTGCAGAGCCCCATACTGACACGTGATAGCCAGGCGTCGGAGCGCCGCCACATAGTCATCAATGGATTCCCCCATCTCTTGTTTTCTCTGTTGGAAATTATAGCGGTCTATAGAGACACAAACTGCTGGGCGGTAATGGCTGTCCAAGTCATCCAGTGCATTCATGAAGACATCTGTCTCCGTTGCACCCCTCTCCTTGGGTACCAGATTCTTAAACACCCTCACCCCTTCCGGGCCTAAGTTGTGGAGCAATAGTCTCTTTTTTTCTTTCCGGTGTGTATTCCCCTTCACTTTCATCTCCGAGAGCCTCAATATAATTCAGAAAGTATTCTTTCCAGTCCTCCCATTTTAACTGCGGTTCTCCCGGTCTGGGTAGGAAAGGGACGGGTGCCATCAGGGCTGAAGCTTGATGTGCCATTCTGACTTCGCCTCTGGGGTCTCCCTCCTGGGCCCTTCGTTGGGTAGGCACACCGGATGCTCCTGCGCTCTCTGCCGTGTCGCCTTGGCCCCTGGGACTACCTGGGGTATTATCCCTCGCACCCTGCGCGGTTTGCTCAGTCTTCCCCCCGTCCTCTAGCTTGGGGGTGGCGCCCTTGGTTGCCAGGGTGCTGGCTGAGGGCTCCTTGTGTCTTGGGCAGCACTAACCTGACTTATAAGGTTGGTGTTTTGGCTTGTACCGTGCTGCTGCGCTGCTGCCACGCCCTTTGCTCTTCCTTGTTGATGTCCTGTCTTGCTGGCTCGTGTGTGGGTTGTAGGAGGTGCTTGCTCTCGTCCACTGCGCCTGGTGGTGTTCGGATCCCAGCCTCGTCGCCACTGTAATGTTCTTTCCTCTCCCCACAGGTACACACTGAGCCACTGTAAGGTGAAGAACTGACGTTTATTCAATTATACAAAGTATTAAGAGCTTAGGGCGCCGAGCGTCTATCTAGCTCAAGCTCCGGTCGCCAACTGCCGTTTTCCCTTGTTCGCGCCTTCCTGATGCGCTGTCTGCGCATGCGCGCGCCTACCGCTCCAGTCTATGGCGTGACGCGTCATCGCGTACACGCTCATAGACTAGAGCGCATACCACAACTATGATTATAGTTACGTAATCTAAATAAAATAAAGATAAACAAATGGATTGGCCTAAAAAGTGAAAGAATGTGGTTACTGTGGGCTGCTATATCCATTCCCTTGTATGTACTGCCATCTTGTGGACAAGGTTATTTTGCGATGATCATTGTAGAATAAAAAAGCTCTTCCACTTTACTGAGCTCATATGAGCCGTCAGGGGACTGCTGACGCTGCAGACCAGGAACACTAAAGTGTGCCCACCTTCTAGCACCCGCGGGGTTCTTGGTCGAAAAATCACGCATGTGCCTTGAATCCAAGTGACACTGAGTCATAAAAGGCTGGAGGGGGGTTAAATGTGATGAAATAATAAGAATGTAGCCATGCCAGGAGCCACGAGAAGATTTCTTGAAATGCATAAACAAAAATTCCACACAAAAGCGAATGAACACAGTACTTTGTTAACAGGAACTGATTAGAGCACCCTTTCAAGATAGATTAATTATAATAGATTTCACAAGCACTGCTCAAGCGCTGTGCAGGAGAAACCCAAAAATGCGATCAGAAAAGAAAGTGATATACAGAGGATGAAGGAGAGAGTTGAGTTATTGAGTAAAACAGAAGATATCAAAGAACTAGAGTGAGAAGAATAAAATGAGAGAAAAATGGAAATGGCACAAAAGCAGACAAGGACAGACAAGGGTGACAGAAAAGAGAGGTCAAAATTGAGGTGGGCGTTCCACAGATGTCAAGACACCAGAGCGCCTTTCTCCCCTGCAGCTGTTCATGGACTATCACATCACTCGACAAACCTCTCTGTGTGCAGCAGAGAAGGGACTGGCTACTTCCGTTTTCTACGTTCAAAATTCAAAAAGCTTGTGGCACTGGCCCTGAAAGTAAGCAGAAGAGGCAGAAAGGAAGGGCTACAAGCCATATGTAGATAGAGGACACTGTCTGGAGACATTCCCATTGTAGCTGGGAGCACAGGGCAGACTGCAGGAACAAAGGGGCAGGGGAGAAAGATGTAATGTTGTATGCAGTCTAGTAGCTGGGATGGGAGGAGTTTCGGGGCTGAGGGAAGAGGAGGGGCAACTACAGGAAAGGGGCAGTTAGAGTAGGGACAGGGTCGTGAGTAGAAGCACAATAAAGCTTGTAGGAAGGGGGAGTCTCTAGTTGGCGCAGTGTAGCATTAGCGACAAGCAGGGACTCTCTCTTCCTCGTCAGGGCTGAGGGTTACCTTCCAGACAACCTCTGCTTACCCTCTAGGTAGTGTGGCTTAAGCAGTCTTAGGCTAATCTTTGGGGCACATAGGGTTAAACATTTGCAATATCACACCATCACAACCAACCCACCACACAAGGACACCAAACTGTATTTGTAAAAATATATATCTTTATATAAATTTCAAGCAGGCTTGTAAATACAGTCTCGATTCAATGCGAAAACGATTCCAGTATACTTTCAATCAGGTTGCCACAGTTCTTATCTTTAGCAATAATCAGTTAGTGATTCAGAACAGTTCTTGTTCAGCGTGAATCCCCCGCATGGGGATTCTGGGCTCCTTACGGTACTTTTCTCGGTCCTGGCGGTCTACCAGGATTCCTCCAGCGGTCCGCTGGTCTCTCTGCGCGGCAGGGCGCGGTTGACGGGGGAGAGAGAGCGGGGGCCCTGGGAGTGCTCCGCACGCAGCTCCGAGGGCTGGGCGAGGCAGCGGGAAGGAAACAGTACCTTGCGGGAGAGTTGGTGGGGCGCAGGTCAATGCGGCAGTCCGCGTCGCGTTGTCTTCCGTCCGGTGCTTGGAGCGAGCAGCAGCTCGGCTCTGGCTCGTGGGTTGACGTTGCTTTGCGGGCCGGGTTGCACGGGGCCGGTGCCTCCGGGTGTCCTGATCAGGAGGGCGCACTTCGGGGACAGCGCTCCTCGGCGCAGGCCTCTATCAATCCAGGCGACGTTCAGGCACCCCACGCAACAGCTGTTTCTCGGACAGCGGCGGCGCGTTCAGGGGTACAAGACACGAAGGGGACCAGCAGGCACCGGGCGCCACCTCTCTTCACGTTGCGAGCTGCAGCTCGGGGTCAGTCACTGTGCTCGGATCAGCTGGGCTGATCTTTACGATGCTTCTGGGCCAAGCAGGCGGCGGTCACTTTGTTTAGAGGGAGGGCAGCTCCCAGAGCGTTGCTGAAGAGCGCGATGGTCACAGCGCGCTCCGCTTTTCCTGGAGAGGCTTGCAGAGGGGAGACAGTGTCTCGCAGTGGTTCCTCTGTCAGGGGGTAGCGCCCACTGGTCCTGGGGCGCTGGTCAGGGGGCAAGTTCACAAGCAAGCCCTTGGAGATCTCTCAGCAAAGTTTGGCACAAAGTTTTACAAAGCAAAAGTCCTCTTGTAGTCTTTTCTTTTCCTCTCCTTCTGCAGCAAGGCACCAGACACAGGCAAGAGACAGCACTCCTCCTTGTCCTTCCAGGTCCTTCTCGTCGGGCAGAGTTCCTTCTGTAACACAAACAGGATCTAATTTACAAGGAGCAAGGCTCCTTCTTTTATACAGCATTTCTTTTGTTCTTACAGGCCAGGGGGGCCTTTGCATAGCCACTTTCAGTCCTTGAGTACCTTGTTGGGTGCAATCCGGCTTCTGCTTTCAGTGTGAGGGGCAGGCACATCAGACGCTCCACAGGAGGTGGAGCCAGCATTGTGTGGACAGGGGCAGCCAGAAGTACCTTGTTGATGGGGCTTCGCCCTTCCTGGGCCAGGTGCCGGCTGAGTCATCAGTCGCTCCCCAGGAGGGTGGAGCCAGCATTGTGGTGGCAGAGCACAGCTAGATTTCGAGTCAAGGGGCACTCCTACCTCCCACTAAGGTGTAATCTTCGCATTCACCACCTGTCATCCCCCAGCCCTGTCACTCACACATTCCAGACAGTCAGATACACATACCAGCAGAGGCGGGCTGAAATGGTTAGGCAAGCAAATGCTAACTTTCTAAAAGTAGCATTCGCAAACACAGGATATTAAAACAAACTTTACTAAAAGAAATATTTTATCATCCTGGGTTCAGGCATACTAAACATGACTCCCTACCATGCTCCCTGAGCCTGCTGGGATTATAGGGTGTAATAATTCCAGCAGCCCATTCTGGCCTAAGGGAAGCAGGTAGCCTTACAATAGTGAAATACGAATTTGGTTGTAATTCACTACTAGGACATGCCACACACATCAGGGCTTGTCCTACCTTATACTTACAATGCACCCTGCCCTCAGGCCTACCATAGGGGTGACTAATATGAAGTCAAGGGAAGGTTCAGGGGCTGGCAAGTGGGTGCACTTGCCCAGCCAGCATGACAGTACGAGACTGCATGCAGGTTCTGCAATGGCAGATCCTAGACACATCTTAAGGCTGCTTCTGTGGGTGGCGCAACCAGCGCTGCAGGCCCACTAGCAGTATTGGCATTTACAAGCCCTGGCACTCCTGGTGCACTTTACTAGGGACTAACAGTAAATCCAATGAACCAATCATGGACATCAATCACATGTACAATTTACAGTAGGGAGCACTTGCACTGCGGCACGGGTTGGCCGTGGCGCAGTGCCCTGAGTAGCGGAAAACCAGCAAAACATCGGAGGCACACCAGCAAAAAGTGGAAGGGAAACTCACGCCAAGGTGCCAGGTCTAACACGTGTCCCCTCCAGCTGAAATGTGGGGGGAACTACCCTTCCCCAGGGAGTTCCACATCACTAAGGCGGAAAAATCTGGACAGACCATCAGCGTTGGCGTGATCTGTGCCAGGGCGGTGTTCCACCGTAAAGTCCATACTCTGTAGAGAAATGGACCACCTCAACAGTTTCGGTTTCTCACCCCTCATTTGCATCAACCATCTGAGGGGCCTGTGGTCCGTCTGAACTCGGAAGTGAGACCCAAACAAGTAGGGTCTTAGCTTCTTCAGCGCCCAGACCACAGCAAATGCTTCTCGCTCTATTGCACTCCACCTACTTTCCCGTGGAAGTAACCTCCTACTAATGAAGGCTACGGGTTGGTCAAAGCCCTCCTCAGTCATCTGTGAAAGAACAGCCCCTACACCATGCTCTGAAGCGTCTGTTTGCACTATGAATTCCTTGGAGAAATCAGGAGCCAGGAGCACGGGCGCCGTGCACATGGCAGTCTTCAGGGTGTCAAAAGCCTTCTGACAGGTGTCAGTCCAAATCACATTCCTGGGCTGCTTCTTCGAAGTCAGCTCTGTCAAGGGGGTCACAATCGTGCCATAGCCCTTGACAAACCTCCTGTAATACCCAGTGAGCCCCAGGAAGGCTCTCACTGCAGTCTGGGTCTTGGGGGGTTCCCAAGCCAGGATGGTCTCAATTTTGGGTTGCAAGGGTGCCACCTTGCCACTCCCCACCTGGTGTCCCAAGTACACCACTGAACCCTGCCCAATCTGGCACTTGCTTGCCTTGATTGTGAGGCCTGCTCTGCGCAGGGCCATCAACACTTCCCAGAGGTGTCGCAGGTGTTCTGGCCAGGTGCCACTGAACACCGCGATGTCATCCAGGTAGGCGGCACTGAACTCATCCAGCCCAGCCAACACCTGGTTGACCAATCTCTGAAAGGTGGCAGGGGCATTCTTCATTTCAAATGGCATAACCCGGAACTGGAAATGCCCATCTGGTGTAGAGAATGCTGACCTCTCCTTTGCCCCATCGGTCAAGGCGATCTGCCAGTACCCAGACGTTAAATCAAACGTGCTGAGGAACTTGGCAGCCCCTAGCCGATCAATGAGCTCATCAGCTCTGGGGATGGGGTGCGCGTCAGTCTTGGTGACTGAATTGAGTCCTCTGTAGTCCACACAGAACCGGAGTTCAGGTGTGGCTCCCGGCGCAGCAGCCTTTGGGACCAAGACCACGGGGCTGGACCAAGGACTGCTGGAAGACTCAACCACCCCAAGGGCAAGCATCTTGGAGACCTCCTCCTTGATGCAGGCCCTCACCCTGTCAGTCACTCTGTAAGCCTTATGCTTCACAGGTAAGCTGTCTCCTGTGTCCACATCATGGACGCACCAATCTGTGACACTAGGAACCAGGGAGAACAGATCTGGAAACTGCCCCAGCAACTGGCGGCAGTCTTCCTGTTGTTCAGGGGTCAGGGTGGGTGAGAGGTTAACTCCATCCACTGACCCGTCTTTCTCACAGGCCACTAAGAGGTCAGGAAGAGGCTCAGACTCCTCCTCCATTCCATCATCAGTTGGCAACAACATGCCCACTTCGGACCTTCTTAAGTGGGGCTTGAGGCGGTTGACATGTAGGACCCTCAAAGGGTTCCTGGGCGTCTTCATATCCACCAAGTATGTCACTGGGCTCTTGCGCTCCACAACCTCAAATGGGCCTGTCCACTTATCCTGAAGGGCACAGGGTTCCACTGGGGCCAGGACATACACCTCTTGTCCAGGCTGAAGCTCGACCAGAGTGGCATTCTGGTCGTACCACCGCTTCATCTCCTCCTGGCTGGCTTCCAGATTTGCCTCGGCAAGTTGTCTGAAGCGCCTGGTTTGGTTTCTGAAGGCCAGCATGTAGCTATATACATTCTGGGGAGGTTTCCTGGGAGATTGCTCCCAGCCTTCTTTTACCAAACTCAGTGGTCCTCTCACGGGGTGACCGTACAGCAGTTCAAAGGGGCTGAACCCTAGGGACTTCTGTGGTACCTCGCGATAGGCAAAGAGCAGGCATGGTAAGAGGACGTCCCACTTACGCCTCATTGGACCTTCCAGGCCCATGATCATGCCTTTCAGGGTTCGGTTGAACCTTTCAACCAACCCGTTTCCTTGGGGATGGTAAGGTGTGGTGAACTTGTAGGTTACACCACATTCTTGCCAAAGGGACTTCATATACTTGGATATGAAGTTGGTCCCCCTATCGCTCACCACCTCTAGAGGGAATCCTACTCGTGAGAAAATTCCCATCAGTGCACGTCCCACCACGGGGGCCGTCACTGTCCTCAGAGGGATGGCTTCAGGGTACCGGGTGGCATGATCCACCAAGACCAGGATGAACCTGTTGCCCATGGCTGTCTTGGGGTCCAGAGGCCCAACAATGTCAATACCCACTCGTTGGAATGGCGTACCGACCACAGGGAAGGGTTGGAGGGGAGCCTTGTTCTTCCCTCCGCTCTTCCCACTTGCCTGGCAAGTTGGACAGGTCCTACAATGAGCGTCTGAGCTCTTGTGCATTTGGGGCCAGTAAAAGTGGGTGACAAGCCTGTCATAGGTCTTGTCCATCCCCAAATGTCCTGCTAAAGGCACATCATGAGCCAGCCCCAGTAGGAAGGCTCTGAACTTCTGGGGTACCATCAGCACACGGGCTGACCCAGGTTCAGCAGCCTTAGGCTCTGAATACAGGAGGTCGTTCTCCCAGTACACATAATGTGTTTTGGCCTGAACACCATTGGCCTGGTCTGCAGCCTGCTGCCGCATACCCACGAGAGAAGGGCATTCTTTCTGCTCCCTGCAGAATTCCTCCCTGGAGGGTCCTCCTTCTTTCTGCCAATGGGTCAGCTCAGGCAGGTCCCCCAGTTCAGCAATCTGTTCCCCTGTAGGCTCCAGGGCATCCCCTCAAGGTCTGCTTCCTCCTGGACCGTGGGAACTTCAGGGGCCGGTTTCCCGCGCCCCATGCGCCTTCTCCCTAAGGCCGGTTCCTGGGCCTCTCCTTCAGGCCCCAGGACCTCTTGATCACCCCTACTGGCTGCCATCGACCGGGTGGTCACGCACGCCCAGTCAGGTAGACCCACCATCCTCAGGTGAGTCGTCTTCTCCACCTTTTCCCAAGGGGAGTGCTCCAAGTCATTCCCTAGCAAACAGTCAACAGGCATGGTTTTCCTCACACAGACCTGCAGAGTACCAGAGACCCCCCCCCCACTCGAAGGGAACTTGAGCCATCGGACACTGACTCTCTGAGTTATCAGCATTGATAACCCTACAGTAGGCATGGGGTACAACCTGCTCTGGAGACACCAGGTGCTGCCTCACTGCAGTCACACTGGCTCCTGTATCTCTAAGAGCCTCAGCTTCCCTACCATTGATGATCACCACCTGCCCATATTTCTTAGTGTTAGAGGGCAGGTAGTTTGTCGGGACCATCTCACTGTCTCCTAGTGAGACTAGGGTCATCTGAACGGGATCTCCACCCCCCGGGACCATCACTTCTTCTCCTAAGTGAACACTAGTCACTTGACGGGGCGGAGCACCAGTGGGTGCGGGTTTTCCAAACAGGCGACACTTGGGGTCACTGGATATGTGCCCCGGTTCACCACATTTGAAACAATTGAAGGGCCCCTTTGGAACAGGTCTACCTGTCGGGGCCCCATTCTGCTTTGGGGGTGGGGGAGGCTGAGAACCTTTCTGCTGGTCCCCTTGGGGATTACTTTGGGGGCCTTTTTGGAACCCTTTCTGTTTTCCCTTGTCCCCCCCCACTCTTCTGCTGGGGACCCTGCCCACCCTTGGCGGAGTCTCCCACTGGACCCTTGTGGACCCTGGTGCTGAGCCAGCGGTCCGCCTCCTCAGCAAGCTTCCTCGGGTTGGACAGCTTGCTATCTATCAGGTGCTGGCGTAGCTCAGGAAAACAGTGATCAGACAAGTGCTCCCATGCAATTAAATCAAAGAGACCTTGAAAATCATTCACTTTGCTACCCTTCACCCAACCATCCAGTGCTCTGCAAAAAAAAGTCACATACTCCACATACGTATTCCCAGGCCGCTTAGTACATCCCCTAAACTTCTGCCTATACATTTCAGGGGTAAGCCCATACCTGTTCATTAAAGCTTCTTTCATGTGGGAATAGGATCTCTGGTTTTCAATGGGCAAATCTAGCAGGGTGTCCCGCCCTTCGCTAAGGAACCTTCCCCACAACCCCGCTCCCCAATCCTTGTCAGGGACCCGGTGGGAGGACATGGCTACCTCATATGCCCTAAACCACTGTCCTATGTCATCCCCCTTAAAGAACTCTTTAACTACATCTTTGGGGATGTGCACTCTTGACTCTACCTGCACCGGCGTTGTGCTGCCACCAGAGGGAGGATTATCCAAGCTTCTCTCCTTTAGACTCCTCTCCCTCATTTTTAATTCATAATCCATTTGGTGCTTTCGCTCTTCCAGAGCCATTCTTTTGGTCTCCAGTTCCAGTTGGATTTTTAATTCTGCCAGCTTTCTTTCGTGATTCCTGGTTTCCTTCCTGTCTGCCAGCTCCTCTGGCGACAGGCCTCTACCAAAGCTATGCATGCTGTCTGGTTTTTCGAGATCCACCAGATCCACAGGTGCATTCTGCTCCTCAGTTGCATTCTGATCCTCAGGTGCATCTTGCTCCTCAGGTGCCTTTCTGGACTCTATCCAGGCTTTCAGGGCTTTGTAGAGTTCTGGTTTGTTCCTACACCCGGCGTGTGGAACCTTGAGCTTTTTGCAAAAAAACTTCAGTTCAGCTCTGGTGTAATTATCCAGCTTTGCTGCATCCCATTCCACCTCCAACATCTCAGAGGTCGTGGACTCCGCTCCATCCAGGCTCATGGTTTCTACACCAGGGATCTTCTCTTGGCAAAATTAAAAACAAGCCTGTGGCCAAGTTACTGTACCGTAATCACTGTGCAATGGTCAGAAGCTCAGGTATAAACACTGCAAATGTAAATTCGAAAATCCTCACCTCTGCGTCCAATGTAGGAAGGGGGAGTCTCTAGTTGGCGCAGTGTAGCACTAGCGACAAGCAGGGACTCTCTCTTCCTCGTCAGGGCTGAGGGTTACCTTCCAGACAACCTCTGCTTACCCTCTAGGTAGTGTGGCTTAAGCAGTCTTAGGCTAATCTTTGGGGCACATAGGGTTAAACATTTGCAATATCACACCATCACAACCAACCCACCACACAAGGACACCAAACTGTATTTGTAAAAATATATATCTTTATATAAATTTCAAGCAGGCTTGTGAATACAGTCTCGATTCAATGCGAAAACGGTTCCAGTATACTTTCAATCAGGTTGCCACAGTTCTTATCTTTAGCAATAATCAGTTAGTGATTCAGAACAGTTCTTGTTCAGCGTGAATCCCCCGCATGGGGATTCTGGGCTCCTTACGGTACTTTTCTCGGTCCTGGCGGTCTACCAGGATTCCTCCAGCGGTCCGCTGGTCTCTCTGCGCGGCAGGGCGCGGTTGACGGGGGAGAGAGAGCGGGGGCCCTGGGAGTGCTCCGCACGCAGCTCCGAGGGCTGGGCGAGGCAGCGGGAAGGAAACAGTACCTTGCGGGAGAGTTGGTGGGGCGCAGGTCAATGCGGCTGTCCGCGTCGCGTTGTCTTCCGTCCGGTGCTTGGAGCGAGCAGCAGCTCGGCTCTGGCTCGTGGGTTGACGTTGCTTTGCGGGCCGGGTTGCACGGGGCCGGCGCCTCTGGGTGTCCTGATCAGGAGGGCGCACTTCGGGGACAGCGCTCCTCGGCGCAGGCCTCTATCAATCCAGGCGACGTTCAGGCACCCCACGCAACAGCTGTTTCTCGGACAGCGGCGGCGCGTTCAGGGGTACAAGACACGAAGGGGACCAGCAGGCACCGGGCGCCACCTCTCTTCACGTTGCGAGCTGCAGCTCGGGGTCAGTCACTGTGCTCGGATCAGCTGGGCTGATCTTTACGATGCTTCTGGGCCAAGCAGGCGGCGGTCACTTTGTTTAGAGGGAGGGCAGCTCCCAGAGCGTTGCTGAAGAGCGCGATGGTCACAGCGCGCTCCGCTTTTCCTGGAGAGGCTTGCAGAGGGGAGACAGCGTCTCGCAGTGGTTCCTCTGTCAGGGGGTAGCGCCCACTGGTCCTGGGGCGCTGGTCAGGGGGCAAGTTCACAAGCAAGCCCTTGGAGATCTCTCAGCAAAGTTTGGCACAAAGTTTTACAAAGAAAAAGTCCTCTTGTAGTCTTTTCTTTTCCTCTCCTTCTGCAGCAAGGCACCAGACACAGGCAAGAGACAGCACTCCTCCTTGTCCTTCCAGGTCCTTCTCGTCGGGCAGAGTTCCTTCTGTAGCACAAACAGGATCTAATTTACAAGGAGCAAGGCTCCTTCTTTTATACTGCATTTCTTTTGTTCTTACAGGCCAGGGGGGCCTTTGCATAGCCACTTTCAGTCCTTGAGTACCTTGTTGGGTGCAATCCGGCTTCTGCTTTCAGTGTGAGGGGCAGGCACATCAGACGCTCCACAGGAGGTGGAGCCAGCATTGTGTGGACAGGGGCAGCCAGAAGTACCTTGTTGATGGGGCTTCGCCCTTCCTGGGCCAGGTGCCGGCTGAGTCATCAGTCGCTCCCCAGGAGGGTGGAGCCAGCATTGTGGTGGCAGAGCACAGCTAGATTTCGAGTCAAGGGGCACTCCTACCTCCCACTAAGGTGTAATCTTCGCATTCACCACCTGTCATCCCCCAGCCCTGTCACTCACACATTCCAGACAGTCAGATACACATACCAGCAGAGGCGGGCTGAAATGGTTAGGCAAGCAAATGCTAACTTTCTAAAAGTAGCATTCGCAAACACAGGATATTAAAACAAACTTTACTAAAAGAAATATTTTATCATCCTGGGTTCAGGCATACTAAACATGACTCTCTACCATGCTCCCTGAGCCTGCTGGGATTATAGGGTGTAATAATTCCAGCAGCCCATTCTGGCCTAAGGGAAGCAGGTAGCCTTACAATAGTGAAATACGAATTTGGTTGTAATTCACTACTAGGACATGCCACACACATCAGGGCTTGTCCTACCTTATACTTACAATGCACCCTGCCCTCAGGCCTACCATAGGGGTGACTAATATGAAGTCAAGGGAAGGTTCAGGGGCTGGCAAGTGGGTGCACTTGCCCAGCCAGCATGACAGTACGAGACTGCATGCAGGTTCTGCAATGGCAGATCCTAGACACATCTTAAGGCTGCTTCTGTGGGTGGCGCAACCAGCGCTGCAGGCCCACTAGCAGTATTGGCATTTACAAGCCCTGGCACTCCTGGTGCACTTTACTAGGGACTAACAGTAAATCCAATGAACCAATCATGGACATCAATCACATGTACAATTTACAGTAGGGAGCACTTGCACTGCGGCACGGGTTGGCCGTGGCGCAGTGCCCTGAGTAGCGGAAAACCAGCAAAACATCGGAGGCACACCAGCAAAAAGTGGAAGGGAAACTCACGCCAAGGTGCCAGGCAAGGTGCCAGGTCTAACAAAGCTCCTTCAAATACCATTGCACTTTTCAGTCGTTATTGCTGCCACGACATGACAACTGGCGACGAGAGTGGTATGGAAAGATAACTAGCCCAGAACCCCAGAAGAAGTATCCTGTCCCTGGGCACCACGAAGAACAAGTCGTCTGCAGGACACGTGTGCCCCGAAGAAGCCGCCGCCTACAGCCCTAGGCGATGGTGTAGAGCCCCTGTAAGAGCTGCGGGAGTGCAGCGCTGCCGCTCGGACAACCGACGCGATTTTCGCGCCAAAGGTCGCGAGTGCAGCCCGAAGATTGCGGTGACCGAGAAGGAACTGAGAGCCCACCTCAGTCCTCCTGAAGTGCCCTGAGGAAGTGGGGAGAGTTCGGGAAAGCAAGGGACCCCTGCGTAGGCGCCGGAGTGAAAGCGCCGATTCTGCCGACATCGGGTCTCACCCCCGATGCGTGAGGAACGGCACGCGGCGGAAAGGAGAAACCGGAGCTCGTTCCTGGCCTACCTGAGGGTGAAAATAGCCTGGATCCTGAAGCTGAGGCTGTACAAGTGCTGCTATCTGGAGGAGAGATACTCGGTGAGTGCCCTGTGAGACCGAGTGAGCCAGCAGTGAATGAGACCTCGTGGGTGCTGAGAACTACTTTGCGGCAGCCATCTTAGAGTCAGGCGGTTGAGAAGGACACCCCTGTGAAGTACATGAGCGGCCATCTTGAAGCCAGGCATCTCCAGCGTGAGGTGAAACAAGCATTGAAAAGACAAAAAACAAGCATTGGAAAGACAAAAACAAGCATTGAAAAGACGCATTGAAAAGACAAAAACAAGCACTGGCGAATGCAACTGGAAAACAACATATAATAGCAAAAGGGTGACTACTGCAGAAACAAGCATTGGGCAGTGCAAAGGCGAGAAGAAGTCAGAATACAAGCGAGTTGTTGACACGTCAGCCCAGCCATGTCGAATTCACAAACCAGGAACGGAGGTGGTGCAGCAGCGGCCGTGGCTGCCCCGGTCGCGCCCATCGTCTCGCATCTATGCCCCCCGGAACCATTGACCCTGGTGGCGGGCGGAGGTATGGGTCCTCGGTGGCAGGAGTGGCTGGAGGATTTTGAGGACTACCTAGAGGGGTCGAAAGTCACAGGAGACAGAGACAAACTCATTGCACTCCGAAATCTTGTTGGAAAGGAGATTGGGAAAGTGATAAAAGAATTACCAACGGATGACAGAGGGACATACGACAAGGTGCGCAATGCACTCAATAAGAAGTTTGTGCACAAAAGAAATGTGGACTATGAGAGCTACGTGTTTCATCAGGCACGTCAGGACAAAGATGAAATGATGAGCACGTTCATTTCATGACTGCGCCGACTGTCGCAGTATTGCAAGTTTGACTCATTTTCAACGGAAGATGCCTTCCGACTGAGAGTCATTGAAGGCTGTCATTCAGAAACCCTCTGCAGGCGGCTGCTAAGAAAGAGCCATGATCTCGACGAGATTGAGGAAATTACGAGGGTATATGACCAGGCGGAAGAGCACGCAAAAAACATGGAGACCGGCAGGGATAAAGAAAAGAGCAAGCTTATTGGACTCAAAGCTCCAGCAGTCAGAGAAGATCAGGTGATCGTCAGAGAAGGTCCCGTCCCGCGTCCCGACACACACACCGAAGTCATCGACGCTATGAATCAAGAAGAGGAGAAAAGAAACCTAACTATGCCAAGTAGTCAGAACGTTCACGGAAATGCAACAGATGTGGCTATGACTTTCCACACACAGACACCTGTCCAGCGATGGGCCAGCAGTTCCGGAAATGTGGGTGCATGAACCACTTTGAAGTGATGTGTGGAGTATACAACAAGGAGAGAAGGAGTGAGACAACCAGATCTCGACCAGAAGGCCAGCGACATCACGTGAAAGCTGTGCAAGACCGAGCACCGTCGTCGTCCGGCTCGTCACACTCCAGCAAAGAATCCCACAGGTCTCAATGGACCAGAAGATCACAGTTGAGGGAGTCGAGGTCAAACTCAAGAGAGACGACATACACGGACGAATACATATGCATGGTAGCTGACCCCGATCAATTAAAGAAGTATCCTCCGTTGGACATTGCAGTGGGGACACATGCCACCAAATTTGTACTAGACAGTGGGGCATCATTAAACTATATGCCCGTGACTGAATACAAGAAGATGAAACCACCACCGGCTTTGAGTCCCGCACATGTCAGGGTGTTCACCTGGATGGCGAGAAAACCACTTCCCTGTCTGGGCAAGTTTGCAACAACACTCAAACATGAATCCACGGTAATACAGGCATACATTCATGTCATTGAAGGACCAGAGGCTGACTGTCTCCTCAGTCTGCCCACAGCAGAGAGACTCAAACTAGTAGAAATATTATACTGAGTACACGATAATCCAGACATTGTTCGAAAATTCCCGAAACTGTTCAGCGGACTTGGCAAGATGAATAAGTGTTTAATTCGATTACACATAAATGATCAGGTGCGCCCCATTGCCCAACACCCGAGGAGAGTACCCTTCCACCTTCAGCAGGCGGTGGAAGACGAGATCCAGGAACTGCTTCAGGCAGACATCATTGAAAAAACGGATGGTCCCACACCATGGGTATCACCAGTTGTGATCGTTCCCAAGAAAGGCACCCCTGAGAAAGTAAGACTATGCGTGGACATGAGGCTTCCCAACACAGCCATAGAGCGAGAGAGACATCCAGGGCCACACCTGAGCGACATGATAGCGGCATTAAATGGGGCCCGGGTATTCTCGAAGCTAGACCTCAACAAGGGTTATCATCAACTTGAATTGCACGAGAAATCAAGATACATCACAACGTTCGCAACCCACCTAGGCCTTTTCCGTTACAAAAGACTAAACTTCGGAATTTCCTCAGCAGCAGAAATATTTCAAGAAGTGATACGACAAACCATCCGACACATCCCGAATTCACTAAATTACAGTGACGATATACTCATCTACGGATCAAACACACAAGATCACGACCAAGCCCTGGATCGAGTGTGCCATGCTCTCCTGGAAGCGAACCTAACATTAAACAAAGACAAGTGTGAATTTCATCAGTCCACCCTCAAGTTCTTTGGTCACGTGTTTTCAGGGGCAGGAATGAAACCTGACCCCGAGAAAGTCACCGCTCTGAACACCACCAAAAGTCCTCAAGACGTCAGCGACGTCCGATCGTTTCTAGGAATGGCCGGTTACTGTTCCAGATATATCAAGGATTATGCAACAATCAGCCATCCACTTCGTGCCCTCACGAAACAAGGACAACCGTTCGTGTGGAGCCCTCAGTGTGAGAGAGCCTTCCAAGAGATCAAGCAAGCAGTGGAAGCAGCGGACAACTTGGCCTATTTCAACACCAGGCGAAAGACAGAAATAACAGTAGACGCCAGTCCTGTGGGTCTGGGCGCCATTTTAGCTCAATATGACAATGACACTGAGCAGCGCCACATTGTGGCCTATGCCAGCCGCAGCCTGTCTGCCACCGAAAAGGCTTACTCTCAGCCTGAGAAAGAGAGTCTTGCGGTAGTGTGGGCCTGCGAACACTTCCATGTGTTTATCTTTGGTAAGCACTTCACCATGATCACCGATCACCAGGCCCTGGTCACCATCTTCAGCAATCCCAAAGCCAAGATGCCGCCCCGCATTGAAAGATGGGGTCTGAGACTGCAAGAATATACCTTCACCATCATTCACAAACCCGGGAAAGGTGAAAATCCAGCGGACTATATGTCCAGACACCCGCAGGCATCTCACGAATCACACCCATCGATAGCTGAGGAATATATCCACTTTGTGGTAGATGTAGCCCGACCACCGGCAGTCCCAATAGACGTGATCAAAGACGCCACGGCACAAGACAGTATCCTGCAAAAGGTAATGAGCCGATTGCGCACGCACCGTTGGACACATGAGAGTGAGGATGAAGCAAGCGATCCTCAAATACGCCAAGAAATGCAAGCTTTCAGACACGTCAGTGATGAACTGTCAACCACCTCAGAGGGGCTCCTACTGAGGGACCATCGGATCATAATCCCGAGACAGCTACGGCAAGGAGTGGTCAACCTCGCACATGAGGGTCATCGGGGAGTAGTTGCCACCAAGAGAGCCTTGAGGGAGAGGGTCTGGTTCCCGCAACTAGATCAAATGGTTGAGCTCACGTTGAAAGACTGTCCTCAATGTCAGCTGGTAAGATCTGGAGAACCTCCGGCTCCCCTTCAAATGACTCCCCTCCCGGAAGGGGTATGGCAGGAACTGGCCATGGACTTCTATGGGCCCCTCCAATCAGGCTGGTACGTGGTGGCCATCATCGACGAGTATTCAAGATTCCCGATAGCTCGTTTTGTGCCCTCCACCAATGCTTCCAGCACGATTGCCGTGTTGGACAAGGTGTTTGCCACATGGGGTGTTCCCAAAGAACTCAAAACAGACAATGGCCCACCGTTCAACAGTCATGAGTTCAATGAATTTGCGAAGCATCTAAACTTTCGACATCGAAAGGTTACACCGTTGTGGCCGCAAGCCAACGGCACCATTGAGAGATTTATGGCCTCACTCAAGAAAACCTTCCAGCAGGCCACGTTAGAGAACAAGCACTGGCGTTGCCAATAGGTCTCGCAGTAGGAAAGTTGGAGCTATTACAATTGCAAATAACAATGCCTTTTATTTTTATTTTGCATGTTAAAAACATAAAGGGCTTTGTCATTTACAAAACCAATATCTCCAACTTTCCTACTGCGAGACCTATTGTGCACTGCACAGTGTGTGTGAAAGTGGCACTGCGTGGGTGTGAGTGGCTTTGAGTGAGTGTTGTTGCGTGGGTGAGTGGCGTTGCATGTGTGAGTGTTGTTGCATGGGTGAGTGGCGTTGCGTGTGTGAGTGGCGTTGCATGTGTGATTTGCGTTGCGTGTGTGATTGGCATTGCATGGGTGAGTGTGGCGTTGCGTGGGTGTGAGTGGCGTTGTGTGTCTGAAAGTGGTGCTGTGTCCAATATCTCCAACTTTCCTACTGCGAGACCTATTGTGCACTGCACAGTGTGTGTGAAAGTGGCACTGCGTGGGTGTGAGTGGCTTTGAGTGTGTGGCGTTGCGTGTGTGAGTGGCGTTGCGTGTGTGAGTGGCGTTGCGTGTGTGAGTGGCGTTGCGTGTGTGAGTGGGGTTGCGTGTGTGAGTGGTGTTGCGTGTGTGAGTGGCGTTGCGTGGTTGAGTGGCGTTGCGTGGTTGAGTGGAGTTGCATGTGTGAGTTGCGTTGCGTGGTTGAGTGGCGTTGGGTTGTTGAGTGGCGTTGGGTTGTTGAGTGGCGTTGGGTTGTTGAGTGGCGTTGCATGTTTGAGTGGCGTTGCATGTGTGAGTGGCGTTGCATGTGTGAGTGGCGTTGCAAGTGTGAGTGGCATTGCATGTGTGAGTGGCGTTGCATGTGTGAGTGGCGTTGCATGTGTGAGTGGCGTTGCATATGTGAGTGGCGTTGCATGGTTGAGTGGCGTTGCATGGTTGAGTGGCGTTGCATGGTTGAGTGGCGTTGCGTTGTTGCGTGGCGTTGCATGTGTCAGAGGCTAAATGTAGCACAGGGAGACCTCCAGCGGTAAGACAATCAAAAACAACTTAGAAAACATTTCACAGTATGAAAAGATCAAACTCATGAACGAGCGTGATACACCTCAGCTAAAAATCATGATAAATAACAACACACATTAGAAGTGAAACTGCAAGTACAGAAGGACCAGCTTTGCTTGTTTAAAACTCAGAGGCAAAAGAAGAGGACATATGTACTTATGACATATGCTCTCCCACTTCAGGCAGATGAGTATGACATAAGCTCTCCCACTTCAGGCAGATGAGTGTAATGTGTAAAGCGTCTTGTGGAGCAACCACGTCACATGAGCAGATCGTGGAGTCTGAGAATGGCAGCCGAAGCAAATACAAACAAGAGGAATGACTGTGAGGCTCATTGGTGTGAAGCACATCAAAGGGCTTCTCCTCCCCTAATAAGGTGAGGAGAAGCCGTTTCGAGAAACTGAAAGTACGGCCGGCCTGCGGCCGGCCATGAATAATTAGGGGAGGAGGAGCCCTTTGATGTGCTGGGCTGGCTGGCCCTGAATGCGCGTGCATGTTATCACGTGGTTCACGTGAACAGCATGAAAACCGCGGGGCTGAAAGCCCTTTGGTTTGACGATGTTTTCGCCACTTGAATTCTCGCTCCGCTCGATGCGCTTGCGCACATCGATAGGTCGCGAGACCTAAAAAGGACTTACAGACAGCCCTAAACGAAGTGCTAAGAGCATACAGGACCACTCCACATGCTACCACTGGGAAATGCCCTGCCACCCTTATGCTTGGGCGGCCTATCCGAACAAGGATCCCGACGTGGGAAGGAGCTCTGGCACCAGTGTCCCCGACCCGCACCCATCAAGAAACAGCGAGAGCTGATCGAGCTGATCGAGCTGAGAAAACCCGGATGAAGACATATGCGGATGCTAAAAGACGCGCAAAGTCTCCCTCTTTCCAAGCTGGAGATTGGGTACTAGTGAAACAGGAACAGACCAAGAAGACTGATTGTCGATTCAAGAATGAGCCTTTGTTCATCACTCAACTGAAAGGCACCATGATCACTGCCGAGTCTGGACAAAGAAGGATTACTCGAAATGTGTCTCATTTTCAGAAGTGCACACCAGGCCTGAAAGAGGTGCTTGAAAAGGACACAGCACCACATGATGGTTGCAGACAATGTCAACATACTCCCGTTCTGAGATGTGAAAGGCCACTGGAGAGTGCGCCTATAGACTCTGGACCATGTCTCAGGCCACGACGAGACATAATCAAGCCAAAAAGACTGATCGAAGTAATGGACTAAGAATGATTCCAGTTTTGGTGCTCTTTTGTTAACAAGGGGGGAGATGTAATGTTGTATGCAGTCTAGTAGCTGGGATGGGAGGAGTTTCGGGGCTGAGGGAAGAGGAGGGGCAACTACAGGAAAGGAGCAGTTAGAGTAGGGACAGGGTCGTGAGTAGAAGCACAATAAAGCTCCTCCAAATACCATTGTCAGTCGTTATTGCTACCACGACATGACAAAAACCGGAAGATAGGAGAGAAGTTTCAGGGAAAAGGGAAGAAAGAGTGAAAGAAGGTGAGAAGGGGCAGCAAAAGAGAGCGATAAAGGTAGAAACTAAGAAACCAAAGAGAGAGGAAAAAGTGAAGCCAGAAAGAGCTGGATCAACATACTGAGGACCGAAAGAGAAAATTTGTGAGAGGCAGACAGGAAAAGAAAGACATAGGGATAGAGACAGAGAGTGGGAGACAGAAAGAGGGAAAAGGAGAAAGATAAGGCAGAGTAGTTCAGGCCCCAGGAAATCACTGGTAAAAGTCCACCTCGTAAGAGGCCCAGTAAACAAACCCTGTTTATCCTGTTGCCCTCAAACGGATCGGACAGAAGCAGTCTTTGTGGAAGAACACAGACAAGGTGTGTATAAAATAGGTTGTTAGTTATCAAGGGGAGAGGGAAGAACAGCAGGGCTAGTTCACTTCCCCTGAAATATATGTATTATCAGTGGGAACTAGCCTCATAGGGCATAGGGATAGTGTGTTTGTAAAGAAGAAAGAAATATTATTTCTTTTGAAAACCCTCACCCACCAACCTAGTTGGTGGCATGCTTCGTCATCAGGCTCCACCCGGTGACACCGAATGTGTCCCAGGTGTGCTTCAACGCCTCTTTAAAGTGGAGCTGGTTTCGTGGTGAATGAGTGTGCAGTGATAGTTGAATTAAAAACTGTCCTCGGACTGTGACGTAGTAGTTGGTTGGCGGTAAGAGCTATATGTGCATATAATCAATAGCGGAATCACGCCACGCTGCCGAATTGGTGGCAGACAGTTAAAAGATTACAAATGCTTACTTGTGAGATTTTCAGAGCAAAGCTTCATGAGTATCCGGGCACTGGGGTTGGCTTAAAAGCGTCTTCTATTCAGTTAAAGAGGAGGCATACAAAAAGGTGAGTGAAGTCGCCTAGAGATCAAATAGAGGATCTCCCGTGGCCTTGAGAGTCAGCACTCAGTCACTCTGTCTACCTACACAGTGAGGGTCTACTCTTTCCCCATGTGTACCCCTCTTCTCCCACTGCAGACGCTAATCACACTATTGAGGAAGTTGTTCTAGCTGGCACATGGCGGGAAGTATTTAAGCCTGAGCACACCGAGGGTGAACATCCACGGAGATCCGATGCATAACAAGTAGGTGCTGACGCAGGGACTGAGCTTCACCTAAGTAAGTAGGGACTGTAAGGACTTGCTGACTCTCAAGGCCATGGGAGATCCTCTATTTGATCTCTAGGCGACTTCACTCACCTTTTTGTATCTCTCCTCTTTACCTTAATAGAAGACGTTTTTAAGCCAACCCCAATGCCCTGATACTCATGAAGCTTTGCTCTGATAATCTCACGAGTAAGCATTTGTAATCTTTTAACTGTCCGCCACCAATTCGGCAGCATGGCGTGATTCCGCTATTGATTCCATCGCGTGGTTCCGCTAGCGCCAGGATGCCCCGAGTGATGGGGTAACAGTGCGCTTTACAAGTACATGATATGCACATATAGTCTTTACCGCCGGCCAACTACCACATCACAGTCCGTACCGCACCACTATTTTAGCATTATGGTTACTACACGGACACAACGGCATTTAAGCACATAAGATACATGTGCATTCTGGGATACTAATATCCATTCATTATGTGTTTGTTTGTATTGTTCTATGTCCTTTCTTTTTACAGATACAAAGTACAGAGAGCAGCACCCTCTTACCCATATTGCACTTTAGTGAGTGCAACACATAGCGGGTCACTTACACTCAATTCCGGACCCTGCCTTTTTAAATCACTTCACGAGCACTTCACACACTTATAGGTCCTGAAGAAAGTGAGATCATTACCAAGGCCTGGGTGAAACATGTTGACCACACAGGATGTGGGAGACAATAGATAACTCCACAACACATCCATTGCCTTGTTTTTAACACTGCCAAGGGCCCGCTAATAAAATTACCTAGTATAGGAATTGGGACCCAAGGACAGTTTTTAATTCACACTCACGCTAGTACTGCACACCATGAAAACCGCTCCGCTATAAACAGGCGTTGAAGCATATCTGGGACAGATTCGGTGTCACCGGGTGGAGCCCGATGATGAAGCATGCCACTAACTAGGTTGGTGGGTAAGGGCTTTCAAAAGAAATAATATTTCTTTCTTCCGTACAAACACACTATCCCTATGCCCTTTGAGGCTAGTTCCCATTGATAATACATGCATAAATTAGGCACATCTATGGTAAAGGTTATGAGAAGGGAAGAAAAAGCTTAATAGAAACGTTAAGAGCATGCGCATTAAGGAGTCAAATTAGGAGCACTGTTTGGTTACACTCACTATAGGCCTACTTCAGTCCCTGTCCCTTGCGGTGCAGTGTAAAAAATGTGCTTAACTGATCAGTGAACATTTAATATCAACAGATAATTTGATTATATTTGATAATATTGTTTTCCAGACTAACTCCCAGCTGGGTGTGTGGACATCCTACAAAAAGAAGATTACAAAAGATGGAATGAATAACAAAGATGGAATGAATGCAAAAGATGGACTGGATACAAAAGATGGAATGAATACGAAAGATGAAATGAATACAACAGATGAAATGAATACAAATGATGGACTGGATACAAAAGATGGACTGGATACAAAAGATGGACTGGATATAAAAGATGGACTGGATACAAAAGATGGACTGGATACAAAAGATGGACTGGATACAAAAGATGGACTGGATACGAAAGATGAAATGAATACAACAGATGGACTGGATACAAAAGATGGACTGGATACAAAAGATGGACTGGATACAAAAGATGGACTGGATGCAAAAGATGGACTGGATACAAAAGATGGAATGAATACGAAAGATGAACTGAATACAACAGATGAACTGAATACAACAGATGGAATGAATACCAAAGATGGAATGGATGCAAAAGATGGACTGGATACAAAAGATGGACTGGATACAAAAGATGGACAGAATACAAAAGATGGACTGAATATACAAGATGGAATGAATACAAATAGTGGAATGAGTACAAAAGATAGAATGAACACCAAGGATGGACTGGACACAAAAGATGGAATGGATGCAAACGATGGACTGAATACAAACGATGGACTGAATACAAACGATGGACTGAATACAAACGATGGACTGAATACAAACGATGGACTGAATACAAACGATGGACTGAATACAACAGATGGACTGAATACAACAGATGGACTGAATACAACAGATGGACTGAAGACAAAAGATGGACTGAATAACCAAGATGAACTGAAGACAAAAGATGGACTGAATAACCAAGATGAACTGAATACAAAAGATGGACTGATAACACATGATGGAATTAATAAAAACGATGATCTGAATACAAATGATGTGCTGAATACCAAAGATGGCTTGAATACAAAAGATGGACTGAATAGCCACGATGGACTGAATACAACAGATGGACTGAATGCAAAAGATGGAATGAATAACCAAGATGGACTGAATAACCAAGATGGACTGAATAACCAAGATGGACTGAATAACCAAGATGAACTGAATAACCAAGATGAACTGAATACAAAAGATGGAATGAATGCAAAAGATGGACTGAATAACCATGATGGACTGAATAACCAAGATGGACTGAATAACCAAGATGGACTGAATAACCAAGATGGACTGAATAACCAAGATGAACTGAATAACCAAGATGAACTGAATACAAAAGATGGAATGAATGCAAAAGATGGACTGAATAACCAAGATGGACTGAATAACCAAGATGGGCTGAATAACCAAGATGGACTGAATAACCAAGATGAACTGAATAACCAAGATGAACTGGATACAAAAGATGGAATGAATGCAAAAGATGGACTAAATAACCAAGATGAAATGAATGTAAACAATGGAAAGAATACAAAAGATGGAATTAATACAAAAGATGGAATTAATACAAAAGATGGAATTAATACGAAAGATGGAAAGAATACAAAAGATGGAAAGAATACAAAAGATGGAAAGAATACAAAAGATGGAAAGAATACAAAAGATGGAAAGAATACAAAAGATGGAATTAATACAAAAGATGGAAAGAATACAAAAGATGGAATTAATACAAAATATGGAAAGAATACAAAAGATGAAAAGAATACAAAAGATGGAATTAATACAAAAGATGGAAAGAATACAACCAATTTAAAGATCAATGGTAAGTCATGCAACCGTCATGAAAGTGTCCACATTAGTCCTACAGGTAAGTGGGGTAGTCCGGCACCTGCGTTGGACGCACGCTTCTGTCCTAGTCACATGTATAATTGTAATCTCTGCATCATTCCACTTGGTTTGAGTTTGCATCACACAAGCAATCATGTTGCTAAGATTGACAACAAGTGAAGTTGCTACGACTCATGATAAAGTCGACTTCAGGAACAATGGGGCACTAACAATCCTTTCAACAAATTCTGCAGCTGCACCTTGCGTTGCACATATACTCCTGCAAGCTCACTGTATTGCCAAGTACCTTTTCCTAAGACTTTGACGTTCACTAAGTAGAGATGTCGGAAGGAAAAAGTTTATCACTGAAGAATGGTAGAAGGTCCAGTTAGTTTACAGAATATATATCTTGCAATGCTATGAATATTTAGGAAGCTTTGTGCCTTTGGTTGACAAAGTAATTACTTATTTCTGTTAAGTGAGTGTACTCAAGAAAACTTGCTACTGTAGCTCCTAGCATGACATCTTGGCGTAAAGGCTGGGTGTTACTTTGGAGTACCTTAATTTTAGACATCCCACAGGGCTTTTTTGACAGTGGTCGCAGGAAAGAGTTTAGAACTCAGTTCTGGAAGGGCCCACAACACAATCAATGCTTTAGGCAGCGATAAAGATGCAGGGCTCTGGTACTGATCGTGGTGCAGGAATCTGAAACGAGTCGTTCACTGGTTAGTAAGGACCCCACTTAGAACAGGTGAGCATCACCGCAAGAGCCAGTCACTCTTGGTTTTCAGCAGTCACATAAAAAGGTTGCTCAGATGCTGCTGCAATGGCAGAGGGTCACAGGTCCATGATCTCTGGAGTGTGTGACAGCCAAATGTCAGACATACTGCTGACAACAGTGGCCAGTGGGGAATCAGGAGGGGTCTGGATGACTGACACCAAAGGGGAAACAGTTGTGGTAGCAAGATGCTGCATCACAAGTACCTAGGCTCTCGGGGCTGAGATCCACCGTGGGGAGGGCATCTATGGCACTTTTTTCGTGGAGGATACAGACCTCAAGGGGGCTGCACTCAATGGCGGCCATGATAAGACAGCTTTGGATTCAGCTCTATGCCTGGGGGGGAGGAGTGGGATGGGGTTGACTCTCTCAGTTTGCATCCCAGTTGTGATCATGGTCTTGACTTGGCACTAGTGAGAAGCCTCAGGTGTTGGAAGTCTTTTAAAATGAAAGCTTCTCTTGGCAGTGAGATGGAAGTTGGATTGAAATGAGCGACAGTCTGTTCCCTTTTTAGGTCTCGTGGCATTAACCACGCGAAGCGCGGTCTCGCCAGAGACCTATTGTTAGCGACTCTGCTTTCCAGGAGACAAGACTGGCCACGCGCATGTAAAAGAGTCGGAATTGAGCAGGCCACGCGCACGCGAACGCACGTTCCATTGAGCAGCTTATGGTTCCCTTCCAATGCGTGCTTAGAGAGACAGTGCTTTCACTTTGTTTAAGTTTCGTTTTTACTGCTGTCCAGATGGCTCTGGGAGTGCGCGGTTAGAGCGACAGTGTTGCCAGCTTTCATTTTCTTTGCACACACGCAGAGACATACACATACGCACACACACTAGCGCACATACATGCACGCATACACACGAGCGCACAGAGACACACACCCCCCGCTGCACACACACAAGAGCGCGCGCACACACACACACACACACAAGCGCACACACACACACCAGCGCACAGAGACACCCCCCCTCCACCGCCGCCGCCACCCCCCACTTCAACTAAGCCCCACTCACCTCACTCCGGACTTCAGCCGCCACCGCGGGGCTCTCCCTCGGGCATGGGAGCCCCGCGTCACCACTGCTCCTCTGGCCGGGCACTCCGTGGGCACGGGCTTCCAGCAGAAACGGAAGTCCCGCCCCACGGCAGGTTTCGGCAGTGCACGCGCACGTCTATTCCTGCTTCCGCTCATTCTGCTCTCTCGCCCTGGGGTCGCATATCTGGTATGGATTTTACCTTTTTTTTACAATAGCGATCATTTTTTTATTGTTATTGTTATTTATGTAATGCGAATTTGTATAGCGCGAACTTTACCCGAAGGTGTTGCTCGTTATTACTGGTTTGGCCCCAGAACAGCCTGATAGGGGGACATCTTTGTCTGACTGCTGAACACTTTGTACGCTGTGGGCTGAACTCTCCTCACGACCCGTGTGATGCTTCCGGAGGGCTCCTGCTGCGGGGCAACAGGTGGAAGAGAGCCCGTGAGAGTGAAGCGGGGTCCGGCCTGTACTGCATGGATCATCTCCCGAGCTTAGTCCCGAGCTTAGACTTAAACATGCAGCTGAGGCAGCAAAGTCTTTACATTGAGAAACTTCACTGCATTTATCCAGCCAGGTTGGCCCCAGTAAAAAGAAGGAAGCACCGTAACAGCTGTGAGCCCATGCCTAAGGTGCATCATCAGAGCTGTGTGAATAATAACAGCTCGGAGCCCGTGCCTAGGGTGCATCAGAGCTGTGTAAATAATAACTGCTTCAATAGGTGCTCGATGTGCACTGCGTGATTCAACAATCTATATTTCAAGTTTTACGTGCTCCTGGGTATCACTCCCCACTCAGGAGCCAATACAGTGCCCAGGGAGACAGCCCAAACTTTCGGTTCTGCCCATCATTTAAATATTAACTGCGTCAGCCCCGTGCGTGAGGTGCATCATCAGAGTTGTGTGAATAATTACAGCTGTGAGCCCGTGCCTGAGGTGCATCATCAAAGCTGTGTAAATAATAACTGCATCATCAGAGTTGTGTGAATAATTACAGCTGTGAGCCCGTGCCTGAGGTGCATCATCAGCGCTGTGTGAATAACAACTGTGAGCCCGTGCGTAAGGTGCATCATCAGAGCTGTGTGAATAATAACAGCTGTGAACCCGTGCGTGAAGTGCACCATCAGAGCTGTGTGAATAATAACTGCGGCAGCCCCGTGCGTGAGGTGCATCATCCACATTGCTCAGGTCACCCAAATTCCTGCACTCTCTACCACACTGCTTTCAAAAACAGCATACTCTTGCACACACTCTCACTGCTCACCAATTCAAAGTTTGCTAAAAATGTTATGCACCGCATTGTCATACACAATGCCAATAACTCAAACTTTAATGCTGCGAGACCTATTGCATTGTAAATGCTTGTTTGTTCAAATTGCAGCTGCAGCAGTCAGGGCCATTCTAAAGGATTCTTAGGGCCCCGGGAAGACATATTTTGGGGACCCCTGTTTAGTACAACTTTCAAATTATTACTAATTTCCAGCAAGTTCAGGCTCTCATAATGCCCAAAAATACCAATATATATACTACAAACATTCAGAATTAAGAAATGTATTTGTGTGTGATTATGGAGCAGATTCAAAGCTAACCTTGACATAGTCTGGAGTTTGTAGCAATAAGTTGGATCTAGAAGTGGATGGCAATGAGAAATTCTCATTTGGAAGATTCTCTGCCAGTGGAATATTCTCCAGTAGAATTTCATCCATCACACTGCCCCTGTAGCAGAGGATATTCTGTAGCGGTATACACCAATGACGAAACAGGGCATCTGTTTAGGCAGGGTGTCTGGAGTGGAACAACCCCCCAAAAAAATTAACAATTTTTCTTGTAGTCTAGTCTTTCCCTTCAAATCAAGTAGGGTACTGTCTTCATCAGGCCTCAAGAGATCAGCATTGTAGCAGCAATGGCAAATTCCCTTGAACCCTTGGGTGAATTGTCCCTCCTGCACAACACATGCGTAGGGAAAACAGAACAAGCAATTAAGACACATTAGGCCTTTGTTGCTTGAGTTTGAAAATCCCTTAAATAACAAAAGACAAGAGGCATATGGCAAAACTGGAACAGTTTGTTTAATTAAACAATACGTCCGGGAGAGCAGTTGAAGGCACAAAGTCTGAGGATTGTGTCAATTTACAATCAGTATGCGCCCTACTTTCATACAAAACATGATGTGTAATAAAAGTTTCCAGCTTACCATATATGGTGAGGAATGATGGTTGCTGCCTTTGGATTTGTAAATGAATTGGTTAATGGTTACCACAGGTGGGTTTCGACCTCGCTTGGACACAATGTGGCCAGTGGATAACGTATCAAGATGTCCGGCATGGGGAGCGCATGTTCACTGTGTGCACTAAGTCTGGATTGGCTATGTGTTCCTAACTGATAAGGCATCTGACTTTTTATGTTGTTTTAGGAGCACGCATACTCTTTCCAGCCACGTTTGCCTTATTGGTTAATCTCTCTTGACCCTTGTAACGTTGCTGCGCCTACTTGTGGGATAGCATTTGCCTGCAAGTTGCACACCCTCCTACCTGTAACTTATCAATCAGCACTCCCGGGCATTGGTCTCAGGACCTATTTGCCTACGTATTTGCTAGTCAAGGTTGATGTAGAGTTCACAACGGGCGAGCCTGGTAATAAGGATGAGATTTAATTTTCATTGTTGAATGCATCAATTTCCATATTAATATTTCCCTTGCTAGTTTTTTGACAGTTACATTATTTGGAGCCACTTGTTCCTTATGCTCGCGTTTGACAAAAACTTCCTTCCTATTTACCTGCATTCTTCCCAATTTGAGGACTGCATTTTTACAGCAGGTTATCCACAATTGTGCATTTATTTATAACGTTTTATATAGCGCGAACATGACCCTCGGGTGTATCAGAGTGCTTTGCAATATACAGTTGTTGCTCCATTCAGTACAAAAGAGGTAGATAGGAGTATATAGGTGGCATAGTAGACTAGTAGTTATTAAGGAATGTGTAACCCCACATACCAATAGCAACATAATGATAACTGGCAACAGTGATTTACATAAACCAGATAGGTATTGTGAGAGTCAGGAGAACCAATTCGAAAACCACTCTTGCTCATGGGCACTTCATTCTTTGCGGATGTTTCTTTGTAGATTTTACAGTACTTGAACGGCAAGCGTCAGTGTTACATTGTCCATATCATTCTTCGTGATGTTGGCACGCACCTCTCTCTTCATTGTGGTCATTAATTCCAGTACATATCAGTGCTGCATTTTCATGAGGCGGATTGCTCACAATTCTTCTTTGATAGAATTGAGGCCAAGCTCAGTGAAATCATTTTGAGCATCTCCCAGTGGGCTATTTGTAACCAGTGGACATTAGCTTTTGTTTGCAAGGTGAAGAAGGGTATCAACCCCCTTGCCCCAGCTGTGCTTCTATGAACAGTCCAAATTAATCTGGAATGTCTTTGAGCTGTCCTCAGCCAAAATACTCTGCGGCTTTCCTTTCACATGCTTGGTGCAGCAAGGTTTTCTTTTTACTTAACAGGTGGTGGTACAAGTCCGATAACTCTTCTCCAAGAATGACTAGGGTCGGAGGAGCTACGACAGCAAGCAAGATGGTCGCATAGTCTCCCGGCTCCGCTGACCTCCGTCTTACGCTCCAAGATCCTGTCACTTATCCTGATTTCCTGCCCCGGATCCGTGTGTGTGAACTAATCTGCACTCCGATGGTGTGATCCCGGGGTTTTTCTGACATTGTGGAGCTGAGTAACGTCGAGGACCGATTTGTGGCCTAACCCTGTCTGGAAGCCGGGGTCTCGATTGATGGCTTAATTAGGGTCTGGTTTTTTTACTTGGGGATTTGGGCATTTTTCTTTGATTATATGTCACACGTGTAAGCAGACAAAAAGATGTACATAAAAAATTTACTTTTTGTGTTCTGCACTTTAAGTGTGATATGTTCTTTTTGGTTTCTCTGACTCCTCTTAATATTCTATTTTCTTCTACCAAGTCCTGAAGAAGGTTTTCAACTTCTATATTCCTCAGACAGGGAAGGAATTGAGAAGGTAGTGCCAGGATTAATTCATTACTGAGATTCTTTCTTCTTTGCCCAGTGCGTACGACCCTCCCTCTCCACACCAATGCCTTCATCAGCCTTTTGGTAGAAGGGGTGATAACAACAGGGAGGAATATCAAAAGGGAGATTATTGATATGAGGGATTTCACTTGTCATTAAGAAAAATAGAAAACCGGTTGAGAAAGGTGTGGTTGATAGGGTAAATGGACACATTTACTCAATTAAGTAAGGAATTGGAAGAAGGCGGAAGAATCGGAGTAATGAAGATTACCGATAAGTACACAAAGCATTACTCATGCACTCCTTAAACAACATAGTCTAGCACACTGTTTGTGAGCAGCATCCAAAACATGTTCCACCTGCACAAGAAAACGTGCCTGGTTAGGCAGAATGAGATAATGCAGAGCAGCGTAGCACCCAGTCTGGTACTTTCAAAAATACAACTGTCTTCAGATTCTAATATTATAATAGCAAAATTTCATTATGTAAGAAAAAATGTGATAAGACTGCTCTCCACCACAGAGGTGAGATGGTGTCACGTACTGTTACAGGTAAGCAACTTTTCATTATGCTGTCTAAGCCTATCCCAGGTTCAGATGCTCTGAATCTAATGCTAAGTAGTATCCCTTCTTGAAGCTAACAATAGTAATGACTACATTAAAAATATTAGATGCAGTGATGGGCTTTGGTTTCTCAACTGGTTAAGGCCCCAAACACTTATCGAACATATTCTAGGCGTAACTTCTACCGATTTTCTCAATATTATGGTCAGACCACAAGGCCACTGATTCAATCTAAGGCTCTCCTTGGTCTTCAACAAACAAGTTACTCAGAGGACTGGTTGTTGCTCCTGTACCAGAAGCAAGGTTAATAAAGGACAGCTTCTCTTGGCACTTAAGAGGTAGCCTTGTACACTTCCATTTGATGTAGATAGTGCTGCGGAGCAATACTTTAAATGACTGATGACAGTCCTTGGTGGGGTTGCACCCTTACGCAATAATAAAACCAATCGAAATAAACCATCAGCACCATGGTTTGGGGAATGCTTAAGAACCATGAAAAAAATGCTGTATGCTTGAACAACTATGGACAACATATTACGAGCAGCAAGATAAATTACCCTATAGTGAGGCTATTAAGGAATATAAACATGCTGAAAATCTTGGTATTATACTGCAAAAATTAATGGTTAAAAAAACCCTGTAAGAGAATTTTTTAAGTGATAAATAGTCTATCACTTTAAAGCAACTTTCTGAACTAGGTCACGTCACAGGTGTTTTGCGAATAAATTAGCTATCTTATTTCAAATAAAATGAAGGATATTTCTCATGATTTCCTGTGTGCAAATGGGTCTAATGTTTTGCAAGGTCATGCAGAATTTAACAAGAGGATGAATGTCTGCAAAAATGTTCTGCACTGAGTCTACAAAAGTTACTAAACTTTTTGCCCAAATTAAATCAGATGCCCAACTGACCCTTGCTCTCCTCATATTCTCCAGCTTATCATGATAACACCGCAAGTCTGCTCACTGATGTCCTCCTGTGTCATCATCCTTATCTAAGGATCTTTGGAGACAGGATTGTTTTATCTGAAGCCCTTCTGTGTCATCATCCTTATCTAAAGATATTTGGAGATGGGGTTGTTATATCTGATGTCCTTCTGTGTCATTATCCTTATCTAAGGATCTTTGAGGATGGGATGGTTTAATCTGATAACCTTATCTGTCATCATCCTTATCTAAGGATCTTTGGAGACAGGATTGTTTTATCTGAAATCCTTCTGTGTCATCATCCTTATCTAAAGATATTTGGAGATGGGGTTGTTATATCTGATGTCCTTCTGTGTCATTATCCTTATCTAAGGATCTTTGAGGATGGGATGGTTTAATCTGATAACCTTATCTGTCATTATCCTTATCTAAGGATCTTTGAGGATGGGATGGTTTAATCTGATAACCTTATCTGTCATCATCCTTATCTAAGGATCTTTGGAGACAGGATTGTTTTATCTGAAATCCTTCTGTGTCATCATCCTTATCTAAAGATATTTTGAGATGGGGTTGTTATATCTGATGTCCTTCTGTGTCATTATCCTTATCTAAGGATCTTTGAGGATGGGATGGTTTAATCTGATAACCTTATCTGTCATCATCCTTATCTAAGGATCTTTGGAGACAGGATTGTTTTATCTGAAATCCTTCTGTGTCATCATCCTTATCTAAAGATATTTGGAGATGGGGTTGTTATATCTGATGTCCTTCTGTGTCATTATCCTTATCTAAGGATCTTTGAGGATGGGATGGTTTAATCTGATAACCTTATCTGTCATCATCCTTATCTAAGGATCTTTGGAGACAGGATTGTTTTATTTGATGTCCTTCTGTGTCATCATCCTTATCTTAGGTGGCTAAACGTTGCTGGTCTGCAAAAATGTTCTGCACTGACCCTATAAAAGTTACTAAACGTATTGCCCTTAATTAAGGAAGGTGCCCAACTGATCCTTGCCCTCCACATATTCTCCAGGTTACCCGTGGTGACATTGTGAGCCCGCTCACAATGTGCAAGGCTGCCATCGAAGTTGGTGTTTTTCCTACAAAATGGAAGGAAACCACTGTAATTCTCATTTTGAAAAAACCTACTGCTAACCCTAAGTACCTAAAAATGTATCATCCTGTTACCCCTACCAGCATAGGCTCTGTGAAGGCTCTAAATCAGGAGCTGTTTTCAGTGTCAGATATGTGTAAACAGCTGGACGGTTCAGAATCTGGTTTTAGGGCAGCCATAGGACGTAGACGGCTATAGTAGCATTGACTGGTGATATTAGGGGCATTGTCAACTGAGGGGGTTCAGCAGTTCTTATTCTGCTGGGCCTCTTGTGGCATTTGTCACTGTGTCCTACCCCTTGCTATAGGCTCACCTGGAAGATTATATGATTAGGAATAAGGCTCTACAAGCACTAAACTTCTTTCTAGCGAATAAAGCCCAGATGGTAGCCTGCACTCACATCAGGGTGGCTCCTTACAAACTGCCATGTGGGGTCCCGTATGGGTCATCTTTTAGCCCTACCTTTTTTAATTTCCATATATTTCCCCTCTTGACAACTTGATTAGATATTTTGGGCTTTTTATCATCTCATGACAAATGTGACTCAAATATTTGTCACCATAATGGACAATCCAGAGAGTGGATTGTTCTAAATTGTCACATGTATGCAGGAACTGGGGGCCTAGATGAAAACAAATTGTTTGAAATTGAATGCAGAAGAAACAAAAGTTCTTGTTTTTGGAAAGGAATCGCTGTGTTGGCCCCAGACCTGCTGGTTTTCTGAGTTTGGGACCCTGCAGACGCAAGTAAAATCTGCCAGAAATCTTGGAGTGAAATTGTTGACAAGTTTATCTTCTCCACGCACAAATTCAACACGTCACTTCTTTGTGTTTGTATATTTTAAGAAATCTTAAAAAAGTCAGGTAGTGGATGTGAAGAGTAGGTAGTAGCCAAGATATTTTTTTAATATAGTGTGTTCCACCATAGTCACTTACCTTGTTTGAACATCTACACAGTAATGTGTTGTGAAACTGTCAACAGACCACCGAGGCACTGCCCTACATACATCTAAGAACAAAGGGGGTCATTACGATGGCGGTCGGATTGTCGCGGGGCTTGGGACTGGCCACATGTAAGGTGGCGGTCCTGCACATGAGATTACAATGCGACCACCACTGTGCCGGTCGCATCGTGCATCTCTAACATTGCAGCAGGTGCTGCTGGCTGCAGCACCCGCCGCAATGTCCTAAATGCACTGTTTGCATTTCCCTGCACTGCATGGCAGGCATCACGCGGTGCCTGGCACTTGGTGCAGGGAAATGTAGGGGGTACGATAGGTACCCCCCCAGTGCACACCCACCTCCCCCAACACAAGGGGGGCCCACAACAGGCCCCCAAATGCAACCCCGCCAGCGTGTAAATGGCAGTTGAACTGCCATCAATGGCTGGCAAAGATGAAGCATCTAAATATGGAGGACGGTGCCTGCTTGGCACCACCACCATTCTTGGTATGCTTTCCCGGTCCGCCAGACAATCGGAACGATTGCCTGTAACGGACCTGACAGCAAACTGCCTGCCATCCTAATTTGGCGGGCGGTGAATGGCCGCAAGTTGGTGGGGAATCCACCACCGGCAGGCTGCCGGTGGTGGATTCACTGCTCTCGTAATCAGGTCCAAAGTTTTTCCATTGCTAGCCAGTGAAACTGCCTTTTGCTTTGTAGAATGTGATGTAGGTTTAGAGCATAGTGATTTGTCAGACAAAGTGCAGCATAACTAAATACACTGAACTATCAATTCTGCTACGGCTCCCTTTCTGATAGGCTTGCCATGTAACTGTGGAGTATGGAAATAAAAAACTATGTAAAGCATAAGAGCTTGTTGAACACTCGTGGCCTCATTCACAAAGGTAAACTTAATCTGTGCAGGTTTACCATTTTTTTGGTATTCAGAAACTAAAGGTTAATTTATCAATAGGAGTTTTATGGCTGTAGAGACTCCATGCTCGTGGTGAAGCCTCCGCATACAAAAGATAGGTCTGTCCTATCTTTTTATGTGCGGAGTTCTACTACCAATAAGACCTACTTAAAAAGTCTGTATGTTTGAGGCAATGAATTTGCTACTGCTAAACTGTGGAATACACTTCATCTCTCTTCAAGAACTGAGCAGCCATGCTGTTCTTCAAAAGGTTCCCAACACGTGGCTGTTTACCATCTGAGCAGGCTTTCTGTTGAAGAGATTCTTTATCTTGAATATGAATACCCTCCACGGTTGCGACTCATTAATTATTCAGTTATTATATGCCTGGTATGTGAAATAACAAAGGGTCATTCTAGACTTCAGATGTACAGAAGGTACAATATTTCCAAACAGATGCATGATCTGAATAGAATGTGCCCATCAGATTGTAAATCCAGCGAGGTGACATAAGTTTGAGTATAGATTCTACTCTTTTCGGTATATTCAGAACTAAAAGCTGAATTTTCCTTTTCTTCTCAGTGTTTACTTTCAGTGAACAAATTATTTTGTTGGCTGATGAGTTTGGTGTGGGAGAAGACACTCCAAATTTACATCTTGATTGAGCAAAGTGAGCAAGTCTAAATTTTCCAATACAGCTGTAAAACAAACATGGCATTGGTAATAGGTCAGGCTTATGAATGAAAGGGCCTTTTGTGTCATTGATGGGTATAGGTAATCAATAAGTCATCAAACATGCACTCTGTCACTTATCTTTACACTCATGCATCCATTCATCCATTCACTGACTCATTCTTGCAACCACCCTCTGACACAACCGGCAATAAAACAAACAGAAACTTAGCAACATATGCAAGATAAATTAAAAGAATACAATTAGAAGAAAAGAAACATACTGCTGTCTAAACAAGATGGGCGTATGGTAATCTATGAGACACCATGTAGCAAAATAACTATCTGCAGGCTTTAATCGCGAGGAGTAACAATCTGGCCTTAAATACCCTTTGATTTTTAACATTTGCCAAACAATGTCAGGCCTACCGTATGTTCAGAATACACAACCGGGCATATAGCTTTTATCATTAGCTTGTCACAATAACCATCTCGAGCCCATTGTACTGAGTGTAAGCTTTCCTCGAGGCAACCATCTGGCATACAGTCATAAAATTACAGTTGCCAAAGCAAAATAGTCTCTCTCCTAACAAAGCCTAATAAAGATTATTATAGTGCACAACTTCTGTCCCACGGTTTGTTCAGGTAACTCAACGACACGAAAACCTTTGTCTAGAACGCAAATCTGTGAGATTCCATGTAACAAAATACCTGCCTTCATGTTTAATACAATATAATTACAATCCATAGTTACAACCCTATTACATTTAATGCATGTTTTTCACAATAAATTGGTCAGGCCTACTGGCTTTGTCATCTCACATCTCACAATAAAAAGATCAAACCTATGAAATCTGAAATGCTCTTTCCCAAAGAACCAATGAAGCATTTACGCTTTAAAATTGGATTTATACGTTACCCAACCAGTGCTGCAATCCCAGGGTTGACCCTCTGACTTGCATGTCCTGGGTGCCTTGTCATCTCTGTTTTCATCCTCACTGAAGTGCCTCCAGGTGTTTTTTTGCAGTAAATGCTTCACTCGTTGCAGAACACCATCTTGTGCAGTGACCGCACAAATGGTTTCCAGTGGGACAGCCGGTGGTCTGGCTTGGTCAACCACAAAATGAATGTATTCTTCCGCAAGCGACGGTTCCGATGCACATGAGGGTTTGGGATGTCGAGACATGTAATCCACCGGGTTAGCAGACTTCCCGGGTTTGTGTATAATGGTATACGTGTACTCCTGAAGACGCAAACACCATCGTTCTATCCGGGGAGGCATCTTTGCTCGCGGGTTGCCGAAAATGGTGACTCGTGCCTGGTGATCCGTGACCAACGTGAAGTGCTTGCCATACACAAAGATGTGGAATGTTCACAAGCCCAGATGACTGCAAGGCTTTCCTTCTCAGGTTGAGAGTACGCTCTTTCTGTATCGGTCAAACACCTGCTGGCATATGCGACGAAGTGCCTCTGATCGGTGTCATGATCAAACTGCGCAAGGATGCTCCTAGCCCTACAGGGCTGGCGTCGACCGTGATCTCTGTTTTCCTCTTAGGATTAAAATAAGCTAGGTTATCCGCAGATTCCACAGCTTTCTTGATCTCTCAAAATGCTTGTTCACATTGTGGAGTCCACTGGAATGGCTGCCCTTGCTTGGTGAGGTTGCGCAAGGGGTAGCTAATTGTGGCGTAGTCTCTTATGTATCGAGCACAGTAGTTCGCCATTCCTAGAAAAGACCGAACATCACCTACGTCCTGCGGGCTTTTCATGTCATTCAGCGCCGCTATTTTCTCGGGGTCTGGTTTCATCCCTGCACCTTAAAATATGTGTCCAAAGAATTTTAGCGTGGACTTATGAAATTCACATTTCTCTTTGTTCAGGGTGAAATTGGCATCTAGGAGGGCGTGACAGACTCTATCTAGTGCCGTGTCATGATCTTAGTATATGGTGCAACAGTGCAAGATGTCGTCGCTATAGTTCAGTGCATTGGGGATGTGGTGAATTGTCTTTCCTATGGTTTCCTGGAATATCTCCGCGGCAGAGGAGACTCCGAAACTGAGCTGCTTATATCTGAAAAGTCCGAGATGAGTGGCAAAAGTGGAGATGGATCGTGACTTTTCATGTAGCTCAAGCTAGTGGTATCCTTTAAGGTCCAGCTTGGAAAAGACTTGGGCTCCATTGAGAGACGCGATCATATCACTCAAATGTGGTCCAGGATGACGCTCTCCCTAAACGGCGGTATTCGGTACCCGCATGTCCACATACAGGCGCACTTTGTCTGGGGTACCCTTTTTTGGCACGATCACTACTGGGGAGACCCAAGGGGTAGGTCCGTCCGTTCTCTCAATTATGTCTGCCTGTAAGAGTTCTTGTAGTTCATCTTCTACTGCCTTTTGGAGGTGGAATGGGACTCGCCTGTGGTGCTGAGCAACAGGAGTCACCTTCTCGTTGATGTGTAGACGTACCTGACATCAAGTCATTTTCCCAAGCCCAGTGAACAATTTGGGGAATTTGTGGATGATGTCTGGGTCGTCATTTACTGGATAGAGAATCTCTACTAGTCTGAGTCGCTCAGCGGTGGGGAGGCTGAGGTGGCAGTCTGCTTCAGGTCCTTCAATTACATGAATGTGGGCGGGTATGGTGTGATCCTGGTGAGTAAGAGTGGTTGCAAATTTCCCTAGGCATGGAAGCAGCTTCTTAGACATCCAAGTATACACCCTTACATGGGCTGGGCTTAATGGAGGGGTCGGCTTCATCCTCCGGTACTCAGTCACTGGGATGTAGTTTAAAGAGGTGCCACTATCCAGCACAAATTTCGTCACATGGTTTCCTACACAGATGTCCAGTCGTGGATACTTCTTCAGTTGATCTGGGTCAGCCACCATGCAGATGTACTCATCGCTATCTTGTGACACAGGTGACTGGGACCTTGACTCCTGTGACGGCGATCTCCTCAGCCACTGTGACCTCCGTGATTCTTTGCTCGATCGCGAGGATCCGGTGGACGATTCTGGACGGTCTTGGACTGCTTTGGCATGGTGTCTCTCAGTTGTCGGGCGAGAGAATCTGACCTGATTTTTTTGTTTGTCTTTCCGATATTCTCCGCACACATTCTCAAAATGATTGTCTCTCCCACATTTTCGGCATTGTTGTCCGAGCGCGGGACATGCATCAGTGTGTGGGAAGTCGTAGCCGCACCGGTAGCATTTGAATTGACGTTCCCGTCTTCGGTCTCTTCTGTTGGAGTCCTGACGTCTCCGACCAGTATGTGGGTGATGTGTCTTGGGTCGTGACGTCCTCTGTCCTTCACGAGAATGTCGGCGGGTGACGCGTGAATGAAGTTGGAATGCCTGTTCCCGTTTCTCTGTGCGTCCCGCCTCCATTTTCTTCGCATGCTCTTCTGCCTGGTCGTGAACCCTGGTCATCTCTTCTATTTCATCTAGGGTATAACTTTTCTTGAGAAGTCGTCTTCTGAGAGATTCTGACTGGCATCCCTCTATAATGCGCAGTCTGAGTGCGTCTTCCGTGGAAAAGTTGTCGAAATCACAGTATCGGGCAAGTCGCCGAAGTCTTGTTATGAATGTGCTCATTGGTTCATCTTTCTCCTGCGCTGCTAGGTTAAAGGAGTATCTTTCGTAGTCTACGTTCTTCTTGTGCAGAAACTTTTTATTCAGAGCGTCACGTACCTTGGTGTATGACCCCGTATCATCGGTAGGCAATTCTTTGATGAGCTGGCTAACTTCCTTCCCTACAAGGTTGCGCAGGGCAATTAATTTCTGATCCTCTTCTGTGACCTGAGACCCTTGCATGAAGTCCTCGAAATCTTCAAGCCATTCGTCCCATCGGAGACCCATTCCCCCTCTGGGAAACGAGTGCAACCGGTTCGGGGGTGGGGGCGTAGATAGGAGACGCCCATCATGCCTGGTCTGTTGATCGCAGCTGGGCCTTGGGCTCCTCTGGATGGCGATCCCGGCATCGTTCTCTTGTGCCTTGCTTACTCCGAGTTTATGAACAGTCTGTTTACTCGGAATAGAGGGATATCCTCCCTTTTGCAATGCTCCTATCATCTCTGGGTAGGTTCACGGTTTTGAGCGTCACCTTCAGGGCTTGACTTTACTTGGGTTTGATGGAAAACCTTGTCTTCTGTCTTCGATTTGGTGCTGAATTCTAAATTTGAGGCTTGAATTTGCTTGGGCTTGTTGGAAAAACCCAGGTTGCCTGACCTTAAAATGGCCGCCCGCTATCCCTGATAGGGGATAGGTGGAGAGGCCTGACTTTAAAATGGCCGCCGCATTCGAAATCTCATTCTTAGCCAGATTTGGTTCCAGTTGGCATTCCCCAGCCTTTCTTCCCTAGGTCGGGCATCCACCGGGCGCGCTACGCCGGGCCTCTGGTCTTCGCGTGGCCTCCCTTTTCTACTCGGCGGGGATTTCGCTCAACAGGTATGACCGGGGTGGGCTCCCGACGTCAATACCTCGGCGCACATTCCACACGCATCTGGGGTGGGCACCGAGTCGACAGCGTAAGACTGCGCTGCATTTGACAACGCTCCACGCAGCATCCAGGCCATGGAGCTTGGTTTTCGAGTGCTGCGATGCCGTTGATGCAGGCTCCGCCGCGGCACTAACTCGACAGGCGCTCTAGTCGCAACGGCGACTTTCAACACACGCCACCTCAGGGACAAGGTCGCCGGCTTCAGGGACTAGCACCTTGGCACAGTGCAGTCCATCCCACCCTCGTCGCCAGTTGTAGTGTCCCTCAAGCAATGAGGACACTGGACACAGGTATTCTATCTGCACCAACTTTATTACTCGACCCTTTCCCTAACGTCCCTACTCTAACTGACCCTCTTTCCTGTTATTCCCGGCCCCTCCCTTTCCTGTCTCTCCCACGTCTCCACCCTCTAACCACTAGACTACTGACCACATTACAGTCTCTGCTTTTCATGTAGCTTCAAAAAGAGTCCTTTTTCAGTATTATTTAGTGCAAACTTGAGCAGCAGTTACATAACACAAGCACATATTCATATTTTTAATCATGTCGACGTCGGGCTCTATCCTGTTCTCTCAGCCCGTAAATCGACAGCACTAGCTTTACACCACAACCTCTCCCACAAAAACGGCCGAATTTTCAATATTATATACAATATAGACAAAGTCATAGCTGTTGTTTATTTATCTTATGCAATTTACAACCATTGACAGTAGTCCTGGCTTGCTGCAGGTGAAATATCACTTGTATTATAGATCTGGAGGCAAAGACAGAAGAAGTCGGGCGGCACACTATGCTAAATACAGATTTTTAGCTTGTGTTTTAATCGACGCCCTTTTTTACACAGGCCACGTACCTATATGACACCCTCCACTTTTTTCATCCCACTTAAAGCTCAGGGGAATACTAAGCAGTGGTACAGCGCCCATTAGAGAAAAGCTGTAATCAAAAATGCGATCACAGCACCAAGAGACGTGAAATCTAAAGTAAAGGCAACTGAAGTCAATTATAATGCAGGACAATCACAATGTGACAGCCATAGACCGCACCTGAGGCGGAAGCCGGGAGATACGATCAACAAAAACCTAAGCACTGTAATTTTTTTTACAAAAACTGTAATTTTACCTGTTATTCACATTGCCCAGAGCACTCCCCCTCCTCTCAATCGCCAACTCTGTACCGCGCAGCCGATATTAACGCTGCCGCGGGTCTTAGCAAAGTCTCTGCCGCCATTACCGAGGGAACTGAGGCCACGCCCACCTTCCTGAGGCCACGCCCCCTCTCCCCTCTATAAATTGTGCCAGAACCGGACGCGCAGCGGACGCGCCAAAAGTAAGCCCGTCTGTGCCCGTCCGGGCACAGCCGGCCCTAGGCCCAGAACCTATGCCCGACTCCACAAGGGATCGCTACAGCTATACTCAAAGAGGCCTCTTGTCACTCAAACCCACTAAAAACTCTAACTGTCACTATATTCATAAAGGAGAAAAGACCTTCCTCAACTGCGACCTATGTAGCTCACCTCCCACCACTGATGGACACTACGCCCTTCAAATGGCCCTCCTGAACTGTAGGTCCCTCCCGAAACACTCCCTAGAGATAAATCTCCTAATCCAGGACCACAAGCTAGATATCCTGTTCCTTACGGAAACGTGGCTGACACTCAATTTCGAAGCCGATATTGTAAGTGCCCTCCCCCAAGGATTACTAATCCATTTCCAGAACAAACCCCTTGGTAGAGGAGGTGGTCTTGCCATATTATATAGGGATAACTTTGTATGCAGAGCAAAAGATAGCGGCATCGAAGACTGTGAGAGCTGCCATTTCTCTATACAAATATCACCCTGTTAAATAATCCACAGGAACTGGTGGGAATATAGGTTGATTTATTAAGCAGCACAGCAACATGAACAGCAGTCTCTTGGTCCACAGGAACAGTGCAACTGACCTGAAGCCAAGAACACTGTAGTGTTCTAAGAACACTTAAAGGAAAACATGCAGGATTTAAAGGTACAGGAAAATGCAATGAGGTGAAAATGTAACACATCTCCCTTTTATAGGAAACAAAGAAAGAGGTTAAGAAAATAGGAAACAAAGAAAGAGGTTAAGAAACATAATCATGAAATTTCACAGGAAATGATCTGGAGCGGTCAGATAATTTAACTCTTGAAGCAATGGAACTGTTAGTAGGCTTAGGAGAAGAGGATATGGAAGTTTGCTGCATAGTGGGACATTTTGCAACCCGCTTTACGTTCCATAACCTGCCATCCTGGGTAATGACACTATTTCTAAAAACTTTTACAAGTTTCATTGGCTTACTAAACTTATCGGAACATTTTGAAACAAGACCAGGTCTCTTAATCCTCACAACATCTCCCACAGAAAAATCAGGAGATTTAACATTCCACTTTTTGTCATACCACAATTTGCTTTTAGATTGTTTATCCTCAACTTTCTGAGAGGCTTGTTCGACCAACTCTTGTGAAAAAGACTTGTTGAGACATTTATCCCTGAACCACCAAGGACAAATGGTAGAAGCAGGATCACGTCCTTTGAGCAAACGAAAAGGACTGACTTCAGTGGTTGAATGAGGAGTAATTCTGTAACACCACAACTTTTCTCTTAACAAGGTTTTCCAATCTGACCCACACTTACAGACATCAAACCCTTCAAAACTCAATTAAAACGCTCCACCAAACCATTTTCATGTGGTTCATAAAATGAAACCGTGTTGTGCTTGATGGAATGTAATTTAAGAAAACTCTCCATTTCTAATGAGGTAAGTTGCACCCCATTATCCGTGACCAAAATGGACGGACAGCCTTCTCTAGAAAAAACTTCCTTAAAAAATTCTACTACAACATTGGTGGAAGTAGAAGAAACAAACTTAACTTCTGGCCATTTTGAGTGGTAATCCATAAGAACAAGGGCATAGCGGGAATCAGAGGGAAGACACATAAAAGGACCAGAAATATCAAAGGCAAGTTTTTTCCAAGGCAAAGTGGGCCAAGGGGTTGTCTTCAATGGAGGAACATTTACTTTCAACATTTTGTCGTTTCCTACACAAACAGCACACTCTCTAACCTTGTGTTCAACCAAACGATCCAAAGATGGCCACCAGAAATAATTCCTAATCAATCTTTTCATGGCCGACATACCTGGATGTGATTTATGTGCAAGATCTAGAATTAGATTTTGTATATCAAAAGGTGGAACACATTTACCAGATTTAAAAACTAAATCATTCTCCAACTCAAGTTCGGTTGAAACATTGAAAAATGGCATATAATTTTCTTTTAACAACTTTTTATCGGGCCAACCTTCCAGAATGAATTTTTTAATATTTTGTAAAGTGAGATCTTGTTCGTCAGCAGTTTTCCACAAGTCTTCAGAAATCTCAGTGAAAGAGATAGAAAGGACATCCTGCAAGCAAGTAACCACATCAGTATCATTCAAACTCTTGCACACAGCAACTGGAGATGGATGACGAGACATAAAGTCTGCCACCACATTTCTCTTTCCAGGGACATACTCCGGAGTGAAAGAATATTCTTGGAGTCGTGAAGTTAGTCTGGAAATGCGAGCTGTGGCATTCCAACCTCCACCTGGGGACAGAATGTTAACCAATGGCTTGTGATCGGTTCTCAGAATAAATTTATTTCCCCAAATGAAATTTCTGAAGTGCTCAATTGCCCATACGCAAGCTAAAAGCTCTTCCCCAATGACAGCATATCGACGTTCCGTATCATTGAGGGTACGGGACGCAAAACATACATTCCACTCATCTTTGCCGGACCTTTGAGACAACACAGACCCAAGACCATACATACTGGCATCCACCGTGATGACACACAATTTATTCAAACAGAATGGTCTAAGTGTAGGAGCATGCAAAATATCAGACTTGATGAGTTCAAATGCTACCTGTTGTTCCCCTTCCCAAACAAACGAATTACCATGTCTCAACAGCTTCCTCAAAGGCTCCATTTTGGTGGCAAAGTTATTTACAAATTTGCTATAATATTCACACATTCCTGCAAAGGATAATAACTGGTCTCTATTTGTTGGCGGAGGAGCATTACTAATACCATCTACATTCGATCTTTTCGGTACTACACCATCACCAGATAATGTGTGTCCCAAATATTCAACTGAAGATTGAAATAACTTGCACTTGCTGGCTTTCAAAGTTAAACCACTTTTCCTTAACTTTTCACACACACAGCGTAAATGACCAATATGGTCCTCAACTGTACCAGAAAAAATTAAAATGTCATCTTGGAAACACTTTACAAACTGATCCACATCCCTAAAAATATTGTACATGACCCGTTGAAAAACTGAGGCAGCTGAAGCCAAGAACACAGTCTCCCTCTCTGGCCTACTGGTATACCGCCCACCGGGATGCCCCAACCGGTTCCCTAGTGCCCTAATAGAAACCGTTACTATACTAGCAGCCTCCACCCCCAACTTCATGATTCTTGGAGATCTCAATCTCCATTTTAATGACCCCCAGGACTCGGTGGCGTCCGATCTCCTCCTCGACCTTACCTCCTATGAACTGAAACTGGTCAATTCTGAGGCGACACACAACAAAGGTCACCTGCTTGACCCGATTTTCACCAACATCCACGCGCTGAAAACAACACCTCCCCATCCCCTCCCATGGACTGACCACTTTTTGGTCCCTCTCTTCTGGCAAATCAGAACCATGCCACCTCAATCCCCCCAAGACGCGTTTCATGGACAGAGCCTGGTCCAAACTCTCTGTTGAAGAATGGTCCTCCATACTAGAACAGTCCTACCCCTCACCCTGCTCTCGACCCGGCGATTGCAGATACGAACTTGAAAACTGGCTCACCCACTCACTCGACTCTATTCTTCCCAAAAGAAGCACTCAGAAAAAGGAGAAGAGAGCTAACCCCGCCCCTTGGTACACACCCGAGCTAAAATTATTAAGGAAAGGATGCAAAAAACTGGAGCGCTCCTGGAGGAAAGACGGGACAAGATCCAGAAAAGATGAATATCGCACCGCCATGAGAACATACAAAACGGCCCTGCGTAATACTAAGAGGCAGTTCTTCGACGAAAGAATAAAAAATTCCTCCAACTCCTCTAGAGAAACCTTCATCATTAAGGAATTGCTCAAGGTGCCGGACCCCCCTTTGGCGCAAGACACCTCGGAGGACAAATGTAACAAATTGGCGAACTACTTTGACGCTAAAATTCAGAATATCTTAACCACCCTGCCTCAAGTCAATCACGGAATAGACTTAAGCAGTCAGCCAGCTAAACCAGCCATTCAGCTGGATACTTTTGGTCCTGTGTCAGTGGACGAGGTACTCAAAACTTTGGCCACCATCAAAAGTGGCTCCCCTAGCGACCGGGTACCCATGCGTATCCTAAAAATGATTGCACCCACCATCGCTACCCCTGTTACTGACCTTATTAACACCTCGCTGCATCAGGGAGTGGTTCCTCCTGGTTGGAAGAGAGCCATTGTCAAAGCCCTTCTTAAAAAGCCGCTCCTAGACCCAGCGGAATTGGCCAATTACAGGTCAATCTCCCTACTCCCCGGACTTAGCAAGGTCACGGAAAGGCTAGTCAATAAAAAACTTTCCCACTTCCTGGAATCCAACGGCCTTCTCCGGAACTCGCAGACTGGCTTTCGCCCTGGACAGGGTACGGACACCGCCCTTCTGGCAGTAGTTGAGAAGGCCAAATGCATTTTAGACTCAGGAGGATCAGTGGCAGTGATCCTCCTGGATCTAAGTGCGGCCTTCGATACTGTTAACCACCAGGTCCTCATTCAGCGACTGACTGACATAGGGGTGGCAGGAACGGCCTTGTCCTGGCTCACGTCATTTCTGAGCAATCGCACCTTCCAGGTCTGGGAGAGCAACACCCGATCAGCGGCAATTCCCCTCCAGTGCGGGGTACCACAAGGCTCCTCGTTAAGTCCCACATTATTCAATGTGTACATGTCCCCACTGGAGGAGGTGGTCGCCCCGTTCGGAGTCAAAATAGTGAGCTACGCCGACGACACCCAACTTGTCGTCTCCCTATCCCAACCTGACCAGGGACCGGGCACCCTCCACACCTGCCTATCAAAAATATTCTCTTGGATGTGTGAATCCTCCCTGAAACTGAATGGGTCTAAGACCGAGATCATGCTACTAGGGCATAAAGGATCCACCCTCCCTCCGAACATCTGGCCCACCTGTCTGGGGGAGCCCCCATCCCCTAAAAAGGAGATCAAAAGTCTGGGGGTCTGGATGGAAAAGGACCTATCCTTTAAGACCCAAGCCAAAAAAATAGCGGGAGCATGCTTCGGCCTCCTCCAATCGGCTCGGAAAGTCCTTCCCCCTCCTTCCGCAACCCTCTCGGAAGCTGCTTATCCAAGGACTGATCCTGTCCAGATTGGATCACAGCAATGCCATCTTCCTTGGGGCACCGGAAACCACCTTCAACAAGCTCCAACAGATCCAGAACGCCGCAGCGCAGCTTCTCACGGACACCCCAGCCAGATCATCAGCTAAATCAGCACTTAAACTTCTGCACTGGCTCCCAATACGCGAAAGGGTAAAATTTAAATCCCTATGCTTGGCACACAAATTGCTACGGGATAAGGCCCCCCCCATCCTAAGGAACCTAGTCGTGCCCTACAAAGCCAACAGGACACTCCGCTCAGATCACGAACGCCTAGTCACAGTGCCCAGAGTAAAAAAGGCACGTACAGGAGGACGACGATTCTCGGTTAACACAGCCAGACTGTGGAATTCCCTTCCCTTCAAACTTAGGATTGAACCCTGCCATCTCCAATTTCGGAAACTCCTGAAAACTCACCTCTTCCCTTGACCCTTCCCTATCTCTCCGGTAACCCCCCCCTCTGGTCTCTCTGTTTTGGTTTAGCGCTGAGATGCTTCTGGGTTACTATGCGCTCTATAAATCCGCATTCAATTTAATTCAATTCAATGTAATCCAGTAAACTAGGCACATGGGAAGACGCCAGTACCTCGGAAATATATTACTCGGGGCAAGCCCAGTCAACAACCGGATGCAAGAATTGCGAGCAGGATTCAAGATGAGAGGTAAGGAGACTCCATCCATGTCAAGTGTACGACAATCTGAAAAGGAAGGGTGCGTACAGGTTGGGCCTGTTAAATTAAGGCAACTCTCACACCGATTGGGGAGAGCTGCTGTACCCATTACCTTTGCGTCTGGGTCCGACAATTCAGAGTGTGTCTTCACTAAAGCGTTGGTTGCCAGGGAAGTGCAACCCAATATTAGCCCGCCCAAAACAGCAGCTAAAAATAAACACGCGCCGCCATTTACAAAGCCCATGTCTGAGTTTATTTTTTGCATCGCGCTTTCAGTTTGAGTGAAAGTGCGATGCAAAACATAAACACGCGCCGCCATTAACAAAGCCCCTGTCTTGTCTGTGGACGACATGCAGCCTTTGTAAGCAGAACAAGCACGCAAGTGGTGCGCACCTGCATGCCACAGCGAGAAATCTGTTTTGCATTATCGGCCACAATAATGCAAAACAGATGTTGGCAGTGCGGGTATCAGACACCAATAGGCCGTAGGCGGGGCAAATGCGGGACATACGCCCGCATTTGCCCAATTGTGTGCTGTCTTTGTTAGAAAGACGCAGCAACACCCAATAGCCTGCAACGATAACAAAACCACACACACGAGTGTGTGGTCAGCTTCCAGAAGTCCCTACATGAAGTCTCTAACTGCGCGAGCAGTGCTGCGCACTGCAACGCTAGGCGCAACTCCTAAAAACTGCTTTGTATACTTTTGTCTGCAGCTCATTTAGAATATCAATTTCCTTACCGTGCCATATTTCTAGGCCATATGCTAGTGTTGGGAGTAGTTGTGCTGCCATTACTTTCAGGAGATGACTATACACAGACTCCAGACCATCCAGAACGCAGCTGTCCGACTCGTCCTCGGGACTCCACCCCATGAACACATGACCCAACACCTACGAGACCTAGACTGGCTCCCTGACGAGAAGTGGGTCACTTTCAAACTCCTTACCCACGCCTACAAATCCCTCAACATCATCGGACCCAAATACATCAACAAGAGATTAACCTTCCACATACCCAAGAGAAACCTCCGCTCCGCCGATCTCGCCCTGGCAGAAGTCCCCCGCATCTGCAGAAACAGAACAGGTGAGAGAGCCTTCTCCCACATCGCAGACAAGACCTGGAACAAGCTCCCCTTGAACATCAGATGATCCCCTACCCTGCACACATTCAGGAAGGACCTCAAGACCTGGCTCTTCAACTGATCCGGAGCTCCGACCCCCCCAGTGCCTTGAGACCTTCACGGGTTAGTAGTGCGCTATACAAACCCCTTATTGATTGATTAATGGAAGGGCAGCGCAGTTTCGTTTGCAACTGTTTGTAAGCGAAAATGAGTGATTGGGCTTTGGCTTTTATTTGTTTTCTGATCCGTGACCTGCATCGGCCCAGCTTGATGCCCAGGTATTTATATGAGCTGATTTCCTCTATTTGTTCGCCCTTTGTGTGACGTTTATATTTACCAGGCCTGGAACCTGCAAGACGCACCACCTTTGTTTTATTCTTATTTAATTCCAAACCTAGCCGTTCAAAGTAATCTATCAGGTTATTGATAACTCTTTGCAACCCGATTGGAGTTTGGCTCACGGCCACTATGTCATCCTCATATTGCAGGAACTGTTTTGGCTCGTTTGACAGTTTGGGAGGGTGGCCATTTACTTTTGACAGGTGGATGTTTAGATCGGCGAGATATAGAATAAATAGACTCGGTGACAAGACGCAGCCCTATTTCAGTCCGTTGTTTATATTTATCTTAGAAGATACTCTGCTGCCATCTCCAAGCTTCACCCTAGCCCCGGTTTCACTAGATAGGGCTTTTATGATGTCAATTAATTGTTGAGGTAATCCCCATGCTTTCAATTTCATCCAGAGGCGATCTCGTGGCACTCTGTCAAAGGCTGGCGTTAGGTCGATGTAACATGCAAATAGTCCGGATTTTTTGTTTATAGCTTTTGCTGTTAGGATTGTCAGTGCTGCCAGGTTCGTGATAGTGCCCATTCCATGCCTAAAATCTGTTTGATATGTCGGGATTATACTTTTTTCCTCCGTCCAAGCCTGTTGTTGTAAAATGCATGAAGCGAAAAGTTTTGCCTAAACGTCAATCAGGGCAATGAGCCTGTCATTTCCAGGCTTGGTACGACTTCTGTTTTTATAGATTGGGTCAAATAGGTTCCCTCTCCAGGAATTTGGGGTCTTATTTTCACAATATGGATGGTTAAAAAGCGGCGTGTGGTAATTGACCCAAAATTCAGGTTCTTGCTTAAAAGTGCATTTAAGATACAGTTTGGCCCTGCTGCACCTTCAGTTTTCAATTTTTGTGTTGCTTCTTTTAGTTGCTTGGTTTTAATTAGGGTATTTGAGTCGTGGTTATTGAGTTTCAGTCGGTATCCTTCAAATTGTGCGTTTTTCTGTTTGAGGGGGCTAGTAGAAATTCCAATTTGCTTTCCCTCCTCCGGTATTTTCAAACCTATTTCTGCCCACATATGTTTACCATTTTGTGTGTTATTATACAATTTGTCGATATGTTGTGTCCATGCTGCCTCGCTTATTCCCGCGTTTTGGTGCGTTCCTATTCCTTTTGTTAGATTGTTTATTGTCCCCCAAAATTCACTGCTATTTGACAATTTCTCCCAGAGATTTTCCAAAAGCACCTTTTTTGCCTCCCTACACTTATTCATATATTCCTTTCTCATTTCTGTGATCTTACTGTTGTCTGTAGCTATACCCATTCTTGCTGCTACAGCCTTGGTTCTTGCCTCCCTTGCAATTTTCCTTTTCAGGTCGCGCAGCTTTATATTGTACCATGGTTCGTTTCTGGTGCCACGGGTCAATTGGCGTGCTGGAATTACTGGAAATGTATTTAGCAAAGTCATTCCTAGGTTCTCCCAATCTTGTTTTTCACTAAGTGGCCCGGTGTTATCTGCATGTTTGTGCATGGTGTCCATTATTTGTTTGATATTTTTTCATCCCCACTTTAATCTTCTTTGATTGTGTATTTCTGGCATTTTGGCCAAAGCTGTTGTGTTCCTTTTTTGAAGCAGGTTTATGTGTAATGCCATTTCTTGAGGGAGGTGGTCGCTCTCCGGACAGATATTAATACAAAAGGAGACAACTTAAGTGCAAGAGTTCCTTACTGACAATAGTGTAGTCTATGGTGGATTGTTTATTTCCACTAAAAAATGTGATGCTGCTGGTTGATCCCCCTTTGTATTTCCAATCAGAATGGTAAAACCATGCGTTCCCAGTTCTCGTTTTAGGTTGTTAGCTTCGGACTAAGTTTGGCGCTTTCTCTTATTCGGATTACCCCTTATTAAACTGCTATTAAAGTCACCTGAGATTATCATCTCTTAGTTTTGATGTGTGGCTTGCAGTGCCTTAATCAGGTTTCTCAGGCATAACAATCTTTCCTTTTTCTTCTTTTTATCGGGATGGATATATAAATATTTAAAATCAATATCTGCCAGGGCTTTGCATGTGTGGGTCTTTTGCACTCCAAGTTCATGGCTTGCACCCAATTATCTCCCGTGTCCAGTTCTTCTGATATCCAGTCCTGTTTTACTGTAACGTATATTGACAGCCCCCCTCCCTCTTGGGTGCCCATAGTTTGCCGTTTTTTCTGCCAAAACGTGATGTTTTTCTTAGCCAACAATAGATCTTGATGTTAGATTCCATGTTTTTTGTAATAAGATTATATCAAATCTTTCCAAGAAGGATATGGTCTCCTGGTCCTGACCCATTTCACTAAAACCATGGGTGTTCCATGAACAGATTCCTATTACTTTTTTCTTTTGTAACATTGGTTGTACTTCTATGAACTGTTCCCTTCAAGAAATTTTAATTTCATCAGGGTCATTGTTGGCTCAAGAATTGGGGAACTCATGACCAGTCTTGTTTTTCTTCTGTCTGTTGTTTAGGTCTTTGGGGGCTTGGTCTGAGTTTGTTCGAGCTTTTTACCTGCTTTAGTTGTGCTTTGGGGGTGGTACTTCTCGCCCCCCTCAAAAATGATGTTGGTCTTGTGTTATTTCCTGTTGTTTGATACGCCTCTTTCTTATGTATGGATATTTGGGGCGTTTCAAGTATGTTAGTGATATGCCCCATGCTTCAAAAACCGCTCTTGTTGAATATATCAGCGCCGCTATTTTGTTTGAAGACCATGTTCTACAGGTTACCTCTGTTTCTGTTTTTTTTCTATTTACAGAAATTCTACGGCCAGGAGATCTGCTGATGTGATGTTCCTTATTTTTGGAATCTCTTTGAACAGCCTCATTAGGTTTACCCTATGTAGAAGTTCCAGTCTGCCCTTAGTTGGGTATTCTAGCACAAAAATTAGTTTTTGGCTATGCTCCGCTGGGTCACTTTGTCAGTTTTGGTTTTGATTTGTTATCAGTTTTTCCGTTAAGGATTCACAGACCGTATTCCCATTTTGGCCCTTGTTGTCTTCAAAGGGGCTTTCCTGTGAGAAAGTATTTGATTTTCCCTCGCCAATAATTTCAATTTCTCTTTTTACTGTTTTTTGGCTTGTACCTATCCGTGCAAGTTCTTGTGTGGTATGCATTTCAATTTGTAGTTTGCAGACCCGGCCCTGTTTGTCCAGGATTATTTTTATTTGGTTGCTGTGGCTTTTGTCTGTTTCTGTTTGATTTCCCGGCATTTTTAGGTCTCGTAGAGAGACCTATTGCAGTCAAACCAGAAAGCTGAGGATTTGTAGAAGTGCACGTGCTCCTGAACGCGCTTCTATCCCCCTGCCTTGCTCTTCAAAGGCTCCCCTTACCATTTGCTCCTGCTTCCCCGCCCACTGCTTCACACTTCACGGCCGCCAGGCCGTGACTCGCATTTCTGCCCAGCCCCCCTCTCAGCGCTGCCTTGTTTTCATGGCCGGCCTCCGAGAGCTTCAAAGGGATCTGCTTCCCCGCCCACTGCTTCACACTTCGTGGCGGCCGTGACTCGCATTTTTTTTTTCCTCCTATGACATGCCTGCAGCTGCCGCTGCACGCACTGCTCGGTCAATGAGGTGTAAAAATATAACGGCAGGAATATAATACAAATATTTAAATGCTTTAAAATGTTTTTATTTCCAATGGGCTTTTATCGTTTCCCATTCTGCTCTGTTTCCCAGGCTTCTTTATTTGATTGCCAGGTTTGGCTTGTATCTACCTCTGACTATTCTGTGATCTTGCGCCCTTTTTCACACAGAAGGAAAGTTAAGCCCCCTCCCATCCTCTTATTCCTTCAGTTTACAATAGTTTCTATTTAGTTGTGTTGTCTTCATCGATGGCTGTGGAGGCCGGAGAATGAGCACCTACTCCCGACTTCCCAACATGAAAAATGGGTGGGGCAAAACTCTTTTTGTGTCTCGTTATTCTGATCTACCGGAGCTTGCATCATTTTAATCTTGTTCATAGGCTCGCTGTATGCTCTATTTAATAACTGCACGTTTACATACTTCAAGTGTTCTATGCGCTGTTTACATCTCTGCTCGAATGACTCCTCATTCTTTTCAAACGATAGTGTGCCCGATCACCCTCGCGTCAGCCAAACGCATAAATTGTATGCATACATGCTGTACAACTTCAGTACCATGTATGCATCTCTTGCCATTCGTCACTGTGTGCCCCCTGCGTACTCTCCCCAAAGTCAGTGACACAATCGTTCTCCAGCAGGCACACTGGCACCGTTCACCACCTTCGTGCAAACACCGTGGCACAGAGAGTTCAGTATTACAGCTCAACCTTCTCGTGCAGATACAGGACACCACCCTTGTGTAGACACAAAATCCCAGCCTACCCCGTTCGTGCCAGCACAGTGACACATCTCATTAACCTCACGCAGGTTCTGAGGCACAACTATGCTTGTGCAGTCGCAGTATCACAATTGACTACGCTCATGCAAACACAGTGGCATATCTCACCTTCCCCGTGCAAAGTGGTACAGGTGACTACTCTCTCGCGGCCACAGTGACATGCCTAAAATGAATGCCTAGACCCCGCAGAGAGAGGCCTGATCCTATGCCCACACGGGGGTGCCAGCCAGCTCAGTGTTACTACAATTTCTACTTTTTAGCACAGTTGGGTTGCTCTGTTCTTCTGTGCACACTTGGATATATTTACCCAATCCTCAAAGCAGCCCACCTGCAGCCCACTTCTCCCCTTATTGCGAGGCTTTCAAGGGATGTCTGGAGGGTGAGTGTGGTATACAAATATGAAGATTTGTGGACGTGCAACACTTTAAATGCCTCATAGGTAGCCGCATCCGATTGTTTAACGCAGCACGGAGATGGTTGTACCGCCTGACCCACAATAGGAGATTGGCCAAGACTAACTTCCGTCGCACCCCGGTACAAACTCGTAAACACGCTCCCAGCAATAGCTATCTACAGCCTCCCAATACTTCAATAACCTCACTGGAAAGCTCACCCAAGCTGATTCAGTAGACGCTCGTTTAAATATCTGTCTAGTGACTTATGCCACCATCTGGGAAACCTGTACAAACAACACTTGCCAAACATCCACAAGCAACAGACATCCACTGGCGTCAGGCATCCACAAGCGTCAGGTATGCACAAGCGTCAGGTATGCACAAGCTTCAAGCATTCACAAACATCAGACATCCACAAGCGTCAGACATCCACAAGCATCCACAAGCATCAGGCATCAACAAGCAGCAGACATCCACAAGCAACAGACATCCACAAGCATCAGACATCCGCAAGCATCAGACACCCGCAAGCATCAGACATCCGCAAACATCAGACATCCGCAAACATCAGACATCCGCAAACATCAGACATCCGCAAACATCAGACATCCACAAGCATCAGACATCCACAAACATCAGGCATCCACAAGCGTCAGGCATCCACAAGCGTCAGGCATCCACAAGCGTCAGGCATCCACAAGCGTCAGGTATGCACAAGCGTCAGGTATGCACAAGCTTCAAGCATTCACAAACATCAGACATCCACAAGCGTCAGACATCCACAAGCATCAGGCATCAACAAGCAGCAGACATCCACAAGCAACAGACATCCACAAGCATCAGACATCCGCAAGCATCAGACACCCGCAAGCATCAGACATCCGCAAGCATCAGACACCCGCAAACATCAGACATCCGCAAACATCAGACATCCGCAAGCATCAGACATCCGCAAGCATCAGACATCCGCAAGCATCAGACATCCGCAAACGTCAGACATCCACAAGCGTCAGGCATCCACAAGCGTCAGGCATCCACAAGCGTCAGGCATCCACAAGCGTCAGGCATCCACAAGCGTCAGGCATCCACAAACGTCAGGCATCCACAAGCGTCGGGCATCCGCAAGCGTCAGACATCCACAAGCGTCAGACATCCACAAGCGTCAGACATCCACAAGCGTCAGCATCCACAAGCGTCAGACATCCACAAGCGTCAGGCATGCACAAGCGTCAGGTATGCACAAGCGTAAGGCATGCACAAGCGTCGAGCATGCACAAGCTTCGAGCATTCACAAACGTCAGACATCCACAAGCGTCAGACATCCACAAGCGCCAGACATCCACAAGGGTCAGACATCCACAAGGGTCAGACATCCACAAGCATCAGACATCCACAAGCAACAGACATCCACAAGCAACAGACATCCACAAGCAACAGATATCCACAAGCAACAGACATCCAAAAGCAAAAGACATCCACAAGCGTCAGGCATCCACAAGCGTCAGGCATCCACAAGCGTCAGGCATGCACAAGCTTCAAGCATTCACAAACGTCAGACATCCACAAGCGTCAGACATCCACAAGCGTCAGACATCCACAAGCGTCAGACATCCACAAGTGTCAGACATCCACAAGCGTCAGGCATCCACAAGGGTCAGGCATCCAGACATCCACAAGCGTCAGACATCCACAAGCGTCAGGCATCCACATGTAACAGACATCCACATGCAACAGACATCACCAAGCAACAGACATCCACAAGCGTCAGACATCCACAAGCGTCAGGCACAAGCATCAGGCATCCACAAGCGTCAGGCATCCAAAAGCGTCAGGCATCCACAAGTGTCAGGCATCCACAAATGTCAAGCATTCACAAACGTCAGACATCCACAAGCGTCAGACATCCACAAGCGTCAGGCATCCACAAGCGTCAGGCATCCAGACATCCACAAGCGTCAGACATCCACAAGCGTCAGGCATCCACATGCAACAGACATCCACATGCAACAGACATCCACATGCAACAGACATCACCAAGCGTCAGACATCCACAAGCGCCAGGCACAAGCGTCAGGCATCCAAAAGCGTCAGGCATCCAAAAGCGTCAGGCATCCAAAAGCGTCAGGCATCCACAAGTGTCAGGCATCCACAAATGTCAAGCATTCACAAACGTCAGCCATCCACAAGCGTCAAGCATTCACAAACGTCAGACATCCACAAGTGTCAGACATCCACAAGCGTCAGACATCCACAAGCGTCAGACATCCACAAGCATCAGACATCCACAAGCATCAGACATCCACAAGCAACAGACATCCACAAGCATCAGACATCCGCAAGCATCAGACACCCGCAAGCATCAGACATCCGCAAACATCAGACATCCACAAACATCAGACATCCGCAAACATCAGACATCCGCAAACATCAGACATCCGCAAACATCAGACATCCACAAGCATCAGACATCCACAAACATCAGGCATCCACAAGCGTCAGGCATCCACAAGCGTCAGGTATGCACAAGCGTCAGGTATGCACAAGCTTCAAGCATTCACAAACATCAGACATCCACAAGCGTCAGACATCCACAAGCATCCACAAGCATCAGGCATCAACAAGCAGCAGACATCCACAAGCAACAGACATCCACAAGCATCAGACATCCACAAGCATCAGACACCCGCAAGCATCAGACATCCGCAAACATCAGACATCCGCAAACATCAGACATCCGCAAACATCAGACATCCGCAAACATCAGACATCCGCAAGCATCAGACATCCGCAAGCATCAGACATCCACAAACGTCAGGCATCCACAAGCGTCAGACATCCACAAACGTCAGGCATCCACAAGCGTCAGGCATCCACAAGCGTCAGGCATCCACAAGCGTCAGGCATCCACAAGCGTCAGGCATCCACAAGCGTCAGGCATCCACAAACATCAGGCATCCACAAGCATCAGGCATCAGACATCCACAAACGTCAGGCATCCACAAGCATCAGACATCCAAAGGCATCAGGCATCCTCAAGCGTCAGGCATCCACAAGCGTCAGGCATGCATAAGCGTCAAGCATTCACAAACGTCATACATCCACAAGCGTCAAGCATTCACAAACGTCAGACATCCACAAGCGTCCCACATCCACAAGCAACAGACATCCACAAGCAACAGACATCCACAAGCAACAGACAGCCACAAGCAACAGACAGCCACAAGCAACAGACATCCACAAGCATTAGACATCCACAAGCATTAGGCATCCACAAGCATCAGACATCCAGAAGCATCAGACATCCAGAAGCATCAGACATCCAGAAGCGTCAGACATCCAGAAGCGTCAGGCATCCAGAAGCGTCAGGCATCCACAAGCGTCGGGCATCCACAAGCGTCGGGCATCCACAAGCGTCAGACATCCACAAGCGTCAGACATCCACAAGCGTCAGGCATGCACAAGCGTCAGGTATGCACAAGCGTAAGGCATGCACAAGCGTCGGGCATGCACAAGCTTCGAGCATTCACAAACGTCAGACATCCACAAGTGTCAGACATCCACAAGCGCCAGACATCCACAAGCGTCAGACATCCACAAGCGTCAGGCATCCACAAGCGTCAGGCATCCACAAGCGTCAGGCATGCACAAGCTTCAAGCATTCACAAACGTCAGACATCCACAAGCGTCAGACATCCACAAGCGTCAGACATCCACAAGCGTCAGACATCCACAAGCGTCAGACATCCACAAGCGTCAGACATCCACAAGCGTCAGACATCCACAAGCGTCAGGCATCCACAAGGGTCAGGCATCCAGACATCCACAAGCGTCAGACATCCACAAGCATCAGGCATCCACATGCAACAGACATCCACATGCAACAGACATCACCAAGCAACAGACATCCACAAGCGTCAGACATCCACAAGCGTCAGGCACAAGCGTCAGGCATCCACAAGCGTCAGGCATCCAAAAGCGTCAGGCATCCACAAGTGTCAGGTATCCACAAATGTCAAGCATTCACAAACGTCAGACATCCACAAGCGTCAGACATCCACAAGCATCAGGCATCCACAAGCTTCAGGCATCCACAAGCGTCAGGCATCCACAAGCGTCAGGCATCCACAAACGTCAGGCATCCACAAGCATCAGGCATCAGACATCCACAAACGTCAGGCATCCACAAGCATCAGACATCCAAAGGCATCAGGCATCCTCAAGCGTCAGGCATCCACAAGCGTCAGGCATGCATAAGCGTCAAGCATTCACAAACGTCATACATCCACAAGCGTCAAGCATTCACAAACGTCAGACATCCACAAGCGTCCCACATCCACAAGCAACAGACATCCACAAGCAACAGACATCCACAAGCAACAGACATCCACAAGCAACAGACAGCCACAAGCAACAGACAGCCACAAGCAACAGACATCCACAAGCATTAGACATCCACAAGCATTAGGCATCCACAAGCATCAGACATCCAGAAGCATCAGACATCCAGAAGCATCAGACATCCAGAAGCGTCAGACATCTAGAAGCGTCAGACATCCAGAAGCGTCAGACATCCAGAAGCGTCAGGCATCCAGAAGCGTCAGGCATCCACAAGCGTCGGGCATCCACAAGCGTCGGGCATCCACAAGCGTCAGACATCCACAAGCGTCAGACATCCACAAGCGTCAGGCATGCACAAGCGTCAGGTATGCACAAGCGTAAGGCATGCACAAGCGTCGGGCATGCACAAGCTTCGAGCATTCACAAACGTCAGACATCCACAAGCGTCAGACATCCACAAGCGCCAGACATCCACAAGCGTCAGACATCCACAAGCAACAGAAATCCACAAGCAACAGACATCCACAAGCAACAGACATCCACAAGCAACAGACATCCACAAGCAACAGATATCCACAAGCAACAGACATCCAAAAGCAAAAGACATCCACAAGCGTCAGGCATCCACAAGCGTCAGGCATCCACAAGCGTCAGGCATGCACAAGCTTCAAGCATTCACAAACGTCAGACATCCACAAGCGTCAGACATCCACAAGCGTCAGACATCCACAAGCGTCAGACATCCACAAGCGTCAGACATCCACAAGCGTCAGACATCCACAAGCGTCAGGCATCCACAAGGGTCAGGCATCCAGACATCCACAAGCGTCAGACATCCACAAGCGTCAGGCATCCACATGCAACAGACATCCACATGCAACAGACATCACCAAGCAACAGACATCCACAAGCGTCAGACATCCACAAGCGTCAGGCACAAGCGTCAGGCATCCACAAGCGTCAGGCATCCAAAAGCGTCAGGCATCCACAAGTGTCAGGTATCCACAAATGTCAAGCATTCACAAACGTCAGACATCCACAAGCGTCAGACATCCACAAGCATCAGGCATCCACAAGCGTCAGGCATCCAGACATCCACAAGCGTCAGGCATCCGCATGCAACAGACATCCACATGCAACAGACATCCACATGCAACAGACATCACCAAGCGTCAGACATCCACAAGCGTCAGGCACAAGCGTCAGGCATCCAAAAGCGTCAGGCATCCAAAAGCGTCAGGCATCCAAAAGCGTCAGGCATCCACAAGTGTCAGGCATCCACAAATGTCAAGCATTCACAAACGTCAGACATCCACAAGCGTCAAGCATTCACAAACGTCAGACATCCACAAGTGTTGAGGTAATAGAAATTTTTAGGTAGTCAGTGTGACCCCCACTTGCACCCTATCCATGCTCCCGTGTTCCACGTATGTCATGTAATTCCTTTTCCGTGTCTGCCATAATCATGCGAAGGCATTTCCGTCTAATGTTAGTATGTCAGTTAGTGAGCCCTCCATGTATAAAGTACTGATTCCGCATCAGGGCCCACGTTTCCAATGCATTTACATGGTACACTTTCAGAATATTGCAAAGCACACGCTTTCCACGTTTTTCTGGCTCAGTCGAGCCAGGCCTTAATTGAGGCTCCGAGTCTCTTCTGTCTCTGAAAGCTGTAGTTTAGGTATGCATCCCTGACCTTTACTTTACTTCCTGCCCAGCGAAGCAGTGCCCGGCTCGGCCTGGCCTGTCTGCCAAGACGGTATTTTGCCTACAGTTATCTGCTCAGCCTCCGCAAAAACACATTCCAGTCTAGTGAAATAGGTAAACATATTCCAGCCTGCAGAGCGAAGGGCCCGGCCTTCATGTCTCCTTACGAGTAATTTATTGCACCCGTTGCCATAGTAGGCCCATGGCCCCGCGCATTGCACAAAGACACGTATGCACCCACTAGCATTCAGTGATGTACGGCCTCTGCCCGAGAGACCTTTTACTTCAGATAGTACATCCTCCAAACACGAGATACCAGATACGCTATAGGTGCAGGTCGTTCTGACATCCCAGACACCAGACTCCTCTACTAGTGCTAAAGTCAAGCCCCCCAGCTCTCCCCAGTTACACGTCAATGCCACATCATGATCAGTCGCGCGCGCATACGTGCTAAAGGTTTCTGCTGACCCTGCAGAATTTCTCTATGCATCCACCCACTTATGACACTTCTGTGACGTTTCCAGCACACACCTCCGTGTACGCCCTTGTACACGCCTTCTTTTACGCCCATGTGTTCTTATCACTCTCTTTTCCACTTGTTACGCCTACTGTATTCATTTCAATTATACTGTTTTACTATATATAATGTGTGATGTCAATAAAGTGTTGAATATCCCTTCCTGAACCTTAGTGGTGATGGAACCCGATGTCCAGTATCTCAAGATACTTAATTAAAGCCCGTATGACTCAGATACCACGGACTCTGCCTCTCATTTATTGAGTTATCCTTATTGTCATTTAATGTATAGAAAAATAGTTCCGGTAATTTTATTTACCACATAATCTGGCGCCCGAACAGGAACCCCTCCCCTTCCCCACTCGCCGGCGATGTAACGCAGGCCCCTGACCCCTTCTACAGTCGTGACGGATTCGTGAGCACACCTGCGGGTTTTCCTGCTATCTCCCTCAGGCCCACGGGGGAGACGGAGACTGCGGTCCGGCATCCAGACGAGGCGGTGAGGAATGCGGAGAGTCCCGACCAGAGCCCAAGTCGAGAGAGCAAGGTCCGAGGTATCCAGAGGCCCACCTGTTCCGAAGCGCATGCGTAGTAGCAGCAGACGTCGTAGCAGTCCAGTCCAGTCAAGTCCAGTCCAGTGTCGAGTTTCCGAGGCCTTCAGTTTTGCTTCCCGGTGAGTACCGTTGTTGGGAACGCATCTAGACGGGTTCATTAATTTGTGCCCGGTCAAGACGGGTCTGGGTACACAGATCCGGTCCAGACGTGTTCACTTAGGTGAATACGGTATGACGTGTCTCTTTATGAGACCGGTATGTCTGTACTGTTTTAGCAGTGCATCTAGTAATTCAGTATTCTAGTATTGTTTTCTCGAGATTTTCAGAATTATGTTTTTCTATGTACCAGGTAGTATCTGTCCGAAATGTTTTTAATGTGTTTAATGTCGTGGTATGAATGATTGTTTGCAATTTATTATTGTGTTCACTGTATTCACGTTTCAAGTAAGTTCAAATATGCCGCTGTTTTCGAAATTACGTCAGATAGGAACCAGGAAAGGGATACTCGAAGAGCCAGTTCCCGTCCCGCCTAGGGACACTCCTGGACATTTCATGTACCATAAGCATGGCTTAGATGCCATACTGTACTTAGACTTATGGGTTGACTACACTAGGGATCTGGAAGAGAAATATAGGTGGCCTGTCTCAGGGACATGGGATGCTGAATGCATCATGAGAGTAGAGGAAGCATTGTGGAAGAAGAAAGCCAGACAATCCCAGAAAGATGCCATAGAATTGTGGCGTAAAGAAGCGCATCGAAGAACAGAGAAAGAAATTAGGAAAGCAGAAAGAAGGAGAGTCATCAGAAAAAGCCCAAGAAAAAGAGTTACTAGAAGAAGGTGAACGAGTTAAAGCAGAACAGTTAGACAGACAAAGAAATGCCCTTATTAAAGGCATGTACCCCCTTCTCGCCGAGGGCCTGCCTAAGGCTACCCCGGAAGTACCACGTAATTTACCGCCACCACTGGTTCCAACTAAACTCCGTCATAAACAGACCGCAGCAGAAATTTTCCTTTCTTCTTACTTAGATGACACTGTCCCAGAGTATGCAAATACAACTCCTCCTCCGAATATTCATCCTCATAACCCTGTTAATGACACGACTCCTGTCACTGGTCCTGGCAATCCTTTTAATCCGCCTGTAACCCAGGACCAGCCTACATTACCTACACCTGTTTTACCAGCTACACTACCGCCAGCGACAGTACAGCCAATAATAGTCGACGATCACAGTACAGGAGGTGCGGTAGGAGGAACATCTCTCACCCCGCCTCAAGTAAAGCGTACATCATTAAGGGAACTAGCATTACAGCGAACACCGAAAGTAGCCACATTCGCAGCCCTTAAACAGTACCTCACTGATTGTATATATGATCCAATCCCAGGCGAAGACCAGATGCTTGTATATTCAATACGTGTACGACGTGTTACAAACTATTTACTCATTTTACCAGATATGAGGGAACATTTAGACAAGATATATCATTTCATTAGAACGGGGGAGGGACCAGAAAGTATTCACGAGGCCATGGCACACAGGAAAGTGGAGATCCAAAATATGATCTTACAGTTTTTGATAAATTGTTTGATTAGGGAACAAGACCAGCCAGGTAAAAGGAAAGAAGAGATGAAAGTCCTGATAAAATGGAGTGACAACATAGCTGATGGAAAACATAGTAAACAAGGTTGTATAGAATCCATGTACAGAAAGATTCGTAAAGAAATTCTAGACATACACAGAAGAGAAAGAGCAGAGAGAGAAGCCGACAAGGCGGAGGACGAAGTCTCAGAAGACGATGATATAGAAACCGAGAACCCGAATAGAATAGCGTACGTAGGTAGAGCGAGACCCTTTGACAAACCCATACGTCCAGAATGTAAGAAAAGTTTTCTTTCTCCCATACCAGAACAATGTTCTCTTGAACATCTATTCCAAGCCACTGATAAAGTTCTGAAACAACGAATAGGTTACAGTGAACTTAGTACCATGCATGAACAGGAACTAGCCCGGTCAGCAGTACAATGGGCTGTCAATACTAGCGTATATAAAGATGATATAGTAGCGCAAACATTTTTGGATCTCTCCCCAGACGAACAGCGACTAGCTGGTATGTACATGATTCAACATCTCATTACATCGTACGAAAGTCAGCATTCTGATCCAGGTCCCCTATATAATGTATTGGAAGAGTTACTCCTAGGTAGATGGAGAGGCCTAGGTACCGATTTAATTAATGTTATTCTAGAACAGCGACACAAATACAGAACTTTCCTGACTCCACATTTCGTTCCCATTCCAACCCCAGTAAGGAAATCATTTTACATAGACATACAGAATCCCTTACGAGAGGTTCATCCCGTTAGAGACACTGCAGGTACCCTTCATCGAGTATTCGTATACACACCTTTGACGAAAATGGAATTATTGGAAATGAAAAAATTAGTACTGTGTCATGATAAAGATCCTGCAGGGTTTCACCGTGAATTAAAAGACATGCTCCGCATGGGAGAGTATACCTATGCTGATATTCTCAAAATGTTAAAAGTACTGTTGCCTGCAGGTATTTACGAAAAACTCAAAGAAAAGGAATGGGAGGTGGGAGAGAAAAAGATTAATTGGACAGAATTAGAGGACGAGGAAAATGGACGGACCCCAGGCACTGGCCTCGGGCCCAAAGCTAAAGAATTACCAGAATTATTAGTACAAGTCTTGCCGAGATTATTGACAACTAAAAAGGAAGACTGGGATGCGATCTCAGCCTGCAAACAGAAACAAGACGAAGACACTAGCGATTTTTATTCCAGATTCGAGAAATGTTTCATTATTAATAGCGGCCTGAAAACGAGTAGTGAATCATACCCACATCTCTTTGTGACCAAATTAGTAGAGAATTCCTTAACACAAGTTAAAAATAGAGTATTGAAGGTTGAGAGTACCTGGCAAGCTAATACCCCTTCCCAAATGTTACAAATGTTACAGTACCACCAGAACCGAATTAGAGAGGAACACGAACACGAACAGAGACGTATAAAAGACACGAAAATGAAAGTACTAGTCGCTCAGTCTGTGCCAGCTAATGGTCAGAAGAGGGGTACAACACCGACCAGTTATTCTGCAGCTCCTGTTAAAGGGACCTGCAACTACTGTAAACAGCCAGGTCACTATATAAATGAATGTGCCGTCCTGAAACGCAATATAGCTACAGGCAAGACGAAAGAAAGACCGCGTCCACCAAGACAGGAACATGTTCAGCAGAACACGCAAACTCCTCAGAACCCGCAACAGTCAGTAGCAGTACCCCAGCCTATAGCTGCCACCCAACAAGTTACACAACAAATGTACCAGTATGCTCAGTCAGATTACCCCGATTATCAACAGTATTCATGAAACAGCCTAGAGAGGGAGGTAGGTTTGCCCCTTATCGAGGTTCCTGTAGATCAAGAGGGTCCCTATGTACATAGTCAGGTATTAGGGAAAGACAGAAATTTTTTGATTGACACAGGGGCAAGCAGAACTACCATCAGTCATGACGAGGTTCCAGGGGCACCCCTCTCAGGCTCAAGAAATATTTCCCTGGGATTTTCAGGAAAGCCTATTGTTAACGAAGTGTCAAAGCCAATTTCCCTAGAAGTTGGTCCATTGTCCCGTACTACTGACTTGTTACTTACGAAATCATGTCCAGAAAACTTGCTTGGTATAAAAACGTTGAAAGAACTAGGAGCAGTTATTTGTTGTTCTCCGGAAGGAGTGAGATTGTTTTTACGTGATTTTAAAGGACATTATGTGTTAAGAGATTTTGATCCAAGATTGCAGAATGTACCACAGCATTTATGGGCGCAAGGTCCAACTGATGTAGGCTGCATGCACATTACACCATACCGTGTCACACTCAAGCAAGGAGTTATACTGCCCCGAATTCGACAATACAAGTTACCGCCTGAGGCTGTAGTGGCCTTACTGAAAATTATTGACGAGCTCATTGCTCAAGGAGTGGTTGTAGAAACTGACTCCAATGTGTGTAATTCTCCTATCATCCCGATTCTTAAACGAACTGACCCGAATGCACCACCGGTCTATAGACTGGTGATTGACCTTCGAGAATTAAATAAATGCATAATACCCCAATACCCAGTAGTCCCAGACATTTCTTCCTTGTTGACTGCCATTGATTCCGAAGCTGCGTTCTTCACTGTAATCGATCTCAAGAACGCCTTCTATAGTGTTCCCATACATCCGGAAAGCCAGTAACTTTTCTGTTTCTGTTTAAATGGCCGAAGCTTCAAATTTGCACGTGCTCCTCAAGGATTCACAGAAAGCCCTAGTATTTACAGCCAAGCACTGAAACGACAACTAGACAGTATTCACATGCCTACTGACACTGCCCTGCTCCAGTATGTTGATGATCTATTGATCACAGCGCGAACAGAACGTGATTGCGAACGTGCATCACTGACAGTCTTGTATTTTCTGGCCGAAAAAGGACATAAAGTGTCCCCTTCAAAGTTACAATTCTGTGTCCAGCAAGTGGTTTACTTAGGACACTTGCTGTCCAAGTGGGGTAGACAGTTGACACCTGATCGTATCCAATTAATTGCACACCTTCCGCAACCCAAGACACAAAAGGAGGTACGGGCCTTCATTGGCCTCACTTCTTACTGTAGACAATGGATTCCCCAGTATGCATATCTAGCAAAGCCACTCATACAGTTGACAACACAGGAGGCAGCGACTTCGACTGTCCTCCCTTGGACTCAGGAACATACACTTGCTTTCGATGAACTGAAGAAAGCCCTATGTCAAGCACCTGTTTTAGCGACACCATGTTACAGCAAACCTTTTACACTTTTTGTCACTGAACGCGATGGCACAGCATTATCTGTTCTTACACAAGATCAAGCAGGAAAACACAAGCCTTGTGCTTATTTCTCCAGTACATTGGATCCAGTAGCCCAGGCTCTGCCTGCGTGCTTAAAATCAGTTGCAGCAACAGCTCTAGCTATCAGACAAAGCGATTCTATAGTGTTAGGACATCCCCTGACAGTACAGGTTCCACACTCCGTGGAAGTTCTCTTGAACAGGACACAGACTCAACACTTGACCATAACACGACTGACAGGATATGAACTGACACTGTTCCAACCACACATGGAGATCAGACGTTGCAACATATTAAACCCTGCTACACTTTTGCCTTCAAGTACATCAGACCCTACACCACATGACTGTGTGGAAGTCATTAACACCTTGACGAAACCAAGACAAGACTTGACAGACATTGCATTACCTGACCCAGACCTGACACTATATGTGGATGGTTCATGTATGAGAACAAGTACAGGAGAGTTAGTGGCCGCATATGCAGTGACCACAGAAACTGAAGTCATAGAAACACATCGTATTGATACATTGTCTGCTCAAGCAGCAGAGCTCATCGCTCTGACTCAAGCCTGCATCCGAGCCAAGAACCTGAAAGTAAATATATACACAGATTCACAGTATGCATTCGGAGTCGTTCATGACTTCGGTGTCCTCTGGCAAGAGAGAGGTTTTTTGACTTCTCACGGAGCCAAGATACAACATGGTCCCCTCATTCAAGCTCTATTAGACGCATTACATTTGCCTACAGCCATAGCCATCATGAAGTGCAAAGCACATACTAAAGTTACTGACACTATTTCCCAGGGTAACGACCTGGCAGATCGAACAGCCAAGCTTACAGCTCAGACTCATACAGACACTCCAGCTGACATGACAAAGACCGAAGTACCATCACTGACGAATTGCATGACAGTCAGGGATCCCACACAAGATGTACTCGACATACAGACACATGCTACTCCAGACGAAATCAAGAAATGGACTGAACAAGGAGGGGTCCAGACAGATCAGGGATGGATGACAAAGGGAAAAGCCACATGGTTTCTCCCCGACTCTATGGTTCAAGTTATCATTAATACAGCACATAGTCCATCACACTTAGGAGAAAAAGCCATGTTGGACAGCATCCAGAACCTTTGGTTCAATAAACATTTACGAGCAGCAGCCAAACAGAAAGTACGTACCTGTATGATCTGTTGTCAGTTCAATCCAGGCAAAGGCATTCCCGTGGAACAAGGTGGATTTCATCCTCCTGACCACCCTTTTGAAGTCCTCCAGATGGATTATATTCAGATGGATCGATGTCGAGGATTCAAGTATGTCCTCGTAGTTGTATGTGCCCTATCTAGATGGACAGAAGCTTACCCAGTCCCCGATTACACTGCTGTAACCACTGCCAGACAATTGGTCCGTGAATTTTTCCCGCGATACGGCTTGCCCCATGTCGTGTACTCAGATAATGGGCAGCCATTCTCTTCTGAACTAATGAAACAGGTATCACTCCTGTTAGGTTACCAGTGGAAGTTCCATTGTGTACGACACCCCGAGGCCGCCGGCCTCGTCGAGAGACATAATCAGACTCTGAAAACACGGTTAGCGAAGGTCTGTGCAGAAAAAGGCGTAGATTGGATGGTAGCCCTGCCGGTTGCCCTCTTTTACATGCGTATGGTAGCCCATTCCAGAACCGGACTATCTCCTTATGAGATTGTGTTCGGCAGACCTCCAAACATGTGGGGTACACCTCTGCCTAGAAAAATCACCGATGTTGACAGTAATATGCTGACAGATTACCTGGCTTCCTTGATGTCTGCACTACTCTCTTGTCGTTCCCAGGTAGCGGCTGCTTTCCCGGACAACACTCAAGTGAAATCGTTCCAGGAGACCTCATCTGTATCCGTAATTTTGACCGCTCAAGCCCTCTCGAGCCCAGGTGGCGGGAGCCGAAGCTGGTGTTGATCACAACAAGGACCGCAGTGAAGGTGGAGGGAAGGAAAAGCTGGATCCATTCCAGCCACGTTAAACGATTCCATGGACTGTTTCCAGAGACATTTCCCAAGGACTGCCCCATTTCTGATATTGACACTAAACTCCCCCTGTTAGAGAAAACTCCGCAGCAGGAGTACCGAATGAAATTGAGGTCTAGTAAGTCAGACAGCGTTTAATTGTTTAAGTCCCCCTCGGGTGAAGCGGTTAGACAGGTTCCTGACATGTATGAGATAGACCCAAATAGCCAGAGAGATAGGCGAAATGAGAAGAGAAACAGATACTGCAAAAATCTGCACAGCAGATGTATTATCACTTTGATTTTTATGTTTTTTCTGAGTATTATGATCATATGTATAAGCTGGACGTTACATGTTTTCTTTCCACCTCTTGGTTCACACGTACATTCTTCTTCCAATGACACTATAGAGCATACATTCAGGGACCTGCCCCCTCACGAACTATCCTATCGACTTGCACTGCGCAACAACACTTTTATCCGTATGTTACACCATTCTCACCAGACCAGCAATGTCATTAATTGCTGGGTGTGTGGCCGACTCCCACCTTACCAGAAAATGAAGGGAGCTCTGCCCCTCTTTCCCTATCCGTTTACGCATAATGGTTTGTGCGGAGCATGGTTTGCATTAATGTCCTCCTTAGACAGTAAGTCCAAAGTTTCCCAAGGCAATTGGATATGGGGAGACCTGAATACAGTTATGAATAAAGCCTGTTTCCCAGACAAGGACGGTCTTCCCCAAAGGACAGGGACCGATCTAGAAAATGAAGTGTATGGATTAGGAAATTTTACGCTTAACCTCATGATTTTGAACGTTCAGTCCGAGACTACTTCGGATTTGCCGTTTATAACAGTTTTACCAGTGAAAGGTGAATTATGCGTCAGGAAAAATGGTTCAGTACGCCTAGGACACAGTGATTGTACTACTGTGGTCGAATTCAGTGATAAAGGAAAGTCTACTTTCAAAGCTTCCCGTCATTCTTATTTCATTTGTGGTCAGACAGCTTATATACGTCTGCCATTGGATTGGGATGGAACATGTTATATTGCGTTCCTGCTACCACCTGTTTTTCTAGCCCCATCCGATTATCATCGAAATTCACATCTTGCACATATAAGACGTAGAAGGGGGATCGAGTCCCCAATTGTCGATCAGACTGAGACAACATTGGAACAATATACAGATTTCAATAAAGGTTTCTTTTTCTTTATAGGTCCCATTCAAAATAGTAAATTAATACGCAGATTAACACGAACTCTTGAAGCAGTAGTGAATGAGACTACTTCTGCCTTAGGTAACCTGACCGAAGAGCAGTCTGCTATGAGACTCGTTGTTCTTCAGAACCGCCTTGTTCTTGACGTCATCCTGGCCGATAGGGGCGGAGCTTGTAGAGTGATCGGATCTAGTTGTTGTGTGTTTATTCCCAATAACGCACCATCAGTATACAAAGCAATAACAAGGCTTCATAAAATAGCTCATCAGATACACCAGAATCCTGGCACCTGGACTTGGTCCGGTTGGCTCTGGAGTGTGATATCCACATGGGGATGGAAAGTACTGTCATTCCTAGGAATAATACTGCTCATAGTATTCAGTTGTTGTCTCTGTTTGCAATGTGGGCCAGCGATTTGCGGCTTGTGCGCCACTTCCTGTATTCCCCATCCACGTTCACGTTCCCGAATAAAGAAAGATGAACAAATGATGTTACACGAACAGATAGATGGTCTCATGAAAATAGATATATCCTAAAGGGCGCCGTAGGGGCCAAGGAGGGAATGAGGTAATAGAAATTTTTAGGTAGTCAGTGTGACCCCCACTCGCACCCTATCCATGCTCCCGTGTTCCACGTATGTCATGTAATTCCTTTTCCGTGTCTGCCATAATCATGCGAATGCATTTCCGTCTAATGTTAGTATGTCAGTTAGTGAGCCCTCCATGTATAAAGTACTGATTCCGCATCAGGGCCCACGTTTCCAATGCATTTACATGGTACACTTTCAGAATATTGCAAAGCACACGCTTTCCACGTTTTTCTGGCTCAGTCGAGCCAGGCCTTAATTGAGGCTCCGAGTCTCTTCTGTCTCTGAAAGCTGTAGTTTAGGTATGCATCCCTGACCTTTACTTTACTTCCTGCCCAGCGAAGCAGTGCCCGGCTCGGCCTGGCCTGTCTGCCAAGACGGTATTTTGCCTACAGTTATCTGCTCAGCCTCCGCAAAAACACATTCCAGTCTAGTGAAATAGGTAAACATATTCCAGCCTGCAGAGCGAAGGGCCCGGCCTTCATGTCTCCTTACGAGTAATTTATTGCACCCGTTGCCATAGTAGGCCCATGGCCCCGCGCATTGCACAAAGACACGTATGCACCCACTAGCATTCAGTGATGTACGGCCTCTGCCCGAGAGAACTTTTACTTCAGATAGTACATCCTCCAAACACGAGATACCAGATACGCTATAGGTGCAGGTCGTTCTGACATCCCAGACACCAGACTCCTCTACTAGTGCTAAAGTCAAGCCCCCCAGCTCTCCCCAGTTACACGTCAATGCCACATCATGATCAGTCGCGCGCGCATACGTGCTAAAGGTTTCTGCTGACCCTGCAGAATTTCTCTATGCATCCACCCACTTATGACACTTCTGTGACGTTTCCAGCACACACCTCCGTGTACGCCCTTGTACACGCCTTCTTTTACGCCCATGTGTTCTTATCACTCTCTTTTCCACTTGTTACGCCTACTGTATTCATTTCAATTATACTGTTTTACTATATATAATGTGTGATGTCAATAAAGTGTTGAATATCCCTTCCTGAACCTTAGTGGTGATGGAACCCGATGTCCAGTATCTCGAGATACTTAATTAAAGCCCGTATGACTCAGATACCACGGACTCTGCCTCTCATTTATTGAGTTATCCTTATTGTCATTTAATGTATAGAAAAATAGTTCCGGTAATTTTATTTACCACAGTGTCAGACATCCACAAGCGTCAGACATCCAAAAGCGTCAGACATCCACAAGCATCAGACATCCACAAGCATCAGACATCCACAAGCATCAGACATCCACAAGCATCAGACATCCACAAGCATCAGACATCCGCAAGCATCAGACATCCGCAAGCATCAGACATACGCAAGCATCAGACAAACGCAAACATCAGACATCCACAAACATCAGACATCCACAAGCATCAGGCATCAGACATCCACAAGCGTCAGGCTCCACAAGCGTCAGGCATCCACAAGCGTCAGGCATCCACAAGCGTCAGACATCCACAATCGTCAGACATCAGGCATCAGACATCCACAAACGTCAGGCATCCACAAGCATCAGACATCCAAAGGCATCAGGCATCCTCAAGCGTCAGGCATCCACAAGCGTCAGGCATGCACAAGCGCCAGACATCCACAAGCGCCAGACATCCACAAGCGCCAGACATCCACAAGCGTCAGTCATCCACAAGCGTCAAGCATCCACAAGCGTCAAGCATCCACAAGCGTCAGGCATCCACAAGCGTCAGGCATCCACAAGCGTCAGGCATCCACAAGCGTCAGGCATCAACAAGCAACAGACATCCACAAGCAACAGACATCCACAAGCATCAGACATCCACAAGCATCAGACATCCACAAGCATCAGACATCCACAAGCAACAGACATCCACACGCATCAGACATCCATAAGCGTCAGGCATCCACAAGCGTCAGGCATCCACAAGCGCCAGGCATCCACAAGCGTCAGGCATCCACAAGCGTCAGACATCCACAGACATCAGGCATCAGACATCCACAAACGTCAGGCATCCACAAGCATCAGACATCCAAAGGCATCAGGCATCCTCAAGCGTCAGGCATCCACAAGCGTCAGGCATGTACAAGCGCCAGACATCCACAAGCGCCAGACATCCACAAGCGTCAGACATCCACAAGCGTCAGACATCCACAAGCGTCAGGCATCCACAAGCGTCAAGCATCCACAAGCGTCAAGCATCCACAAGCGTCAGGCATCCACAAGCGTCAGGCATCCACAAGCGTCAGACATCCACAAGCGTCAGGCATCCACAAGCAACAGACATCCACAAGCAACAGACATCCACAAGCAACAGACATCCACAAGCATCAGACATCCACAAGCATCAGACATCCACAAGCAACAGACATCCACACGCGTCAGGCATCCACAAGCGTCAGGCATCCACAAGCGTCAGGCATCCACAAGCGTCAGGCATCCACAAGCGTCAGGCATCCACAAGAGTCAGGCATCCACAAGAGTCAGGCATCCAAAAGAGTCAGGAATCCACAAGAGTCAGGCATCCACAAGAGTCAGGCATTCACAAGCGTCAAGCATTCACAAGTGTCAGACATCCACAAACATCAGGTATCAGACATCCACAAACGTCAGGCATCCACAAGCATCAGAAATTCAAAGGCGTCAGGCATCCACAAGCGTCAGGCATGCACAAGCGCCAGACATCCACAAGCGCCAGACATCCACAAGCGCCAGACATCCACAAGCGCCAGACATCCACAAGCGCCAGACATCCACAAGCGTCAGACATCCACAAGCGTCAGACATCCACAAGCAACAGACATCTACAAGCAACAGACATCCACAAGCAACAGACATCCACAAGCAACAGACATCCACAAGCAACAGACATCCACAAGCAACAGACATCCACAAGCATCAGGCATCCACAAGCATCAGGCATCAGACATCCACAAGCATCAGGCATCAGACATCCACAAGCATCAGGCATCAGACATCCACAAGCATCAGACATCCACAAACATCCAGAAGCATCAGACGTCCACAAGCATCAGACATACACAAGCATCAGGCATCCACAAGCTTCAGACAACCAGGAGAATCAGGCGTCCAGGAGCATCAGACATCCACAAGCATCAGCGTCCACAAGCATCAGGCATCCACAAGCATCAGACATCCACAAGCAACAGACATACACAAGCAACAGACATCCACAAGCATCAGGCATCCACAAGCATCAGGCATCCACAAGCATCAGGCATCCACAAGCATCAGGCATCCACAAGCAACAGACATCCACAAGTATCAGACATCCACAAGCAACAGACATCCACAAGCAACAGACATCCACAAGCATCAGGCATCCACAAGCATCAGGCATCAGACATCCACAAGCATCAGGCATTAGACATCCACAAGCATCAGGCATCAGACATCCACAAGCATCAGACATCCACAAACATCCAGAAGCATCAGACGTCCACAAGCATCAGACATACACAAGCATCAGGCATCCACAAGCTTCAGACAACCAGGAGAATCAGGCGTCCAGGAGCATCAGACATCCACAAGCATCAGCGTCCACAAGCATCAGGCATCCACAAGCATCAGACATCCACAAGCAACAGACATCCACAAGCAACAGACATCCACAAGCATCAGGCATCCACAAGCATCAGGCATCCACAAGCATCAGGCATCCACAAGCATCAGACATCCGCAAGCATCAGACATACGCAAGCATCAGACAAACGCAAACATCAGACATCCACAAACATCAGACATCCACAAGCATCAGGCGTCAGACATCCACAAGCGTCAGGCTCCACAAGCGTCAGGCATCCACAAGCGTCAGGCATCCACAAGCGTCAGACATCCACAATCGTCAGACATCAGGCATCAGACATCCACAAACGTCAGGCATCCACAAGCATCAGACATCCAAAGGCATCAGGCATCCTCAAGGGTCAGGCATCCACAAGCGTCAGGCATGCACAAGCGCCAGACATCCACAAGCGCCAGACATCCACAAGCGTCAGACATCCACAAGCGTCAGACATCCACAAGCGTCAAGCATCCACAAGCGTCAAGCATCCACAAGCGTCAGGCATCCACAAGCGTCAGGCATCCACAAGCGTCAGGCATCCACAAGCGTCAGGCATCAACAAGCAACAGACATCCACAAGCAACAGACATCCACAAGCATCAGACATCCACAAGCATCAGACATCCACAAGCATCAGACATCCACAAGCAACAGACCCGGGACCAGGGTTCGATTCCCGACGCGGCAGGGTCTTGAGCTCAAATGTCCACGGACTCGATAATTCTCGCTTCGGTGCCTGACCTAATCATGGGTTCACACTCTGCAACTCTGGGCATTAAGCTTGCTTAATCTCCACAACGGCCCCCTGCGGCGGGATGCCTGGCTTTCACCTTGGGGATGCCCGTTAGGGGCTATCTCACAGGGAAAAGCCAGGACGGGTTCCCAAGGCAAGCGCCGAGATGCCTCCGGGTGATTCGAGCGCTATATAAGAACATACAAAAAAAAAAAAAAAAAAGACATCCACACGCATCAGACATCCATAAGCGTCAGGCATCCACAAGCGTCAGGCATCCACAAGCGTCAGGCATCCACAAGCGTCAGACATCCACAGACATCAGGCATCAGACATCCACAAACGTCAGGCATCCACAAGCTTCAGACATCCAAAGGCATCAGGCATCCTCAAGCGTCAGGCATCCTCAAGCGTCAGGCATGTACAAGCGCCAGACATCCACAAGCGCCAGACATCCACAAGCGTCAGACATCCACAAGCGTCAGACATCCACAAGCGTCAGGCATCCACAAGCGTCAAGCATCCACAAGCGTCAAGCATCCACAAGCGTCGGGCATCCACAAGCGTCAGGCATCCACAAGCGTCAGACATCCACAAGCGTCAGGCATCAACAAGCAACAGACATCCACAAGCAACAGACATCCACAAGCAACAGACATCCACAAGCAACAGACATCCACAAGCATCAGACATCCACAAGCATCAGACATCCACAAGCAACAGACATCCACACGCGTCAGGCATCCACAAGCGTCAGGCATCCACAAGCGTCAGGCATCCACAAGCGTCAGGCATCCACAAGCGTCAGGCATCCACAAGCGTCAGGCATCCACAAGAGTCAGGCATCCAAAAGAGTCAGGAATCCATAAGAGTCAGGCATCCACAAAAGTCAGGCATTCACAAGCGTCAAGCATTCACAAGCGTCAGACATCCACAAACATCAGGTATCAGACATCCACAAACGTCAGGCATCCACAAGCATCAGACATTCAAAGGCGTCAGGCATCCACAAGCGTCAGGTGCACAAGCGCCAGACATCCACAAGCGCCAGACATCCACAAGCGCCAGACATCCACAAGCGCCTGACATCCACAAGCGTCAGACATCCACAAGCATCAGACATCCACAAGCAACAGACATCTACAAGCAACAGACATCTACAAGCAACAGACATCCACAAGCAACAGACATCCACAAGCAACAGACATCCACAAGCAACAGACATCCACAAGCAACAGACATCCACAAGCAACAGACATCCACAAGCATCAGGCATCCACAAGCATCAGGCATCAGACATCCACAAGCATCAGGCATCAGACATCCACAAGCATCAGGCATCAGATATCCACAAGCATCAGACATCCACAAACATCCAGAAGCATCAGACGTCCACAAGCATCAGACATACACAAGCATCAGGCATCCACAAGCTTCAGACAACCAGGAGAATCAGGCGTCCAGGAGCATCAGACATCCACAAGCATCAGCGTCCACAAGCATCAGGCATCCACAAGCATCATGCATCCACAAGCAACAGACATCCACAAGCAACAGACATACACAAGCAACAGACATCCACAAGCATCAGGCTCCACAAGCATCAGGCATCCACAAGCATCAGGCATCCACAAGCATCAGGCATCCACAAGCATCAGGCATCCACAAGCATCAGACCTCCAGAAGCATCAGACCTCCAGAAGCATCAGACCTCCGGAAGCATCAGACCTCCAGAAGCATCAGACCTCCAGAAGCATCAGGCATCCACAAGCATCAGGCATCCACAAGTATCACGCATCAGACATCCACAAGCATCAGGCATCCACAAGCATCACCCAGTAGACATCCACAAGCGTCAGGCATCCAAAAAGGGTCTGGCATGCACAAGCTTCAGGCATTCACAAGCTTCAGGCATCCACAAGCGTCAGCCATCCTCAAGCGTCAGCCATCCACAAGCGTCAGCCATCCACAAGCGTCAGCCATCCACAAGCGTCAGGCATCCACAAGCGTCAGGCATCCACAAGCGTCAGGCATCCACAAGCGTCAGGCATCCACAAGCGTCAGACATCCACAAGCAACAGACATCTACAAGCAACAGACATCCACAAGCAACAGACATCCACAAGCAACAGACATCCACAAGCAACAGACATCCACAAGCAACAGACATCCACAAGCAACAGACATCCACAAGCAACAGACATCCACAAGCATCAGGCATCCACAAGCATCAGGCATCAGACATCCACAAGCATCAGGCATCAGACATCCACAAGCATCAGGCATCAGACATCCACAAGCATCAGACATCCACAAACATCCAGAAGCATCAGACGTCCACAAGCATCAGACATACACAAGCATCAGGCATCCACAAGCTTCAGACAACCAGGAGAATCAGGCGTCCAGGAGCATCAGACATCCACAAGCATCAGCGTCCACAAGCATCAGGCATCCACAAGCATCAGACATCCACAAGCAACAGACATACACAAGCAACAGACATCCACAAGCATCAGGCATCCACAAGCATCAGGCATCCACAAGCATCAGGCATCCACAAGCATCAGGCATCCACAAGCATCAGGCATCCACAAGCATCAGGCATCCACAAGCATCAGGCATCCACAAGCATCAGGCATCCACAAGCATCACCCAGTAGACATCCACAAGCGTCAGGCATCCAAAAAGGGTCTGGCATGCACAAGCTTCAGGCATTCACAAGCTTCAGGCATCCACAAGCGTCAGCCATCCTCAAGCGTCAGCCATCCACAAGCGTCAGCCATCCACAAGCGTCAGGCATCCACAAGCGTCAGGCATCCACAAGCGTCAGGCATCCACAAGCGTCAGGCATCCACAAGCGTCAGACATCCACAAACATCAGACATCCACAAGCGTCAGACATCCACAAGCGTCACACATCCACAAGCAACAGACATCCACAAGCAACAGACATCCACAAGCATCAGACATCCACAAGCATCAGACATCCAAAAGCATCAGACATCCACAAACATCCAGAATCATCAGACGTCCACAAGCATCAGACATCCAGAAGCATCAGGCATCCAGAAGCATCAGACATCCAGAAGCATCAGACATCCAGAAGCGTCAGGCATCCACAAGCATCAGACATCCAAAGGCATCAGGCATCCTCAAGCGTCAGGCATCCACAAGCGTCAGGCATGCACAAGCGCCAGACATCCACAAGCGCCAGACATCCACAAGCGCCAGACATCCACAAGCGCAAGACATCCACAAGCGCCAGACATCCACAAGTGCCAGACATCCACAAGCGCCAGACATCCACAAGCGCCAGACATCCACAAGCGTCAAGCATCCACAAGTGTCAAGCATCCACAAGCGTCAAGCATCCACAAGCGTCAAGCATCCACAAGCATCAGGCATCCACAAGCGTCAGGCATCCACAAGCGTCAGACATCCACAAGCGTAAGGCATCCACCAGCGTCAGGCATCCACAAGAGTCAGGCATCCACAAGAGTCAGGCATCCACAAGAGTCAGGCATCCACAAGAGTCAGGCATCCACAAGAGTCAGGCATTCACAAGCGTCAAGCATTCACAAGCGTCAGACATCCACAAACATCAGGTATCAGACATCCACAAACGTCCGGCATCCACAAGCATCAGACATCCAAAGGCGTCAGGCATCCACAAGCGTCAGGCATGCACAAGCGCCAGACATCCACAAGCGTCACACATCCACAAGCAAGAGACATCCACAAGCAACAGACATCCACAAGCACAGACATCCACAAGCAACAGACATCCACAAGCATCAGGCATCCACAAGCATCAGGCATCCACAAACGTCAGACATCCACAAACATCAGGCATCAGACATCCACAAGCGTCAGACATCCACAAGCGACAGACATCCACAAGCGACAGACATCCACAAGCGTCACACATCCACAAGCAACAGACATCCACAAGCAACAGACATCCACAAGCAACAGACATCCACAAGCAACAGACATCCACAAGCATCAGACATCCACAAGCATCAGACATCCACAAGCATCAGGCATCAGACATCCACAAGCATCAGACATCCACAAGCATCGGACATCCACAAACATCCAGAATCATCAGACGTCCACAAGCATCAGACATACACAAGCATCAGGCATCCACAAGCATCAGACAACCAGGAGAATCAGGCGTCCAGTAGCATCAGACAACCACAAGCATCAGGCGTCCACAAGCATCAGGCATCCTCAAGCATCAGACATCCACAAGCATCAGACATCCACAAGCAACAGACATCCACAAGCATCAGACATCCACAAGCATCAGGCATCCACAAGCATCAGGCATCCACAAAGCATCAGGCATCCACAAGCATCAGACATCCGCAAGCATCAGACATCCGCAAGCATCAGACATCCGCAAGCATCAGACAAACACAAACATCAGACATCCACAAACATCAGACATCCACAAGCATCAGGCGTCAGACATCCACAAGCGTCAGGCTCCACAAGCGTCAGGCATCCACAAGCGTCAGGCATCCACAAGCGTCAGACATCCACAAGCGTCAGACATCCACAAGCGTCAGACATCCACAGACATCAGGCATCAGACATCCACAAACGTCAGGCATCCACATGCATCAGACATCCAAAGGCATCAGGCATCCTCAGGCGTCAGGCGTCCACAAGCGTCAGGCATGCACAAGCGTCAAGCATTCACAAGCGTCAGACATACACAAGCGTCAGACATCCACAAGCGTCAGGCATCCACATGCATCAGACATCCAAAGGCATCAGGCATCCTCAGGCGTCAGGCGTCCACAAGCGTCAGGCATGCACAAGCGTCAAGCATTCACAAGCGGCAGACATACACAAGCGTCAGACATCCACAAGCGTCAGGCATCAACAATCATCAGACATCCACAAGCAACAGACATCCACAAGCAACAGACATCCACAAGCAACAGACATCCACAAGCAACAGACATCCACAAGCATCAGACATCCACAAGCAACAGACATCCACAAGCAACAGACATCCACAAGCATCAGACATCCACAAGCATCAGACATCCACAAGCATCAGACATCCACAAGCATCAGACATCCACAAGCATCAGACATCCACAAGCATCAGACATCCACAAACATCCAGAATCATCAGACGTCCACAAGCATCAGACATCCAGAAGCATCAGGCATCCAGAAGCATCAGGCATCCAGAAGCATCAGACATCCAGAAGCATCAGACATCCAGAAGCGTCAGACATCCAGAAGCGTCAGGCATCCACAAGCATCAGACATCCAAAGGCATCAGGCATCCTCAAGCGTCAGGCATCCACAAGCGTCAGGCATGCACAAGCGCCAGACATCCACAAGCGCCAGACATCCACAAGCGCCAGACATCCACAAGCGCCAGACATCCACAAGCGCCAGACATCCACAAGTGCCAGACATCCACAAGCGCCAGACATCCACAAGCGCCAGACATCCACAAGCGTCAAGCATCCACAAGTGTCAAGCATCCACAAGCGTCAAGCATCCACAAGCGTCAAGCATCCACAAGCATCAGGCATCCACAAGCGTCAGGCATCCACAAGCGTCAGACATCCACAAGCGTCAGGCATCCACCAGCGTCAGGCATCCACAAGAGTCAGGCATCCACAAGAGTCAGGCATCCACAAGAGTCAGGCATCCACAAGAGTCAGGCATCCACAAGAGTCAGGCATCCACAAGAGTCAGGCATTCACAAGCGTCAAGCATTCACAAGCGTCAGACATCCACAAACATCAGGTATCAGACATCCACAAACGTCCGGCATCCACAAGCATCAGACATCCAAAGGCGTCAGGCATCCACAAGCGTCAGGCATGCACAAGCGCCAGACATCCACAAGCGTCACACATCCACAAGCAAGAGACATCCACAAGCAACAGACATCCACAAGCAACAGACATCCACAAGCACAGACATCCACAAGCAACAGACATCCACAAGCATCAGGCATCCACAAGCATCAGGCATCCACAAACGTCAGACATCCACAAACATCAGGCATCAGACATCCACAAGCGTCAGACATCCACAAGCGACAGACATCCACAAGCGACAGACATCCAATAGGCGTCACACATCCACAAGCAACAGACATCCACAAGCAACAGACATCCACAAGCAACAGACATCCACAAGCAACAGACATCCACAAGCATCAGACATCCACAAGCATCAGACATCCACAAGCATCAGGCATCAGACATCCACAAGCATCAGACATCCAGAAGCATCGGACATCCACAAACATCCAGAATCATCAGACGTCCACAAGCATCAGACAACCAGGAGAATCAGGCGTCCAGTAGCATCAGACAACCACAAGCATCAGGCGTCCACAAGCATCAGGCATCCTCAAGCATCAGACATCCACAAGCATCAGACATCCACAAGCAACAGACATCCACAAGCATCAGACATCCACAAGCATCAGGCATCCACAAGCATCAGGCATCCACAAGCATCAGGCATCCACAAGCATCAGACATCCGCAAGCATCAGACATCCGCAAGCATCAGACATCCGCAAGCATCAGACAAACACAAACATCAGACATCCACAAACATCAGACATCCACAAGCATCAGGCGTCAGACATCCACAAGCGTCAGGCTCCACAAGCGTCAGGCATCCACAAGCGTCAGGCATCCACAAGCGTCAGACATCCACAAGCGTCAGACATCCACAAGCGTCAGACATCCACAGACATCAGGCATCAGACATCCACAAACGTCAGGCATCCACATGCATCAGACATCCAAAGGCATCAGGCATCCTCAGGCGTCAGGCGTCCACAAGCGTCAGGCATGCACAAGCGTCAAGCATTCACAAGCGTCAGACATACACAAGCGTCAGACATCCACAAGCGTCAGGCATCCACATGCATCAGACATCCAAAGGCATCAGGCATCCTCAGGCGTCAGGCGTCCACAAGCGTCAGGCATGCACAAGCGTCAAGCATTCACAAGCGTCAGACATACACAAGCGTCAGACATCCACAAGCGTCAGGCATCAACAATCATCAGACATCCACAAGCAACAGACATCCACAAGCAACAGACATCCACAAGCAACAGACATCCACAAGCAACAGACATCCACAAGCAACAGACATCCACAAGCATCAGACATCCACAAGCAACAGACCTCCACAAGCAACAGACATCCACAAGCAACAGACATCCACAAGCATCAGACATCCACGAGCATCAGACATCCACAAGCATCAGACATCCACACGCATCAGACATCCACACGCATCAGACATCCACACACATCAGACATCCACACGCATCAGACATCCACAAGCGTCAGGCATCCACAAGCGTCAGGCATCCACAAGCGTCAGGCATCCACAAGAGTCAGGCATCCACAAGAGTCAGGCATCCACAAGAGTCAGGCATCCACAAGAGTCAGGCATTCACAAGCGTCAAGCATTCACAAGCGTCAGACATCCACAAGCGTCAGACATCCACAAACATCAGGTATCAGACATCCACAAACGTCAGGCATCCACAAGCATCAGACATCCAAAGGCGTCAGGCATCCACAAGCGTCATGCATGCACAAGCGTCAGACATCCACAAGCGTCAGACATCCACAAGCGCCAGACATCCACAAGCGCCAGACATCCACAAGCGCCAGACATCCACAAGCGCCAGACATCCACAACCGTCAGACATCCACAAGCGTCAGACATCCACACGCGTCACACATCCACAAGCGTCACACATCCACAAGCAACAGACATCCACAAGCAACAGACATCCACAAGCAACAGACATCCACAAGCAACATACATCCACAAGCAACAGACATCCACAAGCATAAGGCATCCACAAGCATCAGGCATCAGACATCCACAAGCATCAGACATCCACAAACATCCAGAAGCATCAGACATACACAAGCATCAGGCATCCACAAGCATCAGACAACTAGGAGAATCAGGCATCCAGGAGCATCAGACATCCACAAGCATCAGCGTCCACAAGCATCAGGCATCCACAGCATCAGACATCCACATGCATCAGACATACACAAGCAACAGACATCCACAAGCATCAGGCATCCACAAGCATCAGGCATCCACAAGCATCAGGCATCCACAAGCATCAGGCATCCACAAGCATCAGACATCCAGAAGCATCAGACATCCACAAACATCAGACCTCCAGAAGTATCAGACCTCCAGAAGCATCAGACCTCCAGAAGCATCAGACCTCCAGAAGCATCAGACCTCCAGAAGCATCAGACCTCCAGAAGCATCAGACCTCCAGAAGCATCAGACCTCCAGAAGCATCAGGCATCCACAACCATCAGGCATCCACAAGCATCAGGCATCTACAAGTATCACGCATCAGACATCCACAAGCATCAGGCATCCACAAGCATCACCCAGCAGACATCCACAAGCGTCAGGCATCCAAAAAGGGTCTGGCATGCACAAGCTTCAGGCATTCACAAGCTTCAGGCATCCACAAGCGTCAGCAATCCTCAAGCGTCAGCCATCCACAAGCGTCAGCCATCCACAAGCGTCAGCCATCCACAAGCGTCAGACATCCACAAGCGTCACACATCCACAAGCATCAGGCATCAGACATCCACAAGCGTCAGACATCCACAAGCGTCAGACATCCACAAGCGTCACACATCCACAAGCGTCACACATCCACAAGCAACAGACATCCACAAGTAACAGACATCCACAAGCAACAGACATCCACAAGCATCAGACATCCACAAGCATCAGACATCCACAAGCATCAGACATCCACAAGCATCAGACATCCACACGCATCAGGCATCAGACATCCACAAGCATCAGGCATCAGACATCCACAAGCATCAGACATCCACAAGCATCGGACACCCACAAACATCCAGAATCATCAGAGGTCCACAAGCATCAGACATACACAAGCATCAGGCATCCACAAGCATCAGACAACCAGGAGAATCAGGCGTCCAGGAGCATCAG